>NC_138208.1:29226025-30663525 GCF_964194415.1 Vipera berus
AGAATTACAAGAAATCTTAAGTTTTGTGTATATATCACCCCTGGTTTAAATTATTACTTGATTCCAGTAGATGAGGACAAGCAGAGAATACAAGTTCATCTGACTGCCAGGAAAGGCAAAAACACATCGCAAGATTGTATAATAATGATTTTGCAGAACATCTATCTTTGCACTGGGTTTTTGACTTCTTATTTGTGGTGACGTAGCTAAATGTAAGAGACACTATCAAGATTTCTCATTTAATAGGAAAATGTGTTTGTGTATTTGTATGCATATTTGTATGGGTATAACACACTGGTCAGCAACCCACGGCTCTGGAGCTGCATGTGACTCTTTCAGCCTTCTACTGCAGCTCCCAGTCCTCCTCCGCCATTTGCAGAGAGAGAGACAGAGACAGAGAGAGGCACTTGCGCTTCTCTCTCTCTCTCTCTCTCTCTCTCTCTCTCTCTCTCTCTCTCTCTCTCTCTCTCTCTCTCTCTCTCTCTCTCTCTCTCTCTCTCTCTCTCTCTCTCTCTCTCTCTCTCTCTCTCTCTCTCTCTCTCATCTTCTTCTCACCTGTCCAGCTGGCCTCACACTGTTCTCCGACAAGCTGACAAGCTTATTGGGCAGGCTCCCTGCCCTTGCTGTGTCTCCGCAGGAAGCAGCAGAAAGCAGCAGCTCTCTCTCTTTCTCTTTCTCTCTCTCTCACACACACTCACAATCACACACTTTTACTTACTTAGTGGGGGAAGAGGACTGGCAGACCAAGAGCAGGAGAGAGTCACTGCAATAAGAATGTGTGTCAGCTTGTCGGAGAATAGTGTGAGGCCAGCTGGCCAGGTGAGCAGAAGATTGGAGAGAGGGAGAGAGAGGGGGAGAGAGAGAGAGAGGAAAGATAGAGGGAGAGAGAAGGAAAGAGAGAAAGAGAGAGAGAAAGAGACAGAGAAAAAGAGACAGAGAGAAAGAGACAGAGAGAAAGAGACAGAGAGAAAAGGAGACAAAGGGAGAAAGAGACAGAGAGGGAGAGGAAAGAGAGAGAAAGAGAGAGAGAGGGAGGGAAAAGAGAGAAAGAGAGAGGGAGGGAGAGGAGAGAGAGAGAGAGAGAGAGAGAGAGAGAGAGAGAGAGAGAGAGAGAGAGAGAGAGAGAGGGAGAGAGAGAATATATGTTGTCCTTACTGGACTTTTAGTAAAGAACGTTTAATGAAATATTTTGATTTTTTTAAATTAAGAGATGAGGTATGGGAATAATTATACTGTATTTAAAGATGGTAGATAAGCTACTAAAATTGTTTTCACCTGTTGAGATGAAGAAGAAAGGTTTTTTCCCCCTCTTTTTCCGGCATAAAAATTTGTTTTCTTTGTAGCAGTTCATTGTTTTCATAAATGCAATACACTATAGTTTTTTTATACATAGCATAAAGGTAAAAAATGATATATACAGTGTTATCTTCATTTTAGATGTCAAAAGGGTTTTGTGGCTCCCAATGTTTTCTTTTCTGTGAGAAATGGGTCCAAGTGGCTCTATGAGTCTTTAAGGTTGCCAACCCCCGGTACAACAGAACAAAATAACTGAATAACTGTATAACAGAGTTGGAAGGGAACTTAGAAGTCTTCCAATCCTACCCCCTGCTCAAGCAGGATACCTATACCATTTCAGACAAATGTTGTTCAATCTCTTCTTAAAAACCTCCACTGTTGAAGCACCCACAACTTCTGGAGGCAAGTCATTCCACCGATTACTGTAATTTTTCTAATTATCAGGAAATTTCTCCTTAGTACTAAGTTGGTTGTCACCTTGATTAGTTTCGATCCATTGCTTCTTGTCCTGCCTTCAGGTATTTTTGAGAATAGCTTGACTCCCTCTTCTTTGTGGCAGCCTCTGAGATATTAGGACACTGCTATCATGTCACCCCTAGCCCTTCTTTCCATTAAACTAGACAAACCCAATTCCTGAAACTGTTCATGTTTTAGCTTCTTTGTTGCTCTTTTCCTCACTCTCTCACCTTTTTTATATTGTGGCAATCAAAACTGGATATAATATTCCAAATGTGGTCTTACCAAAGTAGTTAGATGGACTGATTTTTTTTAGCTTTTTCTGCAGACTGGACAATGGGCTTCTAGATGTCTTCAGTGGCAAGCTTTCTTTCTTGATTAGATAATAGACAAATTTGTTGTGTTTGATTTGCCCAGTCTTTTACCCCCCAGCTCCACAGGCATTGGATCAAAATGCTTCTCATCTATCATCACGTAATAGACAGGATCTGAGGAATCCCCTCACAGATCGATATTTTTAAAGTGTCCCCAAGCAAACCCCACCCCAAGGTTCATTCAGTCAGTTCCGGATCAGCCAAGCTCCAGGTGATAAACCCATCGTGGGAGAGGAGAGATAACAGTCTGGTTACAGCAGGATCATTTCCACACACCCCTCACACTTCGTTCAGAGAAACAAACCAGATTCCGGAGGGTTTCATTCCTTCCCTTTCCACCCCCTTTCCTGGTTTCCCATAAGATGAGAGGGAATGCCTAGTGAGAAAGCAATTGATTGTGATGGATAGCAGACAGGTGGAATAAACAAAAGATTACATTTAAGGAAGGAAGTGAAAGCAATAAAACCCCATGCTTGTTCCCTCTTCTCCTTGGATATGGCAGAATCCAGGGGAGGATGAGATTTGGGTTTTGCACAGAAGAGATAGTTAGAAATGAAATATAAATGGATTCTGCCCCCTTTAAAAATAGGAGAGATCCACCTGTAAAGGAAACAAAAGTAGGCATGTTAGCCTGGTTTGGTGGGATATTCTGTATGAAACCTCTTTAGCAACTTAGGTGCTCTGACGTTCATGGACCCACTCATTTTCTGAGTAGGGAAGGTGTTTCCAAGCTATTAGGTATTGAATTGATCTATGGTACTTTCTAGAATCTAGGATTTCTTTTACCTCAAAGTGTTGTTCTCCTTTGACCATAAAAGGAGGTGGAGGGGGGGTTGGTGTAAGGGTGACTGTTGTTCCCTTTTTAGTAAACTGCAGTGAAAGATTGGGTGTATTTGCCTATAGTTTTTGAGTAATTGCAATTCTACTGTTACTGCGTTTATGATTCTTTTAATTGGAAAAGGTCCTATATATTTTAGTCCAAGATTTTTACAGGGCTGTAGGGATTTTAGGTATTTTTTAGATAAATATACCATCTCTTCTACACTGAACAGTGTGGGTTTGACTATCTTTTTGTCTGCCTGTGCTCTGTATGCTTGCCTAGCTTCGTCTAAAGCTTTCCTAATGATTGGCCAGGTGTTTTGCAATTGTGCAATCCATTCTTTCAGAGATGGGATTTCTGGTTCGTTTGGGATTAGTTCTGGCATAGGGTTGAAACTTTGATTGGTGGCAGGGCTATTTGGGTGAATGAAGGGACGAATTGGTGGTAGAAGTTTGCAAAAACCAGGAAACTTTGCAATTGCTTCCTTTTGCAGGGTGGTGCCCATTCTAATACTGCCCTGACTTTCTTGGGGTCCATTTTGATGCCCTGCAGGGATATGCGATACCCCAGGTAGTCTATTCTTTCCTGGTGGAATTCACATTTCGATAATTTTGCATATAGGTGGCGGCCCACATTTTTTTTTAGAACTGCTGTGACTAGATTAATATGCTTCTTTTGGTCTCAGTGAAGATAAGGATGTCTCCTAAGTAAACCAGGACTCCCTTAAATAGGTGTTCTCTTAGCACATCATTGATTAATTGCATAAAAACTGTGGGGGGCCCTTGCAGTCCAAATGGCAGAACTTTGAACTGGTAGCAACCCATTGGACAATTGAATATGGTCTTCCATTTGTCCCCTTCCTTGATCCTAATGTGGTAGTATGCTTCTCTTAGGTCTAGTTTGATAAAAAATCCTTCATTTCGATAGGTGAGATAGCATATCCTTCATGAGGGGATACAGATTACTTTCACTAATTGTGTGTAGGCGGCGGTAATCCACGCACAAACTCATAGTGCCATCCTTGTTCTCTCTAAAGAGGACCGGAGCAGCCACTTTGGGTTAGGCAGGTTCAATAAATCCCCTTTCTAAGTTTTTATTTATGAATCTTTCCATCTCCTCCATCTCTTTAGAGCTCATGGAGTACATTCTGGGCTTTGGGAGTTTTGCCCCGGGGTTTGATTTCTATAGCACAGTCTGTGGGTTGGTGAGGAGAGAGCTCATCTGCCCATTCCTCACTGAAAACTTCAGCAAGGTCCTGGTATTCTTCCGGTATTTCTGGTAACCCCCTCTCTTCTCCCACTGATGCTGTCTCTGCTCCTCGGGTTTTTTGGGGGGGCTTTGAGGTTTCAAGTTTGCACACTCCCCCTCTGGGAAGCTGAGTTCTGCTATACTCCAATTTACCCAGGGGTTCCATTTCTTTAACCATTCCAGCCCTAAAATCATTGGGCATTCCATGCCTGGGGTCACTACAAATGTTATATCTTCCTCATGAGTCCCCAGGGACAGGTGAACTGGTAAGGTGGCTAGGGTAGCTGGTACTCCCCCTGCTATGGACCCATATAACTGGCCAAAAGAGATTGGTTGCTTTAATCTCCTCACCGGATGCCCAAATTCCCCACTAGCGTCGGGCTAATGAGGCAGCGGGTGCAGCCAGAGTCTATTAAAGCTTTCACTTTCGACAGCTTCTGGAATGGAGGGAGCTAGTATAGTCACTGTCTTGAGGATGGGTAGAATGGATTCACTTACAAGGGTTTCACCCTCCGAGCTGTCCTCCACCTCTGGTCCACCACCTCTGCAGTGTAGGCTGGAGTTCCCTCCCATTTCTTGGCAGGGGTTGGGGACTCTACAGCCTCTATTCCCTTCATGGCGGGCTCTTTTGGTTTGGCTGGGGACTTCCCTAATTTCCTGGCCAGTGATGAGTCTGATTTGCACTGAGGGGCTTTTGAGCAGCTTTCTGCAGCATGGTGGCCCTCTCTCCCGCATTTGAAACAGCCCATTGATTTCTTAGTCATAGCTGGTGGTTTCGCTGGCTCGCACATCTGCTCAGGAGGCGGGCAGCCCCATGGTTTTCCTTGGTGGTGCCTCTTCAGTAGTTCTATCTCCGCCTCCTCTGCCAGGATGTACCAGTCATCGAGGTGGTGTGGGTCCCCTCAAGGCAGGTAAGCATCATACAGGTCGTAGTTTAGACCGTCTTTGAAATGGCTAAGGAGGATATCTTTCGGCCAGTTCAGCTTGTTGGCAATGGCCCAGAATTATTGTGTGTATTCAGCCACTGGCTGTCTGCCCTACCTCACTGTTTTGATTCTCTCACGGGCCTTACGATCAGCCAAGAGGTCCTCGAATTGCCTTCTCAAGGATGACATGAACCGGTTGAAGTCATTGAGTTCTGGGGCGTCGGAGTCATGCAGGTTCACCACCCAGTCTGCGGCCAGTCCGTCCAGGGCGGATTGCATGATACGGATGCAGGCTTTGTCACTGGGGATGTCCCATCCATATTCTTCCATATATCTGAGAATGTGAATTAGGAAACCCCCCAAGCATGGCAGCTACCCCCTGAATTTTGCCTCCAGAGGTGGGAGTCTTTGAATGGATTGGTGCCTTCGCTGCTGGCGGTATTGCCCCCATCCTGATCCCCATCTGTGGGTCGGCAGGGGGTGGGTGCTGCTGAGGTGGTACCTCCGGGTTCAGCGGACACCTCTGGTGCTACAAGTTCCAGATCCCCCCCCCACTGTCTCTCCAGCTGCAGCTCCAGGCACTGGTGCAGCTGCAAGACTCAGTTTTCTCCTCCCTTAGAGAGCCAAGGTTTTTTTTATCAAGTCAATAGCTTTTTCTAGGATCCAGTCTGAGTGTGGTGCATAACTCCCATCCTCCCTGCTGACATGCAGGGAACTCTCCATTTCTTGCTTCCATTCGGGTTGGTGGCTGCCCTGTCTCAGGGTCACTTTCCTTGATGCCTTTTCCCACTCCCTTTTCTTTCCAATGCCCATCAACCACCACAGTTTGTGGTCGTGCATCTCCACCACCTCTTCCCTGGAGGAATATGATCCTTCAGCTCCCAATAGTTGGTGGGATTTCAGTCGGGGGGAAAGCTCCATTTCCATGGGGCTTCCCTCCTTCCCTGCCTCATTGCTAGACATTGTATTTTTTGCAAAGTCCCCCAGTAAGGTTCTTCCTTCCAGGTTGACTCTTAAAGCAGATCCTGTCTAATGTCAGAACCCACTTCAGCCCACATCTTAAGAAAGCAGGGCTCTTGGAGACAAGATTTTCCAAGCAGGAACTTTTACTAAGAAATAGGAGACAGCAGGCATAATAGACAGGATCTGAGGAATCCCAACCTACAGTTCATTCAGTCAGTTCTGGATCAGCCAAGCTCCAAGTGATAAACCCATTGTGGGAGAGGAGAGATAACAGTCTGGTTGCAGCAGGATCATTTTCACACACACACACCCCTCACACTTCATTCGGAGAAAGAAACCAGATTCCGGAGGGTTTCATTCCTCCCCTTTCCACCCTATTTTCTGGTTTCCCATAAGATGAGAGGGAATGCCTAGTGAGAAAGCAATTGATGGTGATGGATAGCAGACAGGTGGAATAAACAAAAGGTTACATTTAAGGAAGGAAGTGAAAGCAATAAAACCCCATGCTTGTTCCCTCTCCTCCTTGGGCATGGCAGAATCCAGGGGAGGATGAGATTTGGGTTTTGCACAGAAGAGATAGTTAGAAATGAAATATAAATGGATTCTGTCAATAGTGCTACTGCACGTGAGTCAAAACTCATGTTTCTTATGTTCCAGTCACACAATATAATGGCAATTCATAACCACTTTCTGGGTTGAGACCACAATATTAGGAAGAATGACATTCCATATTGACTGCTACTGGTCACCTAACTAGTTGTATAAATCGCTAAAGTGATTATTTTTAAATGTTTTTGAAAACATTAGTGTGTAGGAAACATGGGGCATACAGCTGTATTTTCATCTAATAAAAATTATTTAGAATCCATTATTAGAAAAAGACTCTTGATTCTAACTTTAGCTAAGTCTCTCAAATTTTTACATAAACTTTTGAGCATTCAACTTTAAGCTTTTATTAAAAAATCAAAGTAAGCATTCCTTCCAATAAGTGCCACCTTCCACCTAAAGATAAGGCAGTTAGACAAGCACAAATTCGACAAACTCTTTCTTTTAAAAATCTTCTATAAGCATTACTTCAACTTAGCAATTTTAATGAATAGGTAGCCTACCTTTCCTCTCCTCCTTTCCCAGATGGCGGCAATGTAGGAAGCAGTATCGGATCACGGGGAGAGAAATAACCAAACTATGAGGGGGGAGGAAGGAAGAAAAAGAAGCAGAAAGTTAGATAAGGAAGATAGTAAGGATAAAGGAAAAAGAAGAAATTAGGACAAGGAGGAAAGCACCAGCAAACAGGAGCACAGCGAATGAATGGCTGCACATGGAGTCAGAGGCAGCTGGCAACAGAGAACGACACAGCCAGCTCTAGAGCACAGCTAAGCAGCCCAATGCTGGAAAAGGCAATGGAGAGCAGCGAACTGGCATCTGAACAGCAGATAAGGAGGGAGACCCTTGGAAGCAGCAAACTGGTGGTGTTCTGACCCACCTCCCCTAACTCCAACCTTCCTTTTATTCAGAAATGCCAGCAGTTTCACACAGTCAACTGTTAAAGTCTATAGGTAAAGGTAAGGTAAAGGTTCCCCCGCACATGCGTGCTAGTTGTTTCCAACTCTAGGGGCCAGTGCTCATCTCCGTTTCAAAGCCAAAGAGCCAGCGCTTGTCCGAGTACGTCTCCGTGGTCATGTGGCTGGCATGACTAGACACCAAAGGCGCACAGAATGCTGTTACCTTCCCACCATAGTGGTCCCTATTTTTCTACTTGCGTTTTTACATGCTTTCGAACTGCTAGGTTGGCAGAAGCTGGGACGAGTAACAGGCACTCACTCTGTTACGCGGCACTTGGGATTCGACCCGCCAAACTGCTGACCTTCTGATCAACAAGCTCAGCGTCCTAACCCACTGAGCCACAGTGTCCCTGTGGTTAAAGTCTATAGTTGCCTCCAAACAACACAGCTTACTCCCTTTTCCCCTGCAGGAGTCTCCCAAAACCCAGAGTTAATCTCAGTCTCTCACCATGCTTGAATCGAGAGTCCTGCAGGCAAGCTGGCTCTTTTCTAACATAAGAAAGACACATATGCTCAGAAGGCGCTCTGACTCCCAGCACCACAGGATCCGAAGAGAACTCCAGCAAATTTCCAAACAAGAGTCAGGAGTTCCAACTAGCAGTGTCTGACTGGCAGGAAGATGAATAGTTGTCTTCCACACCTATTTGTCTCCACCCCTGCCTGATGAGGGTAGGGCTCTGTTAGCAGCGGTGGCTCTTCTGCCCCAAAGATCAGCCCATAGCCTCTCACTGTTCTTCTCTCCTCAGCCTCTGCCATGCCTGTGCATCAATCACTGGTCCCATGTGATCCTCCTCTCCTAAATTACTTGCCTCAAGGCATGGAGGTCTCAGCCTTTCCATCTGGGGGCTGGCGGATGGCCCAGGCTCCACCTCTGTCCTGGCTGTGAAAGCTCCATTCCTTTGTCCCCATTGGAGCTTTCAGAGGGCCCTTATGCTGGGCCCTACACCATGCTTCCTCCTCTGAGTTGGCTGCAGAATCCTCTGGTGATTGACATGTCACAACAGGTGGGTGAAAGCATTTATTCATCAATTGCCTAGGCCTGGGGTAGGCAACCATGGCTCTTTTATGACTTGTGGACTTTAACTCCCAGAATTCCTGAGTCAGCATGGAACAGGCAACTGATACTATTGTGGTATGCAATACATGTTCCGTGTATGTGCTTATGCCCAAAGAACACCCAAACTATACATGCATTAGAGGTAAACTATGTGAACTATTAGAGGAAAAAGTAAGGAACTTAGAGGCAACCCTAGCCAAACCACAATCTGCAAAAGAAAGCTCAACCCAAATAATGAACAAATAACTCCCAGAGGATTTGACCTTCCGATAAACCCTTGGAGGAAGACAAATGGAGGTATGTCACACATAGAAGGAAACACAATAATCAAAAAAAGAAGCAGCATATAACTAACAAATCCCTTCTGCCCAACCCAACCCAACCAGAAACAGCCCAATTAAAACTGAGCAATCAATTTCTCCCATTAGATGGAAACAGGCAGACCCAGAACCTCCCCCTCAAAGAAAACATGCAGACACCTAGCAAAGAAGCAACTTCAAATATCCCTAAAAAAGTAACTATAAATATCCCTTAAAAAGTCACATCAACAAACATACCTGAGATAAACAGAAAAGCACCCTAAACTGCAGCCCCCCCAAAAGGAAGGTGAGTGTTGGTAATAAGAGATTCTATCCTCAAAGGAACAGAATCATTCATCTGCAAACTGGACATACAATCCAGAGAGGTATGTTGTCTCCCTGGAGCAAAAATCAAAGATGTGGCTGAGAAACTAACCAAAATAATTAGGTTCACAGATTACTATCCTTTCCTCCTCCTCCACATTGGGATGAATGACACAACAAAGAACCTGAGTACAATAGCAAGAGATTACAAACAACTAGGCAGTAAAGTTAAGAAGCTAGGAGCTGTTGTGATTCAGGGTCAGCCTGTGGGTTCGGCAGTTGGGTCGGACGATTCAGAGGAGGAGGGGGGTGTTGGAGAGGTTGCTGAGGGTGTTGGAGAGCTTGCTGATGAGAGCCCTCAGCCAGGCCCCTCCCACCTGGTTACGACGCAGACCCAGCTGTGTGAGCCTGACAGCATGGATGAAGATGACCCACAGCTGGCCCTGTTCAAGGACGCCCGACGCAGGAGGCAGTCAATCAGGAGTAAACAGAGGAAGGCAATGGGGCACCTCGGAAGGAGGCAGAGAGAAGCCACGTCCTGAACTGTTTAAAAGGGGAATGCATGGGAGGGCTGGTTTGCTGAAGGCAACCGTTTGAATAGCTCCTGTTTCATGGTTCGTGTCTTCTTTTTGCTCTGTTTGCTTTTTTGTCCATAAATTTGGCAGGCTTAGTTCCAGCCTCTTGCCTTCTTGTAAAGGGGTTGTCCCTGCTTTATCTGCAGGGCCGGTAGTAGGCGGGTACAGAACAGTTTGCCTTCAGCCTCCCACCCCTTATTATTATTATTATGGAGCAGCTACGTGCTGAGAATGCCCAGCTCGCACAGCAACTCAAAACAATTAGGAGATGCAGAAAACATACCCATAAATAGGTATAAAAGTCTTAAATGCTTATATAAAAATGCTCAAAGCTTGGGGAACAAACAAGGTGAACTAGAAGCAATAGAACATGAGGGTGGGTATGACATAGTTGGCATTACAGAAACCTGGTGCAATGAAACCCATGAATGGAATAAACTGATGGATGGATACAAACTGTTCAAAAGAAACAGGTCTACAAAAAGAGGAGGGGGAGTTGCACTATATGTAAGAGATCACTTCATTTTTCATTTCATTCATTTTATTAAATTTATATGCCGCCCTTCTCCCTGAGGACTCAGGGTGGCTCACAACAATAAAAATTAAAAAAACATAGAGTAAAAAATTTAAAAGAGAATTAAACAATAAATGCAAAATTACAAGACAATTTAACCCAGTAAAAAACCTAATAAAAAATTGTAGTCAGTCCAGGCCCGCTTGTTGGAACAACCACGTCTTCAGGTCACGGCGGAAGGACCGAAGGTCAGGGGCCCTCCGCAGCTCCGGAGGCAACTCATTCCAGAAGGTCAGCGCACTCACAGAGAAGGCTCTCCCCCTGGGGGTCGCCAGTCGGCATTGCCTGGCCGACGGAACCCTGAGGAGGCCGACTCTGTGGGAGCGAACCGGGCGATGGGAGGTTGACAATGGCAGCAGGTGGTCTTGCAAGTACCCCAGGCCTAAGCCATGTAGGGCTTTAAAGGTTACTACCAGCACCTTGAATCACACTCGGAGGGTAACCGGCAGCCAATGCAGCTCATGCAGGAGTGGTGTAACATGGGAGTACCGAGATAATCCCATAAGCACCTGCACGGCCGCATTTTGCACCAGTTGAAGCATCCGGGTGCTCTTCAAGGGCAGCCCCATGTAAACAGCATTGCAGTAATCCAGGCAAAAAGTGATGAGGGCATGGGTAACCGTGCATAGGGCATCTTGGTCCAAAAAGGGGTGCAACTGTCACACTAGGTGAACCTGTGCGAAGGCCCCCATGGTCACGGCCGTTAGATGATCTTCCAAATTCAGCCATGAATCCAGGAGGACACCTAAGTTGCAAGCCCTTTCTGAGGGGGGCAATACCTCCCCCCATCAAAAGAGATGGCACTTGTTGGACAATACGAGATGCCAGTATCCACAGCCACTTGGTCTTGGAGGGGTTAATCCTGAGCCTTTTCCTTCCCATCCAGACCCGCACCGCCTCCAGGCACCAGGACATCACATCAAGGGCATCACTGGGTTGGCTCGGGGTGGAGATGAACAACTGGGTATCATCTGCATATTGGTGATACCTCACCCCAAGCCATGGATGATCTCACCCAGTGGCTTCATATAGATGTTAAACAGGAGGGGGGGGAGAGAACCGACCCCTGAGGCACCCCACAAGTGAGGGGCCTCAGGGTAGATCTCTGTCCCCCTGGCAATACAAACTGCGAATGGCCCGAGAGGTAGGAGGAGAACCACCATAAAACAGTGTCTCCCACTCCCAACCCCTTGAGCCATCGCAGCAGGGTACCATGGTCGATGGTATCAAATGCCGCTGAGAGGTCAAGTAGGACCAGGACAGAGGAACAGCCCCTGTCCCGGGCCCGCCAGAGATCATCCACCAGTGCAACCAATGCCATTTCCATGCTGTAGCTGGGTCTGAAACCGGACTGGTATGGGTCCAGATAGTCCGCTTCATCCAGGAATTACGGGAGCTGACGCACCACAACACTCTCAACAACCTTCGCTACAAAGCGAAGGTTGGAGACAGGATGATAGTTATTCAAGGAGGCCAGTCCAGAGCAGGCTTCTTGAGGAGGGGCCTCACCACTGCCTCTTTTAAGGTGGAGGGGAAGACACCCTCCATCAAAGAAGCATTGACAACTGCCTGGAGCCAGCCCCCTGTCACCTCCCAGGCGGCCGAAACCAGCCAGGAGGGACATGGGTCCAGTAAACAAGTTGTAGTGCTCAGTCTATGCATGATCCTGTCCACATCATCCAGAGTCACAGGGTCAAACTCACCCCAAATGGTATGACCAAGACCTGCCCTATCCACTCCGCCGGATTCCGCCCAGTCAGAGTCCAAGCCAGTCCGGATCTGAGCGATTTTGTCCTGCAAATACTGTACAAATTCCTCAGCCCTACCCTGCAAGGGGTCATCCCTCGGTCCCTGATTAAACAGGGAGTGGGTCAGTCTAAACAGGGCGGCTGGGCGGTTATCTGCAGACGCACTGAGAGCAGAAAAGTAAACACGCTTTGCCGCTTCCATCGCCACTAGGTAAGACTTAAGATAAGTTCTTAGCTGTGTTCAATCAGATTCGGATCTGCTGGACCTCCAACAGCTCTCTAGGCATCTTTTCCGGCGCTTCATTTCCCGAAGCTCCTCGGTAAACCAGGGGGCCACCCGGGGTCTGCGCCGGGTCAGAGGCCGCAAAGGCACAACTCAATCCAAGGCCCCAGCAGCTGCTTTCTCCCAGGCTTCTTCTAGGGCCTCGGCGGAGTCGTGGGCAAGGGAAGCAGGAAATGTCCCAAGCTCCGTCAGGAACCTTTCAGGGTCCATCAGGTGCCTGTGGTGGAACCACTTGGTCAGTTACGCCTCCCAGCGGCGGGGGGTGGCATACTGAAAGTCTAGCTGGAGAAGAAAATGATCGGACCATGACAGGGGTTGGATGATTAAATCCCCCCTACCCAGATCATTAATCCATACCTACAGAAATGCACACAATCAAAGATAAAATCTCTCCAGAATATATATGGGTCAATATAAAAGAGGAAAAAAGTGACATTGCCATAGGTGTATATTACAGGCCACCCAACCAATCATAAGAAATAGATGAACTCTTTGCCAACCAGTTAACAAATGTATGTAGGAAGCATACAGTAGTAATGGGAGACTTCAACTATCCAGATATCAACTGGGAGACAAGCTTTTCAGTAAATGGGATCAAACAAATTCCTAACCAATCTAGCCAACAACTTTGTCACCCAAAAGGTGGAGGAGGGAATCAGACATAAAGCTATACTGGATTTAATTTTTACTAATAGAGAAGAAGTGATACAGGGAGTTGAAATTGTCGAAACTTTGGGTGAAAGTGACCATGTCATACTGGAATTTAACATAATGCAAACACTAGCAATAGAAAACAATCCAACCCATGTCTTAAACTTCAAAAGAGCTGACTTTAACAAACTCAGAGAGAATCTAGGAAAGATCCCATGGATGAAAATCCTAAAGGGGAAAACAACCAGAGAAGCCTGGGGAACTCTGAAAAATGTAGTCATAAAAGCCCACACCAGCACAATACCACTGAAAAAGAGAAACAAGAAATTCAAGAAGAAAGCAACATAGCTGTACAAAAATCTCTTTGAGAAACTGAAAGACAAAAAGGACAAATACAAAAAATGGAAAGAGGAGCACATAACTAAGGCTGATTATCAGCAGACAACCAGAACATGTAAAGATGAAGTCAGGAAAGCAAAGGCTCAGAATGAACAAAGACTTGCTACAGAAATCAAGGATAAAAAAAAAGTTTCTTCCAACACATTAACAAGAAAAAAGTCAAGGAAATGGTAGGTCTAGGGCTTTTTTTGTCATAGAACGCTCAGAACAGAGTTCTGGCACCTTTTTTGGATGGAACCTTGTAGGGTAGACAAGGCGGGTTGTATGACATGTGTGAGTTCTGGCACCTTTTTTTTTTCAAAAAAAGCACTGGGTAGGTCCACTAAAGAGAGAAGATGGCAAGGAAATAACAGACAACAGGGAGAAAGCAGAGCTGCTTAATTTGCATCAGTCTACACACAAAAAGAAACTACAGCCCAACATACCCCAAAAAACCACTGCAAAAGACAAACTAAAAACAAAAATTAAAATAAGCAAGAAAATGGTAAGAGAACACCTATCTGACCTTGATGAATATAAATCACCAGGACCCAACAGAGTACATCCCAGAGTTCTGAGGGAGCTGGCAGATGTTATCACAGAACCATTACACCACATCTTTCATAAATCCTGGAGCACCAGGGAAGTATCTGAAGATTGGGAAAGGGCTGATGTGGTTCCCATCTTCAAGAAGGGAAAAAAAACCAGACCCAGGAAACTACAGACCAATCAGTTTAACATCAATACCTGGGAAGATCCTAGAAAACGTAATAAAAAACAGATCTGTGAACAACTAGAAGCATACAAAGTTATAACCAGCAGCCAGCACAGGTTTGTTAAAAACAGATCATTGCCAAATCAATCTTATTTCATTCTTTAATAAAGTGACTAAACTAGTAGACCAGTGAAATGCTGTGGACGTAGTATACTTAGATTTCAGTAAGGCATTTGATAAAGTAGACCACAACCTACTCCTTGGTAAGCTAGAAACAGGTGGAATAGACAACATCACCACCAGGTGGATCTGTAACTGGCTGGCAAACCATAGTCAACAAGTAGTCCTCAATGGGACTACATCCACATGGAGAGAAGTAAGCAGTGGGGTACCACAAGGTTCCATCTTAGGCCCAGTACTCTTCAATATCTTCATCAACTTAGATGTGGGAATTGAAGGGGAACTCATCAAATTTGCATATAACACCAAACTGGCAGGAGTAGCCAACACCCCAAAAGACAAACCCAGGGTCCAAAAAGATCTTGACAAACTGGAACAATGGGCCCTATCCAACAAGATGAGTTTCAATGTGGAGAAAAGCAAAGTTTTACATTTAGGCAGGAAAAATCAAAGGTACAAGTCCGGATTGGGCAAGACCTGGCTTAAAAGCAGTAACTGTGAGAGAGAACTTGGAGTCCTAGTGGCTGATCACTTGACTATGAGCCAGCAGTGTGCAGCAGCCAAAAAAAGGTGAATACAATCCTGGGTTGTATAAACAGAGGCATAGAATCAAGATCACACGAAGTATTAGTACCACTTTATAAAACCTTAGTAAGAGCACACCTGGAATACTGCAGCCAATTTTAATCACCATATCACAAAAAAGATGTTGAGAGTTTGGAAAAAATTCAGAGAAGAGCAGCTAAGATGATTAAAGGCTTGGAGATTAAAACATTACAAAGAACTGCTGCAGGACTTGGGTTTGGCTAGTTTAAAGAAAAGAAGAAATAAGGGAGACATGATAGCAGTATTCCAGTATTTGAGGGACTGTCACCAAGAAGAGGGTGTCACATTATTCACTAAAGCTCCAGAGGGCAGGTCAAGAAACAATGGTTGAAAACTGATCAAAGAGAAAAGCAACCTGGAATTAAGGAGAAACTTCCTGATAGTGAGGACAATTAACCAGTGGAACAGCTTTCCTCCAGAAATCGTGGGCACTCCATCACTGGAGATTTTTAAGAAGAGGCTAAACAGTCACTTATCTGAGATGGTATAGGTCCTCCTGCTTGAGGAGGAGGGGGCTGGACTAGAAGACCTCCAAGGTCCCTTCCAGCTCTATTCTATTCTATTCAGCACAGCCTAGCAAAATCAATTGCAATGTTACTTGATGATACTGTTGTACGCTCATAAGTATACAAAAGCAAGCATTACTATACATACTGAACCAAGATTAACAAACCAACCAAAACAACTTTGATTTGCATTTTATACAATCTCTGTTGCATTAAAAACTTTTGCATTAAACATATTTTGCATCAACATGTGCCATCAACATAAAGCAAAGCAGATGTAGAATCCATTAACAGCCACAAATTCTAATTTCCTCTTTCTAAATAAAATCTTTTAAAATATCAGCTTTTCAGACAGGCAGGCAGGTAGAAAAACAGGCATGGAGTTGTAACTGTTCCCTTCTTCACTGACACTGTGTTCCTAACAGTTTATTTCTTTTCAGTGTTCCACTCTCACATAATCCCCCTTTGATTTCAAACTCTTTCTACTGAAGTGTACTGTCTATCTTTAGATTTTGTGTTAATGTTTGTGAAGAAATATAGATCTGACCTTGGGAACAAGGAAGTAATGAGCAGCTTTTACAGGGGGAACTTTCACAAAAGATTACTCCATTTTGAGGAAGAGAAAAGCCTGAGAAAGACACAGAATAACTTTTATATAAAATGGACTAGAGAGAAACTCTGACACTTTCAAGATTCTATTATTCTACCCTACAATAATAAAGAATATTCCTGGAATCGCTTGCCTACCTTGAATGGCAGAGAATAGTCTTGAAAACCTCATTATTGTTTCATCAGTTGCCTTCTATATTGAAAATATGGTGATAGGTCCTTGAGGCACTCTGCTATCTCCAGAACAATTTGCCAAAGTATTACAACAGCATCAACACAAATAAAGAACCTGCACAATATTATGATAGCATAGTAACTGGGAACAAGACTTACCTTGGTACCAGAAACTTTTGCAGAGCCAATATTGCTTCATTGTCCTAGAAGTCTGTCTTATGTGAGATATGAAGGTGTAGACCAGAGCCTGGTTGAAACACACTTTCTTACCTGAAGGCATTGCCTTATGCTTTGTTTATATATCTAACTATATGTCTTATTGAATGAGTTACCTTGTATGCAAATTACAGACATATGTCCTTCTCTACAAGAAGTATTAAAAAGGGACTATGATCAGGCAATGTCACTTATTAAACAATATATTATGGATGTGGAATTCAAAATTGATTGAGGCACAGCTCCTAAACTGCTGGGGGACTCTGAACTTGCCTTATACCATACAGAATAGATTTATTCAGAGTATAAAAGAGGCTTTATGCTGGCAAAGTATGACACCCCTTCCTTTAGAGTGTACAGGGGAAAAATAATACAACCCTTTAAAATAGTTCAAAAAGTACCTTAAAATAGTTCTTGTACAATAATCTAAAGAAATGATGTATTTGCCTTACTACATCTCCAGCATTTGTACCTACATCTTTGTAAAACAGAAAGATAAGTCCTTGAGAGTAGTGCCTGATTATAGACTTCTGAATTCTGTAATCATTAGAGACCACTATCAACTGCCACTCATTTCAGGTTTCCTGGATTGTCTTCCGGAGGCATGCATTTTCACTAGATTGGATTTGCATGGGGCTTACAATTTGATCTGAATGGAAGACAGCTGTGAATATTTAATAACTGTTGACACCTGGTATGACAGATTTGAATACACAGTAATGCCCTATGGATTGGATAATTGCCCTGTGGTCTTCTTCTGATTCATAAATGAAATATTTCAGACAAATATGTAATGATGTACCTGGATATCATACTGATTTTTCAGAAGACCATCCTTATAGGAGACTCAAATCAGAAATAGTCTATAACCCTTTGACAGATAGAAGCTGTTTGCTAAGTAAGTGAAATGTGGATCTGGTTTTCCCTAGTTGGACTATGTGTTATCAGATCTCTACATAAAGAATAGAAAAGGATTCTGCAAGGTACATTTCATTCACAGCAAGCACCTAAAAATGTGAAGGCTGTGCAACATATTCTGAATTTTGCCAAGTTTTAGAGTTTGATTCATCCCTAATTTTGTAGAATTCATAAAATCACTCACTTAACTTCTGAAAAGATGAGACAAATTGACTTATTCTATTAAAAACCAAGCAATATTTCAGAATGTGAAAGACATAAATATATTTTTTTCATCTGAGTTGCTACTTAGGCATCTGGATCCCACTCACTTCTTTCTTGCTCAAATGGATGTCTAAGACTCTGCTTTGCAGGCTTCAGCAAAGGGCAGGGGGCTCTTGCTTAGCAGTTTTTATTCCAGACTCCTCTCAGGTAAAAGGAGTTAGGATTTTTTCAATAAAGCGTTGTAGACCATAAAATAGCTTTCCAACAATGGAAGATTTTTGGGAGTGAGCAACGTACTCTGTGCAGCTATGCACAAAAGGCAGATTCTTACTCCATATCAGGGAAGATAGGCACATTTTTCCCCACTTTTATATCTTCTGTGTTTCTAGTTCACAGAACTGCCACATACATTCTCTTGTGAAACTGAATATACTATTCTCTTACCATCTTCCACTACCACAAGTCTTGAAGTAGAACAAATTTCAAATCACATTTCCAGGAGAGACACTCCATAAAAAGTAAAGGTAGGAAGCACAACCATGTGATCTTCGATTGTGTATGCAATACAATTCTCAATTCATATCCAACTTTTTAAAGATCCATTTTCATTTAGTGGATATTTGTATTCATTTGTTATCCCCTAGTCATCCATAAACTTATGGAAATTGGTGAAGCTGAACACAATACCTGAACATTGTTTCTGATTCATTGCCTGTTGCAGAATTTGCCCATATCAATATACTGCATTCCTTCTTTGGCTACCCCACCCCCCACACACATATTGTTCTTTAGAACTCTTGCCTCTACTGTTCCTCAATCCCTTTTTACTTTTTCTAGAAGAAAGAGCCACTCAGCTTCTCTTAAAGAAAGAATTAGATTTGACCAAGGCTGCTCCTAGCCATCTAAGAAGCTGGATCAAAATTGTTATAAATCAAATTAGTCCAAGTGGTTTTCTATATGTAATTGCCTGCTTCAATAAAAATTCATCTGGTATTTCACCAGTCTCTCCTTGTTTAAAGGAGCCAACCATGTACTTTATATTCTGCACCCGTTCCTTTATGTATATAGCAATTCTGATGAATAAGGAGAAGAAAGATGCTATAGAATATATTATGGATTCTTGACACAGGATAAGACATTTAGAATACCTTCAAGGGCTTACCTTGAATCAGAGAGTTCATGGAATGGAATGGAATGGAGAAGATCCATGCACCATGTCTTTCATTTTTATTTAAAACCTGCCACACAAACACCATCCCCATGGACTGTCAGTGATATTAATAGACAATGACCATGACCATGATGGAACCTCTGCTTCTGGCAAAATTAGTGGAAGGGTCAGTTGTCATGCAGAAAAGCCAGGCCCATTTACAAGTGAGGGAAGAGGGAGTGACTCTTTACTCATAGCCCCTGACAAATTGCTTGCCCCATCTTTTTGTGCAGGAGGGGAGACAAATTCTGATGGTACAAGTACTGTGAAGGACTCTAGACCTTATCTTGGGAATGGGAATGACCCAAATGTGTTTTTTTGGGGGTGTGTGGCTTTTCAGAAAAGTTGAGAAAGAAGAGAGCATGAAAATGAAATTCAAAATAATCCACCTTTATTTCCTTTGCTTTGAGATGGGGCAGAGAGAAACTTTGAAAAGCTTTCAAGATTCTGTTATTCTATCTACAACAATAAAAACATTCATAGAATCACCACTATTTTTGTTTTTTTTTATCTTGCTTTCTTCAAAGAGCTGACATTGTTTGAGAAGGATTAATAAGCATATTTTTTGGCACTGAAATCTAAAGAAAAAAATGTTAACCATCTACTAATATCTTCAGTTAGCATAGTGCACACCTTATTTCTAACAAATGAGGGAAATGCTGAATTGATACAGTATTTGTAAAGTAAATAAATCTATTTCTTATATATCCTTCAGAAACAGCTTATTTATCCAAATCACCCACTACAGACTAGTGCTTCTAATTCATTTTAAAAAGATCTACCACTGCATTTTTGACATATGTAAGTACACATGTATCATAAGAAAAGACTTTGTTCAAAGCAATATATTATAGATTTATAGCTAGGCAGGAATTACCTTGTTTTCTTTTTATGCTGCTATTTGATCTAGTAAATACTAACTTCCCAGTCTAGTTTTGCTTATGTGAAATCCAGTGGACCTCAGCAAGATTATTTATCTGTGTGGGAAATATTCACATAAATAAAAACCACAAGATCTGGTTGGTTTCAAATCAGTGATATGATTTTAATACTGCAGTCAAAACTTTCCAGAAAAAAGAAAAGTTTAGCACAAGAGAAATAAATCTCTAAAATCTGGTTCGTCGTTTTGGAGTTCATTCTGAAAAAGCAACAATAGCAAATAAACTTTGTCTCTGTGCGTGATTTTTTTTTTTGTTTTAAGAGAAAGCAATCATAGTTGTGCAGAGTTCTAGACCTAGCTAGGCTTACTTCTATAATGATAGAAGTAAGTTGATGAACACATGTGAATGTAATTAATATCTGTGTAATTGGTAAAATGTTGCATTAAATCATTAGCCTTGGTGGAGCAGTGGGCTAATGCCTCCTTAAGTAACACCAGCTGCCTGCAATTAGTGCAGGTTCGAGTCCCACCAGGCTCAAGGTTGACTCAGCCTTCCATCCTTCCGAGGTAGGTAAAATGAGGACCCAGATTGTTGGGGGCAATAAGCTGACTTTGTAAAAATGCCGCTTGGGGGAGGGGGGCGAAAGCCCTAATAAGCAGGCATATACATAGAATGAAGGCTATTGCGAAGCACATTGATTTGTGCTTTAGATTGTAAGCCGCCCTGAGTCTTCGGAGAAGGGTGGGATATAAATGGGATTAAAAAAAATTAGTTTTTTCCATTCTTAAAAAAAAGGCTGAGCACCAAAGTATTGAGGACTTTGAATTATGGTGCTGGAGTCCCTTGGACTGCAAGGTGTTCAAACTGATCAGTCCTAGAGGAGATCAACCCTGACTGCTCTTTAGAAGGCCAGATCCTGAAATTGAAACTCAGACACTTTGGCCACCTAATGAGAAGGAAGGACTCACTGGAGAAGAGCCTAAAGCTTGGAAAGATTGAGGGCAATAGAAGGGGACGACAGAGAATGAGGTGGCTGGATGGAGTCACTAAAGCGGTAGGCGTGAGCTTAAATGTACTCCAGAAGATGGTACAGGACAGGAAGGCCTAGAGGAACATTGTCCATGGGGTCACGATGGGTCGGACACAACTTCACAACTAACAACAACAACAATTCTTAAAATGGTGTTATAATTTTTTTTGATTAAAGACATTTGAAACTTTGAACTGAAAATGGACTGGATATAACTTTTTTATATAATATTTTATTAATTTTCTATTATTACAATTCATTAGTGCTTAATGAACAACGTGTTGTCTGGGTTGGTTTGTTTTGCTTAGTACCGTAATACAAATTAAGTCCTTACTCTCTATCCCATTTTTACAGCCATTGATAAAATAAGTTCCATGTTTGAAAGTATTCTGTATCTTCTTTTTCTTTGATCCTCAAAGTGAGTCTATCAGCACAGTCCAGTATTTTCTTGATTATCTCTTCATCCAATAGTGTTTCTTCATTTTTCCAGTGCTGAACAAATACAATCCTCGCTGCTGTTAATACATGTAATGTTAAATATACACTTTGTTTATCAACTTTTTCTGGAATTATACCTAATAAAAAAAGTCTTAGGAAAAAAGTGTTTCCCTAACATCTTTTCTAAACAAGTAAGTATTTTTGTCCAAAACCTTTTTGCTTTAACACACATCCACCACAGGTGATAATATGTACCAGGATTTTGATTACATTTCCAACATTTACTAGACATATTGTTAAACATTTATGATAATCTGACAGGTGATAGATGCCATCTATAGAAACATTTTATATAGGTTTTTCTTCATATGAAGTTGCCATTGTCAATTTATAGTTTTTTCCAAAAGATTTTGCCATTTCTCTAATTCTATATTGTATCCAAAAAATTTTGCCCATATTATCATTGTTTCTTTCACTTGTTCATCTTCCATTTTCAAATTCAATAAAAAGTTATACAATTTCTTAATCAGTTCTCCATCAGAGGTCAACAACACCTGATCAAACATTGTCTGATCTTTATAAAAATACATATTTTAACATCTTTATCATACTTCGATTGCATTTGCAGTTGGGGCCACCATGATAAGTCAATACCCTGATCTTCTAACTCTTGTTTAGATTTTAATTTCCCATCTGTATTCAGAATATCCTTTGTCTCTTTAATATATAAAGCTACTCCTCATTTCTTTTGGTGTGCTAATGTAAAATAAAGTTTCCCAATTTTCAGACATTCCAGAAATTTATAATGTTTTATATGTGTTTCTTGGAGGCAAATTATAGTCATATAATGCTTGATAAATTGATTTCAGGTTACATTCATTATTTTTGGCTATATCCCTAGTGTTGTGAATTTATTAAGGTATTATGAATTTTGGGTTTTTCAAGCTTAGGGACTGCCTAAAAAAGATCCTACAGCCATAGAAAGCAAGATCTACAACTGATTTATCAAAAACTGATTGTTCAAATGTGTTCATTATCATCTTACAATCATGTATGTGTGCTTTGACAAATGGGCCAGGAAAAAACCTTTGAAACATTATGTTTAATATTTTTGTTTGTTTGTTTATAATGTAATTCATCTTTATACCACAATTTCAAAGGATTTTGTTTTTTCTTATACCTTTTTAAAATTATTATTATTACTTTTGAGGTCATACTAAATATTTATTATTGGGGGACACCATTTCTTATGTGTCTCATTCGACTTAAAAAATTAAATACAAGGTTGAATCCTTTTTATGGCAACCTTCTTTTCAGATTTCCTATACTTGCCCTCTGAATCTGAATATGAAAATGAATCTGGAAGTGTTTAAAATTCAGAATCTTAAAACTGAAGGTTATTGTTGAATGAATCATACCCTGTACAGAAAAAGAGACCAGTGAAATCACAAGCAATGTTTAGGATGCCAGTTTTTCATTTTTATCATATAACTATGACAAATAACTATGAAATTAAAGGCAAAGTGTCCCTACATATATATTCTCCTTTGATTGTTAACAGCAAAATAAGAGGGGGGGCAAGGGCTGGAGAATATGGGTGTGACTTCCTTCCTTCCCTTTTCTGCTCCAAACTGGACCATAACAAAGTTGTCTTTCTTTTCATCTAAGGACACGTATTAAAGCCATATGTTGAAATGACAAAAGTCATTTGGGCAACACATGCAAGTCTTTGACATAGGCTGCAATGAAAAAAAAAGAAACAAGAAATCACTCTATAACTCATTCATAGTTCCTATCCATCTAATTGCCATTTGCAAGGGAAACCTTCCAAATAGTTGTACTTTAGAAGTACTTCGCAGGGATAGGATTGGGTGGGACACCACTGAACTACCCTTCATCAGTGAATTAAGCAGAAGGCTCTCAGCATTCACTAAGACCTGCCTTTTTATCCACCCTAGATTAAATAGAAACTCATAATGTAGAATTGTTTGGGGTGCCCCTGTGACTTAAGTCCAGACAAATGGAATAGTCTTGCTCCCACTTATCTCTCTTAATCCAGGAAGTGTGCAAGATGTGTTATATATCAGCACATAAAGTAACAAGTGACTAAGTGGGGGAAATCTCACACTAAGGTAAAAAAAAAGATGCAAAATGTAGGGCAATTTTCATAGATCACTGGGAAATTACATATTTCAGCAAAGGAATCTTCCCTTAAAATAAAAGAATTACATTAAGAATAGTATAGAACAGTATGGAAAGTATAGTGTAGAAAGCTAGTGTAGATGGGAATAATAGCACTAGGCAACCTTGCACTTCTTAAAGTCTTCCAAGGTAGAAAAGTGCTGCAACTCGCCAGTAAAGATTATATCCAAACTTCCATACCTAGCAATTATAATTAAAATAATAAGAGCAGGGAAAGGTTTCTTATACAGGAAGAGTGGAACAAAGTTATTAATACTATATTACAGGAAATCACCCCTTCATGGATTACTGCCTTGTCGTGGCGAAGGGGCTTGCGTAATTCAATGAAGCTATGAGCTATGCCATGCAGGGCCACCCAAGATGGACAGGTCATAGCAGAGAGTTCTGACAAAACGTGATCCACTGGAGAAGGAAATGGCAACCCACTCCAGTATCTTTGCCAAGAAAACCCTATGGACAGTAGCAAAAGGCAAAACAATATGACGCTGGAAGATGAGCCCCTCAGGTTGGAAGGCATCCAATATGCTACTGGGGAAGAGCAGAGGGCTAGTACTAGTAGCACCAGAAAGAATGAAGCGACTGAGCCAAAGCCGAAAGGACGCTCAGCTGTGGATGTGTCTGGTGGTGAAAGGAAAGTCCGATGATGTAAAGATTTTTTCTCCATAGGAACCTGGAATGTAAGATCCATGAATCAAGGAAAGCTGGACGTGGTCAAACAAGAGATGACAAGACTGAACATCGACATCTTAGGTATCAGTGAACTAAAATGGACAGGAATGGGTGAATTTAATTCAGATGACCATCAGGTATACTATTGCGGGCAAGAATCCCTCAGAAGAAATGGAGTAGCCTTCATAGACAATAAAAGAGTAGGAAAAGCAATACTGGGATACAATCCTCAAAATGACAGAATGATCTCAGTTCGAATCCAAGGCAAACCATTCAATATTACAGTAGTCCAAGTCTATGCCCCAACCACCAGTGCTGAAGAGGATGAAATTGACTGGTTCTATGAAGCCCTACAGCACCTTATAGAACTAACACCAAAAAATGATGTCCTTATCATCATGGGGGATTAGAATGCTAGAGTAGGAAGCCAAAAGATAAGCGGAATAACAGGCAAGTTTCTCCTTGGAGTACAAAATGAAGCAGGGCACAGGCTGATAGAATTTTGTCAAGAGAATACGATGGTCATAGCAAACACTCTTTTCCAACAACCCAAGAGACGGCTCTAAACATGGACATCACCAGACGGTCAACACAGAAATCAGATTGACTATCTGCTCTGCAGCCAAAGATGGAGAACCTCTATACCAGGGGTCTTCAAACTCGCCCCTTTTATGACTCATGGACTTCAACTCCCAGAATTCCTCAGCCAGCGTACCTGGCTGAGGAATGCTGGGAGTTGAAGTCCATGAGTCATAAAAGGGCCGGGTTTGAAGACCCCTGCTCTATACAGTCAGTAAAAACAAGACCAGGAGCTGACTGTGGCTCAGACCATGAGCTTCTCATTGCAAATTTTAGGCTTAAACTGAAGAAAGTAGGGAAAAGCACTAGGCCACTCAGGTATGAATTAAATCATATCCCGGTTGAATATACAGTAGAGGTGACAAATAGATTTAAGGAATTAGATTTGATAGACAGAGTGCCTGAAGAACTATGGACAGAGGTTCGCAAAACTGTACAACAGGTAGCAACCAAAAGCATCCCAAAGGAAAAGAAATGCAAGAAAGCAAAATGGCTGTCTGAGGAAGCTTTGCAAATAGCTGAGGAAAGCGAAAGGCAAGGGAGAAAAAGAAAGATACGCCCAATTGAATGCAGAATTCCAGAGAATAGCTAGAAGAGATAAATGAACAGTGCAAAGAAATAGAAGAAAACAATAGAATAGGGAGGACCAGAGATCTTTTCAAGAAAATTGGAGAGATGAAGGGAACGTTTAATGTAAAAATGGGCATGATAAAGAACCAAAACGGCAGGGACCTAACAGAGGCAGAACAGATTAAGAAAAGGTGGCAAAATTACACAGAAGAACTATATAAGAATGAGCTTAATGTCCCTGATAATCACAATGAGGTGGTCACTGACCTTGAGCCAGACATCCTAGAATGTGAAGTGAAGTGGGCCTTAGAAAAGCTGAGCAACAACAAAGCTAGTGGAGGTGACAGTATTCCAGCTGAGCTATTCAAAATCTTAAAAGATGATGCAGTAAAAGTGCTACACTCAATTTGCCAGCAAATTTGGAAAACTCAACAGTGGCCACAGGATTGGAAAAGATCAGTTTACATTCCAATTCCAAAGAAACGTAGTGTCAAAGAATGTTCAAACTATCGCACCATTGCACTCATTTCGCATGCTAGTAATGTTATGCTTAAAATCCTACAAGCTAGACTCCAGCAGTATGTGGATCAAGAAATACCAGAAGTACAGGCAGGATTTCAAAGAGGCAGAGGAACTAGAGATCAAATTGCCAACATACTCTGGATCATGGAGAAAGCTAGGGAGTTCCAGAAAAACATCTACGTCTGCTTCATTGACTATGCTAAAGCCTTTGATTGTGTGGATCATAACAAACTGTGGCAAGTTCTTAAAGAGATGGGTGTACCAGACCATCTTATTTGTCTCTTGAGAAACCTATATGTGGGCCAAGAAGCAACAGTGAGAACTGGACATGGAACCACTGATTGGTTCAAAATTGGGAAAGGAGTCCGGCAAGGCTGTATACTGTCGCCCTACCTATTTAACTTATATGCAGAGCACATCATGAGAAAGGCAGGGCTAGATGAATCAAAAGTTGGAATTAAGATTGCCGGGAGAAATATCAACAACCTAAGATATGCAGATGATACCACTCTAATAGCAGAAAGTGAAGAACTAAAGAGCCTCTTGTTGCGGGTGAAGGAGTGTGCAAAAGTTGGGTTGAAACTAAACATTAAGAAAACTAAGATCATGACATCCGGCCCTCTCAATTCCTGGCAAATAGATGGGGAAGAAATGGAGGTAGTGACAGATTTTATTTTCCTGGGCTCCAAGATCACTGCAGATGGAGACTGTAGCCAAGAAATTAAAAGACGCTTGCTCCTCGGGAGGAAAGCCATGACAAATCTAGACAGCACACTAAAAAGCAGAGACATCACCCTGTCAACAAAAGTGCGTATAGTCAAGGCTATGGTCTTCCCAGTTGCAATGTATGGCAGTGAAAGTTGGACCATAAGAAAGGCCGAGTGCCAAAGAATTGAGGCCTTTGAGCTATGGTGCTGGAGAAGACTCCTGAGAGTCCCTTGGACTGCAAGGCAATCAAACCGGTCAGTCCGAGAGGAGATCAACCGTGACTGCTCTTTAGAAGGTCAGATCCTGAAGTTGAAACTCAAATACTTTGGCCACCTAATGAGAAGGAAGGACTCACTGGAGAAGAGCCTAATGCTGGGAAAGATTGAGGGCAAGAGAAGAAGGGGATGACAGAGAATGAGGTGGCTGGATGGAGTCACTGAAGCAGTAGGTGTGAGCTTCAATGGACTCGAGAAGATGGTAGAGGACAGGAAGGCCTGGAGGAACATTGTCCATAGGGTCGCGATGGGTCGGAGAAGACTTCGCAGCTAACAACAACAACAGGAAATCAGTTACAAGAAAGGCCATGTGCACTTCAAGCATTTGATCTGCTCTTCTACAATGGCACGAGTGTTTCATATGGAGTAAGTAAATACAATA
The DNA here is from genome assembly GCF_964194415.1 of Vipera berus. NCBI lineage: Eukaryota > Metazoa > Chordata > Lepidosauria > Squamata > Viperidae > Vipera > Vipera berus. The sequence goes on from NC_138208.1 coordinate 29,253,154, forward strand.
CAAGCCATTACTGTGCAAAAGACATGGTGTGTGTGTGTGTGTGTGTGTGTGTGTGTGTGTGTGTGAGAGAGAGAGAGAGAGAGAGAGAGAGAGAGAGAGAGAGAGAGAGAGAGAGAGAGAGAGAATGAGAGAGAATACAACAGAAACAGGAAATGTATCACAGGAACAATAGAGATGAATCATAGAGTAGCAATGTGGCAAGAAACAAATACAAGAGAGATGAATGATAGAGCTGTATATAAGGTAAACATAACACCTGTAACACCTTCCCTTTTCATGTTAACAAAACAACATTGTGAAATTTTGGATGAAAACCAGTCACAACACTTCCTATAAGTTGAGTCTGTTGGGTGTTTGTGAACATCTGTCAATACGGATGAAGCCTGACTCTCTTCATATTAAGAGTTTATCCGACCTTGCTGAAATTGCCAAGCTCTTCTCAGCACTTACTGTGATGTTCTGCATTTGATTGCTGTCAGGTATACCAGCTTGCTTTCGACTGCCATTAGCATTGGTCTGTGGCACCAATACTGTGCATTCCCTATTGTCAGTGGGTAAGTATGGCCCAGTAATACCATGTGAGTCTGGCCTGTCCACATGATATGGAGTCAGGCTGCAAGTTAGGCTGCTCCGCCACATGCAGATCCACATGATTGCAACAATAAAGAGTTCCATCAACATTCACTAGATAGGAGCATGGTGCCACCTGTTATAAACAGATACCCATTTTCCAGTGACCTGTTTGATCTCCAGGCAGCAGTTTCATACGGACTCGTTCCCCAATATTCAGTTCTGGCAAATCTCTGGCTGATTTGTCATTTTCTTGCCTTGAATACTTGTCTCTTAAGTTGTAACTTTTCTGGGACACCTTGCATCACAGACGGCTCAAGCAACTTATTTGCCACTGGTAAGGAAGTCTGTAGTCACCTTGACATCAGCTTCTGTGCTGGACTACTGTCCATGCTCTCAGTTGGAGTATTTTTCCAATGTAGAATGGCCTTCCATGGGTCTTTACCATCATTTTGTACTTTCTTGCATAAACAATCTTCACAGCTGATTCAGTTTTGTCATTAACTTGTGGATGATGTGGTGAGGAAATCACATGCTCAAACTCCCACTCAGGGGCAATTTTCCTAAATTGTAGGCTTGCAAACTGAGGGCCATTATCAGAGATCACTTTGTCCGGTTGGCCATAGCGTGCAAACTGAGCCTTGAATCTCTTAATGGTAGTTTCATCAGACTAGTCAGGAAGAAGATCGATTTCCAAAAAGTCTGAAAAATGATCAATTAATATCAGATACTCTTTACCTCAGGGGTGTCAAACTCAATTTTATTGAGGGCCACATCAGCATTGTGGTTGCCCTCGGGGGGCCGGGTGGGCGTGGCCAGGGTGGGCGTGGCCAGGGTGGGCGTGGCTAGAGTGCGTATGGCCTACTGGGTGGGCATGGCCAGCTCTACATCGTTCACATCAAGGGTGCCTATGGGGGCCTGGGCAGGAGTAGGACAGATCTGAGGGTCTCTGGCAGAAGGAGGGTCTCTGGGCCAGGGCCAAGGCAGTGGGGGCCATTCCCTCACTGTTTCCAGGGTGGCTTCGGGGGCCACATGAAACCACTTCGCGGGCCAGATCTGGCCCCCGGGCCTTGTGTTTGACATGTCTGCTTTACCTGCATAGTTGATCAAATCTATACTGATGATCTGTCAAGGACATGAGGGTATCTCATGTGACATCATGGTTTCTTTTTATTGCAAATGTGTATATTCATTGCAAGTGGGACAATTGCTAACAAAGTCTTTGATTTCGCCTTGCATGTTAGGCCAGTAAAGAGTATCACAAGCTTGTCTATAGCATGCCTCACCCCCAATGTGGCTTGAGTGTATGAACAATAACATCTCCTATCTCAGTGACTTTGACACTATGACTCTTGGACCTTTGTACAAGATAACATTTTGTACGCTGATCTCATCTCTGAAGGACCAATATTCCTTCACTATTGCAGGAACTGCCTCCTTCTCATCTCGCTACCCACTTAGAATGATAGCCTTCAGTGCCTATAAAGTTGCATCAGCATCTGTGTGCTGCATGTGAGCTGATGTAGTTGCTGACTTGTGGCATTAATATAGTCTGCTTGATTGAGTTCAGCAAAGATTTGTTCCTGTTGCAACAAACTGTATGATGCTTGTGCTCTCCTCCAAGTGTCACCTGATGTGATGTAGCCCTGCTCAGGATATCACTGATATACTTGTAGATAACATTGAAGTTGTAATGCTGCAATCTAAGCATCATGCTCTGCAAATGCTTGGAAGTACAGAAAAGGGGATTCTTGAATATGATTATTAGCAGCTTGTGATCAGTTTCAGCTCTGACTGTATCCCAACCATAAAGATAATGATGGAAACACTGGCAGGCAAATACAATAAACATTCCTTTTCAATATGAGCATAATTTAGCTCAGCAGATGAAAAAGCCCTTGACACATGTGCAACTGTCTGACCTTCTTACAATAGGCAGGATCCTAGACCTTTTTTGCTTGAGTCACTTTGAATTGTAACAAGATTTGTGATATCATAGTATTTCAACACTGGGGCAGCAGTGACCCAGCGTTTTATCTCCTTTACTGCCTGATCATACTTGGGAAGCCAGTGCAAAACCACATCTTTGTCCATAAGACATCTCAATGACTGACACACCTCAGACAGGTGTGGCAGGAATTTTGCTCAGTATATGACAAAACCAATAAATTTCTGGACCGATTTGCCATTGGCAGGTGGCAGCATGTCTACAATGGTTCTAATCTTATCCGGGTCAGCTTTTAAGCCTTATGAGGACAGGATATGTCCATGGAAATGAACTTCTTGCATCTTGAACTGCAATTTTTTTGCACTGAGCCTCAGCATCACCTGCCTACAATGGTCTAGTAGTGCTATTAGCTTCTCATCATGGTCAGAGCTCAGGCTCTGTTTCACCACAGCCAACTATGAGAATGTCATCAGCTATTGGCTCAATTCCACTGAGCCCACTTAATAGTTCATGCTGCTTTTGTTGATACAGCTTCGGTGCTACAGAGGCTCCAAAGGGTAGTTTGAGCCATCTCTTTCTGCCCCAAGGAGTCCAGAATGTGGTCATGTAGCTACTCTTGTCATCCAGTTTGCACTGTAATAAGGCATCTCTGGCATCAACAAGCATGAAAATCCATGCTTTGGGTAGTTTGTGCAAAACATCATCAAGTATTAGGTAGTGTGACCATTTCAGGGCCATATCCAGAAACTTGGGATCAATGCAGATTCTGATCTTTTTAGGCTTCCTAATAACAACCATATTACTTATCCAATCGGTAGGCTCAGATACTGAGGTAGTATGTCCTTCAGCTTACTTGTTTAGTTGTACTTTGACAATAATGGCTATTGGCACATTGTGTAGGGCACGTTGTACTGGTGAAATGGTAGAATCAAGTTCAAACTGAATCTCTCCTGGAACAGATACCATAGGGCCCTCAAACACCTCATTGTAGACTTGGAGGATTTGCTGTTTTATCAGTGTCCTTGCCAAAGGTTTTGAGGGGTGAATCTCAACATTGTGTAGTCGGTCAGAATGGTGAATTGCATCAAACCTAGATGCTCACGTTAATACAGACAATAGCAGTTTCTGATCAGCTTCCACAATCTCAAATTCAAGTTTGTGACTACCCCCATGTATGCTGCATTCTGTTTGGAAAAATCCCAATGATTCCATTAGTTCCCCTGAATATAATTTTACTTTCCTGCGACTAGGGTGAAGGGGTATCTCAGGTGCCAGTTTCATTTTGTCCTTTAAACTCATGACATCACATGTTGCACTGGAGTCTAGTTGGCAGGGTTGGATTATATTGTTTAATCTGAGATTTATGAGCCATTTTTTTGCCCTTAGAGTTTTACAGCACCAATGCATTCCTTTATGTAAACCACATCAGTGGTAAGCAAGTGTGCATCCTCAGGATCTGACATTTGCTCAGTTGTGTGCAGCTTCCTCGCTTCCATTTTACTTGAGACACATACTCCTGCAAAATGATTTGGTCTCCCACATGCTCTGCAGATTTTCCCATATGCAGGACACTGCTCTCTCTCTCATACATGCACGCTGCCACAGTACTTGCATGATACTAGGTTGCTCCTAGGTGAGTTGTGATGAATTTTGTGCTGATATGTGTGCTGGTGGTTCTTCATGCTTAGCCATTGTTTAGAGGCTGCATTGACATTGTCAATCTGTTTATCCTGCTCCAAAGCTCTCATTCATTTGCCAGTAAGTTCTGTGGTACAATATTTCACTTGCTGCTTGTAAACTTAAATTATGTTCCCTCAAAAGGTGACAGTGTGTGCTTTCACTAGTGATACCAGAACTATTTTATCATGAATAAGTTCATCTCTCTGAGAACCATATCCACAGCTCACAGCCTTTTCTCTTGACAAAATTATCTATTGCCTCACCTTCTTGCTTACAGCTGCCAGATATATACCGTACCTTTCATATATGACATTTTTAGAAGATCTGAAAGAGACTTCTAAGGCATCTAGAATGGTTTTAGTATCACTTTTTGCTCCTCTGTAAGGGTTAAATTATGCTTGTAAATATGGAGGCATTTGCTGCACGCGCGCGCACACACACACACACACACACACACACACACACACAGAGAGAGAGAGAGAGAGAGAGAGAGAGAGAGAGAGTGTGAGTACAACAGGAACAGGAAATGCATCACAGGAACAATAGAGATGAATCATAGAGTAGCAATGTGACACAGGAAACAAATACAATAGAGATGAATGTTAGAGCTGCATAACACCTGTAAAAGACAGTGATTTTAAAGGATACAAGCTAAGTGAGCACTCAGATATTTAGTTTGCATCCGCTTCCTAATTATATGTGCTATCTAAGAGTTTCATCTTGAAGGCAAATAAGTGCTTCACAGCTCCCAGTGGTCCTTCTGCAATTCTGAAAGAATCTGATCTTTTTCTGGGATCTCACGGCTACCTCCAGGGACATATTGGGTTTAAGAGATGCACATAGATATTATGAGAGTGTTCCTGCACATTCCAGATAATTTTGCTTTCACTTCCAAATGGTTGTACAGAATACACATATCTCTCTCATTGTGCACACATAATTAAATGAATGTGGCTGCTCCCAATCGCACTATACCTAGTTTGGATATACTAGTTCTGTATAACCCTATCATCTTTATCCTTTCTCATCTTGAGTTAAAGTTAGCTGTGGAACAAAATGGTTTGGAGAATAAAGTGGTTTTTCTGAACAGTGTTAGACACAAAAATAGTCACAAATTGAAATCCACTCTGAGTTACAAATAGAAAAGAAGTTTATTAGACTTCACAACAAAGAAGGGGATGTCACTGAGTGTTTTTTTAGTTTTGCCAGCTTCGCTCATTTCTAATTGTACATCTTTTTCTGCTCTGCACTGTGTATTATCTTATCTTGTAACCATAGTGACTCCAGCTATGTCCAGCCAATGTTTTGGTTTTAAACTGTTTTGTGCGCAGGCCTGAAAAAGTTCTCACAGTTTCTGTTTTACTTTCTCCTTCTGCCTGATGAGAGAATGTAGTCAGTCTAGGTCTTTTGTTTTCTCATTAAAAGTTTTGCTATAGAATATGCCTTGGATTTCTTTTCTTTGATATTGACCATGCAAATGAACCACAGTCCATCCACCTCTGGTCGGACTGTTAATTGTTCCGTGACAGTCTTGCTACCCCCAATGGTACTCAGGACGTCTAATGCACTCCTCTCACAGATCTCAGATGCAAACAGTCCTACCCAGTCCTCATCTGCTGGTTTACCGTACTGCTATCTTATCCTTACCAATCTAATGAGACCAACTTTCGCTTCACCAAGCTCCTGCTTCCCCTTTTACAAAAGGGTCAGCTCCCACTCCATCTTGCTACCCACAATGGTACTCGGGACGTCTAATGCACGCCTCTCATAGATCTCAGATTCAAGCAGTCCTACCCAGCCCTCTCCCAACCACCTTGGTGGTTTTCATCTGGCCACCCCAGATCTTAGTCACCTAGGTCCGTGCACGAAGTTACCTGGTATTTCCTGAGGCCTGAGGCCGGCAATCTCTGTTCCTGTTCCCCTTCACACTCCTTTTCTATTTGTAAGTTCCACAGGTTTTTGGGGCTCTAGGGTTCATTCAGCACTCACCACTCCCGGAGTTCGAAGCTGGACTGTCGAACTCGACAGGGCATGCCTTCCACATCATCCTCCAAGTTAGGGAGTCCTGAACGAAGTCCTGTTGAGTCCCGGGTTTCGGCACCAAAAAATTTTAGACACAAAAATAGTCACAAATTGAAATCCACTCTGTTTGAGTTACAAATAGAAAAGAAGTTTATTAGACTTCACAACAAAGTCTAAAAAAATAACAGTTTGCAAAGTGTGGTGGATTCAGGAAGGCAAACAATGTAGCCAAACACTGAACCACACCCCAAATTCCAAAATCACATATTATTATACATCCTATTGCGATGCCCCATTCCCTCCCCCATGGCCCCATTGGCTTAGGCTTTGGAGGTTACAATCTATCAGAAGCGCCTAAACAGAATACATTATCTCTGCCCCTGTTTACTTACATTATACTAATAAGATCCCTCCCCTACTATCCTGTTTCTAGAGGAGAGATGTCTCCCATCTTCTACACCTGCCAGGGGTACCGGGCACCAGAAGGTACTTAAAAACAATTCCTAGATGGTGACTCACATTTGGGCCCCATATTCCCAAAGCATCTACTCAAGCAATTGATTATAAAATGATTATTATAAAATATAAAATATGATTACATGATAATACTAAAATCATATATATATTTATTTTAAAACTTCCTCACTACTTCCAGTTATTTTCCACAACAGGAAAAAAAATCTATTTGTACCACTGCATAAAACATGAAGTTCTTCAATGTCATCTTTTCTTTTTTTTAATGTGGCTCTTAACTCCTAATCATCAGGCATGATAGATGACCATTTTTGGTGCTCAAACATTTTGTTTTATTATTTTTTCCCCAAGTGGTCATTTTATAATCACAATAAATTCTCTGGCCAAGGAATAATGCTGATTAATCTACACCTCAGCAGCACATGAAGCAGGAACTGAAATGCACCCAAGGTGTGCATTAATGAGCCCTCCTGTACAGACTTATCATGTCTTACTGTTTAATTAAATCCCAACCCAAATAGAGAAGGTTAGGAATAATTTTTTATCCACCTTTCTTTCAATTTTTTTCACCAAGTGGCGCTGGGAGAAAATATAGTATATTTAGAACAATATTTTAATTTATGGTAACATTGTTCAGTTAGATGAAAAGAATGTAATATTTTAAAAAGAGGGGAAATTTGATTGAGATACTTAAGTGCCTGGTATATTACATGAAATGTCTGATCATAAGAAAAGGTAATATCTACTCAAAATTATAATTTCTGTACTTTGAAATCATCTCAGCAATTATCTACCCATATCAAATTGTAGCACTTGTCAAAATCAACTGCCAAGCAGTTCAAGTGCTCTTCTAAATCAACAAAACAGATATATAGCAATGTGAGGTTGGAGAGATGGAAATAAAAGTGAACTATATGCCAGTCATTGCTCTTAATCTCTTGAACCCAATACTTAACAAAGTGGTTATCACAGATCTTTGAGACACTATTTATAGTGGGGGGAATAGAGAAAAAAAATCAAGACTTGAATCTTAATAACAAATACAAAAGTACTCTAAAATTATTTGCATCTTGGTAGCCTGCAAACCTTAATATGACTCCTTCAAAACATGGAGGTGATGGGAGGGTGATTAGAATACATTTCACTAGGCTAATGCAAGGTCAAAGAGAGGAACTCTCTAAATTAACTCTTGCTTTGGATAAAGCATGGCAAACAATTGGCTAAGTCCACCTGCCTCTCCTGTTTCTGGTAGTATAAACATGAGACTCCTGCAAAAATCAGTGGCTGCATTCATAGAATTTAGAAAAAAATCTGGCAAAGTATAAAGCCTGTTTGGGACTCAATACAGTCAAAGAACTCTAAATTCAGTTTAAACCTCCCATTTGGTCTACTTTACTAAGTTACAGGTTATGGGATTAATTCCTGCCTGAGCAGGGGGTTGGACTAGATGACCTCCAAGGTCCCTTCTGACTTTATTACTATTACCTACACATGATTAGAACCCCATTACTTTGTACATTGTATAACCGTGTTATTTAATCTGCCCAACTGGGCCTATTTTCCACACTGAACTAACAAGCATTTTAGCTTTCTGGAAAATTATCTAGAAAGCAGATTATCCACTTGGAAAGTTGCTCCACATTTCCAGAATTACTTTGCTGTGCACATAAACACACACATACATTCCCAGTTTTGGTTAGTTCAAGCTAAGAAAAACTGAATTCACAGGATCCCACTTCTTACAATGTTGTTCCCAAAGGTTTACATGTAACACTCACAGCACCATTTATTTTTCTCCTTTTCCCCCCACTGTCATTTTTGTACAGATTTAATACAACCAAAACATGCTTTCCACTGAGAGCTACAGGTAGCAATGTTCCAAGGCTGCCGATAATTGGTGTCTGCCATGCCAGCTTACATTAAGTTATGTAAATCACAGCAAGGATCCTACAACCCCTAAAGGCACATGATTTTTGTTTAAAGAACCTCAACATAGAAGCTAACTGTGGAAAGTGACTAATAGTCTTCTTTACTAAAAGGATCCAAAGAGACCACTACAGCAAAGTAAACCCAACACTTTTAGAATGTATACATTCACTTCTGAAGTTTAAACCCCTTTTGAGGGACAGAAGAACAAGCTACAATAATAACTTTATTTTTCAAAGACGCTTTCCCTTTGCTGGCAGAATCTTCTATTTATATTATTCAAGAGCACCAGGCTTTGTTGAATTGGATTCGGAAGCGGAATTAGTTAAAGATTGTATGATAAAGTGGGCACAAAATATTCAGGAACCAATTTTGCTGGACACTTGGGAGATAATTTGGGTCAGAAATGTTAAATTTACTCAGGCTCAAAACTTAAGAGAAATTTTTTATAAAATGTTTTATAGATGGCATCTGGATCCCAAGAAGTTGTCTAACATGTATCCTAATTTACAGTCTAAATGTTGGAGATGTGGTAGTTTAGAAGCCACCTATTTTCATATGTGGTGGACTTGTAGAAATATAAAAGCTTTTTGGATTAAAATTTGGTGGAACATTCAAAAGATTTTTAAGAGAAAGATAGTTTTCTCCGCAATTGTTTTTATTGGGTATTGTTGTAGATTGTGATGTTAAAGAAACCGATTTGATGTTGAATATGATAACAGCAGCACGGTTACTGGTGGGACAATATTGGAAGAAGGATAGTTTGCCTACTATAGAAGAATGGGTGTTTAAAGTTTCGAATCTTGCAGAAATGTCTAAGATTTCTGCTTACTTGAAAGATCATTCACAGGAAAGATATATTTCAGTTTGGAGGAGATGGATAGATTATATTCAGAATAAATATGGGACTAAAAAGTTCCATTTAGCTTATGAGTAGAGTTTAGAGGGATATTGTTATTGGTACTTTGTATGTAGTTATGTTAAAGGGGAGTTAAAGCACATTATGAATTTGGTTAATTGTATATTATGCATAATTTTTATTTAGAATATGATTATTATAACTATAATCCTGTATTTAGCTCTGGGAAGTGTGGGGGGGAAGTGGGTGGGTTTGGGGTGGGCGGGATTTGGGGATATATTATAAAATCTTGTTTTTGTAAAACTCTTTAATAAAAAAAAGAGCACCAGGCTTTGGATGCAGATTTTCCTGCTTCTTCTTGCAAAAAGGATCCATATTTATGTTTATTAATTCAACCATCTTCCTTGCTTGTAATGATATCTTTATGGATTTCTATAATTACATAGAATTATCTGATCTGGATACACTGTTTCTTTGGAAGGCTTACTGCTACATCATCTTTAATCATTTCACAATCACAAACTTCATGGTTTCTACTATCTTTCCCCATTTCAATATTTGTACTCCTTTCTGTCTCACACAGGTAGGTATAGTTTCTCTACTGGCTGGAAAACAAATGTTACATTTGATAGATAGACAAAACCTTTTAAAATGCTATTTGAATCTTCTGTCAAGCAGTGGCAGACACATGTTTATTACTAGTAACTGCACAAGCAGGAAATGTTAGATGGAGAACAATCTTCCTCATGATAGCTGCCTATCCACATCACAGATCATTTTGCTTACCAGTTGGACAAAAAGGGGCATCAACAAGAAACATGACTGGAATATTTGTGGCTTGATTCTGGATCCAGAAATTACCTTTCTAGGAGAGTAAGTTCATATAGAAATCCTGAATATTCCCATAGGCCTTTCTAGGTGTGACCTATAGGAATATCTCAGTTCTTGTGAGCTCCATTATCTATAAAGATATATGTCAGCCAAACTCTTTCTTTTGGTCTGACCTGTTGGTTTGCTCTTTAATCCAAACCACTCTTTGACAGAAGATCTGTCTGGTGACTTGAAGAAAGGCAGGTAATTCTCATTCATAAGTAGCTTGCAGTAAACAATAAAAGCAATTAATTAAAATTAATTTTCAGAAGAAAATAACATAGAAAGAAGTAAGAAAGAAGTAGTGAAACTAATAGTATTTTAATATTCTCCTATCTCTGACCTTTTGGTTCTTTATTGCTTCTTTCTGGTTTCATGGGATTTAGCAAAGAAATGGGAAACAGGAGAAAAATTAGGTATCACAATGATTTTTGTGAGAAAAAAGAATCCTTGTTGTTGTGTATTAAGGTAATTTCATAAGGGCAGTTATAAATGGTTAACTGTTGTTGTAGTTCAAATCCTTAACTTTCTGTCTGACTTTGCAAGCTTGTGTTTTAGGCGGGAATGTTCACTTTAAACTCATTGGTTGCCACCTAGCGGCAGTCCATATAAATAGATGTCAAGCGTCTGTTAGAGCCGCTTCTGTGTTGACTGAATAAACGAACTGTTACTTTCACTCTCGTCTCTTTAATGCCTCACTGATCCCAGTATTTAACAGTGGCGACGAAGGTGGGATATGCTGCTAAGGAAGAAAGAGCTGGAGGTCTGAGATCCAAAGTTCTCTAAGGGGTAAAAGCAGGCATCAGCGCCCTGGTAGGAACAGTGTTCCCCCCTCTGTCTGCCAGCAAGCCACGCTGGAGGCAACACTGTCCTAAAGGATCCGTTCTTAGGATCCGCACAGAAGCACTTAGCAGCATAAGGCATTGAAAGACTCCGTAACAGTCACCTATGGCCAAGCTATCTGAATTTGATGTATCCCACCCAGAGAGATGGAGTTTGTATTACTTTGCATATGCGGCCAGGCGACTTTTGACATAGCAGAGAATCTAGTCGCCGCAGCCAGTTTGGAGTCAGTTACCTACACTGAGTTGAAGGGGAAACTCAAAGACCACTTCAAACCGAGACTATCCATCATTGCCTGGAGACATGTGTTCGGGCAGAGAGAGCAATAGTACAGGAGAATCAGCTGCTGAATTCGTGGCAGCCCTGAGACAGGCGTCCAAACTCTGCAAATTTCCAGATTTAGAAGATAGGCTCAGGGACTGACTGGTATGTGGCCTGAGAAACAGAGACTTATAGCAGAAGCTGTTTGTGAAAGAGCCGTCAAGGCTTTATGACCCTCAAAGAATGTCCCCAGCCAAACAGCTGTTAATCATGAAGACTTAGAGAGAACCAACCCAGACGAAAACAGTGAGATTGACCGGGTGCAGAAGTTCCCAGAAAGAAGGCAGCAGGCATTTGACAAGGCAGCCTTCTTCCCTAGCTATGCTGGCTGCAGAGGACGGCACCAGCACTCAGAATGTAGGTTTTGTATGGCTGTGTGTCGAGCACGTGACAAACAGGGCCACATTGCTATCATCTGTAAAGGTCACCAGAGGGAATCTCCACCCGAAGACTTCCCCAGGAAAGGTAAAGGGGCCCCAGGGCAAAACAGAATAGGATATTGCTCCAGAAGGAGGAGCATTCTGAGAACAGGAGCCCATCGACCCCTTAAAGAAAAGCTTAGACTAAGAGTCAAGCTACAAGGAGTTCCATGCACAATGGAATTGGACACCGGGTCAGCCCTGTCCATAATTTCATACAAAACCTTCAAATACATTTGCAGCTATGCCAGCTAGATTCAAGCCATCAAATTTAGTGTTGACAGATTTTCAATATTCCCATGTAGCGGCGAAGCTATGTTTAAAGTAAGCTTCAAAGAGTTTGAAGGTCCCCTCAACATCATGGTGGTTGATGGCCAGCACACAAGCCTGATCGGCTTAGACTGGTTTGATGCCCTGGGCATCCCTGTGACTGGCATCAACAGAACTCAAACAGCAGATTTGGCAGCTGTCTGCCAGGAGTTTGCTGATGTATTCAGCCCCAGCTTAGGCAAATATAAGGGAGCACCAATCACCCTTCACCTCAACCAACCGTAACACCAATCAGGATCAAGCCTCGCAGAGTGCCTTTTGCCTTAAACCCAAGATAGATGGAGAGCTAGATAAGTTAGTGCAGCAAGGTGTGCTGCAACTGGTAGATAGCAATTTGTGGGAAACTCCCATAGTCACACCAGTGAAATCAAATGGGGAAGTGCGCATCTGTGCTGATTACAAGTGCACTATTAACAAGGTGCTTCAGCAGCATGCGTATCCAGTACCTGTAGTGAGCCACATCCTGGCATCACTACAGGGAGGTCGCTTATTTGCAAAGTTGGACCTGGCACAGGCATATCAGCAACTGCCTGTGGATGATGCCACGTCAGAGGCTCAAACAATAGTTACCCATAGATGGGCATTCAGGGTTCGTAGCCTGCAGTTTGGGGTCAGTGTGGCCCCAGGGCTTTTTCAGAGTGTGATGGAATGCATGCTCAAAAATATTCCAGGTGTGTATCCTTATTTAGATGACATTCTAATAGCTGGAGAGTCAGCAGAAATATTAGCACAATGTCTAAGAAGCAGGGTTGAAGCTCAGGAGAGACAAATGTCAAATAGGTGTGAACTCTACAGAGTTCCTTGGGTTCTGCATAGATGCCATTGGAATCCACCCCACTGACTCAAAGCTTAAGGCTATTCAGCAGGCTCCCAGACCTCACTCAAAGGGGGAGCTACAGGCATTTTTAGGGTTATTCAATTTCTACCATGCATTCCTTCTTCAGAAGGCTGCATTAGCAGAGCCTCTACATAGGCTCCTGGATAAAAGGGCACCATGGCAGTGGACTAGCATCCACGACAAAAGTTTCAAAGCAGTCAAATCACTGTTGTCGTCAGACTCTGTGTTAACACATTTCAATGAGAAACTGCATATCAGTATTGCATGTGATGCTTCATCATACGGGATAGGAGCAGTTTTGAGCCATTTAATGGCTGATGGGAGGCAAGCTCCCATAGCATACTATTCAAGGACACTTTCCCTGTGGAAAGGAATTACGCACAAATTGATAAAGAGGCACTGGCCATAGTGGCAGGAATAAAAAAATTCCATAATTTCCTTTATGGATGCCCATTCACGGTCTTTACAGACCCCAGTCCTCTTTTAGGTCTGTTTACTGCAGACAAGCAAACCCCTCAGATCCTCTCTCCAAGGATGCTGAAGTGGTCAATCTTTATGGCAGCCTACAGTTACAGGCTAGTCCATAAGCCTGGCAAGGAAATGGGCCATGCTGATGCACTCAGCAGGTTGCTCCTACCTCATTCAGAACCAGACTCTGCACCTGCTGCATGCATCTTGCCAATCCAGGATCTGCTAGTGTCTCCCCTTCATGCAGGGGATGTGGCTGCTGAAACAGCCACTGAAAAAACACTCAGTCATGTTTTGAACTGGGTGCTGAAGTCTGATTCTGTGTTGACTGAATAAACGTACTGTTACTTTCACTCTCGTCCCTTCAATGCCTCACTGATCACAGTATTTAACACTTGTCATTTCTGTTAATGGAATAATGCTAATATATAATGTCCTCATTTCCAGTCCCACTAAAATATTTTAAGGACTCTCATCTCTTCTGTCGCTATTTTGTCACCCCTAGTTTTGGGGTGAGGTGTACCCCTAAAAATCAAGCCCCACACCAACTTACCTTACCAGTAGGACCACCACAGTAGTAGAAAAGCAAAGAAGGCTATTCAGCACTGAAGAAGGAATTCTGTTGCCTGTACTAATATAAATCCATGGCTTGATGAAGAATGAGGCACATTCCCCCTGGACTAGCCACTTTCACTGCAGACAATGAACTTCCAGCTTCTCAGTGTCTTGAGGCACTTATGGGACCCAGAACATAAGAGAAATGTAAGACAATGGCCGTGAGAACAGAAATAGCAATCTCAATCAATGTTTCATTTTTGCTGTTTTAATTATTTCCTAAAACAATATTTTAAACATGAGCATGCTGCAATCAGTCCAGAGTGGCTTCTAGGACTCTAAACCATGCCATACTACCACTCTAAGAAACTAGTTTGGAAGATAGGTTCAGCAAGAACCGGTACTGTCATCTTGCTTCTGCAAAAATCTCTAGGGATTTACGCTTGTGAAGGCATCTTGGAACTTAGTCGGCTTTTAGGTAATTGTACCATTGCAATGATACTAACTATACAATTTGGATAAATTTCCCTTTCTTCAGTCAGCACAGGATCTCAATATAGAATTCCAATACACAGCCACATGCAAGCCAACACAAGTATCCTTTCTTAATATGATAAAGCAAGGTACAAATTAAGTAAAAAATAATATAAGATTTGGCTGAAATTAAACAAGACAAAAACAATTTAAAATTCAGTTGGAACTAAATGATTATTCCAATAATTTTGTGGCTAGTAATCTAGATTTTCAATAAAATAGACCAGCTTCTCTCATGTTTTGCAAGGCCCTATTTGAAGAAAAGTTTGAATAGAAAAAAGTCACCTTACTCAGATTTACAGCCTGGAGTTTGATTTTGGAGAAGTGTGAAACATGGTCAGATGATAATGGACCCACAATTCATTTTTCAGATGTTAAAGTAGCTTCACAGTTCATTTATTTCCAAGCAGTAAGATTTGTTTAAGGCAGTCAGAGATCCACAGCAACACCTTTTAATATCCATAAAAACTATTTTTATTTCTGTCTCATTTTTCAAAACAGAAGGTACAACAGCATAGTTGAGAATTGATTCTTAATATACTAAACTAAACTAAACTAAAATATTTTGGGTCTGTCTGGAATATTTACAACCTTTTGTCATCTGAGTCCACAGAGTGGTGGAATTAATAATATCTACTTTGCTTCACTGTCCAAACTTCATTAAAGATTAAATTTAAATTTTGAGGAACATATAAGCCTTTTTCCAGGCTGAAGTCATTATTGTCTGGAAGAAAGAATATTGGAATAAAAGAGGAAAAAAACAATGTTATGAAAAATTGCATCATCAGAAAGATTACATCAAATAAGTTCTGATACAGAATACTGGACATAAAGCAACATATCAAATAAATAACTTCAAATAAAAATTGAAAAGGGGAAAGCCTAGGACCGTGGTAGCGAACCTATGGCACATGTGCCACAAGTGACACTTAGAGCCCTCTCTGTGGGCACGCACACCATCGCCCAAGTCCTAGGCCTTCAACTAGGTTTTATAAAACCTTTTCGCTTTAGGCCTCCACCGCCGTGTGAAAAAAAAAGGTTCAATCAATCAATTTCAACTTCTTGCGGGGGAAAAAAAGATCTTGCAAAGTTGGAATTGATTGATTGAACTTTTTAGTCCCACCCAGTCTGCCGTTACCGCTGCAGCCACGCCCACCCAATGGGCCACACCCACCCAATGGGCCACACCCACCCAATGGGCCATACCCACCTGGCACCCGACAATACATAAGTGGGTTTTGGGTTGCAGTTTAGGCACTTGGTCTCTAAAAGGTTCGCCATCCCTGGCCTAGGACATTATATTCCAAAATAGTTGTGTGGATCCTCTTTATGGATTGGAATTTTTTTTTACCTTTTTATGACCTTTCCTTAAAGTGCAATCTCACACAGTTCCAAACCTATACAAAGGAATACTGCACCTGTTCAAAACTTTTCACAGTTAATTAGTAATGCATATATCAAAACACTCAACATACCTGTGGCCTTTGGTGGAACTGTGTTGTTGCACTGAGACAGTTTTTTTTTTTAAGTTGTTTGGCACATCTCCACCAAAAATGCTTCCAGGAATTTTTTCTCTAGCATCAGAATTCTTACACACTGACATACTGCTAATCCTGTGTGTAAAGACAGATGCAAAAAATGAGTTAAATAGTTCTGCTTTCTCCCTGTTGCTTGTCATCTTCTTGCCAGTTTCCCCCACTAATGGACCAATCATTTCCTTAACTTTTTTCTTGTTTTTTACATGTTGAAAGAAGCTTTTTTTTGTTATTTTTGACTTTGGTTGCAAGCCTTAGTTCATTTTGAGCCTTAGCTTTCCTCACTTCATCTTTGCAGGCACTGGCTATTTGCTGATATTCTGCCTTAGTTATGTGCCCCTTTTTCCACTTTTTATACTTGTCCTTTTTATCTTTCAGTTTATCAGAGAGTTCTTTATGCAGCCATGCTGATTTCCTTTGAGAGCTGTTATTTTTCTTTTTTGTTGGTATTGTGCTAGACTGGGTTTTTATTATCTCACTTTTCAAAATTTCCCAAGCTTCTTGAGTTGTTTTCCCCTTGAGGATTCTCATCCATGGAATACTTCCCAAGCCCTCACCAAGTTTATTGAAATTATCTCTCTTAAAGTCCAAGACTCTAGTTTGACTGTGTTCTATTGCTTGTGCTTCCATAATGTTGAATTCCAATATTGCATGATCACTTCCTCCCAAGGTTCCTGTGGCTTCAACCCCTTCTATCATTTCATCTCTGTTAGTGAGGATTAGATCCAATATAGCTACTCCCCTAGTTCCTTCCTCTACTTTTTGGGAGACAAAGTTGTCTGCTAGGCTTGTCAGGAATTTGTTTGATTTTCCACTTGATGCAGAGTTTGTCTCCCAGTTGATGTCAGGGTAATTGGACATTTTCTTGTTCCACAATAGTACTCACATATTCGGAAATCCTATTGTATGTTGCCCAAGCAAGAAGCTTTTGTTCCAATAAAGTTTGAACTGTATGGGGTGTAAAAACATGGAGAGGGGCTCCAAGGATAATTTTCTTTGATTCTGCAATCAGGACAGCTGTAGCTGTGACTGCTTTTAAGCACACAGGCTATGTGCCGGACCAGTATACTTTCAGCTGCTCTATTTTATATCTACTTTAGGAATTAAGAACTGTGTTAGTGTATTCAGCATTTTCAGGGTTAATACTAGCAGCGATGTATGTAAGAACATGTAGCATTTACAGGGTTCAATGTTATTTCCTCAAGAGATGACTTATGGGAATTGTAGTCTAACTGTTTAGTGAGTACCATGCTTACTTAGTTAAGTGGGTGGAGTTTGAAGTTTTATGGTAGGACTTCCTGCCTTTTTCTTTTGTACTATCTCTCTGGAATGAACCCTGGCGTGGCTGGGGATCTCGCTCCATCTTCATCATGTAGCTTTGCATAGGATGGAAAGATCATCATTTTTTCACCTAATGAGATGGACTTCAAATTACAGTCTTGCATTCCGAATGGACCAGTGCTGTAACCGTGAGTTATTGACACTGGAAGCATGGAATAAAAGTAGTTTGTTTATTCCATTTCATTTGAGTTTATTCTGGCTGTTTCAAGAGAGATTAGCATTCACATCTCTACGTGAAACAGTACAGGCTATCTTTAACAACATTGTCCACACATTTTGACAAGTAGGCCATTGGAACCCATTCTGGGACCACCTTTTGTAGCAAAACTCCTACAGCACAACCTTTTTGTTCTGTAAGGTATAAATCAAATCCCTGAGACTGGTCTGGCAGAGCCAAGCAAGCTGCTCACGCCAGACTCTTCCACAAGGCTTTCCAGGCTTGGGTATGTTCCCCAGTCCACTCCCAAACTATATCTTTTTGGGTCAGTTGGTACAATGGTTTGGCTATTACGGAGTAAAGGGGGATTCATAGTCTGGCATATCCTGTAATGCCCAGAAAGGATCTAAGTTATTTCACATTGGTTGGCATTGGTAAGGCTGTCAGTGCCAGGAGCCTACTTTCACATAAGCGTTGAGTTCCTTTATCTAGCACATAACCTAAATAGTTTATAGTTTGCTTAGTCCATTGGATTTTCTTTCTGGACACTGTATATCTCTTTTTGGCCAGATGATTTAGCAACTCAATTGATTTTTCCTCCAACTATCATTCATTTTCGTCTGCCAGTAGTAAGTCATCTACATATTATAAAAGCATTGTGGGTGTGGCATCAAAGTCCTTTAAATCTGCAGATAGGGCAGCAGTAAAGGCTGTATGGCTGGTTTTGTATCCCTGGGGCAATCTAGTCCATGTTAACTGATAATGGCATCTATTATCTGGATCTTTCCATTCAAAGGTGAAATAATCTAAGGCCAAGGGAATGCAGAAAAAGGCATCTTTTAAGTCTATTATGGTGTACCACACTTGGTGGTATGATTGGGTGGTCAAAAGGGTATAAGGATTGTCCACCACAGGGTGTAAAGCTTGAATCCACTGGTTTGTTTCTCTTAGGTCTTGGACTGCCCTTCAAGTCCCATCAGGCGTTGGGACTAGAAAAATTGGAGTGGACCATGGGGACTGAGTTTCTCCAAGAATGTCAAAATTTAAAAAAGGTTTAGAATATGTTCTTTTATGCCAATGCAAACCTCCCTTTTTATTGGATACTGTCTTATTGAAGTGGGGGCTGCATTATGTTTCGGTTTTGCCAAATGGGGAACAACAAATTTAGCATATCCAGTCGTTCCCTGGTACCATACAGAAGGGTTAATGCGAGTGTCTGAAGGTGATTTAGAATCCTGCAGACTCAGGAAACACAAATGTGCTTGATCAGGGGAAAAAATAGCTTTACTCCCTCAGGGAAGCACTTGAGGGTAGCTACCAACTTTCCTAATAGATCCCTTCCTAACAAATTAATAGGACATTGAGGCAAAATGAGAAATGAATGAGTCACACTGGGACCTTGGATCCCTTTAACTTCCAAGCATCCACTCTGTTTTGCAGTTTCCATTCTTCCTGTAAAACCTATTATGGGAGTACTTTGAGTGGTTAGACATGGCACATTGAGGACACTGTAAGTTGCCCCAGTGTCAACAAGAAAAGGTTGGAATCATCCCCCCACTTGTAACTCCACCAGAGGTTCTGGGGTAGAAACTAGTCTTCTGGAGTTCCATCAATATAGTTCTTGCCATGCTATCATCTACTTCTGGGGATGGCCTGTGGATACCTGGAATTGAAGCCATTGTTGTTGAAGCTGTCTATTGAGCTGAGGGCTTTGATGATTTAGCAGATACTCATTCTTCCAATGTCCCATCTGTTTGCATCGGAGATATTGGTTTTTCTGTAAATTCCCAAACTGTTGGTTTGGAGGTCTTCTCTTAGGCTGTGACTGTAAAGTCACAGCTAGGAAGGTAGCCTGTTTCTTCATCTTCCTGTCTTCTTTTTCTTCCTCTTTTTCCTCTTGTTGGGAGTAGATGGTAAAAGTTGTTTGAATCAGGAGTTACAAATTTTGGGCAGTTGGGGCATCTAATCTTTGGAGTTTCCTCCTGATATCAGGGGTGCTTTGTTCCACAAAAGTCATTTTCAGAATGACTTCATTCTGAGGGGTCATCTGGATCTAGGTCAGTAAAGCGTCGGAAGCCACCTTTCAAATGGATTAAAAAGTGTCAGGCTTTCTTTTAGCTCTTGCATAATTTGGTATATCCAATGACAATGTACAGTTTGGGCACCCCTTTCCTGTTATCTTGAATAATGGCTTCCTGAGTTTCCCTCGAAACTTCTATGCCTATAGGATCATTGGCATTTACTTCAAAAGTTGGAGACAATAAATTTGCAGGCTCAGGCCAGCATCCTAATAGGGGATTGTTAATGACTTCTTCGTAGGGCTGAGGAAGTGGTGGTGTGGGGAAAGGGATGGAAGGTTTGGAGGCATTGGTGCTGGGATGGGAGGATTATTTGTTCCTGAATTGTAGAGGGGTAGAAATTCTTCCTCCTGTTGATCCTCCAAAATTTCTTCTGGCACAGACATTTCTACCCACTTTTCAGACAGGACAATTTTTTTTTTAAAAGTTATATCAATTTTCTAATTTTACATTTAATATTTAAAAAGCAACATGGTGGCTTAGTTAATCAATAATTCAATAACATCTTTAGTACAAGCCTCAAATTACTACATTAAGTATTTCCTCTCTTTGCCCCTTAGTATTTGCTGTCTCATGTTTAAACTAATACAATTCTTATTATATCTAAATAAAAATAACTTTCTTACATTTATCAATAATTTTTAGTTTATACATATCCTGGTTATTTTAACATTCAATCTTTATAGACAATCAATGTCCTAATTAGTTTTTCCCAATTTTTAGTTTCTCATTAATATTCAAGTTTAACATTTAATATTTATAATTTCCAAGTTTTAAATGATCACAATTCCCTTTATCACAATTCATCACAAAATCTAATATTCAAAATACATGTCTTATCTATTTAAATATATTCTATTTCTCACCATCTTACATCAACTAATTAATAATACAGTATAACATTCTTATTTTCTATTACTTTCCAAATGTCTTAAATTTTGTAACCAAAATAGATTTTTAGCTTATATACAGTATATATACAGTATATATATATATATATATATATATATATATATATATATATATATATATATATATATATATATATATATATCTTAATTACTTTTACATTCAAATCAATATTTGAGTTTAACTTTTAATATTTATACTTCCAAGTTTTAAATGACTAAAGTTTTCTTTATCTCAGCTCATAACAAAATCTAGTATTCAAAGTACTCATCTTGTTTATTTGAGTATGTTCCATTTTAATTCTCACTAATAAGTCAAAACCCCAATTTTCTTCAGCCTTATTCTAGCTTTCTTTCTTTGCTTAACTTACCCTCCAATAGATCTCCCTGTGTTATTATATATATATTGTTTGAAGTAGAAAAGGCCATCTGGTCACCATTTTTTTGGAAGGACTAACAAATCGTCTCTCTATTTTTCCATCTCAATGTAGTTGTCCTGAAATGTTTATCTTCCCTTCAGTCTGTTCTTCTTCTTGATCTTTAGGTTTCTTCTGGTTTATATAGAAAGTCTTTTCCTGTTTCCAAGTTGTCAGTCTCTTTTCTGGGTTTTCCATTAACTGTGGAGTTGTTTCTTCATCTGTAATCAAAGTTTGTTTTTCTATATCTGGGCTGACATCTTGTTCTTTTTTGTAGCTTCTTATTTCATCAGTAGCTGTAAGAATAGTTTCATAAATTGCTTTCAATATAATGAGAGTCTGTTCCTGATTTTCATCCATGTTCTCTTAGTAGAGTGTTAAGTTAAAAGCTTTACAATCAGAGAATGAAAATAATTTTGTCACTGAGTATAGAACACAGCTGGGCTTCTCTCAGCTGATATCTGTCAAGGTTGCAAAACTCTTATCTATAGTCTGGGCATTGAGCCAAGTCTCTTTTAGACAATAACAAATTGTAATATCAAATTTAGCCACAAGATGTCACCCATATCATTTAGGGATTTTTTTTGTTTTTGTTTTTTAAGTCTGAAATTTTTATAATCTTTTTTCCAATTTTACTTCTTTTTTGTAGGTAGAAACCCAAATCTTCAATAAGAATAAGAAATATTTTAGTCTTTAGATTGCGCCGGAAGGAGCAAAGGTCTGGCGCCGTCCGGAGCTCAACCGGAAGATGGTTCCATAAATCTGGTGCGCCCACAGAGAACGCCCTCCCCCTGGGGGCCACCAGTCGACATTCTTTGACTGGTGGCACCCTGAGGAGGCCCTCTCTGTGGGAGCGCACTGGGCAGAGGGAAGTTGATGCTGGCTGCAGGTGCTCCCTAAGGTATTCCGGACCCACGCCATGTAGGGCTTTGTAGGTCATTACCAGCACCTTGAATCTCACCCGGAGGGCAACCGGAAGCCAATGCAGCTCACGGAGCAGAGGTGTAACATGGGAGTATCAGGAAACTCCCAACACAACTCTCGCGGCTGCATTCTGCACCAGTTGGAGCCTCTGATTGGTCCTCAAGGGCAGCCTCATGTAGAGAGCATTGCAGTAGTCCAAATGAGAGGTCACGAGCGCATGAGTGACCGTACACAAGGCATCCCGGTCTAGATAGGGCCACAACTGGCGCACCAGGCGAACCTGGGCGAAGGCCCCTTTAGTCACAGTTACTATATGGTCTTCTAAAGAAAGCTGTGAATCTAGGAGGACTCCCAAGTTGTGAGCCCTATCTAAGGGGGGTAAAAACTCACCCCCCATAGAAAGAGATGGAATATCCTAAATATCCCGAGATGCCGGTACGCACAGCCACTCAGTCTTGTCAGGGTTGAGTCGAAGCCTGTTCCTCCCCATCCAGACCCGAACCGCCTCCAGGCAACGGGACATCACATCGAGGGCATCACTGGGGTGGTTTGGGGTTGAAATAAAAAGCTGAGTATCATCAGCGTACTGATGATACCCAATTCCAAAACCACGAATGATCTCACCCAGCGGTTTCATATAGATGTTGAACAGGAGAGGTGAGAGGACCGACCCCTGAGGAACTCCACAAACGAGAGGCCTCGAGGTCGACCTCTGCTCCCCTGCCAACACCGACTGTGAGCGTCCCAGGAGATAGGAGGAGAACCACTGAAGAACCGTGCCTCCCACTCCCATTCCCCTGAGACGCCGCAGCAGGATACCATGGTCGATGGTATCGAAAGCCGCTAAGAGGTCTAATAGGACTAGGACAGAGGAATATCCCCTGTCCTGAGCCCTCCAGAGATCATTCACCAGAGCGACCAATGCCGTCTCCGTGCTGTACCCGGGCTCAACAACCTTCGCAAGAAAGCGAAGGTTGGAGACCGGACGAAAATTATTTAACACAGCTGGGTCCAAGGCAGGCTTCTTGAGGAGAGGTCTCACCACCGCCTCCTTCAAGATGGCGGGGAAACTACCCTCACTCAAAGATGCAGATATGACTGCCTGGAACCAGCCTTGTGTCCCCTCCCGGGCCGCATAAACCAGCCAGGAGGGGCACGGGTCCAATAAAAAGTCGGAATCCAAACCGGTCCGAATCCGAGCGATTTTGTCTGACAGATGTTGACTAAACTCCTTGGCACGTCCCTGCAAGGGTTCCTCCCTCACCTCCTGATTAAGGAGGGAGCGGGTCACCCTAAACAGGGCGGCCGGGCGATTATCTGTGGACGCGATAAGGGTAGCGAAGTGATTAGACCTCGCCACCCTTATCGCCGCGAGATAAGACCTAATGTAGGTTCTTAGTCGCAATCGGTCGGATTCAGATTGGCTGGATCTCCAACAGCTCTCTAGGCCCCGTCTCCGACGCTTCATCTCCCGGAGCTCCGCGGAAAACCATGGAGCCCGCTGGGATCTGCATCGGGTCAGGGGCCGCAAGGGTACAAGTCGGTCAAGTGCCTCCGTGGCTGTCCTTTCCCAGGCTTCCACTAAGGCATCCACCGAGCTGTGAGCAGAGGAGGCAGGTGGAGACCCCAGTGCTGCCTGGAACCTCTCAGGGTCCATTAAGCGCCTGGGGCGGAACCATCTAGTTGGTTCAACACACTCACGGCGAGGAGTGGCAAAACGGAAGACCAGCTGCATGAGATAATGATCGGTCCATGACAGGGGCATAGCAATTGGAGAGCCCCCACCAAGATCATCTAATCACCGTCCGGATAGAAAAACCAAATCAAGGGTGTGGCCTCCCACATGGGTCGGTCCATGAATTACTTGCGTCAGGTCCATGGCCGTCATGGAAGCCATGTACTCCCGAGCTAACTCAGAGGAGATCCCAGTGAGACTCTGCAAACAATACAACTTTATTCTTGATAAGGAAAAGCCAGGTGTTCCCAATCTCCTGTCCCCAACACAGTGAGACAGAGGAGGAAAGGCACAAACTAATAAAAAAAGTTTTTCCCTTTTATAGCTAATGCACTTTCTCATGCTGACAATTCTTGTGCAGCTAAAGATTTCTTTTCATCGAAATACATATTTCTTTATCAAAGGACAGCTTGTTACAACTCTACACTCTGAATACACAATTGCTGGCATGCAGCCAGGAGCTTTTCTCCTTCAGCAGTACACTTAAAGTTACATGGAAGCTTTTTCTCTCTTTGAGCAGTACATTTAAAGTTACACCAAAGTGAGGTACAGAAAGCAGGCAGGCAAGAATGAACAATAGCTGGGTTATACATAAAAGATTATATTCTGGTCCCTTCAGTCTTTAAGAGGATTTTTATATAACAATAAACTTTCAACTTTCTCCTTGGCTCATCAAGTTTCTTTGGCATGACAAAAGAATTGTTGTAAGCTATGGGAGAACTAGCATCCAAGGATGTGATGTGATATGAATGCTTGGTCCCAATTTTTCTTTTAATTTCAGTAGAAGGGCTAGTCTTCTACCCCACTAAAAAGATCTGTTGCAGAGAGATTTCCCTCTTTTTTATGTTGCCAGACTTTCCTTTCAATTCTCTTTTTTGGAAGATCCTCTGGTGTCACGTTTCTCTAGAAAGTGCATTGCTAAATCACCTATTTTTTGTTCATAGTGGAGCAGCAATTAAGCTGTAAGGCTGGGCACTCTACAAAGGATTCAGAATTGCTGTGGACTTCATACAAGTGCAACCAATTGTGCTCAATTAATTATAGTCTACATAGATGTACTACTTCACTGTAGTTTACACCGGGTTGTACTTAGACTCTTTGGAACCTGTTTGGTGC
Organism: Vipera berus; assembly: GCF_964194415.1. NCBI lineage: Eukaryota > Metazoa > Chordata > Lepidosauria > Squamata > Viperidae > Vipera > Vipera berus. The sequence continues at coordinate 29,278,021 of NC_138208.1, forward strand.
TGGCCTATAAAGCTCTCAAGGCTTATCATCTGGATTACCTATAGGATCATCTGCTTGAACCAAATTTGAGGTAAAAGGGTTCTAGCATTAGATGTTGCTTTTCTTTGGTGGCACTGTCACTTTGAAGTAGTTTCCCCTTGGAGCTCAGACTCATCCCCTCCTTCTGTTATTTGTATAACTCTTGGAAATTGAATTATTTCAAGGGGCATTCTATTGATTTAATGTACTCTACCACTCCTATTTATTTCCACCATTATTTTATGTAGCTATTTATTACTTTTGTTTATTTATTTATTTATTATTTATTATTTAAATTTATATACCGCCCTATTCCCGTAGGACTCAGGGCGGTTTACAGGGAAAATTAAAATACATAGCATACAAAATTAAAATCAGTTAAAACTATTAATTAAATTACAGTCCCTGAAGTTAAACTAAAACCCAATTAAATTAAATTAAATTAAATTAAAACCCCTCAGTCTGGGCCAAACAGCTCGAAGAACCAGGTTTTCAAGTCCCGGCAAAATGAGCGAAGGTCGGGGGCAGTCCTGAGTTCCGTGGGAAGTTGGTTCCGTAGGGCTGGCACGCCCACAGAGAACGCCCTTCCCCTGGGAATAACCCGCCAGCATTCCTTAACCGGCGATACCCTGAGAAGGCCCTCCCTGTGGGAGCACACAGGACGATGGGAAGTTGATGCCGGCAGCAGGTGTTCCCTTAGATAATCCGGACCCAAGCCATTTAGGGCTTTATAGGTCATTACCAGCACCTTGAAACTCACCCGGAGGGCAACCGGAAGCCAATGCAGCTCACGGAGTAGAGGTGTTACATGGGAGTATCGGGAAACTCCCATAACAACTCGCACAGCTGCATTCTGCACCAGTTGAAGCCTCCAAGTGGTCCTCAAGGGCAGCCCCATGTAGAGAGCGTTGCAGTAGTCTAGCCGGGAGGTCACGAGCGCATGGGTGACTGTGCATAGGGCATCTCAGTTCAGATAGGGCTGCAACTGGTGCATCAGGTGAAGCTGGGCAAAAGCCCCCCTGGTCACGGCTCCTATATGGTCTTCAAAATTGAGCTGTGAATCAAAGAGGATGCCCAGGTTGTGAGCCCTATCGACAGAGGGTAACACCTCACCCCCCATCATTAATGATGGAACAGCCTGGCTAACCCGAGATGCCGGGTTTTCTGTACTTTTATATGTGCCCTGTTCACCGCCCTGAGTCCTTTGGGAGAAGGGCGGTATACAAATATAATAAATGAAATGAAATGACATGAACTCAGACCAGGCCGGCTTGTTCAAATAAATATGTTTTTAGGTCACGTCGGAAGGAGCGAAGGTCGGGAGCCATCCGGAGCTCCACCGGTAAACGGTTCCAAAGGTCTGGCGCACACACAGAGAACGCTCTTCCCCTGGGGGCCGCCAGTCGACACTCTTTGACCGACGGCACCCTAAGGAGGCCCTCTCTGTGGGAGTGCACTGGATGAAGGGAAGTTGATGCCGGCAGCAGATGCTCCCGTAAGTAACCCGGACCCATGCCATTTAGGGCTTTATAGGTCATAACCAGCACCTTGAATCTTACCCGGAGGACAACTGGAAGACAATGCAGCTCACGGAGTAGAGGTGTTACATGGGAGTATCGGGAAGCCCCCACCACCACTCGCGCGGCTGCATTCTGCACCAGCTGGAGCCTCCGAGTAGTCCTCAAGGGCAGCCTCATGTAGAGAGCATTGCAGTAGTCTAAACGGGAGGTCACGAGTGCATGAGTGACTGTGCGCAAGGCATCCCGGTCTAGATAGGGCCGCAACTGACGCACCAGGTGAACCTGAGCGAAGGCCCCCCTAGTCACAGCTCCTATATGATCATCCAAGGAGAGCTGTGAATCTAGGAGGACACCCAAGTTACGAGCCCTATCTACGGGGGGTAATATCTCACCCCCCATAATTAGCGATGGAATATTCTGAATTTCCCGAGACGCCGGCACACACAGCCACTCAGTCTTGTCAGGGTTGAGTCGAAGCCTGTTCCTCCCCATCCAGACCCAGACCGCCTCCAGGCAATGGGACATCACGTCGAGTGCATCACTTGGTTGGTTCGGGGTGGAAAGAAAAAGTTGGGTATCATCAGCGTACTGATGATACCCAATTCCAAAACCACGAATGATCTCACCCAGTGGTTTCATGTAGATGTTGAACAGGAGAGGAGAGAGGACCGAACCCTGAGGGACTCCACAAATGAGAGACCTCAGGGCAGACCTCTGCCCTCCCGTCAACACCAACTGCGAGCGGCCCAGGAGGTAGGAGGAGAACCACCGTAAAACAGTGCCTACCACTCCCAACCCCCTGAGACACCGCAGTAGGATACCATGGTCGATGGTATCGAAAGCTGCTGAGAGGTCTAAAAGGACTAGGACAGAGAAACATCCCCTGTCCCGAGCCCGCCAGAGATCATTCACCAGTGTGACCAATGCCGTCTCCGTGCTGTACCCGGGCCTGAAACCCGATTGGTACGGGTCAAGATAATCAGTTTCCTCCAGGAACAGAGGAAGCTGATGCGCCACCACACTCTCAACAACCTTCACCAAGAAGTGAAGGTTGGAGACTGGACAGTAGTTATTTAAAACAGCCAGGTCCAGGGCAGGCTTCTTGAGGAGGGGTCTCACCACCGCCTCCTTCAAGGTGGCGGGAAAGATACCCTCCTTCAAGGAAGCAGTTATTACTGCGTGGAACCAGCCTCGTGTCTCCTCCCGGGCCGCATAAACCAGCCAGGAGGGGCACGGGTCCAGTAAACAAGTGGTGGAGCTCAGTCTCCTCATGATCCTGTCCACGTCATTGGGGGACACAGGATCAAACTCAGTCCAGATAACATGCTCAAGACCGCTTGATTCCTCCGCGTCAGACTCTGCCCAGTCTGAGTCCAGACCGGCCCGGATCTGAGCGATTTTGTCCACCAAATGATGACTAAACTCCTCAGCCCGCCCCTGTAAGGGTTCCTCCCTCGTCTCCCGATCAAGGAGAGAGCGAGTCACTCTAAACAGGGCGGCTGGGCGATTATCTGCGGACGCGATGAGGGCAGCGAAGTAATTAGACTTCGCCGTCCTCATCGCAGCGAGGTAAGACCTTGTGAAGGCTCTTAGCCGCAATTGGTCAGATTCAGACTGGGTGGCCCTCCAACTGCTCTCTAGACCCCAACTCTGATGCTTCATCTCCCGGAGCACCACAGAAAACCATGGAGCCCAACAGGATCTCTGCCGGGTCTGGGGTCGCAAGGGTACAACAGAGTCGAGTGCCTCGGTGGCCGCCCTTTCCCAGGCATCCACCAAGGCATCGACCAGGCTGTGAGTGAGGGAGATAGGTAAGGACCCAAGCACCATCTGGAACCATTCTGGGTCCATTAGGCGCCTGGGACGGAACAACCTGGTTGTTCCACAGCCCGGCGGCGGGGCGGGGGGTAACATAGCGGAAGACCAGCCACAGGAGATAATGATTGGAGCATGACAGGGAGACAATAGTTGGCAAGCCCCCTCCCAAATCATCCAACCATTGCCCAGATAGAAAAATCAGTTCGAGAGTGTGACCTGCCCCATGAGTCGGGCCCTGAATTACTTGGGTCAGGTCCATGGCCGTCATGGAAGCCATGAACTCCTGAGCTAACTCTGATGACTCTCCCAGGGAAGGCAGGTTGAAGTCGCCCAGAACTATGAGTCTGGGAAACTCCACCGTCAACCCTGAGAGGGTGTCGAGCAGCTCGGGCAGGGCCATTGCCACACAGCTGGGCGCCAGGTATGTTAGCAACAGGCCCAACTGAGCCCGAGGGCCACATCTCATGAGGAGGGACTCACTCCCGCCTATCTGGACAACGGTGGTCTCCCACGGACATAAGGTCTCCCGTATAACCACCGCCACCCCACCGCCCCTGCCCTGAGCCCGAGGCTGGTGTAGCACACAGAAACCTGGACGGCAAAATTCAACCAGAGGGACACCACCCTCTGGGCCCAACCAGGTCTCCATAATGCATGCCAGATCCGCGTGTTCCTCCTTGATCAATTCCCGGATGAGGGGAGCCTTGTTCACAACGGATCTGGCATTAAAATACCCAAGTCTGAGCTCAGGGTCCTGGTCCCCCTCGCCTCTGGATAAAAGGGTACTAACCGGAGGGTCGGAACACGCCACCGCTCGAAGACAGCAGGGGCGCAGTCCTAGATATTGATGCGGCCCTCCGTGTAACCGCCTGCTGCCATTCCCAATCATCGTAGGGATTTGCAACCCCACCCCAATACCAACGGAACCAAAAGCCCATGCCCCCAACCTCATCTCACCGGGAACTATTGTAGGCCCTGACTGACAGCCGGTTGATGAAACACACCCCAATTCCCTCCCCTCCCTCGCATTCCCCCCCTCCCTAGCCCTTTAAAACAACTGGCTAAAAAACATACCAGGGGCCTCTTAATGCATTTCCACCAGAGGCCCCTATCTAAGCCCAGCCACCTCTCGGGGTCCCAACAATTGGGCCCGTCCTTAAGGGAAGTAAGGAACATGTTGAGGTTTATACTTGTGTATATTGTGTATACAATGGATGTTTCAATTGCTGACAGTTACATGATTGTGGCAGTGTACAAGGTTGATAATAAAGTAAAAATAAAGCAGCTCAATCTTATTTGGGCTTTGGTACAAATCTGAAAGAAATGTGCCATTTTGTGTTAAGGAATAAATTGTAGCCCAGCTGGAATTTCTAGGTCAAAACCCAAACCCAAACCAAGAGACTTCAGTCACTTCCATATTAGTATTGCTTTCTGTCTGACTCCCTTTTTTCTGCCTACAGGTTTTTAAAAATTATATACCATCAAATAGGTGTCAACTGTTAGGAATAACATAAATATTTTCTTTATGATTGTCTATCCTTAACCTAGTCTTTCAAGTCTTCCAACAGTACACTCATTGCCACTGCAACTAAGTTCCATTCTCCTTGCTTCTGTTCACCTTCTTCCCTTTCCTTCCACCTTTCCTACCATAACAGCCTTCTACAGGGAGATTAGACTTTGCATAATGTATCTGAGTTGGAAATGACTAGCACACATGTGCGGGGGAATCTTTACCTTTACCTTTACCTAATGTATCTGAAGTAGGATAATTTCAGTTTGGTCATTTGTGTCTCAAGTGAGAACTCTGATTTTTTATGATCTATTCTATGTGTTTGTTTCTTTGGCTGTCCCTACCTGTAAATTATTTTATATTCAGTATGATTTCTTTAGCTACATTTGGTACAAAATTCAGGCCATTATAAAAATCAGGTAAAAAATACTAAGCATTATTCATGCATTCTTATGCCATCTGACATACTGACTAGTCTGATGAATGATTCAGATTTTAAATAGTAGTTTCCATTCATCATTATAATAGACTTGCTAATTCATAAATTCATGCTCAGCCAATTTTCTATTTTTAGAAAACATTAATAATAAAAGTAGAAAGAAAAAATGGGCTTGTTAAAAATTTGGAAGTTTTTAAATAGTTCTTTCTTAGAGTAATCTTGTTTTATACCCAAAGTATTTTTTGATATGGCAGGCTTTCTCAAAATACCTAGTGTTGAAGTTTACAATATTTAGAAGAGAAAGAAAATATGATACATAAGGCTTAATGAGACATCTTAGCAGGTAAAACAATATCTTTTCAAAATAAGCTTAACTAATAAAATAAAGAAATGGTTCCTAGCATCGATTTTTCACTAATATATAGTGTAGGTCACTACAATATGAAGTGTATTTATGATCTTTTAATTTTGAAAACATAAATGCCACCTCTGAATACTATTTCACCACAAGCTGAACAACCACAATTAAAAGTGTTATGTTTCGGGTTCGGACGAGCAGGAAAGACACCAGGCAGATGAGTACAGAAGAATAGTTGCTTTATTCATAACTTTAACTGTACTGAGGGTTAGGGGTATCCATGCAGTCTTTATATAGTTTCACATAGTCTGGACAACCAATCAAATTGAACCCATCATTCCCGCCAAGTTGACTGCAGCCCTGACTGGAAAGTCCCATCTGTGTTGCTGGAGAACCGTTAGCGTTCCAGCATACACGTGATAAGGTCTTCCCAAAAGCTCAATACATAACAAAAAGTATTCATAAACACTTACTTGCGTGAGAAAGTATATGCAGTACTACACTAAAAAAAGCTGTAGTAAATGTAGGAACTAGAAACCAGAAGAGTGTGAATCAACTCAATGGCTCTGGGCTAGTCTCTCTCTCTCTCTCTCTCTCTCTCTCTCTCTCTCTCTCTCTCTCTCTCTCTCTCTCTCTCTCTCTCTCTCTCTCTCTCTCTCTCTCTCTCTCTCTCTCTCTCTTGTGGTAAGAATAGGTGATAGGAGCCTCTCTCTCTCTCTCTCTCTCTCTCTCTCTCTCTCTCTCTCCTCTCTCTTGTGGGAAGAATAGGTGATAGGAGCCTCTCTCTCTCTCTCTCTCTCTCTCCCTCTCTCTTGTGGGAAGAATAGGTGATAGGAGCATTATGTATGAAACCTGAAGTTATACTAAATAAAGATGGAATAGAGATAAACAAACAAACAGGCAAGGAAGGCAGGCACATGGAAAATGGAAAGGCCCATAAGCATGAAGAGTGCAGAACATTATTTTTAAAGGATTAAAGTATTTAATCCTTTTCTCTTTTCCCTCTCTGCTTTGTTGCTTCCATTTGGCTGAATTATAGATGCCTAAGTTTTTCAAATCATAGAACAGCGCTCTGAGTACTGCCATGTATACTAATAGCACTAAATACATATATAAAATATAAAGCACTCTAAAACTCAGAGTAAAAGCTGTTGTTTGAATTGTGACACCCGTTCCATAAATCAAGGAACTACCAAGTTTGAAAAAGTATGAAGACACCATTAATAATTATTCCATGGCTTCTCAAATGAGCCATATAACAACTTATTGCCAGCCCTTATCAATGTCTTGTCCCTACAGATGCCAATCATAGCATCTGTTTATATGCATAAGGTAGGCAATAAATAAAGCTTGGAATTGCAGCCAATTGAAATTAGCTAGCAGAAACAGGAGATCATGCTTTCCTAATATGTCAAGATAACCAAACTGTATTTTGAATCATAGCTCTTAAGCATAAATTTAAGCTGTTGTATAAGGTTTATATAACCCATTTTGTTCAGGATACCGAAATACGTGGATGGGTTTCAGCATCCAGATTGCAATGCTATGCTTTCTTCTCTAGTTACACTAAATGGGGATTGACTTCTGAGTAGTATAGTTCTAGAATAGCATTTTTGGACATTAAATTGCCACGCACACATGGAGAGAGTGATAGTTTCTCATAATTTCTATTAGCTAGTGTAATATTTCAAAATGATTTCATTCAGTTTTTTTGAAGAAAGCCAAACCTGCCTTAAACAAAGCTTGCATATAGAAGAAAAATGAAGCATTAATTAAAGTTCTTATTTGCAGAATGTTAAAACATAAAGCAATTTATAAAATAAGAAGGAACACAGTTTTCCATGGCTCCACTATTAAAATACAATTCACTGAGTAAAAGTTCAATAATTTTAAGAGAATATCTGAAAGCTTCATCTGTTTGCATAACTTTTGTTCCTATTTTTTGTTAAAACAAAGGCTTGGAACATGAATTATAAAATGTCATGATTAACAAGTATGACTGCATTTTAAAAGAATATACTTTTTTAAAAAAAATGTTTTCCCAGAGGTACTAGCCATAAAAAAATGGGTCAGCTATCAAGTCATTTGCAAAGAGGAATTAAATTAGAACCGAATGAATCAAAATACATTTGTTCAGTCAGCTACGTAATCAAAGGATAAAGATTCCAACTGTATAATTTACTATTCTACTTCCCAAAGTAATCCCTTTTGTTAAAAATATTTTGCTGCAAGTTTAGCTAAAGTTAGTTTTAGATTTAGGGACAAGCACAGTCACATAGCATTTCACAGAAACTTGGAGCAAGTCTATTTTTAAGGTAGAGCTACAGTGGCATCACAAAAGAAGTCCAAGAGAGCAGTTACAGAAGTCCACAAACTTATTGGCACATTGAGATGTGAATTTTGATTATAATTCTCCTCAACTGGTTATTATTATGAAAGAATCTAAATACAAAGAGTTCCCTAATTCACCAGTATTTGATGTTTTGTAAGATTCAGTATCTTAGTTTCTCTCTTGTCATTCTACAAAGAAGTTTAGATTTTTAGACATACAGCTTAACTTCAAGGTGGCATGGCTGTTTTTGAATAGTGGGCCTTTGACAATGAAATGAACTCAGGTGATCATGTAAGCAATGAAGGGGGGGAATTCAAACTGGGCACCTAAGGTTAAGCACTTCAATTGGCAAATGCAGGCTATGACCAATGGGACTTGAACAGTGACCAGATTTCAAAGTCTCTAAGCAGCTGCAGTTCCCATGAATTTACTGTAGAATTTAAATCAATGGAAACTGTGGGTGACCATCCTATTTATTTCCACCACAGGAAACATTCGTTTCATATTCTATAATGGGCAGAAATGTGTACTTTTGTACATTACTCTGCATTTTTAAAGCCTGAAGCAGCCATCTTAAAGTTAAATTCAGAAGACCAAAATATTAAAAGCGAAAAATGAAAAACTCCACACATAACCTGAGTTAGATAGCTGGAAGGAAGACTCTCACCAATGACAACAAAGCTATTCTTCCAAATAATTTCTTTGAGATACATTTGGATTGGACTAAGCAGAGGAGTACTGCAAAGTTTTAAAAAATGGGATTTGTTCCTCTTTATTCTTGCAATACTGATCAGTACTCAAATATTACTACTACCCCTTTTCACTCACATTTCTTACTACCCATAATATGTAAGGAATTTTATTTACAGTGAGATCTCTCCTTAAACCTATCTGCTACTGAAAGGGATTTCAAAATTGAGAATCTGGAGATATTTAACACCCATGTGAAGTTACATTTTTTTATCACAAATTTCTATTGGAAAGGGAAAATTGGGACATCTTGCCTAGGTACCAGTATGGGCACTTCCATGCTTTTCCAAGTTCTTTCCAGTGACCTCAAGGGTCTTAGCCCAAGGAGCCCTAAGCTTTCTTTTTCAGTCATTGTGAAAGGCAAGCATAAGTAGCTGCATTTTGTCAATTTTTGGGCAGGACTCAACTGAGAAGACAGATGAACTAAGCCTGAAAATTAACTTTATTGTATAAATATCCCAGTTTCTGATAACAGGCATAAGTAGACTAGGCAAATAGAGAAAGTCTCTGATTTTTATTTATTTTGTGCCTTTTACGTAGTTAGTGTTGACTTCTGGTAACTGCCTGGACTAATGCAATACTCTTGGCAAAGTTTTTCAGATATGATTTGCCCTTGCCTCCTTCCTAGTACTGAGGGAGAAGGACTGGTCCAAGATCACCCAGCTGGTTTTCCACATCAGGTGGACTAGAATTCACAGAATCCCAGTTTCTATTGCAGTGCCTTAACAACTACTCCAAACTGGCTCTGATTTTACAGTAGGAGAATATTAGTTCTTAAGAATTGTTTCCTTATTGCTGAACCTGTTGCATAACCTGTCTTCAGAAGGTCCATAAGAACTGTCTCCCCCCATCCCTTGGATACTTAATTCAACATGTAGTATGAGAAGACAGGGAAGAAAAACATTGAAAGTCTCCTTTCAATCTCACCACAAACAGATATTATGAAGAAACATTTCAGTGTGTTCAGTAGCCTTCTGTAAAGATTCTTTCATTCGCATAAGTGTGCAAGAGTATCTAGCTTACAAGCTGTCTTTGTATACATTTTACTAGAAACAGAAGAGTGCATATTTTCACATTTCCGTATCCCACAATTTGTGCTGTAAATATTCTTATGTAAATTTTGTTTGTTAAATTTTTCACTCATATTCTCATATAGGGGTATCCATGAGAAATTTGGTATGAGATATTTGAAGACTTTCTCCCCCCAAAATAAGCAAGCAAATACAAATTCATGTTTCTTGCAGTACAGATGCAGTAAATATTAAAAGGGAATTTAAAGCCCACAACAGAGTGAAAGAAATCATTGTTTGGAAAAGGAAAATACATGAAAGAAAGAAAGCAGCCTATATTCTGAATATTCCCCCAGTTCTTTATGGGGGGAGTTCTATTTCTGATTATTGTAAAAAAATATTTTTAGGTATAGATAAATCCATGTGGAATAATAACTTTTTGTTTAGTTAGTTTCATGTTTGGTGGGGTTCTGCACAGGTTTTTAACAGTATTATTTAAAGGGTACTAGCAACTGTGCAGCCAATTCAAACTTATACTTCTCTTCTCAATAAAGAGAGCAAAGTTGGTATAACCTCTTTGATTAAATAATTTACTAAAAAGTATGCCTTTGGCTTGACAGACATATTATTACTGCAAGTTGTTAATGTCAATTGCATGGAGTTGATGTATTTTTAAATGCCTCACACACTCTATACAGTAGATAGGTGATATGATATATACTGTGTTCTTTCCCATTAATTCCTTCAAGTAATTAAAATTTACTAATTTTTGCAATCATGGAAAGAAGAGGTGAATGATATGTAACCTTGCAGCTGGGTGTTATTCCAAAAGTAATAAGAATGAAAAGGAAACTATAGTTCTTTGGGGTCTTGGAATTGAACTACGGTCCTGAAGAAGCTGGTCACTTAACCTGACCAAAACTCAGCTTGTTTTGCTCATACAAGTAAAATAACTGAGCATTTTTGTAGTATTAGTGTAGTAATTAGAGAGCAAGGACCTGAATTGGCATTTCCACCATAAGCACTTTTATATTTAATATCTCAGCTACTTTGGATGACTTCCATATACAGCCAGCAGAGTTGATTATATAAACTGTTTTTAAACAATTTAAATAAGGTATGTATTAAATACTGGGATTTTTTGAAGGCATTGACAAGGCAAAGGTAAAAGTAACAGAACTTTTATTAGGTTAACACATACGTGGCTCTAACAGCCGTCTTGACATCTATTTATACGACTGCTGATAGGCAGCGGCCAATGAAATTTAAGCAATTCTCCCGCCCAAAAATACAAGCTTGCAAACTTGCAGACAGGCAATTAACTTTCAGACAACATAGCTGTTATTCAATTATAATGGCCCATATAATTTACTTCAGAACATAACAGTATGGTATTCTCATGAGAATGGGTTCAATGTCAGTGTCAGAATCCATTTATATTCCATTCCTAAACCCCTATCTGTGCAAACCTAAATCTCATCCTTTACTGGATTCTGCCATTCCCAAGGAGGGGAAGAGGAGATGTTAATTGGCCATCCATATCCATTAGATGCAAGATTGTTTATTCAGCCTGCCTGGAGGCCATCATCAAAGACCAGGGAAAGAACCTTTGAACTGAGAAGAACAAAGAAAGAGCAGGGGGGGGATTCTGGTTTGTATCTCCGAATAGAATTTGAAGGGGAGGAAGCAACGATGTTGTAAATGCATGGAAAATTCCTTTTCCCATGAAGGGTTCTGACACATGAAACTTAATTGATCTGGGACTGACCAAATGGACTGAGGGGAGGGGTTTTTACTCGGGAACACTTTAAAAGTATCAATCTGCGACAGTTTCCAGATCCTGTCTAGATTATCCACTGTCAATCATGTTTTAGTAAAAGTTCCTGCTTCGACAATCCTGTCTCCAAGAGTTCTTCTTTCATAAGATGTGGATTGGGGTGGGTCCTGACAGTCAGTTTTAGATGTTGGGGTGTCTTTTTTAAAGTCTCTTTTTTAATGTTTCTGTATTATTTCCTCTTACTTCCTCTTGATTTTTATATTTTGAAATAAAAGAAAAATGAATACAGTTTTTCTCTGCCTCTTGAGAGACAGCAGGCAAGGAACATATTTTGCCAGTGATATTGAGATACAGCACAGTCCACACTTCAATATAATTTACTGAAAATACTTATTATTAAACACAGGAAGACACAAATAAATTAAATACAATATTAGCATTATTATTCACAAATAAGATAGGAAGGAAAAGAAGAATCCCAAGATTTCTCTAGCAGAGAGAATGCCATTTGTTTGCTAAATTTATTTATTTGAATTAATTAAATGCCCAACTTCAATGGACCACCTTTCCTCTAGGAGTTAAAGATAGTGTTAATACTCCTCCACTTTGCATTTGTCCTCAGTCTGTGATATAGAATGAGCAAGAAAGAGTGACTGGTCCAAAGTTTCAGTGAACTCCCTATAACTAGTTTACTCTTTCCTAGTCCAGTATCCTAATCACAGCACCACATTGGTTCTTAGAATATGACATACTTAGCATCAGGATGCAGTAAATTAATCTGCACTTATAACCATACTGTCAGCATTAAACACAGTCAGATCAAGAAACCAAAATAATGAATACTACTTTTCTTGAAAGACTAGAGAGTAAAGGAATCTTGTAAGACCAAAAGCACATCTCCTCTCCCATGCGTTTACATTCCAGAGATTGGGGAGGTGAAGCCCCAATTAAGGTACTTTTTCAAATTACATGTCTGGTGTGGGCTCAGATTTTTTTTATTAGACCATTGTCTAGGCTGGGTCTCTCCCTCCTGCCTCTCAAAGTTATTTTCACAGTCCATTAAGCATATCTGCAGCACAGATAACAATTCTTACATAGTTATATTGCTGTGACAAAATATGTATATTCTTGCTATTGAAATATACCTTCTGTTTAACTCAGTTACATTTAGGGCAATTGAGTTAAAAATGATTAAAAACCAACCGAGACAGAAATGCATCTTTTTAAGGATTTAGGTATTGGCAATTTTTTAAATAAAAAATCATTTGAAATAATCCTTATTCCTGAGGAATACTAGAAAAATTACTTCCAAAATTTTGTATCTGTAGCTAAGCATAAGTTCCTATTGAACAACTAGATAATTTGTAGATGGGAAGCATTTTAATCTGGAAATAGAAGAAAGCTGATTTTATAGGGAGAAGAATCTCCTCAGTTTGAAGACAATTTTATAAAGGCTGATCAGCCAAACTGTATATCTTTGTGAATTCAGTATTCACATAAATGGATATGTGATTTTTTTAAGTAAGTTAGTCCCCTTTTTACTTTTTTCAGTGAAAAATTTATTTATTTATTTTATTTATTTATTTTTGGGACTTATATGCCGCCCTATCTCCCAAAGGACTCAGGGCGGCTAACAACAATAAAAAACAACAATACAAAAATTTAAAAAAGAATTAAATAACAGCCCCAAAATAAATTAACTACACAGTTAAAAAATTAAAAATTAAAACATATTTAAAAACCCATCATCAATCCAGGTCAGCCTGATGGAAGAAAAAAGTTTTGAGGTCGCGGCGAAAGGACTGGAGGTCCGGGGCCATCCGAAGCTCAAGGGGGAGTTGGTTCCAAAGGGCTGGTGCTCCCACAGAGAAGGCCCTCCCCCTGGGGGTCGCAAGCCGACATTGTCTGGCCGACGGCACCCTGAGGAGGCCCTCTCTGTGTGAGCGCACTGGGCGATGGGAAGTCGTCCCCGGTAGCAGACGGTCCTGCAAATATCCCGGGCCTAAGCCATGTAGGGCTTTAATTTCCTTTGAGGAATTGAAGAATTAGTGATTACTCAGTTTGGAAATATTTCAAATTGGTAAACTAGAAATTGGGCCATTTGTTAGAGGTGACAAATATGTTGAAAAGGAGATTTTGATGAAGCTTGAGTCAGTACACAATATCACTTTTACTATTCTCAGTCTTACAAGGTAAGAAAAGAAATGGAAATGAAACTTTATTTTCTGTTTGTTTTTTGATAGAACTTTTGATAGATGCAAAGCTGGAATCCAGCAAAACTTGCATTTTGGGTCTCTCCTGAAAAGGAGTAACAATTAGATTTCCACATCCTTTTCATATGAATAGATAAAAATTATTCTAGCTCTCCTATAATAGAAAGTGTTTCAACTTTAGCTAAATTAGTATAGCTAGAAATCAAATACTAAACCGAAGAAGGCTTGCATTCTCAAACAAACCTATGCCATTTTCTCCTGAAGTAAGTTTCTAGCAATTACATATGAATAAAAGAAGTAAAGCCCTGAGTACATACTGAAATTCTTCTGCTAAGCCACAAAGGGTCAGTCTTGCTGTTCAGCTCCACCTTATATACTGTATACTTTTAGACAAAAAAGAACATGCCCCTTTTGACAAACCTACCTTTTAGAACAGAATAAAAGTTTGCTTGTCAAACATTCAGATTTCAAAAATTGTCTTAGCATAAAAGTGACTGCAAAAAAGCAATTTGATAGTATGCCAATTAATGAATTTTACAGGACTGTACAAAACATTAGAAAGCAGAGAAACAGCACTTCTATTGGGCTATCAATGAAGCAAATAGACAATAGAAGGCTCCAAAATATAGTTATACCAAAATCTTCAAAATAAATGCACTAGACTACTGAAGTACAGAGGTATTTTAATGTTGCAAGGAAAGTATTTCATTTTTGTTAAAGCATCCCTGAATACTTTGCAAACGTTATTCATTTTAATTTTTCTAAACTCGGCTGCAAGTTAACAGTTAAAATGCTGTTTATATGCTTTTGCCATCAAATATCTGCTACTAGAAAATGTCAAATGTTGTTTGAGATATACCTGACACTATTCAACTTGAGCTGAAATTAATTTCTAATCATTTTGTATTTCTAGATTTCAAATTCATCATTTCACTAACTGTAGTATTCAACATTCACTCAGACAACATCTGACACAGTATTTGCAATGTTATTTGTATAGTCATTTTTTATCACAAATAACAGGTGACCTACAAGTACTTGCAAAATAGAACATATGGATTAACCTGAAGCAGCATCCTGGATTCATAGATTTAATAACTATTCCTTTTCATGTGATGATTCTATATATATGTTTGGACAAACCACCAACAAGTTTGAGCAATTTGTTTGTCATAACTAAATTTTCCAAAGAAAATCTTCCTGACAAATTCACCTTACTTGTAGTTAATGAATCTCTACATTCAATTCCAGCATGCATTCAAAAGTGATGGCAGTACCATGATACTCAAAATTATTCAGAAAATAGAGTCTGAGTATGCATGCACTCAGACATTATGTAAATAAAGCAATGAAGAAGGGGCACTTGACTTCGGCAGCATTTTTATAATGCAAGAATGCACCTAATTAGGAACAATTGCATGCTAAATTTATTTCATGCAATATTATAACATATAAAGGTTATCCCAAATAAAAAGGTGTAGCTGTGTACAACAGCTTGTTCCATTTTTATTGCTAACTGCTTAACTGTAACATTTGTGCATTAGCTAAATAACATCTCAAGGGTAGCTGGAGATGCAACCTTGATGTCTACTGATTGTACATACGTGAGTTTGTGCTCTCAAAGGATGGCCCTTAAAACATTCCCTGCTGGAAGCTTTTGTGCATATTGTAAAAGGACTGATGCTAAGTGCCAATTCAGCCAGTGTATACTTGCCATTTTTTAAAAAAATTGCATACTACTTGATTATGTGAAAGAGGAATATTTGAAATTTAGACTGAATTACACCAAAATGTCATTGTAGCAGCTATTCTTTCCCATAGGTACCCTTGGTCCCTTCTGGTTTTAAGTATGGCAGTGACAAGATATATTACTGTAAATGTTTAAAGAGCCTGGTGTTTAAAAAAGCCATAAAGACATTAAGCAATAAAAAGCAAGTGTATTATTTGTTAATAGAAAAAAATATAAGCCCAGAAGTATTTCCCATGCATTTCAAGAGCTGAGCAAGGAAATACAGATTGTTGTATTTGAAAACCACCACCAGATCTTGTTGCCTTCAACTGTTTAACAATTTACTTTTTTTTTCTTGTAACTGTCTTGTTATTTAGGGTAGGCTGTACAAGGGCAGAACCTGAGAATCTAGAGTGGAGAAACCTATTTTGCTCTGACACAAGTTTGAAACTTGAGTCCTGAGAAAGTAGACAGAATTCTCTGTATTGTTCACCCAGCCGCCTATGTATTACTGTAGATCTTGTGCCTGTTGCTTGGTTAAAGCCATGCATGAACTGACTGACAGCTGGGTACTTGCAATGGAGGTGGCATACTGTATGTGAGAGAAGAGGCACAGGCCTTGAAGAGGCAGTGACATGCCTCTTCCCCAAGGGTCTTTCCCAACTATTTTAGATAACTTTTGTCCAGTCTCCAATCTTCCCTTTTGGGGAAAGGTTGTTGAGATTGTTTTTTGGTTACAGTGGGGCCCTTGAAGAAACTGATTTAGACCACTTGCAAGTGAGTGTAGGCTGAGACATAGTGCAGAGGCAGCATTTGCTGCACTTGGGAATGGCCTGGAAATGAGCAGGGATGGGAAAGTGTAACCATTGTGGTTGTCCCTAATCTCTCAATAGCTTTTGATGCCAGCAATCATGATAACATTCTGGAATGACTGCAGGCTGTGAGAGAATGAGATGTAGCATTGTTTCTCCATGGACAGGGGCAATCAATATTGGTAAGAGGACTTCAGTGCTATTGAAGTCATGTTCTTGTGGCTTGAGGTTATGGTTCACTCACAATGAAGTTGTGGGTGGTAGTGCCTCTGGTGCTTGGGATCCTCCATTTTTACCTTTGAATAAGATTGTACTGCCCCACTTGCATCTAGTAATTAATCTTATTCTGGGAATCCTTATGGATTCACAGTTCCTGCTTGAAGAAAAATCAGGGGGATCTTCGCAGAGATTCACCTTGTGTACCAGTTGACCAGGAATCCCTTCTTATAGACACTTACACTTTGGTCACCTTACAGATGCATAGGATTGAATAAGCATGGGACTGAAAATGAATATGAAAATATTCTAGAAACTATTGCTGGTTCAGTATGACATGAACAGTGATGGGCAGTCCTGAACTGGGCTGGCTACAAGTTGGCTTCTAGGTGCACTTCAATGTGCTGGTTGTCACATTTAAAGCCACACATATGTAGAGAATAAGGAAGATGATCTTGACAGATACATGCAAAAGTTGTAGGCTAGGCAAAAGGAGCTGAACCATTTTTTATATGACTCATACAAATTTTCCCCTAATTCACTGAACTATAAGAAGGAAGAGATGGTACAAAACAGTCAGTTAGCTTTCCTATGGAATTGATTTCCCAGTCTGCCTAATGGGGCTGACAGTATCTGCGATGATGGACAGGCATTCTAATGTACACATAAATACATATAGAACTTTTCATTTCATTCTGCATCCCATTAACACAAATAAAATAAATATAACACCACTGTAAATATCCTAAAACCCCAAATAGCCAACTTTCTTTTAGTGATCTTTGACCAAATGATCACTAGACCAGCTCACCTGCCAACTAAGACATATAAAACAAAGCCATGTTATTTCATAGAAGGCCAGAGCTGTAAATTATATAGAATCTCAAGCCAGTTGATGGGTGCAAGACAGGCAAGTGAAGGAGAATACTCCAGCCAGAATTAGAAGCCAAGAGTTGAGAGATAAAGAAAACATTTGACTTATTGAAACTAATGCTGAAGAAATTGTGCCATGCAGTGATTTATTTAAAGGCGAAACAGGCTAGAGTTGGGAGAAAGATTGGGGGATTGGCAAAAAAAGAAAAATGATTCTCCTGTAGATTCTTTAAATTCTATTTGTATTTTTTCTGAAGCAGAACTTATATATCACTATAATCAGCAAACATGAAGGTCCAGACCAAAGGTATCATCTGCTCTTCACGGTTCAACTACAGTGAATGGAAGATATGCAACACTTCCACCATGGGCTGTGTTCTGTATGATTGTAATAAAGATACATGGAACTAAAAACATTGGCAGTAATAAGTCATAATAACAGAACGATGAATGCTCAGAAATATATAGGGTGTTATTGTACTTTAATACAGCACTCATGCCTGAAATATTAAAAATTGTACATTTAAATAAAACCCTTTTTAGATTCCACTTTTTATGCTGGATTTTATCAAAGCACATATTCTAAAATTAGCCATTTTAGGATCCATTTTTAGCAAATTAAGATTTTTATCACCTAATAGAGAAGCATAATTTTTAAGCCTATAACTGTGACATTTCAATGGAATTAGCTGAAGTAACAATTTTATCAAATCATATCTTTTTTTATCTCCCCACCCAAAATACTATTTATTGAAACATTATTTATAACACTGAACTATATAACAGTAAAGAAAACATCATTCTAAAAATACTTGTCTTTTAGAAATCAGATGATATACAGGTAGTCCTTTTCTTATGATCACAACTGGGGTAGGAATCTCTGGCATTGAGTGAAATAGTTATTAACTGAGATGGCCATATGATTACTTCTCTTATTAACTACAATCACAGCATTCCTGGTTATGGTTAAGTGATTTTGTGGGTACTTAAGTGGAATGAGCCCCAGGGAAGAAGCACAGGATGCCTCAGAGGAATGGATGAGACCCTAGGAGGCTCTGCTGAGGAACTGAAAATCCTCCCTGCTGAAATCTAAGGATTATCAGCCATTAAAGGAGAATATTTGTAGCACAGGGTTGAAATGAGGACTTGTTGGTGCTGTCTGATCTTGGTTGTTTTCTTGAAGACATTTCATTACCCAAACTGGATATTACTTAGTTTGGGTAATGAAATGTCAGTAAGAAAACAACTAAGCTCAGAGAGCACCAAGGAACCCTCAGGATTCTCAGTCCCTGAGCGGAGAGACACTCACATGTAGCCTGCACCGGGCCTACAAACTCCTCCCCCTCCACAGTACCCAACATTCTTTTCTTCATGCTGCCTCTTCATTTAGGAGACTAAAACCATGTCAAAGTCCAAGCAGTATTTTCAACTCCTAAACAGACTCATGTGCAGCTCTTGCTGGGCCTCCTCCACCTGTCTGAGACACTCTACACTCCTTATCTTACCATGTTGCCTCTCCACTCTGCTTAGATTTCAGTTCCCTCTTGTCTCTAGAGGCTGGTTGAAAGAAGTGCCTTCTGAAGGATTTCAGCTCTCCTCTGTGCACAGAAGAAATTCCTTTGGTGGGGTACAAGAAGGGAAGTAAAATCTTCAGGATTTCAGCTCTGTTTCTGCATCCTGCCAAAGGAGTTCAGCTTCCTTCCATGCACAGAAGGGAATTCCTTTTGCAGCATTCAGGTCAGTAGACAGACCTTTCAGCCAGCCCACAGAGACAAGAGGGAATTCTCATGGTAGGCAGCAGCAGCTTGCAACCTTTCCTGATGGCTTTCCCACTGACTTTCTGGAGAAGCCAGCACAGAAGATTGCAAATGGTGATCATCTAATTGCAGATTGCTTGGCAACCGGTCATAAATATAAACAGGTTACTAAGCACCTAGAGTAGATCATGATCAAGTGATCACAGTGGTGGTGGTGCACTGAAAGTGCTTTCCTGGCTATAAAGCACTATTTCTGGCCGTTGTAATTCCAGACCATCATTAAACAGTCATAAGTCTGTATCTATAAACATATTTGAATGATTTTAAAATAAAGGTCTAGGAGAGCACATTATTGACAACTGTCATGCATTTCCATCTACATCCCCTTTAATTTTTCAAGTACTTACATTTTCCATTGAAATATTTATCAAAACATCAATCCAGAGTAGTCTACAATTATATTCCCATTTCACCACCCCAGATAGTTAAAAGAGCAAAAACATTTTAAAAATTTTTGTCTGTATATATACTACTTTTTTCTCCTATGTACATGTAAGTGTGGTGAGTTAAACTCAATAAACAAAATGCCTATGCAAGGAATGAGATTGACTAACAGTACTAGAATGCAAATGGTTCATTGTCGGTATATATTTGGAACAGCCCTCAAACACTTTGGGAGTAATGGTGGATTCATGAATGAATGAATAAAAAGCATAATTACATTCTTGCATTCAGACTTAAAATACTTTCTCAAATCTTGATTCAAATGAAATTTCAATGAAGTTTAGAATCAGTAATAAGGACCATATTGTTATGAATGGCTTCTGCAAGCTAGAATTCTCAAGTACTATTGCTTCCCAGGCAAAATATTTATCTAGGCCAACTAGCCAAATACATCTATGCAACAATATTAACTATTTATTTAAATATTTGGATAACTTCTTGTACTTTTTTTAGCCTTTCAGTTTAAAATCCAGTTGTAATTTTAAGTCTCATTTCTACAGTTTTTCCTTCTAGAATTTCAGAGCCATTAAATAATGTAGTTCAAATACATTTGGTATTATATATTAGTGTTAATTTGCTCTATGTTAAATTATTGTTTTTATTCTATCCCTCACACATCTTTCTTATCTATAAAATAATTTATTAATATTGTTTACTCCATGTTTGCATTTTTTTAAAAAAATACAAAGTTCCTTCTATCCTGTTTATGAAGAATTGTTATTTTATTTTATTCAATTCAAAAAAGTTAAAATACAAAATACAAATTCAAAACTTCAAAAAATTTGTTTAAAAAAGATTAAAAAATACAAAACAAAGACATTTTAAAAGTGCATTAAAAATACCTAATACAGACACACATATTACTCCCCCCAGTTGAATACTGATTAATATAAATATTAATTTCCTGCCCCTTGTGAACCAGGCCCCCAAAATGTTTAAACTACTAAATCTATTTGCAAGTTTGTTGCATTTATGACATCTGTATAGCATATTAATGAGAAAATAGTTAACAGGAAAGCAATAAGAAGAAAGGAAAGATTAAAGTTTCAAAACCCTCTGTTAACAAGCTATTATTGCAATCAACTCATATAAAATTTACCATGGCTTCTTATCTATCCCAGATCATCCCAAAAGATAGTAGTGATTCATCTTGGAACAAATATCCATGTTTTTTTCTTAATACTATCTTTTATCAATTGTTCTCTGAATAAACATGATAAATCCAATCTCCAAAGTCAGTCTATCTTCCCAAAAAAATCCAGATGAAATTGTTTTGCAGTTAAATGTGATAAATCAATTCCCCATTCTTGTTCAAACTTGTTAAGGAAATTTACCACTTTTCCACTCAGTCATGTTTCTGCTGTTGTGGAAGAATGCAAGCTTGAACTTTAGAGATGTCTGTGATTGACTCAAATAGTTCTGTGAATTCTGACTATGTAGAGTTCATATTATTACCTTATAATAAATCTACTGTTTCAGACACATTCTTTTTGTGAGTCTAATGACAATGATAGTGTCAATGCTGCAAACATTGACATGTTTTTACACTGACAATATAAGAGGCAGCCTTTTGTTTAAACTGCTTCGCTTTGAATCACAGAAGGGAGGGAAATGTCAAATGGCTATTTTGAGAAGAAAAGAAATAGCTGTGCACAGAAAGGTAAGTGAAACTTCATATGTAAAACTAATTGGATAATGTGATTTATGACATGTAAATAAGGGTGGGAATTGTGTATGATACAATGGGCTTAAAAAGGTAAAGGTAAAGGTTCCCCCGCACATGCGTGCTAGTCGTTTCCGACTCTAGGGGCCGGTGCTCATCTCCGTTTCAAAGCCGAAGAGCCAGCGCTTGTCCGAGGACTTCTCCGTGGTCATGTGGCCGGCATGACTAGACGCCAAAGGCGCACGGAGCGCTGTTACCTTCCCACCGGAGTGGTCCCTATTTTCCTACTCGCATTTTTACGGGCTTTCGAACTGCTAGGTTGGCAGAAGCTGGGACGAGTAACAGGCGCTCACTCTGCTACGCGGCACTCGGGATTCGACCCGCCAAACTGCCGATCTTCAGATCGACAAGCTCAGCATCCTAACCCACTGAGCCACCGCGTCCCTTTTACAATGGGCTTAGGGGAGGAGATTTCAGATTCTGGCATCCATCCATGAGTGCCGATGCTGCGTTTCATTATTAAGACTTTTTAGATAAAAAATGTCTGAATTTTGTTTGAACTGTCTTATTAATCGGAACCATGACAGATAGATTAAAAAATCACAGGTATCCTGAGAATGAAAAAATAACTAAAAAAGCAGGGAAGATATTTTAT
Organism: Vipera berus; assembly: GCF_964194415.1. Classification (NCBI taxonomy): domain Eukaryota; kingdom Metazoa; phylum Chordata; class Lepidosauria; order Squamata; family Viperidae; genus Vipera; species Vipera berus. Next base: position 29,299,975 of record NC_138208.1, read on the forward strand.
AGATATTTCAATCCAAAATTCTTAATCATGAAATTATCAGGACACAATTTTCATTCATCTATTTTGTTTCAGAGATAACAGGTCTTTTATTTTATTTTTATTTTTATTTTAATTCCATTTTTATCCCGCCCTTCTCCGAAGACTCAGGGCGGCTTACAAGCTTAGCAGTAGCCTTCATTCTATGTATATGCCTGCTTATTAGGGCTTTCATACACCCCCCAAGCGGCATTATTACAAAGTCAGCTTAATTGCCCCCAACAATCTGGGTCCTCATTTTACCTACCTCTGAAGGATGGAAGGCTGAGTCAACCTTGAGCCTGGTGGGATGCGAACCTGCACTAATTGCAGGCAGCTGGTGTTACTTAAGGAGGCATTAGCCCACTGCTCCACCAAGGCTCCTGATTTCAGCTCAAATCAACATGCTTTTTAGTTTAAGTCAGCACCATAAACCCTTGAATTCATAAGTAGTTTATCTCAAATTTTATGAAATAAAGCTTTCTGTCTGCATGAATATATTTGCAAGCTGTTTTCTCCCACATTCTATATGAAAACTGTTTTCCTGCCATATATAAAGAAATAGAAGAATTGTGGTGATTTAGCAGTTTGAGCAATATTGGCTTATTCCTGGTCGCTAACTGAGTTTCAAAGCAGACAGTCACACAGGACACCCAGTCAATTTCACTTGTGGCATTTTATCACTTGTGGCATGGAGTCAAATAGGATCATTATTTGGAATTGCTTTTGATCATCTGTATGATCAAATCTGAAAATTATTTAACAACTTTTTAGATAAAAAAAATCTTTTTTACTTACTGTTATTCTTATATAAGTAGTAAAGTCTTCATATTTTGGATTTCAGTCCCTGCGGATGGGGCTTTGCTTGTTTGGTGAACCAGTTGCTGGTATGCTGTAGCCTGGTACCAGTCCATGTACCGGGACTTGGGGACCCCTGCTGTACTACATTCTTTGAAGGGGCTTAAAACAGGAGTTTTAACAAGTTATTGGGTAGAAAGTACTAGTACTAAAACATACTTGTTTAACAACTAGAAACAAGGGCATCATAAAATAAAAATATCTACCCCTTACTTTTTAAATTCTCCTTTTCATATCAGTAGAATGGCTTTGTATTTTACCATGCCTGTGCTGTTTCAGTCCTTCAGTACTGGCTCGTCAAATATTGTTTCCAATAGAAAGTGGACTCTCAACATAGTTTGAAGGTTAAGTCAAACAGCTACAACTATCTTGCTTAGTGACATTGTACAATATGCTTTTTCCCCGCATAGTATACTGTATATTTTTCAAAAGAAAAATATCCATAATGAACAAAGAAGGGAAATTGAAAAATAAAAAAGACACAAAAGGAAATACAATAAGCTCACATATGAGCAGGAATTGTATTAGAAAATAATCCATGTGCTGCAATTGTAGCAGCCAAAAATGAATTCACCAGAAGAGTGGGGATTTTTTCCTCAAAATAATAGATATTAAAAGACAAATTAGAGAATGGTAGGAAGACTTCAGAATTTCTGTATCTGAAGACAGCTATTACTGTTCTGTCCTCACTACAAGTTACTCTGTCTGCAGCCTGACATGCAGCTAAACCCACCTATCCTCCAATAAAACAGACCATATGCATAGATATGGATGCTTTATTAAAGGAAGAAGATGGGTGAAACTGGGAAAAATAGAAATACATACAATAAGAACCCATTTAAAAATATGGTGAGCATAACAATTAATGAATATAGATAAATCTAAATCTCACCATTGATGCTTGTGTATGGGATGTAGATTTTTGTCCTTGGATGAACGTGCGCCACAGATTAGGCTGGATTCTTCCTGGGGCTTCTGTTTCCTTCTGAATGCTAAAGGAAACGGAGTCTGGCCTCCCAGGATGCACTTGTTTTTGGAGTGCGGATTGCTGGGAAGATGACTCTTAAAGGGCCGGGTCAGTTTCCAAACAATACAGATAGGTATTTGGCCCTGGCCAATAGATGGGGCTAGCGAGCAACAACAGTATGTACACAAATTATATGCTGGGGCATGATAATTAGTATGCACAAATAATACAATTATAGTGTTAAAATTGTAGACATCTAGTTTTCAGTGCAAGGGACGCGGTGGCTCAGTGGGTTGGGACGCTGAGCTTGTCGATCAGAAGGTCGGCAGTTTGGTGGGTCAAATCCCGAGTGCCGCGTAACAGAGTGAGCGCCTGTTACTCGTCCCAGCTTCTCCCAACCTAGCAGTTCAAAAGCACGTAAAAATGCAAGTAGAAAAATAGGGACCACTACGGTGGGAAGGTAACAGCGCTCCGTGCGCCTTTGGCGTCTAGTCATGCCGGCCACATGACCACGGAGACGTCCTCGGACAAGCGCTGGCTCTTCGGCTTTGAAACGGAGATGAGCACCGGCCCCTAGAGTTGGAAACGACTAGCACACATGTGCGGGGGAACCTTTACCTTTACCTAGTTTTCAGTGGAACATCCACTGGAACACCATTAACAAATGACCATCCAGCTTCTTTTTAAAACTCTTCAGTGAAGAGCAGCTGATTAGCTAAAAGCTTAGGAAATTAGGAAGTTCTTCATGAAGTCTAGTCTGAACCATTCTTTGTACTTTAAGCCAGTGGTTCTAGTCCTGTCTTCTAGGGCAATGCAAAATAAGGCCATATGCTCTTATATTGCTTATTTTCTTCTGTGGGCTAAACATATCAAGATTCCTTAACTGTTTCCCACAGGACTTTATTTCCAGATCACCAGCTTATTCGGTAGCCTTCTTCTAAACTCCAATTTGTCACAATACTTTTTTAATTATGGTGATCAGAATTGGACAGTGTTCCAGGTTGGGTCTGACCAGGTTAGAGTAGAGTGGACTAATTATTTTGCATGATTAGATATATCTCCTAACTCAGTGTCCCTTCCAAAACTGATAAGTATCTGAATTCCTTCATCTTGATCATTGATTAAAAACATTCCAAAGATAAAGTCTTGCAGCATTCTACTTAATGCTTCCCTCTAAATTAAAGTGAAATCATTAATGAGTACCTTTGGGGTTTAGTCATTCAATTAACTATGAGTTCATCTAACTGGGATTTTTCCCAATATAATGATGATGGACCTTTCCCTACTTGTGTCTAATCATAGTTCAGATATGCTCTGGAAACATCTTTTCTCCTCTATATACCCATGACAGTGCCTACATCTCTTTTCCACCAAAATTATATTTTCTCCCATGGCCAATGGGATCCAACAGTAGAAATAAAGTGCATCAAATCTGTTATCATTACATCAGAATCTAAGCCAGATGAACTCTTAGCATGTAGAACCAAATAGACATTTATTGGACATTTTCACACCGATGGTGGTCTGTCTATTTCTTCCTAAGAGCAGGATACAGCAGAGCAGGAGTAGACGCCTTTTATATTTGTTTAGGAATGGTAGTGCTGCAGTGCAGGTGGATGTCACCCTGTTATATCCTCCACAATATGTAGAAAGTGGTGGATAATTTATATATGAGATAGTACTAGCTGTCAATAACATCAGTTAGTGCTTTAACTCTGTCATCTTTTACTAAGTTAAAGCAAGGCTGAAATAACATATTGGTGAACAACTCCAACCATAGCCTCCATTGCTTCCCAACAACATGGAGTAAACTGGAAGTGGGCATTAATTGCTTACATCAAAACAGGGGAAAGAAATTATAACTAAAAGCACTGCATCTGCAGTCTCCCCCTTCATTTTAGCTTTATTTAGCTTAGGATACAAATGAATGAGGTGTAGGAGGATGGACAAAAAATGTTTAAAAATGTCAGTTCCAAAGTAAGGCCTACCCCATTTCAGTACTTTAATAAGCTTATGTTTTCCCCACTGGCTGGGGATATCTGAAAAGGAAAAGTTGCAAAACTAGAAAAATCAGCCTTTCTCTGCCAAGAACCATTCAGTGGCAACTCAGGGCAGAAAAGGAAGGGGTTCAGGAAATTATAAGTATAATTTTCTACCAAGTCAAGAATAGCTTCAATTCAGTGCTGGGGAATCTCTAAATCTCCATAGTACAGTCTTTTTAGAACTGGAACATCATCTCAATTTTGCAGATTATACGAGCAAGCTGTATGAATACGAATAGCTTTTGAAGGCATTTCACCAGATTTGTATTTGTTTCTTTTATTGTCAACATTACATAGATATCATCACCATCATTTTAGCCATTGTCTATCCACTGCAGGATGGGGCCTCTTCCACATATTTCCAACCAATATGGTCCTGAGCTTTTGCCAATTGGGCCTGCAATACTTGCTGATGTTGTCAATCCATTTTCTTTTAGGTCTTTTTCATGGTTGTTTTTTATTAAGTGGAATCCATTCTATGACTGCCTTGGTCCACCTGCCATCAGGTCTTCTTGCTATGTGACCAGCCCATTTCCATTTAAATTTTTACTCTCTTGATGATATTGTATAGTTTCATTTGTTCTCTAATCCATGTGCAGGTCTTTCTATCTTGTCTTGTAATACCAAGCATTTATCTTTCCATGGCTATTTGCACCACTTGTAGCTTTTATATCAATTGTGATGTTAATGTCCATGTTTCACAGGCAAATGTTAGAGTAAGTAGCATACATTGATCGAAAACTTTTCTCTTCAGGCATAGGAGGAGGTTGTTCTTGAAAATTATGCTTAGCTTGCCGAATACCTGCCAACCGCATTTAACATGCTGTTCAATTTCCTTTATTGTATCATCTTCCATTGAGATCCATTGGCCAAGGTATATTTAGTGGTCTACTGAGTCTAGTTCTTCACTATATATATATATATATATATATATATATATATATATATATATATATATATATATATATATATATATATATATGTATGTGTATATATATATATATATATATATATATATATGTATGTGTATATATATATATATATATATATATATATATATATATATATATATATACACACACACATATATATATATACATATATAGCCTTGGTGGAGCAGTGGGCTAATGCCTCCTTAAGTAACACCAGCTGCCTGCAATTAGTGCAGGTTCGAGTCCCACCAGGATCAAGGTTGACTCAGCCTTCCATCCTTCCGAGGTAGGTAAAATGAGGACCCAGATTGTTGGGGGCAATTAAGCTGACTTTGTAATAATGCCGCTTGGGGTGTGTGTGAAAGCCCTAATAAGCAGGCATATACATAGAATGAAGGCTACTGCTAAGCTTGTAAGCCGCCCTGAGTCTTCGGAGAAGGGCGGGATATAAATGGAATTAAAATAAAAATAAATTATATATATATATATATATATATATATATATATATATATATATATATATATATATATATATATATATATATGTCAAATGCTTGTTAACTATTTTTAGATTACCTTGCTAGGCCCCAAACATGGGACAAATCTTTATTTCCTGTGCCTAATGTGCAATCAGCCCAGGTTGCACTCTCAGAAGGGTATGGCTGACTGATGAAAACTAATAAGTTTGAAATGCATATCAGTCTCCCTTAATTCTTTGTTAGCAATTTAAAATTTACACAAATATGAGCTGTCACCGGTGTGACTACTGCCTGTCGATGGCCTTCAGGTTAGGCTGACACAGGAAATAAAGATTTGTCCCATGTTTGGGGCCTAGCAAGGTAATCTAAAAATAGTTAACAAGCATTTGACATATATCTCCCCTTGCTTCTCAGCTAACAAAGCGAGAGAGATCCTGTGGCTTAGAGGCGAAAACAACTGCCTAATGTGCAATCAGCCCAGGTTGCACTCTCAGAAGGGTATGGCTGACTGATGAAAACTAATAAGTTTGAAATGCATATCAGTCTCCCTTAATTCTTTGTTAGCAATTTAAAATTTACATATATATATATATATATATATATATATATATATATATATATATATATATATATACACACACACACACACACACATATCAAATGTTAACTATTTAGATTACCTTGCTAGGCCCCAAACATGGGGCAAATCTTTATTTCCTGTTTTTCAGCCTATCTTGAAGGCCATCGAACAGGCTGTAGTCACACCGGACAGTTCATATATTTGTGTAAATTACTAACAAAGAATTAAGGGAGACTGAAATGCATTTCTAACTCATTAGTTTTCATCAGTCAGCCATACCCTTCTGAGATTCGAATCTGGGCTGATTGCACATTAGGCAGTGTATTTACCTCTTGAGCCACAGGATCTCTCTCGCTCTGTTAGCTTTCTGCAAGGGGAGATATGTGTCAAATGTTAACTATTTAGATTACCTTGCTAGGCCCCAAACATGGGGCAAATCTTTATTTCCTGTTTTTCAGCTTATCTTGAAGGCCATCGAACAGGCTGTAGTCACACCGGACAGTTACACCGCAAGGTAATCTAAATAGTTAACATTTGACACATATCTCCCCTTGCAGAAAGCTAACAGAGCGAGAGAGATCCTGTGGCTCAAGAGGTAAATACACTGCCTAATGTGCAATCAGCCCAGGTTCGAATATCAGAAGGGTATGGCTGACTGATGAAAGCTTCTCCATCTTTGGCTGCAGAGCATATAGTCAATCTGATTTCTGTGTTGACCATCTGGTGATGTCCATGTGTAGAGCCGTCTCTTGGGTTGTTGGAAAAGAGTGTTTGCTATGACCATCGTATTCTCTTGACAAAATTCTATCAGCCTGTGCCCTGCTTCATTTTGTAATCCAAGGCCAAACTTGCCTGTTATTCCAGTTATCTTTTGGCTTCCTACTTTAGCATTCCAATCCCCCATGATGATAAGGACATCATTTTTTGGTGTTAGTTCTATAAGGTGCTGTAGGGCTTCATAGAACCGGTCAATTTCATCCTCTTCAGCACCGGTGGTTGGGGCATAGACTTGGACTACTGTGATATTGAATGGTTTGCCTTGGATTTGAACTGAGATCATTCTGTCATTTTGAGGATTGTATCCCAGTATTGCTTTTCCTACTCTTTTATTGACTATGAAGGCTACTCCATTTCTTCTGAGGGATTCTTGCCCGCAGTAGTATACCTGATGGTCATCTGAATTAAATTCACCCATTCCTGTCCATTTTAGTTCACTGATACCTAAGATGTTGATGTTCAGTCTTGTCATCTCTTGTTTGACCACGTCCAGCTTGCCTTGATTCATGGATCTTACATTCCAGGTTCCTATGGAGAAAAAATCTTTACAGCATCGGACTTTCCTTTCACCACCAGACATATCCACAGCTGAGCGTCCTTTTGGCTTTGGCCCAGTCGCTTCATTCTTTCTGGCGCTACTAGTACTAGCCCTCTGCTCTTCCCCAGTAGTATATTGGACGCCTTCCGACCTGAGGGGCTCATCTTCCAGCGTCATATCGCTTTGCCTTTTGGTACTGTCCATAGGGTTTTCATGGCAAAGATACTGGAGTGGGTTGCCATTTCCTTCTCCAGTGGATCACGTTTTGTCAGAACTCTCTGCTATGACCTGTCCGTCTTGGGTGGCCCTGCACGGCATAGTTCATAGCTTCATTGAATTACGCAAGCCCCTTCGCCACGACAAGGCAGTAATCCATGAAGGGGATATATATATATATCTGTATGTATATGTACGTATATGTATATGTATATGTATATATGTATATATATAGAAGTTGCTTGCTAGAATACTGAGCCAAATGCCTTGTTGTAATCAATGAAAGCCATGCACAGAGGCATGGTGTACTCATCATGCTTTTCAATGACTTTTCAAGGTTTCATAGAGTGGTATTAGTACTTCACACAATCTTGACTGAATCCCTCTGTTAATGCAACTTAAGATTTCATTAGCTTGTTTGGCTGCCGCCACACACTGTTGGCTCATATTTAATTGATTGTGTCACTGTGTTTTTTTTCCTGTTTGTCAGCTCCGCATGTCTCACTTTCTGTTTCTGCTAGCTGCATAGTAATCTTATCAATGTAACCAAGGTGATTGTCACATGTCCAGCCATGTTATGGTTTCATGCCTAGAACTGCGCATGTCTACAGAAGTTTTCTCATTTTTTTTTTACTTTGTATTCTGTCTGATGAAGGATGTAGTCAGCTAGGAGCTTTTCTTTTGCTTTCCAATTAAAGTTTTATATAGAGTAGAATATGCCTCGGTTTTGTTTATTTTTACCTGATGCTTACCATGTGTCGTATGGACCATGGTTCATCGCCCTCTGATAGGGAAGTATTAATTTCCCTGACATTTGGTAGCAGAGGATGGCTTGTTTTTATTTTCAAGATTTATTGCCCCTGATAAGCGTATAGGCAATTAAGCCAACTAGTTAGTCTGGTACTGAGGAAGCTGTGATTAATTGCTGCAATATGCCAAAGAAAAGGAAAAAGAAGGCCCATTATCAGTCTGCTGAAGAGGAGACAGCCATTTCACAGAGAGATTTCCCTTCAGGTTTCAGACTCCCCTCGCATCTGCTACACGTCTTGGAGAAGAGAATCCAGCCTCTGAGTCAAGGTCAGTTTCACCGTTTTCTGATTTTACTCAAGCTGACACCCCAGAAGTAATTTACTCTGGTGGAGCACAGACTATTTTTGAGGGGCTCGGTGCTAGACCAAAAGGCTCATTAGAAAAGGGAGTGAGTCATTATCCTCCTAGCCCTAAACAAACTGTACAGGAGAAGGTTTTGCAAAGTTATTATGAACAAATTGAAGCTTTTGACAAAGAGCTGCAGCAGGCAAAGGCATATGCCTCATTGATTAAACAGCAGGGGAGAGACTCTGCTGGCATACACATTCCAGAGGTGGCCATATTGCCTTCTTCTTCAAAGCCATTGCCACACCCACAATGGAGTATTGTATCAGACGAATGGGAACAGGAGGCTCCCACATCACAGTCTCCTGACCAAGTGCAGGCTACAATGATACCTGAATCTAATGTTATAGCACCATCTGCTGGTGAATCTGTTTTACAAGATAGAAATGCATTTCAAAGAATGCAGAATGCATTTTCAAAGATGTCTATTAATGAACTATTGCTCCAAGCATCTGGTGCTCCAGCTAGAATCCCTATTAATACTGCTACTATCCAGGTTCCTGTCCCAGATGGAGCACAGCAGCCTACAGCCCAAGTGCAGCCTCCACTGGTTTCTCAGATACAAAGGCCAGTGCTAAGTGCAGGCCAATATAATGTAGCAGCTCAAGTGCCAGCGCCTCCTGCTGGCCAGGGTGGAATTGCAGCTCCAGTACAGCCACACCCAGCACCAGTACCCACGGCAGCTCTAATTCAACTGCCACAAGCACAGGCACCAGCGCCTCCTGCAGGTCAAGTCCGATCTGCACAACCTGCACAGCCAGTACCTCAATTGTATGTTCCTCAACAGGCACCCTCTATTGTACCACTGGCTGGTGATTCAAAATTGAAGCGGTCAGGACAGAATTACAGGGCATGGGTCAGTGAGGTTGGACTTTTGCTCCGTAGCGAAGGTACTCATGGCATAGTATTTAATCCTCCTGCCCAGCCATGGACTCCTGACATATGGGACTTAAATAATAGAGCATGCACAACATTGTTGATGTCAATGGACACTGAATTGCAGCTCACATTTTCACGAGATGCAACTGCTCAACAAATTTGGACTCAATTAGAAGCATGTTATCGGCCTATGTCAATTAAGTCTACATGTTTGCTTTTGTCTGAGTTCCATGGTTCTAGATTAAAACCTGGTGAACGTATTGGAGAACACTTAACTAAAATGAAAGGAATAAGAAAAGAACTGGGTGAAAAAGGCTATCCTATTGATGACTTTCAAATGATCAGCATTATTATTAACTCATTGAACTATGAATGGAAAGATGCTATTACCAAGATTAATCAAGTGTCTATTGCTCAATGCACAGTGGACCATGTATGCAGAATTCTAACCAAAGAAGAGGCACTTATGCAAGCCGTGCCACATTTGAGAGGACCACCTGCATCAAGAGCTCCAGCGAGGCCTCCCTTCCGTGGAAGAGCCTACATTCCAAGGATGCCAAGATGTTATATCTGTAATCGTGTGGGACATGCCACCCAGGATTGTCCCCAACGATTTCCAGTGCCCACCACATACCAGCCCAGAGGAACAGATTCCAGAGGAGGCAGAGGTAGAGGTGGATGACAAGGTCGTGGTCGTGGTCCCAGGCATGATCCGCAAGCCCCACTTGCCACACTGGCTTTAACCAACAATCCACAACTGCAACCAGAGTACGACAGACGACTTCTTTGGACTTTGGACAGTGGAGCAGCATTACACGTTACCTATAGAAAAGAACTTTATACAGAGATGCACGAGCCTGAACCTGAACTTCGTGAGCTTTACTCTTTTTCAAATCATCCTGTTCAGGTCATGGGAAAAGGAACTGTTTACATTGAAGAGCTCGATGCATACATTCCTGATGTTTTTTATGTACCATCAGCTAATAGCAATTTGCTTAGTCAGAGTCACTTGTCTAGGGTATCAAAATTCCAGGTACATCATCCCGAAAAGGCAAGTTATGTAGTTAAAGATGGTTGATCCATTGACCTCTGCTACCATGTCAGAAGAGTATAAATCAAACTCTATCAGAGTGGTAAATCATGGTTCATTTTGATGCATGATAAACAAAGAAAACCCGAAGCATATATTCTACTATTAACCTTTTGATTACAAAGAGACTTGTAAAAACACCGAAAGACTCATGGCTACATATCTATCTTCTTTGTGCTCTCTGGGAAGATAGACATGTAGCCATGAGTCTTTCTGTGTTTTTACAAGTTTCTTTGTAATTAAAAGGTTAATAGTAGAATATATGCTTTGGGTTTTCTTTGTTTATCATGCATCATAATGAACCATGATTCATCACTCTCTGATAGAGTTTGATTTATACTCTTCTGACAGATTGTCCACTAAGACTCCAAGATCTCTCTCACAATTACTGCTATTAAGCCTGGTTTCACCCAATCTATATGTGTACTTTTGGTTTTTCTTGCCTCAATGTACTTTTCTCTACATTGAATTTCATTTTGTTAGATAGGGCCCAGTGTTCAAGTCTGTCAAGATCCATCTGGATCTTGAGCCTATCATCTAGGGTGTTGGCTATTCCTGCCACCTTAGTATCATCTGTAAATTTGATAAGCTCTTTTTCTACTCCTTCATTTAAGTAATTTATGAAGCTATTGAAGAGTACTGGGCCTAAGAGAGAACCTTGTGGTACCCCACTGCTTACTTCCCTCCAGGTAGATGTAGTACCATGAAGGACTACTCATTGAGTATGGTTTGTCAGCCAGTTACAAATCCATCTCATGGTGATGCTATCTAGCTTGCCAAGAAGGAGGTTGTGATCTATTTTGCTGAATGCCTTGTTGAAGTCTAAGTATATTACATCCACAGCATTTTGCAGGAAAAGGAAGAGGAGGAGGAGGAGGAGGAGACGACATTATTCTGGCTTCCATTGTCACAGAATGGAATCATGCTCTGCCATTCTGTTCTTGGTATCAGAGCATGAGTGTGATACACATGAAATTCTTCATATTCTGAAATGGATAATGGTTACACTTGATTCCTTTTACCTCTTGGTTTTTAGCATTTTAACAGGCGAGTGCTGCTTCACCCTTAAGAATTTCTCTTGACCTTTAGCACAATGGGTATTTTTAAAAATGGATGCATTCTTCTGGGAGGAAGTGATAAATGAAAGCAAATGCATTACATATCCACCACGGTATCCTGAAGGTTGCATTTGCAAAAAAAAAGTTGTTGTAGCTATACAGAACTGACAAAACAGTGAACTTTCAAAATAAAAGGAGTAGCTTTAACTGAAGGCATATTCGGATGGCTCCACTACTGAAATGGATATACTCATTCACTCCATTTCTGGGGTTTATATTAATTTTAATAATATTTAATTTTTATCACTGATTTTTTAATATATTTACATGAGTGTTTTTATATAAACCTTGTTTTCTTGGATTATTGTACACCAGGGGGTCTTCAAACCTGGCCCTTTTATGACTTGTGGACTTCAATTCCCAAAATTCCTCAGCCAGCATGCCTGGCTGAGGAATTCTGGGAGTTGAAGTTCTCAAGTCATAAAAGGGCCAAGTTTGAAGACCCTAGTTATACACCAACTAGAGCAGGGGTGTCAAACTGCCGGCCCGTGGGCCGGATGCATCATGCCAAAACTGCACCCACCCCATTGCTGGCAATGGAAAAAAAAAGTCATGATACATTGTGACATGTCACGTGACATTGCGAGTTTGACATTCCTGAACTAGAGTCTCCTTTGATAAGATGGGCAGCCATAAAAATATGCTTAATAAATAAATATGTAAACTTCATTCTACTAAATGATACTGAAAACATATACTGTAATTAATATTTCATTCCTATCTTTCCAACACTGTGAAATTAAGAAAACATTAATTTGATTAAAGCACAGTCATAGAGGTGGAATAAATGAAACTGAAATTTTCAACACATCATAAAGTCAGGTATCTAAACTATCTGAAATTTGGAAGCATCTGAAAAGAGTTCTTTTGTTATGACAATGTTTTTTAATGATAAATGGGAGAGAAAAATGAAGTACGGTATGTACAATATCAAATCTACATGATTTTAATATGATGTTATTGTAAGTAATTTGATATATCAGTTTCTCTTTAAAGTGACAAAAGACTATTAGTTATTTTAGTGACAAGACAAAAATTGCAGTTATATGTAGACGGAAATTGCAGTATCCATTTGCAGAGGCATTTCACAAGACAACAAAAGCACCCTACTCAAAAATTCACACAATTCTAATATACATCCATGTATTTCTGTGTGTGAGACACCTATAAATATATAATATTTGGGCTACAATCCTGAACTGAATTCCTGAAAAATGTTTCTTTTTAAACTCAATTTTCCTTCTATGATGAGATGTACAGAACTTCATTGGAAAATAAAAATGTGTTGATTTATTCAGAAGATCATTATAAATATACCCAAAGTTAGAAGTAAAATTACAAAATGCTGTAGCTTAAAGACTGCAATTCTAATTTTAGAACAGAATAAACTCCACTGGATAAGCATTGTGCTGCATATTATTTTAAATCTGTCAGGTGATATGGGACTAAAAAATGTGATTCATCAACAATATAAATTATTCCTTCCACCTCAAAAAAAGAATTATTAAATTATTAACAGGCATGTTTTGGGCCTGCTTTACATTTTTTCAGCTTAGGTTAATACATATTTATTAATATGACGTCGGAAAGAGAAAAAAATGTTTAAAGATGTCAATGTGATATTGATGTGTATACATTTGGATTTTTTGATGCATGGAGAATTCTTGAATTATGCAAATTATTTTAAAAAAATGATTATTTACTTCACAGGACAGAATTTGCTATGACCAATTTAAGATTCTGGATTTATCTGTTAGATTTATATTCTGTCTTTTGTTATATATGTGCTCCATTTCAACTTATGAACTAGTTTTTAGTGGTCTATTCAAAATATTAAACAAGATCAAGGTTTAATTACTGTTCAATAACTTATTTTTTTACATATATTATTCTATCCCTAAACTAATTTTTGAAAATCCAATCAGTGTATAATCTTCAACATATTTATATCAAACGTACTCACAATTTTATTCTTTTTCATAAATATACACATAAACTGTTTATAAGTCAGTGTTACAAACTGAATTCTCAGAAGTTATTTTCATGTTATTGTTTGCACATTTTAACTCCTCATAGGATGGTCTTGGGGCATACATTTTTTAGGCCAGGTCCCTACTTGAAAGCAGCTTGTCATTTAAACCAGGTTTACATATAACAATTCTAAGGAGAGCAAGCAGTAGTTTCTCATTTGAAGGTTAGCTTCTCATTTGAAGGTTAGATAATAGACTAAACAATAAATGCAAAAATCATTCTGCAAGTCTGCTTTTCTACAACATTGTTTCTCCAGTAGATGGCATAACCTAGTTTACTTTGGGCAATCAAAGCAGGTTTGGACTTGATTAGTAGTGGTTAGTGCCTAGCTGGGAAACCACTAGGAATGCTCACATCTCTAGACTTCATTTGGAAGGATAAAATAAAAATCTCAAGAAGGAGAAGACAAATTATTTGCATTACTCTTTATACATAATATGCACATATATGGTATTGTTGCCACTAAGGAAACTTGGTGGGATGAAACCCACAAATGGAACATACAGCTAGAAGGATTTAAATTATTTAAAAGAAATAGACCAAATAAAGGAGGAGGTGGAGTTGCTCTCTATATAAGAAATAACTAGAGCATAACAATGATGAAAACTGCCTTGAATGCATTTGGGTCAGTATAAAGGGGGGGGGGAAATGACATTTTCATAGGTGAATACTAAAGGCCACCCAACCAAACAGAGGAAATAGATGAACTTTTTTCTGGTCAGTTAACTAAGGTATGTAGGAAGCACATCACAATAATAATTGGGGACTTTATCCTAACAACAACTGGGAGACAAACTCTGCACCAAGTGGAATATCAAACAGATTCCTGACAAACCTAGCAGACAACTTTGTCTCCCAAAAAGTAGAGAAGAGAACTAGGGGATCAGCCATATTGGACTTAATTCTCAGTAAGAAAGATGAAATGATAAAAGATGTTGAACTAACAGGAACCTTGGGAGGAGTGATCATACAGTATGGGAATTCAACGTCATACAAGCACAAGTAATAGAGTATAGTGAAACTAAAGTCTTGGACTTTAAGACAGCTAATTTCAATAAATTTAGAGACAGCTTGGGAAGGATTCCATGGATGAGAATCCTCAAGGGGAAAACAACTCAAGAAGCTTGGGAAATTTTGAAAAGTGAGGTTATAAAAGCCCAATCTAGCACAATACCAACAAAGAAGAAAAATGATAGGTCTCAAAAGAAACCAGCATGGCTGCATAAAGAACTCTCTGATAAATTGAAAGACAAAAAGGACAAGTTATAAAAAGTGGAAAGAGGGGAACATAACTAAGGCACGATATCAGCAAATAGCCAGAGCATGAAAAGATGAAGTGAAGAAAGCTAAGGCTCAAAATGAATTAAGGCTTGCGACAAAAGTAAAACAAAAACAATAACAAAAAAAGCTTCTTTCAACATATAAAAAACAAGATCTTCATTTTCCAGGATTTCAAATAGTTTTATTCCAAAAGGCCTTACGTTCTGTCCATAAACCACCTTGAAATTAGAAAGGCTTCAAAAGTAAACTCAGGCTCAATTTACATTATGTGAAAATGTACACTGAAAATCAATTTTCTGCAATAAGGACCTAAAGATCAGTCCTATAACAAAAGATCATCACCAAACACTGAAATGAATACTTATGGACTACTGAAAAATAAAATGTTATTTTGTTGCCTGTTCAAAGATTTCCATATAATAAACATATATCTTGTTTCCTTCATTGATCTAGGGTCAGGCCAAGTAATAATACTGCCATTTCATAAGATAGTAAGCAAGGCTATTCTATAATTTTAGCAAAGGCTGACTGTAAACATGTCCCTGAATTTGTATCAATTGAAAATTGCAAAATTATGTTCAGTATAAAATTAAGCATTAAGAAAAACTAGAAATTATTATTTTTTATTAATCCTATGCTAGAATTGTTTGTCTATTTTTAGGAAAGCAAGTATTATTCAATTAACTTCAACACTCTAGCCAGTTCATCAATTACCTTCTAAAATCATATAACTTCCAAACAATTTAATAGAAATTATTATTTTATTATTTAAATTTTTATACATTAGTTTAAAGTTTCTAACATCTCAAACTTAAGTATATGTACTTGGAAACAATTATTTTATTAATAAAAGGGACTCTTTCTTAAAACCCTACATTTGATTATGTTGTAATCTAATTAAAACATACACAAATGATAATTTCTTTTACCTGTTTATTAAGCAGCTTTTAAAAATAAATTTTGAATCAATAAATTAAGACTAAACTTTCATAATCGGAAAGAGTGAAATAAATAATACTTTGTAGGGTTTAAAATTTGTTGCATATTCATATAATCACTGGTTAAATTTCCAGAAATGCAAACTGCTTCTACTTTAGACAATTTTCTGTTAGGCGAAATTAAAATCTTACAATTTAGTCAGTTGAAAACTCTCTCTGCATGAATGTCAAAACCTCCTGTAAGAGTCAACTCCAGGTTTGTGTATCCTCATCCACTCTAACGATCCATCAGGCAGCACGTGTGGAAATGGGGGTGGGAAGCTCTCTAATTAATCAAAGTCAGATCTGCCCGAATGCCTGGAGTTGTTGATTCTTGTCCAACCTTCTCCAATGTTCTTTCTCTATGTTTCTACCTTGAAAAGTTCTGCTCTGAGCTGGGAATGCCTGAAGGGCTTGCACAGTAAGTCAATGCAAAATTATCTCACCAGGAAGAAGTTGCTTTTCAGCTTAAACGATTTAAGGCAGCAATTTTTCACTCTCAAACTCTGACAAATGCACAGATTGCCTCTCATGTTTGACTTCAAAATATTCAAAGAAAAGCTATTTTTATTAAAAACATTCTAGAGAAAATTGTATGTCACTTGTTCTGATATAACTTCATTTCTCCTGACAGTGACAATTTTCACCTCAGTACAATTTCTTTATTTTTCCCCAAAGCTAATTCTGCTTAATATTAGTATTTATACAAATTCTTATCAACTTGTCTCTGTGAAATGTTCAAGGGTGTCAGGTAAATGTTGCTCACTGTCAATCATCTTCTTTGGCACTCTAAAGGATCATTAGATTAAAATCTGGAGCTAGTTGCTTGGGATGGGAGGGTTAAGTTATTTGCAAATAACTTAACAAATGGTCCCTTTTGCTGTATAAAAATAAGCCCTGGAAAACAGAAAAATTCAAAGCATGAAAGTATCAACAAGGTGCTAAGAACTGAAAATATTTTTTTCTGGAAACCGAGTCAGTCTACACCTCTTGCAACAACAACAACAGCAAAGAAGCATGTCTTGTCTTACTCATCTTAAGAATTTATGATATGATGTAGTACACTTTACTTTTTAGTATAGAATTTAAATTACCTTCATCTCAAGCCAAAATGAATTTTACATACTTTCAGATACATTTGCAGTTTTTTTTATTAAAAATTTTTACAGTACATTTTATTTATGACAAAACAAAACCAAACCCCTCCCAACCCCCTCCCCTCTTCCCAACCCTCCCTAACACCTCCCTCCCTCCCCCTCCCCCCTCCCTGACTTCCCAGAGCTAAATACAAGGTATAAAAGTAAAAACAATCATAATCTACCGTATGCAACCAACAATAAACTATTAAATCTATCGCACTTTAACTCTTATAAGATGACTGCAAGCAATATAAATATCACACCAGTACTTATTCAAATGCTAAATAATTCCCAGAGCTCAATACATGATATAAAAATAGAAACAATCATAATCTACCATATGCAAACAGCAACAAACTATTAAATCTATCACACTTTAACTCTTATAAAATAACTACAAGAAATGTAAATATCACATCAGTACTTATTCAAATGCTAAATGAAACTTTTTAGTCCCATATTAATCTGTTAACTAAAACCTTAACAAATAGCTTGTAGTCCGTGTTCAAAAGTGATATTGGTCTATAATTTTTTGCTTGAGTAACATCCTAATCTTCCTTCGGTATCGAAGAAATAAAAGCAGTTTTTTTTTCTTCCTCAATTATCAATTGATTCATCTCTTCCTTTTGTTCTTATGTAATAACTAAATTCCAGACTACATCTATATTTATTATTCAAATATATTAAGCTCATATAAGCTTTACTAGCATCCCAAACCATTTCAATAGTGGTGCCCTTATACATATTAATTTCAAAAAAAATCCTTCATCTGTTTTTTACATTCATCCACATTTTCCTGATTTCTAAACAAAATCTCATTTAGACGCCAGGAGCGCCTATCTCTATTATCCGTATCTATCTCTAGCCAGACTGGGCTATGATCAGACATAGTTCTTAGACAAATCTTAATCTTCTTAGTCCTGAAAAAGAAATCATTGGTAATTAGTATAAAATCAATCCTAGAAAAAAAATTAATATCTATCGGAAAAACAACAACAACAACAACAACAACAACAACAAAAACAAATATCTCACAGTTCCAAGTCATCCTTCATCTCAAAAAAGAATTTAAACAGTTTAGCATGACCTGGAATACTTCAAAAAAAAACACTCTTGTCCATTTGTACATCCAAAACACCATTCCACTCTCCCATAAAAATAAGAGATTTATAATCCAACTGAGTAATCTTGCTGTGTAGTAATTATCTGTTGCAGCACACGTCACCCGCTGGTCTTTAGCCTCTTCCGATGATACTGAAATTTGATCCACTCCTGTAGCTTTCTCCTCTATCTGCGTTGTTCCTTCAGCAGCTCGTAGATTCTCACTACGTAGTTGAGGCTCTCCCTCGCCATTTTTCTTTATAGATTCCAAAAGTGGTATGGGGGTTGCTTTTAAAACATTACTGTAAAAATCACGTGCCTGCATCACTGTAGTAAGACGATGTCTCGTACCTTCATGCATCACCACCATACCCACTGGTATCTCCCATCTGAACTTAATATCACGTCGCCTTAATTCTTGTGCTAAAAAAGCAAACTCCTTCCTTCTCCTTAAGATTCTTGGACGGATCTCTTTTAAAACCAAGACTTCTTGCTCAGCAATTACAAATTTAGTATTGTAAGAGGCTTGAATGACCTCATTTCTAATTGCTCTCTTTGTAAAATAAACCACCACATCTCTGGGTAATTTCCTTTGTCTTGCAATCCACGAATTTGCACGGAAAATTTTATCTATATCTTCCATAATTACATCTGCTGGTCACCCCAGCACCCCTTCCAGAGCCTCAGAAACTATTTCCTTCAAATTTTCTTTAGGATCCTCTTTTAAGCCTCTGATTCTGACGGCAAACTCCATCTCGTGATACTGTACCAGGATCAAATCACTATCAATTTTCTCCACCACATTCTCAGTCTCTGATATTTTTGCTTCTAATCTGATGTTATTTTGGCTGAGATCTTCCACTCTTTCATCCAAACGCTCAATACATATAGCCATGCCTTGAAATACATGTAAGATGTCTGCCCTTATTTCTGTTAACTTCTCATCCAGCTTTTCATCCATAACCTCAGCTAGTTTTTCTGTTAACTTCTCATCCAGAATCTCAGCTAATTGTTGCAATTGCTTTTCCAAAGCCTCTTGCATCACATTCTGCAAATCTTTAACTGTAAAGGCTGGTGCAGGTGCAGGTGCAGGGGGCAATAAAGCTTGCAACAAAGACTGCTGCACCAGAGAAGCCCCCGCGCTTCTAAGAACTTTAGAGGTTTTAGCTGCCATTTTCACCCACTATTGCCTGCTACGCACTTTCACTTTCAAACTCCGCAAAGTCCATTGAGTTAAAGATCATAAATCCATTTTCACCTGAATCTCCTGCATTGCTCTGCCTGCGTCCAAGTTCTCCAAAGTTCTCTCTTGCTAGCAGGGATGGTTGCAGACGCCCTGTTCTGCTCCAAAAAACCTGGAGCAGAAGCGCCTCGCAGTCCGGAGCAAGCCCAGGCTTCGGGGGGGGGGGCTCAATCCTTTACCGCCAAAACTTTAAGTTCTGGCGGCCCCGGAGAGCTCTACCCCTACCTGGACGCTCACCCCCTCCTCTTCTCCCGAGGAGGGGGCTTCCGAGCCACCAAAACAGCTGATCGGCGCTATTTTCGGCAGCTCTACGGAGCCGCGGGGCTGACAGCCTAAGAATGGCTGCCTCCGGCGACGCCTTGCCATCCGGAAGTCCCACATTTGCAGTTTTTTCATGCTGCATGCAGTCAGTGCCAAGAGGGGGAAACTTGAAGAGATGTCTGAAAATTGAAAATTTTGACACAAAGAAAATATGCACTGTTTAAAATGCATTTGTACCTGTTGTTGTTGTTGTTGTTAGTTGCGAAGTCGTGTCCAACCCATCGCGACCCTATGGACAACGTTCCTCCAGGCCTTCCTGTCCTCTACCATCTTCTGGAGTCCATTTAAGCTCACGCCTACTGCTTCAGTGACTCCATCCAGCCACCTCATTCTCTGTCGTCCCCTTCTTCTATTGCCCTCAATCTTTCCCAGCATTAGGCTCTTCTCCAGTGAGTCCTTCCTTCTCATTAGGTGGCCAAAGTATTTGAGTTTTAGCTTCAGGATCTGGCCTTCTAAAGAGCAGTCAGGGTTGATCTCCTCTAGGACTGACCGGTTTGATCGTCTTACAGTCCAAGGGACTCACAAGAGTCTTCTCCAGCACCACAGTTCAAAGGCCTCAATTCTTTGGCGCTCAGCCTTTCTTATGGTCCAACTTTCACTGCCATACATTGCAACTGGGAAGACCATAGCCTTGACTATATGCACTTTTGTTGACAGGGTGATGTCTCTGCTTTTTAGTATGCTGTCTAGATTTGCCATTGCTTTCCTCCCGAGGAGCAAGTGTCTTTTAATTTCTTGGCTACAGTCCCCATCTGCAGTGATCTTGGAGCCCAGGAAAATAAAATCTGTCACTACCTCCATTTCTTCCCCATCTATTTGCCAGGAATTGAGAGGGCCGGATGCCATGATCTTGGTTTTCTTAATGTTTAGTTTCAACCCAAGTTTTGCACTCTCCTTCTTCACTTGCAACAAGAGGCTCTTTAGTTCCTCTTCACTTTCTGCCATTAGAGTGGTATCATCTGCATATCTTAGGTTGCTAATGTTTCTTCCGGCAATCTTAATTCCAACTTTTGATTCATCTAGCCCTGTCTTTCTCATGATGTGCTCTGCATATAAGTTAAATAGGCAAGGCGACAGTATACAGCCTTGCCAGACTCCTTTCCCAATTTTGAACCAATCAGTGGTTCCGTGTCCAGTTCTCACTGTTGCTTCTTGGTCCGCATATAGGTTTCTCAAGAGACAAATAAGATGGTCTGGTACGCCCATCTCTTTAAGGACTTGCCACAGTTTGTTATGATCCACACAATCAAAGGCATTAGCATAGTCAATGAAGCAGAAGTAGATGTTTTTCTGGAACTCTCTAGCTTTTTCCATGATCCAGCGTATGTTAGCAATTTGATCTCTAGTTCCTCTGCCTCTTCGAAATCCTGCCTGTACTTCTGGTAGTTCTTGATCCACATACTGCTGGAGTCTAGCTTGTAGAATTTTAAGCTTAACTTTACTAGCATGTGAAATGAGGGCAATGGTACGATAGTTTGAACTTTCTTTGGCACTGCCTTTCTTTGGAATTGGAATATAAACTGATCTTTTCCAATCCTGTGGCCACTGTTGAGTTTTCCAAATTTGCTGGCAAATTGAGTGTAGCACTTTTACTGCATCGTCTTTTAAGATTTTGAATAGCTCAGCTGGAATACTGTCACCTCCACTACCTTTGTTGTTGCTCAGCTTTTCTAAGGCCCACTTCACTTCACATTCTAGGATGTCTGGCTCGAGGTCAGTGACCACCTCATTGTGATTATCAGGGACGTTAAGCTCATTCTTGTATATTTCTTCTGTGTAATTTTGCCACCTCTTCTTAATCTCTTCTGTCTCTGTTAGGTCCCTGCCATTTTGGTCCTTTATCATGCCCATTTTTGCATGAAACATTCCTTTCATCTCTCCAATTTTCTTGAAAAGATCTCTGGTCCTCCCTATTCTATTGTTTTCTTCTATTTCTTTGCATTGTTCATTTAAGAAGGCATTCTTATCTCTTCTAGCTATTTTTTGGAATTCTGCATTTAATTTAATAATTTAATTTAATTTAATTTAATAATTTGATTTCTATACCGCCCTTCTCCCGAAGGACTCAGGGCGGTGAACAGGGCAATACACAATAAAAATCAGATACAAAAATTAAAAAACCATTAAAAACCAATTAAACATCATGCCCATAAAATCAATACATATTAAGTTAAAAACTAATTTTAAAAAACCCAACCCCACCCCGTCAGACCAGGCCAGCTTGTTCGAAAAAAAATGTTTTAAGATCGCGCCGGAAGGAGCGAAGGTCGGGGGCCGTCCGGAGCTCAACCGGTAAGCTGTTCCAAAGGTCTGGCGCGCCCACAGAGAACGCTCTCCCCCTGGGGGTCGCCAATCGGCATTCTTTGATCGGCGGCACCCTGAGGAGGCCCTCTCTGTGGGAGCGCACTGGACGGAGGGACGTTGACGCCGGTCGCAGGTGTTGCCGTAGGTAATCCGGACCCATGCCATGAAGGGCTTTCTACGTCATAACTAACACCTTGAACCTCACCCGGAGAGCAACCGGTAGCCAATGCAGCTCGCGGAGCAGAGGTGTAACATGGGAGTATCGGGAAACTCCCAAGACAACTCGCGCGGCTGCATTCTGCACCAGCTGGAGTCTCCGGGTGGACCTCAAGGGCAGCCCCATGTAGAGAGCATTACAGTAGTCTAGACGAGAGGTCACGAGCGCATGAGTGACTGTGCGCAAGGCATCCCGGTCTAGATAGGGCCGCAACTGGCGCACCAGGCGAACCTGGGCAAAGGCCCCCCTAGTCACAGCTCCAATATGCTCTTCCAAAGAGAGCTGTGAATCTAGAAGGACCCCCAAGTTGCGAGCCCTATCTACGGGGGGTAATAGCTCACCCCCCATGGCCAATGATGGGATAATCGGAATTTCCCGGGATGCCGGCACGAACAGCCACTCAGTCTTGTCAGGGTTGAGTCGAAGCCTGTTCCTCCCCATCCAGACCCGGACCGCCTCCAGGCAACGGGACATCACGTCGAGGGCATCGCTGGGGTGGTTTGGGGTGGAAATAAAAAGTTGGGTATCATCAGCATATTGGTGATACCCAACTCCAAAACCACGAATGATCTCACCCAGCGGCTTCATATAGATGTTGAACAGGAGAGGCGAGAGAACCGATCCCTGAGGAACTCCACAAATGAGAGGTCTCAGGGTCGATCTCTGCCCCCCTGCCAACACCGACTGCGAACGTCCCAGGAGGTAAGAGGAGAACCACTGGAGAACCGTGCCTCCCACTCCTAACCCCCTGAGACGTCGCAGCAGGATACCATGGTCGATGGTATCAAAAGCCGCTGAGAGGTCTAAAAGGACTAGGACAGAGGAACAACCCCTGTCCCGAGCCCGCCAGAGATCATTCACCAGCGCGACCAATGCCGTCTCCGTGCTGTACCCGGGCCTGAAACCCGATTGGTACGGGTCTAGGTAGTCAGCTTCCTCCAAGAACAAAGGGAGCTGATGCGCCACCACGCTCTCAACAACCTTCGCCAAAAACCGAAGGTTGGAGACCGGACGATAGTTGTTTAAAATTGCTGGGTCCAAGGCCGGCTTCTTGAGGAGGGGTCTCACCACCGCCTCCTTCAAGGCGGCGGGAAAACTACCCTGACTCAAAGAAGCAGTAATCACTGCCTGGAGCCAGCCTCGTGTCCATCCCGGGCTGCATAAGTCAGCCAGGAGGGGCACGGGTCCAACAAACACGTGGTGGAGCTCAGCTTCCCCATGATCTTGTCCACTTCTTCAGGGGTCACAGGATCGAACTCTTCCCAGATTAAATCGACAAGACCGCCCGTATCCTCTTCGACAGACTCTGCCCAGTCGGAGTCCAAACCGGTCCGGATCCGAGCGATTTTGTCCGACAGAAATCGACTAAACTCCTCGGCTCGACCCTGCAAGGGTTCCTCCCTCACCTCCTGATTAAGGAGAGAGCGAGTCACCCTAAACAGGGCAGCCGGGCGATTCTCTGCAGACGCAATGAGGGTGGCAAAGTGGTTAGACCTAGCCACCCTCAATGCTGCGAGATAAGTTCTCGTAAACGACCTTAGTCGTAACCGGTCGGATTCGGATCGGCTGGACCTCCAACAGCTCTCTAGGCCCCGTCTCCGACGCTTCATCTCGCGGAGCTCCATGGAGAACCATGGGGCCCATTGGGATCTGCGTCGGGTCAAGGGCCGCATGGGTACAACTTGGTCGAGTGCCTCTGTGGCTGCCCTTTCCCAGGCTTCCACCAGGGCATCGACCGAGCTGTGAGCAAAGGAGGCAGGTGGGGGCCCAAGCGCCATTTGGAACCGCTCAGGGTCCATAAGGCGCCTAGGGCGGAACCATCTTGTTGGCTCAGCAACCCCACGACAGGGAGTGGCAAAACGGAAGACCATCCGCAGGAGATGATGATCGGTCCATGACAGGGGTAAATTAATTGGGGAACCCCCCCCAAGATCATCTAACCACCGTCCAGATAGAAAAACCAGATCGAGCGTGTGACCCCCTCCGTGAGTTGGGCCCAGAATAATCTGCTTCAGGTCCATGGCCGTCATGGAAGCCATGAACTCCCGAGCTAACTCAGATGATCCCCCCAGGGATGGTAGGTTGAAGTCACCCAAAACTATAAGTTTGGGGAACTCAACCACCAACCCTGAGAGGATATCGAGAAGCTCAGGCAGGGCTGCTGCCACGTGTCTAGGTGAAATATACACCAACAGCAAGCCCAACTGAGCTCTGGGACCACATCTCAGGAGGAGGGACTCACACCCGGCTATCTGGACTATGGTGGCCTCCCGCGGACATAAGGTCTCCCTCACAACAACTGCCACTCCACCGCCCCTACCTTGAGCCCTAGGCTGGTGCAGCACCCGGAAACCTGATGGGCTAAGATCAACCAGGGGGACCCCGCCCTCTGGGCCCAACCAGGTCTCCGTAATGCAAGCCAGGTCCGCATGCTCCTCCTCAATCAGATCGTGAATGAGAGGTGCTTTATTCATTACAGACCTGGCATTAAAATACACGAGCCTGAGCTCAGGTGGCTGCTCATCCTCGCTCCCGGTACCACGTGCTGAAATCAGAGGGTCGGAGCGCATCACCGCTTCAAGACAGCGGGGACGCACCCCCGGGTATTGATGTGGCCCTCTGTTCCTACACCTGCGGCCATTCCCAACCGCCGTGGGAATAGATAATCCCACACCCTGCTCCGGGGCCCCGTAAACCCCCAGCCCGGCCCCTACCACGGCGCGATCAGTCCCTGACCTGGTCTGAGAAACGGTTGGTGGAACCCCCCTAGTTTCCAACCGAGCCGATGAGCCCACCCCCCTCCCTAACCCCTCAAAACATTTAGCTAAAAAACACACCAGGGGCCTCTTATTAAATTTGGAAGAGAGGCTCCTGTCCCTGCCCAGCCATCTCTCGGGGTCCCAATAATTGGGTCCGTCATCAGGAGGCACGATGGAAAAGCAGGCGGGTCGCACCCAGGAGAGGGGGGCACCCCTGAGCGCCAATAAGGCTGTGCTGGAGTAAGATAAAACCATTAGTCCGGGGGAGTCCAGTCAGGCAGTCCATCAGTCAAAAGTTGGGAAGCTGAAAGTCAAAAGTGTCCAATTCACCAGCTCCCTGCCACTGAGCTGGGTACCAGTCAGATGACTCCAGGATAGAACAGGCACCTCCCTCTCACGAAGGGCCCAGATCTACGATGGGATGGACAATTGCCAACTCAAAAGGGCATACCTCCCTAGATCTCTCACCTCTAGGGAGGCAGCAGATGGTAATTGGTTGGTATCGATGATAACATATACGAGCCGCCCTCTCACAGAGGCTCGTCCAAGACCTTCTTGCTTCAGTGGGGACCATAGAGAGAGAAAAAGAAGAGCAGCAGTTATCAGGATTAACCTGAGGATAACCATAGTTAAGTTGGAGAGCAGAGTTCCTCTCAAGGCGGGAAACGCAAAGCGGGGAGAGCAGGAGACGCAGGATAGAAGATCGATGGACCCCGATGCAGGGGGCTGAAAGCCGGAGGCAAAAAGCCCGTCGCCCAGCCAGCCACACACAGCACCAGAAGTCAGGCAGTTCCACGCCAGCCGCAGGCCTCCTCGGTCGAGAGCAAACAAGAGTGACTTCAAACAGACCTCCACAGACCGCACAGGGGCCACGAGCCAGCAAAACGCTCCCCATTCCGCTCGCAGTCGATCACTCCACCGTTCTATTCTGAGGCCGAGTCAACCACCATTACTAAGCAAGCAGGAAAATCGGAGGCCACTCTAGGCCGCGGCTCTATCGGCCCCGAGGATCCACCATTCGGAGCCCTCCAAGCCACGGCTCCTCCCAGCTCCACCAGGGCCTCCGAGATGAAGACACCGAAGCTTAGTTGAAAAATGGAGGGCTGCAACTCCAACTGCATGCCGACTCTCCTTCTCTCTCGGTTCAATCAACTCTCCGAGCCACGACAAAGAGGAAAAACATCTCTGCGGGCTCGGAGGAACCCCAAAGGACCGGTAAGGACGCCAAAACTGGAAACGCTCCACGGAGCTCAGCCCAGCACCTCCGCCATCATGGGCATGCGCAAAAATTGGGCATATCTTTCTTTTTCTCCCTTGCCTTTCGCTTCCCTCCTTTCCTCAGCTATTTGCAAAGCTTCCTCAGACAGCCATTTTGCTTTCTTGCATTTCTTTTTCTTTGGGATGATTTTGGTTGCTACCTGTTGTACAATGTTGCGAACCTCTGTCCATAGTTCTTCAGGCACTCTGTCTATCAGATCTAATTCCTTGAATTTATTTGTCGCCTCTTGTAAGCTTTTAAGCCGCCCTGAGTCTTCGGAGAAGGGCGGGATATAAATGCAATTAAAATAAAAAATAAAATAAAAAAATACTGTATATTGAACAGGGATATGATTTAATTCATACCTGACTGGCCTAGTGCTTTTCCCTACTTTCTTTAATTTAAGCCTAAACTTTGCAACAAGAAGCTCCTGGTCTGAGCCACAGTCAGCTCCTGGTCTTGTTTTTACTGACTGTATAGAGCTTCTCCATGTTTGGCTGCAGAGCATATAGTCAATCTGATTTCTGTGTTGACCATCTGGTGATGTCCATGTCTCTTGGGCTGTTGGAAAAGAGTGTTTGCTATGACCATCGTATTCTCTTGACAAAATTCTATTAGCCTGTGCCCTGCTTCATTTTGTACTCCAAGGCCAAAGTTGCCTGTTATTCCAGTTATCTTTTGGCTTCCTACTTTAGCATTCCAATCCCCCATGATGATAAGGACATCATTTTTTGGTGTTAGTTCTATAAGGTGCTGTAGAGCTTCATAGAACTGGTCAATTTCATCCTCTTCAGCACCGGTGTTTGGGGCATAGACTTGGACTACTGTGATATTGAATGGTTTGCCTTGGATTCGAACTGAGATCATTCTGTCATTTTGAGGATTGTATCCCAGTATTGCTTTTCCTACTCTTTTATTGACTATGAAGGCTACTCCATTTCTTCTGAGGGATTCTTGCCTGCAGTAGTATACCTGATGGTCATCTGAATTAAATTCACCCATTCCTGTCCATTTTAGTTCGCTGATACCTAAGAGGTCGATTTTTAGTCTTGTCATCTCTTGTTTGACCACGTCCAGCTTGCCTTGATTCATGGATCTTACATTCCAGGTTCCTATGGAGAAAAAATCTTTACAGCATCGGGCTTTCCTTTCACCACCAGACACATCCACAGCTGAGCGTCCTTTCAGCTTTGGCCCAGTCGTTTCATTCTTTCTGGCGCTACTAGTAGTAGCCCTCTGCTCTTCCCCAGTAGCATATTGGACCCCTTCTGACCTGAGGGGCTCATCTTCCAGCGTCATATCATTTTGCCTTTTGGTACTGTCCATAGGGTTTTCATGGCAAAGATACTGGAGTGGTTTGCCATTTCCTTCTCCAGTGGATCACGTTTTGTCAGAAGTCTCTGCTATGACCTTTCCGTCTTGGGTGGCCCTGTATGGCATAGCTCATAGCTTCATTGAATTACGCAAGCCCCTTCGCCACGACAAGGCAGTAATCCATGAAGGGGATTTGTACCTAGATAATTCAAATCATTCTTCTGGAATTATAGTATAGTGCTATTCTGACCAAAAACCAGTACTTATAATCCTGTGATTAGTTCTACACAAAAAATAGTTTGGTCAATGGACTAATTAATATTATTATACAGTTCATGAGGATTAATATATGTATTTACAATATATTTGGATAAAATAAACAAAAAGGACTTTTTACAAGAACTTACAGTTGGTAACAAATATGTCTCTTACTTTATGCCCATCTCCCTCATTGTAGTCATTTGCTCAATTTTGTTTTCTTTATTGTGATAAATTTATTTTATTTTTTTTAAAAAAATATATTGGTTTTTAGCAGCAATATTGCTAGGTCAACCCGATATTCCCATCATACCGATACCTGTAATAGTGTTAATACTCCAGCTATTTACCAATGAATTGAAAGATTAGTCAGTGGAAGTTTTCCTGACCCTTCTTTTCAGTTCATCAAATTATCTTTCTTAATAACAGAACAAAATTTCCACAGTGAAAATGTAAAAGAGAATTAAATACAAAGGGCATCAAGATTTTCAAATGATCATTTAGTATAGATTTTCATTTTTAAGATGACAGTCTAATAAGCTATTACAAGATATGCCTCCTGTTTGAAAATGCAGTCTAAACTTTATTTCCTTGTTGCTTGCAAAGGTGTTAAGAAATAATATCAAGTCATTTAAAAGATCACACCACTGAAATTGCTGTCCAATTATAGGAATGCCTTGTATTAGACACTAGGCATTATTGGTCATTTAAAAACAAACACATTATTATCTTTTATAGCATTTTGAACAGAAATAAAAAGCACCCAATTTGACCACTTGTATTAAAAGGTACTTTATTCAAGATGTTCATTAAATTACACGAATTGCCTAATGCTTTATATGAAAAGTTTGCTTGACAGAAAATACAATGCAATGAAAAGATTTTTTTCTCTGTGCAGCAGTTAGTTTCTACATGCTGTGTATTACGTATCAGTCATTAATTTTAGATAGAAAATCCACATTAGATTACAGTACCTTACTTCTTCGCTTCAATTTATTTATTCTTTTCCTTCTCGTTGCCATGCATATTTAATTACTCAGCTAATTTACACACACACACACACACACACACACACACACACACACACACACACACATTTCATAGAGGTTTGTGCCTTCTCCAATAAGATATATATCACAGAATCAGTCTGTTAAAAGCAAGAAACAGGATCAGTATTTTTGTCAGCAAAATAATTTTATTAAAAGAAAAAGAGCCAGGATTTAAAAACAAAGCCAGCCTCACCCAACTATATTTTCTGGAATCATAAAAAACCAAATTAAAGTCATTAAAAAGCTTCAAGCTGGGGAGAAAAAAAAACATCTTTAAGCACACGTGGCCTTGCATCATGGTTATTGTTGTCTCAAAAGTTAGTCATCATATTTGGAAATAATTATTCCTAAAACAATCAAGATAATATATCTCAGTAAAAGAGAGGATTGCTTTAACCACAAATAGTTGATTTATCTTTATTGATTAGAAAGGATACAGTGCAATTTTAGTGAACTATGTCTGCCTTTCATTTCCCAGAATTTTTTCTTGCGATAGTCAAAAGACAGATCATAAACTACTACATGATCTTTTGTGTGCTACCTACATAATATCAAAGTAATTAACTTTTAAAGCAACATTGATGCTCAAATGGACAGAGAAGTATCTTCTCCATACTTGGTATCTTGCTACAAATTCTCAGGGCTCAGCTTGTAGCACTTACCTAAAAGCCTGATGTCAGCTTCTCAATTGATTAACAGAATTGATAGAAAACAAGACAACACTAAGAATCACTGTTATAGTAAGAAATGCAAGATGATCTTAGAAGAGAAGAATTAGAAAGATTAAGAAAGTAATATGATTTTTCTTCTTAAATAGCAGTAATTCAGGGAAATAGTTAACTCTATAATGCCTGAAACTTTTTTAAGCAGCAAAAAGTCATGACTAATTGTATTAGACAGATATGAAGACAATCTAGTGGGCGCTAAACTTTTGATATTATTATTAGCACATTATAACTTGGGTCTAATTGGAATTAAAATATCTAGTTATTTTGGCAGCCCAATTACATTATTTCCAGCCAGTGTCTTAACTTATGGATTTTTAATCTGCTCCAATAGTAATAAAAAGTCTAAATTTATCTAATAGCATCAGAAGAAACCATTTGGTCTTTCACAGCATCACTAATATAAAAGGTGCCTTAATTGCATATATTTCAATATTGGGCCCAATTAGTATATTTACTGATTTTAAGTTTGCACAATTGGAAGTAAATAAGCAGGGATTTTCAGGGTTATCCTCAATACAGGCTTTCATAAAAGTTAAACAGAAAAACAGTGAAAAATAATAGTATTCAAAATTTTCAGAACTTTTATTAGAAGATGAGGATTTTCCCCCCATTTTCCTAGGGAGTGCAGACTTCCCCCCCCCACATTTAAAGAAGCTTGCTGAATCAAAGAACTGAAATGATTGTTAAATCCTGCAATGATTAAAGAGTTATACCTTGGCATTTTATTATTTCTCTCTCCTACTCTTGTTAATACCTTTATATTTAAAGCAGATTGCTTGGTTTTGAACTGCCTTCATATAAATAAACCAAATTCATTTACTGTAGCAGTAACATGTCAATATTTATAGCTGCATACAAAAACCCAGTGCAAGGGATTATATTTTATTCTGTGATTATACAAAAATAATTTTAAAAATCATACCACACTTATAAAGAATGAGTTGAATTATTTACATAGCAGAAGTATATTTAGTAAAAAGATTCAATGATAGTTCAAAATATCTGAGAAAAAACAAAACCTTTTATTCCTCTTATAAAAATCCAGTTCATAGTCTATATTTATTTGAACTGCAGTTCACTTTCTGTCTCTTTCCAGTTCCACCACGCAATTTAAATCTCATTTATTTCAAAGCATATTTGAATCAGTGCTGCTTTAAAGATTTAATTTTGATTCATATCTTAAAAATATTTCTAAAGCTATCATTGTATCAAAACTTTTTTTTAAAATGTTCAATACAAATTAGAAAGAGATAAGAGCATACAAAACATCATGTAAGGATAAGAGAATGTTGAAAGAAACTTAGTATAAAAATATTTACTAATACAGACTTGTAATTGGAATAGATTTATTTAGGAGATTAAAAACATTCTTATCAATATAGTTTGATTGCTTTGATATTATTCACATGATATCTTGTTTTGGCCGAAAAGGGAAGCACTCCAAAATTGAAGAACAATGATTGAATTGAAGAGTAAAGATGCCTTTCTTTAAACAAACAAACTGTCCCCAGATTGAAAATGCAGCCTACATCTATAAACACATGGACTATGGCATTGATAAAATCTGTGCAGTCTGATTCTTCAGTGTAGATCCAAAGTACAGCAAGAGCTTAAGCACTGCAAGTGCAGTTCACTTTTTGTCTTTTTTCAATTCAACCACTTAATTAGAATAAAGTTCTATGGATTTTTCTTCCCTTATGTGTCACAGATTCAGGTCCAAATAAATATTGAATATTTATTTCAGATCTTTTTAAAAATAAATCTGTGGCTTTTGTAATTATTAGTTTAAGAAATACATTGTTGGTGCTATATTTTAAAATTTATAAAGAGAAACTTGCTCTATAGTGGCTCATGATTATGTTTTATTATCAGTGTATATATTACTGTAAAATGGAATTTAGAATGGACGCGGTGGCTCAGTGGGTTAGGACGCTGAGCTTGTCGATCGGAAGGTCGGCAGTTTGGCGGGTCGAATCCCGAGTGCCGCGTAGCAGAGTGAGCGCCTGTTACTCGTCCCAGCTTCTGCCCACCTAGCAGTTCGAAAGCACGTAAAAATGCAAGTAGAAAAATAGGGACCACTACGGTGGGAAGGTAACAGCGTTCCGTGCGCCTTTGGCGTCTAGTCATGCCGGCCACATGACCACGGAGATGTCCTCGGACAAGCGCTGGCTCTTCGGCTATGAAACGGAGATGAGCACCGGCCCCTAGAGTCGGAAACGACTAGCACACATGTGCGGGGGAACCTTTACCTTTACCTAATAATACAATAAATGAATTTACACAGAATGCTACCCTTCTAACATGGATCTTCCCATAGCTATTATTTTCTTTCTATATGGGCCTTTATTAACTTTTAGCTATTTATTCAAACAAGAAAAGGGACAAAAAAGTTCATTATGAGAATAGAACTACAATGACCCTTTACCCCTTTAAAAAAACCTTTCAAAACAAAATGAAATTATCTTTTTAGCATACATTACTATCTTAAATTACTAATACTTTTCTACTACATTTCAAACTGGAATATACAAGCTTTGTTTTACATAATTAAATAAAAATTGAATCATTACAAGATTTGCATTTTTCCTGAGACTGAAACCTCTTTGTGATTTTTTTTTAAAAAAACTAAGCTTTTATCTGAAAAGATAGTTCTTGAATTTTAATCAACCAATAACAATGTTATTGTTGGATAGGTAATAATTGTCTTCATACAAACTGAAAAATATTGTTTGGGATGATTAATATACAAAGCTGCATTATGCATGTGGGACTGTTGATGCACAATTTTTAGTTCTAATGTTATTATGTAATTGAGAGAACATGTTCATTTGCTCTAATAACTACTAAGATGCACTTAATAAAATGAAATGTAATAATACTTGTAATTTAATCTATTCATGGAAGTAATTTTAAAAATCTTCTATTCTTAATGTAGATAACATTCATAATTTATAAAGTGTTGTGATGCCGAATTGACAATACCATTGTTTTTTTCCCCACTCTGAGATGATTCTGCAGCCTTCATTATCTGCATACCAACCTCAGGATTATCAAGGGCAAACAAAAGATAATTAACACCAGAAATAGGCAGCAGCTAGTGACTGAGGTTTTTCATTTAATGCAATGCCCCAGAAAAAAACAGGGAAATGAAGTATTTAAATGAAAACCATTTTCCCTATGCATAAAATACATTTTATACATATTTAAATCTGAACACTTAAAATGATATTTTGGTTCTAAAGACTGTTTCTCAAAAGACTAATTGCCATAATCTCCATTTACCACCTGTGTTATGTGTGTAGAAAAAAAGGAAAGTATTATTAAAAATAGTAAATTTCTATGCTTTATACTGGACTATTGTCTTCAGTAGCAGTCTCACATTGAGGACACCTCTGTTATATTTGCCACATGATTTTTAAAATTGTCTTCATTTTTCAGGAGCTCATTTCACATATAGTTAAACAGAGCAACACCTACATTTTGAGAGAAAGTATCAGCAGTTAGAACAGTTAATGCAATACATGGATAAGAAAGGTTGAGTTGTTAAAGTGTCTATGAATACGTTTTATGTGTGCATTCATTAGCACTATGTAATATACAAATTTGCATTTATTTTAGTAACAGCTTTGTAAAGAAATAGGTACTAAAACTTGAGAACTTTCATGTAGTAGATAAAAAGGATTTGAAAAAAAGATTTGTATTTTTCAGCATCCTGTGTTGCAACTGACTTAGCTTTTTTCAATAATTTCATACAGTAGGATTTTGTTCTCTGTTCTTCTGAGTACTCTGAACTCGATGATACTTTGAATAAAATCTCTAACTTATCATATGTGGGATTTAATCTAACCTTAATTCATATGGAATTTGCTACAGCAAGAATTATGACAGATTCAACTTCAGGAAGAGTAAATGCCATGATGACAGGGATGGATGAGATTCAGGCTGAAGTTGATGTTTTGAATATAATAATTATGATATATAGAATTAAAAATATATATCTGAGTTTTTTAGGCAATGAATGGATGACACTTTACTACTGTAACAGGAACTCATCCCTAAAGAATTCATCATCTAGTTTAATAACCTAAAAGATTTCAGAAAACAGAGGTCTAGAACTACTTCAGATGGATCAAGAAGCAGAATCAATACTATATGTAATCTGTTTCCATTTATGTATGAATCTTCATTTATTCTAAGATTTACATATCATTTTTAAAGTACTGGATATTTATATGTTATCTAAGAGTGTGGAAAAAATGAATTGAGATATGCAGCTTATACCCTAGATCAGTGGTTCTCAACCTTTTCTTCATCACAAACCCCCTTTAAATACCTTTTATAGCCACAGATCATGGCCATGGACCACCAAGACTTAACTCAAGATTTAAATCATAACATTTGTTCAAGTCTTCATGGAATTGTAATGACATTGCGGTCCCTCAGGAATCCGTGGACCACAAGTTGAGAACCACTGCCCTAGATCACTGCCCATTGTGGTTACTGAAAGAAACATAGTGACAGGGATGCTGACTTTAGATATGGCAAATGCTATCCTAAGATAGCAAGTGCTACTGGATACCCTTAAGAAGACAATAGTCTATTACTAAGTATGTCTACTTTATCTTAACAGCTTCTAAACACTAGGTGTCTTAAAGGATATTAATTCTTTGAATTTCTTTAAATGTGATTTTCCACTTTTTTGGGCATAGAAATAGCTTTGGACTTTCAGTGTCTTAATTTGACACTAAATTATTTTGGACTCTCTTGCTGGATTATGTTCAGACTATAATGATTCCAATATATCCTGAAGATTAAAAAAATGGTGCTATTTGTTTAAAAAGTACCGTAACTCAGGCATTCAATTTGGTTCCAAACTATTTAATACTTAAAGAAAACTGCTGAGAAAAGTCAATCAGAAGTTTCAGATGTTCAAGATACAAGGAAGATGATGTAAAGTTCTATCTCTTCTTTTAGCCCATTGATCCCAAAAAAGTTGCAGAATTGTCTAAATGTGGCTTTAAAAGTGGCAAAAAAAACCAATGAACTAAAGCTTAATGAAGAGGATATGGAAGAGCAAAATTGCCCAAATTTAATTAAGGACTGCAACCAAACAATCCCAACCTTGTATACTGAATTGCAAGATGGTGGCAGCATAGGAAGCAGTATCACATTACAGGAAGAGAAGTTACTAAATTTAGTAGGAAGGTACAAAGAGAGGGGGGAAAGGGAGGAAAAAGGAGCAAAAAGTTAGATAAGGAGGATAGAAAGGATAAAGGAAAAGAAGAAACTGGTGTAAGGAGGAAAACAGAAGCACAGCAAATGAATGGCTGCACATTGAGTCGGAGGCAGCCAGCAGCAGAGCACAACATATCCAGCTCAAGGAGTCCAACTAAGCAGTCCAATGCTGGAAAAGAGGCAACTGAGAACAGTGAACCAGCAGCTGAATATCAGACAAGAAGGGAGGCTGTTGGAGGCAGCAAACTGGTGAGTCACAGTATATTCAGGAATAGCCTAGACCCATACTCCAATCTAGGCAGCCCGGCTCGATAGGGCAGCCAGATATCCCAACCCAGGGCCCAGCAAACTAGAGTCATCCTGACTACCACAGCCCTCTCCCTGCATCCTTCCAGCCCCATAGCCCACCTCAATGACCTGCCCCAGATGGAGGACTTGATCAACGTTCCATCCCCAGAGAGATCAGAAGCCCTCCCACCTCCTACTAGCCTAGCAAGCCTGACTGGCGGAGGACAAAGGGCCTGGGGCACCAACAAAAGGAACCAGAGGCTGTGAGAAATTGGTGGTAGCAAAATCTGTAGAGGGGAGAAAGGCAGCAGCAGCAGCATCAGAGGCACATTGAGTTAGAGAGCTCTGATATCTAAAGTTGAGTGGCTGGCTGAGTAGATCAGACCATACAGCGGAGCGGAACCAACCAGAAAACTGAATGGCAGGCCTGACCAGAGCAGAGAAAACAAGAGGCCAGAGCAGCAAGCAATGGACATGAAGGCAACAGTTAAGTTTGAGGTCCCAATAGGAATGGAGGGAAGACCTCAGTAGACTTCAACTACCCAGATATCAACTGGGAGTCCAACTCTGCAATGAGTGGGAAATCAAACAGATTCCTAACCAACCTAGCCAACAATTTTGCCATCCAAAACGAGGGAAGGGAACTACAAGTAAAGCTATATTGAACCTAATTCTTACTAATAGAGGAGAAGTGATACAGCTGAAGTTGCCAGAACCTTGGGTGAAAGTGACCACATCATACTGGAATTCAATATAATGCAAATACAGGTAATAATAATCCAACCAGTGTCTTAAAATTCAAAAGAGCTGATTTTAAGAAACTCAGAGAAAACCTAGGAATGATTTTATGGATGAAAATCCTAAAGGAGAAAACAAGTTAAGAAACATGAGAAACTCTGAACAATGTGATCATAAAAGCCCAGTCCAGCACAATACCACTGAAAAAGAAAAACAAGAAATTCAAGAAGAAACCAACTGTCAATGCTGCAAACATTGAATGTTTTTGCTCTGACAATATAAGAGGCAGTCTTTTCCTTTAACTGTTTTGCTTTGAATCACTGAAGTGGGAGGATGTTAACCTGGATGCTTGGATAAGATAAGGGATGGCGCGCTTCAGAAGGGAAGTGAAACTCACGTGGTACACTCAGTAAAACAAGGCCCAATACATTACACATATGGAAGGGAGACAATAAGGATTTGGGGACCTGACACTACAACTGCTTATTCCAGTAAGCTTGTAGCTTTTATTTTAACATATAACATGGTAATTCTAATTGAATAATATTTAAAATTTCTTTTGTTTCACAAAAGAAACAAAGAAAGTAGTTTTATTATCATTTTAAATGTTTTATAACTCCCTTGAGTCAAATTTAGTGACTTTGTGTATATGTTTATATCATTTTCTTGGCAACAATATAGAAGTTGCTTGCTGATAACATTTTTTCCTATATATTGTATTTACATATGTTTAATGCATTATATATATATATATATATATATATATATATATATATATATATATATATATATATATATATATATATATATATATATAAGGTAAAGGTTCCCCCGCACATGCGTGCTAGTCGTTTCCAACTCTAGGGGCCGGTGCTCATCTCCGTTTCAAAGCCGAAGAGCCAGCGCTTGTCCGAGGACGTCTCCGTGGTCATGTGGCCGGCATGACTAGACGCCAAAGGCGCACGGAACGCTGTTACCTTCCCACCGTAGTGGTCCCTATTTTTCTACTTGCATTTTTAGGTGCTTTCGAACTGCTAGGTTGGCAGAAGCTGGGACGAGTAACAGGCGCTCACTCTGTTACGCGGCACTCGGGATTCGACCCGCCAAACTGCCGACCTTCTGATCGACAAGCTCAGCGTCCTAACCCACTGAGCCACCGCGTCCCTATATATATATATATATATATAGCTTGTCGATCGGAAGGTCGGCAGTTTGGCGGGTCAAATCCCGAGTGCCGTGTAGCAGAGTGAGCGCCTGTTACTCGTCCCAGCTTCTGCCAACCTAGCAGTTCGAAAGCACGTAAAAATGCAAGTAGAAAAATAGGGACCACTGCGGTGGGAAGGTAACAGCGTTCCGTGCGCCTTTGGCGTCTAGTCATGCCGGCCACATGACCACAGAGACGTCCTCGGACAAGCGCTGGCTCTTCGGCTTTGAAACGGAGATGAGCACCGGCCCCTAGAGTCGGAAACGACTAGCACGCATGTGCGGGGGAACCTTTACCTTTTATATATATATATATATATATATATATATATATATATATATATATATATATATATATATATATATATATATATATATATATATATATATATATATATATATATATATATATATATATATATTGTATATATATGTGTGTGTAATGCTTTCAAGCTACATGAGCAGCATCTAAATTTTATAAATTATAAATTTAGATTTATGTAAGTGCAAAACAAGATCGTCTATATGATGATACATAGTATTGATTAAAAGTGACAGAACTGTTAATAAATATAACGAGTATAGCTGTATATTATTGAAATGGTAGTAAGTTTTCAGAGCAGAATATTAAATCACTTTGTCTCAGTTTTTAGAATCCAGTAAAAACATAATGCATTTTTGGGCTTCCGGTTCCTGTTTTCCAGCGAGCAGTCTGAAGATTCAGAATGCCGAACCCTTTGGCTGAAACTTCTTTTTGTTGGGGACCCTAATGGGCCAGAACCCATCCTGAAGGGGTGGAATGAAGAAAGGAAATCCCAGGGACTTAGGAGAGATGGTGGTCTCCCCGAACGGTCCAGGAGAAGCCTCCCAGAAACCAACAGAAGAAAAGGCTGGCTAACTTCATGTTCAGCCATACCTGGTGACAACGGAAGCTATAAGCTTTTAAACTAAGCGGATTTTAAACAGCATGCTTGAATCTGGGTAAGAATATTGATTTTCTCTATCCTACCTATTTTCCTGAAGAAAGTCCCCAAGATAAGAGATCTCTGGGGGGGGGGAAAGGAGGGGGATTTTACTCCATCCTTTTGGGTACCAGAAGTGGCGAAACGTACCCTTTAGAGAGAGAAAAAAGACTAGAAAGACCTGAAAAATGAGCAAACGCTGACACCTACTGGTGGGTGAGGATTTTTTTTCTCTGACCCTCAAAGTTCTTAGAAAATGCAGCTGTGTAAACAAAGTGAGAGTAACAAATCTGAAGCAATGAATACTTTACAAAAGGAAAGATATGATAAGTGGCAACAATTTCAAAGGACAATGATTTTAAACTACAAAGAAATACAGAACAATCTTGAGACTATGAATCAACTTATCTTCAACTTAATTTCACTCCAAGAAATTTCCCAGGAAAATACAGTAGAGATGACTGAACATAATTCTGAGGATAGAGACTTAAAGATGGAACTGTATAAAATAAAAAATCATAATTTAATACAAATGGGAAATATTTCAACATGTCCAAGCAACTTTGAAGATAAGGAAAAGAATGAGAAAAAATACTTTACAAGGAAACGAATGATGCAGCAAAACATACTGATTAATTTTATTTTATTTTATTTTTATTTTTATTCCATTTATATCCCGCCCTTCTCCGAAGACTCAGGGTGGCTTACAAGCTTAGCAGTAGCCTTCATTCTATGTATATGCCTGCTTATTAGGGCTTTCATACACCCCCCAAGCGGCATTATTACAAAGTCAGCTTAATTGCCCCCAACAATCTGGGTCCTCATTTTACCTACCTCAGAAGGATAGAAGGCTGAGTCAACCTTGAGCCTGGTGGGATGCGAACCTGTACTGATTGCATGCAGCTGGTGTTACTTAAGGAGGCATAAGCCCACTGCTCCACCAAGGCAATGGCCAGAAAAAAAAGATTAAAATGGAAATTGAGAAAATAGATGATGGGACTTATCAGAGAGAATACTTAAAAAAGAAACATTTGTTTGAATATGGCTAAAAATGGAAAAACCTTGGAATATATTACTCTTAGAGAGATGATTTTTTTTCTTGTTAACAAATACAATAAGAAACATTTGTTTGAATATGGCTAAAGAAATGGAAAAACTTTGAAATATATTACTCTTACTCTTTTAATTAATACAATATTTTTTTCTTTTTCCTTTCTGTAAAAAAAAGTTGAAATGATTTACACAAAGCAAATGTTTTAGTTATTTAAATGTGACGATAAGAAAAGCATAAAAAAGTGTGTTTTGAATGAGAGTTAAAGGATTAGATGATTGAATCTACTGAATGGAATGCTTAAAGTTTAAATAGATTAAATACATTCTCAGTTATGGTCAAAAAGAATAGGAAATTGAGGGAATAAATATATTTTAAATTAGGAGGGATACATATTTTAAGTTGTATGTTGTTTTTTGTATCTCAGTGCTTTTGTCTTTTTTATTTTTTATTTTTTATTTCTTCTTTTTTCCTCTTTTTTGTCTCTCTCCTCTTTTCTTTTCTCTTTCTACTTTTTTACTTATTGATTAAAAAATATAAAAGTATGAGAGGGCTTATATGAAAATAGAATTAAATCCACCAATGTAAATGTAGTTAATTGTTGAAAAAGTTGTCACTAGTAAGAATATTTAGAATTTGGGAGGAGAAATAAGCTGAAATGAGCATGGGAACAGGATTTATGATAAGGCAACTAAAATGACAAATAGGATTATTGGAAAAACTATGTACTTAATTGTTGTTAATTAAAATAATGATAATTGTCTTAATCCAATGTCTTGCAATAGAAAGATACTTTGGGGAAAGGGGAAATCAAATGAAATTAACATATGGAATATAGATTATAGAATTCAATTGTAAAAAATTGTCTTATAAATGTTACCCAGACAACATACTGTTTACAAATTACTGAATGATTTATGTTATGTTAAAAATACCAATAAAATATATACAAAAAAAACATAATGCATTTTTGGTCACCTTGTCATAAATTAGTAAGAATAATACAAGTATTATTATAAACAGAAACAATTCAGAAGAGGTAAATACTGAATGAGATTATCACAGTAACAAATATCTGAGGATCTCTGCTATTCCACAATTATTAATTTGAAGCTTATGTACTTACTACAATCCAAATCTTGATTTTAGTATAAAATTCAGAAAAAAATCCTGTCTTTAAATAGCAGCTTGCATGCAGAAATCAACAAGAACAATTTATACCACACAGAAAAGGACATTATAATTTGTTAATTCTAAACATTTAAAGTAGACTTTAAAAACATTAAAGCAGAGTGTGCAAACCGTGATCCATATCCAAATATTTGAGTGATAAAGGCAAGCTTAACCTGTTGCAGTCTTATAATCTGCTCAGAAGGAACTCATTTTATTCTGCAGTCATACTTTGATTATTTACCATCACAATCATCAATCAGTGTCACTGAAGGTTCATACCAAAATAAAGCACATTTAGTCTTATGCTCACAAAATCTCTGGGTAGTATGAGAAATCCATAATCCTTTGTCCTTAAATGCCATTTAGGGCTTACAAACAAGTTCTTGGCCGTTAGCATTGGTCTGGCTTGACAATCATCAACAGCACTCAGACAATAGCAACCCAGAGACAGTTATATTATGCATGTTAGGATTTAATATCCCCACACCAGAAGAGACAGATTGACATTATTCATGTTTTCTGAAAAGTGTGCATAGAATTGCAGCCTAAATCTATGTTTACTTCTAATTTGTTCCATGGCAAGTTATACCACTAAATCTAGAATAACCATTAAAAACATGTTCATCGATGTTCTAATCATCTACAGAGATGATCAAGAATTTTATTTGTGAGGTGACTTTATTAACTGCTCTCTAGAATTCCGAAGGATGTTAATTGCCATCCAGGTAGTACATTTTTTCACTTTACAAAATTCAAATCTGCTTACTGGAAACTCAAATTAGTCATACATTCTGCTTTGCTTAAAAGAAATGAAAAATGCTGTCTGAAATATTAAATATATTAGCTGTGATTGGTAGAATAGTAAAGTGTAATAAAATCTATCTGACATACTGATTTTGTTTAGCAATTTCTTATTTCTACAATTAATGTCAGGTTCTTCTGTATAAGGGCATATTCAGATGGTTGCCACTCTGCTCAACTTTCCACACTTTTGTCATTTTCATGCTTTATTAAAAAGCTATCAAAATTACAAACCACAACAAAGTTCAATCCAATGGGCTACCTAATTAAACCATATAGTTGCAGAATTATCCCAGATGGTTGTCTCAAGTTTTAAAAGCTTGATGTTTATAACTGCATTGTACTTCAATGAATATATTGAGTATCATAAATACCCAGTGGCTTTATGACAAAGTCAGTCCATTTATTTATTTACATTTTTCTATATCATTTTATGCTAAGCAGGTATCAGAATGATTGGTAAAAGATGAAATGTAAAAGCAACAAAATCAAAAAGCATATAATAACAATAAGCAATGGAAAGAATCCATATTTTAATAAAATTATGTTTTCCAATTAAGAACACTTAAAGGTCATATAAAAATACATTTATTATTTTTCTAGAATTAAAAAAGATCTAATTGAGAAAATAATTTCAAAACTGCAATGCAAGCAAAAAAGAAAAAAAAATGTTTAAATCCATTTTCTCCAGGTATTAACACCTGGATCAGCCTATCTGTGAAGATAATTGGTTCTTAAAGTATCTCAAGCAAAAACTGATGATATACCTTAATATTCTATTAATATACCTTACAACATAGAACATCAAATCATAGGACTAGAAGGGACCTGAGATATCCTTTAGTCCAACTCCCTACTCAAAGATGGGAGATCTTATACCATCCCAGTCAAATGGTTGTCTTTTTTTGAAAATCTGTAGTAATGGGCACTCACAACTCATTACTATTCCATTGATTGCTTTCACTGTCAGAAAATTTATCTTTACTTTCAGGTTGAATCTGTCTTTAACAAGTGTCCACCCATTTACTTCTTGTCCTGCCCTCTGGTGCTCTGGACAATAAGACAATCCCCTCTTCTCCCTTCAAGTACTGGAAGACAGTAATCATGTTCCCCCCACCCAATCCTTTTCTTTGATAGGCTAAATATACCTAGCTCCCTCAACTTTTCCTATGATTTAGCCTCCAGACCCCTTATCGTCTTCATTCCTCTTTTCTGCACTCTTTCTAAGGTATCAGCGTCTTTTTTGTATCATGGTGACCAGAACTGTACATAGTATTCCAAGTGTGGCCTCACTAGTGCAGTAAAGGGGTATTATTAAAACTATGATTCTTCAGCTCTACATTCTTCAAAAGTAGATCTCTTTCTATCATATAAATGAGCAAAAATTCCATGTGCTTTCAAAAACTCTGGCTGAAATGAATAAATATAAAAATATCTGAATTAAATCAATTAACATCAATTATTATTGTGAATGCAATCCATGAGCAAATTGTTCATGCCTAAATTCCATTGAAATAATCAAACAGTGCCATTTAGTACTAATTATTTCAGTGGAAACTAATTTCTGATGAATTCACCAAAATACAAAACAAAAAATAGATGTGTGTAACCAGAATGTATAGATGAAATTAAACTTCCCAATAGATTACGTTTTAACTCAATGTACCAGATCATGTTCTAACAAAAAACTGTACATTTAGAGTATCAAGGTAGAACTATTCCTATGAACTTGCAAAAACACAAAACAGGGTACTCTGCACTTGCTGAATATGGCAGATATACATAATGATTAGTATTAAATGTGAATATATTTATCTGGAACTATTCTACTGTAGGGATCTAGCCTTGTTAATCTTATACCTCTTTTGTTCCTTATTTCATAGTCATTCCTCTGTCCTGCATACTAGACTAGACTAGACTAGACTAGACTAGACTAGACTAGACTAGACTAGACTAGACTAGAATAGAATAGAATAGAATAGAATAGAATAGAATAGGAGCTGGAAGGGAACTTGGAGGTCTTCTAGTCCATCCCCCTACTCAAGCAGGACAATCTACACCATCTCAGACAGGTGAATGTCCAGTCTCCTCTTAAAAATCTCCAGTGATGGAGCGCCCAGGATTTCTGTGAGTAAGCTATTCCACTGGCTGATTGTCAGGAAGTTTCTCCTTAGTTCCAGGTTGCTTTTCTCTTTTTTTAAAAAAAAAAAATATTGCAAATTTTATTATTTAAAACTTTGGACAAGGTGTTAACAGTCTGACATTCCTGCTTGTCTTACATCATTTTTGTGTTTTATATACATATATACATTTTATGTACATTTCATTTATGTACAGTTATACAATATTCAATCTTATTGACCATCTTATTCTAGTAATATGTGAAATCAGCATCCTATATACCGTATTTTCCGGCGTATAAGATGACTTTTTAACCCATGAAAATGTTCTCAAAAGTTGGGGGTTCGTCTTATATGCCCAGTCGTCTTATACGCCGGAAAATAATACATAAATCAATTGAGCGCCCCCGTTCTTGCAAAGCAACTTCAAGTCTCCTTAGTCCAGTCCCCCCTCCAACGTGACTCTCCCTTCCCACCCCCAAGAGCCTCTAAGCCCCTTTCCCTCCCCCTTGCAAACGCCAGACCCTGGG
Organism: Vipera berus; assembly: GCF_964194415.1. Classification (NCBI taxonomy): domain Eukaryota; kingdom Metazoa; phylum Chordata; class Lepidosauria; order Squamata; family Viperidae; genus Vipera; species Vipera berus. The sequence continues at coordinate 29,343,702 of NC_138208.1, forward strand.
AGTGGCAGGAAGCCCCTCCCCCTCACCCAAGCGGCATCTGAGCATAAGCAGAGCGCGCCCTGCTACCCGCTATCTCTCCCGGCAGTCTGGACAGCAGTACGTGGCGGCCTGGCGCCCCTCTCACCCGCAGACCACGCAGCGGCCCTCACCAGCCGGCCTCGGCATGGCCACCCCAAGCCCGGCTCTCCAGCACGTCTTCTGAGCCCACCTGGCTGACCGCCTCCTGGTCGGGGCTTGGCTACAGACGCGGCGGCTGCTCCGTCTGCAAATGTGCTCTCAAAGCCAGATTGCGCTCAGCTGTGCAGGCTGCCGAAAGGCGGGGACTCGGAATTCCCGCGGTGGTTGCAGCTTCTGGCGTGCCGTTTGCAGAGTCTGGCCTGGAAGAGCGCATTGTGTGAACGCAGCTCTTGCATTTATTCCAAAGGGTGGGTGGAAGGAAATGCCCCTTTGGGCTTCAAAAGGGAGGCTTTGCACCATCTGCATCAGACAGGGCTGAATCGGGCTTGTGTTGGACACTTGGCAACTGGCATGTAAGTATTTTCCGGCGTATAAGACGAAAAATCTTGAAAACCTTCTCAAAAGTCGGGGGTCGTCTTATACGCCCAGTCGTCTTATACGCCGGAAAATACGGTATCTCTATTGAGACCTTCCTTTCTGTTCCCACCATATGTAAAATTTATTCCAAATTTGTAATAATCTGACTGATCTTTATTTTTTATTTCCAAAGTTAACTTGTCCATTTCTGCGCATGTCCAAATTTTATTTATCACTTCTCTCTCCTCAGGTATTTCACTATTTTTCCATTTCTGGGCAAACGTAATTCTTGCTGCTGTGATGATGTGTATCATTATATATAACTCTTCTTTGGTATGTTTCTCTATTGTTATGCCAAGTAGGAAAAATTCTGGTCTGTAATCTACTCTCCGTCCTGATATTTCTTCTAACCATATCCATATCCTTTGCCAATACTTTTGCGTCTTATTACAGGACCACCAAACATGAAAATAAGTACCTAATTCTTCAGATCATTTCCAACAACTAGGGGATATTGTTTTGTACATTTTGGCTAATTGTGCTGGGGGAAGATGCCACCGGTAAAACATTTTATATAAGTTTTCTTTATAAGCTGAGGCCAGTGTTATCTTTTTATTTCTATCCCAGAGAGTTTGCCATATATCAAGACCAATACCATATCAGCATTGATTCTTTAACTTGTTCCTCAATCATTTTATTCTAACATAGATAAAATAGAACATAAAGGTAAGGTTGTGTATCAACAGGACCTTATTAAGGAAGCCTTTGTGGACTTTTATTCCAAATTATATGCTAAAGATAAGATTAATGAAGTAGATATTGACGTATATCTGAAGAATGCCAACATCCCGGTTCTTACACAAGAACAAAAGGAAGAGATTAATCAATTGATAACAGAAGAAGAAATTCTTTTAGCAATTAAGCAACTGAAGGAGGATAAAGCGCCAGGCACGGATGGACTGACTGCGGTGTATTACAAAAATCTACAATCGGAGGTGATAAAGCCATTAAGGGAATTGTTTCAGACAATTCAAAGGGGAGGAAGGGTGCCTCCGTCTTGGAGAACTGCTTTTATTTCCCTGATTCCGAAGGAAGATCAGTATGTTACTCAAGTAAGAAATTACAGACCAATATCACTTTTGAATACGGACTACAAGATATTTGCTAAGGTTTTAGCTAACAGATTGATGAGGTTTTTGCAACAGATGATTCATGGGGACCAAACTGGGTTCATTAGTGGTAGACAAATGAAAAATAATGTGAGGCATATAGTAGACTTGGTGGAATTTTTGGAAAGGAACAACCAGATCCCTGCGGCGTTGATCTTTTTAGATGCTGAAAAAGCTTTTGATCAACTGGATTGGCAATTTTTGATGAAAGTTTTAGATAAAATGAATTTTGGGGATAAATTTTTGCAACCAATTAGGGCATTATATCAAAAACAAACTGCCCGAATAATAGTAAATAATAGTTTGACTGAAGTATGCAATATTGAAAAGGGCACAAGACAAGGGTGTCCGTTATCACCTTTATTATTTGGTTTAACATTGGAGATATTATTGATTAAAATACGGAATTCAGAAAAAATTAAGGGTATCCAAATTAGAGATCAGGATTATAGACTGAGGGGGTTTGCAGACGATCTGGTTGTTACGGTGACCCAGCCAGAAAATTCTGTTGTGGACCTGATGGAGATAATAATGCAATATGGGAAGGTTTCTGGATTTAAGGTTAATGTACAAAAAACTAAAATATTAGCCAAAAATATGACAGCATCGCAAAAGGCCCTTTTAGAAGGGTTAACTGGATTTGAGATTGTTAAAAGGGTTAAATATTTGGGGGTGTATTTGTCACCCTCAAATGCAAAGTTATATAAAAATAATTATGAAAAGCTATGGGGAAAAATTCAAAAAGAATTGGAGAGTTGGGAAAAATTGCAATTGTCTTTATTGGGAAGAATTGCAGCAGTGAAAATGAATGTTTTGCCTAAATTTCTATTTTTATTTCAAATTATACCTATTCTTAAAAAAGATTTAAATTTGGAGGAATGGCAACGGGGTATCAATAAATTTGTATGGGCAGGGAAAAGGCCACGAGTTAAACTTAAGATTATGCAGGATACGCGCGAAAGAGGTGGTCTTAAAATGCCCAACTTTAAATTATATTATGAAGCTGCTGCGTTGTCAGCGATAAGTGATTGGATTAATTTAACACAAGGGAGATTATTAAATCTTGAGGGCTTTACTCAGAAACAGAACTTGTTAAAGATTGTATGATAAAGTGGGCTCAGAATATTCAAGAAGTTATCACAATGGACACTTGGGAAAGATCTGGGTGAGGAACGTAAAATTTACACAAGCTCAAAACTTAAGAGAGAACTTTTATAAAATGTTTTATAGATCCTAAAAAGCTTGGAAGTATGTATCCGAACTACCAACCTAAATGTTGGAGATATGGTGGCGAAGACACAACGTATTTTCATATATGGTGGACCTGTAAAAAGGTTAAAGCTTTTTGGATTAAAATCTGGTGGAATATGCAGAAGATATTTAAGCAAAGGATAAAGTTCTGTCCACAATTGTTCTTATTGGGCATAATTACAGATACTACTGTTGTGGACACCAAGTTGATGCTGAACTTAATTACGGCAGCAAGAGTTTTAGTAAGCCAATATTGGAAGAAGGAGGAACTGCCGACTATAGAAGAATGGACTTTAAAAGTTTCTGACCTGGCGGAAATGGCAAAGATTTCAGCTTATTTGAAAGACCATTTGCAACAACATTATATTATGGAATGGAAAAAGTGGATTGATTATATCCAGAACAAATATGGGACCAAAAAGTTTCACTTAGCATTTGAATAAGTTTTTTTTCTTTTCTTTTTATGTGATATTAGTATTGCTTGTAGTCATCTCATATGAGCTCGAGTGCGATAGACTTAATAGTTTATTGTTGTTAACATATGGTTGTTTATGATTGTTTTTTGCTTTTATACCTTGTATTTAGCTCTGGGAAGTCGGGGAGGGGGGAGGGGGGAAGGGGGGGATGGTTAGGGAGGGTTAGGAAGGGTTGGGTGGAGGGAGGGGGGGAGGGATTGTTAAAGATAAAATGTATTGTAAAACTTTTCAATAAAAAAAAATAAAAAAAATCATTTTATACCCCAATAGCAGACTATACAATTTCCTTATTTGTTTCTCATCTGGCCCCAGTAAGATTTTATCCAATGCAGTTTCTTGAATATTTATCCCCCACTCTTTCTTATCTTTCCCATATCATGTTTGTATTTGTAAGTAAGCCCACCATTCCAATTTTATCCCTTGTTGTTCTAGTTCCTGTCTGGATTTCAATTCACCCACCCAATATCTTTGTACGTAGTGCTGTTTTCCAAATTGAACAAATTTGGGTAAACTATCACCTCTAGGGTGGACAACCAGACTGGTACTTTAATGTAATTTTGTTTTCTAATTTTATTCCAAATTTTGAGTAGTGCTTGTCTAATCCATTGTTTTTGAAAATGTTGATATAGCCCTTGTTTCTCATTCCATAGGAATGCGTGCCAACCTAATTGCAAATCATGGCCTTCTAAAATTAATAATCTTTTATTCTTTAAAATTATCCATTCTCTAATCCAGGTTAGCGCCGCTGCATAGTAATATATTTCCCAGTCCGGTAGTCCCAAACCCCCATTTTCTTTAGCATCCTGCAGGAGTCATTTTAATCCTCGGTTTTTTCCCTTGCCATATAAAATTTAGTGTCAGTTTGTTCAGGTTCCCGAAAATTTTTTGATCTAGTTCGGGCCACGAACAAGGAGTATATATTGGAGGTGGTGACCCTTTGAGAGCTGTATGCAACGAAATTTCATTTTGATGTATGCCAATTGGTGTACATTCAAAGTGACAATAAAGTTATCATTATAGGAATATTTTGGAACAGGAATAGGATTTTAGGTAGTGCATTCATTTTTAAGACAGCAATTCTCCCTAACAATGAAAAACTCAAGTTTCCCCATTTTTCCAGGTCTTCTTTTGTTTCACTGTTTTGTTGTAATTGTCTTCTTTGATTGAAGTGCATCTGGCCATAATAGTAATTCCTAGATATTTTATCTTCTTAACTATATCCATAATCCTAGCCAAATTTTCTTTCTGTTTATTCATCATATTTTTAACAATCATTTTAGTTTTACCCTTATTTATTTTCAGCTCAGCGGCTTCCCCATATTTATCTAGTTCTTCTGACAGTTTCGGTCCTGATTGTTGTGGATCCTCCATAATAAAGACCAAATCGTCCGCAAATGCTTGAAGTTTAATTTTTTTTTTAAATTTCTAATCCTTTTATATGCGATTCATTTCTAATTATCCTCGTTAGGACCTCTAGCATCAATATAAATAGTAATGGGGATAAAGGGCATCCTTGTCGTGTTCCTTTTTGTATTTGAAATTTCCTGGTTACTTCCCCATTTATTATTATTTTAGCTTCCTGATTAGAGTATATTGCCCTAATTATGTTTATAAATTTTTCACCCATATCCATACATCTAAGTTGTTGATGTATAAATGGCCACTTAACATTATCAAAAGCCTTCTGGGCATCTAAGAATAATAACACCATTTGTTGTCCACTATGTATTTCATAGTACTCTAGCGTATCCAATATTATCCTAATGTTGTGTTTAGTTTGTCTTTTGCCTAGAAATCCGTTCTGGTCCACATGTATAAAATCATTTAAAAACCTTTTTAATTGTTCAGCTATAATGGTTGTAAATATCTTATAATCAGAGTTAAGTAAAAATATTGGTCTATAGTTTTGGATTGATGTATGGTCCGTGTTGTCTTTTGGGATCAGAACAATATTCGCCTCTGACCATGACTTTGGGATTCATCCAGGACTGTGTTAAACACATCCAATAAAGGTTGTCCTAAGATGTTTTGTTGTTCCTTATAAATTTCTGATGGGAGGCCATCAGGACCCGATGCTTTATTATTTTTTTGTTTATTAATGGTCATAATCACCTCTGTCATCCTAATTTCTTCATTCAACATTTTTTAATTTCATCTGTAACTTTTGGTAGTGTTCCTTTTTTGAAACATTCCTCCGCTTTCTCCTCATTTTCCTGGTTATCTTCCTTGTATAATTACTCATAGAATTCCTGGGCTATAATTTTTTTCTCCTCTTCTTGATAGTGTATTCTCCCTTTGTCGTCTCGCAATTTACTAATCTAACTTTTCTCCTTTTGTTTTTTCAATTTGTGTGCAAGCCATCGGCCAGGTTTGTTTGCATTTTTGAAGAAATTCTGTTCTGTACATCTTATCTGTTGTGCTAATTTTTCTTTTTCTAAGATGTTGACTTTATGTTTAATTAAGTCCATTTGTTGTTTTATATTCTGTTTTGTGGTTCTTGTTGGAGTATTATTTCTAATTTTTTGTATTACCCTTCTAACATTTTCTACTGTTTTTTTCTCCTTATTCTTTTTCGCCATAAATTCTATAGCTACTCCTCTCATAATTGCCTTAGCTGTGTCCCAGTGATTTTGGACAGAGGTGTCTTCTGCTTTATTTTCTTTAAAAAAGAAGTCAAATTCTCTCTCCATCTTTAGTCTGAAGTCATCTTCTTTTAATATTGATCTTTGTATAGTCCATCTAGATGTTTTTTTGGACCCTTTCCAGCTAAATTTCATAGGATTGAAACAAAACACCTAGCCAGTGGTTAGGAAAGCCTTAGAGAAAGCTAGATAGGCACACAAAACACAAGTAGATAAAAAAAGAGTCGAACCTAAACCATTCACTGTAGGAGAAATGGCATATTTATGTACAAAATACCTAAAATCCCTACCACCCTCTAAAAAACTTGGTCCAGAATATATAGGACATTTTCCAATTAAAAGAATCATAAACCCAGTAACAGTAGAATTAGAATTACCAAAGAACCTCAGACAAATACACCCAATCTTTCACTGCAGCTTGCTGAAATGAGAACAACAGTCGCCCTTATGGCCAAAAATCCCCCCTCCACCATCTCCAATCATGGTTGAAGGAGAACAACACTTTGAAATAAAAGAAATCCTAGATTCTCGGAAGTACCATGGGGCAACCCAATACCTAGTAGTGTGGAAACATCTCCCCTCCTCACAGAACAAGTGGGGCCACAAACATAACATTAGAGCACTCAAACTGCTAAAAAAGTTACATACAGAACATTATTAAAGCAACCATACAGTACAGTGCAGCATAGTTAGAGATATAAAATTTCTGGAAATTTTGAAGTAATGAAAAAACCCATTTTCCCCTGTTTTTTCTAGAAAAAAATAGAACTTTTGGTAAGTGTAGAGTAGTTTTCCAATTTGGTGAAATGCTATGTATATAAAAGTATTATGTTTGCAATAAAACAGATAACCAGCCCCCTTTCCCTCAAAAGCAATAAAAAAGCAAGAAACTGAAGGGTTCTGGAACAAAATGAAATTGTTTAGTCTAACTGTTGCTTACTTGCTTTTTTTAATCAGCTTTTGCACCAGGGAAATCTCATGCAGGCTTGAAAAACATGTACATGGGGACTTCCGGGTGGCAAGGTTCCGTTGACGGCAGCCATTTCGGCTGTCAGCCCCATTGTCTCCGTAGAGCTGCCAAAAACAGCGATGATCAGCTGTTTGGCGGCTCGGAAACCCACTCCTCGGGAGAAGAGGAGGGGGTGAGTGCCCAGGCAGGGGTAGAGCTCCTCTAGACCGCCAGAGTTTAAACTCTGGTGGCTGAAGGGTGTGAGCCCCCCCGAAGCCTGAGTTTGCTCCGGACTCTGGGACGCCTCTGCTCCAAGGCTTTGGAGCACAGCAGGATGCTGCAACCATCCCTGCCATTGAGAGGGAATTGGGGATTACTTGGATGCAGGCAGAGCTGTGCAGGAGAATGCTGCAATAGCAAGTATTTGAACTTTAACTCAGACTACTTTGTGGAAAAGTTGCAAACGGTGCGGAAAGTGAAAGTGTGCAATAGAACTAAGTGCTGCCAAAATGGCTACCAAACCAACTAAAGTTCCTAGAAGTGCAGGGGCCTCGCCAGTTCAGCAATCTTCATTACAGGCTTTGATGCCTCCTTCCCCGGCACCCACACCCGCACCAGCTTTAACAATAAAAGATTTGCAGGATGCTTTGCAAGAGGCTTTGAAAAAACAATCTCAACAAATAGCTGAGCTTATTGAGGAGAAGAATACAGAAATAAGGGCAGATATTTTGGTTGCATTTCAAGGGCTCTCTGTTTGCATTGAACGTTTGGATGAGAGAGTGGAAGAACTTAGCCAAAATAATATGAGATTAGATGCCAAAATGATGGATGCTGAAACTGTGATGGATAAGATTGATGATGATTTAACATTGGTGCAGTACTGCGAGATGGAGTTTGCTGTGAGAATCAGAGGTTTGAAAGAAGATCCTAAGGAAAATTTGAAAAACGTACTCTCAGAAGCTCTTGAACAGATTCTGGGGCATTCAGCAGAAGATATTATGGTGGATATAGATAAAATATTCCGTGTTAATTCCTGGATTGCAAGACAAAGGAAGCTACCTAGAGATGTGGTGGTTTATTTTACGAAAAGAGCAATTAGAAATGAGGTTATTCAAGCTTTTTATAATAACAAATTTACAGTTGCAGACCAAGAAGTTTTAATTTTGAAAGAGATCCCTCCAAGAATTTTAAGGAGAAGGAAAGCATTTGCTTTTTTGGCAGAAGAATTAAGGAAACGGGATATCCAGTTCAGATTGGAGATCCCAGTAGGTATGGTGGTGATGCACACAGGCACGAGATACCGCCTTAACACAGTTTTACAGGCACGAGATTTTTATGCTAATATTTTGAAGGCAGGCCCCCCCACCATCCACGGAATTTAAAAGGAGGAATGGTGAAGGAGAGCGTCAGTTACAAAGGGAGAGTATACAAGGTGCTGAAGGAGCTACGCAGCTGAAAGATGGAGAATCCCAGCAAACTACAGGAGTGGATCAGATTTCAGTACCAATGGAGGAGGTCAGAGACCAAAGAATGACACGCGCTGCAGCCAGACGAATGAGACAAGAGCAAGAACAACAGAGAGTCATGGCTACATCTCGAAAACTTACTTGTAGTGAAGCAGTGGGAGGAGTGAAGCCGAAGAGAGTGCAGGTGATTTTGGAAGAGGCGCTCCAAAAGCTTCAGGTCACAAAAGATGGCGACAAAGCTTCTAACCTGGAATGTTAATGGCTTAAATTCACCACATAAAAGAAAGAAAGTATTTCAATATCTAAAGCAATTTAAAAATGATGTTATTTGCTTACAGGAAACACATATTCGAGTATCTGATCAAAAGTACCTGACAAACATTAGGTTGGGGACACAGTTTATTGCCTCTGCTCCTAAAAAACAGAGTTGTTATTTACGTTAAGAATACTTTAACAGCTACTTTACTTGAAGCAGATAAACAAGGAAGATATGTTATAATTGAACTATTAACAGAAGGCAAGAAAATACTTTTGGTTGGATTATATGCTCCTAACCAACAGCAAGGAGATTTTTACAAATTATTACACAGTAAGATTATCCAGTGGGATTACAAATCTTGTATTTTTATGGGAGATTGGAATGGCGTTTTGGATGTACAAATGGACAAAAGAGGCCTTTTTAGAAGTACGCCAAGTCACGCTAGACTGCCTAAATCATTTTTTGAGATGAAGGATGACTTGGAATTGAGAGATGTGTGGAGAGAAAGGAACTTGCAAGAAAAAGACTTTACTTTTTTCTCTGATAGGCATCAATCTTTTTCAAGGATTGACTTTGTATTAATTACTAATGATTTTTTTTCTAGGATTAAGAAGATCAAGATTTGTCCAAGAACTATATCTGATCATAGTCCAGTATGGTTGGAGATAGAAAAAGATAATGGAGACAGACGGTCTTGGCGATTAAATGAAAACTTGTTTAGATATCAGGAAAATGTGGAAGAGTGTAAAAAACAGATGAAAGAATTTTTTAAAATTAATATGCATAAAGGTACTCCTATGGAGATGGTTTGGGATGCAAGTAAAGCTTATATGAGAGGAGTGTTAATATATTTGAACAATAAACATAGACGTAAATTGGAATTTAGGAGGAAAGAATTAGAGGAGGAAATTAAGAAAAAAGAAAAGGCTTTAATTCTGAATCCATCTGATAGGAAGACTAAAGAGGTAATTAGTTTACTAAGAGGTCAGTTTGATATGTTGATGGCAGATCAAGTGGCAACTAACTTACGGTATGCTAGACATAAAACTTTTTGTAATGCTAATAAACCGGGTAGGTGGTTAGCTTATTTGTTAAGGAAGAAACAGAGAGCATGCAATATAGATAGAATAGAATACAAGGGTAAAGTAGTGTACCAGCAGAATCTTATTAAAAAGGCTTTTGTTGATTTTTATTCTAAGTTGTATGTTAGAGATAAGATTTGAGATGCAGACATAGATGGATATTTGCAGGAAGCTAATATCCCTGTTCTTACACAAGAACAAAAGGAAGGGTTGAATCAATTGATAAGTGATGAAGAATTTTTTTTAGCAATTAAGCAATTAAAGGTGGGTAAGGCACCGGGAACTGACGGTTTGACTGCCGTCTATTATAAAAAATTTACAGTCAGAAATGGTGGAACCTTTAAGAGAATTGTTTAGGACAATTCAATTGGGAGGAGAAGTGCCTCCATCGTGGAAAACAGCTTTTATTTCATTGATTCCGAAGGAAGATCAAGATGTTACCCAAGCCAAAAACTATAGACCAATATCGCTTTTAAATACTGATTATAAGATATTTGCAAAAAATTTAGCTAATAGATTAATGAAGGTAATGCAGCAAGTGATTCATAGTGATCAAACTGGATTTATAAGTGGTAGACAAATGAAGAATAATGTGAGACATATTGTCGATTTACTGGAATTCTTGGAAAGGAATAATCAGGTCTCCGCAGCGCTGATTTTTTTGGATGCTGAAAAAGCCTTTGATCAATTGGACTGGAAAATTTTGGTGAAAGTATTGGAGAAAATGGAGTTTAGGGAAAAATTCTTACAACCTATTAGGGCAATATATGAGAAGCAAACAGCTCGTATAATAGTTAATAGTAGTTTGACAGAAACATGTAATATTGAAAAGGGTACAAGACAGGGGTGTCCGTTATCACCCTTACTGTTTGTGTTAACATTGGAAATATTATTGATTACAATACGAGATTCAAATAAAATTAAGGGAATTAAAATAAGAGATCAGGATTATAGATTGAGAGCGTTTGTGGACGACCTGGTTATTACAATAAGTCAACCGACTTACTCAGTTGTAGAGTTGATGGAGATAATAATGTTATATGGGAAAGTTTCTGGATTTAAGATAAATACACAAAAAACTAAAATATTGTCTAAGAACATGACTATAGAACAAAAGGTTGTTCTAGAAGAGTTAACGGGATTTGAAATAGTTAAAAAGACTAAATATTTGGGGGTTTATTTCTAAGCCTCAAATGTGAAGTTATATAAGAATAATTATGAACTGTTATGGGCAAAAACACAAAAAGAATTAGATAATTGGAAAAAAACTACAATTATCTTTACTGGGAAGAATCGCAGCAGTGAAAATGAATGTTTTGCCAAAGTTTTTATTTTTGTTTCAAATGATACCTATACTTAAAAAGGATTTAAATTTGGAGGAATGGCAAAAAGGCATTAATAAATTTGTTTGGGCAGGGAAAAAGCCACGAGTTAAATTTAAGATAATGCAAGACACGTGTGAAAGAGGTGGTCTTAAAATGCCTAATTTTAAATTATATTATGAGGCTGCTGCTTTATCATCGATAAGTGATTGGTTTAATTTAACACAAGGGAGATTATTAAATCTTGAGGGTTATGACTTGTTATTTGGCTGGCATGCATATCTATTGTATGACAAGAAGGTGGATAATGTGTTTAAGATACATATATTAAGGTATGCTCTGTTGCGAGTTTGGAAAAAATATAGACATAAGTTAAATTATAAGATACCAATCTGGACAATACCTAAACATGCAATAGAAAATATAAACATTGGATTTAAACATGATGAGACTACGTATAAGGAAATTTTAAGGTTAGAAAGGAATGTGTGGCAATTAAAGCCATATAATATTTTTAAAAAAGAAAAGATTGTACAAACTTGGTTCCAGTATGGGCAGTTACAGGCAAGATGGAAAGAGGATCAGAAAGTTGGTTTCTCAATAACCAATGAAAATTTGGTAAAACAAATTCGAGATCAAGGTCAAGCACATATAAGAAGGATATATAACACATTGATAGAAATTGACTCAGAAACGGAACTTGTTAAAGATTGTATGATAAAGTGGGCCCAGAATTTTCAGGAGGTTATAACAATGGATACTTGGGAAAAGATTTGGGTTAGAAATGTAAAATTTACACAGGCCCAAAATTTAAGAGAGAATTTTTATAAAATGTTTTATAGGTGGCATTTAGATCCTAAAAAAATAGCAAGTATGTAACCCGAATTGTCAGCCCAAATGCTGGAGGTGTGGTTGTGAGGACGCAACGTATTTTCATATATGGTGGACTTGTAAAAAAGTCAAAGCTTTTTGGATTAAAATTTGGTGGAATATGCAAAAGATATTTAAGAAAAGGATAAAGTTTTCTCCGCAGTTGTTTTTGTTGGGTATTATTACAGATACTACTGTTATAGACACTAAATTGATGTTGAATCTAATCACAGCAGAGGAGGTTTTTTTCTTTTTTTTTCTTTTTTTATATTAAAAATGTATTGTAAAACTTTTCAATAAAAAAAGAAAGAAAAGAAAAACATGTACATGGATGTGATATAGTGAAGGAGGGAATAAGGGAGTGTACAGGAATGATTGATGTCTTATTCATGATGTAATGGCTCTGTTGTCTGATTTTCATTAGCTAACAAAGTTTATAAAGCAATGCTACCAACAATTCCAGATTGTTGGCCACCCAGCTGCTTAATTTGATCAAATTATAAATGGAATTAAAATTAAAAAAATAAAATAAAAATAAGTGCTGCTTGATCAACAAGTCTCCGCTTGGGTGATCTGATTAGATTGATATGGTATCTCAAGTTTAAGTAAGGCACTGGGACCTTACAAAACCATCAACATAAAAAATAATCAGATTTGCCCCTTAGCGCCAATAGCAAATAAAGTTAAGGTCCACCTCAATATTTAAGCTCCATAAAAGGTTTACCTTTTGAGTGTTGCTTTAAAAAAGGAAGAAGCAAAGATACAACATATACATGCAGTTTATTCTATCTCATTTTCTGAATTATTGCTATCATTTTCTGTTTCTTCTTCCTCTTCCTTTTTGTCATGTTTCTCATGGACTTTTAAAAACTGTAAATTTGCACAGATTGAAACAAGCATTTCTATCCTTTGTTTCTTGATTTGGTATGAATATTACCAAACATAGACCAGATTCTTTCACATACAAGAGAAAGATGTAGCAATCTGCAGTAAGCAAGATGTAAGAGGTGTCAGAGATTGTGTGGTGCAGAGACCTTACCACCATGTTTCAGGAGGGATATGTTTTGCAGAATCTCATAATGCATTCCTGGCCTAAATCGATGAAGATGTTCTATGTTATGTACTGGGCTTTTTGAGGGAATACCATGTTGGTTGCTGGAGCAGCTAACAGCTCTCCAGCAACCCAGACTACAAGTCTCCTGTGCTGCAATTGGCTATCTCCAGGCGGCAATGGTTGATTCAAACCTATTGGCTGTCGCCTAGGGGCTAGACTGTATATTGCAGCTGGTTGCATCCATTTCCTCCAGTACAGTCACAGCACAAAATAAACGATGAGTTACCCTGTACTCTGTTTCGCGTCTTCATTCCTGCGTCAAAGAACCCGTTATTTAACATTCTAGATTTTGTAACATTTGAAAATTCTTTTCCAACATCAAGTCCTAAGTGCACAGCTTGTTTTGTAATCCAGTCCAGTGATGCAGCAGTATCACTCACACCACTGCCTTTGAATATCGGGTCCAGTAGATTTGCAGCAGCATGTATTGCATGGCAACAAAATTTGTTCTGTTTTTTAATAAAAACCTTCACTTTATTTTTTTCCAGCCATTCTAAGTGGAGATGCACTAAGGTTTTCAAAAACAGACGTTTTTATTATAGCCATGTGGTTAGGAATTTCTGACAAAAGTGCAGTGTCTGATTCAGATGCATGGATTACTGAAAAAATCGGTGTTAAAATCTGTAGGGAATTCTGCAGCTGAACCCAAAACATGTCCTCATCAAGCAGGGTTCCTTATATTTCTGGGAATTTTAAGAGCCTCAATTATTACTGTTGCTTGAAGAATTTCTTTGTTTTTTTGTAAACTTGCAAAGGAGATCACCACTTCACCCCAAAATGTTTTAGTACAGAGCTTTAGTGTCACTATTTTATTGTGAAATTTATTCTTCTTGCTTCTTCTTGAAAACTGTGGTGACATGAGTAGCTTTTACATATTTGATAACTTCTTTAGCTCTTCTATAAATCCTTTGAAGGGTGTCCAGTTTCATGAAGTCAGTTTAGTCCATGAGATATACATTCTGTTGCAGTAATATGTGAATACTTGTCCATTATGATTTCCCATGCAGCTTTCATATTACTTGCATTGTCAGTCAGCAAAGCAAATACTTTACACTCTCAATTTTCTCTAAAACTGCACATATTTCACTGCTGGTATACTCTGCAATATGTCTGTTCTCTCCAGTTTCAGTGCTTCTATAAAAGACTGGTTGAGTTGTTGTTATCACAAATTTGATGATTCCTTCTCCCCAAACATTTAGTCATCCATCTGTAAGTACTGCAAGACATAGTGCTTCACTGATTTTTCCTTGTGCAGATTCCATCATATGCTCATATTCTGATTCCAAAAGAGGCTTGCTCAAGGAATGTCTGCTTGGCAAATGGTATGATGGTCATAATAATTTAAAAGCTTCCTGCCAATATGCATTTTCACAGCATATATTGCTGTTTCAAGAGTGTGACAATTTTTTACTGATTTTCAGGTACCGTATTTTCCGGCGTATAAGACGACTGGGCGTATAAGACGACCCCCTACATTTCCTGTTAAATTATAGGGTTTGGGCTATACTCGCCGTATAAGACTACCCCTCTTCCAACGCACACCAAATAAAAATTAAAAAACATCAGATTTGATTTTAATATGGTAATTTTAATTCAAATGCTTATGACATGCAGGTACTTAGTAGGAAAACTGTCACTTATAAACATAAGGCTGTTTGTCATCAAACATGTAAACATAAAACAGTGCAAGTGGATTAAACCTTAATAATAATAATAATAATAATAATAATAATAATAATAATAATAATAATAATAATAATAATAATAATAAGAATAATAAGAATAAGAAGAAGAAGAAGAAGAAGAAGAAGAAGAAGAAGAAGAAGAAGAAGAAGAAGAAGAAGAAGAAGAAGAAGAAGAAGAAGAAGAAGAAGAAGTTGGAAGGGACCTTGGAGGTCATCTAGTCCAACCCCCTGCTAAGGCAGGAAACCCTATACCATTTCAGACAAATGGCTGTCCAGTCTCTTCTTAAAAACTTCCAGTGTTGGAGCATTCACCACTTCTGGAGGCAGGTTGTTCCACTGGTTAATTGTTCTAACTGTCAGGAAATTTCTCCTTAGTTCTAGGTTGCTTCTCTCCTTGACTAGTTTCCATCCATTGCTTCTTGTCCTGCTTTCAGGTGCTTTGGAGAATAGCTTGGCTCCCTCTTCTTTGTGGCAGCCCCTGAGATATTGGATCACTGCTATCGTGTCACCCCTCACCCTTCTCTTCTTTAAACTACACATACCCAATTCCAGCAACCGTTTCCTATTTTCCTAATTCACTTTTTCACTTTTCCTAATTCACTCTAAAGCTTTCCCTGCGCAGAGCCTTATGTAACACCAGCTGCCTGCAATTAGTGCAGGTTCTCATCCCACCAGGCTCAAGGTTGAGTCAGCCTTCCATCCTTCCGAGGTAGGTAAAATGAGGACTCAGATTGTTGGGAGCAATAAGCTGACTTTGTAATAATGCTGCTTGTGGGGGGTGTGTGTGAAAGCTCTAATAGGCAGGCATATACATAGAATGAAGGCTATTGCTAAGCACATTGATTTGTGCTTTAAATTGTAAGCCGCCCTGAGTCTTCGGAGAAGGGTGGGATATAAATGGGATTAAAAAAAAAAGACCAAATGGGAGATCCGCTCCAGGTTTTCCAGCCAGCCCGCCCAGTTCCTGAGTCAAATGTGTCCTTAGAGCTAAGCTGCTGCTCTGCTACGCATTCCCCACCTGCCTTTCAAATTGCTCTTGCATTCCCCACCTGCCTACAGCTGCTCTTCAACTTTAGAAGGAAAGAAGCCCAGACTCCAGCCTGTAAAAAATCACAGACTGCAGCTTCTACTCCAATTGGTCCCGCTTTCCCTGCGCAGACTAAATGGAAGATCCGCTCCAGGTTTTCCAGCCAGCTCTGTCCCTAAATTTTCAGCACCCGGCGTATAAGACGACCCCTGACTTTTGAGAAGATTTTCATGGGTTAAAAAGTAGTCTTATACGCCGGAATCTACGGTATCATTTTATCTATAAAAAAAGATATTGTGTATTTTTGTGAGGCAATGGTTTGCAACACTTCTTTACTTGAAGATGCTGCCACATCAGGGTTCTGGTTGACATTGGGGGGCTGGGTGGGTGTAGCCAAGGTGGGCATAATGGCGGTGGGCAAGGGCCACCTCAATGTTGGTCACGTTGGGGGGTGGCTGTGGTGGCTCTGGCAGGGCTGGGGGGATCCATTGTCTCCAGCTGAGGAAGGTGAGACCAGGGTGAGCACTATACCTTTGTCCACCGGAGGAGTCTTGCTGTCCTTCTCAGGCCATGCAGAGGACCCCCAATGATACAGGATGTCTGGAGCCCTGGGCAGTGGAGGGCAAGCACCCATTTCAGCCTTTCCTAAAGGGGTGCCTGACTGCGCTTATCTCCTCCTCAAGGCTGCTGTTGATTGGCTCGCTCTCCTTGGCCCAGTTGTTCATGGTGTATGCAGGAGGGCAAAATGTGTGGGTCAGAGGGAGGTCCACTCCCTCTCCCTGCGAGGAGAGCTGGCTTTGTAACCAAAGCATCCTCAGTGATAGGATGGGAGACCACCAGGAAAGGTCAGGAGGAGGGGACAAGGGGATGGTGAAATGGCAGCAGGGCTGCTCGTGGCCATGTGCTAAGGAAGGAGTTCCCTCAGACCCTTCTGCCCTCTCATTATAACCTTGGTTTCCTCCTTCCTTTCCCCATTTTCTTTTTCCTTCCCTCTTCATTCTCCTTCCCTTCTTCATCCTTCCCCTCTTTCTTTCTTTTTGTTTGTCTTTCCTCTTTCCCTTTCTCCTTTCCTGTCCCTTCTTGGATGCTCAAATGCAAAAGGGGAAACATTTCTCAATGCCTTCTTGGCTTGTGATCAAATGCCACTTTTCTAGTAGTTTGTGGCCACTTAAAAGACTAAGAACAAAGCAGGCTCAGTTTATCCCATGCTTGCATTTAGTTCGGGTGTCTACAGACAACATTACAGCAAAGCTGTCAAAATGATGGCTGTGATAGTTGATCAGAACTCCTCTGTTTTTTATGTGCAACAGCTTTAGCATTTAGGAACAGAGGTAAGTTAGTTGCTTTTCTATTAATACATAACCCTTAAAAGAATTCTCTTGTAGGGACCCTGCCATTGTCCAGTTCAGACTGGAAATATAGAAAAGGAAAATATTTTTCCCCACTCTGCTTTGTCCTGTTTTCCCTACTGGAAATGGCTGTTTGCAACACACAAGGAGGGGATATTTTCCTAAGAATTCACAATTTAAGAATACTAATGTTAACTTGGATTGCCAATAAAGTCCTGTCTGTGACAAAAGAGAACACAAAATCGCTTTCTCCTTTGAGCCCAAGTCTCAGTGGATCCAGGATTGAAGCAGAATTGTGTGAATTGGGGCAGGGCTTTTCAACCTTTTCACCCATTGTACCACTTTTAGGATAAGGCAATATCCGAGTACCACCAGTCTCCCAGGAAGGTGTCAAAAACTTGACCAAAAAAAGGGAAAAAAAAAGATAAAGTACAGGTAGTCCTTGACTTACAACAATTCCTTTAGTGACTGTTCAAAGTTACAACGGCACTGAAAAAAGTGACTTATGACCATTTTTCACACTTATGACTGTTGCAGCATCCTCAGGGTCATATGATTTACATTCAAATGCTTGGCAACTGATTCATACTTATGACAGTCACAGTGTTCCAGGGTCATCCCTCCTTCTTTGTCCCTTCCTCCTTCCCGCCCTCCCTTCCATTGTTCCTCCCTCCCTCTCTCCCTCAGGTTGCAGGGTGCCTGTGTGTGTGTGTGTGGGGGGGAAATCCATGGGTCTCTGGTGGAGGGGGATGGGACTGGGGTGGGTACTCCTTCCTTCCCTCTCTCCCAATGTCCCTTCCTTCCTTCTTTCCTTCCTTTCTTCCCTCCTTCTTTGTCCCTTCCTCCTTCCCTCCCTCCCTTCCATTGTCCCTCCCTCCCTCAGGTTGCAGGGTGCCTGTGTGTGGGGGGGGGAAATCCATGGGTCTCTGGTGGAGGGGGGTGGGACTGAGGTGGGTGCCCTCCTTCCCTCCCTCTCTCCCATTGTCCCTTCCTTCTTTCCTTCCTTTCTTCCCTCCTTCTTTGTCCCTTCCTTCCCTTCCTCCCTCCCTCCCTCCCATTGTCCAGCACTACGCCGCTCAGACCCCAGCCTGGAGAAAATCACAGCCCTCCCTGTGCACGCGCAGAGGCAGAGGAGAGTGCCACCTTTAGGACATGACAATATTTGAGTACCACCAGTGGCTTAGCAAGGTGTCAAAAACTTTATTGACCAAACAAAAACAGGAAAAAAGTAACCAATTTACCACACTTTTAATGGGAAACCTGTGCCTGCTTCTCTGCCTTTAATCTTTGCAGTCGGGGCTGGAGAGTGCTTACTAACAGAATTAAGTCAGATTCCAGCTGAAGGCAATTCCTTTCCTTAGTTTTTATACATGCTGAGGAAGAAAATGCCTTTTCACACAAGTATGTGGAACCAAATGGCAGTAAGGTTGTGATAGCCTTTTCCCCCACTTTCAGGTATAGTTTTGCAGCTTGACTTCAGAACTTAGTCAGTGTTTTTTCATTGAAAAGTTCCTTCAAACTGTGATTTGATGTCAATTCCAGAAGTGCCTCTTGCTCTGGAGAGGAAAGGTCAGAATTCTCAACATTGAGAATTCTCAACATTGTCCATGATGAAGGGTGATGCAACCCAGCAAATTCTAGTATCACATCCTGTTGACACGAATGGAAAATACAAGCTCTGGGTGCAATTTTTCCAAATGATTTTTGATAGCTGTTTTAAACTCTGACACATTGGGAAGTGAGGCAATATTCCTTTTTTCTACTTGTCCTATCCACAGGGAGATTTTTTTGTGGAAGGCACAAACTTTGTCTTCCATAACAAACACATTATGATCGTGGCCCTGCAGCAACCGATTAAGTTCATTTAGCTTTTCAAATATGTCAAACTTTTTTATTTATTTCAAACTTTTCTGCTAGGAGTGATGAAACATTTGTCAGGAACAGGTGTGTTTCATCTCGTAGCTCGAATAATCTCAATAATGTTTCACCTCTTGACAACCAACACACTTCTGTATGAAAGAGAAGAGTGCTGTGCTCAGAATCCAAATCCTTGCATAATTGCCAGAATAAACGTCCATTCAATGGCCGGCTTTTGATGAAATTTATTATTTTTGCAGCATCCGCCAAAGTCTCATGTAACACTGGGCTCATCCGTTTAGCAGCAAGTGCGTGTCTATGCAAGATGCAATGATTTGAAACAATGGAGCTCTTACTTGCCTTAGCTTGTGCTATCACCCCTGAAGCTCTTCCTGTAAGAGTTGCTGCACCATCAGAACAAATTTCTACACACCAAGTCCATAATATTCCATATTCACTGGAAAGAATGTCAATTATTGTGAATATTTCTTCCCCAGTCATTCTGCCAGGTAGTGGGTGGCAAAATAATACATGTTCCAGTATATCATCCAAATCAGGAACATGCACAAAGACAATTAATTGCACCTCACCAGCAATGTCAGTGCTTTCATCCAATTAAAATGCAATTTTTTCTGCTGCTGTGATTTTTTCCACCACTTGTTGAATAACATCTGTGGCCATATCTTGTATTTGTCTTTGCATGGTGTTATCAGAACACGGAATATTACGAATAGCAGCAGTCATTTTTCCATCAAAGAGCAATGGCAGAGGGAATCATGACTTCTTCCACAATTGTGTGAGGCTTATTTCAGCTGTTATCAAGGACAATTGGTAAGATGCTTCCAGACATTTTTTGGAGATAGTAGTGGACTTCACGAAAGCAACACGGTGTTTTATAAATTCATCTCTCTTCTGCACAAAAAATGCTACTGGCTTTTCAGTGTGCTTTTTATGTTTTGTTGTAAAATGTCTCTGGAGCAAAGAAGGCTTCATGGAATGCTTGGATAATACTTCATTGCAGATAACACAAACAGGAAGCTGCTGATCATTCTCTTCCAGGAAATGAAATCCAAACTTCAAATAATCTTCACTGTATTTTCGATTTGGTGCCAGTTTTGATTTCTTCGGTGGTGGTTCCTTTGCTGAATCACTTTCCTTTTGCACTGATGAATGTATGAGGAATTTCTCCATATTAATATGCACCACTACCTTGATGGTCAGGTGGATGGTCAGCTGTTCTTCCTCTCTCTCTCTCTCTCTCTCTCTCTCCACTAATGTAATAATTAAGATGAGCAGTGTTAAGTCCAATATAAAGGAATGACTATATCTCTTGATACAGGAACAGTTGCAAAAACTGCATGCCAAGATTCTGGTGAAAGAAATCTCAGCCTTTGTGTAAGAACTACAACCCACCATAAAAGACACCCCAAAAGTTGTTCCTTCCTTCCTTCCTTCCTTCCTTCCTTCCTTCCTTCCTTCCTTCCTTCCTTCCTTCCTTCCTTCCTTCCTTCCTTCCTTCCTTCCTTCCCTCTTTGTCCCTTCCTTTCTTCCCTCCCAATGTCCCTACCTTTCTTCCTTCCTTCCCTCCCCTCCCTCTTTGTCCTTTCCTTCCTTCCTTCCCTCTTTGTCCCTTCCTTCCTCCCACCAGGAGCTCTCTGTGGACTGGAGCCTGTCAGTGGGGCCGGCCATACAGAGTCGCCAGCTGATTGGCAGCCTCAGATGCAGCCTCCCGGGTGCATGGTCCAACAGAGAGCTCCCGGGGGTCGGCATGATGCTGTGGGCCTGGCAGGCTGCATCTGGGGCCACCGATCAGCTGGTGACTCCATGCGGCCAGCCCCGAACTCCACCGACTGGAGCCTGTTGGGGAAGTCAGGGCCGGCCATACGAAGTTGCCAACTGATCGGCAGCCCTGGATGCGGGAGGCTGCATCCAGGGCTGCCCATCAGCTGGCGACTCTGTACAGCTGGCCCAGAACTCTGCCAACTGGAGCCTGTCGGTGAAGGTTGGGGCCGGCCATACGGAGTTTGCCAGCTGATTGGCAGCCCCAGATGTGGCCTCCAGGGAGCACGGCATTGTGCCCATGCACCGGCATTGATGCGTCGACCCACCGGGAGCTCTCTGTGGACTGGAGCCTATCGGCAGATGTCAGGGCCAGCTGTACAGAGTCGCCAATTGTTGGGGGGGAGGGAATCAGGCGGCCACATTTTTCCCTCCACACCCGCATTCTGATGGCTTTACCTGGCGCACATTAGCAAAACAAATGTGGGCCTCAATTCCCACCTGCTGCCGTGGGATGTATCCTCGGGGAGGGTGTGCACTGTCTGGCCACTTTGCTTTCCCCTCCGTAAAGCCAGGCATCTTGGGAAGAGGAGATGTGGAAAGGTCTCGAACCCTGGAAGGCAACATGAGGGCTGTGAGGGGTATTACAAGCTCGTGGGGGAGGGGGGTTGAGAGGAAAAGAAGATGGAAGGGAGTGAGGTTGCAACAGAGAGAGAGAGAGAAGGGGGAAAATGAGGGGGACATTGTGAGGTGAGCCATCTCAAACACCTACCTGCCAAGGGAGTAGATGGCTCTGTCCCCTTCAATCTCATGCTTGCTTCTGAAGTAAGAAGGGGGGGAAGGATGACATGGATCCCACATGAAAAGAGTTCAATCCGGTTGCTGCACAATGAGTCCCTGGGGAGGGCGGGGCCTCACTCTGCGCCTGCACTCTTTGCACACCCTCGGTAGGGTTCCTGCAGGCCACCGCCAAGCAGCATGTTTTCCGGCAGCAAGTGAGCTGGGAAGGATTGAGAGGGAGGTGGAGGGGAGGAAGGTGATGCCGCGTACCACCAGCCATGTGCTTGCATGCCACCAGTGGTACATGTACCACCGGTTGAAAAGCCCTGAACTGGGGCATCTTCAACCAACTTGCCTTTCTTTCTTTCTTTCTTTCTTTCTTTCTTTCTTTCTTTCTTTCTTTCTTTCTTTCTTTCTTTTTCTTTCTTTCTTTCTTTCTTTATTTCTCTCTCTCTTTCTTTCTCTCTCTCTCTTTCTTTCTTTCTCTTTCTTTCTTTCTTTCTTTCTTTTCCCTCCTTCCTTCCTTCTTTCCTCCCTCCCTCCCACCCTCTGTTCCTTCTTTCCTCCCTCCCTTTTTGCCCCTCCCTTTTTTCCCTCCCTTCCACCTTCCTTTCCTCCCTCCCTCCATTCCTTCCTTCCTCTGTTCCTCCCTCCCTCCCTCCTCCCCTTCCTTCCTTCCTTCCTTCCTTCCTTCCTTCCTTCCTTCCTTCTCCATCTCATCTCCTTCCTTCCTCCGCACTCAGGAAAGGGTGATGGGAGAGGGAGATTGCCAGTGCTGCCAGTGTCCGTGCTGCCACCAGCTGTTGCTATCCCATGTGGGTGGACGTGGCCAGTCCCAGTGAAAGGGAAGCCTTGTGGCTGCGAGGCTAGGTCAGCAAGGAGGCCATGGAGGTACTGGTGGGAGGGGGTGGCACTGATCTACAACCTGGTTGCATCCATCAAAGCCAGAACACACTCAGCCTTAGATCCACAGGCAGCTAGGAACCAGCAAGGGGCAGAGGTATCGGACTCTGCTTGCGTTCATGCCCAGGGGGCAGGGCAGGGGCACCCGTCAGTTGGTTCCAGAGCTGCCCCATGGATCTAAGGCTGAGCACGTTCTGGCTTTGATGGCTGGCATCAGGTTGTAGATCAGTGCCTGGTCGGCCTGAGCCAGACCAAGGTGTGTGGGCCAGTCCTTTGCTGTTTCCAGAGCAGGTCCCTGGGCCAGACGGAACCACATGGTGGGACAGATCCAACCCATGGGCCTTGTGCTTGATATGTTTGATCTACTATATACTAACAATTATTCAACTGTAGGAGGTACACAAGCAAACTACACAAGGAAAATAAACTGGAACCTTTTCCTTGCAGTGCCCCCTAGTGGCACAAATGCATATTTCTCTTGTTTGATAGCTACATTGAGAAGTACAGTATTACTTGAATTGTATTCCAGGGTTTGTCTTCAGATGAGAGAACTTGCAATAATTTAAGACTTTACAAAAAGTCTCAAAAATCTTTCAGTAAGGTGTTCATGTTATATAGTTTGAATACATGTCATAGATATATTATTTATCATTGGAAAAGAACATATCCCACACTCCTTTATTTCAATATTTCTAGAAAAAAATGGCTTTGGGGGAAAAACAGAAAACAACTGTTTTTCCCCAATTTTTTCAGTTTTTTTCCAGGCCTTCTCATCTCTAAGTATAATTGAATTAGATTTGGGGACACCCAGGTTTTTGTCCATCCTCAGCTACAGATGGTCTCTAAGTGAATTTGGCCCAGTCATACTCAGCTCCATTTGACTTGCAGGGATGTTGTGGGACAAGATAGGCTTTGTACTGCACCTACATTCCAAATAAAAATATATAATGTATATGAGCAGACAAATACAAAATAGCTAAAACAGGCATGTCAAACTCACGACATCACATGATGTCGCGCAACATATCGTGATATGGCGCAACGTTTCGTGACTTTTTCCCCATTGCTGGCAATGGAGTGGGCGCGGTGGCCTGTGGACCAGCAGTTTGACATTCCTGGCCTAAAACATAACATCTTAAAAATAATTATATATGTACAAATGTATATATTTACACAACCATAAATTATAGAAAATGTATTTCAAATGTTCATTTCCAAATAGGATTATGGATCAAAAACTATGAATACATAGAACTTTTTACTATGGTTATTGAGGTATGGTCTACATTTACTAGCACATATACAGGCAGGCACATGAAACAGAACTACAGATAACAAAGGCCACCTATCTATTGTAGATCTGCAGATATTATAAAAATGAGCTTGCAGTGTCTACATAGGACATCTCTGCTCTTCATTAAACTGCCTCTTTTCCAAGATTTTTACATAAGCCTGAACTCAGCTGTTTTAATGAATAAAATAATTGAAGTGTGTCTTTAATATATTTCCTACAGCAGCCACTTCTTTTTAAAGATTTTAAAAGTTGCTTAATTCTAAAAGGTTGAAAGAACACAAGACAGTGAAGAAAAAAAATACTTGTTCAGTCATTAATAGTAAAGCATCTTAAGTTCAGGTTGTATTCAACTTGAACATAAACTGTATCTGATTTTTTTTTTCTTTATTACTTCTATTATCCAGATGAAAGCACATGAAAGATTTATATGTGCAGTATAGGTGAATAAGATGCAGGACTGAAGGGGGCAAGGTGTAAGAGAAAGTGGGTATGATCAAAATAAAAAATAGCACATAGGTTTTTTTTAAAAAAAATCTTAAATCTCATTTTACCTAATTATTAAAATCCATTACATTTAATTTTAACCTAATTAGGATTGAGAACTGCAAAAACAGTTGGATGTAGATTGTATATCCAAGCTGTAGAGAATTCACTGGGTTTAAAAGTGCAATTTTGTAGCCTTCCAACCTGAGAACAAACCCCAATAAAGTCACTGAAACTACTACTGAGTAAATTTCTAATGTCACATAGTGCTATTGATGTTCTATTGTAAGTGGACAATATATTATAAGAAGCCCTGTCCTATGGTTATGGTGATTTCTGTTCGATGTAGGAAAATACTAAGGCAAAAATTCCCATATGGATTCTTTATCAAGAATGTGCAACATTCTGTTGTTAAATTAAGAGCTTCTAGTATTAAAATGAAGCAACATTTTACTTTGATCATTCCAACTACTGCTGTGCTCCTCTGGAGACTTCCCAGTCACTGTTAGGGCCTTACCTCTAGCATACTGAATCCTAGTTTTCAAGAATTTCAGTTTTTTAACAACAGTGTGTGTGTGTGTGTGTGTGTGTGTGTGTGTGTGTGTGTGCATAGATATGTGTGCCTGATGTACATTCAGACAGTTAAGATACCCAAAAGGAATTTTACGTTGCAATTAATAGTAACTTCTACATTTAAGGTTATAGGTACTTTTTTCATAGATTGTAATGAAGACTAATAAAATCTCAGCAATGCAGTTCCAATCAATTGCCTAGATTTTCTTTCTTTGCAACAAAATTTTCTCCAAATGATTCTACATATTTTTTCAACAAAGAAAAAAAATGTAGACAATTAGGCCAGAGATCCAGATGATTGAAATAAAACTCTTATTTACACTGGGCAGAATTGATGTGAAGTTAAACCACTATATGTTGGTCCAGGATTTCCAAGCCTCTTTGCTTGGAAAAGAGGAGAAAAACAGGGATCCTTGGCTACTCTATAACTACTATTCTAGGAATATTTTGCAGATGTGCCCCTGAAAAAATACAACTATGCCATCTGAGTATAATATTCATGATAATCATTAGGGAACAACATAGATTTTACTGTATTTTGTTGTTATTGTTGTTGTCAAAGGGATTGTTGCAGCCTAATTGGTAATCCTCTCTGAGACATAATTTATAGTAAAAAAAATCTGTCTGTAATCTACAATCCATAATTTTATACATATACTATTACGTGTCATCTAATATAGCAATGTTCATCGCTTTACCTTTGTTTACCAGGACTTTTTTTAAAAAAAATAATAATAATTCAAAGTTCATTCAGGTTTGCACAAATCCAATTGGCTCATTGTAACTGATTTATGTTTAAACCAGCCTAAATTTGCTTTTTCACTATTCGGTTTATGAATAACTTTAAAAACTGATCCTTGTAAAGGAAAATTCTCTGCAATATTATCTGTTAATTTCTACATTGGTCTTTAATAATTCTCTCTTACACCAAAAGAACTTTCCTTATGACTATTAAATTTGCTGAGGAATCTTTTGTAACAGACTTTATTAAAAGTTATATTTTTTCAACACCTCCAGCTCTACTTTCAACCTACTTACAGAAAACTCTAGAAAATTAGTGAAACAACTTTTTTTATAAAAGCCATATTTGTTTATATTGAACAAGACTTATTTTTCTTAATGCTTCATGGCAGTATTACTAATTATGCTTTAAATCAACATTAAAGCTGGTTGGTCTTCATGTTGGATCTTCCATGTATCCTTTCTAAAAACAAGTACTTCTCATATGAAGGATACTGGAGAATATTGAAAAAGATCTTTTAGTATAGTTATATAAAATGTTATTAATATTAACTTTACTAATGATTTGCACTCTCTCAAACCATATATTATTATCTACTTTGTTGGCAACAGTGGCCCATACAAAATGAGCAGAATTCTTCACTGATTTAAAGGCAATTGCTTCAAACCAAATAGGATTTTGCCATCTTTTTACATTTTCCTAAGAAATAAGAAGTAAAAACAATAGCACCTAGAGATTGCTTGGTAGTATATCTTGATCATAACTTTAAACAGTGGAAATCCTGCCCAAGATATCTTTAGGGAAGTCTCTAACATTCTCTTTAGTCTCTAAGTATAGAGATTAATATCTCTAAGAGACTAAAATATAGTCTCTAATACATAGCACCTGAAGATGGTGTGAGGACACATCTGGTCAATACCTTGAGAATTGAATTGACCCTTTGTTTATGAGAATATTGCACTTAGCCAGCTAGAATTCCCCCTCCTCTTGTCAAATGTTAGATTAAGGAGCTGGTGTTGTCCTCTATATTTGAATAGTTAGAAGAATAAGTTAAGAGATAGACAAGAGTGATTAATAATAACAATGCAATGAACAAAGGTCTGATAAGTAAGAGCTTCTAAAAGGAATAAACAAATTGCCTCAGCTACTCAATAACACTTTGCTCACAGGCATTCGGTTTTTTTCTTTCTAATAAATGTACAGATGTTTCTACACTTCTGTTTTTACTTTGTCATTGTGTGGTATTAAGTGTAGATTAATGAGAAAAAATGAATTTCAACAACTGTAGAATCAGGTTGCAACATACCAAAATTGACAAAAGTGAAGGGGGTCTGAATACTTTCTGAATGCACTGTAGCTATCAAACAAACAAAAAAAGCAAAAGTCAACATCTCAGCATTCTTTTGTCTTTGTATTCTCCCACATGTGGGGACCAATGACACAAAAATGAATCTGAAAACAATAACAACAGATAGTGAACAGCTAGGGAAGAAAGTTAAAGAATTAGGAGCACAAGTGGTGTTTTCATCTATACTTCCATGAAAAAGCCAACATCCAATGACAGAGCAAAGTATTATAGAAACAAACCACTGGATTAAAATTGGTGTTGTCAACAGAACTTCAGCTTCCTAGGTCAGGGCTTTTCAACTGGTGGTACATGTACCACCGGTGGTACTTTAGTACCTGGCAGGTGGTACATAACCCCTAGCCAAGTGTAGTGGGGGAGGATACCAGCTAAAGCGGTGCTGCACAGACCTGGAGGAGACTAGCTGGAGCTGCAGGGCTCAACAGAAGCCCCAGGATCTGCATGTGCGGCTGCATGCTGATTAGAGCTTCTGGCACACCAGGAAGAGAAAAGGAGGAAGAGGAGGTGGAGGGAAGAGAAGCTATAAAAAGAGCAGATTTTTGGCGGGAGAGAAAAAAACACATGGAGAAAGAGAGAGATGAAGCTTTTGTTAGTGAAGTGGTGAGGAGAGAGTGAGTGAGTGGCCTTTGAGAGTGAAGGGTGAGTGAAAGAGTGAGTGAGGGGCTTTTGCAAGCAACATGTGTGTGAATGGTGCAAGAGAGAAGCTTTTGTGAGCAACGTGTGTGTGAATGGAGCAAGAGAGCAAGAAGCTTGTGCAAGCAATGTGTGAGTGAAGGGAGTGAGAGAGAAGCTTGTGTGAACAATGTATGTGTGAATGGAGCAAGAGAGAAGCTTGTGCAAGCAATGTGTAGTGAAGGGAGTGAGAGAGAAGCTTGTGTGAGCAACGTGTGTGTGAATGGAGCAAGAGAAGCTTTTGCGAGCAACGTGTGTGTGAATGAGAGCAAGGGAGAAGCTTTTGCAAGCAATGTGTGTGTGAATGGAGTGAGAGAGAAACTTTTGAGAGCAACATGTGTGTGAATTGAGCAAGAGAGAAGCTTTTGTGAGGAACCTGTGTGTGAATGAGAGCAAGGGAGAAGCTTTTGTGAGCAATGTATGAGTGAATGCAGCAATAGAGAAGCTTGTGTGAGCAATGTGTGAGTGAATGGAGCAAGAGATAAGTTTCTGAAAGTAATGTGTGTGTGAATGAGAGCAAGCAAAAGGCTAGCAAAGGGTGAGGGGGGGTTGCAAGCGAAGGGTGAGAGATAAAGAGAAAAGTAAGGGGGAGAAGGGAAAAAGAAAAGGCATTGACTTTTGCAATAGGAAGAAGCATTAACATTGAACCTCACCTTTTTACTTTTCCATAACACTATAAACTTGCCATTTCTATAACAACAAATGAATCTAAACCAGTAAAGCCCCAAATCTCCCCCTCTTCTTTTTAGTGATCAGGTTTTTGACACCTTGCTAAGCACTGGTGGTACTCAAATATTGTCATGTCCTGAAAGTGGTACAATCTGTGAAAAGATTGAAAAGCCCTGTTCTAGGTCATGGTCTGCATTACCTAGATATAGGGCTACTGGCAAAAGATGGACTGCACCTCACAAGAACTGGAAACAATATATTCGGAAAACAACTGGCTCATCTTATCCAAAGGGCTTTAAACTAAAATTCAGGAAGGAGGGGGGCAAATCTTCATGAGCTATAGAACCTTATTCCAAGCAAACACCATTAGATAACCAATCACATAAGGAGGAAGGGAGTAAAGAGAAAAAAGAAATAAAAAAGAAAAAACATAATGAAACAGAGAGCGATGGAAAGTATGTAAATCTCAGTTACAAAGTAGGAGCTATAAGAAACATATCCATAAACACCAGGGCTTTTTTTTAAAAAAAAAAGGTGCCGGAACTCTCATCTTGTTATTTATTTATATAATTTGATTTATATATTTATTTATATAATTAAACAATTATATATTCAATTCTTAACATACATTTAATTTATTGTATTTAAGGCAAATGTTCATAGATAATTCCAAACTTTTGTCCAATTCTCGTCTGGCAAATGTTCTCGACTCCTTTCCTTGCTCTTAGTATCTATGGCCGAATGTCGTCCTCTGAGTAACCACAAATCAATGTACTTTGAAGGATTGAAAAGTCTCGGAGGTGGTCCGACAAATTTGATGAACAAAAGTGCTGAAATTGTCTTAGTCTTTAACGAAGCTCTTGTTGAGGTGGCAATTAGATTCATCTGTGAAAATCCACGTTCACATTCACTTGAAGAAATAGGAATGGTATTCACAGTCCGTATCAAATGCAACAATTTTTCTGGATATGTCTTCGAGAATGTATTCACGGAATCCACAAATCATTTTTCTTTCATTTAGTTGCAGTCTGATTGATAAGTTTCTAATTTCCACTTCTCCAAATGTCAGTTGAGTATTAACATCTTCAGGCCAATGTTTTTGATCAAGTACGCGAGACCAATATGCCAACTCACCGTCTTTGCTATCAAGTAATCTTTTTTCAATTGACTCTTTCAATTTTGTATAAAATTGGGTGAGAGTGACCACGTCATATTGGAATTTAATATAATGCAAACAAATATAAAACCCTAGTAAGACCACACCTGGAATACTGCAACCAGTTTTGGTCACCGTACTACAAAAAAGATGTTGAGAACTTGTAAAAAGTTCAGAGAAGAGCAACTAAAATGATCAAAGGCCTGGAGACTGAAACATATGAAGAACCTTAATTCAGCCTCGCAATTCTCATCAAAGGGAAACGGCAACAGCCAGTTTATTCTAAGTGTAGTCTAGGTGCAGCGCTCTCTGGTGGCTAATCTCCAAACAACAGGCTTGTATTCAAGCTACCTGCACACAGCGCATCCTGGCGATCAAAAAGTGAATTGTACTGAAGTCTTCTAAAGTATCCAGGAAATCCTTTGAGACTTCCCTAGTCATGGCAGAGGCCTCTAATGTGCCAGAAGAACTGCTCCTTTCAACTAACCTCAACATGTGTGCACAACTTGATGTTCAAAATTTAGAAAAGGTAGAAACATCTCAGAAATGTTATGACTTGAGGCAGCAAAGAAAGCTTACTAAAGCCATGTGGTCGAGCCTGTTGGAGAATTGGGATAGGCTCTATCAACATCATGAAAAATCCTGGGAGAGGTAGCAGAAACTCTGCGACGCATCCAAAGATGAGCCTTCCCCCAAGCACATTCGCTCATTGGAAGAGGATATGGAGGGGCTTTTCATACAGTGGACAGTGTATTGCTTTTCATACAGTGGACGCTGCCTCACAGACATCCAGTTGCAGTTAGGAGATTCGACACTCAAAGAAGAAATACAACACCTCAAGCTGCTAAACAAAGATCATGAGAAGTTCCTACAAAGTAATAAAGACCTTCCCCAAGCCGATCTTCAGGGGAAGGACACAATGAGTAAAAAGGCCGAGTCTGAAGTGACCCATTGTTCGTATGTGCAATCCCAGCGGTCACACATAGCTTCCTCTCACTCCTCTAAGAAAGCCTTGTCTTTGGGGACTTCCGGATGGCAAGGCGTCGCCGGAGGCAGCCATTCTTAGGCTGTCAGCCCCGCGGCTCCGTAGAGCCACCGAAAACAGCACCGATCAGCTGTTTTGGTGGCTCGGAAGCCCCCTCCTCGGGAGAAGAGGAGGGGGTGAGCGCCCAGGTAGGGGTAGAGCTCTCCGGGGCCGCCAGAACTTAAATATTTAAAACAATTTAAGAATGATGTTATTTGTTTACAAGAAACACATATTAGAGTCATGGACCAAAAGTACTTATTAAATTCAAGACTGGGTGCAAAATTTATTGCCTCTGCAACAGATAAGAAAAATGGAGTGGTTGTTTATGTTAAGAATACCTTGATAGTGGAGTTAATTGAAGCAGATAAACAAGGAAGATATGTTATAATAGAACTGTTAATAGAAGGCAAAAAAAATACTTTTGGTTGGATTATATGCTCCTAATCAACAACAAGCAGACTTTTATAGTTTATTACACAGCAAGATTACTCAGTTGGATTATAAATCTTTTATTTTTATGGGAGATTGGAATGGTGTTCTGGACGTATAAATGGATAGGAGTGGTTCTTTTGAAAGTATTCTAAGTCATGCTAAACTGCTTAAATTCTTTTTTGAGATGAAGGATGACCTGGAACTGCGAGATATTTGGAAAGAAAGAAATTTGCAAGAAAAGGACTATACTTTTTTTCTCCGATAGATATTAATCTTTTTCTAGGATTGATTTTATACTAATTACCAATGATTTCTTTTCCAGGATTAAGAAGATTAAGATTTGTCCAAGAACCATGTTTGATCATAGCCCAGTCTGGCTAGAGATAGATAAGGATAATAGAGATAGGTGCTCCTGGCGTCTAAATGAGATTTTGTTTAAAAATCAGGAAAATGTGGATGAATGTAAAAAATAGATGAAGGATTTTTTTTGAAATTAATATGTATAAGGGTACTTCTATTGAAATGGTCTGGGATGCTAGTAAAGCTTATATGAGAGGTGTGTTAATATATTTGAATAATAAACATAGACGTAGTTTGGAATTTAGTTCTTACACAAGAACAAAAGGAAGAGATGAATTAATTGATAACTGAGGAAGAAATTTTTTCAGCAATTAAACAATTGAAAGTGGGCAAGGCGCCAGGGATGGATGGGTTGACTGCTGGGTATTATAAAAATTTAAAGTTAGAGATGGTAAAGCCATTAAGGGAATTGTTTCAGACAATTCAAATGGGAGGAGGGGTGTCTCCGTCTTGGAAAACTGCTTTTATTTCTTTGATACTGAAGGAAGATCAGGATGTCACTCAAGCAAACAATTATAGACCAATATCACTTTTGAATACGGACTACAAGATATTTGCTAAGGTTTTAGTTAACAGATTAATATGGGACTAAAAAGTTTCATTTAGCATTTGAATAAGTACTGATGTGATATTTATATTCCTTGTAGTCATTTTATAAGAGTTAAAGTGCGATAGATTTAATAGTTTATTGTTGTTTGCATATGGTAGATTATGATTGTTTCTACTTTTATACCTTGTATTTAGCTCTGGGAAGTTGGGGAGGGGGGAGGGAGGTGTTGGGGAGGGTTGGGAAGATGGGAGGGGGTTGGGAGGGGTTTTGTTTTGTTTTCTTATAAATAAAATGTACTGTAAAACTTTTCAATAAAAAAAAAGAAAGCCTTGTCTTTTTGTCTTAAGTCACAATGGTCTTAGGTGTGTACCAGTGTTTCACAGCAATCTTCTGTCACAGGCTCCTTCCATCCCTCTAAAGCATTTTCTTTTCATAGCCATTCATCCCAAGTCTCAAGGGCAGAGAGCTTTGCCACTCAAGCTGCACAAGCATGAATTGAAGCTGCGGCAGCTGCAGCAATTCTACATGTGGCAAAAGCAGAGCAACTGTAAAAGGAAGAAATGGCAAAATGAGAGGCTGCAGCAGCACTAAGTGTGGCAAAAGCAGAGCAACTGAGAAAAGAAGAAATGGCCAAAGCTCAGGCCAGCCTTGAGTTTTTACAGACCGAACAGGAGGCAGCAGAAATAGCAGCAAGAGCTACAGCTTTACAGGCGGAGGCTGAAGGCGCTATCTTCATGCACAATTTTGAAGGGCCAAAAAGTGGAAGCTCATACAGCCATGTCAAGGCCTACGTGGATGACCAGAACGTGCTACAACATGAGCAGGAAGGAGCGATGTGGTTGACCACAAAACTCCCGAAAGCAAATAAACAAGGAGGAGAATCTCAACCACCAGATGTGCAAACTAGTCAGAAAGCTGACATTGTACCATCTGGATCACAAGACCTCCCCTTCGGATCTGTAAAACTCACTCCAACAAACCAAGATACATGGGGTAATCAGATTAGCCCATTTGCAACAGTGAAGAGTCCTCAGCAGGTGGGCACACAAGGAGCCGTGATTCCTAAGCTCAATGCAAAGGCAAGGGAATTGTGGCGAGACCTTCAAGGCAATTTGAAAATGGACTTCTGGTCCAATGAATGTGATAGGCCTGCCTGGCAGCAAGGAGAACAACCCTTGTCTGCATCATGGGAAGATGCCCTCATCAGGAAGTACTCTGCAGAAAACTACCAGCCGTCTTTGGCACATGCCCCTGCTCTTGGGAACAATGCCTATGAGGATCAATGAGAAGCCCCTAATCGTCCTCCTCACCCTGACTACAACTCCTATACAGCACGATGGATCCTCCAGCATCCTTGAGAAGAAGGAGAGAAGGGTCACCCCAGAAAGGAAGGTTGGATTTGGCATCCAGTGGTGTGCAGAAATTCTCTGACAAGTCGGGGAAGGAGTATTTATTATGGAAGTGTATCTTCATGAATATCATTCTCAACGAAGGGTTGCAGCCAGCCGAAGAGCTCAGACGTATGATAGCATAGCTGGGACTAGAATATGCAGAAGTAGTAAAGGACATTACTCATCCCAACTAGATAACCCAGTCATTGCCCTTAGGTGAGTTTATGCTCGATCAGCAGTATGGCGCATCTACATTGACAGAGTCCTCATTCTTGGATCGTATCAACAAATTCAGTGAACCTTGCAAGCTGTGGAAATTCTCTGCCTTCCTTACACAGCTGTGGACAGCACAAGAAGATCCCACCTTGCTGGGACTTATCTGTGTCGACCAGTTCAGGACGCAAAAGCCTATCATTCAAAAACTACCACAGCATTTAAGTGATGAATGGATCAAGTTATCTGCTGCTTACAAGGCAAAGAACCTAGGCAGAGACCCCCCCCTTTGCTGTTCTTGAAGAATTTGTTGTTCACCAAACAAAGCTGTGAAATAACCCTCAAATCCTCAGCATCAGCGAAAAATGGTTTCAAGCTG
Organism: Vipera berus; assembly: GCF_964194415.1. NCBI lineage: Eukaryota > Metazoa > Chordata > Lepidosauria > Squamata > Viperidae > Vipera > Vipera berus. The sequence goes on from NC_138208.1 coordinate 29,377,523, forward strand.
CCAAAAAGGCCAGTCAAAACTCTGGCTCAACCAAGGGTCCATTGCAAACTGCAAAGGGAAAAACCCTTGTATCCATGCATAAAACAGAGGTCGCTACCTTGCCCATGAAGAATTCAGACAAGCAATTGTTGAAGAAAGCTCAATCTGAACCCCTGCAAACAAAGAAAGACCTGATCTGTCCATCCCATAAGTCCTCACATTCTCTGAACAACTGTAGAAAATTTGGAAAGAAGTCCCTAGACGAAAGAAAGTTTTGATCACTGCTTTGATCACTGCTACAAGTGCTGTGAGTCTATGGAACACATGGCCAAAGCTTGCACAGCTAAGGTGAAATGTCACCTATGTGAGAGTTACAATCACCCAGGATCCCTGCATCCAGACTCTGAGCTGCTACAACGAGCAACTTCTACTCCTCCTTCGACCAAGGAGCCTCAGCATGGCTCCAAAGCACACCCAGAGGTGACCACGAGTATCAATTGCATGTCAGTATGTGGTGACTCACCATTCCCTCGTTCATACTACCAAATCTGCTTAGCTAAAGTCTATCCCACTGCATGCCCAGAAGAAGCCATGAAGTTGTATGTAATAATGGATACACAAAGCAATCACTCATTAGCTAAGTCATCATTCTTCGACCTCTTTGATGTCCAGAGTGAAGAAACGCCTTTCACAATATCAGCGTGCACTGGGCTCCAGAGCACGGTGGGGAGGAAAATTACTGGACTCTGCATAGAGTCATTAGATGGGAGTTCACGGTTCCCACTGCCACCATTGCTAGAATAGCATAGCTGGGACCAGAATATGCAGAAGTAGTAAAGGACATTACTCATCCCAACTAGATAACCCAGTCACCACCCTTAGGCGAGCTTATGCTCGATCAGCAGTATGGTGCATCTACATTGACAGAGTCCTCATTCTTGGATTGTATCAACAAATTCAGTGAACCTTGCAAGCTGTGGAAATTCTCTGCCTTCCTTACACAGCTGCGGACAGCACAAGACGATCCCACCTTGCTGGGACTTATCTGTGTCGACCAGTTCAGGACGCAAAAGCCTATCATTCAAAAACTACCACATCATTTAAGTGACGAATGGGATGCCTTACCAGATAATCAGTCAGATTTCAACATCAGAAATAGCAAGCACCATACCTCACCTGACGTACATGGCTGATCACTTTCCTTCTCTAGATCCTGAAGCTGAAATCCTGCTTCTGTTAGGAGTAGACACCCCTGACGCCTTTGCTTGTCATGGAATGGTCAGAGACCCAATAGGCTCCCCAATTACCCTCAAGACAGAACGTGGATGGGTCATTTCAGGAACGGTCTGTGTCAGTTGGCTGCAAGCTCCAACCCGGGCGAATATCTTTGTGACTTCCATTCTTAGGAATGGGAGAACATCCCACTTGAAACCATGCCAAGAACACTTCACGCTTTCGACAATTAAACCCGTTTCAGGAGTGACAGTGCTCCAGACCAGCGAAGATGATAATGACTTGGCCTTGTCGATAGAGGACAAAAAATTTCTGCAGCTTATCAATAAAGAATTTTTACAGGATGCCACTGGGAGCTGGGTAGCCCCACTACCCTTTTGCATAACCAGGCAGTGCCTGCCAAATAACCATGAGCAAGCTCTTTCTCACCTCAACAGTCTCAGAGAATCCTGAACAGGAAGTCCAAAATGAAAGTTCATCTAGTGGAGTTCATGGACAAGATGATCCACAGTGGACAGGCCAAGCTTGCCCCACACCTGAGGAAAGATGAAGAATGCTGGTATCTACCATTTTTTGGAGTGTACCATCTACAAAAGCCAGGTCAGATACTAGTAGTCTTTGATGCCAGCGCACAATTTCAAGGCATCTCTCTGAACAAAGTCCTTCTTACAGGGCCTGATCTCACCAACAGTTTGCTCGGTGTGCTTATCTACTACAGCAGTCATGGCTGACATCCAACAGATGTTTTATTCATTCTACATCAGGGCAGACCATTGCAATTACCTGCGCTTCCTGTGGTTCAGTGATGAACAGCACAACCAACAGATAACAGAATACAGAATGCAAGTGCACTTTTTTGGGAATGGTTCTTCTAACTATGGCCTGCAACACACTGCTCATGTAGGGGAAGCCAAATACGGCGCAGATGCCAGATGCTTTGTAGAACGGGATTTCTACATTGACGATGGCCTAAAATCTGTACCCATTCCAGTAGAAGCCATAGACCTATTAAAAAGGACACGCCAGATGCTAGTGGCAGCCAACCTTAGGGTGCACAAAATTGCATCCAACAGTGAAGAAGTGTTGGAAGCCTTCAATCCTGAAGACCATGCTAAGTGATTACAGGACCTCGATTTTGGCAACAATGCCTTTCTTATTCAACGTAGTCTCAGTCTGTTGTGACTTGAAAAAAGATGTTTACACCTTTACAGCTCTAGCACAGAACACCATCTTCACAAGAAGAGGAGTTCTGTCAACAGTGAATAGCTTGTTCGGCCCTTTAGGGTTTTCTGCACCTGTAAGGGAGGCTGTCCAAGGGAGGCTCCTTCTGTGCATGCTCTGGCAAAGCACCACAGACTGGGACGAGCCACTTCCATCAGAACAGAAGCAAGACTGTAAGATGTGGTATGCATCCCTAAGTTGTCTCCAAAGCATCTGCGTTCAGCGCACATGTTTCCATTTCATCTGCTGCCACACTGAAGAAAGAGTTGCATGTTTTCTCAGATGCATCAATGAAGGCAATAGCAGCTGTAGGATACAACAGAGTCTACGGTGGGGAGAGTGACATTCACGTTGGTTTCATCATGGGAAAGGCAAAGCTGGCACCACAACAAGGTCACACTGTACCAAGGTTGGAACTCTGTAGTGCTGTATTGGCTGTAGAACTCACAGACCTGATAACGAAAATGATAGACCTTGAGCTACAACCCACCACCTTCTATAGGTACAGCAAGGTGGTGTTGGGCTATATTTACAACCAAAGCAGACGCTTCTACGTCTACGTAAGCAATAGAGTGGAAAGGATCAGAAGATCTTCAGGTCCTGAGCAGTGGCAGTATTTACCAACAGATCAGAACCCAGTGGACCAGGCTACGTGGTCAATTCCTGCATCACAGTTGGCAGAATCAATCTGGCTAAAGGGTCCTGAGTTCTTGGCTCATTCAGACAGCCTGATGTCACAGAAACCAGAACATCATGAGCTTCTAGATCCAGATCAAGATGCCGACATTCAACCTCAGGTACCCAGCAAATCGCTCAGACAGGACAAGAAAATGACCATCCAGGCCATCTGCTTGTCAACAATGATCAAGGAGACAGAGAAACCGTCCCTTAACCATTCCCTAGAACCAGCTCGCTTTGAATGCTTCTCCAGATGGAGACCTCTCGTATTGGGTGTAACAGTGATCATCCATTTCCTGCATTGTGAGATAAGCTTTCCAGACACCTATCTCCAAGCCAAGAAAGGGATTCTATGAAGTGTGCAACAAGATGCATACCTGGTAGTATTCGAGTGTCTGAAAGCTAAGAAGCTTATCCCAAGGTCTAGTTCACTGCTGAAGTTGAACCCATTCCTTGATAGCCATGACTTACTTCGAGTAGGGGGGCATCTAGATAAGACTAAAATAGCCCCAAACATCAAGCACCCTGTCATCTTTCCCACTCATCAATATGTAATGAAACTGCTGGTCCAACACTACCATGAAATCATCCACCATCAAGGCAGTCACTTCACGGAAGGTGCCATTAGAGCTGCTGGACTCTGGATTGTGGGAGCCAAAAGGTGCATCACTATCATTTTGTACAGGTGCCTGCATTGTCGCAAACAACAGGGTGCAACACAACACCAGTTGATGGCTGACCTGCTACTGAGCGCCTTAGTCCTGGACCACCATTTACCAATGTAGGCCTAGACGTCTTTGGCCCTTGGTCCATGACTGTTCGTCGGACCAGAGGTGGTCAAGCTAACAGAAAACATTGGGCTGTCCTTTTCACATGTCTTAGCATTCGAGCTGTTCACATTGAAGTCATCGAATCCATAGACACTTCCTGCTTCATCAATGCTCTAAGAAGTTTCCAAGCCTACAGAGGCCCAGTGGAACTAACTTTGTAAGAGCCTGCAAGGAATTCCAGACTGATGAACGCACTCACCTCGATTCACTAATTGATGAATATCTAAAGGCCCAAAACTGTGTATGGACATTTAACCCTCCCCATGCATCCCATATGGGAGGAGCATGAGAACACATGATCGGCATAGCCTGCAAAATCCTGGATTCCATGTTGACAAAGACACCCAGGCTGATGCATGAGATCCTTACCACCCTCATGGCAGAAGTGGCAGCTATCATCAACACTCGACCTTTGGTTCCGGTTTCCTCAGATCCTGAAAATCCAACTATTCTCACCCTGGCCACTTTGCTAACCCAAAAGAAAGGTGACTGGCCAGCACCATTAGGGAACTTTGTTCCCAAAGATATGTATAAACAACAATGGAGACAAGTTCAACTGCTCGCCAACACCTTCTGGAAGCACTGGAAGCAAGAATACTTGTTTACCCTTCAGGATCACCGCAAATGGAAGACCAAAGAGCCTAATCTCAAAGAAGGAGACTTTGTCTTGTTGACAGACAAGGATGTGCATCGGAACTTGTGGCCTATAGGGCTTGTGCACCAAGCCCTATGGACTAGTTCACCAAGTTGAAGTCCAGATCCAAAGCCACAAGAGTCATGTCATGACTCACAGACTTTTGTTAAAAGGCTTTACACCAGGCCAATCACCAACCTGGTACTGCTGTTAAGGAAGACCGAACTTGAACATTGAACCTCAAGCTATGCATATTTTGTGTGTACCTCATAGTCGCATTGTTTGATGCTATGCCTTTGTTTATTTTAGTTAATAGTTAGTCCAGGCGGGGAGTGTGCTGGTCAGAGTAAACAGGTATTTTAGGAATTAAGAACTGTTCCCTTAAGGTATAGCCTTTCGGGCAATGAAGTTTTAGGTTACTTGGTCACATCTGTGTTTCAGATTGGCCTTTGGAAGGGACTTCTGATTGGCTACCTGGGATTACTGGCTACGTGTAGGCCAGTGGGATTTTTATGAATTCCAGCCATGGGAGCTGTTTGCTCCTTCAATATGGTAGGCACTACCTCTTTTCACCTGCGTGTTGGGTACAGATTATGAAATGTACTTCAGAAGAATCTCTCCAGTAACTGTGAGTTAATGTTTAGAGAATGCCTGATGAATTAAAGTAATCTGCATGAAACCCTTTTCATGGAGTTTATCTGCCTGTATCAAGCAATAGTAGCCCCCTTTGCTTGAAACAGAACAAACAGCTTGCCTTCAGAAACTGTGGGTGCTCTATCACTAAAGATTTTTAAGAAGAGATAGACAGTTGCTTGTCTGAAATGGTATAGGTTCTCCTGCTCGAGCAAGGGGCTGGACTAGAAGCCTCCAAGGTCCCTTCCAGCTCTATTCTATTCTATTCTATTCTATTCTATTCTATTCTATTCTATTCTATTCTATTCTATTCTATTCTATTATTCCAATCAGTCTCTTCAGTTTTAAAAGAGCTGAATTTAACAAACTCAGAGAGAGCCTAAGCAAAATTTCATGGGTAAAACTCCTAAAAGGGAAAACAACTCAAGAAGCAAGGGTAACACTGAAAAATACGGTCATAAAAGCCTAGTCCAACACAATACCACTAAAAAAGAAAAACAAGAAATCCAAGAAACCAGCATGGTTGCATAACTATCTCTCTGATAAACTAAAAGACAAAAAGGATAAGTACAAAAAATGGAAAGAAGGACACATAACTAAGGCAGAATATCAGCAGATAGCTTGAATCTGCAAAGATGAAGTCAGGAAAGCAAAGGTTCAGAATGAACAAAGAGTTATTTAAGAGAATATTTGTAGCTCAGGGTTGAAATGAGGGATCCTTCATACTCTGAGCTTCCTTGTTTTCTTCCAGACATTTCATTACCCTAACTAGGCAATATCATCAGTGCTAGTGCTGATGACTTGTAACAAAAGTCAAAGGTAATTTAAAAAGTTTCTTTCAGCATATAAATAACAAGAAAAAAGTCAAGGAAACAGTTGGTTCACTAAAGAGAGAAGATGGCAAGGAAGTAACAGGCTGTAGAGAGAAAGCAGAAGGGAAACTCATCAAATTTGCAGATGACACTAAGCTGGCAGGAATAGCCAACACCGCAGAAGTCAAGTTCAGGATCCAAAATGTTTTTGACAGACTTGAACAATGGGCCCTATCCAAGAAAATGAAACTTAATATGGAGAAAAGCAAACACTGTAACTGTGAGAGGGACCTTGGAGTCCTAGTGGTCTATCACTTAAACATGAGTCAGCAATGTGCAGCAGCAGCCCCAAAAATCAATACAATCCTTGGCTGTATAAACAAAAGCATAGAATCAAAATCACATGAAATATTAGTACTGCTTTATAAAGCCTTAGTAAGACCACACCTGGAATACTGCAGTTTTGGTCACCACATTACAAAAGAGATTTCAAGACTTTGGAAAAAGTACAAAGAAGAGCAACTAAGATGATTAAAGGCCTGGAGACTAAAACATATGAAGAACGGTTGCAGGATTTAGGTTTGGCTACTCTAGTCTAGGACTGGGGGGAAATGATAGCAGTATTCCAGTATTTGAGAGGCTGCCACAAAGAGGAGGGGGTCAATTTATTTCCCAAAGCAACCGAAGGCAGGACAAGAAACAACTAATCAAGGAGGGAAACAACCTGGAATTAAGGAGAAACTTCCTAATAGTGAGGACAATTAACCAGTGGAACAGCTTGCCTTCATATGTTGTGGTTGCTTCATCACTGGAGGTTTTTAAGAAGAGACTAGACACTCACTTGCCTGAAATGGTATAGGATCTCCTGCTTGAGCAGGGGGCTGGACTAGAAGATCTCCAAAGGTCCCTTTCAGCTCTATTCTGAGTCGGATTCTGCTTGCTTGAATATGGTCTCTCTGTTTGATCAGGTCCTGGAAAACAAGACTGACCACAGATCTATCATGAAGTTTACATTACAAATTAGTTAATTGGGTTCTAAAAGATTGGACAATACTTCCTCCTCAACTAACAACTATGGCAAATACAGTTAAAACTACTATTGTTGTTATGCTTTTTAAAATTTATTGTGTCCCAGGGAATTATTGGTTGCACATCATGTCGAAGTGTCACATATACATACATTATACACAGTCCTTCTAGCACCAGTGCTCTTTTAAGGCCTGTGACCTTGAAGCTGAGATGAGCCAGGGAGAAGCTACAAAATGTAGCAGCTCCACCACAGGACAGACTTTGATGCTGAGGGGAGCTTTGGGGTCAAGCGCAGAAAGGGGAAATAAATGGTAAAATCACTGTCTCTAGACTCCTCAGATAAAATAGAAACAAGCACTTGGCATTTTCAGTGCTGACAACCTGGCTTGTTTGTTCACTCTAATGAGCACTCTGGCTCCATTAATGAGCAGACTGAATCCATTATCATCATCATTTCAAAAGGCAGCGTGCCACTAAATAGCTTCCCATATTAGCCGCATTGCCCTTGTTGTTCCATTTGATCAGCACTGGCAGCGGGGAGCCCGTTGCACTCCCATTTTTTCTTTCTTTCTTTTTCTCTCCCCGCACCTTGCTTTCTTTCTTTTTCTCCCCCTGCTAGGAAATTAGCAAGTGAAAATTAGTCTCCTTACTACACATACACAGGCACAGAAAGCGCACACATATAGGTACATACAGAAGCATGACCCTGAGAAACAAGTCGTGATGTGAGAAAACAGCAAGGTGAGAGGAGGAGAAAGAAAGAAAGAAAGAAAGAAAGAAAGAAAGAAAGAAAGAAAGAAAGAAAGAAAGAAAGAAAGAAAGAAAGAAAGAAAGAAAGAAAGAAAGAAAGAAAGAAAGAAAGAAAGAAAGAAAGATGAAGAGGAGGGGGGGAGAATCGTTATGTTGGAGAGAAAAAAGATGGGGCAGTAGGGAGGGTGGAAGGACATAAAAACACAAACATTTCAGCAAAGGCTGTCAGATATTCCCCTACATATAAATTGCTCTGGATAGCTCTGGAGAGAGAAGGCCTCTGCTTCAGGACCTTCCCGAAGTCATCACAGACCCAATTAACTCTGCCCCAAACTGCGTGGCCCGCTTTAACACACGGAGGCTGTTGAGGGCAGCAGAGGCTCATGGTGCAGCTACCCCATAGCAATCCTCTCTTACTCGCTCGCTTCTCTTTCCTTTTCTTTCATCCCCTTCGCAACCGCCGCCCCCTTTCCCTCTTTCAGTTCTTGAATGTGCGCCCCTTCTTTACGACTTCCAGTCTCTTAAAGGAATTTAAATAGGCTTTGACTCCCCGTCAGCCGGTGAATTGCAGACGGGTGGCTTATGCCAAGAGGCGAAGGGGAACCCAACCCTTCTGCTCTATCTCGTCCGCTTCTGTTTCCCGCCTTATCCGGCCGTGCAAGAGATACTTTTGCAGCGGCGCGCGGGAACCGTAGAGCTTTTGATTGGGCCTTTTGGATGGGTCTTTTTAGGCGCTTTTCTTTAACTTAGGTGGTTTTTGGACATTGTTAGTAAGTTCACATGGCGGCGACGCCTTTGATACTTAACACAAAAAGAACTGTGTTTGGTGCGCAAAAGAAGCGGGATGTTCAACGAACTGCAAGGGCAGAGAAGGGAAGGAGGAGGGTTTCCATCATCATTTCTTCCTTAAGTCTTCCGGGCTTTTTCGCCCTCCCCAGTCGTCTTAATGACTCCCCCCCCCCCAACTTTCAGTACCAAGGATTTCGCCGCGCGAGTCTATAACAAACCACCCCGGTTTCCTTCGCATTTATTGATTGATTGATTGAAGTGCCCTTCAGCTTCCTAAATGTCGCCTATTTAATTACCGACAAATGCACGGGAACATTGACTAAAACGTTTGCGAGGAGGACAAAGAGGAGGAAATCCGAGCATCTGAACAGCCTTGTAGCCGATTGTCTCCCTAAGCGTCTCCCACTTGAACAGAGAACGAGGCTTCCAAGGCTGCGTGTTTTACAAGAACTTAAGTTATAAGAGAGAGAGAGAGAGAGAGAGAGAGAGAGAGAGAGAGAGAGAGAGAGAGAGAGAGAGAGAGAGAGAGAGAGAGAATCCAAAGGGGCCACAAGCGGTTTTCTCTCACATCCTTCCAATAGGTGGGGGAGCAATGTTTACAGCAGGGAGGGTGTTAAACTGCGCCTTCTCGGGCAATTTCGGTAGCTGCAAACGAACGTAGCCAAAGATTTGGACAGAGAGGAATCCGAAGCAAAACCCCAAATAGTTTGCGCTTGACTGAGCAGTCCGACGCAGATCTAACCAGAAGGGCGCGCGCAGACTTGTAGTTTTACAGTGCTGCTCCCTCAAAAATAACTCCCACTTGTATTCAGTCGGGCTTTCTCAGGAATAGGTAGGTGGCTATTAGATTGCAGACTGAGGAGGGCAACGCAATCCTAACAGTATTCAGAAGGTCGGGAGTAAGTTGTAAGCCTACATATCCGCGCACGCTTATCTAACAGCCCGAAAACATGCAAGACATTGGGAGAATGTTTGGGGGTGGGAGGAGGCTCAACGGGGTGGGCAATAATGACATGAGTTGTCTCTACGTCAATGGTTGGCATGCACTCGAAATGACTATCGTCATTTTTCCGAATAAGGTATCGTCAAAAACGGGCAATACGAAATGTGTTGGGTTCAAAATTAAAATCTATTTCCCGGAGGAAAACCCCGGCTAAGGCGATTCCCCTTTTCTGCCTGTTTTGCCTAAATCGACCTTCTTTCCCTGTGCATGCCGGACGGACTCTTTGGTGCCACCATAGCATCGACTTTCACTTTTTTAGCTTTCTCTCTCTCTCTCGATTATTCCTATTCCGCCGAATGAACTGAAAAGAAGTCAACAAACATTCTGCAAATGTTTCCCTCTCTCAATTTTAAAAAAATCATGTTTCCCGCAGATTTCGTTTTTAATATCCTTTCCATGAGAATGATCACTCCCCCTCCCAGACATTTTCAGTCACCTTTTCACTCATTTCACTCTCCAGTAAGGTTATTTGCGAAATGTTGCCTTTCACCTCCACTCGGGGGGGGGGTGGAAGGCATATGTTGGAAATGTTATGCAAAGTAGGGTAGTCTGGATCAATTAGAGAATTATCTATTTATGAAAATGTGGAGCTATTTGTTAAGAGAGGGGGAATAATTATGACTTCTAGTCTTGACAACTGGGAAGGGCTGGTTGGATCATTTTATCGGTAATGTTCAAAAGATATTCAAATCTTGAAAACGGGGAATCAAGCTGCTGAAAGCACTGAACGGGCTGCTTAAAGAAAGAACATCCCCCCCTCCTTACTCTTCTTTCGTACCGGAGAAGAGAAATAAAAGGTTGGGGGAGCGAAGGATTCCTAGAGTCCCCATGCAGATTCATTGGCAAAATGCCAGAGTTGCTCTTGTAAATTTCTTTGCCGGTTTCAGTGTCTTGTAGCTAAAAGTGAAAGTGCAGCGTGGGCGAGTGTCCGTTCATATTTTACTGTTCCTTTTGACAAGATTACCCTCTTTCTGTAGCCCGCCTTTAGTACATGGATTCTGCCAGCCAGAGAAATCAATACCTTGAGTGACTGTATTTTAATTAAGCAATTTCATGCAAATTACGAATTTTAGATTGTCAAATAATATATTGTACAAAATTGTAGGCTGGCTGATCTGATATGCATGGCGTATTACTCTTCCAGGCGTTGTGCATACATGGGGAAATGAACAAAAATGCTAATTTCCAATCTACTATGCAAACGGTAAAAGATGCCTATTTAGATATATATGATTTTCTTAGAAAAGGTAAATAGTTCTTTAATTTTATACAGCTGACACTTGAAGATTTTTCTGTGTGCATCTTTGGAACAGGTTTTTTTTAACTGAACAATAAGAATCCAATAGAAAGTATCTTGTTAATGGTGACTAATAAAAACTAATATTGCATGACATATAATGATTTTAAACCTTGTAACTGGTACATAAAGCAAGATCATTCCCACTATTGCTCTATCAATGAGCACCAAATTTGCTCACATATTAAATACATATTTCTGGTTGGAAGAAAAAAATTAACCCTCTCTATCTAGCAGGACAATTAACAGGTGCTTTAAAAAAACTGCAAGGAGGGGCAAAGAAAAAGGGAGGATGTAAATTATAAACCATGTAGTATTTCAGCAGTAATACAAAATACAAGCAACTCATACTATTTATTTTATGGGCAGAAATGTGCATAATAACTTATAGGAATAGAAATGGCTATCACATTTTTTAATCTATTATCATTTTTTTTCTAATTTTGACAAAAATATTAAATCTTTGGAAATTGTAATTTAAATGTGTCCATATATGACTGCAGCTAGAATTCATATTTACATGGCTCAAATGGTCATATATACAGATGCACAACTACATGGAGTTATTCAGCACTAAGAAGCAGCCCTCAGACTGTATTTCTAATTTTATGTCCTGTACATAAAATCTCATTAAGCCCATGATGATTATGTATAAGTAAACATTTTAGTTAGCAGTATTTGAAAAGATAAACATTGATACAGATTAGTAGGCTTCATTTTTTTTTGGTCAAAGTAAAAGGCATTATTTTACTTTAGCATAGGATCCTAGATTTCAGTGATTTGCACCCAGGATTTTTATTTCAAAAGAAAATCAAGGGGGCATATTGCATATTTATAGGATGCAGTCATATTTCTGTTCCCATCTTTCAGCTTAGAATAGCCACCCCAAATAGTTAACTACATTATAATAATACAGTGTGTTTATGTGAATTAAATCCCAATAAATTAGAAAATTACTGTAATAAATAGTCTATCCACATTCTTATCCTAGAGTTTAAGGCTATTTGTGTTATTTTGCCAGATGCTGTTCAACCCTTAGAAGCAGCAGTGTTTTATTGACTTGTTATATCCTCAGTATGTTACACAGATTGGAGAATGCATTGAAGGCTGACATCCAGTCAGTAGTAGATGACTGTATTGTTCTAGCCCACCTAGTAGCATTCTCTGTTTTAAGGCATTCTAATATTGCCTTAGTATCAACTTTGGCCCAAATTAACCTTTTATTTTGGGTCACCTCTACCTTTTTGGTGAGCCATCTGTCAGCCATGTTATATGGTCTTAAATCTGAGCGGCCTCGCAATGTCACACTTACAGGCTGATGGTCGCTATTGTCACTAAGGTGTACTGTGACCTCTGAGAAGAGGTCAGCCTTATCTCTAGACACACAAAAGAGATCCAGTACACTACTTGAATTGGCTGAGTGGTATGTATAAGGGTATGTATAATTCTTGTCCTTACCTCCCAAAATTTGGAGATTACCCTTAAAAATTAAGGAGACTAGGAGCAGGCCAGCGGCATTACTTTTACAGTCTCTTGAGAGCCACTGAGGATGGTTATCAAAGAACTCCCCTGGGATTCCCTTCTTCTGGGCAAGCTCATACAGAGAGGGACCCAGTCTAGCGTTCAGATCTCCTAATAATACCACTATGGACTGAGGGTACAGTATAGATATATCTTCTAAGATAACTTCCAAGCCCATCCAATATTCAAAATTATAGTGCTGGGATGTGCTTGGAGGAATGTACACATTTACCAATATTAACTCAAACTGGTCATATTCAAATTTGACAGCTAGAAATTACGGATACTTATCTTCGTTATATAATTTCTCTCCCTGCCATTGCATCTCTTCCTTTATAAGAATGCATAGCCCACCAGAGGGTCTCCCTTTGTTCTTTGTTTTTAGGGCTGGGGAGGCCCATCCCTGAAAGCCTGGCAATTGTACTGGTTCATCCACTTCGGTTAGCCAGGTTTCTTGAAAGGCTATTACGTCAAATCTAGAAAGAAAGCTCATTAGTCCACTATCAACCATCCTTTTCCAGCCAGCTATGTTCCAGGTCATCAACTGTATGGGGTTCTCAGAGGCAACGTGGTCTGACTTGGTTGATTGGCTAGATGGTGGAAATGCCAGATGTCAACTTGACAATGGAGCTGGGTCAATATCATCTAAGCTTCCCATATAAACACAGTTGTTGTGAGGTTCGATATTTCTCCTCGTGGGTTGCAGAACTTGTTGTTGCTCCTCTATATCTCGGTTGCCAGTGTGCCTCTGCTCTTGCTCCAAGAATGATTTTTTTTCCAAAGAGCAGGTACTCTGGCTTAAGTCTATAAATGTAGATTTATGTCCATTTTTGGAGGGGCATGGCTGAGGGTTCATCTTGTGGAGAGATGTTGTGGGAACTTCTAAATCAGATGAGGATGGAAGCTGGATTGTGTCCTTAGTGTTTGTCAGCTTAGGGGGCACTGTGTGATGAAGCCCTTTGTCTTTCAGTTGTTTCTCAGAGGCTGGGTCAGTCAGTGCAGTTACTCCACTCTCAGCCTGTGTGACAGTACCTTTTTTTACTGTTGAGGTAAAGGCAGATTGTTGATTAAATATCTTGTCACAAGGTTGCGTGTTTAGTGGAGCCAAATTAAATAGAGGCTTTGCTGTAGATTGGGTTGTTGTCAGTGCCTCTTTTAGGTCGTCCAATCTTTGAATGATGTTAACTTGCTCAGGTTCTGGCAATGCACTGAATAGGTCAATCAACATTTCCTCTGGCACATCCTCAGCAGTTCCTGCAGCTGTGGGTAACACAGTTCGTATATTGCTTCTTTGCTTTCTCAGGGTCAGTTCAGTTGCAGCAGCCTCAGGCTTAGTAGTGTGAGGGCTGTTGCAGCCTAGATTTAAAGCGACAGTTCCCTCTTGGTGACACTGTTTCAGGAGTGGGCACACTTTTTCTGAGCAAAAGACCCTTATTGGAAATATAGAGAAAAAGCTCAGAAAGGGCTTCATTCTGAAGAGCATGGAGGGAATTGTGGGCTGCTTGAATGATAGGAGAATTCTCATACATTGTATTCTTGCTGGCAGCCACTCTACATGTAGTAGATCTATCAGAGTGAATTCACAGCGGAGCAGCTGGCTCAGGGACAGCCTAATAGCTTTTCTATTGCTCCAACACCCTCTATTTACTCTCTTGTCATATATTTGCAAAGTAACCTGGTTAGTTTGCAGACTGTAGCTATATTGGTCATCTCTTAGACCTTTGCCTGATTGAGTGTTTTCTCTGTAGGTGTTCAAATTTTTGGGAGGAGAACAAGGTCCTTCTCTACTTTCACCTTCTGAGTTAGCCATCCCATGTCTGTCCATGGTTATCCTCCCAAGTCCTTCCACAGTATTTGGGTGGCTCCTAACAAACTCTGCAAAAGACTCTTTCAGACAATCAACCTTATCCATGACAATTGACAAGAGATTATATATTGAGTTTACAGTTTGAGCTGTAAGCAAACATTGTCTAGAGAGGAAGTCTGTCACATTTTCCCCCTTCAAATTTGCTACATCTCCCTCCTGTGTAAAAGAGGCTGTTGCCAGATTCCAAGGAGGGGAGCCATTCTCCAAGAGGGAGGAGGACAACTCCACACGCTGTCTGCTCTCCAGTTCAGTTTGTAAGTCCCCTTCCAATGAGTCACATAAATTAAATTTATCTGATAAGGTGCCTGCGAATGAGTTACTTACTGGAGCAGATTGTCTGTTTGCAATATAATCCTCCATTTTCTGCTGCTTCAAAGCCTTGGATATACTTTCTGCTGCAGAGTGCTGTCTCTTCCTTCTTTTCCCCATTCAGGTTTGTTAAAACAGGTTTAAAAATAAGTTTAAAACTATGGTTTAAAAGGTTGAAATGGGTTAAAAATGGGTTTAAAAAGTTTAAAAGAGGTAGGTTAAAATACAATATTAAAAGAGGTTAAAAAGTTAAAATAAAGTAAAATAAAATAAAACCTTTACTTTTGGAGGAGCTCTTTACAGCCTTTGCTGCCTCTCCACCATCTTGGCTCCTTAGAAGCAGCAGTCTTTTATTGACTTGTTATATCCATTCCCTATCATGTAACTATTCCTTTCATCAAGGTCTGGTATATTTCCTAAAGCTGACTTCTTTCCTTGATGCCTTGGAGGGTCATAATATGTTACCAACTTTTTTTCATAGTATTGCAGTTTACCTCCAAGTAGGAAATGCAAAAAGCTTTTTATGAAGGAAAGATTCCTGACATTCCTTCAACTTGGACATGAGGAACCCTCATACTTACCTAGGGTTCCTTAACCAAGAACACTTGATTTAAGGAAGGATAAGGTACACTGATCATCATTCATCTGAAACATTACTGCTTGAAGTCCATAGTTTTGTTTCCTAACAGTAAGCTCTTGTGGTCCAGGTAGACTTCTGCATTAGAGTGCATAGGATGGTACTGCCAGGCTACAAAAATTAACGTGTCAAAAGAATTATGGAGCCTTGTAATAAGAGAAAGATGAATGTCCAAATAAAGAGAAGTATAACCACTTAGTAGGACCTCAAATAAGGTAAGTTTTAAAAGAAAGGAGATGAACATATATTAACTAGATAAGATAACCTTTATTGTATTTTTTTTACTGTGAGCACATTGGCACACATTAAAAATGAAATTTAGTTGCTTGCTCTCAAAGTGTACATATACATAACACACATTTAAACATGCTATATGCAACATGTATAAACCTACACCCTTACATATAAATAACATATTAATATTAATCACTGTCCATCTTGAATACATAACAGAAAGTGGAAGCTTTATAGTTCACAAGGTTAATACTGTATGGAACGAAACTGTGACTGAATCTGGATGTTCTGCTTCGGATATCACAAAGCCTTCTCCCAGAAGGCAACAAGGAAAACAGGTTGTGAAGAGGATGTGTAGTGTCCCAGACAATCTTGCAGACCCTGCTGAAGCAACACTTATGTGCTATAACCTGGATGGAAGGGAGGGAATTGCCAATAATCCTTTCTGCCATCCTCATCACTCTCTGCACTGCCTTCCTGCCTGAAGTAGTGATGCTTGCAAAAAAGACTGTAATGCTGTATGACAGGATGCTCTCGATCATCCCTGCGTAGAAAGTGGTAACGACAGGGGAAGGAAGATGTGTTTTTCTCATGCGATGCAGAAAATGCAGACACTGCTGTGCCTGTTTCACCAGTGTCTCACTGTTGAGCGACCAGGCCAGCCTATTCATTAACTGCATACCCAGGAATTTGATGCTTGTAACCATCTTCACAGGTGAATCATTAATGCACAGAGGAGATCGACAATGATCTCTTTGGTTTTTCCAAAATTTAAAACTAGACTGTTTTCCTTACACCAGTTCACCAAACCCTCAACCTCCTGTTTTCCTTACACCAGTTCACCAAACACCCTCACTGTCATCTTGAATAAGGCCCACCTCTGTTATATCATCCACAAATTCACAATATGGCTGGTGACAAACCTAGCACAACAGTCATGGGTCAACAGGGTGAACAGCAGTGGACTTAGGACCCAGCCCTGAGGAGAATCTGTGTTCAAGAAAATGGTGTTGGAAGTACTTATTCCAGCTCGCACATATTGGGTCTGTTAGTAAGAAAATAAAGAATCCAATTGCACAAAGGAGTGTTTAAGCCTAAAAGGCCCAGTTTGTCTACTAGATGCTGGGAAATGATTGTATTAAATGTCAAACTGAAGTCAAAAAACAATAAACGTACATAAGTATAAGTATTTCTTTCCTCTAAGTGCACCAAGCTTAAATGGAGAACAGAAGAAATAGAGGATTATTTTGAGAACTAAAATTTCCAAGATGGATACAGTACCTGTTTACTGAGGAATATATCAAGCATTTCAGCTTCTGTTATTAGAAATGGATTGAATTTTATAGCTAATGTTTCTCATGGGAAAAAAAGGTATCAAAAAGGAGTTTGGGGTGGAAACTAATAGCCCCAAACTTAGAGATTCAATCAGGAAACCACTATCAGAATAAAGGGAATCAAATGTTCAGCTTTAATAATTTGCTTTTTTCTTTAATAACTGCTTACCCTCTTAGTCTGCTAAAATAAATGTCTTTTCAATTGGACTCTTGGAAAGATCATCCAGGACTTTGTAGATACAGTACACAATTAACCTGGTCACAAATTTAGCATCTTCAAGCATAATGCCTGCAATTATTTCTGAAAGCTTCTGCATTCATATACTCTATATCTGTGTGTTTTGTGTGTGTGTATTTTGTCTCTCAGTCCAAAAGCAAGAGCACTTGAGCAGCAAAAGGAAAGCACAAAAGAGAAAACAATGAATTGGTCTTACTATTTGCCATATTACTATAACACCTTGTGTTGTAGAACTAAATGATGTCCCTGCAGTATTATTATTTTAGGATGAAAATAAAATGCCTGCAGGTGTCATTTAGCCTTTCTGTATCACACTAGAAAGTAATCGGCTACTCTATATACATTCATAATTACCTGTGTGTGTTTTCTTGTAACTACAGCCTTTAAATGGAATCAGTGCTTCATATGTAAAAAGTGTAATAAATCTGTAATCCTATACTCAAATACTAGGGAAATTGTCCCTTTGAATACAAGCATATATTTAAGATTTCACCATATGAGGTATAATAAACATGTTATGACTTCCAGAATAATAATCATCTTACTGTATATCAACAAGGAATCATGTGGGTTTATTAGAATTGCAACCAATTTATTCTATCCAACACACTGAACATAAATAAAAAACCTGCACCTTCTGAATGCTAGGAACAGATCTTCCAATGAAAAGCTCTGCCTCCAAAATTCAGACTTTGCAGGTGGATTGTCATATGTGAACAGCAAAAGCGTTGAGAACCACTGGATGGAAGTGAAGAGCCAATGATTTGTAACCCAGAAAACAGTAGCCCTAGTTTTAAAGCAAGAAGATGAAGTAAAATGGGAAGAGAATAATGAATAATGGCTGACCTACTTTTGTATGTTATGTAATGGTTGCTGGGCTGAGCTAGACTTGCTGTCTCTGGGCAGTTAAGTAGGTTTGGGGTGGGAAACTGCTCCTTCAAATCTATTGGTCGCTGCCTAGAGGCCAACCATATAAATAGCTGTGCAGCAGCTATTAGCTTGCTTATGTTATGTTCTGACTCTGAATAAATGTGTTGTTGTTTGAAAACCTCGTCTCACTTAATGCCTGCAAGAACCAAATACTTAACAAGCACCATGGTACTAGAGAACCACATGGAAATTCAGGCTAGAGAAACTCATTCAATTTAGACAGAAGTTACATCAAGTTTGGATCCCTTAAAGATAATGTTCAGCATGCCAAAGAAAAATCTCATCTGCAAATATTTGTAAATAAAGATAAGTAAGAATTGTGCATCTAAAACTATCCTCCCTGTCTTAGAGTTCATTTTACTTTGAAATGCTTTAATCTTTAATCTCAGTATACATGCTCTTGAGCAAAAAATAGAATTTCACCAAAGTAAGCAGTATAAGAATTGTTCTTTTGCCTAGTTACTTCTCAAATGGATAGTGTATTTTAAGAGAGAAGTTTAGAAACTGTAAGAGCAAAGGAACATGGTCATTGGTAATAATTGACTTTGTATAATATACAGTAGCTTTCTAAAGTTAGGTCTTAGCATAAGCTACATATTGAAGTCCAGATAATTGACCTTTTCAGTACTTCACATTTATGCTCAGACTGACAGCATAAAAGGCTATCACTTCCATATATATTGAATATAGAAGCATTGAAAAATATAACTGCCTTTGCCTTTGATAATGTGAAGAATGGTTGGGTGAATCGGTCACCTTTTTTATATGGGAGAAGTAAAGCTAAAAGTACCTTTCAGAATGTCCTATGCTTTTTTATGGATAGTACTATTAAATTGGAGTGTAGATTTTCATATGCAATAATTATTCAGGGATATTTGTACTGGAAAACTAAGTTTTGCTTACATGTGCATAGAGTCTATGTCATCATTAGCAATATCTTATAAATAAGGTCACTTTTAAAGTTTTTCCATGGGCCTATATCACGGGTGTCAAACTCACTGCATCACGTGACATGTCACGACGTATCATGACTTTTTTTGCATTGCCAGAGCTGGGGTGGGCACGGCTTCCGTATGATGCAACTGGCCCATGGGCTGGCAGTTTCACACCCCTGGCCTATATCAAATGATGTTTTTTTTTTAACTCTCATGGATTGGATTACAGAACCTGGCTTTCTGTTCTTCATAGTAGAGTTTTGCCAGAGATGCACAATTAAAATTATCCATATTGAACTCCTTTAAAAAAAACAAACTACATGGTTATCTGGATTTTAAATACAGTTTATTAATACCACTAATTTAATTTTACTGAGAACTTTACTCACAGCATTTATTCTGATGTTTGTGATAGCATGGACAAACAGTCTTGATCATTACAGTACAGTATTGCAGTGTTTGTGATAATGTCAGAGATTTGCAAATGAAGAAGATAGCAATATTTTATTTCCTGGAGTCATTAGGTAATGGCAAACAGTATTTTCTGAAATATTTTGTAATTGTTTCTTCTTCTTTTGTAGCTACTAGATTCATTATTTGAACAAATGCCATAGTGTCAACAACTTTCCCTTAAAATGCTTTTGAAAAGAATTTCTTTCATTAGTCAGTCAATTCTAGTATTGTTTCTCCTTGGTCTTTGACACAGCAAACATTTGCAATACCTTCATTTAACTGACCAGCTCATTAACTGTGAAAAACTTTCCCTGAGAAACAATTATTGTCCTGCAGTTTATCTCAAAGTGCACTATAAATTGGAAAATTATGGCACATCTATGTGTCCCTTGCCTACCTCCAAAAAGGGAAATACACTTTTAGTTTAATGCAGGCTATGTTTTCTGAAATTACCCAAGATTTTGAAAAAAGCACTAGTTTACTTTGTAGAAGACTTCTAGGTCTAATCTCACAACATATTTATTTGAGGTAACATGTAAACATGTATGGCTTACTTATGAGTCATGTATTTAGGATTGCCAACTTGCCTTCAATCATAGATGTACTTCATTCAAGAGAAAAAAATGTTGCTGAACAACATTGGAAAAATAGCAGTTATCTTAAAACATAGCAATTAATATAACAATTAAGAGGGGACTTTGAAAATGTTGAGTACCTAAAAGACTAAAATCAAGAGTATACATAGAAATGAAAATACTTGTATAAAAACCTGGAGAAAGAACAATAAAGGATCTCACAGAGCCTTGTTCGTAACAGGAGTGCTACAATCCAGAGTGTATAGTTGACCTGCTTAAAAGAAGATATATATTCACAATATGTAACTTCCCAGTTTGGCTAATATATACAAAGGATATCTACGAAGAATCAATTCTATATTTCTGAGTAACCCATGGAATGTTTTATTTATGTATACATTCAAAGCAGTTTTTGTTTTTTATTAATATATTGAGAATGTAAGGACTTATTTATTTATAGCTATTTAAGGCTTAACAACGCATACACATGACCCCTATATAAACAAAAGATGATTACAAAAAACGGGAAGCTTTTATTTGTATTACAATGCAGCAACAGTTTGCACCATTAGATTAATGAATTTCTTAACCATGGCAACTTTAAGACACATGGACTTCAACTCCCAGAATTTCCCAGCTAGCATGGATTAATGTGTTGTCTCCAAATGCAAGTCCCACTGAGTTAATATGTCATCTTCCAATCAAAATTTTCAGGAATGATCATAGCCATAAAAACTTATTGATGACTACAGTGATGGTAAATTCTGAGGTTACAAAATTATTATCCAGTGTAGAGGATTCTGGCCCAGGAGTTCTTCACCTGGAGGCCTTTGGATAGATTTCAATGGGTCCAGAAACTTGGATGGGAAAAAAAATAACAATCTTACTTTCACTAGCTTCTGGAAAGTAGCTTTCTGTTCAATTTATGTAGGCAACAAAGAAATGTATGGCCTCTAGAACAGAGGTCACCAACCTTTCTCATTTGGCAGACTGCAGGGAAAGGGAGGGGAAAGCATTTTACGCATGCACATGGGGCTGTGAACATGTGCATGACACAAACAGGGTGGGGCTAGTGACCGCATGATGTTCACTAGCCCTGCCCCATTCTTACATGATGCAACACTCTGTTTCCACACTCCAAGGCGTTGTGCTGTCCCGTTTTCGCACCCTGAGGTGCAGTGGTGTTCCATTTTCATGCAGCACAGTGGCCCATTTTTGCACCCTGAGGCATAGTGGCATCCTATTTTTACATCCCGAGGTGCAGCGGCATCCCATTTTCATGCCCTGAAGTGCGGCGGCATCCCGTTTTGCACCCCGCAGTGTGGCGGCCCATTTTTGCACTCCGAGGCACAGTGTCCTGTTTTTGCAAACTGTGGCTGTGGCACTAGCACAAGTGGGGGGGGTGGCCAGCCTGTCCTGTGGCCTGGTGGCCAGTAGGCCATGGCCCACCATCAAGCCATGGCCCACAGGTTGGGGACCCCTGCTCTAGAATACAAAAAATGTTTGTAAAACTATTTAAGGCTCACATAATTGTATTTCAGTGTAATTGTTTTCCTTTGTAATACTATCTATATTTTATATTATGCATATAAATACATTTTTATGAGAAAGGATCCATAAGTTTCACCAGACTCTCAAAGGGCCATGGCTCAGTGGGGCTTACTCCAGATCAGCATACAGTAATTTAGAGTAATACAGCTAAAATGTTATCTCACTATTCTGCACTAATTTGATAACGCATATACACTGTATGGGCATCCACAGGGCTTTGTTGCTTTCAACAAAATGACAAAAGGAGGGTTGCACTTCTAGTTCTACCCTTTTGTACATAAGCATGATGTCAGGATGTATGTGTAGAAGGGGTGGGATTTGCATTATGATATTTTCATCATGCTGCCTTTCTTGTTCCCATCTTGCACACACCCACACATCAGTGCTGGCAGTTATGAACAAATTGATTCAATAGAATAGTATTTTTCAAACTATTTTTAAAATATGTGGATTTCAAGTCCCAGCATTCCCTAACCAGAATCAACATACCTTAATGGGATGCCATTTTTTGCTGTTTGCTTGCTGAACAGTAGTTCCTTTACTCCATAGAATCTAATATATGCAAATATATACCATGTTTTGCAATACAATTCAAATAATTTTTAATACTGTGTTTTAAGACTAGTTTTTTTTAAAAAACCACAATTTAAATCACCTGTCAAATTATCATCCATTTGTATTTAGCATTCTTTTTTCTTTTTAAAAAGTATTTCATTAATTGTATCTTAAATTGGGAGATAATGATCTGCTCTTTCTAGATTGTACTGTATTAAGTATAGTCATAAAGCAAAACAATGGGTTAATAATAGGTGCCTTGTGATTCTTTTATCTAATTTTCATTTTTATTCTTCAAATTTTTTTCTGTTTTTAACAACTCTTACACAAATATACGGTACCAATTTATTACACCTGCCAATTTCATTATATGTGAATTTAATAATTGCAATATAAAACTCCAGATGCAACTCACCACCAAACTGGATGTAATTTACATAAAGCAATAATGGGAAAATATCAGAATTCCCATTTCTTTATTTTTGACAAATAACTGACTTATTATGAATTAGGATACATGAACAACTTTGAAAACACTTAATTTTTGAACTACATTACATATTTTTCTTTCTACATGGTGAGTTTCTACCAGTAGGCAGAGATGTTAGTGTTCAGGTAGGTATGCTCATTTAGAATGGACTGTCTACTGAAATTGCTTTTTATTTGGTTGGATGGTTGGATGCTAGCATACTGCTTTAAATCCCTATTTTTATTACAATTGGCCACAATGGGCAGTGTCTGTAATACAAAGACACAAAAATAAGCAAACACATATGTCACATAGGCTAAGATCTTTCTTTACAATGGCTGTTTTTCAAATTAAGCAATAATTATTACTTCAACCATTTTTGTTTTGTTTTGAAAGAACAGTTAGCACTGCCAAAGCGTCTTTCCTGCTAGAGTGCACTGGATTTTTTTTTAGGGGGGGTGACAGAGGGTGGATCTTCTTTACATTAGCTTCTGGCCTATCTTGTTCATTTTCAAACTCATTTTTCCTCTCTCCCTATGCTCTGTGGACTTGTTGGAGATTTTTTTCTGCAGATGGACAGGGTCCCAAGCCCAGCTTATGATCTTTTCCTAATATTGTCTTGGGTTGGAAAGAAGAATGAGTTAGAAAAATCATGGCTTCTGAAATTCATTCCAGCCTTTTACTAGCAGGAGCCATAGAATGAACCTGTATTTTATTTTGAGTCATGAAGTCACATATGCATACATGTTCACTGGTAAGCACAAGCTGGTTGCATGTGTTCCGCTTTAAGTATTCCTGAGTAAGAATCTAGTTACTAGTTCATTTCATTTTAATATTTTTAACAATATTTTATTTTTATATGAAAAATTGGCATAATGCAAAGCAAAGCACCAGTCTCCAATATCAGCTTTATTTCCAGGAAATGTTTTCTTGATATTACCCTGATTAGCATTCTTGAGAAATAAAACTAATGTGCACCACCCATCTGTTCAGAACAGAAGTGAATGTTAAATTGAAGTTTTAGAGACCCTTCTAGCATTAGAGAAGCTGGTTTAAGGTAAGCTTAGCACTCCCTCCTTCTACTGGATAATCACACTCATCAGTGAAGTCATCTTGTGAATAGATAAGCTCTCCCCCATGATAACCTCTTTGTGAGAACACCTGTAACATGAGAATCACTTTCTCCAAAAGATTGTTTCTCATTTGTCTTAAGGTAAAACTCATAAGTACTAGAACTGTGCAACAGCTTCTGAAGAAGTGCAGAGATCCTTTTTAATATTGCATGGTTATTTCTGAAGCTGCTCTAAGCTTCTCTGCCCAGGTGCAGGTATGTATAGATACTTCAATTCCTTCTAATAATAACTGGGCAGGTATGGAATTCAGTAACTGAAATGTTTTTCAAGCATGTTCTCTCCTAGGTTGCTGCAGCACAATCCATGATCTCCTTTTGTTTTTTTATATTATTATTATTATTATTATTTTGATTTAGCCTGAGCACAATTCTTTGTGAATTTTGAAACTACAAATCTCAAACAACATGATTCAATTTTCTTTCCATCTCTCTTAACTTTACAACATCTTCCTACATTGTTTAGAGTGGTATAACTTCCAAACTCAGCAGCAGAACCAAGGAGAAGATTTATCAGGGGAAAGCACACCTGTGTTTTAATACGTCATAGTATGCTTACAATGTTCATGAGGAGATCATAGCAGAAAAGCTGTTTTTCCATTTTGTAAGTGAATGATTGTGTGTGGTGGGTGGGTGTGCAGTAAAGTTGCAAATAGTTTGAATTTTTAATACATATTTCAACTAATAGCTTTTTCCTAGTGCTTGCAAGCTTCATGGGTAGCCACATGCAGGCTTGGATATATATTTGAACAAAGAACTTACAACAACATTGACCAGTTGCAGCTGCTTATACCAGTCATACATTTTCCTCATTAAAAGGTACATCTGGATATATGATAAATTGACTGTTCAACTGCTAACCTTGACTGCTGATTCTTAAATGACTGAATGCATTTAAATTCACCTGCAACTGTGCTTTTAAAAAATCTATACAAATGTATGTATATGTATATCATTATTTCCATTCATCAATCCTCTAAAATACGGATCTGAGAAATGTTGCATGGTTATTTATATTTCATATAAAGACTGAACATTTAAAAGAGGATTAATAATATGCTATTTCATTATTACTGGTATTTTAATTGTGGATGGTGTAGATAGTCTGATTTCAGCAGGTTAATTTTGTTAATTTGTCAATGACAATACCCAGGTAGCTGCAGTAAGGCATTCATAGTGCCTAATATTAATCATAAAATATACTCGGTTGGTGAGAAATGGAGAAAAAAAAACCTTTTCCTTTCATCACTATAATACACATCCTGTACATCCAAAATACAAAAAATAACACATCTATAATGTGAAATTTTAAAAAAACAGGCTCTTAATGTTTTAGCTGAAATTGAAAATATTTTATTGTTATGTGGAACCACCACATCTTGTTGTCTGTATAATATTGGTGGATCTATTATGTCTGAATGCCTGCATTTTTGGATGGATAGGGATGGAACTGAAAAGTTTAAGATGATATTGGATCACTAAAAAAACAAGGCCATATTTTCTTGGGTGAATGGGTGGAACTACATATGACCAAGAAATCTCTAGGACCAATCTTATACATCACAGTGCATGCTTCATTTAACTCAAGAATTTTTTGAATGCACAGGTTTTCCAGGAGCTTGTGTAGATAAAATCTTGGGGCAAAGTTTGAAAAACTACTAAGATTTACTTTATCTACAAATCTACTAAGGAAGCACGAGGTAGGCTACAATTTTCTAACCATGTGGCTTTGTCAACCTTTTTTAAGTCTAGGTCATTCATCTAGATTGTTTGTATCTATATCCACTGGGACTTAACTAAATCCAAAGCTCATTTTGTTGATGCTAGTACCTAACCCAAACATGCATATGAATCAGCCTGTCCTTAAGAAGAAAAGGCAATGTATGTTCTACCTGGTCTTTGGTTAGTTTTAAGTTAACTAAGTGTTTATTTAACATTGTCTCCAAACAG
Organism: Vipera berus; assembly: GCF_964194415.1. NCBI lineage: Eukaryota > Metazoa > Chordata > Lepidosauria > Squamata > Viperidae > Vipera > Vipera berus. The sequence goes on from NC_138208.1 coordinate 29,403,098, forward strand.
GCTTCCAGGGCTACAGTAGTTGTCTGAATTACTCATCCATTGTAGCAATATATATTGAGAAAGCTTATTGTCATATATCTTTTTTTAAGCAAATATAAAGAGTTATGAGAAACAAGTTTTCTCAATAGACTTCCATTTGGGAATTGTATAATAAAACATTTTCTTTCTTTTATTTCCAACTGGAAATACCACAAGGAAGTCAGTTTCTCATTATATTTCCTATTTGCTCAAGTATGCAGCCATGCCAAGGGAGCAATTGAGTCAAAAGGCAGGCAAGACCCTGGAGTTTTCAGGCAAGAAGGTGAGACTGAAATACTTCTTCTCCAGGCTCCCCCCTCTTTTTATCAAAAGCAGCATCAACTTGTTTGCAAGTGAAATCAGAATGTATAGTATAAAAGAGCATTATTTTTCCTGCTAAAGAAAATTCCTATATTATAATTCTAAACCAAAGGTAATGCTACTAAAAAGAGGTTGCTACAAGCTCCTAAAACTGAAACTCACAAAAAAAATTGGCATGTCAAGAGCAGAAGACTAACATCCAGTCTTCTCCTGCTCAACTACATATAAACATTTTACAACTTTAATTCACCATTTGCCAGGATATGAGGGAGATGGTGGTTAAAAATGTAAAAAATAAATAAATAATAAATCTACATCTGCCTACATGAGGCTCTTGGGAAGGGCTTGATAGGCAGATAAAAATGCCAACTCCAGTCTGAACATCATCAGGTTGACTGTGCAATGAACCGTAATAATTATAGATTCAAAATTATATATTCTTTTCATTAGTTGTTCAGTAAAATCAAATTTGACTATAGCTTGATTAAAAATAGTATGTCCACTTGTTAGATCTTTCTACATTCACATATAGTAAGTCTATAACTTAACTATAATTACTAAATATTACTGATTTTGCATTATCCTTGGATAGATTCTCAACTGCAAAAATACCTGCAACATTCCTGAGCAAGTGGCTATTCAGTAGTATCCCTTTTCATCTTGAGTTGAATTCTGATAGGATGCATTAGTTAAATTGAGTTATAATCTTAACATTCTTAAAATTGTACCTAGACTTTAGCCTAAACAAGGCTGTAGAGGTAAGCATTTTGTTGATTCTCTGGGGGGTCATAGGATTCTTTATAGGCTGGACATTACAGAATGTTGTCCTATTGCTAGTGCACTCTTATTGTCCTGAGAGCATGAGGAAGGAATGATATGATTCTGACCAGATCTATAGGGAAAATGAATCTAGAAACATTGGTTTACAATAATTGTAAACATTGTTCACAATAATTGCTGGTGGCCTTCCAGAGTTTCAGATGGCATCTTTCTTAGTCCTGCCTAATAATGCAAAAGTTGGAATCTTATTTATTTAAACTTGATTAAGAATGAGATGGTCTACATCAATTAATGCAACATAATGTGTAACTCAAGAGAGAAGAAGAAAAAAACAGAGGTAGTGAAGCCATATGCTGGTAATGACCTTTAAAGCCCTACATGGCATGGGTCCGGAGTACCTTAGGGAGCACCTGCGGCCGGCATCAACTTCCCTCCACCCAGTGGGCTCCCACAGAGAGGGCCTCCTCAGGGTGCCACTGGTCAGAGAGTGCCGACTGGTGGCCCCCAGGGGGAGGGCGTTCTCTGTGGATGCGCCTGATCTGTGGAACCGTTTACCAGTTGAGCTCCGGATGGCTCCCGACCTTCGCTCCTTCCGACATGATCTAAAGACCTATTTGTTTGAACAAGCCGGCCTGGTCTGATGGGTTTGGGTTTTATTACTGTTTTTATGTAATTTATTTGTTGTATTTGGGCATTATGGTTTAATCTCTTCTTAATTTTTGTATTTTTGTATTTTAGTATTTATTGCCCTGTTCACCGCCTTGAGTCCTTCGGGAGAAGGGCGGTATACAAATTAAATTAAATAAAAATAAAATAAATAAATATTTAAGTGAGGCTAGTCATATATTAGTCAGAATCCTCATTTCTTTTCTGCTATGGAAAAAGCATAGGCTAAGTAAGAATGGAAGATGACCAAATTGGAAGGAATAAATGCAGTGTCAACTCTGCATTACAAGCTTTTTTCAAAAACAATATCACTAATCTGAGGACATCCACAAGGAGAGATGAGGGGAAACAGACTAATATCAATGATACTCTAGCATATCAGTGGTGGGGACTTCTGGTTCACCGTGCAGCCACCATGGACATGTGGAAGACGACTCTCATCTCCCTCACCCAGTTTCGTATCGCTGGGGCACCCTGAAAAGGGTCAAAAGTCACCCTTTAGAGGCGACCAGCAATGAGGGGCCATCTCTGGATCATGGGAGAGCAGCAACTCTCCTGCTAGAGACAGCAAATCTCTCCAAACCGGCAGATAAAAGGCCAACCATAGAGATATGGTCTGCCACAAGGCTGCAGACAGTCACATCTACCATCTGGAATCTTTAAAGCAGTGTGGAAGAGACTGGGTGAGATCTACCCCTCTTGTCTCCTAATTACTTATTTACCTGCATAAGCTGCTAAAGTATTTTTTCCCCTGTGGTGAGGGAAGGGAGATTTTAGCCCTCCCTCCAGAAATAGTGGCAATCAACTACCTAGGGGAGTTTATAATGTTGAAAAAATACTAGGATCCTAATTGGAACTCTATTTCCTAAAATTGGTGGATTATAAGATTTTTAATTTTCTATTCTTTATTTTTCTTTGATTTTTATTCCCTATTTTTACTGAAGATCTGGGGTAAACAGATCACATACCGCTGCTTAGTCTTTTCATGGCTGATAAGCAGACTCCGCAGATCCTGTCCCCACAGATGCTGCGATGGTCAATCTTCATGGCTGCCTACTCATACAGGTTAGTCCACAAGCCAGGGAGGGAAATGGGCCATGCCGATGTACTCAGCTGACTGCCCCTACCACAGACAGATCTGGACCCAGCTCCAGCATCACGTATCATGGCAATCCAGGACTTACCAGAAACCCTGTTACATGCAGGGGATGTAGCAACAGAAACCACCACTGACAGAACACTCAGTCGCGTTCTCAACTGGGTGTTGAGGGGATGGCCAGAAACCCGTCCAGGCCCCGAGTTCCAGCATTACACATGCAGGAAAAATGAACTGTCAGCCCACAAGGCTTGCATGCTGTGGGGGAGCAGGGTCATTGTTCCACCCAGCCTGTGCTCCAGGGTGCTGGATTCCTTACACGAAGGGCACCCCAGCATCATGAGGATGAAGGCCTTAGCCAGGAGCTTCTTCTGGTGGTCAGGCCTGGACAAGAACATTGAGAACTGAGTTAGGAGTTGGCAGGCATGCCAAGAAACCCGATTGGAGATGCCACACATGCCAGTGCATTCCTGGGAGACACACACACACACACCCATGGTCTCGCGTACCCATTAACTTCACGGGCCCGTTCCAAGGACAGGTATTCCTCATCGTAGTGGACAGCTACTCAAAGTGGCTGGAAGTGGTACTGGTCTCATCGATGACAATGACCACAGTCATCCATGAGTTGTGCTGACTGTTCACAACTCACGGTCTGCCAGATGTGATTGTGTCTGACAGCAGGGCACAATTCACAGCAGGAGAGTTTCAGGCTTTCCTAAATGCCAACATGATCCAGCATGCAACGTCTGCTCCGTTCCACCCCGCTTCCAATGGCCAGGCAGAACGGATGGTCAGGATGACAAAGAATCACTCAAGCAGATAACCACGGGGGACTGGAATCAGCACCTGGCGAACTTCCTACTGTGCCAACACACAACCCCCTGCATTGTGATGGGTCGCAGTTCAGCAGAGCTGAGATGGGGTCACTGGGTCATGAAAAAGCTCGACCGACTTCATCCAGATAGTGCAGTGGTAGAGATGACTCAACCCAAGCCACCCAGGAACTTGCAGCTGGGTGATTTCATTTGGGCCAGGAACTATGGGGGTGGGGTGCTTTGGGTGGTGGCCAGGGTGACCAAGATAAAGGGCCCCTTGTCATATGAGGTCATGTTAGATGATGAGCACGTGGTTAGATGCCATATAAACCAGTTACAGCGTTGGAAAATGGAGACAGCATAGGGGGTGGACTCCGAGGAAGTACCAGATATTTCCTTAGACACCCAGGGTGATGATGTTTACCCGAGTCTGCCCTGGTCTACCATGGCTGCCTCTGGCGAGACAGAAGCACGAAGGCCAGGAGAGTCACCAGCAGCCGTGGGTGACATGAACGACAGAGCAAGTCCGTTAGACTGGAGCAGGATCATGCCCCCTCCCCCAAGATGGATGTCTCAAAGACATTGCACCAGTCCCCCAGGATGTGAGGTCCCCCAGCCTACCTCAAGAACTATGAGTGCTGAACAGACCGAGGGTGAAGGCCATTTAAGGGAGGACGGGTGTTATGTACTGTATTGTAAATATGCTAAGCCACTGGACCCCTGCCTATTGTGGAAAAGCTAAGTGGGTATTTCCTGCCAAGCTGAAGCTAGCCCTCAGGGGACCCTGATGGTTAGTCCCAACCATTTTGGCGGGAACATTCGTATTTGGGCAGGAGATTCCAGGCAGGTAATTGGGTGAACACCTAAGGGGTTAACTGTATAAGTACCAGCCATTACCTGTCATTCGGCCAGTTCTGTTCCTGTTGCAATAAAGCTATGCTATGATGCTGTATTGCTCCTTGCCTGCCAAAGCAACTCACTACATAAAATGCACACTAATAAACAACACTGGGTATGCTGCTCTTATATGCTAGTGTGCTGCCATTATAATCCTTTCATAAAACAATGTCTCCTTTAAACCCAGCAGCTGGTATTGATTTTGTTTCCTTATTACCACAATAATTTATAAAACATCACTATGCTCAGTGCTTTTTTTTCTAAAAAAAAAAAAGGTGCCAGAACTCTCATCTTGGCAGACGCAGGAGGTGGGGGGTGGGGGGGCGGTGCTGCTGCAGTCACTGGTGCTAAGGGTGTTGGTGGCAGGCTCCCCTCCCTGGGGCTGGACCTGGCGCGGCTGGTGCTGTGGGAGCAGCAGAGCCCACTCTATATGGCAGGGCTGTGCAATGCAAGCAGCGGAGGTGGTGCGGGCCAGGCGATGTTTTAATCTTATGATTTTAAAAATATATTTTTTCTATTGTAAGTTTCCCCAAACCTTGCCATGTGGATTGCATACAAATATTATATAATTGGTAAATAAAGGTAGAACATATGTTAAATATACATCAAATGATAATATGCTTTCCTACAAAGTCAATTCTTGCTCAATGACAGACCAAGGAGTTAACTTGGAAAGGCAAGAGGAAAATCTAGAAGAGGTCTGTGCAGCTCTTCAACATCTTCATCAACGATTTGGATGAGGGGATAGATGGGGAACTCATCAAATTTGCAGACAACACCAAGCTGGCAGGAATAGCCAGACTTGAACACTGGGCACTATCTAACAAAATGAAATTCAATTGTGAAAAAAGTAAGGTTCTACATTTAGGCAGGAAAAATCAAATGCACAGGTATAGTATAGGTGGTACCTTGCTCAATAGTAGTAACTGTGAGAGAGATCTCGGAGTCCTAGTGGACAATCACTTAAATATGAGCCAGAAGTGTGCTACAGCTGCCAAAAAAGCCAACACAGTGCTAGGCTGCATTAACAGAGAGATAGAATAGAAAACCAATAAGGGAGCTGGGTTGTTTGTTTGTTTGTTTGTAAAAATAAGGTTCCGGAACGCCATTGTGAGCGTTCTATGAGAAAAAAAGCCCTGACTATGCTGCATTGATAATTTTTTTGCATTCCAAACCTTGCAGAAACCATTTTCAGCCTATGCTTTCAAACTTTAAAACATATATTTTAAGAATACCTCTATTTTCTTTTTCAAGCACTTTTAACTTTTATAGTACAATCAGGATGTATATTTAGCCTATAGGAGATGCAAAAAAGGATATGCCAACAAACTAAACAAATGGTGAATACTTTATAAAAATAAAATAATTTTTATTTAAAAAGATATGGTACATATTTTCATAAACTGGCCATAGAATATGTTTTACTAAAGTATGTATTTGAATTTAAATGAGTATGAAATTAAAGTAGCTCTTTTAGAATGTACTGATTTACTGACTACAGCTACAATTATTTGCTTCAGCCAGTATTATCTGAAATATGTATAAAAGGACATATAAGTATTGGAATTTTCAACCCAAATCAGAATCCTAATTAATTGCAAATCAGGAAAGCCAATAGCCTGGGGTATTTGAAAATGAGAACTTTGCACATGAAAGGCTACATATGCCCCCAAATCTAAGCATTTCCTACTTATCAACCACCAAACTCATTCCAACAGCTTCCATGACTTCAATTATGTTCCTTAGGGATGTACAAGCAGAGATTTAACCCCAAACAAGTATGATCAGGCAACCCAGAATAAGTTATTTTTCTTACAGATATATTAAAATTATGTTAAAGAGGTCTGATGCACAATGCTGCCATCAAGGTAGGAATTGAGTGCGGGAAGGGTACCAAATGTTCTGTACAGAATTGTTCAGTTATCTTCAAAACACATGTATCTAGAGAAAGTAGGATCTATTATATTTAATCAAGAGTTCCTTTAATCTTTAATTGAATGTGGTGATGATGACATTAATTTCACAGCTTAGCTTTCCAAAGAAATAAACATTCCTGCATGGCTGAATATTCAAATAGTTCCAGTCTCAGACATGAAGACCAATACTTAAACAACGAACAATTTAAAATGAAAAAAAAAGGCAGTAGACCTATAGAAAGTAAGTCTTTATTGATTAGCCCTTGGGCCATATCAAAGTGCAAAGTTCCAGCAACAAATTGTTACTAAAATTTGATAAAAGCAATTTAAAATGGAATTTGATAAAATACCAGAGGACCCAGACTGTTGGGGGCAATAAGCTGACTTTGTAATAATGCCGCTTGGGGGGGGGGAGCCCTAATAAGCAGGCATATACATAGAATGAAGGCTATTGCTAAGCACATTGGTTTGTGCTTAAATTGTAAGCCGCCCTGAGTCTTCAGAAAAGGGCGGGATATAAATGGGATTAAAATAAAAAAATAAAAAATAAAATGGAATTTGGTAAAATACAATTTAAAATTGAATTAAAATAAAATGCAATTTAAGATGAAATAGTAATAAAATACAGTCTAAAATGAAATTGTAATAATGTGCAGAGACCTATACTGTATTTAATGTATACTTAAAGTGTTGTCCTGATTGTGTTTTACTTAGAATTAATAAGAATAAAATAGAATAGAAGTTTCTGAGGTAAACAAGATTTTTTTTAAAAAAAATATTTTTAATTGGTCAAGTCATTTTAGTTTTCAGAGTTATTGGTTGGGGGCTTGTGTTTTGTTTTGTTTTTTAGTTTTAGAACTTTTTTTTTCTCACTCACACTACACTAGCTCTCCAATGGCCCCCAACAGATCTGTCAGCTATTTGGGACTTGGTGGTGAAAGCCTTCTTCCTGAGTTGATGAGAGGAAAAGGGTAAAACAGTAACATGGAGAAGAAGCGGGGAGAATGATTCTCATTCCAGAAAGATTTTATACATATATATTACTACTAGGTCTCAGTCAAAAGTAAACAAGAAAACTGTTAAGTATCGTGGGTAGACCGGTCAAGACAGATGACAGGACGTCGAGGTTTCAGCTCAAGCTTTATTGTGGTTGGAACAGACGGAGTCTCCACAGCTCAGCTCCTTTAAATACTGTTGCCGGCAAGCCGGTGTCCAATCCACATCCTTAAAGGGTCCCGCCAGAATGGCCTGACCAATAGGATGGGAGTTATGACGCCACCTTTTGTTGCCGGGTGTTACACAGCTGATGTTCAGCTGAGCTGTCTGCTTAACAATGCTTAACTTATATTCAATATATAACATTCCCTCCCCCCCCCCCAACAAGAACAACAACAATAACAATAACTTTCTTCTTCCTTGTGAATGACCTATGACCTTACAAAATCCTGTAGATATGCAGGGGGCTTGCGGATTCTGTTTGATCGTCTTAATGGCAACTCTGCCCTGCCTGGAGACTGGCTATGTTCTTCCCTGCTAACCCCTGGTCTGGAATCGGGGTCCCACAGCTGTTCCCCCGGGTTCTGGGATGCCTGACTAGTGTCTGGTCTATCCCTGGTTTGTGTGGTTGGCATATATTCTTGTGAGGGCCCGTCAGGTGTTACAGTGATTGCAGGGCCTGATGTTGACTCTCTGATGTTGGCCTCACCCTCGGGCTGGTTTTCTGGGGCCCGTTTCCGTAACTGGTCTAATTTCTTCTAAATTGTCGGCCCTCTTCCCCCTCAATAACATATGACACAGGCCCAGTTTTAGCAATCACCACCCCTTGAACCCAAAAGTCCCCTGTGGCGTACTTTCTGGCCCACACACGGTCCCCCACTGTCAATTCCTTCACGGTAGTGCGCTGTTCCACTTCTGCCGCCACACGGTCAGGGTGTAGTCTGTCCAGTTTCGTCATGAGGCGTCGGCCCCAACGCAGTTCTGCTGGGCTTTTGCCAGAGGTAGTGGATGGAGTGGTATGTTGACTCAATAGGAATTGTGCCAGTCTTTGATGCCAGTCTCCGATGATAATCCGTTTCAGGGCGTCTTTTGTTGACCTTACCATGCGTTCTGCAAGGCCGTTAGTCTCCGGGTGGAAGGGGGCAGATGTGATGTGCCTAATTAAGTTGGCTCTGTTGAAGGCCTGAAAATCAGCAGACGTAAATTGTGGGCCGTTGTCTGACACAATGACATCAGGTAGGCCATGTGTTGCAAAGAGTCCCCGCAGCACCTGTACGGTTTTGGGCGTGGTCATGCTGGACACGGGAACTACCTCTAACCATTTTGAGTAACTGTCCACAACTATGAGGAAAAGGTGGCCTTGAAAGGGGCCTGCATAGTCAATATGAATTCTTGACCAGGGCGTAGAAGTTGGTTCCCATTTATACACTGGGTGGTGTGGTTGCTCAGGCCTTGTTTTTTGGCACTGATAGCACCCTGCAACCTGCTGTTCAATTTCTTTGTCGAGACCAGGCCACCAAACATAGCTGCGGGCCAGAGCTTTCATCCTAACAATGCCTGGGTGCCCTTTGTGTAATGCCTGCAATACCTTAATTCTCAGTTTGTCAGGGACTATAACCCTGCTTCCCCATAGTAGACATCCTTTATGTGACGATATTTCATTTCTACGGGTAAAGTATTGTTGAAAGTCCTTCCATGGGCTCTGTGCCTGCCAGCCTGAGGCCACCCAAGCTGCTACTCTGCTTAAGATTTTATCGTTAGCTGTGCTGCTAGCTATATCCTTGGCTTGGAGGGGTGAGTCAGGGAGGTCCTGAATGGTAATGAGATTACAGGCTGGGGCAGGGTCTGGCTCGACAATGGACAGGGGGAGCCTGCTTAGTGTGTCAGCGTGCCCCATGTCTTTCCCAGGTTTATATTTTAAGTCATAAGAGTAGGCAGACAGGAAGACGGACCAACGTAAAACTCTGGGGCATAGTATCTGAGGTGTTATTTTGTTGGTTGTGAATAACCCCAACAGGGGTTTGTGATCAGTGAAGATGACGAATTTCCTACCATACAGGTAGTTGTGGAACTTCCTAACCCCTGCCACGAGGGCTAATGCCTCCTTATCTATTTGCGCATAGTTCCTTTCTGCAGGTGTAAGTGTCCTGGAGTAAAAGGCAATTGGCTTTTGCTCCCCTGTGTCTTCTAAGTGACTGAGCACTGCACCTACACCATATGGAGAGGCATCGCATGCTAGGCATACAGGTTGTCCTTCGACAAAGTGAGTGACAGCTGAATTTCTTGAGAGCAAGTGTTTTAGGGTTTTGAAGCTATTGTCATGTTTTGTGGACCGTTTCCAAGGGGCGTTTTTGTCTAGCAGCCTATGCAGAGGTTCTGCAATAGTTGCCTTATGGGGTAAGAATGAATGGTAGAAATTAATTAAATCTAAGAATGCCTGTAATTCCGCCTTATTTTTAGGAGTAGGAGCCAACTTAATAGCTCTTACTTTCAAGTCAGTGGGGTGGATGCCCTGCGCATCTATCCTAAACCCTAAAAATTCGGTTGATCTTACCCCAATACAGCACTTATCTTTTTGTAATTTTAAACCGGCAGTCCTGAATCTGCTGAGTACTGCTCTTAGCCTGTCAGCCAACTGTGTCTCCGATTCCCCGGCGATCAGCACATCATCAAAATACGGGCACACACCAGGTATACCTTTCAGCATTTTTTCCATAATTTCCTGGAAAATTCCCGGAGCTACAGCGATTCCAAATTGCAAACGATTTACGCCAAAGGTTCCCTTGTGTGTGACAATTGTTTGAATTTCAGCTGTTTCGCGGGAAACCAGAAGTTGCTGATACGCCTGCGCCAAGTCGAGCTTGGCAAAGATGGCGCCGGACTGTATTGCTGCGAGGACGTGTTTCACCGAGGGGACTGGGTAAGCATGCGGATTCAAGGCCCGGTTTACCGAAGCCTTATAATCCGCGCAAATTCTTATTTTACCATTCGGTTTTAGGGGGGTGACAATAGGCGTTTCCCATTCCCCCCCTTCTACGGGCTCTAGAATTCCCTGCCTTACTAATTTATCTAACTCGCTTTCAACTTTTTCTTTTAAAGCGAACGGGGCCCTCCTAGCTTTAATTCTCACGGGCAGGACTTCTGGATTAAGTCTCAATTTAACTGGGGTCCCGGTGTATTTTCCCAACCCCCCAAACACGTCTGTAAACTCGTTACAGATGGAATCTAGGTTATTAGATTGGACGCTGTTTATTCCCCCTAGCCAAATGCCCAGGGCCTGAAACCAATCTAAGACCACTAAATTCGTCCTTTTCCCTTCGGTGATGAGAATTTCCAGCTGACCCTGGAATTCCTTATATTTGACTAGCACAGTGGCTTGTCCTCTTAGTTTAATCGGGGAGCGTTGGAAGTCCATTAGTTTAATTTTGGTGGGTGTTATGCCAATCCGCTGCCTGCTCTTAGAACAAATTAAAGATAGGGTCTCAGATGAAATTAAAGAGACTGGCGAGCCAGAATCCACTTCCATTTGGCAAGGGATTCCCTCTATGCTAATAGTGATTTGGATTTTAGGTTTGAGCGGGGGGTGGATTGCCGACTGGCATGCCACTTCCAAATTTTCTATAATCTGGGGTGCCCGGGTCCCTGGGGTTTCAAGGGGGGTACTGGTACCTGCAGGCTGCTCGTCGATGTTGTTTACGTTGTTGTGGTTTCGGGCTCGGCAGACGGATTGTATGTGGCCGGTTTTACCACATGCATGGCATTTGGCTCCGCGGAAACGGCAGGATGCTCTGGGGTGATTGCCCTCGCAGCTGGCACAATTTTGGCTGTTCCCACTTGCGTTGTGGCTAGGGACTCTCGAATTTCTGTTGGCCCCGACCGGCTTCTTTTGCGTCTGGATGTGGTCACGTCGGTTCTTGAACTTCTCCAGCCTTTGTAGAATAGCGTCGATTTCAGCTTCGTTGGCTTGTTCCCCTTCTCCGCTGTCACTAGCATTTTCCTGGTGCACGGAGCCGTTCGGGTTGTTGTTATGTCTGAGCGCATTCTTTTCGTTGGTCGCCTCCTGAGCCATAATTTCGTTGACTACTTCTGACAGGCTCAGGGTTGGTTTAGCTATTATTTTTTGCTGGAGGTGATCGTCACTCAGGCCGAACACAATTCGGTCCCAAATCTGGTCTTCCAGGTCTGGGAACCTGCACATTCGGGCGGCTTGTCGCATGGCAGCCACGAAATCCATTGCCGATTCGCCTGGAAGTTGGTTCCTCTGGATGAATCGGAGTCGCCAGTAGATTTCAGACTTCTTAGGCATGAAGTGTTGGCTCAATTTGCTGATGAGGTCAGCGTAGGGTAGTGCCGTGACAGGATCTGGGATGCATAGCCCGACAGCTACATCGTACACAGCTGGCCCGCTAATGCAAAGCAGCACCGCTGCCTTTGCCTTGTCTTCTGTGATTTTATTCACAAAGAGATACCCCTTGACTTGTCCCAAGTGGGACTCCCACTGTCCCAGGTGGCAGACATTGAACTCGCGGATGTGTCCGATTTGGGTCATTTTGTCCTGGTCTGGTTACTGCTCTTACCGGGAAGGAATCAATCAGGAGAATTTTCTCTTCCCTCCTTTCCTGCGTTTGCTCATGCTTCAGCTCTAGTGACTCAGCTAGCGCTTCAGCTCAACAACAGTATCCCACCCTCATTGCCACTGTTAAGTATCGTGGGTAGACCGGTCAAGACAGATGACAGGACGTCGAGGTTTCAGCTCAAGCTTTATTGTGGTTGGAACAGACGGAGTCTCCACAGCTCAGCTCCTTTAAATACTGTTGCCGGCAAGCCGGTGTCCAATCCACATCCTTAAAGGGTCCCGCCAGAATGGCCTGACCAATAGGACGGGAGTTATGATGCCACCTTTTGTTGCCGGGTGTTACACAGCTGATGTTCAGCTGAGCTGTCTGCTTAACAATGCTTAACTTATATTCAATATATAACAAAAACATTTTAACCACTTGTCAGGAAAACATTTCAACCACTGTACTAGTCCTTAATATAAGTAGTCCTCGACTTACAGACACAACTGAAACCAAACTTTCTGTTGCTGAGACATTTGTTAACTGAATTCTGCTTCATTTTACAACCTTTCTTGCCATAGTTGTTAAGTAAATCACTGCAGTTAAGTTAATAACATGATTGTTAAGTAAGTCTGGCTTCCTCATTGACTTTGCTTGTCAGAAGGTTGCAAAAGGTAATCACATGACCCTGTGACACTGCAACCATCATAAATATGAGTCAGTTGCCAAGCACTGAATTCTGATCACATGACCACGGGGATGCTGCACTGGTTGTAAATGTGAAAAATGGTCATAAGTCACTTTTTTCAGTACCATTGTAACTTTGAGCTGTTATAATTTGAGGACTATCTGTGCTGGTAAATAGAAGTATAGAACTTATTAAACTGCAAAGTAATAAAAAGAACTTTTAAAACTAATGTTTAAGCCATTTAAGCCTTAATGTATATGCATCTTAATGCTTACAAATATAAATCTGATCCTGGGTGTATGTGCACAAATATTTATAGACACATACAGAGGGTAACAAACACATAAATCAATATAAGTCCAGGACACCAAAGAGGTTACTTGGGTGGGAGGATTGTTCAGCTGTCAGTTGTGTGAGATGAGTGGGTATAATAATTAAAGACCCACCCAGAAGAAGGAAAGTTACTGGCCATTGCTTTCTTGAAACATAAATGTGGGAGGATATACAGTAGATGCAGAGAACCTGTAAAAGGAAGGACATAGTAGCCTGTATCCTGACTGAATAACTTGCAAGTTACTGTCAAAGAAGATTTCTTATGCCAGTTTAAAGTCAAGCAGCCTGAATACAGCATAAGTGCAGCAACTGGAAGTGCAGATATAGGGTGGGTTTTTTTAGAAAGTAAAACTTAGTAAAGTAAGTAAACTTTTACTATATCTTGGACAGAGAGAGCTAATCAAGTTTGCTATATTTATATGATAAAGACCATGCTTCGGAGATGTTGTACATTTAAACTTGGTTTTTAGACTGGCAAGAAGGATGTAGTGCTGCTAATCCAAGCTAGCCACTCACAACTAGTTTGATTTACTTCCCTTTCATTCTTTTCACAAGCAGAGCCACACAAATCTGGCATTGAAGAGCTTTGTGTGGCATATGGATCTCGCATTATGGCTAAGTGTGTAACAACACACTTTGATTTGTTCTCATATTTAATTATAATCCCTAGTCCAGAGAATCCTTCCTAGATTCTTTACAAACTTCTGGAAAGGGAGATAAACAGACTGTATAAACCAAGATTCTCCTTATTCATAAAATAACATTAAATAAAATGTATAATAGAAATAGTTATTTGATGTTGGATTAAATATTAGGTATCCATAAAGTTTCCAATAAGCTTGTCTTCATTTTACTTCTCAGAGTAATAACCTTACAGTGTCATAAAATTTAGAGTAGCAAAAGCTTACTTGTCTACAAGTATGATAAGGCTTTAGAGTTATCGCCTGCATGCATTGATATAGATGATAGGTATAAACAAATAAGAGATATAAATGTATGCAGAATTTACTTTCCTTGTCTGGATTCATACCCAGAAAATAATGAATAGATTAGAACATGTGAAGATATAATTATGGTATTTTAATCTCTGACAGATCTCACATTGCTTTGCCTTACAGCTATTGCTCTGCTTCAAACTTTTAAAAGACGACAAGCAATTCTAAACATTTGTGAACATGATATAGTTGGTAAATATTGTCTGGATAATCCATGGGAAATATTTTCTGGAACACCCTATACATTAGAAACACAAAAGAAGAACATTGCAAATATGGTGAGACGTAAACTAGTCAATATTCAGTGAATAGTCAGTAACAACATTAACTCGTAGCATTTGTCAAACTTATTTGAGCCTGAATATTGGAAGATTTTAGACCAAATAACATAGATTGGCTTATTAATTTTGTTTCATTTTCTATTTCTCTTTCTTCCTTTTTTTAATTTGAACTGTATAAACAAAAATGTGGTTTTGGTATAGGAGAGCCAATGTGTTTCATACTCAACATAGTTTTTAGAAAAGTCATCTTAGTGGCTGTGTAATTTCTTCTTGTATTTGTAGTAGGTAGGGGGAAAGAAAGGCTATTTTAGGATTCAGATAAATATTATTTTAATCTTTAAGATGATTGTTTTATTCCTGTACAAAACAAGCATGGAATACCTTTTGTGGAAAGAAAGGATGAAATATATTTTCTTGTTAATTAAATAATAAAATAGCTAGTATAGTCTAGAGCATGGGTGTCAAACCTGCCATGTCATGTGACTTGTCATGACATATCATGACTTTTTTTCACATTGCCAGAGCTGGGCTGGGTGCAGCCTCTGCATGATGCAACTGGCCTATGGGCCAGCAGTTTGACACACCTGGTCTAGAGGTTAAGGCATCAGGCTAGAAACCAACAGTCTTAGGCAGGCAAGCCAACTGGGTAATTTTGGGCCAGTCACTTTCTCTCAGCCCAACCCACCTCCTAGGGTTTGTTGCGGTGGGGAAAATAGTAGGAGGAAGGTATGTTCACTGCCTTGAGTCACTAATAGAGTCATTTATAAAGTAATAAAAACGGAATAAAAATCTACTTATTAAAATATATATCATAATCCAGATATAGATAGACTCTCTCTGCTCTGTCTATACACATGTATAGTTTTTTTATAAGACAAATAAGATTTGAATTTCCATTTCTCAGCTGGATAGAACTGTTGGAACACCATTCAAGGCACCCAATTGTTCTGTTCCAGCTTACAACTGGCCCTGTTTGTGTGTCAGGGACAACCCCTTTTTCCTTTTAACAATCAGTAGGCTGGAAAAAAAACCAACCCAAATTTATTTACAGTTCCAAATAATAAAGCCTTTCAAACAAAAAAGCAGCAGAATATTTTCTTCAACCAAAAATACATGATTCAAAACATCCAACAAGAGTCAAACAAGAGTCAAACAGATTAGCAGGAACAGACCAGATTCTCTTTGAATGTCTCTGAACAGTTGCCTTCAGCAACCAGCACCGCCCACACCTTCCCCTTTTATAATCTGTCCCAAGGCGTGGCTTCTCAATGCCTTCTCCTCCTTTCACTGAGTTGCCTCATTGACTTTCTCTGCTCTGCTCTGCTGGATGGCCTTCTGCTTCTAGCGTCTCTGAACAGATTCAGCTGTGACTCCTCTGAGTCCGACACCTCCGCCTCACACAGCTGAGCCTCATGAGGAACATGACTGGAGGGACCAGGCTGAGAGTCCTGCATGCATCAGAGCCTCCCCCAACACCGAAGGCTCTCCAAACCCCTCCTCCTCCTCCTCAGATTCCTCAGACTCAGCTGCTGGAAGCACAGGCTGACACTGAATCACAACACCCATAATATTTTAGTACTCCCCAAAAGGAGGTGAGTAAAGCACAGAGGTCCCCAACCTTTTGGGCACCAGGCACCGTTTCCATGGAGAGAGGTTTTTCTGTGGAACGGAGGGTGCGTTGTTTTGTGTGCTGCCTGCATCCTGCAGATGGCATACTGTGGCCTGGTACTGGTCCATGGACTGGGGGTTGGGGACCCCTGGTATAGCAGACATAGATTCCAAAGGAGGAAGATTTTCAGAGAAAGAAATAATAGGACTCAATTTTCCTTGCCAAATGTTATTTATTATAAGAAATCCATCTGTTTCAGGATAGCAGAAGTAAGGATGGATAGTCTAATGAGAGGATAATTGCTACTGAACAATTGATTTAAATTCTTCCAGAATTTAGAAGAATTTGATTCAGGAAACAGAAGGGAGAACTGAATCCTCTGGAATCTATGCATGCTATTCTCACACTCCTTTTGGGGGAGTACTAACAAATTCTGGGGTGCCCTGAATGTATTCCAGCTGTTATAAGCCTGCATGCCCAGAGACTTAATTCAGGCATTATACAAATGAATAGGAACAATTATACTAGGACATTTTAGGATATGCAACTTTACATCTGAGCATCCATTTCTCATTGATTATAAATAATTTATTTCCTTTAAAATCTACACAAGGAAACTTAAATAGATTCAGTATAAAAATTAATGAGGCCTACTTGTATAAACTAGTCAATGGGGTATATTTTGTTTATGCAAGAATCAGTGACTGCTTTAAATATATCATAGGGATTATGTTTCCATAACAATCATCATCCATAAACTATTAATCTAGATACAGAGTGCTACATGTATATTTAATAGTATTCTTTTGGAAAAAACATACAGGTTATTTACATTTTCTATAGATATAACAGTTTAAGGACATTTAATATTGGTATCTAATTCTGTACTGTCAGAGTGTTTTAATATAACAGAGAGATTATGCAATGGCCTGAGATTTGTCTAGTGTATGTGCTACATGTCAACAGAGATGCTCAGCTCTTAATAAAATATATAAAACTAGGTAAGCAACAGTAATGAGTATCATTCTATCAAAGTCAAAAATAAAATGCATTTGACTGTTAGCATATGTTCTGGCATATATCCTAGAGAAATTTATTACAATTTTTGAAAAAGTAAAGTCAGTATCTACAATGTATTCTTATTTGACTAACAATATTTTAAAACTAACCTGGACATTAGCCATAAAAAAATCACACTATTACAAAATATAGCATAACAAGTCTTCAACCTGTTATATATTTCAAATTTTGGGTGGCTGGGGAGAGAAAGAGTTTACAGTATATTTGCTGAAAAAAAATCATTTTTTTCTTTAAAAAATAACTTTCAGTATAGAATATATAATTGGAAGACAAAAATGATGAGATGAAGCATTAAAATGAGGTTTGAATTTCTTGAACAGCACTTATTAGACCTATCATCTCATACTAAACTAAATACCACTGGTGTTAAGTTTCAGATACTGCTGGAATTTGAGGAGAAATTGACTAGTGCAGTAAGAAGCAGTGATATTCATAGTTTTCCATTTTGTTAATAACTAATCAACTAATCAACTTGCACTAGAAAAAAGGATAAGCAAGAACACTTCTAAGAGCCACACCTGGCTTTGGAATCACCTGCTATGGACCAAAACAAACACTGAAATTTATTTAAGTGTCATTTAAAATCATTTCATGAACATTAAATTCAAGCAATATAAAATTCATCATGTATCTAATCATTACCACCTATAGTGACTGGGGTGTTAGGCAGCATATAAATTAATTGTTGTATGGTTGGTTGCACAATCAGCCAGATGTTCAGACTGCATTTGGCATTTTGGTCTACCTACTAAGTTATGCCCAAAGACCTGAGACAGGGAGATATTGTTTGATGATGTTAAAAGTATTGTCACAGGACATATTGGTATTCCTTGCTTAACAGCTCGTCATTTTATGACTGCAGGTATGATGGTCATGGAATGGGTGCCTTACAGCCTGTAAAGCAACCTTGATCATCATAAATGGTCATGCTTCCATCTCCCCCATTGCCACGTGACTACATAACTGGTTTCAGTCTTTCACATTTCTGTGACCATGATTTAGCAATAGCAATAGCACTTAGACTTATATACCACTTCACAGTGCTTTACAGCCCTCTCTATGAGGTTTTGTGCCAGTTTTTGGCATGTCCTGGAGAAAAACAGCAGAAGAAACAGATTTGTTTAATGCATGCTGCAAGAAAGTAATTTTCTGGCCATGTGGGTGCCTTGACTTACAACTGCAAAGACTTACAACTGTACTTCTTTGCTCAGTTATAGTCATAGTCAATGATTTCCCATAAGCTGTTCCAAGTATAGCTGCCTTTTACTTTTACAATTGATTGATGGTAATTTTGTTAATACTGTTGGCATTCAAGTGGTGCTCCAGATGTTTTGGGATGCATTATTATTATTTATTTATTTAATCTTTAATTTGATTCACAGTCTGGGACTGGTAAAAACTTAACAATTCTAGTCCTAACCAAGGACCTAAGAGCTGTTAAAGTAACGTCTGAGTATATGGGCAATTCTGAGTAATGTGGTTTTTTGCAAAGTCAAGATATTCAGGTCTAATAAGTTCAAAATTTCCATGTATCTAGGCAGCTCTTCAGGTATTGCTCCAAGGGCTCCTATTACTATTGGTACAACCATTAATTTCTTCCTCCATAGTTACTCAACTTCCATTTGCAAATCATGATATTTTGTTATCTTTTCTAGCTGTTTCTCTTCAATTCGTGCATCACCTGGTATTGCAATACCAATGAAGCAGACTTTTTTCTTTTCCACAATAATGGTGTCAGGCGTGCTGTGGGCCAGATGTCTGTCTGTTTGGATCCAAATTTCCCACAGGATCTTGACTTGCTCCAAGGGCTCCTATTACTATTGGTGGTGGTGGTTGTTCAACCATCTGATGTACTTGCAACAATCCATGCCCATCTATTTGCCTTGATAGATAGAGTCTGTCAATGTCACTGCGTCGATGAAGGGATCATTGGCGCATGCCCAAGATGGCGGACGTGCTTGGGTGAGCTCCGTGGTGAGCTCCGGCTACCTTGGTGTCCTTGGAGTCCTCGGAGTCCAAAGGGGGGCTGCAGAGGTTTTCCCCTCTGCGCTGGAATTTGCTGAGCTGAAAGAGCTAGGAAGAGAGATGGCTGATATTTCCGTCGGCGATGCAGACCCGTTCTGAAGCGCTCCAGTGTTTTTTTCTTTGGAGCGTTTTCCAGCGTTTTCTTCCTCTTTGCAGGCCCTCTGTGGAGCGGTGAGCTGCCGTGGCTTGGAGGGCTCTGAGCAGCTGTTTCTCGGAGCCATAGAGCTGCGGCCTAGAGCGGCCTCTAGAACGCGGAACGCGTCTTCACTTTTCTCGCTTTTGAGAAGATTCTTGTGACTGGAACTTTTGTCATCCTTAGGTTATGTCGGTTAATTGCTGCTCTAATTCCTCTTTTCCCCTCACGAACCCACCGAACCCATCAGACTCAGAAGGTCTTGGAGATGAGCCGCTGTGAGAGGGTGGCTCAGCTATACCATCAATTGCACCACCCTAGTGTTGTGACTCAGGGTCAGCCTGTGGGTCCGACAGCCGGCTCCGATGTATCGGAGGACTCAGATGTGGGGGAGGAGG
Source organism: Vipera berus (assembly GCF_964194415.1). Lineage (NCBI taxonomy): Eukaryota > Metazoa > Chordata > Lepidosauria > Squamata > Viperidae > Vipera > Vipera berus. The sequence continues at coordinate 29,422,707 of NC_138208.1, forward strand.
GAAACGAACCGGCTGATGATGATTTGGAGACTTTGCAGAGTCCTCAGCCGGGAACCTCTGCTCAGCTGTGTGAGCCCGAGAGTGCGGAGGATGATGACCCACAGCTGGCCCTGTTCAAGGACGCCCGACGCAGGAGGCAGTCGAGCAGGGACAAACAAAGGAAGGCTATGGGACTCCTCGGGAGGAGGCACAGGGAGACCACGCCCTGAGCTCTCTATAAAAGGAGTGTTTGGGGAGGGGCTGGTTGCTGAAAGCAACTCTTTTGCTTGAGAAGATAAGTTCTTGTGTGTTTACTATTAAATCTTGGCAGAAGCCTTTTAGCCTTGGACGCTTTCCAGTCTCTTCTTTTGATTAGGGGTGCGAGAAGAGGGCTGGTTCAGAACAGTTTGCTTTCAGCCACCCACCCCTTAATACTACGATGGAGCAGCTTCTTGCCGAGAATGCCCAGCTCAACCAGCAACTCACCTTGCTGGCCACTCAGGTGGCACAACTGCAGGCTCAGGTACATGCTGCCCCCCCACCCAGGAGGAAATGTCAGATAGCTATGCCGGATAAATTTGCTGGTAAACCAGAACTGTTTCCTGCCTTCCTGGGACAATGCCAGCTTTATATCAGCGTGAGAGCAGCTGATTTCCCCACTGACCGAGATAAGGTGGGATTCGTGTTGAGCCTTCTGTCGGGAGATGCAGCTCGTTGGGGCACGCCTATGTTGGCACAGCCTAGCCCTTTGTTGGATAACTTTGGGGGGTTTTGTGACCATATGCGCCTCATGTACGAGGACCCGATTAAGGCGCAGACCGCCACCCGACGCCTGAAAGCTTTGAGGCAGGGTCAGCGCCCTCTACAGGCCTATATCAGCGATTTCCGGCTGCTTAGCCAGGATTCCGCCTGGAATGAGGCTGCGCTCGTGGATGCCTTTCAGGATGGCTTGTCAGAGGAGATGTTGGATGAGCTGGCCCGCGTGGACATTCCCTCAGACCTGAATGGGCTGATCCATCTTTGTCTGCGGATCGATGCCCGGCTGCAGCAGCGTAAGAGTCGCCGTGCCACCCCACAGACCCCTGCCGCCCCTGTTGTGCGTGAGCCCCCAGTCCAGAGGGAGGAGCCAATGGAGCTGGGTGCCGCCAGGTCCCGTCTATCGGTGACGGAAATGGACAGACGACGATCGGAGGGGTTGTGTTTTTACTGTGGGGACCCTGGACATTTGGCTGCTTCTTGCCCGAAGAAGCGTCAGCGGGCGTCAGTGACCAAGCCTGCCCCGAGAAAGTCCCCTGCTTTGCTATCGGGAAACGGCCCGAGCCCGATCTAGACGGTGTGAAAGATCGGGCGACCCACAACGATCACGCCGAGCGACGCCGTTCCGACGGTGCCTGTGAACCTCCACGGCATTTGATTCTGGAGGCACGACTGATCCTCCCTGGCAAGCCAGAGGGGATTCCGGTCCATGCCTTAATTGACTCTGGGGCTACCACTAACTTTATGGATTCGGCCTTTGTGGCCAAATGGGCTGTTCCCCAGTGTCCAGTGGATCCGCCCATGCTTGTGGAGACCATCGATGGTCGAGTGCTCCTGTCCGGGCCTATCACGGCCGCCACGCAACCCGTGTGTATGGCCATCAGTACCCATGTGGAGGCCATTCAGTTCTACGTCACTTCGGATCTGCACTTCCCCGTGGTCTTGGGACTGGCGTGGCTCCGGGCGCATGATCCACAGATCTATTGGTCGCAGAACTTGGTCACCTTCCCAAGTTTGCAGTGCGTGGACCACACCCGCCATATCTGTGCCGGCCAGGTGGAGGGTTCCCCAGGGGTTTCCTTGCCTCCCGAACTGTCCGACTTTGCTGACGTGTTCAGCGAGTCAGAGGCGGACCAACTACCCCCGCACAGGCCCTACGACTGCTCCATTGACCTAGTCCCTGATGCGCCTCTCCCAGTGGGGCGTTTGTACTCCATGTCGGAGCCCGAGTTGGCTGCATTGCGGGACTTCCTGACAAAGAACTTGGCTCGTGGTTTCATCCGGCCCTCGTCCTCGCCAGTGTCTGCGCCCGTGCTCTTCGTCAAAAAGAAGTCGGGCGAGTTACGGCTTTGCTGTGACTACCGGAAACTCAACGCTATCACGGTGCGTAACCGCTACCCGCTGCCCCTCATCCCCGAGCTCTTGGACCGACTCCGGGAGGCTAAGATCTTCACGAAACTGGACCTGCGTGGAGCTTACAACCTCGTCAGGGTTCGGCCGGGTGATGAGTGGAAGACGGCGTTTGGTACTCGCTATGGACATTTCGAGTACACGGTGATGCCGTTTGGCCTGACCAACGCCCCCGCTGTGTTTCAGCATTTTATGAATGACATCTTTCGGGATCTGTTGGACCAGTTTGTTGTGATTTACCTGGACGACATCCTGATTTACTCCCCGTCGCGTGAAGCGCATCATCAGCATCTCCGTCAGGTCCTGCAGCGCCTCCGGAAACATCGGCTGTTTGCCAAGTTGGAGAAGTGCCAGTTCTACCAGGTGACCATTGATTTCTTGGGTCACCGCATTTCTCCTGAGGGCATCGCCATGGAACCGAGTAAAGTTGAGTCGTTGCAGAGTTGGCAACCCCCGCGTCGCGTGAAGGATATTCAGCGACTTCTTGGATTTGCCAACTACTATCGGACATTCATCCCTGGCTTTGCTGCCTTGACAGCCCCCCTCACCCGGCTCCTGCAGAAGAAGACTCGGTTCCAGTGGAACGCCCCCGAACAACAGGCGTTCCAAGCTTTGAAGGACGCCTTCATGAAGGAGCCCATCTTGAAGCATCCTGACCCGCAACGGCCGTTTGTCGTGGAGGCGGACGCCTCCGACATTGCCATTGGGGCCGTGTTGCTCCAGGCAGCGACGCCCAACGGTACCCTTTTCCCTTGCGCGTATCACTCTCGGAAATTGAATCCCTCGGAGCGCAACTATACCATCTGGGAGAAGGAGCTGCTGGCCATCAAGGCGGCGTTCGAGGCTTGGAGGCATCATCTGGAGGGGGCGAGGCATCAAATCGAGGTCCGGACGGACCACAAGAATCTGGAAAGCCTGCAGACCGCTCGGAATTTGAACCAACGCCAGATCCGGTGGTCCCTCTTCTTTGCGAGGTTTGACTTCCGGGTGCGGTACATACCAAGCGGGCACAACCAGAGAGCGGATGCTCTGTCCAGGAAGCCCGAGTACACCCGAGTGGAAGACAAGCTTCCGCCCAGGACCGTGATCCCCGTCGAGTCTTTTGCTGCGGTGCGGGAGCCGGTGGATATACGGGCTCGGATCCGGGAGGCGCAGCAGCAGGAGGCGTGGGTGGCTCAGCGGAAGGAAGAGGTGGGGCCAGATTCGCCTTGGTCGGTCACGGATGGACTCCTGTATTATCGTGACCGGCTCTATGTTCCAGGAGGGCCACTCAGGGGACTCGTCCTCAGCCAATGTCATGATAACCCGGCTGCGGGGCATTTTGGCCTGTTCAAGACTCTGAACCTGGTCTCCCGTACGTTCTGGTGGCCCCGAGTCCGACACGATGTCCAGTCTTATGTCACCTCCTGCGTCCCATGCAGGCAGGCCAAGTCAGCGACAGGGGCCCCGCCTGGTTTACTGCAGCCTTTGCCAACGCCCAAGAGACCCTGGGGGGCTGTGTCCATGGACTTTCTGACGGATCTACCCCCATCCTCCGGCTTCACGACAGTGTTTGTGGTGGTGGACATGTTGACCAAGATGGCGCACTTCATCCCCTGTCGCGGCTTACCGTCAGCTCGCGCCACTAGTCGCATGTTCATCCAACAGGTGTTCCGGCTGCACGGCCTTCCCGATAGAGTCGTCTCCGATAGGGGGGCCCAGTTTACAGCCCGCTTCTGGCAGGAGTTGATGCGGGCGTTGGACATTAAGGTTTGCCTCTCGTCCGCGCATCATCCTCAGACCGACGGGGGTACCGAGAAGGTCATCGGCATCTTAGAGCAGTATCTGCGCTGCTACGTTAACCTGCAGCAGGACAATTGGGTGGACTATTTGGCCATAGCCGAGTTTGCCTTTAACAACTCGCAGCACACCTCCACGCAGATGACACCGTTCTTGGCCAATGTGGGTTATCACCCCCGGTTTTTCCCCCTTTCTCCCGTGGACTCACCGGAGCCGGCAGCGAACGAATTCATGGCGGAGTTACAGGCGATCCATCGGTTGGTGCGACGGCAGCTGGAGAAGGCCAAGGCCGACTACAAGAGGTTCGCCGATCGGTCGAGAAGGGATACGCCTCCACTATCGGTGGGGGATCGGGTCTGGCTGTCCACCAGGAACCTACCATCCACTCGGCCGGCGAGGAAGCTGGACCACCGTTACCTTGGACCGTTCCCAGTCGAGGCCGTCATCAACCCGGTCGCCTATCGTTTAACTCTGCCACGTTCCCTGCGCGTGCACCCCGTCTTCCATCGGTCCTTGTTGGTCCCCGAACAACCGGCTTGTCCACTTCGCCAAGCGGAACCTCCCCCATCAGGACCTCGTGATGGCGACAGCACCCCCGAGTACGAGGTCGCCAGCATCAGGGATTCCCGCTGGCTGAAAGGTCGCTTCCAGTACCTGATCGAGTGGAAAGGGTACGGGCCGGAGGACTTCACATGGGAAGACGCGACCGCCGTTCATGCCCCTGCGTTGGTGACTGCGTTTCACGAACAGTTCCCATCCCGACCGCATCCGGATCGGCAGACCCGGGGGAAGGGCCCTGCGGTGCGGGATAGTGTTGTGACTCAGGGTCAGCCTGTGGGTCCGACAGCCGGCTCCGATGTATCGGAGGACTCAGATGTGGGGGAGGAGGGAAACGAACCGGCTGATGATGATTTGGAGACTTTGCAGAGTCCTCAGCCGGGAACCTCTGCTCAGCTGTGTGAGCCCGAGAGTGCGGAGGATGATGACCCACAGCTGGCCCTGTTCAAGGACGCCCGACGCAGGAGGCAGTCGAGCAGGGACAAACAAAGGAAGGCTATGGGACTCCTCGGGAGGAGGCACAGGGAGACCACGCCCTGAGCTCTCTATAAAAGGAGTGTTTGGGGAGGGGCTGGTTGCTGAAAGCAACTCTTTTGCTTGAGAAGATAAGTTCTTGTGTGTTTACTATTAAATCTTGGCAGAAGCCTTTTAGCCTTGGACGCTTTCCAGTCTCTTCTTTTGATTAGGGGTGCGAGAAGAGGGCTGGTTCAGAACACCTATACCATCGGCTATCTCCCTAGAGGTGAGAGATCTAGGGAGGTATGCTTTATTTGGGTTGGTATGCTGTCTGCTTCTGGATAGGTCTGGGCCCTCTGTGAGAGAGAGGTGCCCGATCTGTCTCAGGAGTCACCTGGCCAGCTCAAGTGGCACGGAGCTGGTGGACTGGACATTGTTGATCTTTTGTCTTACATCTTTCCGAGTGACTATGGGACTGCCTGGCTGGATCTACCCGAAAAATGGTTTTATCCTACTCAAGCACGGACTTATTTGCGCTCAGGGGTGCCCCCCCTTCCTGGGCGCGACCTGCCTTTATTTCAATCTATCCTCTTGATCACAGGCCCAATTACTGGGACCCTGAGAGATGGTTGGGCAAGGACAGGAGCCTCCATCACAAATTTAATAAGAGGCCCCTGGTGCACTTTTTAGCTCAATTTTTTATGGGGTTAGGGAGAGGGGAGGGTTCTAAAAAGGTTTGGTTGGAGATTGGGGGGGTTCCACCAACCATTTCTCAGACCAGGCCGGGGATTGCTCACGCCGTGGTGGGGCTTGGGTTGGGGGCCTACGGTGCCCCGGAGCGGGGTGTGGGATTGCCTATTCCCACGGCGGTAGGGAATGGCCACAGGTGTATGAACAGAGGGCCGTATCAATATCCGGGAGTGCGTCCCCGCTGTCTTCAAGTGGTGATGCGCTCCGACCCTCTGATTTCGGCACGTGGTAACGGGAGTGAGGATGAGCAGCACCTGAGCTCAGGCTCGTGTATTTTAATGCCAGGTCCATAATGAATAAGGCTCCTCTCATTCGTGAGTTGATTGAGGAGGAGCATGCGGACCTGGCTTGCATTACGGAGACCTGGTTGGGCCCAGAGGGCAGTGTCCCCCTGGTTGATCTTTGCCCATCAGGCTTCCGGGTGCTGCACCAGCCTCGGGCCCAGGGTAGGGGTGGTGGAGTGGCAGTAGTTGCGAGGGAGACCTTATGTCCGCGGGAGGCCACCATGGTCCAGATAGTCGGGTGTGATTTCCTCCTCCTGAGATGTGGCCCTAGAGCTCAGTTGGGCTTGCTGCTGGTGTACTTTTCGCCTAGTCGCGTAGCAGCAGCCCTGTCTGAGCTTCTTGCTATCCTCTCAGGGTTGGTGGTTGAGTTCCCCAAACTTATGGTCTTGGGTGACTTCAACCTACCATCCCTGGGGGGATCATCTGAGTTAGCTCGGGAGTTCATGGCCTCCATGACGGCCATGGACCTGATGCAGGTTATTCAGGGCCCAACTCATGGGGGGGGTCACACGCTCGATTTGGTTTTTCTATCCGGACGGTGGTTAGATGATCTTGGTGGGGGTTTTCCAATTATTACACCCCTGTCATGGACCGATCATCATCTCCTGCAGCTGGTCTTCCGTTTTGCCACTCCCCATCATGGGGTTGCTGAGCCAATGAGATGGTTCCTCCCTAGGCGCCTGATGGACCCTGAGCGGTTCCAGGCAGCGCTTGGGCCCCCACCTGCCTCCTTTGCCCACAGCTCGGCCGATGCCCTAGTGGAAGCCTGGGAAAGGGCGGCCACAGAGGCACTCGACCGAGTTGTACCCATGCGGCCCTTGACCCGGCGCAGATCCCAATGGGCTCCATGGTTCTCCATGGAGCTCCGGGAGATGAAGCGTCGGAGATGGGGCCTAGAGAGCTGTTGGAGGTCCAGCCGATCCAAATCCGACCGGTTACGACTAAGGTTGTTCACAAGAACTTATCTCGTGGCGATGAGGGTGACAAGGTCTAACCACTTTGCCACCCTCATCGTGTCCGCAGATAATCGCCCGGCCGCCCTGTTTAGAGTACCTCGCTCCCTCCTTAATCAGGAGGTGAAGGAGGAGCCCTTGCAGGGTCGTGCCGAGGAGTTTAGTCGATATCTGTCGGACAAAATCGCTCAGATCTGGACTGGTCTGGACTCCGACTGGGCAGAGTCTGATGATGAGGATACGGGCAGTCTTGTCGATGTTATCTGGGAGGAGTTCGATCCTGTGACTCCTGAAGACGTGGACAGGATCATGGGGAAGCTGAGCTCCACCATGTGTTTGTTGGACCCATGCCCCTCCTGGCTGGTTTATGCAGCCCAGGACAGGACACGAGGCTGGCTCCAGGCAGTGATAACTGCTTCTCTGAGGGAGGGTGAGACCCCTCCTCAAGAAGCCTGCCCTGGACCCAGCTGTATTAAATAACTTTCGTCCGGTCTCCAACCTTCGCTTTCTTGTGAAGGTTGTTGAGAGCGTGGTGGCGCATCAGCTCCCTCTGTTCCTGGAGGAAGCTGATTATCTAGACCCGTACCAATCGGGCTTCAGGCCCGGGTACAGCACAGAGACGGCATTGGTCGCGCTGGTGAATGATCTCTGGCGGGCTCGGGACAGGGGCTGTTCCTCTGTCCTAGTCCTATTAGATCTCTCAGCGGCTTTCGATACCATCGACCATGGTATCCTGCTGCGGCGCCTCAGGGGGTTGGGAGTGGGAGGCACAGTTATTCAGTGGTTCTCCTCCTACCTTCTGGGGTGTTCACAGTTGGTGTTGGCAGGAGGGCAGAGGTCGACCTTGAGGCCCCTTGTTTGTGGAGTTCCTCAGGGATCGATCCTCTCGCCTCTCCTGTTCAACATCTACATGAAGCCTCTGGGTGAGATCATTCGTGGTTTTGGAGTTGGTTATCATCAGTACGCTGATGATACCCAGCTTTTTATTTCAACCCCAAACCACCCCAGTCATGCCCTCGACGTGATGTCCCATTGCCTGGAGGCGGTTCGGGTCTGGATGGGGAGGAACAGGCTTCGACTCAACCCTGACAAGACTGAGTGGCTGTACGTGCCAGCATCTCAGGATATTCAGAATATTCCATCTCTTTCTATAGGGGGGTGAGCTATTACCCCCCGTAGATAGGGCTCACAACTTGGGGGTCCTTCTAGATTCACGGCTCTCCTTAGAAGATCATATAGGAGCTGTGACTAGGGGGGCCTTCACCCAGGTTCGCCTGGTGCGCCAGTTGCGGCCCTATCTAGACCGGGATGCCTTGCATACAGTCACTCATGCGCTCGTGACCTCTCATTTGGACTACTGCAATGCTCTCTACATGGGGCTGCCCTTGAGGACCACCCAGAGGCTTCAACTGGTGCAGAATGCAGCTGCGCGAGTTGTGTTGGGGGTCTCCCGATACTCCCATGTTACACCTCTGCTCCGCGAGCTGCCTTGGCTGCCGGTTGCCCTCCGGGTGAGATTCAAGGTGCTGGTTATGACCTACAAAGCCCTACATGGCATGGGTCCAGATGACCTATGGCAGCACCTGCTGCCGGCATCAACTTCCCTCCATCCAGTGCGCTCCCACAGAGAGGGCCTCCTCAGGGTGCCTCCGATCAAAGAATGTCGATTGGTGGCCCCCAGGGGGAGGGCGTTCTCTGTGGGCGCACCCGACCTGTGGAACCGCTTGCCGGTTGAGCTCCGGATGGCTCCCGACCTGCGCTCCTTCCGGCGTGATTTAAAAACTTATTTATTTGAACAATCTGGCCTGGTCTGATGGGTTTGGGGTTGGATTTAGTTTTAACACACTTTTAGTATTGTATTATTGGGCATAATTATTTAATTCTTTTTAATATCTTTTTTAACTTTTGTATTTACATTTTGATATTTATTGCCCTGTACACCGCCCTGAGTCCTTCGGGAGAAGGGCGGTATAAAAATTTAATAAATAATAATAATAATATGATTCATTGTCATTATTTTTCTGGTTTTCCTATTCATTGCTTTTAGTTCTACTTGAGTCCAGTCCACTATTCCACCTGTGTATTTAATGATTGGAATTGCCCAGGTGTATATTGCCTTGATGGTATTTCCTCCATTGAGTTTGGTCTTTAAGATCTTCTTCACTCTCTTGATGTATTCAGCTCTAATCTTTTTCTTGACTTCAGTGTGCTTGATGTTATCAGCTTGAAGGATACTGAGGTATTTGAAGAGTCCTCATCCAGACTCTTAATGTTATTTTCATGAAGCATCTTAATTCCTTCAGTTTTCACTATTTTCCCTTGTTTGATAGTGAGTGTGGCACATTGTCCTGTCCAAACTCCATTGTAATATCTTGGCTATATATACAGACGGTGTTGAGCAGCGATTCTATTTCAGATGGTATTTTTCCATACAGCTTCAGATCATCCATGTAAAAGAGATAGGATAATTTGGCAGATGTTTTTGATGTTTGATAGCCATGGGCTGAATTATTCAGTATTGTTGACAGAGGAAACGTGAAATGACAAATAGTAGTGGTGATAGTGAATCTCCTTGAAATATTCCTCTCTTGATATTAACCTCTCCCAGTCTCTCACCATTGACCTGCAAATGTATCTTCCATTGTGCCATCGATCTTTGCACAAGTTTCTGATGTTTCTACTGACTCCTATTATTTCTAAGCATTTGATTATCCACTCATTTGGCAGAGGATCTAATGACTTTTTTAGTCAATCCATGCTACATTTAGGTTGGTCTTCCTTCTCTTGCAGTTTTCCAAAATCATTTTGTCAATTAGGATTTGATCTTTTGTTCCCCAGCTTAAGTGGAAATAGATTGTTTTCAACTACAGTAGATGCAGTTGGACTGCATCAGCTACCACACCAGTTAGCAATTTAAAAGTTGTTGGTAAGCAAGTAATTGGCCTGTAGTTGCCTGGTCTGCCCCTTTTCCTGGATCTTTCAAGTAGGTTTTCCCAGATGTTATCCACTCTTCAATTTCACCTGTAGTCAGTGGTGGGATTCAGCGAGTTTGCACCACTTTGGCAGAACCGGTAGCTAATTTTTTGTTGCCCAAGCCCAGAATGGACTTCCAGAAGCAGCATCCACACAGAGAAGCAGTTGTTCACATTTTTGAATCTCACCACAGCCTGTAGTATGTTGTTAAACTGTTTGACAAAGAGTGGGTATAGAACAGTTAGATGTTTTAACCAAAAACCATGCAGTTCATCTTCACCTGGTGCTGACCAATTCTCGAACTTCCTTGCTCTTTTCTCTACCATTTCTGCTGTTGTTACTAGTTCTTTCATTTCAACTTTTTTTATTCCTACCAACCCCTTTTAACCAAGCTGCGTACTTGTTGTATTTCTTTGGGTTATCCCATATCTGCACCCAGAACTGCATTGTTTCTTCCTGGTCAGGTACTGACTAATTCACTGCAGTTTCTCCATTGATGGATTGGTAGAAACATTTCTGATTGGATTGAACTTAGAGGTTCTGCCTATAATCTGCAATTCAAGCTTCATATCTGTTGATCTTTGCTATAGCTCTTATTTGGTGCTTTATTATTTCCAATGCTTCTTTGTTCTTCCTTTTTTCTAAGTGATATTTCTTGATTAGGTATTATTTGGACTTCCTGTTCTTCAGCTTCTTTTCTTTCATCTCTTCTAGCTTGCTTGTGTCTGATCTCAACTTGCTGATTTTATTTTCCAGTCTAATCCTACATTTTTGCACTGCACTGTTCATTTTTTTTCTTCTTTGTTGATTTTGCATCCCAAGTGTTCAGTTATAACTGCAGTTGTGCTGTACATTAGTTGGTTTGTTTCTTGAAGTGAGCTGGTGCTTATACTTGATATTGCAGTATTTGCATCTTTTAATGCTTGTGCTAGATATTTCTTTGGAATAAGCTTCAATGCAGGCAGTCTTATTCTGAGGTTTTGTGCTGTTCTAGATTCTCAATTATTCTTTGTTTCAATCCTGAAAGTTTGGGCGGCTGAAGGATTGAGCCCCCCCGAAGCCTGGGTTGCTCCGAGCTGCGCAGAGCCCCTGCTCTGGGATTTATGGAGCAGAGCCAGGCGTTAGCAACCACCCCTGCCAAAAGGATTTTGATTATCAAGATGCAGGCAGAGCGGTACAGGAGGTCAAGGTGATGTGGACTCTTATCTTTACTCTCTAGCTCAATGGATTTTATAGCTTTAAAGTGAAAGTGCGTAATAAGTGAAAGTGGGGGAAGATGGCGGCTAAAACTTCTAAAGCTCTTCGGAGTGCGGGGTCTTCCCTGGTGCAACAGACCTCATTGCAAGCTTTGCTTCCTCCTGCACCTCCTCCGGCATTGACGCTTAAGGATTTACAAGATGCTCTTGGAAAGCATTCACAATTGATGTCTGACATGATGGATGAAAAGGTGAAAAAGTTGGAGGAGAAACTGGAGAAGAAGATGGAAGAAAAGTTTAGAGCAATGAGGGTGGACATGTTGTCTATGATTGAATCTGTAGCTGAATGTGTGCAACAGCTGGATGAAAAAGTGAAGGATCTCAGTCAAAAGAACTCTATATTAGAAGCAAAGGTATCAGAAAATGAAAATATAAGGGATAAAATGGACGGAGAATTGAGCCTTGCTCAGTATCATCAGATGCAGTATGCTATTAGAATCAGGGGTTTAAAGGAGAACTGTAAAGAAGATTTAAAGCAGCTGATTTCTGAGGCTCTGGAAGGGGTATTGGGCCAGCCAGCATCTGAAATTGAGGGAAATATGGACAAAATTTTTCGTGTAAATTCATGGATTGCAAGACAAAGGAAGTTACCCAGAGATGTGGTGGTCTATTTTACAAAGAGAGTAATTAGAGATGAAGTTATTCAAGCTGCTTATGATACTAAACTGGTAGTGGCTGAGCAAGAAGTCTTGGTTTTAAAAGAGATTCCTCCGAAGATTTTAAGGAGAAGGAAAGATTTTGCATTTTTAGTACAGGAACTTAAGAAATGTGATATTAAGTTTAGATGGGAGATTCCAGTTGGACTGGTGGTGACGCATGAAGGTAAAAGACATCGTCTGGTTACTGTGGCCCAGGCACGTGATTTTTATAGCAATGTGTTAAAAGCAACCCCCTATCATTTTTGGAAGCTGTTAAGGGATACGGCGAGGGAAAGCTTCAAGATGTTGCAGACAGACAGATAGAGGACAATGGTGTTGGAGGGGATCAAGATACAGTTTCATTGGATGTTGCAGGAGGCCAGAGGAAGACGCGTGCCGCCCTAAGAAGAGCGAGACGAGAGCAAGAGCAAGACCAGCAGATAGTTATGGAATCTCCAAAGTGTATTTACAGTGAAGATGTGGGAGGGGCGCGGTCCAAAGAAGTTTTGGGGGTCATGACAGACATGCTCCAAAGGTTTTGGGGCGTTAAGATTGCTGATTAAATTTTTAAATTAGTATCTTAATGGATTAAATTTATTATAGAGGAGAAAGAAGTTTTTTTTTAATATTTAACACAATTTAAGATGGATGTTATTTGCTTGTTAGAAAAGTATATTAGGGTTATGGACTAAAAGTATGTGTTGAACTAAGAATGGGTATGCAAGCTCCTAATTAACAACAAGTTGTCTTACAGACTGCTTAACCCTTTTTTTTTTACTCTTTTTATTTGAATTCAAGGATGACTTGGAACTGCGAGACATTTGGTGTGATACATGCAAGAATTATTTTTGATTATGGTTTAGTTTGGTTGGAGATTATTAAGGTTAATAGATAGGCGCTTTTGGCGCGTAACTGAGAATTTGTTTATTTTTTTTTCTTTGAAATTAATATGAATAAGGACTGGGATTAAGAAAATCTATTCTGAGCAAAGCTCTTTTCTGTTTTTCTCTTTTTCTTTTTTACTTTATTTGTAATATTAATATTGTTTGTATTCATTTTACATGAGCTAGAGGGAGATAGAACTAATAGTTTATTGCTGATAACATAGGGGTGCTTATGTTTGTTTTTTGATTTTATACCCTGTATTTAGCTCTGGGAAGTCGGGGGGGGGGGAGGAGGGAATGGGGGGAAGGGATAGGGAGGGTTGGGTGGGGGTGGGGGAGGGGGGATTAAAGTCAAAATGTATTGTAAAACTTTTTAAATAGATATTTCTTTGGAATAAGCTTCAATGCAGGCAGTCTTATTCTGAGGTTTTGTGCTGTTCTAGATTCTCAATTATTCTTTGTTTCAATCCTTTTACTTCTTTAGTTAAAGGGCTTTGTTCTTCCTGAGGCAGAGGAGAGGGTGCTTGGTTTCCAAATGAAAATATTTTTATATCTCTGCTGGATTCCTCTACTGTCAACTCCCCCTGGTTTGCCTCTACATTCTGAGTTACTTCTGGCAAATATTTGATTTCTTTGCTCTGTCTAAACCTTCACAGTTCTTCCAATTTTGCTTCTGTGGATACTTTATTTCATATTATAAATCAACGTTGACCTGCTAGCCTCTGCTAGCCTGCTAGCCTTATTTCTGATTCTGGTTGTTATTCTTTCCAGAACTGGTAAATTCATTTCAAATATCCTCTTCTTGATGGACTTGATCTGTAATAATGGATCATTATTTTTTTGTTTTCAATCACTGTGTTTTTGCAATGGGTAAACACCTTTTCTTCCAATAGTTCTGCAGCTGCTGGCCCTGGTTGTCAACCAATAGTCCTGAGTCCTATAGCCCATTTTTCACCAGATATCCAGGAACTCCAACATCTAGCAGGGACCTTGTTAACCCTTGTTAATCTGAGCCTGTATGGCTTTCTGAAATTTATGTCTTATCATATTTTTTTATGGGAGACATACTCTTCCTCTGACTCCTCTGATGAGACCCATGGTCAGGACCCACTTCAAGCCCACATCTTAAGAAAGCAGAACTCTTAGAAATAATTTCTTCCAAGCAGGAACTTTTATTAAGGGTAGGTGAGATTTCCCATGCAATGCAGTAGATTATAGTATCCCCAAGCAGGACCCAGCCCCATAGATCGACCAATGTGGGATAGCCAATCCCCAAGTGTTAAGTCCGTTGTGGGAACTGGAGAGATAACATCAGCTTGTCTCCAGCTCACGCAGCGAGGGTTGGCGGCTTCTTCACATTTTTCTCTGTCAGCATAGATATAAACCAGGCACTGAGGTTACATTCCTATTTCCTCCTTTGTTCTTAACTGACAGTTTAAAAGATAGAGTTCAGAGAGAGAGATAATGCAGGAAACAGGTTACAGACCCAATAAACAAAATAAAGGATTTCATTGTAGCAAATAGAGGAAGTGAAAGTAATAGCCCTGCAGGCACATCCCCCCCCCTTGGAAGTATGGCAAAACCCAGGAAAAGGTGGAATGAAATAGAAATGAAATGAAATAAAATAGGAATGGATTTTGACACCTATTCAGTATGGTTGAAACTCTGGCATAGCTTTCATCTCAAAGCACATAAGCCCCACAACTACATCAAGGTAATGTCTCACTGGGGATTATTGTTGTTGTTGATCACACAGTCAGCCAGATGTTTAGACTGGATTTGGCATTTTTATCAATCTATCGAGTCCTTACCAAGGACTTAAGTTAGGTGGATTTTGATGTTTCATGGTGTTAAGGGTAATGCCATAAGATATAAGCTTCCTTTTGCAATTCACCAATGGTGACTTTGTCAATGCCAATAGTGTTCAAGTGGTATTCTTGTCCTGCCCTCTGGTGCTTTGGAAAATAAATTAACCCCTTCCTCCCTGTGGAAGCTTTTCAAATACTGGACACTGTTATCATGTCCCCCCCCCCAGTCCTTCTTTTCTCTAGACAAGCCATTCCCAAATCCTGTAACTGTTCTTCATATATTTTAGTCTCCAGGCCTTTAATCATCAAAGTTTTTCTTCTTTGCACTTTTTCCAAAGCCTCAACATATTTTTTGTAATGTGGGAACCAAAACTGGATGCAGTATTCCAGATGTGGCTTTACCAAGGCTTTATAAAGCTGTACTAATACTTCATGTGATATTGATTCTATCCCTCTGTTTATACAACCAAGGATTGTATTAGCTCACACTATTGACTATGATTAAGTAGTTGTCCATTAGGACTTCAAGGTCCCTCTCACAGTTACTGTTTTTGAGCTAGGTTTCAACTAATCTGTACTCACACCTTTGGTTTTTTCTGCCCAGGTATAAAACCTTACTTTTCTCTAAAATTAGATATCATTTTGTTGGATAGGGCCCATTGTTTAAATCTGTCAAGATCTTTTTGGATTCTGAGCTTGTCTTTTGGATTGTTGACTGTTCCTGCCAGCTTAATATTCCTGCCACTTTGAGTTTGTTAAAATATGCTATTTTAAAGTTTAGGACACTGGTTGAATTATATTCCATTGCTTGTGTTTGCATTAAATTGAATTCCAGTATAACGTGGTCACTCTTGCTCAAGGTTCCGGCAATTTCAATTCCCTCTATCCCTTCTTCTCTATTAATAAGAATTAGGTCTAATCTAGCTTTTCCTCTAATTCCCTCCTCTACCTTTTGGGTAACAAAGTTGTCAGCTAACTTGGTTAGGAATCTGTTCAATCTCCGATTTGTTGCAGACTTTGTCTCCCTGTGGGAATGGCCATTTTTTGGCCTCCCAACCTTCAGCTTTCCCAAACGTTTCTTATCGGCCTCTACATGAATTACAGTGATGAGCACACTCTCCTGGTTCACACAGGATGGCATGTGGGAGGTTTGGGAAACGCTATGATAGAGCTTTCACATATATCTTTTAGTATCTTGTTTTTGTAATGATCTCATAGGCACCTGAGAAGTTCTCACTACATATCCAATTATCACTATGTATCCTATTTTTTGAGATTGATGGGGTTTATGTAATGTTGTATTTGGTATTCAGAAAAAGGAGGTGAATAAAAGTTCACCGGGCAGTTGCTCAGGGTTTTTTGGGAGAGACGAGACTGCCTGGCTGGTTCAGAGCATCTCTACCGACCCGGGTCTGAATTCTTCTCCCTACATCTGGTGCCCCATGTGAGGCACACTGTAACATCTGGCTTACCTTCGCTCGGCAGGAGCTAAACGAATGCGTTCAACTATTCATTCCGGTATTAAGGAATCAACGAGGTAAGTATGGGGACTTCTCTTTCAACAGGACAGAAAAAACAGGTATCTGACCTTTGCTATTTGTTGACAAGGACTACGCAAGCAGTTAAAGTCTATAAAGAGGATGTGGAAGAGCTGGTTAAGATAATTGGTAAGTTATGCCCTTGGTATCCTGCAGATGGGTCTCTTAGTCCCAATGATTGGCAAGAAATTGGGCAAAATTTGCATCGGGCTGCAACCACTCCAGTATCAGTACTACACACTTGGCAACTCTGCTGTAAAGCTATTACTGAGTTGTCCAATCCTCTCTTGTACCCTCCAAAATTAATAACTCCTGAGGCACCAATCCTGTACCCCCCAAACCCTCAGCCACCGCCATCTTATAATAATTCTTCACAGCAGTGGAGCTCTGAGAGTCAGCAAAATTTGGACCCTCAACAGCCTCAAACGCAGACCGCTATTCAGCAAATGGTGTGGTCTGCATTGGCCTCTGGAAATTCAGAGGACGTCCAGGAGGCATTGCCATTAATGGCTGTCTGCCCCATGGTCCGAAATGCTCAAAATCAGCGAGTCCATGAGTCTGTCACATTTGCAGTTTACAAAGAGCTGAAAAGAAGTGTTACAGAAAAGCCTTTACCCGCTAATTGTTTACTAACCTTACAGGAAATCTTGGCTAGATCGGGACTTGTTATTGCCCCTGAGAAGGTTCAAATAAAACCTCCCTTCCTATATTTAGGTCATCGGATGCTTCAGTCTACTTCTTCTCCTTTTGTTCCAGCTTTGCGCATTCCATCTCATTTTACTCTGGTACAATTGCAAAGTTTTTTAGGTCATCTTAATTGGGCTAGACCATTTTTAGGGTTAACGACTGCTTTGTTGCGTTCACTTTTTATTGCCTTGCAAGGTCATTTAACCCCTGATGCACGGATTCCAGTCTCCATGGCGATGCGACATTGCCTTCATCAAATCAATTCTGCCCTTCACAAAGTTATGGCTAACAGAGCTCCTCTTTTAGGATCGTTGTCTGCAGCGCTTTTGCACACTCCTTTACAGCCAACTGCTATCTTATTCTTTCCTGAAACACTTAAATCTATATGCATTGTAGAATGGTTGTATTTGCCACACACACTAGCTAAAAATGTGTCTCCCATTGATGTGTTATATTCTGATCTTTTAATGAAGGTACGGCATCGTGCACTCCAGTTAACTGGCTTTGATCCTTTAGTTATTCATTTGCCTTGCACTAAGGATCAGCATGATTTCTTTATGGAAATGTCTAATGCTTATGCGATTGCCTTTGTAGATTATGTGGGAGCTGTATTGTTTAAACCCCCCCCCCCAAGGACCAATGTTTGGTTTTATTACAGGAATTGCCTTTTGTTTTTCAGTCTGCACAAGTTTCTACCCCTCTTCCTAATGCTATTACATTATTCACAGATGGGTCTTGTACCCATGGGGTGGTTGTTTGGCAAGTTAATGGCAAATGGCAAACTAAGTTTAAAGGTAAAAGGTAAAGGTTCCCCCACACATGCGTGCTAGTCGTTTCCGACTCTAGGGGCCGGTGCTCATCTCCGTTTCAAAGCCAAAGAGCCAGCGCTTGTCCGAGGACGTCTCCGTGGTCATGTGGCCGGCATGACTAGACGCCAAAGGCGCACGGAACGCTGTTACCTTCCCACCGGAGTGGTCCCTATTTTTCTACTTGCATTTTTACGTGCTTTCGAACTGCTAGGTGGGCAGAAGCTGGGACGAGTAACAGGCACTCACTCTGTTACGCGGCACTCAGGATTCGACCCGCCAAACTGCTGACCTTCTGATCGACAAGCTCAGCGTCCTAACCCACTGAGCCACCGCGTCCCTAAGTTTACAGCTTCTCAAACATCCGCCCAGCATGCTGAACTTGCTGCAGTGATTTTAGCCTTTCAATTACATGCTACAACTCCTTTTAATCTTATTGTGGATTCTCAATATGTTTACAATCTTTTTAACCATATTGCATTTGCTTATCTATCCCCACTTTTGGACCGTAACTTGCTTTCTCTATTCCTTACTTTTCAAACTCTCCTGCATGACCGTACTGCCGCATTTTTCGTTGCTCACATTCGCTCCCATACAGGTTTTTCTGATACTATTTCTGATGGCAACCACAGAGCAGATGCTGCTCTCCACTCTTTTAAGGTGGCTTCACTTTTTACTGACCCTTTGACTAGCCACTCCTATTTTCACCAGAATGCTAAATCTCTTTGTGCTACCTTTAATATTCCACTTTCTCAGGCTCATGATATTACTTCAGCCTGTCCTTCTTGCTCCTCCCCCCCCTCTTTTCCCTTAGATGCTGTTAATCCAAGAGGAACTGAGGCCAATGCTCTCTGGCAGATGGATGTTACACATGTTCCACAATTTTCTCCAGCTTCTTATCTTCATGTTTGCATAGATACTTATTCTGGCTATGTGTGGGTTACCCCCCTTCACGGCGAAACTGCCTCTCATGTTATTCAGCACCTTCTTGCTGCCATGGCTGTCATGGGACGACCACTTGTCTTAAAGACAGACAACACCCCTGCGTATACTTCTAATGCTTTTTCTCAATTTTGCAGCACTTGGGATATTTCTCTCTGGCATGGCATTCCATACAATAGTTCAGGCCAAGCTATAGTGGAACATGCACATCGTACATTTAAAACCTTGTTGTTTAAACATTTAAAAGAAAGGGGAATTACTCCTTCAGATCTTAAAACTTTGATTCCAGTATTGTTATTTACTTTGAATCATTTAATGATCACTAATCAAGATTATACTCCTGCAGAGAGACATTTTAGGAAGGAGCACTTGTGGAATGACCACAAGTGCTATATAAGGAGCTGCCCGAGCCAACCTGGAAGGGACCAGCTGAATTGATTACGTCGGGAAGGGGTTATTCATCTGTTCTTACTCCTACAGGACCGGTGTGGGTGCCTGCCAGGTGTGTGAAGCCATTCCGAGCGAAACATGAGCTGGCACCAGAGGCTGAGCAGTCCGCTCCCAGAGTTCAATCCAGCCCTGACATTGAACCCGAACCCAATGGTTGAAACACCATGAAGGCGTAAAAGACCTTCGCGGCCAGCAGGAACTCAGCCACCAGTGACATGGGGAATGTTAAAAACACTCAGTGCAGATGCCCTTCATGACCTTACTACTGCGCAGCTAGAGCTGACCCCAGAACTATTCCTGTCGACAATTATCGTGCGACTTAACACCAATTCAGCACTTGGACTGTTGCTGTGTTATTTGGTTTTTATTCCTTCAGCTGTAGGAATTTATGAAGATTTAGCAAAAAGAGGACAATTCAATTTGTGGCCACAACTGGCCAATATTTCTGGTCAGAGTAATTTTTGCTTAAAAATGTCTGCCTCTGCTCATGAAGTTACTAGCTCTTGCATTGTTCATGTCTGTGCTCCAGCTACTACTATTCAAAATTATACTCTTTTTGCCGATTTTAATATATCTACCACCTATGATACAATGTATTATTGGGGCTCTCCAACTTATAGACTTAGAAAAAATGCTTTTTCTATGATTACTCCAAATGTCATCCATCATGAGAATATCACTTGTGCTAGAATCATTAATTGTACCCGTAGCTGTTATAATTTTGGTGATTCAGCTTTGACTAATTGTGTTAAGATTGTTAATGTATCCTACGCTATGGGTCACATTCCTCTTCCCAATGGATGGTTTTTTTCATGTGGACAGAGAACATTTAATTATATTCCGGCCAATCTGTCCAGTCCAACCTTATGTTGTTTGAGCCATCTAGCGCTCATCATGCCTGACAGTAAAACCATCGGGCAAGCATCTTCTGTCAATCATAAGAGGCGTGCGTATAGTGGCGATGAGTTAGACTCCACCTGTGATTCTTCCACACGCCTTTTCAACAAGGAGGAAATTTTAGCATTGGCTTTGTTTGTTCCTTCTGCTTTAGCTGCTAGAAATAGCAGAAATATTAATTCTCTTGCATGTCTTGTAGCTAAAGCTTTGAACCATACTTCATCTGCGATTGCACAATTAAATGATGAACAGGAGTTACGCCATGCAATTTTAGAAAATAGGGCTGCTATAGATTATCTTATGCTTTTACATGATATAGGGTGTGAAGCAGTGGAAGAAATGTGCTGCTTTAATATAACTGATAATTCGAATGCCATTTGTAACCATATATCTGCTTTGCGAACACTTGTTCACCAAATTCATCAGGACAAAGGATGGGGTATTTGGAAGTGGCTTACATCTTGGCTACCAGATTTAGCTTGGCTTAAACATTTATTTGTTTACGGTATTTTAACTATAATTATATTGATTAGTTTGTGTTGCTGTATCCAATGTATTCCCTCTTTGCTAGAATTGTGTTGTGATTCAGGGTCAGCCTGTGGGTTCGGCAGTTGGGTTGGACGATTCAGAAGAGGAGGAGGGGGTGTTGGAGAGCCTGCAGAGGATAGCCCTGAGGCTTCACAGAGCCCTCAGCCAGGGCCCTCTCATCTGGTCACCACGCAGACCCAGCTGTGTGAGCCTGACAGCGTGGATGAAGATGACCCACAGCTGGCCCTGTTCAAGGATGCCCGATGCAGGAGGCAGTCAAACAGGAGTAAACAGAGGAAGGCAATGGGACACCTCAGAAGGAGGCAGAGAGAAGCCACGCCTTGAACTGTTTAAAAGGGGAATGTGTGGGAGGGTTGGTTTGCTGAAGGCAACCATTTGAATAGCTCCTGTTTCATGGTTCGTGTTTTGTTTTGCTCTGTTTGCTCTGTTTTGTGTCAATAAATTTGGAAGGCTTAGTTCCAGCATCTTGCCTTTTTGTAAAGGGGTTGTCCCTGCCTTTTCAGCAGGGCCGGTAGTAAGCTGGTACAGAACAGTTTGCCTTCAGCCTCCCACCCCTTACTATTATTATGGAGCCGCTACGTGCTGAGAATGCCCAGCTCGCCCAGCAACTCACTTTGTTGGCAGCTCAGGTGGCTCAATTGCAAGCTCAGGTCCATGCTGCACCCCCACCATCACCCCCACCCAGGAGAAAATGCCAAGTTGCGATGCCGGATAAATTTACTGGCAATCCAGAACTGTTTCCTGCTTTCCTGGGACAATGCCAGCTTTTTATCAGCGTGAGAGCAGCTGATTTCTCCACTGACCGGGACAAGGTGGGGTTTGTGTTAAGCCTTCTTTCGGGTGATGCAGCTTGTTGGGGCACGCCTCTGCTGGCTCAACCTAGTCCATTGTTGGACAACTTTGTGGGGTTTTGTGATCATATGTGTCTGATGTATGAGGACCCTATAAAGACGCAGACTGCTACTCGACGCCTGAAAGCTCTGAGGCAGGGTCAACACCCCGTACAGGGCTATATCAGCGATTTTCGGCTGCTTAGCCAGGATTCCGCCTGGAATGAGGCTGCGCTTGTGGATGCCTTCCAGGATGGATTGTCGGAGGAGATGTTGGATGAGCTGGCCCGTGTGGATATTCCCTCAGACCTGAATGGGCTGATCCATCTCTGCCTGCAGATCGATGCTCGGTTACAGCAGCGAAGGAGTCACCGTGCCACCCTACAGACCCCTGCAGCCCCTGTTGTGCGTGAGACCCCAGTTTAAAGGGAGGAGCCAATGGAGCTGGGTGCCGCCAGGTCTCATCTATCAGTGACTGAAATGAACAGACAACGATCGGGGGGGGGGGTTTGTGTATTTACTGCGGGGACCCTGGGCATTTGGCTGCTTTTTGCCCAAAGAAGCGACAGTGGGCATCAGTGACCAAGTCTGCCCCAAGAAAGTCCCGTACTTTTCTGTCGGGAAACGCCCCAAGCCCGATCTAGACGGTGTGATAGATCGGGCATCCCACAACAACACTGAGTGACGTCTTTCCGATGCTGCCTGTGGACCTCCACAGCATCTGATATTGGAGGCACGTCTGATCCTTCCTGGCAAGCCAGAGGGGATTCCAGTCCATGCCTTAATTGACTCTGGGGCCACCACAAATTTTATGGACTCAGCAATTGTGGCCAAATGGGCTGTTCCCCAGTGCCCGGTGGAACCGCCCATGTTAGTGGAGACTATCGATGGTCGAGTGCTCCTGTTTGGGCCAATTACGGCTGCCACACAACCATTATGTATGGCCATCAGTTCCCATGTGGAGGCCATCCAGTTCTATATCACCTCAGATCTGCATTTCCCCGTGGTCTTGGGACTGGCATGGCTCCGGGCGCATGACCCACAGATCTATTGGTCACAGAACTTGGTCACCTTCCCAAGCTTGCAGTGCGTGGACCACACCTGCCATATCTGTGCCGGCCAGGTGGAGGGTTCCCCAGGGGTTTCCTTGCCTCCCGAACTGTCCGACTTTGCTGATGTGTTCAGCGAGACAGAGGTGGATCAATTACCTTCACACAGGCTCTATGACTGCCCCATTGATTTAGTCCCTGATGCGCCTCTCCCTGTGGGGCGTTTGTACTCCATGTCGGACCCCGAGTTGGCTGCATTGCGGGACTTTCTGGAGAAGAATTTGGCTCGCGGTTTCATCCGGCCCTCATCCTCGCCAGTGTCTGCACCCATGCTTTTCGTTAAAATGATGTCCAGCGAATTGCAGCTTTGCTGCGATTATAGGAAACTCAATGCCATCACGGTGCGCAATCGTTACCCGCTGCCCCTCATCCCCAAACTCTTGGACCGACTCCAGGAGGCTAGGATCTTCATGAAACTGGACCTGCGTGGAGCTTACAACCTCGTCAGGGTTCGGCTGGGTGATGAGTGGAAGATGGCGTTTGGTACTCGTTATGGACATTTTGAGTACACGGTGATGCTGTTTGGCCTGACGAACGCCCTCACCATGTTTCAGCATTTCATGAACAATATTTTCCGGGATTTGTTGGATCAGTTTGTCGTGATCTACTTGGACGACATCCTGATCTACTCCGCGTTGCGTGAGGTGCACCATCAACATCTCCATCAGGTCCTGCAGCGACTCCGAGAACATTGGCTGTTTGCCAAGTTGGAGAAGTGCCAGTTCTACTGGGTGACCATCGATTTCCTGGGTCACCGCATTTCTCCTGAGGGCATCGCCATGGAGCCGAGTAAGGTTGAGTCTTTGCAGAGTTGGCAACCCCCACGTCGTGTGAAGGATGTTCAGCGACTTCTTGGGTTCACCAACTATTACCAAGCTTTCATCCCTGGGTTTGCTGCCTTGACAGCCCTCCTCACCCGGCTCCTGCAGAAGAAGACTCGGTTCCAGTGGAACGCTCCAGAACAACGGGCTTTCCAGACTTTGAAGGAAGCCTTAATGAAGGAGCCCATCTTGAAGCATCCTGACCCACAACGGCCATTTGTCGTGGAGGTGGATGCCTCCAACATTGCCATTGGGGCGGTGTTACTCCAGGCAATGATGCCCAGTTGTACCCTCTTCCCTTGCACGTACCGTTCACGAAAACTGAACCCTTCAGAGCGCAATTATACAATCTGGGAGAAGGAGCTGCTGGCCATCAAAGTGGCGTTCGAGGCCTGGAGGCATCATCTGGAGGGAGCGCGGCATCAAATCGAGGTCCGGACGGACCATAAGAATTTGGAAAGCCTGCAGACCGCTCGGAATTTAAACCAACGCCAGATCCGGTGGTCTCTTTTCTTTGCCAGGTTCGACTTCTGAGTTAAGTACATACCTAGCAGGCACAAAGAGCGGATGCTCTGTCCAGGAAGCCCGAATATTCCTGAGTGGAAGACAAGCTTCTGCCCAGGACAGTGATCCCCATCGAGTCTTTTGCTGCAGCGCGGCAGCCGGTTGATATACGGGCTCGGATCCGGGAGGCACAGCAGCAGGAGGTGTGGGTGGCTCAGCAGAAGGAGGAGGTGGGGCCAGATTCTCCTTGTACGGTCACGGATGGACTCTTGTATTATCGTGACCGGCTCTACGTTCTGGGAGGACCACTCAGGGGACTCGTCCTCAGCCAGTGTCATGATAACCCGGCGGTGGGGCATTTTTGCTTCTTCAAGACCCTGAACCTGGTCTCCTGTACCTTCTGGTGGCCCCGAGTCCGACACGACATCCAGTCCTATGTCACTTCCTGCATCCCATGCAGGCAGGCCAAGTCAGCGACAAGGGCCCCGCCTGAATTACTGCAGCCCTTGCTGACACCCAAAAGACTCTAGGGGGCTGTGTCCATGGACTTTCTGATGGACTTACCCCTGTCCTCTGATTTTACGACAGTGTATGTGGTGGTGGACATGCTGACCAAGATGGCGCATTTCATTCCCTGTCGTGGCTTACCGTCAGCCCGCGCCACTAGTCGTATGTTTATTCAGCAGGTGTTTCAGCTGCACGGCCTCCCTGATAGAGTCATCTCTGATAGGGGGGCCCAGTTTACAGCCCGTTTCTGGCAGGAGTTGATGCATGCATTGGATATCAAGTTTTGCCTCTCGTCCGCGCATCATCCTCAAACTGACGGGGGAACCGAGAAGGTCATCGGTATTCTGCAACAATATCTGTGCTGCTACGTCAATCTGCAGCAGAACAATTGGTTGGACTATCTGGCCATAGCTGAGTTTGCATTCAACAATTCGCAGCACACCTCCACACAGATGACACCGTTCTTGGCCAATGTGGGATATCACCCCCGGTTTTTCCCCCTTTCTCCCATGGACTCACTGCAGCCGGCAGTGAACGACTACATGGCAGAGTTACAGGCAATCCATCGATTGGTGCGACGTCAGTTAGAGAAGGCCAAGGCCGATTAGAAAAGGTTTGCTGATCGGTCAAGGCGGGATACGCCTCCACTATCGGTGGGAGATCGGGTCTGGTTGTCCACCAGGAACCTACCGTCAACACGGCCGGTGAGAAAGTTAGATCACCGATATTTAGGACCATTCCCAATCGAGGCTGTCATCAATCCGGTCGCCTATCGCTTAACTCTGCCACGTTCCCTGCATGTGCATCTGGTCTTTCATCGGTCTCTGTTGGTCCCCGAGCAACCGGCCTGTCCACTCCACCGAGTGGAACCTCCCCCATCAGGACCTCGTGATGGAGACAGCACCCCCAAGTACGAGGTCACCAGCATCAGGGACTCCCGTTGGCTGAAAGGTTGTTTCCAGTACCTGATTGAATGGAAAGGCTATGGACCAGAGGACTTCACCTGGGAGGACGCAACCACCATTCATGCCCCTGCTTTGGTGTCCGCTTTTCATGAACCATTTCCATGCCGACCGCATCTGGATCAGCAGACCCGGGGAAGGGTCCTGGGGTGCCGGATAGTGTTGTGATTCAGGGTCAGCCTGTGGGTTTGGCAGTTGGGTCGGACGATTCAGAAGAGGAGGAGGGGGGTGTTGGAGAGCCTGCAGAGGATAGCCCTGAGGCTTCGCAGAGTCCTCAGCCAGGCCCCTCTCATCTGGTCACTACGCAGACCCAGCTGTGTGAGCCTGACAGCATGGATGAAGATGACCCACAGCTGGCCCTGTTCAAGGATGCCCGACGCAGGAGGCAGTCAAACAGGAGTAAACAGAGGAAGGCAATGGGACACCTCAGAAGGAGGCAGAGAGAAGCCACGCCTTGAACTGTTTAAAAGGGGAATGTGTGGGAGGGTTGGTTTGCTGAAGGCAACCATTTGAATAGCTCCTGTTTCATGGTTCGTGTTTTGTTTTGATCTGTTTGCTCTGTTTTGTGTCAATAAATTTGGCAGGCTTAGTTCCAGCCTCTTGCCTTTTTGTAAACGGGTTGTCCCTGCCTTTTCTGCAGGGTTGGTACAGAACACATTGTGCCGCTCACTCATTGTTAGACGATCCCACACCTCTGCCTTCAATGCCAAAGATTTACACGTTATGCAAGCTTATCTCGAACATTCTTTTTCTGTAATTAAACAAAAAAAGGGGAAATGTGGGAACGTCCATTTTTTGGCCTCCCAACCCTCAGCTTTCCCAAACATTTCTTATTGGCCTCTACATGAATTACAGTGATGAGCACACTCTCCTGGTTCACACAGGATGGCATGTGGGAGGTTTGGGAAATGCTATGATAGAGCTTTCACATATATCTTTCAGTATCTTGTTTTTGTAATGATCTCATAGGCACCAATTATCACTATGTATCCTATTTTTTTGAGATTGATGGGGTTTATGTAATGTTGTATTTGGTATTCAGAAAAAGGAGGTGAATAAAAGTTCAGCGGGCAGTTGCTCAGGGTTTTTTGGGAGAGACGAGGCTGCCTGGCTGGTTCAGAGCATCTCTATTGACACGGGTCTGAATTTTTTTCCCTACATCTCCCAGTTAATATCAGGATAGTTAAAGTCTCTCATTACTACTGTGGTATGTTTCCTACATACATTTATAAATTGATTAGGAAAGAGTTCATCTATTTCTTCTGCTTGGTTGGGTGGCCTGTAGTATACTCCAATAGCAATGTCATTCTTTTTTCCTTTTATATTCACCAATATGGATTCTAGGAGGTTTTCATGCTTGGTTTTGTTTTATTTCTATAGAGATGTAATGATCTGTTATGTATAATGCAACTCCACCTCCTTTTTTTCCCTTTTTGATCTTCTGCTGTTTGGGTGGTTTCCTTCCTGCTCAGGTGGAAAGAGAATGTTTTCAAATAGATATTGTTGGAATGCATCACATACCACACCAGTTAGAAATTTGAAAATTGTTGGTAAGCAAGTAATTGACCTGTAGTTGCTTGGTACTTCCCCTTTTATTTGATGTCTCATTATCAGGTATGTTTTGGCAAGTTTTAAACAATCTTCAGTTTCACCACCTTGCAATATGTTGTTAAATGAATAGTTATAGACCAGTCAGATATTTCAACCAAAAACCATACAGTTCATCTTCACATTGGTGCTGACCAATTCACGATCTTTTTTTGCTCTTTTCTCCACCATTTCTGTTGTTACTACAAGTTCTTGTATTTCAGCTTCTTTTTTATTCCTGTCCACCTCCTATGACAGTACAGTATTATAAAATACAGAGGATATTCACTAATGGGCTCAGTGATAATATAACTCTGAAAATACTGGATGAATGAGAGTCTTTGACAGGATTACATGTTAAGATAATACTCAGATTTTTAAATTAAAATTTGTTAAGGTACTTCTTGTTAAATGAAGGGTAAGGAAAATAAATAAGTTTGAATTATTCATATAAATTGCCATCTTCAGTGATTATTGTAAATTTGAGAAATAATAAATATTACTACACAGAAGTTAAGAAATTAGAAATGCAAACAACAAACAACAACAAAAATGGTAGACAGCCTACAAATAAAAATATGGCCCACATTCAAAAGTGCTGAATGTTTGGGAGAGGGAGTAGTCTGTGTGGTGGGGAAGAGACTTGAGTAGACAGCTTGTGTAGCAACCTTTGAGAATATTTCTATATTATGGCAGGGGAAAAAACTTATTCTTAAAAGAGTCTGCCTCCTCATTCAGTGAATGCTGTGGGATGCATCCTGTCACATCCATATGACAATTCCAGAGGCATAATAGGAGAATTTAGAAAGTTGAGCCTTTGTTTTTTAATGGCACCTTTTTAAGGAAAGAACAATATCCTCCATCAATGACAAGTTGGAACAAAAGGCAGACCAACATGTCTGACCCCTGCAGTAGCCCCAGGGGCAGTTCCACTACCACCAGTAAAATTAAAACTAAATGCAAGCAGAAAGGCCAAATTAAGAAAAACAAGTCAAAAATGTGTTCCAGAATTTAGCATATGCCTCTTTCACTTGCCAACAACCCATTTTTGGGGGGCAGTGGGTGTGGGATGAGTTCATTCCAAATGGGAAAAGCAGATAAGAAAAGATCAGGATGAATTAAAGAATATTGAACAGTGTGGGCTTACAACAACAACCCACAATGGTTGAGATGATGCGGTGGTTACAATTCATTTTAGTTCATGTTAATATTAGCAGGAATAATATTAAGGGACTCTAGGTTGTGTTTGAAACTTGCAAATGAAAAATTAATAAGATAGGGAAAGCTTGCAGAGACAATTTCCAGAATGCTTTCCAATTTCTTTACAGGCAGTAGCCGTAACAAAGTAAGAAGTTGTTTGTCCAATTGTGTCTGTGTTTCTGCTCTCACTAACTGTTTCAGCTCTGTGTTTTGGTGTATATATGTGTACTGCAAAGCAAAGGCAGGGCTGTATATGTTTCTCTCTGGACTGTTTGAATAGCAGGAAGGACAGTGATAGCAGTATACTATTACCATTAATAATAGAATGGCCCAGTGAGAATTACATTACATCATAAAATATTATTGGCTCTATTCTATATTAGGGAAGATTCATTTCCTAGCATTGCAAGCATTAGTTGATATAGGTGGTGGCAAATTCATACCTGACATTGTGTCCAGTGATAAATACAGATTGTTTAGAGAGTGGTCATGCTGCAGCTTCAGAGAACCCAGGAGGAAGCAGATTATTCATATTCCTTTCAATCATGTTTTAAAGCCATGGATGGGACTGGAAAAACATTGACTGCAGTTGCAGATGGCTTTTAGTAGAAGTGGGAAGGAGTGATTCACCCATCTCTGTGGGAGGTTTTGTGTTTGTTTGTTTGTTTGTTTTTGCTTGTTTCATACCTCTTGACAACTTTTGGTACTATTGATCATGATATCCCTCTACTTTAGCTCAGAATGTTAGGTATGGGAACCAACATGCTACCATGGTTTTTGTCCATACACCAGTATTGGTTCCAACTAGGGTTGAGATGAGGCACAAAAGAGATCTAGCCAAAATCTTGTTCTTTGTTGAGTTCCAGCAGGCTTTAAGCTCTCCAAAATTATTAGATATCTGCCAACATGGTGATATAATATCAGTTTGCCAATAATACTCAGTTTTCCCTTTCATTGTATTGTTTCATATAGAGAACCAAAATGTAAAAGAGAAACAATGAAATACTAAAATTTAATAAATAACAAAAAGACCAAGAAAATAAAAAACAGAAAGCCCACAAAATTAAATAAAAATAACAGGAAATAAAATAACAGAAAATAACAGAAAATGTTAATAAATAGCAATATGTTATACATATAAAGACCGCTAGTTTTATTTTTTTACTTTGTTTTTTTTTACTTTAGTTTTATTTTTACCTTTTTAATTTATTTATTTTTTTTTTAAAAAAAATGAAATATATTTTGATTGCCTTTTATGTATGTCTTCTAGAGTCACTATGTGAGATAAATAAAGAAGTAAAAACTCATATATGTATATGTACCGTATTTTCTGGCATATAAGACGACTGGGCGTATAAGACGACCCCCTACATTTCCTGTTAAATTATAGGGTTTGGGCTATTCTCGCCGTATAAGACTACCCCTCTTCCAACGCACACCAAATAAAAATTAAAAAACATCAGATTTGATTTTAATATGGTAATTTTAATTCAAATGCTTATGACATGCAGGTACTTAGTAGGAAAATTGTCACTTATAAACATAAGGCTGTTTGTCATCAAACATGTAAACATAAAACAGTGCAAGTGGATTAAACATAATAATAATAATAATAATAATAATAATAATAATAATAATAATAATAATAATAATAATAATAATAATAATAATAATAATAATAAGTTGGAAGGGACCTTGGAGGTCATCTAGTCCAACCCCCTGCTCAGGCAGGAAACCCTATACCATTTCAGACAAATGGCTGTCCAGTCTCTTCTTAAAAACTTCCAGTGTTGGAGCATTCACCACTTCTGGAGGCAGGTTGTTCCACTGGTTAATTGTTCTAACTGTCAGGAAGTTTCTCCTTAGTTCTAGGTTGCTTCTCTCCTTGACTAGTTTCCATCCATTGCTTCTTGTTCTGCTTTCAGGTGCTTTGGAGAATAGCTTGGCTCCCTCTTCTTTGTGGCAGCCCGTGAGATATTGGATCACTGCTATCATGTCACCCTTCACCCTTCTCTTCTTTAAACTACAAATACCCAATTCCAGCAACCGTTTCCTATTTTCCTAATTCACTTTTTCACTTTTCCTAATTCACTCTAAAGCTTTCCCTGCGCAGAGCCTTAAGTAACCCCAGCTGCCTGCAATTAGTGCAGGTTCTCATCCCACCAGCCTCAAGGTTGAGTCAGCCTTCCATCCTTCCGAGGTAGGTAAAATGAGGACTCAGATTGTTGGGAGCAATAAGCTGACTTTGTAATAATGCTGCTTGTGGGGGGGGTTGAAAGCTCTAATAAGCAGGCATATACATAGAATGAAGGCTATTGCTAAGCACATTGATTTGTGCTTTAAATTGTAAGCTACCCTGAGTCTTCGGAGAAGGGCGGGATATAAATGGGATTTAAAAAAAAAGACCAAATGGGAGATCCGCTCCAGGTTTTCCAGCCAGCCCACCCAGTTCCTGAGTCAAATGTGTCCTTAGAGCTAAGCAGCTGCTCTGGCTATGGCATTCCCCACCTGCCTTTCAAGTTGCTCTTGCATTCCCCACCTGCCTACAGCTGCTCTTCAACTTTAGAAGGAAAGACGCCCAGACCCCAGCCTGTAAAACATTACAGACTGCAGCTTCTACTCCAATTGGTCCCGCTTTCCCTGCGCAGACTAAATGGAATATCCGCTCCAGGTTTTCCAGCCAGCCGTGTCCCTAAATTTTCAGCACCCGGCGTATAAGACGACCCCTGACTTTTGAGAAGATTTTCATGGGTTAAAAAGTCGTCTTATACGCCGGAAACTACGGTATATGGCTGAGTATGTGTTGGTGTGTGTGTTGGTGTGTGTTTCTGTATTAACATATGGTAAGAACTGAGGGAGGTCCATTTTACATATAAGCATGACTGAGTTGGGGAAATGTTGAATATTTTTATATGGTTAAATCTAGTTTACAGCTTATAGTGCAGTTATTTTCTGTTTACCATCTCAAAATGAAAACTGTTTCATCAGTTTTCACTAACAATGGTGGGAGGAGAGACAATGGCTGGCCACAAAAAGAAGACATGGCTCCTCAAGCAGCCCTGGAGGTAGCTGTTCACTTGTACTTTAGTACATTTGTGACAAAGTTGATTTGAAATATGCATATTTTTCAAAAGCAGTTGTCAAAAACAACATCAGAAGAGGACTTCAGATGTTTAATTTTAGGTTTCCAGAGATTTTTGCATCTATAAAAAGTTAATGCTATTGTGGTAAGACCCCCTCTTCTCCCTCACCCCTCCTTCTGCAAATAGCCTGAAAAAAAGGGGGAGAATGAACTTGGCTTCTGCCCTCAGATACAGCCTCAAGCAAACAGCTTGAATGAGACTAGGTTTCCTGAATGGAAACAATGTTTCATCCATAAAACCAGAAAATGCATTTCCATTCACTAGGAAAATGCAGCAGCAGCAATCTCCAAATAGGCAATACAATAGAAGCAAACCAAAACTGATTAAATTAAACTGATAGGATTAGACCAAGGAAACAAACACTTAACATTAGCATTTTCCCCACACTGGGAGGCAGTCACAGCCTTGAATAGGCAACAAAACAACATTACTGTAGTTAAATAATAAAAGACACACAAATCCTAGCCCCAAACACAAAAAATGTATAAAACTCCATCAATTCACCAAACCAACTAGTCAGGTGTCCCAGAACTGATTGGTAAAATCACTTCTGAGCACCAATAAAGAGAAGCTTCTGTCCAAGCAGCTGGCTTCCCTCTTCATTCAGTGGCACCCTTGTTTATCCCAGGTGGGGACTTGAGCCATTTTTTTCTACATTTTTTGGCAACCAATGAAAGGACCCCAGTTCACCTATCCATCAGACCGGGCCTGGCTAAGCCTTTACCTAGCCAGCAGCAGATCCTTTTTTGTCTGTAGGTGGGTTCCCTGGACCCTCCCTGATAGGGAATAAGGTGACAAAGGGAGGCTTGCACTCAATGGCTGATTGAAAAGAAGGTGAGTACCACTAAGTTTACTGTCTTTCAGAGCCTGAGTGTGGAAAGTGTGTTTGGGTGAATAAGCAGATCTCTCTTTCTCTGACATAGCTGGATCTCACTTCCTCCACACTTTTCCTAGTCACACCCAGACTGTCACCAGTCACACAGGACCATGACTGACAGATCCTGGAAAGCAAGAGGGTTTAGCCAGAGTGTGAGACTTTCTGTAAGAAGAGAAGTGGAAAAGAGGAATGGAGCATGAGTGGGAAATTTGATTTGCGCAACACACCTGGAATCACTGAGCAAAGCCTTACTCTCCAAGGAGAAGCCTATACTGTGCAAAAAGAAGCCAGAGTCCTCCCAGACCTTTTGGTCTCAAACTGCAGGCAGGGCTAGGGCTGAAAGATTGCCTTGCCAGGGCAGATGACTCCATAAAGAGTCAGTCTGTGGTTGCAGGAGTTCCAGGCTAACTCTGGCTTGAAGGTTCTACTGGAATCTTCCCTAGCGAAACTGTTAGAAGCCTGGGACGGGAAGAAATTGCCTGCCCAGGCAGGAATGAAGAAAAAGCATGCACGTCAATTATAGAAAGAGTGGGCTTTGCTCAGAGATGAGGCAGGAGAACCAATTTGGCCAGAACTCTGTACTTTTAAATACAGGGTCTTGAAAACACTAAGACCTAAACTAAAATCCTCCCAAATACCATACTGGTATTGCTGGGCCAAACTTTCAGACCTAGAGCACCCACAACCAAATGATGATCAGGGATCCCAACCAGAAGTAGGTACCCCAAATACTAGTGACAACACAGGAGACAGAATTATGTCCCCCCCCCCTGCTATAGAAGCCCATTCCAGGATGAGGACGGGGACACCTAGAATATGTTCTCACACATATCCCCTTCTCGCCCTCTGATCTTGTAATATGGAAAAAGGATATCCCTTCTTTCCAGTCAGAGCCCCAAATAGTAATCAGGACCATTCAATTGATCATAGACAGCCATAATCCTTCATAGGGGCATATGATGCAACTGCTTCATATCTTCCTCATGAAAGATGAACTTCTCAGGCTGTTTGAAAAATGGAGGAATTGCCAGACGACCCATCATTATAACACCAGGATAGCCCCAGGGTTGACTGGTCACTAAACATTACATTACATTACATTATGTTATATTAATATGGACTTTGTGAAAGATTAATATATGGCAGATTATCTAAATATAAATAGAATGCATAATTTTTAAACAAATGCCTATAAAGTGACTATTCAAGTAGTGTTAATTAAATTATTTCATTATCTTAATAACAAGTACTGATCAGATCTGATTCCTCTCCCCCTCTTTTATTTCTATCAATATTTTTATATAAAGGCCTAATATTCTCACAGCTATTATATTGTTATGTACTTTACTCTAGATGTATTGTATGAAATATAATGCAGTACAAATGTCAGCCCAGGGACTAAATAGTTTGTATTTCTAAAGTATCATGAAAAAAATATTAACACTATAGAAACAATGGTTCAGTAATTACTTTTTGCTGTGGAGAGAGCTTGGGCATTTATCCTTATAGATCCCTAATACACTTTAAGTCGGCTCTGTCCCAGTGGTCCTTTTTCCTTTGTTGATAAATGTATTATATTGGATACCTTCTATGACCACCATAGCATTTGAGGTCATGCTAGGCTGTTAACACAAATGGTGTGAACAATAGTTTATATGCCACTTAACTCCTTGGGAGAAACAGTTAACCTTGCCAGAGAGGACAGATCTGTCATGTATAGTTATTAAAGCCTAGTAGGTTTTGTTATATCCTTACTTATAAAAAAAAAGTAGAACTGCAGTATTGTTCTGGTGCCAGGCATGAAAGCAACAAAGCAAACAGTCTTGTCTGAGGATCTGTCTTTATGGAAGGGATAGTAAGTTTTAATATTGTACATGTACGTCTTCTTTGATATACTTCTGCTATGAAGGTAGTGAAGTGGGATTTTTTGTTTTGTTCTAGTCTAAATTAGGTTTCCCAAATTCTATAAATGAATACAAAACTCTCTAACTCAGATAGATGAAGGCTATTTTTGAAAAGGTCATGCTTTTGATCAGCTAACTTCATAAAATCCAAACATGAATGAGATGGTAGCATTTTGATTATAAATTTCAAACCATCTTAATACACTATAATTGCTTGTGTGCCTGTGACATGGATGACCCTTATCATTCTGAGATATAATTTACAATTAACTCAAGGAGGTATCTTGAAAGCAGTTTAAATCCCCAGAGTCACTTAGAGAAAATGGAGGACGATCCACATAAAGAGGAATGGAACAGAGTGGGAGTGTTATCATTGGTGTGCTGGGTTTGAACTCAAGGATGGTTTGGGGAGAGAAAAATCAACATTCATATTTCCCTGATGTATCAAGGTACCTTTAAGCAGCTGTATACTGGGTTGAGTTTGGTGCCCTTCCTCTTTCTCACAATAAAATCACATAATGTAAAGATGCCTCAATTAAATCGCCCATCCTTTTTTCTATAAGGTGCATGATTGTGAGTGATTCTTCTGTTTTTACTGGCTGTTTTGAGTTACCTGGGTTTATTTTGTATAATAAAAGCAGCCATATAAGTTTTGTAAATAAATGAAGAGAGGAAAGACAGGAGAGAGAGAACATTCTAATACAGAAAATGGTGTAAGCAACTTAGTAGGTGGCAGTCCACCTTAAAGTGTGGGGCAAAGGGACATTTTTCAAGTGATATGCTCAAATTCACACAGAGACCATTTTTAATTAAATAGCTATTCTGTATAGTAGCAACATTATAGATGTTTAGTTGCAGGTCAGGTTTTATGGAGTAAAATTTTGTAAGCAGCATACTGCAGTCTGATTTTGAAAGATAAGATTTGTCTTCTTTTAGAATATGCTGATCAGAATATGAAATATGGAAAGTAAATCATATATTCAAGATCTATAGATTGAGTGGGATATAGCAACAATGGGGAACTTGTGCTCTTCAGATATTATTGAACTGCAACTAAAGCTTCTCTGTTTTCAACTCAGAAGCACCCTTCAGTTAGCTTTGCAGAGGCTTCAGACATGAATATGGACCATTACTCATGCTTGCAAAGAATGTTGGGAGTTCTACAGCATCTGAAGAACAGGTTCCCAATGGCTGACTTCAAAATTACTACTTGAGTAGAACATCTGATATGTATATAAGTGAAAAATATGGCATTCTGGATGGAACATTGCTCACAAATGTAAACATTTAAAAGGTGGGGGGAGAACTAGAGATCTAACAACAATAAAAAGTCTTGCCAACTTCTGTCTTCTTGTATGATAAGATTAACTTGCTTACTGTATATGAAACAGGTTTTTTATATCAGTTTGTTATTCCTAATAATCTCAAAAAACAATAAAAATTAAATGACATACTTTTGTAAAGACCAAAAATGAGGTTATATGAATTATCATAATCATGCAATTACCTCATTTCCACTCATTTCAAAGAGCTTTAGCTCTATCTATTCAAGTATCAGGAGGAAGGGAGTAGGGGAAGCTGTGATGCAGATTCTGTGATGTATTCATAAATCAGGAGTTTGAGAGCCTGCCATGGGCGTCATAATGAGGGTCATTATTCAGGCAGAGTGTCAAAACTACTATCAAAGGACCTTCTCAGAATCACAATCATTCTGTTTCTTGTTAAATAAGCAATGTAGTACACAAAAATGGCAAACAAGGAGCAGGTCAATTTGATACAGTATGAGGGCACCAAGACTCTAGAGTAATTTACCCTCTGGGAATTGTGATGGCTGGTGAGATAAATTATATACACCCTCTGAAAAGATTAATGGTAATAAAAATCCCTGAAATAGCTTCAGAGGAAAATGCACCTGTACATAAGCAACTTCGGCAACCAAATAGATATATTCTTAATACAATGTGATTAATTAGGAAGAGAACAAAACACATGACACTATTTCAGCAGATATGATTACAGGTAAAGGTATGTTTCACTTTTCAGAAAAATTGCTTCAATTAGCATATAGTAACTATGTTAAAGACCAATCTGTCAATCAAAAATCTTCAAATAGATTTTCTGGGAGTTTTTGTTACTGATTAATAATATTAGTCATCAGCCTACTTCTCTACAGTAATACTTAAAAGTATTCAAAATATTTTTTGTGGTATATTTTTGTATCCATCTGTGGGACAAAATGATATAATGAAATGGATGTGATTTATTCCTGGATGTTCTGGAGCTCATCATTTTATGTCAGTTTTCAAAAAATTAAGCATAATGGCCAAATTAAGAAAAAAAAAAGTCAGGGCATCTACTTCTTGAATACGTAAGCAGAAGGAATTTCAGAAAGTGAAATTTTTATGTGAAAACTGTCATGCAATCAGAATTCTAGCCTCCTTTTAAGATGATCATGCTTGAAAGAATGCTTAAGGACCAATATTTGTAAACAATATAATAAATAATGTTGAGGTTTAAATTCTATTTCTATGCTAACAAGGGCACTGTGATTTGCCTTGCCTTTCTTTACAAGTGTGAATTTATAAGGCTTTTAAGTCAATCAACCAAAACCAAAACAAATTTACAGCACAATTCTGTGTATGTGTAATAGAAAGATGGCTTATTAAAATTTGCTGCCTGATGAATACAACAACCAACAATTACATGCTCAATAATACCTGGAACTGGCATGCAGAAAAGATAGAACATTGTTATTTAATTATTCAATCTGTAAATGGTGGTTTCAGTCTATCCTGGATGGAAATGTATTTAAAATAACAGCTCAGTGACTTGGCAGTTAAATTTATCTGAGGGACCTGAGGGAACACCTGCTGCCGGCATCGACTTCCCTCCGCCCTGTGCGTTCCCACAGAGAGGGCCTCCTCAGGGTGCCACCGGTCAGAGAATGTCGACTGGTGGCCCCCAGGGGGAGATCCTTCTCTGTGGGTGCCCCGGAGCTATGGAATCAGCTACCGGTTGAGCTCCGGACGGCGCCCGACCTTCGCTCCTTTCGCCGCGAGCTAAAAACATACTTTTTTGAACAGGCTGGCCTGGCCTGATGAGGGGATTGGGGGGGGTTTGTTATTGTTATTTTATTAGGTTTTAAAGATGTATTTTAGTATGTGGGCACTTATTTAATCTTGTTTTAACTTTTGTAATCTGTATTTTTATTCTTGCCCTGTTCACCGCCCTGAGTCCTTCGGGAGAAGGGCGGTATAGAAATATTATTAAATTAAATTAAATTAAATCTTCATCATTTGTCAGTTGGTTCAAAGTCAATATCCATGCTTCCATCCAATTTTTTGTTATCACCATCTTTTCCCTAAGTTTTAAAGTTGGATGTCCCTATAAAGTTATTTTAGCAGAGGAAAAGGGGTCAAATCTTTTTTTAGTAGACACTATATTTCATAACTTTCTAATTTACATAATTGTTTTCAGAAATACTAGAGTTATAACATACTGCCCACCCAACCAAAAGTGCTATATATGTACATTCCAAAGATGTCAAAATTGGAAAATTAACACTAATTGTTAGCTTTCAGTATTTAATATTTGACAATAGCTTCAAATTTGGAACACCAAAGCTTCCCTCATTAATTGGCAGATGCATTTTCTGAATATTAATGCATATTCTCAGAATTGAAGAATCCCATAAACATTTTCTAAACAAAGAGTTTATTTTCTGAAAATATTTTCTGGATATAAGAACAGGAATTTCTCTCAGAATATAAATTAATCTGGGAATAATATTCATTTTGAGAGTGTTCACCTTTCCCCAAAGAGTGGGGTTTAATGAGTCCTATTTATCGAAGAGCCACCAAACTGGCTCTTTTTCATAAATTGGCACATGGAATAATGATGGAATAAGCTTTAAACATATGTCAGTAGATAAAAGCAATTCATATTTGAAGAATATAAAAAATTTCATGTCTTATTTAATTTACTCTGTATGCACTCATACCACACCTTAATCCACATAATATACTCCCAAAATACATTAGTTAACAGATGTGCCCCTACTGCTTTAATTAATAACTTGATGATGTATTTGTCTCACAAGCCCAATTTTTCACTGAGAATCGGAATATTATAAAAATTCTATCTTATTCACATTTATTGTTTAAGTAAATTGGAATTTGTAGTATACAGTATTCAAAAGCAAATCAATTATATTCTGGCATTCATTTTGGATATAACCATCTATTAAATTATGTTTGCATTTGAGAAAATGTTTTGTTATATGAATAGGTACTCAATTATTTATATTATACATATGGATAAACTGTGCAGTTGAAGCACTACTCTTCTATTATAGGACAATTACATTTCCTGTCACAGATAACAGATTATTAAATCAGTTTGGCCTATATTGCTAAATACTAAATACTATTAATAAGGAGAAACTGTCACGACCCACCCCAAACCACGTCTTAGGAAGACAAAATTCTTGGAGTCAAATCTATTCCAAAAAGAATCTTTACTATGACATGCTTGGTTGTAGGAAACGAGACAGGACTTAATATTATCCCATAAAGTAAACCCTTATAAAGAGTTCCCGGTTTAACCCCCCTTAACCCCATTTGGTCAGTCCCCCATCCTTTCTCTCGTATCATCCATCTCGTGGGAAAAAGGAACTTAGGACCCTTCATGTTTATTGCTGTCTTCCGTGACAAAAGCCAGATGCTAGCCCCCCCTTTTGTTTCCCCAGTTCAAAAGGCTTCTCCTTTCCTTTGAAATGCCTAATATCGGTTCAATACACATCTATCCTCTTCTCTTCGGGAGGTGGCAGAATCCACGGGATAATGTTTGAAACATTCCATTTATGAATATGATATAAATGGATTCTGACAGTCCGCTCTCCTTAGAAAAAAGATGTGTCCATCTGTAGGGGAAGAAAAGAAAAGTGAAGAAAAAAAAACATATGTAAATTTTAACTCGGTTTGTTTGGATATTCTGTATGAAATCTCTTAAGCAGCTTCGGTGCTTTAACATGGTGTTTGCTGACCCATTCATTTTCTGAGGAGGGGAGGTGTTTCCAAGCCACTAAATATTGGGTTGTTCCATGATGTTTCCTGGAATCCAGAATTTCTTTCACCTCAAAATGTTGTTCTCCTTCCCCCATGATGGGAGGTGGTGGTGGTGGAATTTTTGTTCGTAGGGGAGATTGTTGTTCTCTCTTTATTAGACTGCAGTGAAAGATTGGGTGTATTTGTCTAAGATTTTTAGGTAGTCCTAATTCAACTGTTACTGGGTTTATGATTCTTTTAATTGGAAAAGGTCCAATGTATTTTGGTCCTAGTTTTTTACAGGGTTGGAGAGACTTAAGGTATTTTGTAGACAGATATACCATCTCTCCCACCTTGAACGGTGTGGGATCGGCTCTTTTCTTGTCTGCCTGTGTCTTGTGTGCTAATCTAGCCTCTGTTAACGCTTTTCTGACAATAGGCCAGGTGTATTGTAACTGAGCAATCCATTCCTTTAGTTCTGGAATTACCGGTTCTTTTGGAGTTAGATCAGGTATGGGGTTGAAGCTCTGGCCTGTGGCTACTTGAAAAGGAGTGTAACCTGTGCTGGAGTGAACTGTGTTGTTATATGCCACTTCTGCAAAAGGCAGTAGATCCGACCAGTCCGACTGTTGGAAACTTATATAACATCTTAAATATTGCTCAACTACAGAGTTAGCCCTTTCCGATTGCCCGTTACCCTGAGGATGATGACTAGATGTCAGTCCTTGGGTAGTTCCTAACAGAGATAAAAATTCCTTCCAAAATGCTGAGGTAAATTGCACCCCCCTGTCAGATATGATGCATTGTGGTGCCCCATGCAATCTGTAAATATGTTGTACAAAAAGTTTTGCTAATGCTTTTGCAGTTGAAATTTTGGGGCAAGGTATGAAATGGACTTGCTTAGAGAACAGATCAGTGACAGTCCAGACAACGGTGTTTCCGTTGCTTTCTGGTAGTTCTACAATAAAATCCATGGCTATTTCTTTCCATGGGGCTGAGGGATTCGCCACTGG
This sequence comes from Vipera berus, assembly GCF_964194415.1. Lineage (NCBI taxonomy): Eukaryota > Metazoa > Chordata > Lepidosauria > Squamata > Viperidae > Vipera > Vipera berus. The sequence goes on from NC_138208.1 coordinate 29,462,562, forward strand.
TTGTAACAGTCCTGGCGATTTCCCTTGTAACCTCATGGCCATTGCGCAAATTTGACAACTGCCCACATAGCTTTCTATGTCTTTTTTCATAGATGGCCACCAAAATTGCCTTTTAGTTAAGTGTAATGTTTTTATAAACCCGAAATGTCCTGCTGATTTTGTATCATGGCACAGTTGCAAGAAATTGGTCCTCTGGGTGGCAGGTATGTATAGCTTCTCACCCACCCAAGGTAACCCATCTTTAATAGTGCACACATGCCTATTTTTCTGGAACCATTCGTCCCCTTCCAAGGACTTTTGGAATTCTATTCCGGTTTGGCTATCCACTTCCAGCTTCATTTTTACTTGTGCCCTGGTGGTGACTGGTGCTGCCAGTTGTTGTTCTGGTACGAGTGGTTTAAAGTCAGTTACCCGTGTGCTATTATATTGGGGCATGCGAGATAATGCGTCAGCCAGGAAGTTCTTCCCCCCCGGCAAGTGTTTGAGAGTGAAATTGAATCGGTGAAAGTGTTGGGACCAGCGGGCTTGCTTAGGAGTGAGTTTTCTGGGCGTTTTTAGTGCTTCTAAATTTTTGTGGTCAGTCCAGACCTGGAAAGGTATTTTATTTCTTTCCAAAAATTGACGCCAAGTTAATAATGACCACCTTAATGAGAATGCTTCCTTCTCCCATATTGGCCATCGTTGTTCAGTTTCTGTAAGTTTCCTGGATGTATATGCGCAAGGTTGCAACGCCCCCTCATCATTTTCCTGTAGTAATACGGCTCCGACTGCTACGTCACTCGCATCTGCCTGTATTACAAAAGGTTTGTTGGGATCTGGGTGTTTAAGTACAGGTTCCGCAGAAAAGAGTCTCTTTAGCCTCTCAAATGCTGCTTGACATTCCATTGACCATTTTAGAGGCTGGCTGGGTTTCACGGGTGACCCCCCCCCTTCGTTTTCAACAAATTTGTGAGGGGCATGGCTATTTGGCCAAATGCGGGGATGAATTGGCAGTAGAAATTTGCAAACCCCAGGAAACTTTGCAATTGCTTCCGTTTGCAGGGGGGTGACCACTCTAGTACTGCCCTGACCTTCACATGGTCCATTTTGATGCCCTCTGGAGATATGCGATATCCCAGGTAGTCGATTATTTCCTGATGGAATTCACACTTCGATAATTTAGCATATAGGTGGGCAGCTCGCAACTTCTTCAGGACTGCTCTGACTAGTTTGATATGTTCCTCTTTGGTTTCTGTGAAGATAAGGATGTCATCGAGGTAAACCAGGACCCCCTTATATAGGTGCTCTCTCAGCACGTCATTAATTAATTGCATAAAGACTGCGGGGGCCCCTTGCAGTCCGAATGGCAATACTTTGAATTGATAGCACCCCATTGGGCAGTTGAATGCAGTCTTCCATTCGTCTCCTTCCTTAATCCTAGTATGGTAGTATGCTTCCCTCAGGTCTAGTTTGGTAAAAACCTTTCCTTTCGATAGGTGGGATAGCATATCCTTCATTAGGGGAAGGGGGTACAGATTACATTCACTAATTGTATTTAGGTTCCGGTAATCCACGCACAAGCGGAAAGAACCATCCTTCTTCTCCCTGAACAGAACCAGGGCGGCTACTTTGGGTTTGGCGGGCTCAATAAATCCTCTTTCTAAGTTTTTCTTTATGAATCTTTCCATTTCTGCCATTTCCCTTGGGCTCATGGCATACATCCTGGGTTTTGGGAGTTTTGCCCCAGGTTTGAATTCTATGGTGCAGTCTGTGGGGCGGTGGGGGGGGAAGCTCATCTGCTCTTTCCTCACTGAAAATCTCAGCCAGGTCCCTGTATTCCTCAGGTATCTCTGGTAACCCCTTCTCTTTCCCCACTGCTGCTGTCTCCTCCCTCTGGGTTGGGGGGGTGTTTGGGGGTTTTACGTTTTCCTGTTCCCCTTTTGGGAAGTTGAGTTCTGCAGTCCTCCAGTTTATCCCGGGGTTCCATTTCTTCAGCCATTCCAGTCCTAAAATCATTGGGCATTCCATGCCTGGGGCCACTATAAACATTATGTCCTCCTCATGGGACCCCAGGGACATGTGGATTGGTAGAGTGGCTAGGGTAGCTGGTCCCCCCCTGCTATAGACCCATCTAATTGACTGAAGGAGATTGGTTGTTTTAGCCTCCTCACTGGGATGCTCAGTTCCTCCACCAGTGTTGGGCTGATGAGGCAGCGGATGCAGCCAGAGTCTATCAGAGCTTTTATTTCATTGGCTTTTGGTAGCCAAAAGGAAGCTAATATAGTCACTGTCTTAAGTATGGGTGGAAGAGGTCCACTTACCAAAGGTTCTCCCTCTGAGCTGTCTTCCGAAGTGTCCACCGCCCCTGCGGTGTAGGCCGGAGTCCAATCCCAGGTTTTGGCAGGAATTGTGGACTCTACAGCCTCTGTCCCCTTCATGGAAGATTCTTTTGGGTTGCCTTGAGACTTCCCCAGCTTTTTGGAAGATGGTGCCTCTGTTTTGCGTGGAGGGGCTTTCGAATGACATTCTGCAGCACAGTGGCCCTCTCTTCCACAATTGAAACATCCCTTTGATTTTTTAGCCGTGGCCGGTGGGTTTTCCCCCTCACGTGTTTGCTCGAATGGCAGGTGGCCCCATGGTTTTCCTCTGCGTTGTCTCTTCAATAGGTCTATTTCCACTTCCTCTGCCAGGACATACCAGTCGTCGAGATGGTAGGGGTCTCCCCGAGCCATGCAAGCATCATACAGGTCGTAGTTTAGACCGTCTTTGAAATGGCTGAGGAGGATGTCTTCTGGCCAGTTCAGCTTGCTGGCGATGGCTCGGAATTCTTGGGTATATTCGGCCACTGTTCTCCTGCCCTGCCTCACCGTCTTGATTCTCTCCCAGGCCTTCCGGTCAGCCAAAGGGTCCTCGAATCGTTGCCTCAAGGATGACATGAATCGGTTGAAGTCGTTGAGTTCTGGGGCGTTGGAGTCATGCAGGTTCACCACCCAGTCTGCAGCCGTCCCATCCAGGGCAGATTGCACAATTCGGATGCGTGTTTTGTCACTGGGAATGTCCCGTCCGTACTCTTCCATGTAGCTGAGGACTTGGGTTAGGAAAAATCCCAGTTGTGATGGCTCCCCCTTGAACTTTGCTTCCAGGGGTGGGAATCTTTGGCTGGAGCGTTGTCTGCGCCGCAGAGTGTATCACTCCTCATCTCGATCCCCGTCTGTGGGTCTGGGGGGGTGGGTACTGCTGAGTCAGCGGCTCCTGTTCCATTGGACGGCCCTGGGGTTTCAGGTGTTGGATCCCTTCTGTTACCCCTCCAGTTGCGACCCCAGGTGTTGTGTCGGTTGCGGTTTCCAGCTCTCTCCTCCCTTAGTGAGCTCAGGGTTGTTTTCATCAAGTCAGTAGCTTTTTCCAGAATCCGCTCTTCCTCACTGGCATGCAGGGAGCTCTCCATCTCTTGTTTCCATTCCGGTTGGTGGTCGCTCCGTCTCAGGGTCACTTCTCCCGAAGCCTTTTCCCACTCACCTTTCCTTCCAATGCCCATCGACCACCGGGGTTTTTGTTCGTGCTGCTCCGCCATTTCCTCCCAGGAGGAATATGACGCTTCAGCTTCCCAATGTTTCTGGGAATTCGGCTGGGAGGAAGGCTCCTTCTCCGTGGGGCTTTCCTCCCTTCTTGCTTCATCGTCAGACATCATATTTATTTGCAAACTCCCCCGGTAAGGTTCCTCTTCCCAGGTTGACTTTCAGTGCAAGTCCTGTCTAATGTCAGGACCCACCCCAAACCACATCTTAGGAAGACAAAATTCTTGGAGTCAAATCTATTCCAAAAAGAATCTTTACTATGACATGCTTGGTTGTAGGAAACGAGACAGGACTTAATATTATCCCATGAAGTAAACCCTTATAAAGAGTTCCCGGTTTAACCCCCCTTAACCCCATTTGGTCAGTCCCCCATCCTTTCTCTCGTATCATCCATCTCGTGGGAAAAAGGAACTTAGGACCCTTCATGTTTATTGCTGTCTTCCATGACAAAAGCCAGATGCTAGCCCCCCCTTTTGTTTCCCCAGTTCAAAAGGCTTCTCCTTTCCTTTGAAATGCCTAATACCGGTTCAATACACATCTAACCTCTTCTCTTCGGGAGGTGGCAGAATCCATGGAATAATGTTTGAAACATTCCATTTATGAATATGATATAAATGGATTCTGACAGAAACTTCTTGACAGTGAGGACAATTAGCCAGTGGAACAGCTTGCCTCCAGAAATCGTGGGTGCTCCATCACTGGAGAATTTTAAGAAGAGGCTAGACAGTCACTTGTCTGAGATGGTATAGGTTCTCCTGCTTGAGCAAGGGGCTGGCCTAGAAGACCTCCAAGGTCCCTTCCAGCTCTATTCTATTCTATCTACAAGTGGTTGCAGACTTACTTTCTTCCCAATCTAATAGGGATCTTGAAGTAAATGTTACTTTTGAACTGCATCTTAACCTTCATCTATAAAAATTTCAACCAGTCACAGTTCACTGTAAATGCTAAAAAATGGTAGAAAAAAAGATTAACAAAAATATAATTAAGTTAACATAACTGAAGAGAATAGATTGGAAGTAATAACATGAAAGCGATACATTTTTGTCCATGGTTTGATCTTATATTTCCTAATAATTTTTATTTAAAAAAATAATGACCCCAATTCAGAGGATGGCTTATTTGAATTGACTTGTTACTGAATAACCAAATGACTCTTATTCTTGCCCAAAATAAGTTATGTTTTCTTCTCATTTATTAAATAATTGGGACAGATTTAAATAAAGAAATTCTCAAAGAAAATGAATGAAAATTATATTCTGCATGTTTGAATATGTTTGAATACGAATGCATCATAACGTGGTTAACTTGCACCAAGATAACACTCATATGTATGCATCTGACCAGAATTAGTCACTGGAACGTCTGCATCTTGTCATGGATCCATGTGGTTTTCTCTAAAATGGGGACTTATTTCTTGCTATATATTTTATTTCACCCATGAACAAAGTGTTTTTTCTATAGCTACATTTTGTTGGTTTCATGAAAATGAAAATCAGTATATTGTTTACTTTATATAAATTTTCACTTGCCAGTTGAAACCCAGGGTTTGTGAATTAGCTTAAAGCTGTAAGCCGATTAAAAAAATGGACCATCTTAACATTCTAGGGGATAAGATGTGGGGTGTCTGTTTGTCTGTAGTGAATAACCCTAATAGTGTTTATGGTCTGTGAAGACCATGAAGTCCCTGCCATATAAGTAGTCGTGGAATTTTTTTACTCCAGCTACTATGGCCAATGCCTCCTTATCAATTTGTGCGCAATTACACTCTGTGGAGAACAGTGTCCTGGAATAAAAAGCAATCAGGACTTGAGTCCCATCGCTCTTCAAGTGACTTAGGACAGCCCCAAACCACGTATGGGGACACGTCACACACAAGGCATACCGGCATTGATTCCTTAAAGTGAGTGATCGTTGAACTGATGGACAGTAGAGCCTTCAATTCCTGAAAGCTGCTTTCGTGAACACTAGTCCACTTCCACGCAGTATTTTTGTCCAAGAGCCAGTGTAATGGCTCTGCCACTGTGGCCTTCTTAGGAAGGAACACATGGTAAAAATTTAGGAGGCCTAGGAATGCCTGAAGCTCTCCCTTCATTTTGGGGCTGGGTGCCATCTGAATGGCTTTTACTTTTGACTCAGCAGGGTGGATGCCATCAGCATTGATACGAAAACCCAAGAACTCAGTTGCTTCCAATACTACACTTATTCTTCTTAAGCTTAAGGCCTGCTTCACACAGCCTTTGGAGGATGGCTCTAAGCCTCCTTGCCAGCACCTCCGTGGACTCACCGGCGATGAGCATGTCATCAAAATAGGAATGCCCTTGAGTGTTCGCTCCATAATGCTTTGAAAAATGCCAGGGGCTATGCTGACCCCAAATTGCAGGTGTTTTACTTTAAACGCCCCCCTGTGGGTTCCAATTATCTGTGCTGTGGCTGTGGCCTCGTCAACAGGAAGCTGTTGATAGGCCTGAGCCAAATCTAATTTTGCAAAAGTTGTACCAGCTTGCAAAGACGCCAGGATGTGGCTTACTACTGGTACCGGGTACGCATGCTGTTTGAGTGCACGATTAATTGTGCATTTGTAATCAGCACAGATTCTGACCTCCCTGTTGGCTTTTAGTGGCGTGACAATTGGGGTCTCCCATGCACTCCCATCTATGGGCTGAAGTACTCCCTGTTCTAGGAGTTTATCTAACTCAGCATCTATCTTGTGTTTAAGAGCAAATGGCACACTACGAGGTTTAATCCTGACCAGCATTACAGTAGGATCTAGTTTAAGTGTTATTGGCAGGCCTGTGTATGTCCCCAGACCTGAGTCAAACACATCTGCAAATTCCTCACATACTGTCGCTAGACTCGTGACTTGCTTCCGGTTGATTCCAGTTACTTGGATGTCTAGTGCATCAAACCAGGCAAGCCCAATCAGGCTTGCTCGCTGACCCCCTACTACGACAACATCCAGGTGCCTAGAAAACCCCTTAAATTTGACGGCCAATGTGGCCTCACCCTTGACTGCAACTCTGGCATTCTGGAAGTCGGTCAGTATAATGCCAGATGGCCTCAGCTTGGCCCATCTCTTGCTGCGATTGCAGATGAAATTAAATGTCTCAAGTGAAATAATGGATACAGCTGAGCCCGTGTCCAGCTCCATCTTGCAAGAGACCCCTTGCAGTTCCACCTGAAGTCTAAACTTTGGCTTAATAGGGCAGTGAGCTCCCATGCGGCAAATGCTTCTGTGGCTGGAGCAAAACCCTATACTACACTGCCCTGGGGCCCCAGTACCTCTCCTAATTGGAATGTCTGACTGGTGATTTGATTGCCGGTCCCTCTGGCGACCTCTGCAGATGATTTCACCCTAATAGTTCATCCAGTCAGTTTGAATGGGCCAATCCTCAGATGTCAAATCTATTGTGGGAAAGGAGCTGATAACACAGGTCTTTCCCAGGCTTGCAGTGATGTTGTTGGGTCTTCACAACTTCCCTTCCAAAACAGGAGATAAGCCAGATGGCCAGAGGCACATTCCTTTCTCCCCACAAGGTAACATCAAGGGAGAGACAGTTCAAAGAATAAATATGCAGAAACAGCAGAAGAGATACATTGTAGTGACAGAAAGAAACAAAGAGACGGCCCGCAGCGTCTTCCTCCCTCCCCTTCAGGAGAATGGCAGAACCCAAAGTAATGAAATAAAAAGAAATAGAAAAGAGCCCCCCTTAAGAATATATGGGTTCTGACATCCTGCCTCCCTTAAAAGTAAGAGATATCCACCTGTGGGAGAAAATAGAAACAAAAGGAGACAGAGATTAGTCCGGCTTGTTGGAATATGCCTCATGAAATTTTCTAAGGAGTTTGGAGGCCCTAACATGGCGTTTGTGGACTCACTCATTTTGGGAGGTTGGAAGATGCTTCCATGCTACTAGTTATTGAGTGGAGCCATGGTGTTTTCTGGAATCTAGGATTACTTTAATTTCAAAATGCTGTTCTCCTTCCACCATGATGGGAGGAGGGGGAGGAGCAGCAGTTGGTCTTAAGGGTGATTTCTGCTCTTGTTTAGAAGGCTGCAGTGGAAAATAGGGTGAACTTGTCTAAGAAATTTTGGGAGTTTTAATTCTACTGTGACAGGGTTTATGATTCTGGTAATAAGAAATGGTCCCACAAATTTTGTTCCCAGTTTCTTTGAGGGTTGTAGGGACTTTAAGTATTTGGTAAACAGGTAAACCTTCTCCCCCACACTAAAAGGTTTTGGGTCGATTCTCTTTTTATCAGCTTGCATTTTATATGCTTGTCTAGCTTCATCCAAAGCTTTACTCACAATCGGCCAGGTGTTTTTTAGTTGTGTATTCCACTCCTTTAAGGAGGCGATGACAGGGTCCCTTGAAGGAAGTTCGGGCATCAGATCAAAACTCTGTCCTGTTGTGATTTGGAAAGGAGTGTAACCCATGCTGGAGTGGACTGCATTGTTATAGGCAACTTCTGCAAAGGGGAGTAAATCAGTCCAGTTGTCCTGCTGGTAATTAATAAAGCATCTTAAGTACTATTCTAGTACTGAGTTTGACCGTTCAGTCCCACCATTTGTTTTCAGATGATGACTAGATGACAGCCCCTGGGTGGTCCCTAACAAGCTTAGCAATGCTTTCCAGAACTCTGATGTGAATTGTACTCCTCTATCGGAAATGATGCGCTGTGGAGCTCCATGAAGCCAGTATACATGTTGAACGAAAAGCTTTGCAAGTGTTTTTGCATTGGGGATTTTTGGGCAGGGAATAAAATGTACCTGTTTGGACCCAGATGACTGTATTCCCCCCACTTTCTGGTAATTCCACAATAAAGTTCATGGAAATCTCCTTCCAGGCTCCTTAGGGGGTTGCTACTGGTTGCAGTAATCCAGTGTTTTCCCTTGCAATCTTTTTTGCTGATGCACAGATTGGGCAGCTAGCTATGTAGCTTTCAATGTCCTTTTTTATGGATGGCCACCAAAATTGCCTTTTGACTAGGTGCAACGTTTTCACAAATCTGAAATGACCTGCTGACTTTGAGTCGTGGCACAACTGCATGAATGTTAGTCTCTGGGTTTTTGGTATGTATAATTTCCTCCCGACTCATGGCAGGCCATATGTTATGGTGCATAGGTTCTTGTGGGTTAGTAACCAGTCATCTGTTTCTAGCGCTTTTTTGAACTCGATTTCTGCTTGGCTCGCTAAAGGTTTTTGGAGTATATCTTGGGTGATAACTTGTGCTGCTAGTTGTTTGTTTGGCATGAGTGGTTTTGCTACCTCACTTTTGTTACTGTTATATTAGGGCAGTCCTGACAAAGCATCTGCCAAAATGTTTTTTCCTCCCAGCAGGTGTTTTAATGTGAAGTTAAACCAGTGGAAATGTTGTGACCTCCTCACTTGTTTAGGAGTTAGTTTCCTGGGTGTTTTTAGTGCTTCCAGGTTCTTCTGGTTGGTCCACACTTGGAAAGGAATTTTGTTCCCCTCCAGGAAGTGCCACCAAGTGAGAAGAGCCCATCGTACTGCATAAGCCTCTTTCCACCAGACTGCCCACCTTTGTTCTGTCTCTGTGAGCTTTCTTGAGGTATGTACTCAGGGTTGTAATTTTCCCTCATCATTTTCCTGTAAAAGTACATCCCCCATGGCCACACCACTGGCATCATCCTGAATTACAAATGGTTTATCAGTGTCGGGGTGTCTTAAAAATGGTTCAGCAGAAAATATTCTTTTAACCCTTTCAAATGTGGCTTGACATTCCACTGTCCATTTCAATGGTTGGCTTGGCTTGGGGTTTCCCTCTCCTTTGGTTTTCAGTAAGTTCGTAATTGGTAATGCAATTTGTGCAAAGGAGAGGATGAATTCTAACTAAAAGTTAGCAAATCCAAGGAAGCTTTGCAATTGCTTTCTGGTGTGGGGTGGAGCCCATTCTAATACTGCTCAGACCTTCTCAGGGTCCATCTCTATGCCATTTGGGGAGATGCGATATCCCAAATAGTCAATTTTCTCCTTATGGAATTTGCATTTAGAGAGCTTGGCGTATAGGTGAGCTGCCCGGAGCTTTTTTAAGGTAGCTCTGAGTAGTTTCAAATGCTTTTCTATTGTCTCATTGAATATTAAGATGTCATCTAGGTAAACAAGCAACCCCTTGTACAGGTGCTCCCGAAGTACGTCATTTATCAATTGCATGAATACTGCAGGTGTTCCTTATAATCCAAAAGGTAGAATCCTGAACTGGTAACATCCTAAGGGACTGTTCTGTCCCAGCCTATGTGAGTCCTTGTTAACTTACAAGGATAAACACCTCTTTTAACAAGTAGGCTGGAAATCCAGGAAAAACAAACCCCTTTTATTATTATTTACAGACCTGCAAAAGCAAAGGCAAACAAAACACGATTCAAATAGAGAATTGTCCAAAGGCAAACAGAACATGATTCAAATGGAGAACTGTCCAAAGGTGAACAGAACATGATTCAAACAAAGAATTGTTCGCAGGCAAGGCAAACAGAACATGATTCCATGAAACTTGAGTCATTTGCAAACAGTTGCCTTCAACAACCAGTACCGCCCACACATGTTCTGTACCAGCCTACTACCGGCCCTGCAGATAAGGCAGGGACAACCCCTTTACAAGAAGGCAAGAGGCTGGAACTAAGCCTGCCAAATTTATGGACACAAAAGCAAACAGAGCAAAAACAAGACACGAACCATGAAAAAGGAGCTATTCAAACGGTTGCCTTCAGCAAACCAACCCTCCCACGCATTCCCCTTTTAAACAGTTCAGGGCGTGGCTTCTCTTTGCCTCCTTCCGAAGTGCCCCATTGCCTTCCTCTGTTTACTCCTGATTGACTGCCTCCTGCGTCGGGCGTACTTGAACAGGGCCAGCTGTGGGTCATCTTCATCCATGCTGTCAGGCTCACACAGCTGGGTCTGCGTCGTAACCAGGTGGGAGGGGCCTGACTGAGGGCTCTCATCAGCAAGCTCTCCAACACCCTCAAGCAACCTCTCCAAAACCTCCTCCTCCTCCTCTGAATCTTTTGACCCAACTGCCGAACCCACAGGCTGACACTGAATCACAACACTATCCCGCACCGCAGGGCCCTTCCCCCGGGTCTGCCGATCCGGATGCGGTCGGAATGGAAATTGTTCATGAAAAGCGGTCACCAAAGCAGGGGCATGAACGGCGGTCAAGTCTTCCCAGGTGAACTACTCTGGTCCGTAGCCTTTCCATTCAATCAGGTACTGGAAACGACCTTTCAGCCAACGGGAGTCCCTGATGCTGGCGACCTCGTACTTGGGGGTGCTGTCTCCATCACGAGGTCCTGATTTGGGAGGTTCCGCTCGGCGGAGTGGACAGGCCGGTTGCTCGGGGACCAACAGAGACCGATGAAAAACTGGGTGCACGCGCAGGGAACGTGGCAGAGTTAAGCGATAGGCAACCGGATTGATGACACCCTCGACTGGGAACAGTCCTAAATATCAGTGATCTAACTTTCTCACCGGCCATGTTGACGGTAGGTTCCTGATGGACAACCAGACCCGATCTCCCACCGATAGTGGAGGTGTATCCCACCTTGACTGGTCAGCAAACCTTTTGTAATTGGCCTTGGCCTTCTGTAACTGACATTGCACCAATCGATGGATCGTCTGTAACTCTGCCATGAAGTCGTTCGCTGCTGGCTCCGGTGAGTCCACGGGAGAAAGGGGGAAAACCGGGGGTGATATCCCACATTGGTCAAGAATGGTGTCATCTGTGTGGAGGTGTGCTGCGAATTGTTAAATGCAAACTCAGCTATGGCCAAATAGTCCACCCAATTGTTTTGCTGCAGATTGATGTAGCAGCACAGATATTGTTCCAGGATACCGATGACCTTCTTGGTTCCCCCGTCATTTTGAGGATGATGCACGGACGAGAGGCAAATCTTGATATCCAACGCATGCATAAACTCCTGCCAGAAGCGGGCTGTAAACTGGGCCCCCCTATCAGGGAGGCCGTGCAGTCGAAACACCTGCTGAATGAACATACGACTAGTGGCGCGGGCTGACGGTAAGCCGCGATAGGGGATGAAGTGCGCCATCTTGGTCAGCATGTCCACCACCACATACACTGTTGTAAAACAAGAGGATGGGGGTAAATCCGTCAAGAAGTCAATGGACACAGCCCCCCAGAGTCTTTTGGGTGTCGGCAAGGGCTGCAGTAATCCAGCTGGGGCCCCTGTCACTGACTTGGCCTGCCTGCATGGGATGCAGGAGGTGACATAGGACTGGACGTCGTGTCAGACTCGGGGCCACCAGAAAGTACGGGAGACCAGGTTCAGGGTCTTGAAGAAGCAAAAATGCCCCACCGCCGGGTTATCGTGACACTGGCTGAGGATGAGTCCCCTGAGTGGCCCTCCTGGAATGTAGAGCCGGTCACGATAATACAAGAGTCCATCCATGACCATCCAAGGATAATCTGGCCCCACCTCCTCCTTCCGCTGAGCCACCCACACCTCCTGCTGCTGTGCCTCATGGATCCGAGCCCGTATATCAACCAGCTCCTGCACTGCAGCAAAAGACTCGACGGGGATCACTGTCCTGGGCAGAAGCTTGTCCTCCACTCAGGAATATTCGGGCTTCCTGAACAGAGCATCCGCTCTTTGATTGTGCCCGCTAGGTATGTACCGAACTTGGAAGTTGAACCTGGCAAAGAAAAGAGACCACCGGATCTGGTGTTGGTTCAAATTCCGAACGGTCTGCAGGCTTTCCAAATTCTTATGGTCCGTCTGGACCTCGATTTGATGCCGCGCTCCCTCCAGATGATGGCTCCAGGCCTCGAACGACACTGATGGCCAGCAGCTCCTTCTCCCAGATTGTATAATTGCGCTCCGAAGGGTTCAGCTTTCGTGAATGGTACACGCAAGGGAAGAGGGTACCGCTGGTCATCGTTGCCTGGAGTAACACTGCCCCAATGGCAATGTCGGAGGCGTCCGCCTCCACGACAAACGGCTGTTGCGGGTCAGGATGCTTCAAGATGGTCTCCTTCATGAAGGCTTCCTTCAAAGTCTGGAAAGCCCATTGTTCTGGAGCGTTCCACTGGAACCGAGTCTTCTTCTGCAGGAGCCGGGTGAGGAGGGCTGTCAAGGCAGCAAACCCAGGGATGAAAGTTTGGTAATAGTTGGCAAACCCAAGAAGTCGCTGAACATGCTTCATGTGACATGGAGGTTGCCAACTCTGCAAAGACTCAACCTTACTTGGCTCCATGGCGATGCCCTCAGGAGAAATGCGGTGACCCAGGAAATTGATAGTCACCCGGTAGAACTGGCACTTCTCCAACTTGGCAAACAGCCAATGTTCTCGGAGTCGCTGCAGGCTGAAGGTGCACTTCACGCGACGGGGAGAAGATCAGGATGTCGTCCAAGTAGATCATGACAAACTGATCCAACAAATCCCGGAAAATGTCGTTCATGAAATGCTGAAACATGGCAGGGGCATTGGTCAGGCCAAACGGCATCACCGTGTACTCAAAATGTCCATAACGAGTACCAAACGCCGTCTTCCACTCATCACCCAGCCGAACCCTGACGAGGTTGTAAGCTCCATGCAGGTTCAGTTTCACCTCAGATCTGCATTTCCCTGTGGTCTTGGGACTGGTGTGGCTCTGGGCGCATGACCCACAGATTTATTGTTCATAGAACATGGTCACCTTCTCAAGCTTGCAATGTGTGGACCACTCCCGCCATATCTGTGCCGGCCAGGTGGAGGGTTCCCCAGGGGTTTCCTTGCCTCCCGAACTGTCCGACTTTGCTAATGTGTTCAGCGAGACAGAGGGAGATCAATTACCCCCGCACAGGCCCTATGACTGCCCCATTGATTTAGTCCCTGATGCGCCTCTCCCAGTGGGGTGTTTGTACTCCATGTCGGACCCCGAGTTGGCTGCATTGCGGGACTTTCTGGAGAAGAATTTGGCTCACAGTTTCATCCGGCCCTCATCTTCACCAGTGTCTGCACCCGTGCTCTTCGTCAAAAAGAAGTCCATCGAATTGCAGCTTTGCTGCGATTATAGGAAACTCAACGCCATCACGGTACGCAATTGTTACCCGCTGTCCCTCATCCCCGAACTCTTGGACCGACTCCAGGAGGCTAAGATTTTCATGAAACTGCACCTGCATGGAGCTTACAACCTTGTCATGGTTCGGCCGGGTGATGAGTGGAAGATAGTGTTTGGTACTCCTTACGGACACTTTGAGTACACGGTGATGCCGTTTGGCCTGACTAACACCCCCGCCGTGTTTCAGCATTTCATGAACAATATTTTCCAGGATTTGTTAGATCAGTTTGTCGTGATCTACTTGGACGCCATCCTGATCTACTCCGCGTTGTGTGAGGTGCACCATCAACATCTCCATCAGGTCCTGCAGCGACTCCGAGAACATCGGCTGTTTGCCAAGTTGGAGAAGTGCCAGTTCTACTGGGTGACCATCGATTTCCTGGGTCACCACATTTCTCCTGAGGGCATCGCCATGGAGCCAAGTAAGGTTGAGTCTTTGCAGAGTTGGCAACCCCCACGTCGTGTGAAGGATGTTCAGCGACTTCTTGGGTTCGCCAACTATTACCGAGCTTTCATCCCTGGGTTTGCTGCCTTGACAGCCCTCCTCACCCAGCTCCTGCAGAAGAAGACTCGGTTCCAGTGGAACGCTCCAGAACAACGGGCTTTCCAGACTTTGAAGGAAGCCTTAATGAAGGAGCCCATCTTGAAGCATCCTGACCCACAACGGCCATTTGTCGTGGAGGTGGACGCCTCCAACATTGCCATTGGGGCAGTGTTACTCCAGGCAATGATGCCCAGTTGTACCCTCTTCCCTTGCGCATACCATTCATGAAAACTGAACCCTTCGGAGCGCAATTATACAATCTGGGGGAAGGAGCTGCTGGCCATCAAAGTGGCATTCGAGGCCTGGAGGCATCATCTGGAGGGAGCGCGGCATCAAATCAAGGTCCGGACGGACCATAAGAATTTGGAAAGCCTGCAGACCACTCGGAACTTGAACCAACGCCAGATCCGGTGCTCTCTTTTCTTTGTGAGGTTCGACTTCTGAGTTAAGTACATACCCAGCGGGCACAATCAAAGAGCGGATACTCTGTCCAGGAAGCCCGAATATTCCTGAGTGAAAGACAAGCTTCTGCCCAGTACAGTGGTCCCCATTGAGTCTTTTGCTGCAGTGCGGGAGCCGGTTGATATACGGACTCGGATCCGGGAGGCACAGCAGCAGGAGGTGTGGGTGGCTCAGCGGAAGGAAGAGGTGGGGCCAGATTCTCCTTGGACAGTCACGTATGGACTCTTGTATTATCGTGACCGGTTCTACATTCTGGGAGGGCCACTCAGGGGACTCATCCTCAGCCAGTGTCACGATAACCCGGCGGCGGGGCATTTGGGCCTGTTCAAAACCTTGAACCTGGTCTCCTGTACCTTCTGGTGGCCCCGAGTCCAACATGACATCCAGACCTATATCACTTCCTGTATCCCATGTAGGCAGGCCACGTCAGCAACAGGGGCCCTGCCTGTATTACTGCAGCCCTTGCCGACACCCAAAAGACCCTGTGGTGCTGTGTCCATGCACTTTCTGACGGATTTTCCCCCATCTTCTGGTTTTACGACAGTGTTTGTGGTGGTGGACATGCTGACCAAGATGGCACATTTCATCCCCTGTCATGGTTTACCATCAGCCCGCGCCACTAGTCGTATGTTCATTCAGCAGGTGTTTCGGCTGCACGGCCTCCCTGATAGAGTCGTCTCTGATAGGGGCCCCCAGTTTACAGCCCATTTCTGGCAGGAGTTGATGCCTGTGTTGGATATCAAGATTTGCCTCTCAGTCTGTGAATCATCCTCAAACTGACCGGCGAACCAAGAAGGTCATCGGTATTCTGGAACAATATCTGTGCTGCTACGTCAATCTGCAGAAAAACAATTGGTTGGACTATCTGGCCATAGTTGAGTTTGCATTCAACAATTCGCAGCACACCTCCACACAGATGACACCATTCTTGGCCAATGTGGGATATCACCCCCGGTTTTTCCCACTTTCACCAGTGGACTCACTGGAGCCGGCAGCGAATGACTACATGGCAGAGTTACAGGCGATCCATCAATTGGTGCTACTTCAATTAGAGAAGGCCTAGGCCGATTACAAAATGTTTGCTGATCGGTGCAGGTGGAATACGCCTCCACTATCGGTGGGAAATCAGGTCTGGTTGTCCACCAGGAACCTACCATCAATACGGCCAGTTAGAAAATTAGATCACCGATATTTAGGACCTTTCCCAATCGAGGCTGTCATCAATCCGGTCGCCTATCGCTTAACTCTGCCACGTTCCCTACGCATGCATCCAGTCTTTCATCGGTCTCTGTTGGTCCCCAAGCAACCGGCCTGTCCACTCCACTGAGTGGAACCTCCCCCATCAGGACATCGTGATGGAGACAGCACCCCCGAGTACGAGGTCACCAGCATCAGGGACTCCCGTTGGCTGAAAGGTCATTTCCAGTATCTGATTGAATGGAAAGGCTATGGACCAGAGGATTTCACCTGGGAGGACGCGACCACCATTCATGCTCCTGCTTTGGTGTCTGCTTTTCATGAACAATTCCCATCCCGACCACATCCGGATCGGCAGACCCGGGGGAAGGGCCCTGTGGTGCGGGATAGTGTTGTGATTCAGTGTCAGCCTGTGGGTTCGGCAGCTGAATCGGACAGTTATGAGGAGGAGGAGGAGGAGGAGGGGATTGGAGAGCCTGCAGAGGAAAGTTCTGAGGCATCACAGAGCTCTCAGCCAGGCCACTCCTGTCTGGTTCCTCCTCAGACCCAGCTGTGTGAGCCTGACAGCTTGGACGAAGATGATTCACAGCTGGCTTTGTTCAAGGATGCCCGAAGCAGGAGGCAGACAAGCAGGAGTAAACAAAGGAAGGCAATGAGGCACCTCAGGAGGAGGCAAAGAGAAGCCACGCCTTGAAACTGTGTTTAAAAGGGGGATGTGTGGGAGGTGCTGGTTGCTGAAGGCAACCGTTTGAACAGCTTCTGATTTAGTCATGGTTAGTATTTGTTTTGCTCTGTTTTGGATCTGTTTCATTTCATTTGTGCAAATAAATTTGGTTGGCTTACTTTCAGTCTATTGACTTTTGAAAAGGGGTTTTTCCCTGACATTTCTGCAGGGCCTGTAGTAGGCTGGAACAGAACATGTCCTGGGCAGAAGCTTTTCTTCTGCGTGGGAATATTTGGGCTTCCTGGACAGAATCCACTCTTTGGTTGTGACTGCTGGGTATGTATGTGACAGGGAAATTGAACCTCACAAAAAAGAGAGACCACTGAATCTGTCATTGATTCAATTTCTAAGCAGTCTGCAGGCTTTCCAAATTCTTATGGTCTGTCCGGACCTTGATTTGCTGCTGTTCCTCTTACAGATGATGCCTCCAAGCCTCAAATGCCACTTTGATGGCCAGTAGCTTCTTCTCCCAGATGGTATAGTTGCACTCCACTGGATTCAGTTTCTGCGAGTAGTACGTACAAGGGAAGAGGGTACCACTGGGTGCCCTAGCCTGGAGTAACACTGCTACAAAGGCAATGTTGGAGTCATCTGCCTCCATGACAAATGGCTGTTGCAGGTCAGGATGATTCAAGATGGGTTCCTTCATGAAGGCTTCCTTTAAAGCCTGAAAAGCCCCTTGTTCTGGGGCATCCTACTGAAATCGGGTCTTTTTCTGTAGGAGCTGAGTGAGGAGGACTGTCATGGCAGCAAAACTGGGGATGAAAGTCCGATAGTAGTTGTTGAACCCAAGGAGTCGCTGGACATCTTTAACACAATGTGGGGGTTGCCAACTCTGCAGAGACTCTACCTTGCTTGGCTCTGTTGTGATTCAGGGTCAGCCTGTGGGTTCGGCAGTTGGGTCGGACTCAGAGGAGGAGGAGGGGGGTGTTGAAGACCTTGCTGAGGGGGTTGAAGATCTTGCTGATGAGAGCCCTCAGCCAGGCCCCTCCCACTTGGTCACCATGGAGACCCAGCTGTGTGAGCCTGACAGCGTGGATGAAGATGACCCACAGCTGGCCCTGTTCAAGGACGCCCAACGCAGGAGGCAGTCAATTAGGAGTAAACAGAGGAAGGCAATGGGGCTTCTCGGAAGGAGGCAGAGAGAAGCCACGCCCTGAACTCTATATAAGGGGAATGTGTGGGGAGGGCTGGTTTGCTGAAGGCAACCGCTTGGATAGTTCGTGTTTCTTAAAGCTCCTGTTTCTTGGTTCATGTCCTGTTTGTTTTTGTAGCTATAAATTTGGCAGGCATAATTCCAGCCTCTTGCCGTTTATAAAGGGGTTGTCCCTGCCTTTTCTGCAGGGCCGGTAGCAGGCTGGTACAGAACAGGCTCCATAACAATGCCCTCAGGAGAAATGTGGTGACCCAGAAAATCGATGGTCATCTGGTAGAACTAGCACTTCTCCAGTTTGGCATACAACTGATGATCTCTGCAGGACCTGACGGAGATGCTGATGGTGCACCTCTCGTGATGGGGAGTAGATTAGAATGTCATTCAAATAGATCACAACAAACTGATCTAACAAGTCCTGGAAAATGTCATTCATAAAATGATGAAACACTGCCGAGGGTTGGTCAGCCCAAACAGCATCACTGTATACTCAAAGTGCCCATACTGAGTACCAAACGCCATCTTCCACTCATCAACCGACTGAACCCTGATGAGGTTGTAGGCTCCTCTCAAGTCTAACTTTGTGAAGATCTTTGCCTCCCAGAGCTGGTCCAGAAGTTCGTGGATGAGAGGCAGCAGCTATCAATTGCGCACCATGATGGCATTTAATTTCTGGTAGTCACAGCAAAGCCTCAATTCTCTGGACTTCTTTTTGACAAAGAGCATGGGTGCAGACACTGGTGAAGATGAGGGCCAAATAAAACCCCGAGCCAAATTCTTGTCCAGAAAGTCCTGCAATGTGGCCAACTAAGGGTCCTACATGGAATACAAACACCCCATTGGGAGAGGCACATCAGGGACTAAATCTATGGGACAGTCATATTGTTGTGATTCAGTGTCAGCCTGTGATACCAGCAGCTGAGTCTGATGATTCTGAAGAGGAAGAGTAGGAGGGGTTTGGAGAGCCTTTGGTGTCAGAGGGAGGCTCTGATGCACTGCAGGACTCTCAGCCTAGCCCCTCCCGTCATGTTCCTCATCAGCCATGTGAGCACGAGGTATTGGACGTAGATGATTCACAGCTGGATCTATTCAGGGACGCTAGGAGCAGGAGGCAATCCAGCAGAGAACAGAGAAAGGCAATGAGGCAACTCGGTAGAGGAGAAGAAGGCAATGAGAAGCCATGCCTTGGGACTGCTGATAAAAGGGAAAGGTGTGGGAGGTGCTGGTTGCTGAAGGCAACCGTTTAAAGATCTTCTGCTAGAGTCCTGGTCTGTTATTCCTGTTTAACTCTTCTTTGAACTTTTGGTTTAACTCTTGTTTGAACTTTTGATTTCTTTGTAAATAAATTTGGTTGGGTTTTTCCAGTCTGTTGACTATAAAAAGGGGTTGTCCCTGACATTCAAACAGGGCTGGTCGTAGGCTGGAAAAGAACACATATGGCCTGTGCAGGGGCAATTGATCTGCCTCAGTCTTGCTGAACACATCAGCATAAGTCACCAGTTTGGAGGGCAAGTAGACCCCTGGGGGACCCTCCACCTGGCCCGACCCAGACATGGTGGGTGTGGTTCCTGCACTGTAAGCTTGGGAAGGTGACCAAGTTTGGGACCAATAAATCTGCGGGTTATGTGTCCGGAGCTACGCCAGTCCCAAGACCACAGGGAAATGCAGGTCGGAGTTTATATAGAACTGAATAGCCTCCACATGGAACTGATGGCCATACATAATGGTTGTGTGGTGGCCTTAATTAGGCCAGACAGTAGCACCTGACCATTAATATCTCCACTAACATCGGTGGTTCCACCGGGCACTGGGGAACAACCCAATTGGCCATAAAGTTTGTGATAGCCCCAGAGTCAATCAAAGCATGGACTGGAATCCCCTTTGGCCTCCCAGGGAGGATCAGGCATGCCTCCAGTATCAGATGTCATGGAGGTCCATGGGCAGCATCTGAAGGACATTGCTTGGTGTTGTGGGATGCCCAACCTATAATGCCTTTTAGGTTGGGCTCAGGGCATTTCCCGACAGAGGAGTAGGTGGTTTTCTTGGGGCAGGTTTGGTAACTGATGCCTTTTGTCACTTCTTGGGGCAGAAGGTGGCCAAATGCCCAGGGTCCGCACAGTAAAAACACACACACACCCTGAATGTCATCTCTTCATTTCTGCCACCGATAGGGGAGGTCTGGCAGCACCTAACTCCATAGGCTTCTCCCACTGAACCAGAGTCTCATGCACAATGGGGGCTGCATGGGTCTCTGGGGTGGCACAGTGACTCCTATGCTGCTGCAGCTGAGCGTTGATCCACAGACAGAGATGGATAAACCCATTGAGGTCTGGGAGAACATCAACATGGGGCAGCTCATTCAACATCTCCTCCAACAAGCCATCCTGGAAAGCATCCACGAGTGCAGCCTCATTCCAGGCTGAATCCAGGCTCAGAAGCTGAAACTCACTCATATAGCCTTGTAGAGAGCGTTGGCCCTGCCTCAGAGCTTTCAGGTGTCAAGTAGCAGTCTGTGTCTTAATGGGGTCCTCATACATCAGACGCATGTAATCACAAAACCCCACAAAGTTGTCGTACAATGGACTAGGTTCGGCTAGCAGGGGTGTGTCCCAATGAGCTGCAGCACAAGCATAAACTCCACTTTGTCCTGGTCAGTGGGGAAATCAGCCACTCTGAGGCTGATAAATAGCTGGCATTGTCCCAGAAAAGCATGAAACATCTCCAGAGTGCCATCAAATTTGTCCAGCACCACAATGGGGCACTTCCTTCTGGGTTGTGGAGCAGCAGGGATTGGTGCTTGCAGGTGGGCCACTTGAGTTGCTAACAAAGCCAGTTGCTGGGAGAGCTGGACATTCTCCACACATAGCTGCTCCATAATAGTAAGGGGTGGGAGGCTGAAGACAAACTCTTCTGTCCCAGCCTATGTGAGTCCTTGTTAACTCACAAGGACAAACCCCTCTTTTAACAAGTAGGCTGGAAATGCAGGAAAAACAAACTCCTTTTATTATTATTTAAAAAGGTAAAGGTTCCCCCGCACATGCGTGCTAGTCGTTTCCGACTCTAGGGGCCGGTGCTCATCTCCGTTTCATAGCCGAAGAGCCAGCGCTTGTCCGAGGACGTCTCCGTGGTCATGTGGCCGGCATGACTAGATGCCAAAGGCGCACGGAACGCTGTTACCTTCCCACCGTAGTGGTCCCTATTTTTCTACTTGCATTTTTACGTGCTTTCGAACTGCTAGGTGGGCAGAAGCTGGGACGAGTAACAGGCGCTCACTCTGTTACGCGGCACTCGGGATTCGACCCGCCAAACTGCCGACCTTCTGATCGACAAGCTCAGCGTCCTAACCCACTGAGCCACCGCGTCCCTATTATTATTTACAGACCTGCAAAATGTCCCAAAAGCAAAGGCAAACAAAACACGATTCAAATGGAGAATTGTCCAAAGGCAAACAGAACATGATTCAAACAAAGAATTGTTCGCAGGCAAGGCAAACAGAACATGATTCCATGAAACTTGAGTCCTTTGCAAATGGTTGCCTTCAGCAACCAGCACTGCCCACACCTTCCCTTTTTATTATGTAGCCCCAAGGCATGGCTTCTCAATGCCTTCTCCTCCCTTGGAGCTGCCCCATTGCCTCCCTCTGTCCTATTCTTGTTGCCTGACAGCATTTGCGAGCGTCTATGTCTTCCAGCTGTGAGTCCTCAGAGTCTGTCTCAGCACAGCTGGGTCTCAGCCTGAGGACGAGTGGAGGGGCCAGGCTTTTCATCAGATTGTAAGTCCTGGTGCTCATCAGAGGCTTCCTCTGACTCTGATGGCTCTCCAGGCCCCTCCTCCTCCTCCTTTGATTCTCCAGACTCAGCTGTCAGGTCGACTCGCTGGCACGGAATCACAACAGGGGCAGTTGAAAGCTGTTTTCCATTTGTCCCCCTATTTTATTCTGATTCTGTAGTAGGCTTCTCTCAAATCTAGCTCTGAGAAGATTTTCCCCTTTGACAGGTGAGATAGCATGTCTTTCATGAGGGGAAGAGGGTATAGATTGCTTTCACTCACTGCATTCAGAGATCTATAATCTACACTAAGGCAAAAAGCCCCATCTTTCTTTTCTTGGAACAACACAGGGGCAGTGGCTTTTGGCTTCATCAGCTGAATAAAACATCTTTTTAAAATTTTGTCTGTGAACTTCTATGTCTCCTCTAATTCTTGCGGGCTCATGGAAAACAATTTTGGCTTGGGGAATTTCGCACCTAGGCAGATCTTTATGGAACAGTCCATGGGCCAATGAGGGGACAGTTCATCAGATTTTTCCTCACCAACACTTCAGCTAGATCTCTGTATTCCTCTGGAATCTCTGGCAATCCCTTCTCCCCCCTCCCTACTGTGACTTTCTCTATCAGGTTTCCACAGTTTCGGGGTTGAGCTGGGGCCTTGGCTGGTTATAGTCTCTATGTGGTCCACTATGGTGAGTTGAACTGGCAGTGTGGCTAGTGTAGCAGGCATTCCCCCTGCTATGGACCCATCTAATTGACCAAATGAGATCAGTTTCTTCAGCCTCCTCATCCAGATCCCCAAGTTCCCCACTAACATTGGGCTTATGAGGCAGCAGGTACAGCCAGAGTCAATTAATGCCCTGATTTTCACTCTTGGGCATTCCGGAGCTAAACAATTCTACTGTCCTGGTGAGGGGTGCAATGGGTCCACTTACCAGGGGTTTATCTTCTGAGTTGTCATCTGATGACTTGGGGGTCTGCCCTGGGGGTGTTGGAGTTCCCTTCTTTTGGTTGGATGAGGTAGGGAACTCAATGACTTCTGTGTTCTTCATAGCTGTCTCTTTCGGCTTCATTGAAGTCTTCCTGGCTGGGGCTTGATCAGGCTTCTGGACAGGGGTGTGTGAGCAGCACTCAGCTGTTCAGTGCCCCTCCTTTCCACATTTGAAGCATCCTGTCATTCTTTTGGCAGTTGGGGCTTGCTTCAATGGTTCACGGGTCAGTTCTGAAGGTGACCTTCCCCACGATTTTTCCCTGCGCCAATGCCTTTTAGCCAGGCCGATTTGTGCTTCCTCAGCTAGGACGTACCAGTCTTGCAGTCAGTCAGGGTCTCCTCGGGGAATGCAGGCATCATATAAGTCATAGTTCAGGCCATCCTTGAAGTGCCTGATCAGATATCCTTCAGCCAATTTGGTTTGTTGGCCAGAGCTCAGAACTCTTGGGTATATTCCACCACGGGTCGTCCGCCTTGCTGGATGGTTTTTATTTGCTCCTGTGCTTTTTGGTCAGCTAGCAGATTTTTAAAATGATGTCTAAGAGATGCACGATGCTGATGCCCTAGAGCTGCAAAAGCTACACCTACAAAAAGTTAATGGATACTGAACGAAGGTGGACGGTCTGGGAGAAAGAGGCTTTTCTGGTGAAGTGGGCTCTGCTTAAATGGAATCATTTCCTTGAAGGGAGCGACTTGCCTTTTGAAGTATGGACTGATCACAAAAATCTAGAGGCACTAAAAATCCCCATAAGTTATCTCCTAAACAAGTTCAGTGGGCACAGTGCTTAAACTGTTTCAACTTCATCCCAGGAGGAAAAAGTTTCCTAGCAGATGCCCTGTCCAAATTGCCCCAATACAAAAGCCATTGAGAGGAGACTGTGAACTGCATTATTCCACAACCAGAGTCGATTTCTCATGTAACAACAGGGAGGGCATCACAGGCAAAATCAACTGAACCTGATAGCCCATTAACAAAGAGGCTAAAGGAGGAGTCGAAAACCGATTCCTGTTTCCTGGCAAATAAAACCATAATGACTTGTTGGGATGGGTTGGCTTGGAAGGAGTCAAAACTGTATCTACCAGAAACCCTCAGAGTTCAGTCCCTCCAATGCAGCCATCATAACAAACAAGCAGGCCACTTTGTCTACCTAAAAGCTTTGCATTTAATTAGATGGACGTTTAGGTGGCCAGGGCTAAAGAAAGACATTGAGAATTATGTGAAAAGCTGTGTGACTTGTGCAACAATGAAAAAATGTCTGGGTAAGCCCGCTGGATTATTGCAGCAAGTCACAGACCCTTCCCAACTCTGGGAAGAAATTGCTATGGATTTTATTGTGGAATTACCAAAAAGTAGAGGAAATATGGTAATATGGACTGTGATTGACCTTTTTTCTAAGCAAGCTCACTTCATTGCCTGCACCGAACTTCCCTTTGCAAAGAAGCTAGCAAGAATGTTTCTCAAACATATCTATCAACTCCATGGAGTTCCAAAGCAGATTATTTCAGATAGAGGGGTGCAATTCACTGTCAAGTTCTGAAGAGACTTTCTGAAACTGATTGAGTCCATACAGGGTTTGTCATCAGCTTTTCATCCATCTACTAATGGAGCTGCTGAAAAAGCTAACTCTATGGTGGAACAATATATTAGATGTTATGTTGATTACCAACAAACAGCATGGGCTGACCTCCTCCCCTTTGCTGAGGTGGCTTACAATAACAGTACATAGCAGCACTGGACTCACTCCTTTTAAAATAGCAACTGGTAGTGAATTCATTCCCATGCCTGAACTCCCTCAGGACCATCCTGTTTCTCAAACTTTAGATCAATGGGTGACTTCTTGGAAAACCATGTGGGACAATGCAAAAAGGGCTCTAACAAAAGCCTCAAAAATCTACAAAGAACAGGCAGATAAGAGAAGCCCCCCCCCAGAGGCAATTTCATGTGGATGAAAAAGTTT
Source organism: Vipera berus (assembly GCF_964194415.1). Classification (NCBI taxonomy): domain Eukaryota; kingdom Metazoa; phylum Chordata; class Lepidosauria; order Squamata; family Viperidae; genus Vipera; species Vipera berus. The sequence continues at coordinate 29,486,986 of NC_138208.1, forward strand.
ATCTCTCTATAAAATATCTAAACTCAAGCTGCCTAGTAAAAAATTGGGACCAAAATTCCTTGGACCTTTCCCCATAGTGCAGATTATAAACCCAGTCACCATGGAATTAAAGCTTCCTCCCCTTTTAGGGAAAGTTCACCCTATGTTCCATTGCAGCCTATTGAAGCCATTCAGAGAATCCTCATTGAGACCTCCTCCCAATCATGCACCCGGTCCTCTTGTCATGGAGGGAGAGACTCATGAAATAAAATGAATCTTTGATTTACGGTTGTACAAGGGAAAGTTACAATATCTAGTGGATATTGTAGTGGAAAGGGTACCCACTATCAGAGGCCACATGGGTAAAAAGTGCTGATGTAAAAGCTGATAGATTAATACGTAAATTTTATGATAAGCATCTGAATAAGCCTAGGTGTGATTCCTGACTCTAACTCATTTTTTACCTACAGGATTTCTCTCTTCTTTAAAGGATCCAACTGTCAAACCTTCAAACAGTTCTGGCTACAGCCATCTTCACTACGTTTTTGGTTGCCAAAACAATGGGAGGGGGAGATGCTTTCTTCTGGTTTAGTCATAACAGTAACTTTCCTGTGGGAACCAAGGTCAAGTTTTGGTGGGCTGGAGCTTCTGTTAGAAAGCCCACCAGAGTAGTTAATTGGAGATTGTTATTTATGACATATTACAGGGGTGGGAAGTTCAACTTGTTACAATGTAACCTTGGGGGGAGAACTTTCAGCCTTGGTTTCACCTTTGTTTCTGCTGATACTATGTAGCCATTAAAAATGTTCTTTGAGGAAAGCAATTGCCTCAGAGTTCTTATTCCTACTGGTCTCATCTATCAGAACCATGACAATGACCTTGTTTCACTAGGGCAGCATCTCTGGAGATGCTCTGTAGAACCACATGTGAAGCAATGTTTCATCATGCAAATGTTCTCAGTTGCTCTACTGTCATCTTTGGACATTGTAGTTTTAGGCCTGGTCTGTGCATTGTCACCCCCTCTCTGCTGCCTTTCCAGCCATTTCTGTTCCTCCTACAGCAACCGGACAGTCAAATAACTCATGGTTAAGTCCCTCTCTTGTATGGACTCTAAACTGGTCACTAGGACATCCCATGAAGTGTCCAATGAATTGAGCACCACATACACCTTGTGTGCCACAGTAAAAGTCAATCCTCTTTCTTCTAACTCTAGGAATGTCTTTCTCATGGACTGCAAATGAGTAGACATGCTTTCTCCCGGTTTCAGTTGTGCCTTATATAGCTTTCTTTTTTTAAAAAAAAAAGAAAAGAAAAATTTATTGGTTTTCTGGTTTTACATTTAAATATTTGAAAAACAATGTGGCAGCTGAGTTGGTCAATAATTCAATAACATAAAAAAATATCTTTAGTACAGATCTCAAACTATTACATTAAATGTTTCCTCTCTTTTTCCCTTAATATTTACTGTCTCATATTTAAATTAATACAATTCTTATTATATCGATTAAATAAAAAATAACTTTCTTACATTTATCAATAATTTTTAGTTTACACATATTCTAGTTGTTTTAATATTCAATCTTTTTAGACAATCATTGTCCTGGTTAATTTTTCCCAATTTTTAGTTTCCCATTAATATTTATATTTAACCTTTGATATTTATAATTTCCAAGTTTTAAATAACCCCAGTTCCCTTTATCACAATTCATCAAAAGATATAATGTTCAGGATACATGTCTTATCTCTTTGAATTCTCACCATCTTACATCAACTAATTGGTAATAAAGTAAAGGTAAAGGTAAAGGTTCCCCCGCACATGTGTGCTAGTCGTTTCCGACTCTAGGGGCCGGTGCTCATCTCCGTTTCAAAGCCGAAGAGCCAGCGCTTGTCCGAGGACGTCTCCGTGGTCATGTGGCCGGCATGACTAGACGCCAAAGGCGTACGGAATGCTGTTACCTTCCCACCGTAGTGGTCCCTATTTTTCTACTTGCATTTTTACGTGCTTTCGAACTGCTAGGTTGGCAGAAGCTGGGATGAGTAACAGGCGCTCACTCTGCTACACGGCACTCGGGATTCGACCCACCAAACTGCCGACCTTCTGATCGACAAGCTCAGCGTCCTAACCCACTGAGCCACCGCGTCCCTTATTGGTAATACAATATAATATTCTTATTTTCTAGTAATTTCCAGCTATCTTAAATTTAGTAACCAAAATTCCTCCTGTTTCAACATTTAACACTTCCTGTCTTTTTCTCTTAATATCTACTATCTCATATTTAAGCTAATAATTTTTATTACTACTGGATAAAAACATATTTATTACATTCATTGATAGATTTTTAGCTTTGGACTTAATTATCTTTACATTTAACCTTTATAAACAAATCAATGTTCAAATTTAACTATTAATATTTATACTTCTAAGTTATAAATGACCAAAGTTTTTTTATCTCATCTCATAACAATATCTAGCATTCAAAGTACACATCTTATCTATTTGAGTATATTCTATTTTCATTCTCATGAGTAAGTCAAAACCCCAATTTTCTTCAGTCTTATTCTGGCTTTCTTTCTTTGCCAAATTGTCTTCCATGTCTGTGCTTTTGAGTCATCAAACAAATCTCCCTGTGTTGTTATGTAGATTGTTTTATGTAGGAAAGACTATCCAGTCACCATTTTTTTGAGAGGACTAACGAATTGTCTCTCTATTTTTCCATCTCAACATAGTTGTCCTAAACTGTTTATCTTCTCTTCAATCTGTTCTTCTTCTTGTTCCTCAGGTTCCTTCTGATTTATGTAGAAAGTCTTTTCCTTTTTCCGTATTGTCAGTCTCTTTTCTGGGTTTTCCATTGACTGTATTAGTTGATCAGTTGAGTCTTTTGTCATAATCTTTAATTGTTCCACCTTTTTTGTTATATTTTGTGTAGTTGATTTTTTAGTTGTAATCAAAGTTTGAGTTCGTATATCTGGGCTGATATCTTGTTCTTTTCTGTAACCTCTTATTTCATCAGTAGCTGTAAGAATAGTTTGATGAATTGCTTTCAACATAGAGAGAATCTGTTCCTGATCTTCATCCATATTCTCTTAATATTGTATTAGGTTAAAAGCTTTACAATCAGAGAATACAAAAAAAGATTTTGTCACTGAATAGGGAACACAGCTGGGCTTCTCACAGCTGATGTCTCAAGGTTACAAAAGTCTTACCTATTGTCTGGGCTGCTGGCCAAGTCTCTTTTAAGCAATAACAAATTGAAGTATCAGTTTTAGTCACAATGCTGACCAGGAATGCTCTCTCTCATTGCAGGCCTCTGAATGCTGGGTCATGAAAGGACAGCAAAGGAAACACCCAATGTTCTAACTCACCCGGGGACAGCTAGAGTCTTGGGGAAACACCCAGAGTGAACAGATGGTGTCCAAAAGGGAACATGCTAGCTACTTCTGCTTTCTAGTTTCTTGTCTATAGTGTGCCAGCCCTAATCTTATGTGTGTCAGCTTTGCTTGGTGAATTGCTTATATTACCAAAATAGGTATAAACAGTGTTTTTTTTCTTAAAAAAGGTGCTGTCACTGGGAATGATGCCTGTGTCTTGCTATGGTGTCACTGCCCATCCTTTGCACCCCCACCCCTGCAGCTCAGAGCCCCATGCCATGGGGATTCCCCTCCCCACAGCCACCATGGGGATTCCCCTCCCCGCAGTTGCCATGCCGCGGCCCATGCTGAGCCCCCACGTGGAGCTACTCCAAACCCCGAACCAGAGCTGTGTTCCTCGTGGCAGTGGTCTCCGGCACTGGCACTCGTTCACTTACTGCCCCATTGCTTCCAAATGCAGTAAGTGAGTGAGCAAGCAAGTGGTGTTTGGAAGCGTTTGGAAGCGATGGGGCAGTAAGTGAGTGAGTGAATGAGCAAATGGCATTTGGAAGCGTCGGGGCAGTAAGTGAGTGTGTGAACAAGCAAATGGCATTTGGAAGTGATGGGGCAGTAAGTGAGCGAGCAAGCAAGTGGCCTTTGAAAGAGATGGAGTGAGTGGGGGAGAGACTGAACGAGGTGCCTTTGAAAGAGACAGAGGAGTGAGTGAGAGTGACTGGGGGCTTTTGTGAGCAAAGTATGAGTGAGTGGGGGGGCTTTTGCAAGCGAAGGGTGAGAGAAAAAGGAAAATGTGAGGGAGAGAAGGGAAAAAGAAAAGGCACTGACTTCTGAATTCCTTTGTTACAGGAGATTACAGGAGAAGCTGTTACCTTCCCACCGTAGTGGTCCCTATTTTTCTACTTGCATTTTTACATGCTTTTGAACTGCTAGGTTGGCAGAAGCTGGGACAAATAACAGGTGCTCACTCTGTTACACGGCACTCGGGATTCGACCCACCAAACTGCCGACCTTCTGATAGACAAGCTCAGGCTCCTAACCCACTTATTTTTGTTTCTTTGCATGTTTGATATTTTTAAAAAGGCATATGCTACTCACTATGCTTATACACAAAGGTAACATCTTTTGCTAGGATACATGACCACTGCTTGTCCAGAATGTAAAAAGTGAAAGATTGTGACTAAACAAAATTTTAATGTACAGATAATACCCCCAGAAATTATTTTAGCCTTTTAAATAAATGTTATTGATGTTAAGCTCACCATGGAAAACATCATATATTGTTATGTATATACTAGGTTAATTATTTAAAGACTGAAGTGCAACATAACTAGATTCTAAAAAATCTATTTTTCAAAACACACAACAGTCCAAACAGTAAAACAAAGTCCAAATTAAGAATATTTCATTCTTAAGAATTGTTTAATTTAAAGTGGTTTAGTTGTAATAGATCAGGCATGTCAAACTCACGACATCACGTGACATCACACAATGTCTCAGAGCATTTTCTCCATTGCCAGCAATGGGGTGGGCATGGTTTCGTTGCGACACGTCCGGCCTGTGGGCCGGCAGTTTGACACCCCTGTAATAGATGGTTATAGATTCCAAATAGTTTTCAAGAGTGTACAAAAGATACTATTTTTTTTCTAGCATCAGCTAAATTAGACATATTACATTGAGAAAAATGTTTCTCATTTCTTTCCTTTTACCTTTATTAATTTCATTGCAGAGATGTTAACATAGGAAATAGATTATTTTGTTATCTAATTTTACCTTCCAAAAGACAGAAGCAGATGAAAAATGTGAGGTTCTTTCCTGTTGGCTTTTTTGAATTAGCTGTTTTAGATTCTAAAAGTTTAGTTCCTAAAGAAGTAACCTTGTAAATAATTTTAATGTACTCCTCTAGTGCAGGGTAGGCAACCTTGGCTCTTTTATGACTCAAGGACTTCAACTCCCAGAATTCCTGAGCCAGCAAGGCTCAGCTTGGAAACCTCTCTCTTTCCCCTCAGCGTGGCTGGCTCAGGATTTCTGGGAGTTGAAGTCCATGAGTCATAAAAAAGAGCCAAGATTGCCTACTCCTGCAGTAGGCTTTCAAAAGCCAATAGAGAGAGCTATTGCCGGAATGCTGTTCTGAGTGTTCTATGAGAAAAAAAGCCCTGGGTATAAAAGTAAGACATTTTTCCTATTTGGGGCTTTTCCTCTTTTAGGGAAGCCCATTTCTATTCAGCTGAATACATATGTACTTTTGAAGGCAAATTCTGGTTTCCTGTATTTTGTTATCAAGCAAAACCTCAGAACCTGCACATCAACAAGATGTCACCCCTACCATTTAAAGTTTTCTTTTAAATCCAAAGTTTTATAATCTTTGCTTCTTTTTTATAAGTAAAAACTCTGATCTTCAGTAAGCTTAAAAAAATATTTTAGTCCACAAAATTTAAAAAATAGAGTTCCAATTAGGATCAAGTTATTCTTTCAACCTTTTAAAGTTCCCTGGATAGTCAGTTGCCACTGTTTCTAGAACAGGCATGTCAAACTCACAATGTCACGTGACGTCATTTGATATGACTTTTTCCCCATTGCCAGCAATGGGGTGGGTGTGGTTTTGGCGTGACGCATCTGGCCCGTGGGCTGGCAGTTTGATGTGCCTGTTCTAGAGGGAGAGATAAAATCTCCCTTCCCTCTCCACAGGGGGGAAAGTGCTTTAAGCAGATTATGCAGGTAAAAAAATAGTTAGGGTTTAAGAGAAGTAGATCTCACCCAGTCTCATCCATGCTGCTTTAAAATTGCCTGGTGGTAAGTGTGACTTTGACTCTGCAGCCTAGTGATGAGCCATATTGCTATGGCTGGTTTTTCATCTGCCAGTTTGGAGGGCTGCTCTGGATCAAGCGGAAGGGCTACTGCCCTCCCACAACCCAATGGGGATCCCCTCCTTGCTGGTCGCCCCTACAGGGTGACTTTCGACCCTTTCCATGGTCCCCCAGCGAAGCGAAACTGGATGCAGAAGATGGAGCTCACCTTTCAGACGTCCATGGCAGCCACATTGGCAAACCAGAAGTCCTGCCTTATATAGAGTTCTTGTCAGCATTACTTTGCTGCTTACAGTCTCTCTCATGTACACACTGTGCAAAGCTTCCCAGCACTCTTTAGCAGACTGGAGACCCCTCATATGTATCAGCTGGCTATCCTCCAAACTCAGGATTATGCTGACCAATCTTTCTCATTCTTTCTCCAGTCCCCATCATCCATGGCTGCAGGTTGATCAGTAACTACCATCCACAACTCCTCCCTTCACTGGTGCATCTACATTTTCAGACACCAGGAGAGGTAGTTTGTCTCATTCAGATGAGATACTACAAAACCTCCTCCCATTACACTGACAGAGTCCATGTTGCCTGCTACCACCACAAACCACCACAAACCACATGGCTCTGGGTCATGTTCTAACTGGGTTTCTGCTCTCTCTGGGCCCATAACCTGTCAGAGCATACACAGTCTTATTGTGTGAGATAACCCAAGAGTAAACACAGTAAATAGTGGTAAATGATGGTTTATCTTACACTATCTACAATATCATACACCAGAAACAATATACATATATGTGCTAATTCATCAGGATCCAACAAACCTCAGTTACAGCAGGAAACAGAAGAGAGAGAAAACACATCAGCAAAGCCTTCCCTTTATACAAAGGCTCTTAAAGAGACACAGACTCTGCTGAGTTATTCCCATCATTACATCTTACATCTTCCATTACATAAGCTGGTTATCTGTTAAATCAATACCTTGACAGCCCACGCAAATCTGAGGGTGGCACGAGCACCCGCACAATGCTGGGAGTGGGCCTAGCACCCGTGTGACACTCAGGGTGGGCCTAGCACTGGCATGATGCTCAGGAAGGAGCTGGTGCCCATGCAATGCTCAGGGCATTGCTAGCATGAGTGGGGGAGAAGTACATGCACTAGCCAGCCATTCACATGGCCCAGTGGTCACGAGGCCATGGCCTGGTAGTTGGCCACAGTCCACAGGTTGGGAACCCCTGTTGTAAAGTATCAATGTAGTATATGTGCAGATCCAAACACTATGGCCTTTTGGAATTGACAGATGAACATTACATGGATTGTGCTGTCCAAGCCTTTTTATTTTGGCCTCCAGTGTTCTGATAACCACTAGGACCATAATAATCAGTTTATGCCATAATCTTTTAATGTAGATTTCCAGATCTTGATACTTTGTGATCTTCTCCAATTCTTTGTCTTCTTTCCTACTATCTTCTGATATTACCACATCAATTAACCACACTTTCTTCTTTTCAACCACAGTTAAATCTGGTGTGTTATAAGCCAAGACTAAATCAGTTTGTCGTCTGAACAATGGCTACTTTTTAAACTCTATGTTCCTATGAATTGTTCATTATTGGTACATTATAATTTTTACAAATATTCCAGTGAATCATTTTGGTGACTGTTTATAATAAGTTGTTTATAATAAATTTGTGTAATCTTGCACAAACTGAGTATATTATCTACTATTTCTTCTGCTTGTTTGTACAATTTAAATGATTTGATGGCCTTAATTGCATTAGTTTGAATGGCTTGCTTTAGAACAGCAAAAACAAAACCTTCATTTTCTTTTTTAATGTTACAGCTTATTGTCATTATTCTTATTTAAATTACTATTTACAAATCCTAGACTTTGGGTTTTCCTAGGCTCAGATTTTCCACTGAGTCTTTGTCAGACCTGCTGCAACTTAAACCTCTAAATGGAAATGATCCTTGGCTCCATTTCTTGAGAAAGGTATAGTTCTAGTAGAAGTCAAGTGAACTGCAGTAGTGCATAGCCAGAATCGTGTGCCAAATCGTGTGCATAGCCAGAATCGTGTGCCAAAATTCCTAAGTTCAACTTTTTCCTCCCTTAGCTGCCTCCCATCATCAGCCCACCCCCAACCAATCAGATTCAAGCAAGATGTTTTCAGAATGGACATTTCAAGCCTAGGTTGGTATGCAGCTGTATTCTTCTCCCAGCCAGGTATACTTCAAAAGTTATCCAAATTTATGGAACCTTTAAAAGCCAATTATTTGAAGCAATAATCAGGCCAAACTACACAGAGATATGAAATAGACTTTAGCTCTATCTGCATGGCAAGCTTCATTTCTTCTACTAAGAAGCAGATTCTTAAAGCATTCTTGTTTATTTTAATAAATATTAGTGTAACCATGATGAAGATGACTGAGAATGTAATGTAGTCTGCAATCCTCACATTCTGATGACAGTGCTGCAACCTCCTAAGGCCAGGAACATTGGGGAAGTGTCTCTTCTTGTTTTATTATTTGATCTGGTTGCTAAAAGCCACAAACTCAATACTCAAAGCTGACATCTATCAAGTATTCTTTCTGTATGTACCAATATTCTTGTACTTAGCCAACTGATAATATTTCTCACTACCAATGTTATTTTCAGTAAATACTATTGAAGTGAAGTATTGTTATGAGTCTCATAATGGTGACATGCTAAAAGAATGCACATTTAACTCCAAAATCATGACACATATCATTTGAATACACATGTTTTCTAGTTACCTTGCTCATAAAAAAGAGTATAGAAAATGTAGGAGAAGATATTGCAGTCAGTGTGGTTCACATTGATAATATGATTTTTATAACGTAAAAATCAAACAGATTGTAATTCTAAATTCTGGTGCCACAGTTATGCAGCAAAGCTACAGAAGATCCAAGTCTGAGACCGAGAGAGTGGGAATCACCCTCTTTTCTATTAGTGGGTACACTGTGTAATGTTAGCATTGAATACCTAAATGTCTATGGAGATTCTCAGTAATCAAAATCAAGGTTATCCCAAAGATGCTTTTTCAAGAGGCAACTGGACTTTCTTGTTTTTCTTTGAAGATGTTTCGCTTCTCATCCAAGAAGCTTCTTTAGCTTCTTCCTTACCAAATCAATCTAACTTTACTGTTTGCCATGTTCTAGTTAAACAGATTACTTTTCAAGACTATTGCATTAATGTGCAGGAAAGCATCTTCTGTAATTGATTAATACTGCCTTTTTGTTTCTTAAAGGGGCACACTCACCTCTATAGATCTTTCTCCTGTAGGTCTTCATTTACCACTCTGACATAATCCAGTGCTGCACTGTGTTGTGCTGATGATGTCTTTGTAAATATGAGGAATGCAGTGCAGTTGTTGCAGAAATCATCTAAGAAACAGAGACTTTAATATGTACCATCTGTTTTATAAAAAGCTCAATGTGGTAATGTATTTGCAGTACCAAAAGCAATATCATTATGACATGAAGTGAACATATGTTGTCTAAGGGCCTTCAGGCTGATACTTAAAAAAAAGAAAAGATAGTACTTGAAGACAAATATTGTCCCACTAGAAAGACTGCCAGAACCAATATGATTCAGCTTATTGACAAGTCTCTAGTGATCAACATTACAGAAAGACTTCCACATTTATGGGATGCTCTTTTCTATGTGCCATTTTTCCCTGAGAGTTTTTTTTAATAATTGGAGTACAATCCTAATCTTTCAGCTCAACATACATTGTAAACTATAGAATCATTGCCCATTATTCTGTAAATATCCAATTTATTGACAGCAGGTTTTTGTACAATTAAAACCAAAGTTGGGGGAAAAACTGATAAAAAGAGAAAAATTGAAGCAGTCCATTTAACGCATGCTAGTAAAGCACATTAAAACAAATTATGACTGTTTAACATATTTAATGCAATAATTAAATTAAGATGATACACTGTCAGTGCATAATGACATAATTATACTTAGCTGTAAGTAAGACTTAACAACATATTTAAATGTAGGATGTCCTAAAAAGACAGAAGAATTCTTTCTGTACATAGCACCTTAGACATTTCTCATACTGTAACCAATTTTGGTCACCATACTACAAAAAGATGTTGAGACTTTGGAAAAAGTTCAAAGAAGAGCAACTAAAATGATCAAAGTTCTGGAGACTAAATCATATGAAGAAGGCTGCAGGATTTGGGTTTGGCTAGTCTAAAGAAAAGAAGAAACAGGGGAGATATGATAGCAGTATTCTAATATTTGAGGGGCTGCCACAAATAGGGCATAAAACTATTCTCCAAAGCACCAGTGGGCAAGAGAAGAAACAATGGTTGAAAACTGACCAAAGAGAGAAGCACCCTGGAATTAAGGAGAAACTTCCTAACAGTGAGGACAATTAATCAGCTTGCCTTCAGAAATCATGGGCACTCCATCACTGAAGGCTTTTAGGAAGAGACTAGACAGCCACTAGACATTCTATTCTATTCTATTCTATTCTATTCTATTCTATTCTATTCTATTCTATTCTATTCTATTCTATTCTATTCTATTCTATTCTATTCTATTCTATTCTATTCTATTCTATTCTATTCTATTGCCACCCAGAATTTTCTGGAGTGGGCAACCTTAACTAATAAATTGAATTAATGAATAAAATTAAATGGCTATAAATTGTTTCAGTGCTGTGAACTGTAGAATACATTATATAAATATGTTAAATAAATATCTAAAACCAAACCTCTGATCACCAGAAATGTGCTATCTCATTAGAATGGAGAATTTCTGCCATATGTGTCTTATGGTAGGTCAAATAAATTTGTTCGCTTTTAAAGCATAATCTCATGGAATAGGGTTTTCCACTGTTTCAGATATTCATATTAATAGCTCCTTAATTCTCTTTCAAAAACCAGAATTGCCAAGATTTGAACTTGGAAACTTAGATTTAAAATATTTGACACATTCAGCCCTGATAAGTTATAGGCACGGAGCTTACAGTTGGAGGATAGGTAATCAACTATCTTTGTGTTTAATCTATGCACAGGTATAGAATAGGTGGTACCTTGCCATTTCAACTGTTATCACATATCCATGGCACTAAAAATCTTGCTAAACCTGATCACCTTTTGATAAAGGTGATCAAGCAATATCAGCCAGAAAATCAAAATCAAAATCTATCAGTTGGTCAGCTTCTCAAGTCCCAGCTGTGTCTGCGGATCCAGATCAAAAGTGATTTGTGTGTAGCATTCTCATTTTACAAAGTGTATGCATAAGGAAGGGTAAATTTCAAATTTTAAAAACAGGGCTATTCACATGGACTAAATATCTTGCATATAAGAACCAAAAGGTGGTTCTTCTTTCCTAATAACATTTGACACATTTTTTTTTGCCTTAATCAACCAACCAGTTAAGAGCTTGTTTCAGGAGAGTGAACACAGAATTACTATCATGCATTTAAGCAGGAATTCTAACCTTGTGAAGAAGTCTGTAGAACTTATAACTCACTCTTCTAGTTATTTATATTTACTGAGACCTCTGAAAACAACCTGACATAATCATGCTGGCTGGGGTCCTTCCCCCCAGCACATAAATAAACTAGCTATTTATATGTTATATACATTCACACAAACACACACACACAGAGTGTGTGAAAGTGTGTATGAGATAGATAGTGACAACTGTCTGACCAGAGAACTCAAAATCAAGGAATCTTCAAGGCTTTGGAATGTCATTAAAGATAAAACTTTATTGAGTACACATCTCAGAACTGAAGAAGCAAAACCAGCTCTGATTTTCCTGTGTGAAAATCTGCCTAGTTAACAATAGGGAACTAGGGGATCAGCCATATTGGACCTAATTCTCACTAACAGAGATGTAATGATAGAAGGTGTTGAAGCCACAGGAAACTTAGGGGGGAGTGATCATGCAATATTGGAATTCAACATTATGCTAGCACAAGCAATAGAACACAGTCAAAAATCAAAAGTCTTTAGTGATTAGCCCTTGGGCCATATCAAAGTGCAAAGTTCCAGGAACAAATTGTTACTAAAATAGGATAAAAGCAATTTAAAATGGAATTAGAATAAAATACAATTTAAAATGAAATGGTAATAAAATACAATCTAAAATGAAATTGGAATAGTGTACAATAATTTAAGATATAGATAAAATATGATAAAATTATATTTTGGAGTCGCCCTTGCAATCTACCCCAATCAGTCCCACATATGCAGATCTCAACCAAACCATTTTGTTTAGGTACTGTGCTACGTTAAATATTATTTTCAAGTTCTGGCCGGACATAAGGTAAGTTGTTTTGATATAGGGATCCCAATGGGTCATTCATCTGATTTATAGACCAAGATAACTGTCTCTCACCCTCTTATACAGGCAACAGTCAAATAGGATGTGAGCCAGGTCTTCTACGTCTGCTGCTCCGCAAATGCAGAGATGCTCATTATAGGGTATAGCATGAAATCTCCCATATCTGACCATTGTGTCAAGCTGTTCAAATCTCGCTCGTGTAAATATCTCCCTAAGATGTTTTGGGAGTTGTAACTTCAAATAACTGTCTACTTGGAAAGTATGTTTGTATTTACTCAGCCATTTCAAGTTACCCACCTGTTCTGTTCCAGCCTATGACCGGTCCTGTTTGAATGTCAGAGACAACCCCTTTTTATAATCAACAGGCTGGAACTAACCCAACCAAATTTATTTACAAAAGTTAAATGAAAAGTTCAAACAAGACTTAAACCAAAAAGGTTAAACAAGAGTTAAACAATAACAGACCAGGACTCTCACAGAAGCTCTTCAAACGGTTGCCTTCAGCAACCAGCACCTCCCACACATTCCCCTTTTAACAGCAGTCCCAAGGCGTGGCTTCTCATTGCCTTCTCCCGAGTTGCCTCATTGCTTTCCTCTGCTCAGTTCTGCTAGATTGCCATCTGCTCCTAGCGTCCCTGAACAGAGCCAACTATGGATCATCTTCTTCCACTCCTTCATGCTCACACAGCTGGGTCTGAGGAGGAACAAGATGGGAGGGGCCAGGCTGAGAGTTCTGCGGTGCATCAGAACCTTCCTCTGACACCAAAGGTTCTCCAAACCCCTCCTCCTCCTCCTCTTCAGAATCGTCTGACTCAGCTGCCAAAACCACAGGCTGATGCTGAATCACAACACTACCTTACCAAGGATAGCTATATCAGTTTGTGCTTCTATATCCTTAATTCTTTGGGCAACTCTTTTTTTGGATTGTTCTCCTGTTACACAAGAGTCAGGAAGGCCACAGCTTCTTACAAAATTTGTTAGTTTGGTCAGTGCTTTTTTTGTAAAAGAAAAAGGTGCCGGAACTCACACATGTCATAGAACCTGCCTTGCCTACCCTACAAGGTTCCATCCAAAAAAGGTGCCGGAACTCCGTTCTGAGCGTTCTATGAGAAAAAAGCCCTGAGTTTGGTGATCCAGGAGATTTGTGATTGTAGTTTTATTTGTTCTAGTAGGCATAACTTGGGGAGTCTATCAGTCTCCATTTCATTAACTTTGCACCAGTAGTTATAAGCTCTAATTTTAGATAATGCATAAATTGTATGAATTCTTAATTCAGCTCTAACTGCTGCAGCAGATGTTCTTGGATCTACACCCAAAATACATCTCAAATGCTGAGACTGTGTTTGTTCTAGGACTGTGGTTGAGTAAAGACCCCAAATTTCTGCTCCAAACAAGAGCATTGTGGTAACCTTAGCCTTATAAACCTTGATTAATAGGGCTAGGGACCCTGGGTAACTATGGTTCTTTAGTTTGAGTAATAAATTCAAATAGGCTTTTTCTCTAAATGTACTCCATTGATGATGGCAGACCCAAGATCCAGTCTTGAAAATAATTATGCCCAAATATACAAAGGTGTTAACCTGTTCAATTGGTTCACCATCTAATTGCCACTTATGTCTCTGATGGTTTCTTCCAAACACCATTATTTTTATTTAGATTTGCTAATAATTAGGGAGTTATCCTGGCAATAAGAGCTGAATCTTCTTCTTAATAGCCTACGTAATCCTACTTGTGAGTATGATAATAAAATCATAGCATCAGCATAAAGCAAGAGCTGTTACAGTAAGTATTTAGGATCATCGGCATGTGTACCATGGTATCCTTCATTAACCCTGGCAAGTCATTGATGTATAAATTAAATAATAATGTGGCCAGGATACACCCTTGCCTTATCCCTTTATTTGTGTGAATCCTGTTAGTCAGGGCCCCATTAACCTCATACTGCACCCTCAAACAGGTACTTGTGTAAAGGGCTTTAATCAAAGCCAGGAGTCTGGGTTCTATTTTAAGAGATGTCAATTTACTCCATAGTACTTCTCTATTTACCATATCAAATGCTGCTGTAAGGTCTATGAAAGCAGCAAACAGGGGTCTCCTCTTATAGGCATATTTGGCAATTAGATGGTTCAAGACAAAGCAGTTATCAATAGTAGATCTGTTTTGTCTAAAACCTGCTTGTTCTTCTGTGAGGATGTTGTTTTCCTCTACACAGATTTCAATTCTGTTCAAAAGGTACCTAACACATATTTTTATTTATTTATTTATTTATTTATTTATTTTATTTGTATACCGCCCTTCTCCCGAAGGACTCAGGGTGGTGAACAGGGCAGTACATATTAAAAGACAAAATACAAAAATTAAAAAAGATTAAACAAAATGCCCACGAATAAGTTAAAACACATTTTAAAAAGTAGGTTAAAACACATTAATAAAACCCAACCCCATCCCATCAGGCCAGGCCAGCTTGTTCGAAGAGGTAAGTTTTTAGATCGCGCCGGAAGGAGCGGAGGTCAGGCGCCATCCGGAGCTCGACCGGAAGATTGTTCCATAAATCCGGCGCGCCCACAGAGAACGCCCTCCCCCTCGGGGCCGCCAGTCGGCATTCTTTGACCGGTGGCACCCTGAGGAGGCCCTCTCTGTGGGAGCGTACTGGGCGGAGGGAAATTGACGCCGGCCGCAGGTGCTCCCCAAGGTATTCCGGACCCATGCCATGTAGGGCTTTGTAGGTCATTACCAACACCTTGAATCTCACCCGGAAGACAACTGGAAGCCAATGCAGCTCGTGGAGCAGAGGTGTAACATGGGAGTGTCGGGAAACTCCCAACAAAACTCTCGCGGCTGCATTCTGTACCAGCTGGAGCCTCCGAATGGTCTTCAAAGGTAGCCCCATGTAGAGAGTATTGCAGTAGTCCAGACGAGAGGTGACGAGCGCGTGAGTGACCGTACGTAAGGCATCCTGGTCTAGATAGGGCCGCAACTGGCGCACCAGGCGAACCTGGGCGAAGGCCCCCCTAGTCACAGCTACTATATGGTCTTCTAGAGAAAGCTGTGGATCTAGGAGGACTCCCAAGTTGCGAGCCTTATCTACGGGGGGTAATAAATCACCCCCCATAGAGAGAGATGGGATAATCTGAATATCCCGAGATGCCGGTACGCACAGCCACTCGGTCTTGTCAGGGTTGAGTCGAAGCCTGTTCCTCCCCATCCAGACCCGAACCGCCTCCAGGCAGCGGGACATCACGTCGAGGGCATCATTTTTGCTACAATGTCAATCAGGCTGATGGGCCTGTAATTACTAGGATCCTTTTTATTCCCTTTTTTATATATGGGGACAACTATTGCCATCTTCCACCCATCTGGTATATGGCAGGTGTTATTTATGTGTGTGACACGGTGGCTCAGTGGGTTAGGACGCTGAGCTTGTTGATCAGATGGTCGGCAGTTTGGTGGGTTGAATCCTGAGTGCCGCGTAACAGAGTGAGGGCCTGTTACTCGTCCCAGCTTCTGCCAACCTAGCAGTTCAGAAACACGTAAAAATGCAAGTAGAAAAATAGGGACCACTATGTTGGGAAGGTAACAGCATTCCGTGCGCCTTTGGCATCTAGTCATGTCGGCCACATGTCCACGGAGATGTCCTCAGACAAGCGCTGGATCTTTGGCTTTGAAACTGAGATGAGCACCGGCCTCTAGAGTTGGAAATGACAAGCACGCATGTGTGGGGAAACCTTTACCTTTACCTTTATTTATGTGTGTAAAAAGCCCTGCTAATACAGGGCTCCACCAATTGGGAAATTTCTTAAATAATTCTGCTGGTAAAAAAAATCCTCACCTGGGGCTTTATTGCTCTTTTAATGATGGACTGTATCTCCTTTTCTGAGACTGGTGGCCAAGGGGGGGAGTTCTAGGGTTTTCTAAATCACTGTTTAAAGATAGTTTCTTTACTGGTTCGGTGGAAGCAAACAAGCACTATAATATTTCTCCCAGTCCTCAGCAGAGATTGGTATGTCAAACACAAATCTCCGTTCCTTCAGGATACCTGCTACAGAGTGCCAAAACAATACTGAGTTATGACTTCTGGCAGCCAACTCGAGTTCTGACCAGATTGAAATGGCAAAACTTTTTTTCTTTAATGTTATAGGTTTTTTTATATTCCCTTCTTGTGTGCAGCATCTTAGCTTGAACATGGGCAGTAGGATTCCTCTGGGAAAGCCTCATGGCTGCCTTCAATTTCTTTTTCTGTCCCTGGCAATCAGGATCAAACCTGTGAGGTCTACCCACTCAGGCTCTTTTTGTAGCAGGTTTAGCTGTTAGGTGTTTTTTCAGTATATTACAGAGATTGGAGAATGCATTGAAGGCTGACATCCAGTCAGTAGTAGATGACTGGATTGTTCTAGCCCACTTAGTAGCATTCTCTATTTTAAGGCATTATAATATTGTGTTAGTATCAACTTTGGCCCAAATTAACCTTTTATTTTGGGTCACCTCTACCTTTTTGGTGAGCCATCTGTCAGCCATGTTATATGGTCTTAAATCTGAGCAGCCTCGCAATGTCACGCTTACAGGGTGATGGTCGCTATTGTCTCTAAGGTGTGCTGTGACCTCTGAAAAGCTAGACACACAAAAGAGATTTGATATGCTACTTGAATTGGCCAAGTGGTATGTATAAGGGTATGTGTAATTCTTATCCTTACCTCCCAAAATTTGAAGATTACCCTTAAAAATTAAGGGGACTAGGAGCAGGCCAGTGGCATTACTTTTACAGTCTCTCGAGAGCCACTGAGGGTGGTTATCAAAGAACTCCCCTGGGATTCCCTTCTTCTGGGCAAGCTCATACAGAGAGGGACCCAGCCTAGCGTTCAGATCTCCTAGTAATACCACTATGGACTGAGGGTACAGTACAGATATATCTTCTAGGATAACTTCCAAGCCCATCCAGTATTCAGAATTATAGTGCTGGGATGTGCTTGGAGGAATATACACATTTACCAATATTAACTCAAACTGGTCATATTCAAATTTGACAGCTAGGAAGTAAGGATACTTATCTTCGTTATATAATTTCTCCCCCTGCCATTGCATCTCTTGCTTTATAAGGATGTATAGCCCACCAGAGGGTCTCCCTTTGTTCTTTGTTTTTTGGGCTGGGGAGGCCCATCCCTGAAAGCCTGGCAGTTGTACTGGTTCATCCACTTCGGTTCACCAGGTTTCTTGAAAGGCTATTACGTCAAATCTAGAGAGAAAGCTCATTATTCCACTATCAACCATCACTTTCCAGCCAGCTACGTTCCAGGTCATCAACTGTATGTGGTTCTCGGAGGCAAGCTGGCCTGGCTTGGTTGATTGGCTAGATGGTAAAAATACCAGATGTCAACTTGACATTGGAGCCAGGTCGATATCATCTATACTTCCCATATAAACACAGTTGTTGTGAGGTTCGATATTTCTCCTCATGGGTTGCAAAACCTGTTGTTGCTCCTCTATATCTTGGTTGCCAGTGTGCCTCTGCTCTTGCTCCAAGAAGGATTTTTTTCCCAATGGGCAGGTACTCCGGCTTAAGTCTATAAATATAGATTTTTGTCCATTTTTGGAGGGGCGTAACTGAGGATTCATCTTGTGAAAAGATGTTGCGGGAACTTCTAAATCAAATGAGAATGGAAGCTGGATTATATCCTTAGTGTTTTTCAGCTTAGGGGGCACTGTGTGATGAAGCCCTTTGTCTTTCAGTTGTTTCTCAGAGGCTGGGTCAGTCAGTGCAGTTACTCCACTCTCAGCCTGTGTGACAGTACCTTTTTTTTTTACTATTGAGGTAAAGGCAGATTGTTGATTAAATATATTATCACAAGGGTGTGTGATTAGTGGAGCCAAATTAAATAGAGGCTTTGCTGTAGATTGACTTGTTGTCAGTGCCTCTTTTAGGTCATCCAATCTTTGAATGATGTTAACTTGCTCAGGTTCTGGCAATGCACTGAATAGGTCAATCAACATTTCTTCTGGCACATCCTCAGCAGTTCCTGCAGCTGTGGGTAACACAGTTTGTATATTGCTTCTTTGCGTTCTCAGAGTCAGTTCAGTTGCAGCAGCCTCAGGCTTAGTAGTGTGAGGGTTGTTGCAGCCTGGATTTAAAGTGACGGTTCCCTCTTGGTGACGCTGTTTCAGGAGTGGGCACACTTTTTCTGAGCAAAAGACCCTTATTGGAAATATTGAAAAGGTGCTCAGAAAGGGCTTCATTCTGAAGAGCAAGGAGGGAATTGTGGGCTGCTTGAACAATAGGAGAATTCTCATACATTGCGTTCTTGCTGGCAGCCACTCTGCATCTAGTAGATCTATCAGAGTGAATTCACAGCGGAGCAGCTGGCTCAGGGACATCCTAACAGCTTCTCTATTACTCCAATGCCCTCTATTTACTCTCTTGTCATAAATTTGCAAAGTAACCTGGTTAGTTTGCAGACTGTAGTTATACTGATCATCTCTTAGGCCTTTGCCTGATTGAGTTTTTTCTCTATGGGTGTTCAAATTTTTGGAAGGAAGACAAGGTCCTTCTCTAGTTTCATTTTCTGAATTAGCCATCCCATGTCTATCCATGGTTATCTTCCCAAGTCCTTCTACAGTATTTGGGTGGCTCCTACCAAACTTTGTGAAAGATTCTTTCAGGCAGTCAATCTTATTTATGACAATTGATAAAAGATCATATATTGAGTTTACAGTTTGAGCTGTAAGCAAACATTGTCTAGAGAGGAAGTCTGTCACATATTTCCCCTTTAGATTTGTTACATCTCCCTCCTCTGCAAAAAAGGCTGTTGCTGGGTTCCAAGGAGGGGAGCCATTCTCTGAAAGGGAGGAGGACAGCTCTACATGCTGTTTGCTTTCTAGTTCAGTTTGTAAGTCCCATTCCAATGAGTCACATAAATTAAATTTATCTGATAAGGTGCCTGTGAATGAGTTACTTACTGGAACAGACTGTCTGTTTGCAATATAATCTTCCATTTTCTGCTGTTTCAATGGCTTGGATAAACTCTCTGCTGCAGAGTGCTGTATCTTCCTCCTTTTCCCCATTCAAGTTTGTTAAAACAGGTTTAAAAATAAGTTTAAGACTAGGTATAAAAAGTTTAAAATGGGTTAAAAATGGGTTTAAAAGGTTAAAATAGATTTAAAAGGGGGAGGTTAAAATACAATATTAAAAGGGGTTAAAAAGTTAAAATAAAAATAAAGTAAAATAAAATAAAGCTTTTACTTTTGGACGAGCTCATTACAGCCTTTGCTGCCTGTCCCTTGTACCCACAAGCAATAGAACACAGTCAAACTAAAGTCTTGGCCTTTAAGAGAGCTAATTTCAATAAACTTAGAGAGAGCTTGGGAAGGATTCCATGGATTAGAATCCTAAAGGGGAAAACAACTCAAAAAGCTTGGGAAATTTTGAAAAATGAGATAATAAAAGTCCAGTCTAGCATAAAACCAATGAAGAAGAAAAATAACAGCTCTCAAAAGAAACCAGCATGGCTTCAAAAAGAACTCTCTGATAAATTGAAAGATAAAAAGGACAAGTATAAAAAATGGAAAGACTTCCGGGTGGCAAGGCTCCATTGATGGCGGTCGTTTCGACCGTCAGCCCCGTTGTTTTCCGTTGAATCGCGAAAACAGCAACAATCAACTGTTTCGCAGTTTGGGAACCCTCCCCTCGGGAGAAGAGGAGAGGGTGAGCATTCAGGTAGGGGTAGAGCTCCCCAAGACCCCCAGAATAATAATAATAATAATAATAATAATAATAATAATAATAATAATAATAATAACAACAACAACAACAACAACAACAACAACAACAACAACAACAATAATAATAATAATAATAATAATAATAATAATAATAATAATAATAATAATAATAATAATAATAATAATAATAATAATAATTGAAGGGTGAGAGCTCCCTTGGAGCCTGAATCAGCTCCGGACTCGGGGACTCCTCTGTTCTAAGGTTTTGGAACAGAGCAGGATGCTGCAACCATCCCTGCAATCAATATTGTACTTTGGATTACTTGGATGCAGGCAGAGCTGTGCAGGAGAATATTAAATAGCAAGTATATGATCTTTAACTCCAGTGTACTTTTAAAGAAAGGAAGGAAGATGGCGCAGGAGTGAATTGCCAGAGAGAACGGTGAAGATTAAAAGAACAAGGGAAATTAAAAAAAATAAAAGACTGAGTGGAAAGAAGAAATTGGGTTATAAAGTGACTTTGTGCAAAATATTTGAAATTGGTTTAAAAGTGACTTGAAGATTTGGATATTTGACTGGGAAGTAATAAAGTTGCAATTTGGGTGGAAAAGTGAAAGTGAGAAACGAAAGTTAACTGGGTGTTAAAATGGCTTCTAAACAACCCAGAGTTTGTACTTCTAGAAGTGCGGGTGCATCACCAATTCAGCAACAGTCTGTACTACAGAATTTGATGCCACCCCCTGCAGCACCTACACCTGCATTGACATTAAAAGATTTACAAGATGCTTTACAGGATGCTTTAAAAGGTCAATCTGAGCAAATATATAAGCAAATGGCAGAGCTTATTGATAAAAAATGCAGATGATACCACTCTAATGGCAGAAAGTGAAGAAGAACTAAAGAGCCTCTTGTTGCGGGTGAAGAAGGAGAGTGCAAAACTTGGGTTGAAATTAAACATTAAGAAAACCAAGATCATGGCATCTGGCCCTCTCAATTCCTGGCAAATAGATGGGGAAGAAATTGAGGTAGTGACAGATTTTATTTTCCTGGGCTCCAAGATCACTGCAGATGGGGACTGTAGCCAAGAAATTAAAAGACGCTTGCTCCTTGGGAGGAAAGCCATGGCAAATCTAGACAGCACACTAAAAAGCAGAGACATCACCCTGTCAACAAAAATGCGTATAGTCAAGGCTATGGTCTTCCCAGTTGCAATGTATGGCAGTGAAAGCTGGACCATAAGAAAGGCTGAGCGTCAAAGAATTGAAGCCTTTGAACTATGGTGCTGGAGAAGACTCCTGCGAGTCCCTTGGACTGCAAGGCGATCAAACCGGTCAGTCCTAGAGGAGATCAACCCTGACTGCTCTTTAGAAGGCCAGATTCTGAAGCTAAAACTCAAATACTTTGGCCACCTAATGAGAAGGAAGGACTCACTGGAGAAGAGCCTAATGCTGGGAAAGATTGAGGGCAATAGAAGAAGGGGACGACAGAGAATGAGGTGGCTGGATGGAGTCACTGAAGCAGTAGGCGTGAGCTTAGATGGACTCCAGAAGATGGTAGAGGACAGGAAGGCCTGGAGGAACGTTGTCCATGGGGTCACAATGAGTCGGACACAACTTCACAACTAACAACAACTTCAAATAAATATATAAGTAAATATATATATAGTCCTCAACATTGTCCATAGGGTCGCGATGGGTCGGACACAACTTCGCAACTAACAACAACAACAATTGATAAAAAAAAATAAGGAAATACAAGAGGACATTTTATTGGCATTTTAGGGGCTGGAAGCTTGTATTGAGCATTTGGATGAACGTGTGGAAGAAGTAAATCAAAATAATTTCAGATTGGAGGCTACAATGTCTGAAACAGAGAATAAAATGGATAAGATTGACGATGATGTGGTTATGATACAATACAGAGACATGGAGTTTGCCCTGAGGATAAGAGGTTTGAAAGAGGACTCAAAGGAAAATTTGAAGGAGATTTTAGCAGAAGCTTTGGAACCGATTTTGGGGTGTCAAGCTGAAGATATTATGGTGGATATAGATAAAATATTTCGTGTCAACTCCTGGATTGCCAGGCAAAGAAAATTACCAAGAGATGTGGTAGTTTATTTCACAAAGAGATCAATTAGAAATGTGATTGTTCAAGCTTTTTATAACAACAGATTTAAAGTGGCTGGTCAAGAGGTTTTGATTTTGAAAGAAATTCCTCCAAGAATTTTAAGGAAAAGGAAAGAGTTTGCTTTTTTGGCAGATGAATTAAAGAAAAGGCAGCTCCAGTTTAGATGGGAGATACCAACTGGATTGGTGGTGAACTATGTAGATACAAGATATCGTCTTAATACAGTTCTGAAGGCACAAGATTTTTATTGTAATGTACTGAAAGCAGGTTCTCCGCCATCCCTGGAATTTAAAAGAAGGAAGGAAGAAGGAGCGAGACAGGTACAAATGGAAAATATACAGGGAGATGCAGAAATTATTTCATTAATTGCAAAAGAAGCTCAGCAAACTTTGGAAAGTGTGCAGCCCCAGGATATGTTAGAAGAATCTAAGACTCAAAGAGTGACACGGGCTGCAGCTAGACAAAAGCAACAAGAACAAGAACAACAGAAATCTATAACTACAACTCAAGAATTTACTTATAGTGAAGCAGTGGGAGGTGCGCGACCATAGAAGCAGGTGTGTGAGGATCTGCAAGATGCGCTCCGAAAGCTTCATGTCGCAAAAGATGGCGACAAAGTTTCTAACTTGAAATGTTAATGGTTTAAATTCACCGCAAAAGAGGAAAAAAATATTTCAGTATTTGAAACAATTTAAAAATGATGTCACATGTTTGCAAGAGACGTATATTCATGTATCTGATCAAAACTATTTGATAAATTCTAGATTGGGTACTCAGTTTATTGCATCTGCTTCAGAAAAGAAGAATGGAATAGTTATTTATGTGAAAAAGGATTTATCAGCTAATTTAATTGAAGCAGATAAACAAGGAAGATATATTATAAATGAACTTTTAATAGAAGGGCAGAAAATACTTTTAATTGGACTATATGCACCTAATCAACAGCAAGGAGAATTTTATAAATTTTTACATAATAAAATAATTCAATGGGATTATAAATCGTGTATTTTGATGGGAGACTGGAATGGAATGCTGGATATGCAGAAAGATAAAAAGGACCTTTTAAAAGCACACCAAATCATGCTAGATTGCCTAAATCTTTTTTTGATGTGAAAGATTTATTTATTTTATTTATTTATTTTATTACATTTATATACCGCCCTTTCCGGGAGGACTCAGGGCGGTTTACAGGGAATTAAAAACCAAAAATACAAAAGTTAAAACCAGTTTAAAAAAGATTAAATTTATCCCTGTACAAATAAAACCCCAATTAAAATAAATTAATCCTCAGCCTGGGCCAGAGAGCTCGAAGAGCCAGGTCTTCAGGCCCCAGCAGAATGAACGGAGGTCGGGGGCAGTCCTCAGCTCCACTGGCAGCTGGTTCCAGAGGGCAGGCGCCCCCACTGAGAAGGCCCTATCCCTGGGTGTTACCCGCCAGCAATCTCTTACTGGTGGGACCCTGAGAAGACCCTCCCTGTGGGAGCGCACTGGACGAAGGGAACTTGATGCTGGCAGCAGGTCTTCCCTCAAATACCCCAGACCCAAGCCATGTAGGGCTTCATAGGTAATGACCAGCACCTTGAATTTCACCCGGAGGGCAACCAGAAGCCAATGCAGCTCGCGGAGTAGAGGTGTTACATGGGAGTATCGGGAGACCCCCATTACAACTCGCGTGGCCACATTCTGCACCAGTTGAAGCCTCCAAGTGGTCCTCAAGGGCAGTCCCATGTAGAGAGCGTTGCAGTAGTCCAAACAGGAGGTCACGAGCGCATGAGTAACTGTGCGTAGGACATCTCGGTCCAGATAGGGACGCAACTGGCGCACCAGGCGAACCTGGGCAAAAGCCCCCCTGGTCACGGCTCCTATGTGGTCTTCAAAATTGAGTCGTGAATCCAGGAGGATGCCCAAGTTGCGCGCCCTATCAACGGGGGGTAACACCTCACCCCCCATCGTTAGAGATGGAATAGTCTGGTTGACCCGAGATGCCGATATGCACAGCCACTCAGTCTTGGCGGGATTGAGACGAAGCCTGTTTCTCCCCATCCAGACCTGGACCGCCTCCAGGCACCGGGACATCACGGCGAGGGCATCACTGGGTTGGTTCGGGGTGGAAAGAAAAAGTTGGGTATCATCAGCGTACTGATGATACCCCACCCCGAAACCACGAATGATCTCACCCAGCGGCTTCATATAGATGTTGAACAGGAGGGGCGAGAGAACCGACACCTGAGGAACTCCACAAATGAGAGGCCTCGGGGCGGATATCTGCCCTCCCGTCAACACCGACTGCGAGCGGCCCAGGAGATAGGAGGAGAACCACCGTAAAACGGTGCCTCCCACTCCCAGCCCCCTGAGACGCTGCAGCAGGATAGCATGGTCGATGGTATCGAAAGCCGCTGAGAGATCTAATAGGACCAGGAAAGAGGAGCAACCCTTGTCCCTAGCCCTCCAGAGATCATTCACCAGCGCGACCAATGCCATCTCCGTGCTGTGTCCGGGTCTGAAACCCGATTGGTACGGGTCCAGATAATCAGTTTCCTCCAGGAACAGAGGAAGCTGATGCGCCACCACACTCTCAACAACCTTCGCCAAAAAGCGAAGGTTGGAGACTGGACGATAGTTATTTAAAACAGCCGGGTCCAAGGCAGGCTTCTTGAGGAGGGGTCTCACCACCGCCTCCTTCAAGGCGGCAGGGAAGACACCCTCCTTCAAAGAAGCAGTTATTACTTCATGGAACCAGCCTCGTGTCCCCTCCCGGGCCGCATAAGCTAGCCAGGAGGGGCACGGATCCAACAAACAGGTGGTGGTGCTCAGCCTCCCCATGATCCTGTCCACATCATCAGGGGAAACAGGGTCGAACTCAGTCCAGATAACATGCTCAAGACCGTCCGATTCCTCCACATCAGACTCTACCCAGTCAGAGTCCAGACCGGTCCGGATCTGAGCGATTTTGTCCGCCAGATGTTGACTAAACTCCTCAGCTTGTCCCCGCATGGGATCCTCCCTCACCTCCTGGTTAAGGAGGGAGCGGGTTACCCTAAACAGGGCGTCCGGGCGATTATCTGCGGACGCGATGGGGGCAGCAAAGTAGTTAGACTTCGCCGTCCTTATCGCCACAAGATAAGACTTTATAAAGGTTCTTAACTGCAATCGGTCAGATTCGGATCGGCTGGACCTCCAACCGCTCTCTAGACCTCGTCTCCGACGCTTCATCTCCCGGAGCTCCACAGAGAACCATGGAGCCCAACGGGATCTGCGCCGGGTCAGAGGTCGCAAGGGTACAACGCAGTCAAGTGCCCTGGCGGCCGCCCTTTCCCAGGCATCCACCAGAGCATCGACTGGGCTGTGGGTAAGGGTGATGGGTATAGGCCCAAGCGCCCTCTGGAACCATTCCAGGTCCATTAGGCGCCTGGGGCGGAACCACCTGGTCGGTTCCGCAGCCCAGCAGCGGGGGGTGGCATAACGGAAAACCAGCCACAGGAGGTAATGATCTGACCATGACAGGGGGGTGATGGTTGGTGAACCCCCTCCCAGATCATCCAACCACTGTCCAGATAGGAACACCAGGTCGAGAGTATGATCCCCCACATGAGTCGGGCCCTCAATAACTTGGGTCAGGCCCATGGCCGTCATGGAGGCCATGAACTCCCGAGCTAACTCAGACGACCCTCCCAGTGACGGCAGGTTGAAGTCACCCAGGACTATAAGCCTGGGGAACTCCACCGCCAGCCCTGAGAGAGTGTCGAGCAGCTCGGGCAGGGCTGTTGCCACACAGCCGGGCGCCAGGTATGTGAGCAACAAGCCCAACTGAGCCCGAGGACCACATCTCAAGAGGAGGGATTCACTCCCGGCCATCTGGACAATGGTGGCCTCCCGCGGACACAGAGTCTCCCGAACAACCACTGCCACCCCACCACCCCTGCCCTGAGCCCGTGGCTGGTGTAGCACCCGGAAACCTGGAGGGCATAACTCAGTCAGAGGCACCCCTCCCTCCGAGCCCAACCAAGTTTCCGTAATGCACACTAGATCCGCACATTCCTCCTCGATCAGATCATGAATGAGGGGAGCTTTGTTAACGACGGATCTAGCGTTAAAATAGACCAGCCTGAGCTCAGGGACCTGATCACCCTCATCCCCGGGTAAGAGGGTGCTAACCAGAGGGTCGGAGCGCGCCACCGCTCGAAGATAGCGGGGGCGCGATCCCGGGTGTTGATATGGCCCTCCGTGCAACCACCTGCTGCCATTCCCTATCGTCGTGGGGATTTGAAGCCCCACCCCAACATTCACAGAACCAGCAGCCACCTCCCCTGACCCCGTCCCGTCAGGACCCCTAACAGGCCCAGACTGAGTGCCGGTTAAAGATTCCCTCCCCACCCTCCTCCCCCTCCCCCTCCCTAACCTTTTAAAATAACCGGCTAAAAATCTTATCAGGGGCCTCTTAGCACGTCTCAACTCGAGGCCCCTATCTAGGCCCAGCCACCTCTCGGAGTCCCAACACTTGGGCTCGTCATTAAGGGGAGTGTGGAAACAGGCGGTAGGTCACGCCCAGGAGGGAGAAGCCCCCCTGAGGGCATACAGATCAGCTTAAGAGTAATGGAAGCAAACCATGCAGCGCTAGAATAATCACATAGGGCAGATGTTACAGATATGTCCAAAGGGTAGTTCGATGATATTGTTATAGATGAGAAATGAAGTCCAGTAGGCATGTCTCTCAATCCACAAGACCATCTCAGCTCTCACCTGAGATGGCAATCAAAAGGGAAGCCTCAGCCGTCCTCTCACTCTGGCTGAGGGGTCCAATCTGGAGTGGAGAGAAAAGGGAGTCCTGGGCCGAGCCCACCCCAACTGGTCTCTCACACCAGTGAGGTGGTCAGTGACCAGTCCAAAACCATCCTCCCACCACGGTCAAGTCCCAGCCAAACTGGACTGTCAATAGGGGGGTCTTGATTCCAGCCGGGCATGGAGATAGCCATAATGCCTGCCTGCCAGCACAAAAAGCAAGAAAGCAGGCAAGCCAGGCCTCTGCCGATCTTAGAGTCACCAGCCAATGCCGCCAGTCTGGGGGGGAAGGCAAAAACATTCTCTCCCCCAAGCGCCTGCCAGCTGATAGCCCTAATCGAATCTCCAGCCGGTGGGATCGTCGCCGCTGCCCCTCCGAACGAGCAGAGGGTATCCACGACGAACGGGCAGGAAAGGAAAGGCAAACAAGGATGCCCAGAGCCTTCACAGCATTGCAGCATTGCTCGGCAGGTCGGCAGGCCGGCGATTTCCAAAATGCCGCTATTCGGAGGGGGGGCTCAGCGCTGCCGAGAACAGCACCCAGCAGCTGTTTCTGCATCCCCCATCCCCCGGAGTCGCCCCATCATACCGTGCCGTGGGTGGGCCTCCCTAAACTGACCCATTTGGAGCCCTTGTGGAGCGCCCGAAGCTCAAACTGCAGCCGCCGCCATCTTGGGCAGGAAAAAAAAAGATGATTTGGAATTGAGAGATGTTTGGAGAGAACGAAATGTGGATGAAAAGGATTTTACATTTTTTTCTGATAGACATCAATCTTTTTCCAGGATTGATTTTATATTGACTACTAATGATTTTTTTCCAGGGTTAAGAAGATTAAGATATGTCCAAGAACTTTATCAGACCATAGCCCAGTATGGATGCAGTTGGATAAGGGAAAGTGAGATAGGAGATCTTGGAGATTAAATGAAAATTTGTTTAGATATTAAGAAAATGTGGAAGAATGTAAAAAATATATGAAAGAATTTTTTATAACAAATATGCATAAAGGTACTTCTATTGAAATGGTTTGGGATGCAAGTAAAGATTATATTTATTTATTTTATTACATTTATATACCACCCTTTCCCGAAGGACTCAGGGCGGTTTACAGGGTGATTAAAAAACCAAGATACAAAAGTTAAAAACAAATTTTTTAAAAAATTATATTTGTCCCTGCATAAATAAAACCCCACTTAAAATTAAGATTAATCATCAGCCTGGGCCAGAGAGCTTGAAGAGCCAGGTCTTCAGGTCCCGGCAGAATGAACGGAGGTCGGGGGCAGTCCTCAGCTCCACTGGCAGCTGGTTCCAAAGGGCAGGCGCCCCCACTGAGAAGGCCCTATCCCTGGGTGTCATCCGCTGGCAATCTCTTACCGGTGGCACCCTGAGAAGACCCTCCCTGTGGGAGCGCACTGGACGAAGGGAACTTGATGCCGGCAGCAGGTGTTCCCTCAGATATCCTGGACCCAAGCCATTTAGGGCTTTATAGGTCATCACCAGCACCTTGAATCTCACCCGGAGGGCAACCGGGAGCCAATATATGAGAGGAGTGTTAATATATTTGAATAATAAATATAGACATAAATTGGAATATAAGCGTAAAGAGTTAGAGGAGGAAATAAAGATGAAAGAGAAGGCTTTTATTTTGAACCCATCTAATAAGAGGGTGAAAGAAGCAATTAATCTGTTAAGAGGTCAGTTTAATATGTTGGTGGCAGACCAAGTGGCAACTCATTTACAGTATACTAAATATAATACTTTTTGTAATGCTAATAAGCCAGGTAGGTGGTTAGCTTATTTGTTAAGGAAAAAACAAAAGTCACGTAATATAGATAAGATAGAATATAAGGGCAAAGAGGTGTTTCAGCAAAATTTTATTAAAAAGGCTTTTGTTGAATTTTATTCCAAATTATATGTTAGGGATGTAACTCAAGGTTTAGATATAGATAGATATTTACAAGGTGTGAATATCCCTGTACTTACACAAGAGCAAAGGGAAGGAATGAATCAATTGATAACTGTTGAAGAAATCATTTTAGCAATTAAACAATTAAAAGTGGGTAAGGCACCTGGAACAGATGGTTTGACAGCCATTTATTATAAAAACTTACAAATAGAAATGGTGGAACCTCTAAAAGAATTATTTAGAACAATTCAGTCTGGAGGAGAAGTGCCTCCTTTGTGGAAAACAACTTTTATAACGTTAATTCCAAAGGAAGATCAAGATCTTACTCAAACTAAAAATTACAGACCAATATCACTTTTAAATACTGATTATAAGATATTTGCTAAAATTTTAGCAAATAGATTAATGAAGTTTATGCAGCAAAAGATTCATAGTGATCAAACAAGATTTATAAGTGGTAGACAAATGAAAAATAATGTGAGACATATTGTAAATTTATTAGAATTTTTGGAAAAAAATAATCAAGTCCCCGCAGCGCTGATTTTTTTGGATGCTGAAAAGGCCTTTGATCAATTGAATTGGCAATTTTTATTTAAAGTATTGGAGAAGATGGAGTTTGGGGATAGGTTTTTACAACCTATTAGGGCAATATATCAGAAACAAACAGCTCAAATAATAATTAATGGTAATTTAACAGAAGCTTGTAAAATTGAAAAGGGTACAAGACAGGGATGTCCGTTGTCACCTTTGTTGTTTGTTTTAACATTGGAAATATTATTGATCAGGATACGTGATTCAAATAAGATAAAGGGAATTAAAATAAAAGATGAAGATTATAGATTAAGGGCGTTTGCGGATGACTTGGTTATTACATTAAGTCAACCGACTTTTTTGGTTCTAGATTTGATGGAGATAATTATGCAATATGGAAAAGTTTCTGGATTTAAGATAAATAGGCAAAAACCTAAAATACTGTCTAAAAATATGACTATAGAACAAAAGGAAGTCCTAGGAAAATTAACAGGATTTGAAATTGTTAAAAAGATTAAGTATTTAGGGGTATATATTTCAGTTTCAAATGTGAAATTATATAAAAATAATTATGAATTGTTATGGTTAAAAGTACAAAAAGAGTTAGATAGTTGGAGAAAATTACAATTGTCTTTATTGGGAAGAATTGCAGCAGTGAAAATGAATGTCTTACCAAAATTTTTATTCTTGTTTCAAATGATACCTATACTTAAAAAAGACTCAAATTTGAAAGAATGGCAGAAAGGTATTAATAAATTTGTTTGGGCAGGGAAAAGACCTAGAGTAAAACTTAAGATAATGCAAGATATACGTGAAAGAGGTGGTCTTAAAATGCCCAATTTTAAATTATATTATGAGGCTACAGTTTTATCATCGATTAGTGATTGGTTTAATTTAACACAAGGAAGATTATTGAATATTGAGGGATGTGATTTATTATATGGTTGGCATGCATATTTGTTGCATGATAAGAAGGTGGATAATATCTTTTAAAACTCATATATTAAGATATGCTCTGTTGCGAGCTTGGAAAAAATATCAATACAAGTTAAATTATAAAATACCAATTTGGGCAATACCTAAGCATGCAATAGAAAATATAAGTATGGGATTTAAACATGATGTGACTACATAAAAAGAAATTCTTAGACTGGAAAGGAATGTATGGCAATTAAAGTCGTTTAATATTTTAAAAGAAGAAAAAATAGTTCAGACCTGGTTTCAGTATGGGCAGTTACAAGCTAGATGGAAAGAAGACCAGAAAATTTGCATTTCGACAACTGATGAAAATTTGGTTAAACAAATCAGAGATCAAAGTCAAGCGCATATAAGAAGGATATATAATGCATTGATAGAAATAGATTCAGAAATGGAACTTGTTAAAGATTGTATGATAAAATGGGCCCAGAATTTTCAGGAGCCAATAACGATGGATATTTGGGGAAAAATTTGGGTCAGAAATGTAAAATTCACACAGGCACAAAATTTAAGAGAGAATGTTTATAAAATGTTTTATAGATGGCATTTAGATCCTAAAAAATTAGCATGTATGTATCCAAATTATCAGCCTAAATGTTGGAGGTGTGGTTGTGATGATGCAACATATTATCATATATGGTGGACTTGCAAAAAAGTTAAAGCCTTTTGGATTAAAATTTGGTGGAATATGCAGAAAATATTTAAGAAAAAGATAAGGTTTTCTCCGCAGTTATTTCTGTTGGGTATTATTACAGATTGTACTGTTATAGAAACCAAATTGATGTTGAATTTAATAACGGCAGCAAGACTTTTGGTATCTCAATATTGGAAGAAGGAGGACCTGCCGACGATAGAAGAGTGGACTTTAAAAGTTTCAAACCTGGCAGAAATGGCAAAAATCTCAAAGGGATATGGTGAGGGAAAGCTTCAAGAAGTTGCAGATAGACAGACAGAGGAGAATGGTGCTGGAGGGGATCAAGTTACAGTCTCATCGGTTGCTGCAGGAGAGCAGAGGATGACGCGTGCCGCCCTAAGATGAGCGAGACGAGAGCAAGAGCAAGACCAGCAGAAAGTTATGGAACCTCCAAAGCGTACTTACAGTGAAGCTGTGGGAGGGGCGCGGTCTAAAGAAGTTGAAGGGGTCATTTCAGATATGCTCCAAAAGCTTTGGAGTGTCAAGATTGGTGACTAAATTTCTAATTAGAATGTCAATGGATTGAATTCATCATAGAGGAGAAAGAAAGCTTTTTAATATTTAAAACAATTTAAGACTGATGTTATCTGTTTGCAAGAAACGTATATTAGGGTTGTGGACTAAAAGTATTTGTACGCAAGCTTCTAATCAACAACAAGTTGATTTTTCTTAACTTACTATAAACAAAGGTTACCTAATTGGATTATAATTTTTTTAAATTTTTTATTTTATTCTTATTGGAGATTGGAATGGTGTCCTAGACGTATAGATGGATGATCTGGAACTGCGAGATATTTGGCGTGATATATGCAAGAACTATTTTTGATTATAGTTCAGTTTGGTTGGAGATTAATAAGGTTAATAGAGATAGGCGCTTTTGGTGCGTAATTGAGAATTTGTCTAGAGATTAGAGAAATGTGGGAGAATGTAAATAGTAGATGAAAGTTTTTTCGTTGAAATTAATATGAATAAGGATTGGGATTAAGAAATTTTATTTAGCATTTGAGTAAAATTCCTTTTCTGTTTTCTTCCTTTTTTTTCTTATCTGTAATATTATTACTGTTTGTAATCATTTTACATGAGCCAGAGGGTGATAGAATTAATAGTTTATTGTTGATAGCATATGGATGCTTATGTTTGTTTTTCGTTTTTATACCCTGTATTTAGCTCTGGGAAGTCGGGGGGGGAGGTGGGAATGGGGGAGAGGGATAGGGAGGGTTAGATGGGGGTGGGGGAGGGGGGGATTAAAGTTAAAATGTATTGTAAAACTTTTTAAATAAAAAAAAGAAATGGCAAAAATCTCAGCATATTTGAAAGAACAATCACAACAGAGATATATTTTGGAATGAAGAAGATGGATCGATTATATTCAGAATAAATATGGGACTAAAAAGTTTCATTTAGCATATGAATAAGTATTAGTATTATAAGATGTATTATTATTTAGTTATTATTATTTAGTTATTTAGTTACTGTATGTTTAAGGGGAGTTAAAGTGTGATAGAATTTAAAGTGTTTTTTTAGTTAGTTAGCATATTTTAGCTTAAGTTTGTAAAAGTTAATACCCTGTATTCAGCTCTGGGAAGTTGGGGGGGAGGGGGAGGGAGGAGAAGTGGGGGGTGAAGGGGAGGGAGGGAGTTTATGTTTTTAAAATGTATTTTAAAACTTTTCAATAAAAAAAGTGGACAGAGTGGCACATAACTAAGGCAGAATACCAGCAAATAGCCCGAGCCTGCAAAGATGAAGTGAGGGAAGCTAAGGCTCCAAATGAACTAAGGCTTGCAACAAAAATCACAAATAACAAAAAAAGCTTCTTTCAACATGTAAAAAACAAGAAAAAGGTTAACGAAATGATTGGTCCATTAATGGGAGAAAGTGGCAAGAAGGTGACAAGCAATAGGGAGAAAGCAGAACTATTTAACTCATTTTTGCATCCATCTTTACACAAAGGGGAAAAAAAACAGTTCAACCTATCAAAAACAGTACCATAAAAACAGAATAGAAACACAAGTTAAGATAGGCAAGAAAATGGTAAGTGAGCACCTGTCCAGCCTAGACGAGTTCAAATCACCAGGACCAGATGGATTACACCCCAAGGTTCTCAAGGAACTGGCAGACGTGATCTCAGAACCACTGAACTATATTTTTCAAAGATCCTGGAGCACTGGGGAACTACCAGAGGACTGGAAGAGAGCTGATGTAGTTCCCATCTTCAAAAAAGGGAAAAAAATAGATCCAGGAAACTATAGACCTATCAGCCTGACCTTAATACCTGGGAAGATTCTGGAAAAGATAATCAAACAACAAATCAGTGAACACCTTGATGCGAACAAAGTTATCACTAAAAGCCAACATGGGTTTGTCAAAAACAGATCATGCCAGACAAACCTTATTGCATTCTTTGACCAAGTGACAAAACTAGTGGACCAGAGGAATGCTGTAGATATAATTTACTTGGACTTCAGTAAGGCATTTGATAAAGTAGATCACAACCTACTACTTGATAAGATAGAAAAATGTGGGTTAGATAGCATCACCACCAGATGGATTCGTAACTGGCTGACAGGCTGTACTCAGCGTGTGGTCCTCAATGGAACTGCATCTACATGGAAGGAAGCGTGTAGTGGGGTGCCCCAGGGCTCTGTCCTGGGCCCAGTGCTCTTCAACATCTTCATCAACGATTTGGATGAAGGGATAGATGGGGAGCTCATCAAATTTGCAGACGACACCAAGCTGGCAGGAATAGCCAATACTCCAGAAGATAGGCTTAAAATACAGAAGGATCTGGACAGACTCGAACACTGGGTGCTATCTAACAAAATGAAATTCAGTGGTGAAAAAAGTAAGGTTCTACATTTAGGCAAGAAAAATCAAATGTGTAGGTATAGTATAGATGATACCTTGCTCAATAGTAGTAACTGTGAGAGGGATCTTGGAGTCCTAGTGGACAATCACTTAAATATGAGCCAGCAGTTGCTGCAGCTGCCAAAAAAGCCAACACAGTGCTAGGCTGCATTAACAGAGTGATAGAATCAAGATCACATGAAGTGTTAATACCACTTTACAATGCCTTGGTAAGGCAACACTTGGAATACTGCATTCAGTTTTGATCACCATGATGTAAAAAAGATGTTGAGATTCTAGAAAGAGTACAGAGAAGAGCAACAAAGATGACTAGGGGAATGGAGGCTAAAACATATAAGGAACAGTTGCTGGAATTTCATATGTCTAGTTTAATAAAGAGAAGGATGAGGGGTGATATTATAGCAGTGTTCCAATATCTCAGGGGTTACCACAAAGAAGAGGGAGTCAAGCTATTCACCAAAGCACCAGAAAGCAAGACACAAAGCGATGGATGAAAACTAACCAAAGAGAGAAGCAACCTAGAACTAAGGAGAAATTTCCTGACAGTTAGAACAATTAATCAGTGGAACAACCTGCCTCCAGAAGCAGTGAATTCTCCAACACTGGAAGTTTTTAGGAAGAGACTAGACAGACATTTGTCTGAAATGGTATAGGTTTCCTTCCTGAGCTGGGGGTTGGATTAGATAACCTCCAAGGTCCCTTCTTCCAAATTATTATTATTATTATTATTATTATTATTATTATTATTATTATTATTATTATTATTATTATTATTATTATTATTATTATTATTATTATTATTATTATTATTATTATTACAATCAGCCAGATGTTCAGACTGGATTTGGCATTTTTGTCTTTCGAGTCCTTACCAAGGACCTGGGATAGACAGATGTGGATGTTTGATGGTATTATAGATATTGTTGCAGGATAGAAGCAGTTCCTAGTAAGGCCGTCTTTTGCAATTGACTAATAGCAAATAATAATAATAATAATAATAATAATAATAATAATAATAATAATAATAATAATAATAATAATAATAATAATAATAATAATAATAATAATAATAGCTTTTCATAACCCCATCCCACGTTGCCCAATCATACATACATCTTTGGTTTGTTATGAGAATAGTCCACTTCTCCCTCAGACACCTGCGTTAGTGACCTTGCCATTCTTGTAACCCACCCATCCCCATTTCTATGGCAAGTTGACTAGTGATAGATGTTAGTAGGCATCTTAGCAATTCAACCTTAACATACCACCCCCCTGTAAGAAGGGTGGACATAGGAAAACAGTAAGCACAATTAACTAGACATTCAAAATCATCCCCTTGGACATTGAGGGTATTTATCATGAAACTTTCTTATTAATCTGTCTGCCTTAACTTTATATGCTCTTATCCATTCAGCATCAGCTAAGGGGTAACATCTCTTTTAGGGGTAACTTCCCCCTAAAACCCTTGAATCTAGTATTTTTTTAACATCATAATGCTTCTCAGTGTCCACTAACATAGAAGGAGGAGGTTCCTGTTCACCTGGTCTTAAGCTAGATCTTCTAAACTGCAATGGAATACTAGATGGACTTTCTTCAATTTTTTTGTCAACCATAGTTCAACAGTTACAGTTGAATTGCTTTAATGACTTTCACAATTGAGAAAGGTCCTATGTACTTAGGACTCAGTTTTCTACAAGGCTGCCTCACCTTGAGATACTTGGTAGACAGGTACACCTGATCCCCAATCCTATAAATCTCTTGAGGAGACCTCTTCTGGTCAGCTTGCCTCTTATACAATTCCCTAGCCCAGGGGTCACAACCTGCAATGTCGTGTGGTTGAACGGAGAGACGGACACTTGAGCTGGGTAGTATTTCTTTATTGAGTCAGAAATGAAGCTGGAGCAAAGGGGTTACCTGGCGTCTCTTATACCTGCCCAGGAGAATGGTGACCAATAGATTTAAACCTGGGCTTCCCGCCAGTGCAGATGGCCAATGGATTTAAACCCTGGCTTCCCGCCAGAGCTGACCATGCCCTGTGGCTGTCAACAACTCGCTCTATTCAGGCTTTCCCGCCAAAGCGGTTATAGCCTGGAGCTGTCCAGCCCCCTGCTGTGCTGACCTTTCCGTGTACGCTTTAATGGCATACACTACACCCCTTCCCCCATAGTGAGGAATTACCCTCTGTCATTCTGTCTCTATAACTATATACACTTATTTACACTATACACAAAATTTACATACACACGAGTTTACATTTGTTATTCCTTGGTTGCTTCTCCACCCCCCTAAGAACGCACATAGTTCGCGAGGTAGCTTGGAGGCTTGTGCTGCCTGCTTGATCTTCTTGGGACTGGTTCTCCTGGTGGTGAGGTGCTGTGACTAGACTCTCTTCCTTGTCGTGATTGTTGTTGTGGGTTGTGGTGTGTGTGTGTGTTGCATTGCCTGGGTTTTGTGTTCTGCTGGGTTCTATTGTTTGCCTGGCTTTGCTGTCAGTCTCCTGTCTGGGGTGGGGTTGCCACTGTGCCCCTCTGGTGGCCCTCCTGGGTGTTTGTGTTTATTTATTTATTTATTTATTGATGGGATTTATATCCCGCCCTATCTCCCGAAGGACTCAGGGCGGCTAACAACAAAACATATAATAAGTACAGAAATCAAGATAAAAATGAAATTGAGAACATCAGTGCAATAAATTAAAATTAGAAAATTTAAAAAATGAATTAAAAATACTAAATATAAATTAATTAAAATGCCTGTCAGTCTAGGTCAGCCTGGTGGAACAGGTGTGTTTTGAGGCCGCGGCGAAAGGATTGGAGGTTTTGGGCCATCCGAAGCTCAGGGGGGAGCTGATTCCATAGGGTTGGCGCTCCCACAGAGAAGGCCCTCCCCCTGGGGGTCGCCAGCCGACATTGCCTAGCTGACGGTACCCTGAGGAGGCTTTCTCTGTGTGAGTGTACTGGATGATGGGAATTTGTTCCCGGCAGCAGATGGTCCTGCAAGTATCCCGGACCTAAGCCATGTAGGGCTTTAAAGGTAAGTACCAGCACCTTAAATCTCACCCGGAGGGCAACTGGTAGCCAATGCAGCTCACGCAGGAGGGGTGTAATATGGGAGTATCGGGGAGCTCCCATCACAACCCGTGAAGCTGCATTCTGCACCAGCTGAAGCCTCCGGGTGGTCTTCAAGGGCAGCCCCATGTAGAGAGCATTACAGTAATCAATACGGGAGGTAACGAGTGCGTGGGTGACTGTACGTAGGGCATCTCGGTCCAAGAAGGGGCGCAATTGGTATATAAGACGAATCTGTGCAAATGCCCCCCTAGCCACGGCTCCAATGTGATCTTCAAAACTGAGTCGTGAATCTAGGAGGACGCCCAGATTGCGTGCTCTATCAATGGGAGGTAACATCTCTCCTCCTATAGTCAGAGATGGAACCTCTTGGACTAAACGAGATGACGGTATGTACAGCCACTCAGTCTTGGCCGGGTTGAGTCGAAGCCTGTTTTCTCCCATCCAAATCTGTACCGCTTCCAGACAACGGGACATCGCATCGAGGGCATCACTGGGTTGGTTCGGGGTGGAGATGAATAGCTGGGTATCATCAGCATATTGATGATATTTCACCCCGAAGCTACGGATGATCTCTCCCAGCGGCTTCATATAGATGTTGAACAGGAGGGGCGAGAGCACCGAACCCTGAGGCACTCCACAATTAAGAGGCCTAGGGCTTGACCTCTGCCCTCCTGCCAACACCGTCTGCGAACGGTCCGAGAGGTAGGAGGAGAACCACCGCAGAACGGTGCCTCCCACTCCCAGCCCCCCAAGACGACGCAGTAAGATACCATGGTCGATGGTATCAAAGCCGCTGATAGATCTAATAGGACCGGGACAGAGGAATAACCTCTATCTCGGGCCCGCCAGAGATCATTCACCAGCGCGACCAATGCCGTCTCCGTGCTGTGCCCTGGTCTGAAACCCGATTGGTACGGA
Organism: Vipera berus; assembly: GCF_964194415.1. Classification (NCBI taxonomy): domain Eukaryota; kingdom Metazoa; phylum Chordata; class Lepidosauria; order Squamata; family Viperidae; genus Vipera; species Vipera berus. The sequence goes on from NC_138208.1 coordinate 29,525,036, forward strand.
TCTAGATATTCAGCTTCCTCCAGGTTCAAAGGGAGCTGTCGTGCCACCACGCTCTCAACGACCTTCGCAAGGAAGCGAAGGTTGGAGACAGGACGGAAGTTGTTTAAAACAGCTGGGTCCAGTGCCGGTTTCTTGAGGAGGGGCCTTACCACCGCCTCTTTCAAGGCAGTAGGGAAGTACCCTTCACTCAGTGAGGCATTGATAACTGCTAGGAGCCAGCCTCGTGTAACCTCCCGAGATGCATAGACTAGCCAGGAGGGACACGGGTCCAACAAACATGTGGCGGCACTTAGTTTCCCCATGATCTTGTCCACTTCATCTGGAGTCACAGGATCGAACTCTTCCCAAATGTACTCCGCCAACTTCATCGTTTTCCTCTCATTAGATACTGCCCAGTCAGAGTCCAGACCAGCCCGAATCTGAGCAATTTTGTCCACCAGATATTTACTAAATTCCTCATCCCGTCTATGTAGGGGGTCCTCTCCCGTCTCTTGACTTAAAAGGGAGCGGACCACTCTAAATAGGGCGGCCGGGCGATTATCTGCGGACGCAATGAGGGTGGTGAAGTAGGCGCGCTTTGCCACCCTCATTGCCACAAGATAGGATCTAGAAAAGGATCTTAACTGTGTTCGGTCAGACTCAGACCGACTGGTTCTCCAAATGCTCTCTAGGCCCCTTCTCTGGCGCTTCATCTCCCGCAGGTCCTTGGAGAACCAAGGAGCGAGTCGGGACTTGCGCCGGGTCAGAGGCCGCAAAGGGACAACGTGTTCGAGCGCCTCCGAAGCAGCCTGTTGCCAGGCATTAACTAAGGACTCGACCGGGTTGTGGGAGAGGGAGGTGGGAATCGGTCCAAGCGCCATCTGGAATTTATCTGGGTCCATCAGGCGCCTGGGGCGGAACCACCTGGTCGGTTCCGCCTCCTGACAGCGGGGGGTGACGTGACGGAGGCCCAACCACAGGAGGTAGTGGTCTGTCCATGAAAGGGGTTGTGATGTTGGAGTAACCCCACCCAGTTCATTTAACCACTGCCCAGAGACAAAAATAAGATCAGGCATGTTTCCTCCCTCGTGAGTTGGGTCCTGAGTAATTTGAGTCAGGTCCATGGCCGTCATGGAGGCCATGAACTCTCGGGCCACTTCTGATGCACTGCCCAGGGAAGGTTTGTGTTTGTGTTGGCTCTTCCTCCTCAGTCCCCAGTGTGTCCTCAACAACCCTCTCAGGAGCCTTTTTCCTCAGCTGATCCAGGTGCCTTTTCCAAAGGAGTCCCCCCTCCACCCTTACTCTGTAGGAAAGGGGTCCTGTCTGCTCTAATATCTCCCCTGGAACCCATGGGTGACCTGTGCTGTAATTCCTAGCCCAGATGGGGTCTCCTGTGTTGAAACTTGTTTTGATGTTGGGGGTCCCGGCGTCTGCTGCTACCCTGTCTGGGTGAAGCCTGTCCAGTGTTGTTATGAGGCGTCTGCCCCATCTGAGTTCCGCTGGGCTTTTGCCTGTGGCGGTGCAGGGAGTTGCATGTTGGTGTAGGAGGAATGTGGCCAGTCTTTGCTTCCAATTACCTTGTACTATGCGCTTGAGAGCATCCTTTGTTGTCCGCACAAATCGTTCTGCCAATCCATTACTGGCAGGATGGAAGGGAGCTGAAGTGGCGTGTCTAATCCCCAAGGTCCTCAGGAAATCCGAGGAGGTAAATTGTGTTCCATTATCTGACACGATCACATCAGGCAGACCATGTGTAGCAAACATTCCCCTCAATGCTTGAATGGTTCCTGCTGAGGTCATGTTGCCTACAGGTACCACCTCCAGCCATTTAGAATGGCTGTCTACTGCTACCAGAAATGTGTGTCCTTGGAATGGGCCTGCATAGTCTATATGCACCCTTGACCATGGTGAGTGTGTTTCCTCCCACTTGTGAACTGGTGCATGTGGTTGTTCTTGCCGTGTCCTCTGGCATGTGTAACATCCCGCTACTAGTTCTTCTATCTCCTTGTCCAACCCTGGCCACCACAGGTAGCTCCTTGCCAGGGCCTTCATCCTTACTATTCCTGGGTGGCCCTCATGTAATGACTGGAGGACTCTTTCTCTGAGCCTTGTGGGGATGATTACTCTACTTCCCCACAAGAGACATCCCTTGTGTGTTGACAGTTCATGCCTTCTGGAGAAGTAAGCAACGAACTCTTGCCCTGGTGATTTGTCCTGCCACCCACTGCTCACCCATGATTGTACCCTGCTCAGAACCTTGTCCTTGGGGGTCTCTGTGTCTATGTCCCTTGCATTGAGGGGGCATTCTGGCAGTTCCTGTATTGCCAGTATTTGGACAGCCGGTGCTGGGTCTGGCTCAGTGTCCCTTAGGGGAAGTCTGCTGAGGCCATCGGCGTGCCCCATCTCTTTGCCCAGCCTGTGTACCAGTTTGCATGAGTATGCAGGCAGGAATATGGACTAGCGTAACATCCGGGGTGACAGGATCTGTGGTGTCTGCTTCTCTGTTGTAAATAACCCCAATAATGGCTTATGGTCTGTATAAATTAGAAATTCCCTACCATAAAGGTAGTCATGAAATTTCTTTACCCCTGCAACCACTGCCAGTGCCTTCTTGTCTATCTGGGCATAGTTCCGCTCTGCAGCTGACAGGGTCCTGGAGTAGTAGGCGATGGGGGCCTGAGTTCCATCCTCCCTTAAATGGCTGAGAACTGCCCCAATCCCATAAGGGGATGCATCGCATGCAAGGCAGATTGGCTGGTCCTCCCTGAAATGGGTGACTGTGGCATTGCCTGTTAACAGGTTCTTCAGTGGTTTGAATGCGTTAGCATGTTTGTCCGTCCAGTCCCAGGATGCTTGCTTGTCAAGCAACCTGTGTAGGGGTTCTGAAATTGTAGCCTTGTGTGGCAGGAATGCATGATAAAAATTGAGGAGGCCCAGGAATGCCTGCAACTCAGATTTGTTTTGGGGAGTAGGGGCTTCTTTGATTGCCCTGACTTTGGATGCAGATGGGTGGATGCCTTGAGCATCAATCCTGAACCCCAGGAACTCTGTCTCAGTTACCCCAATCTTGCATTTCTCCCTTTTGAGCTTTAACCCTGCACCCCTGAACCTCTCAAGTACTGCCCTCAATCGGGTTGCCAGTACGTCCTCAGAATTGGCTGTGATCAGGACGTCATCGAAATAAGGGCAAACCCCTGGTATTCCCTTGAGGGTCCTTTCCATCACCTCCTGGAATATTCCAGGAGCCACGCTGACCCTGAACTGCAACCGGTCTACCCAGAACGCCCCTTTGTGTGTGATGATTGTTTGTGCTCTAGCAGCCCCTGGGTCTACCGGCAGCTGCTGATAAGCTTGGGCAAGATCCAGTTTAGCAAACACCGACCCGCCTTGCAGGGATGCCAGAATGCTGTTTACCGCAGGAACCGGGTATGAATGAGCGCTCAGAGCCCAGTTGATTGTCCCCTTATAGTCGGTGCAAATTCTAATTTTGCCGTTTGCCTTGAGCGGCATTACGATGGGGGTTTCCCATTCCACTCCATCGACTGGCGTTAGCACCCCCTGGTCTACCAGCTTATCCAATTCCCGCTCTATCTTTTGTTTTAGCGCAAACGGGACCCTCCTAGCCTTCATTCTTATGGGCTCCACCTGGGGGGTCTAACTTAAATGAGATTGGGGGACCTGTGTACCTTCCCAGCTGCCCATTGAACATGTCCACAAAATCCTTGCAGACAGCTTCAAGGGAAAGGCAGCTCCGTGTCTGGTGAATCCCTGTGATTCCAATGCCCAGCGCATTGAATCACCCTAACCCCACGAGGCTGGTCCGCTGGCCTTCGACGACCAGTACACTTAATTTGCCCTCGAACCCTTTGTACTGAACCCTCACCAACGCCTCCCCCCGGACGTTAATGGGTGAATTTTGGAAGTCAGAGAGGGTCAGTCTGGATGGCCTAAAGGGAACCCGTTGGCCGCTCCACTTGCAAATCTCCTTAAACGTTCTGGCGGAGATGATAGACACAGCTGACCCTGAGTCCAGCACCATCGTGCAGGGGATCCCTTGCAGCTTCACCCTCAATTTTATTTTTGGGGTTAGCACCGCAGGGGCCCCTGTTAGATAAACGTTCGGCCGTCCCGCCGTATGGCTGACCGTCTGTCCCGGCTACCGTTCCCTGGTACCTGTAGCGAACTGGAACTCTGCCTCCACCTTGTGCAGGCTATCCCGCTGTTTGCTCCTGCAGACCGCCGCGATGTGCCCGGTCTTCCCGCACGCCCGACACTTGGCCGACTTGAAATGGCAGGTAGACCGGGTGAATGGTGACCAATAGATTTAAACCTGGGCTTCCCGCCAGTGCAGATGGCCAATGGATTTAAACCCTGGCTTCCCGCCAGAGCTGACCATGCCCTGGGGCTGTCAACGACTCGCTCTATTCAGGCTTTCCCGCCAAAGCAGTTATAGCCTGGAGCTTTCCAGCCCCCTGCTGTGCTGACATTTCCGTGTATGCTTTAAAGGCATACAGTACACAACCTTAAACACTCAAAGAGCCACTTGGACCTATTTCCCACAGAAAAGAGAACACTGGGTGCCACAAAGCCATTTTGACATCTAAAATGAAGATAACACTACATATATCATATTTTACTTTATGCTATGTATAAAAAACTATAGTGTGTTGCATTTATGAAATCAATGAACTGCTATAAAGAAAACAACTTTTTATTTCTGCATGCAACAAAAGCATTTTGAACTACAAAAAAAAGACGCTGGGTCGAAGGTTACTTTCAAATAAAATACTCAATGTCTATTTGAGTCCTCCTCATATTTATGAAATTAAAAGCCAGTGCAAACTATAAAAACTACAAATAGAAAAAGAAAAAAGAAAAAAATGTGGGAGGGGGGGAGAAAGAAAAGGACAAGAGAAAGAGGGGAAAAAATCCTTCTCCTTCATCTCAACAGATAAAAATTATTTTAGTAGCTTATCTACCATCTTTAAATACAGCATAATTATCCCCATACCTCATCTCTTAATTTAAAAAAAATCAAAATATTTCATTAAATGTTCTTCACTAAAAGTCCAGGAAGGACAACCACATATATTCATATTTTCTCTCTCTCTCCCTCCCCCCTCCCTCCATCCCTCTCCCTCCCTCTCTTTCTGCCTTTGGTCTGCCAGTCTTCTTCCCCCACTCAGTGTGTTTGTGTGTTCTGTGTGTGTGTGAGTGAGTGAGTGAGAGACAGAGAGAGACAGAGAGCCACTTGTGCTTCCCTTCTGCCCCCCCCTCTCTCTCTCCTTCTCTCTCCCTCCCTCTCTTTCTGCTTTTGGTCTGCCAGTCCTCTTCCCCCACTTAGTGTGTATGTGTGTTGTGTGTGTGTGTGTGTGTGTGTGTGTGTGAAAGAGTGTGTGAGAGAGAGACAGAGAGAGAGACAGGCACTTGCGCTTTCCCCCCCCTCTCTCTCTCTGTCTCTCTCTGTCTCTCTCTTTTCCCACCGGCACTTTCTCCTGTCCTTGCTGCATCTCTGAGGAAAGCAAGCCAAATAAGAATGTCCGCATTGTGTCAGCTTGTTGGAGAACAAGCTGGCTGGCTGGCCAGGTGAGGAGAGAGAGAGAGAATGAAAGGCAGATGGGTAGGTCTCCCCACTCCTCTCCAAGGCAAGCTGCCCTCCTCTCCATCCTGCTGCCCCCTCCCCCAAAGAGATTGGCTGGCAGAGTTTGTCAATTGCCGCAGGAGGGTGGCCCACTCAGCGGAGGCTCTGCCACTTTTGATTTAGCTGGCTGGATGAAATCCCTAGCTAAGTTCTTATCCACAAAGGTTCAGAGCTCCTGGGTTCATGGAGTACATTTTTGGCTTGGGGAGTTTTGTCCCCAGCAGCAACTCAATTGCACAGTTTGTGGGGCAGTGAGGAGGAAACACATCTGATTCCTGCTCACTAAATACTTCCACCAAGTCTCAATACACTTTCAGGATGCTTGACTCTTCTGAGCTTTTTCTCAGCTAGTATGTTAATTGTTTCTGTTTTCACTTTCATTTTCCCTGCCTTTCCTCAGCTTTGCTCTCAGTCTCCATTCCTTGCTCCCCCAGTCAATTGATTGGTTCCACATTTTCAGCCATGACAACCCCCATATCATTGTCTCTGCCATCTTTGGAGGTACAATAAAATGGATAGCTCCCTGCCCTTAAGCTCACCAGATCAGGCAGGCAGGTTGCATGAACCACCACCCCATAAGCAAGCCATCTAGTTTTGCAAATTTTATGGGTTGCTTCAGTCTCTTAAGTCTTAGTCCCAATAAGTCCACTGTTCTCAGTTTTATTAAGGAGTGAGTGCACCCCAAGTCTAACAGGGCATGAAAACTCCCCTTGTTCCTGACTGGGGCACTATTACCTTCACCTGGGCAGTCAATGGAATGATGGTGCCACTTACCATCAGGTCATCTTCCCCCTCGCTGTCACTCTCATAGAAGACCAGTCCAGGCTTGCCAGGGGTCTGAGTTTCCTCCCCCTAGCTCGATGGGGTGGAGACCTCCATGACTTGCTGTGCTGCTCACATTTTCTCCTTCGCCTTTTTTGGAGTCTTCTTTGGCTTGGGTTGGCTAAGGGTCCTGGTTATCAACATGGATTGGGGGGCCAGGCAATTGGCCACTCATAAGCCTTCCTTCCCACATCAGAAGCAAGTTCCTGCCGGGCAACATGGACACTCTCTAGTGATCGGGGAGGGGCCTCTCCCACGCTATGTGTCAGCGAGCCTTTCTCTTGGTTTCAGTGAGGGTGGCTCTCAGGTGCAGCATGTCACCAATATTCCATTAGATCCAGTTCCACTGTGTTGGCCAGTTAGTACCATATTTGGAGATCATCAGGGATCCCCCGGGATAGGTAATTTTGGCCCACCTCTCTGTCTAGTCCATCTCAAAACTGGTAGACCAGCAGGTGTTCTGGCTACCCTTCCCAGCCAGGCTGTGAAATTCCCAAATATACTTAGCCACAGATTGGTTCCCCTGCCTTATGGGGCGGATATCAGATTCTGCCTAGTGGGCTTGGGTGGAATCCCTGAACCAGACCCAGAAAAGGAAGTCATTGATGTTCCCCAACTCCAGAACCCCCTCATCATGGAGCACCACCATTCACTCAGCAGCTTCTTCTTCCAGGTTTGCAGCAATGGTGTTCACATAAGAACCTTCATCTGGGGAACGCTGCTCATGCCACTCCAGGTAAATCCATACCTGGTTCAGGAAATAGATGAGCTTCTCCAGCTGGCCGTCAAACATGGCTTTCAATGGCAGTGGCTCACAGTTATCATGGACCAACAAGTAATCAGGCAGCAACCACCACCCCACTTGTGGGGCAGCACAGACTGGAGCTTCTGCCATCACCAGGGTTGGCTGGGTCTGCCTGGCAGCTGCTGGCTAGGTTCCAGGCATACCCTGGTCCTTTGCTGGCCCCTGACCCACCCGACCTAGCACCATCGGGTGGGGTGGAGAAGGGGATGAAGCTGCCATAGCTTGACCTGTTCCAAGCATTGTTCCCTGGCCTGTGGATTTAACTTGCTCTGCTCCTCGCATCTCTATCTCAACAAATTTCTCTCATAGCTGCTCCATTGAAGGGCTGTGGGAGGTGGTCAGAAATCTCCACTCTGCTGATTCTTCCTAATCTGCAGCTCTCTTGGCCTTCCACTTGCTGCCTTAGGTTACTGTAACCCCCAGTGGGATGAGAAGGAACTCCATGTCAGCTGCTTTCCTCATACTCTATGTCTATTGGACTTTTGAGCTGGTGTAGAAGGATTTGCCCCAGCTCCCTCTTCTCATACTGGTGGCTGTTCAGCTTTCTCCACTCTCACTTTGGACCATGTTATCACTGGCTATGACCCAGAGTATGCCAGGTCCTCCTGGGGAGGGATTTGCCCAGACTTTGAGATGGCATCAATCTTCTTGGTCCCCAACTTCACTATGCCACAATCCTCTCAGAGTAGGCTACATTCACAATGAAAACAGCTGGTTTAATGTCAACTGTCTGACTAGCAAACTCAAAGTCAAGGAATCTTCAAGGCTGGAATGCCATAAAAGATAAAACTTTATTGAGTACACATCTCAGAACTGAAGAAACAAAACCAGCTCTGATTTTCCCGTGTGAAAATCTGCCTAGTTAACAATAGCTTTTCATAACCCCCACCCACCAAATGTGCACATTGCCTAATCATACATCTTTGGTTTGTTATGAGAATGGTCAACTTCTCTGTCAGACACCTGCATTAGTGACCTTGGCTTTCTTGTAGGATCTCACAGTCTGTTGATGGCTTCTTAGACTTCCGTTTTCTTCGCATGCTTCTTACCTCTCTCCCATTTCTATGGCAAGTTGAGTAGCGGTAGATGTTAGTAGGCATCTTAGCAATTCAACCTTGACAGCAATTCAACTTAGATAGATGGATGGATGGATGGATGCATGGATGGATAGATAGATAGATAGATAGATAGATAGATAGATAGATAGATAGATAGATAGATAGATAATAGATAGATAGAATATATACTCTGTGTGTGTGTGTGTGTGTGTGTGTGTGTGTGTGTGTAAATGTTTCTTCTGTCCAGTTTCTGACTCTAGGGGGCAGTGCTCATTTACATTTCTTAGCTGAAGGAGCCAGCATTTCCGTGGTTATGTGGCCAGCATGACTATACACCAAGGCACACAGAATGCTGTTACCATCCCACCAAAGTGGTACCTGTTTATCTACTCACATATATAAAACAACATAGAACTGTTGTGTGTATTTGTGGGTATAGACTTTAATTTAAGTTTACCACTTTTTGAAAAACACTCAGTGTTTAACAGGAACTTATTAAAGACTTGACAAATAATTCAGAAAGTACCAGTTACACATTATGTGGGCACATCTTAGTTGTTCTAGACTTTCCTCAAAATCATATCAATTTTCTCCCAGTCCTAACTCTATCATTAACTACATTGTCAGTGAAGTTTCCTAGATTATATTCACATCAAAAATCACTGCTGAGACAGAGAGAGAGAGAAAAGGAACACTGGTATCATTAACAGTAACTTTAGCCCACTGTGAGCTGGGGGCATGATGAACCTGCTTCATTTAAAAACAGGTTATGGGTATAATTGCGTTGCAATTATAGGTACATGAAAATGAGCTAAAAATGTCAAAATTATGTTAGATATCTAAAAAGACTCCTAGATCTCAGATGGAAGATTAGTCAGAGTTTTTTGTATGCTCTCATCCAGAATTTCTCATCCAGAACTGGCAGTCCTACAACTAGTCTGTTGGCAAATGGCTATGCTATAGCAGCACAGCAGTGCAGAAGATCAGCATAAAGAATTAACCATTCAGCAATTATTTGAATACAACTACAGTTTATGGGCTACATTTACCAAAATGAATTGTTATGCCAAGGCCATTATTATATCCGCTGCCATTTAATCAGCTTTTGTCTTGATCTGAATCTCTCATCTGAGAAAACAACCAGGAATTCTTATGAGCTATTTTTGTATTTTACTCTTCTTTTGTGCTTTATAGTATTACCAGCCCTACTATTACAGTTCTTCTGTTAAAAATCTAACTTTCGTTTGTCTCATGTCACCTCAAGAGAAAATCAGTAATCAGAAGTGTAATTGTGAAGAAAGAAGTGACAAGCAAAATATACAGGATGGTAAATTTAGGTGAAAAAGTATAAACAAAAGAATTCTTCAGCATTTATGGTGGGCAAGTGGGCATTATCTGAAACCCCCCTGACAGTTGTGATAACGAATGTACTAGAAACTAATATTTTTCTTTGCTACTATATTAGTTTACCTCTTCCTTTTGTCCACCTAGAAGAACCACAAAGCAAACAGGATTTGCATTATAATCATTATTTAAATTATTTTCTATATTATATTTGTTTAGTATCATAATTATAGCTCAATATAGACAATCTCTATGCTATTGTTCAGCCTACTATAAGTAGCCCACACAATAAGCAGCAGTGGGTCAAACAGTGGTGACTAATAAGACTTACGCTGTGTTGGAGCCAACAATTCCTTTATCAGCACTTCAACCATTCTTCTTATGTGGCCTCATTGTTGAGATTATTCCTTTCATGTATGGAAACTAATCCCTTTCATATACAATTTTAGCAAGGCGCTTATAAAATGTATATTAAAGCAGTATTGACTTGTCTAACAATAAAAAGTACAATTAAGCATCCAACACAGAGCATTACTAATTTACATAAAAATCTCTCTAAGCCATTCTTTTTACTTCAGAATATAACCAAAGGTTACATTCCATACCATGCACCAATATTTTTTCTCTAAAATCAGCATATAGTTGTACCTATGCAATACTGATCACTATTTTCATTGTGCACATTTTTCTTTTTTAATAAATTTTTTTGATGAACATATCAATAAGAAATAATATTAATGATCATTAGACAGAATGGCTAGGTACAAAATGTTCTTTTTATAACATCACATAATGAAATAATTCAAGACTGTTTCTTATCAAGTATCACTGGCCCAATAAAATCACCCTAAAGGTCAGAACAGAGCTATAATTTTATTCCATCTTCCAATGGTAATAGCTCATTTTCATAATGTACTATTTAAGCAAGAAGCTTATAAAAAACTATAGACAAGTGATAATGACCATTCTATGCTGGAAAATGCATAAATAGTTAGGTTTCTACCACTAAGTATTTCCACCTAAGAAGATTACCAAAGATCCTTTCTTCTATATGTCTAATTTCCATAAACCAAATAAGCGCTATTGTCTCTTCACACTCAATATACTATACGTTTTCTGAATATTTTTGCACCTAATGGTAATTGTATGTGTGTGCATGTGTTCACAGTAAAATAGATATAAAACAATGCAGCTGGCTGTAAATACATTCTAAACTCCTATGACCCAGTTTCTCCTCAAACCTTCTCTTTTTTATTATTTCCTCAAATACACCTCATATCTCTCTAAATAAAAGGCTCTGGTTTAGCACTTATTATATATTATATAATATAAAAGAACCTTGACATAAAAATGGTTTAAGTGTGGCATAATGTTTACTGCCCACTGTTTTTAGTCTAAGATGGCACAAAATTTTATCCCAACTGTTTGATAAAAGAGCAGTATCTCTTTAGAGTAATACAAGATGACACTGCTCTAGGGTATGTCAAACAATGTAACATAGCACAATGGGCTTAACTTTAGCCAATAGCCTTCAATTCCTCTTGAAACATCACTTTACAGAAGATAGGATGATACAGATTGTATTATCAATATCAGTAATAACCTCCTACTTTTAAAACCCATTTGCATAACTGTACTTGCCTATGGCACCAGCATCATGTCCATTTTGATTATACTGTGATCGAACAATGGTTTGTACATTTTTAACCTTCCACATAGTGATAGGTCATTTTCTCCATTTGAAAATGGATAGAGCCTAACTATAATGCTAATTTTGCTTGAGAAAGATATTTGCGTCTCAGTAATTTTTTAAACCCCTTCATGGATTACTGCCTTGTCGTGGCAAAGGGGCTTGCATAATTCAATGAAGTTATGAGCTATGCCATGCAGGGCCACCCAAGATGCACAGATCATAGCAGAGAGTTCTGACAAAACGAGATTCACTGGAGAAGGAAATGGCAACACACTCCAGTATCTTTGCCATGAAAACCCCATGGACAGTACCAAAAGGAAAAAATATATGATGCTGGAAGATGAACCCCTCAGGTCGGAAGGCGTCCAATATGCTACTGGGAAAGAGCAGAGGGCTAGTACTAGTAGCACCAGAATTAAGCGACTGGGCCAAAGCCAAAAGGATGCTCAACTGTGGATGTGTCTGGTGGTGAAAAGAAAGTCTGATGCTGTAAAGAGTTTTTCTCCATAGGAACTTGGAATGTAAGATCCATGAATCAAGGAAAGCTGGATGTGGTCAAACAAGAGATGACAAGACTGAACATCAACATCTTAGGTATCAGCGAACTAAAATGGACAGGAATGGGTGAATTTAATTCAGATCACCATCAGGTATACTACTGCAGGCAAGAATCCCTCAGAAGAAATGGAGTAGTCTTCATAGTCAATAAAAGAGTAGGAAAAGCAATACTGGGATACGATCCCCAAAATGACAGAATGATCTCAGTGTGAATCCAAGGCAAACCATTCAATATCACAGTAGTCCAAGTCTATGCCCCAACCACCAGTGCTGAAGAGGATGAAATTGACCAGTTCTGTGAAGCCCTACAGCACCTTATAGAACTAACACCAAAAAATGATGTCAATAACATCATGGGGGATTGGAATGCGTTGCTCTGTGTAGAGCTTCTCCATCTTTGGCTGCAGAACATATAGTCAATCTGATTTCTGTGTTGACCGTCTGGTGATGTCCATGTGTAAAGCCATCTCTTGGGTTGTTGGAAAAGAGTGTTTGCTATGACCATCATATTCTCTTGACAAAATTCTATCAGACTGTGCCCTGCTTCATTTTGTACTCCAAGGCCAAACTTGCCTGTTATTCTGGTTATCTTTTGGCTTCCTACTTTAGCATTCCAATCCCCCCATGATGATAAGGACATCATTTTTGGGTGTTAGTTCTATAAGGTGCTGTAGGGCTTCATAGAACCGGTCAATTTCATCCTCTTCAGCACCGGTGGTTGGGGCATAGACTTGGACTACTGTGATATTGAATGGTTTGCCTTGGATTCAAACTGAGATCATTCTGTCATTTTGACGATTGTATCCCAGTATTGCTATGAAGGCTACTCCATTTCTTCTGTGGGATTCTTGCCCACAGTAGTATACCTGATGGTCACCTGAATTAAATTCACCCATTGCTGTCCATTTTAGTTCGCTGATACCTAAGATGTCGATGTTTAGTCTTCTCATCTCTTGTTTGACCACGTCCAGCTTTCCTTGATTCATGGATCTTACATTCCAGGTTCCTATGGAGAAAAAAATCTTTACAGCATTGGACTTTCCTTTCACCACCAGACATATCCACAGCTGAGCATCCTTTCGGCTTTGGCCCAGTTGCTTCATTGTTTCTGGCACTACTAGTACTAGCCCTCTGCTCTTTCCCAGTAGCATATTGGACGCCTTCCGACCTGAGGGGCTCATCTTCCAGCGTCATATCTTTTTGCCTTTTACTACTGTCCATAGGGTTTTCATGGCAAAGATACTGGAGTGGGTTGCCATTTCCTTCTCCAGTGGATCACATTTTGTCAGAACTCTCTGCTATGACCTTTCTGTCTTGGGTGGCCCTGCACGGCATAGCTCATAGCTTCATTGAATTATGCAAGCCCCTTCACCACGACAAGGCAGTAATCCATGAAGGGGACTGCAGGGTCGCGTGGTCGCACAGAGAGACGGACACTGGAGCTGGGTAGTACTTCTTTTATTCGGATCAGGAATGAATCTGGGACAAAGGGGTTTACCTGGTGTTTCTTATACCTGCCCAGGTGAATGATGACCAATAGATTTGAACCTGGGCTTCCTGCCAGTGCATGTGGCCAATAGGTTTAAACCCTGGCTTCCCGCCAGGGCTGACCACGCCTGGAGCTGTCAGACTTGCTCCATCCGGCTTTTCCCGCCTTAGCGGTTATTGCCTGGAGCTGTCCAGCTCCCTGCTGCACTGGCATTTCCTGTGTATGCTAGCAGCATACACTACACCCCTTCCCCCATAGTGAGGACTTTCCTCTGTCAAACCATCTCCAACTATATACACATATTTACAAAACATGGTTACATGGATACACTTAGTTGTTCAGTTGCCCCCCCTATGAGCGTACATAGTCAGCGAGGTAGCTTGGCGCTTTGTGTGGCCTACTTGACCTTCTTGGTACAGGTTCTCCAGGAGGTATGGTGGCATGGCTATTCTCTCCTTCCTGAAGCTCCTGTTGAGGAAGGTTGCTGTGTGTCTGTGTGTGTGATTTACTGATTCCTGGTGACTGCCTGGTTTCTCTGTCGGACTCCTGCCTGTGCAGGGGTTGCCATTGATCCCCCCCTGCCATCCTCCTTGGTGAATGTGTTTGTATTGGCTCTTGTGTTGGGTCTTCCTCCTCATCCCCCAGTGTGTCCTCTGCCACCCTTTCAGGAGACCTTTTCCTCAGTTGGTCCAGATGCCTTTTCCACAGGAGTCTCCCCTCCACCCTTACTCTGTAGGAAAGGGGCCCTGTTTGCTCTAAAATTTCCCCTGGCACCCATGGATGACCCGTGCTGTAGTTCCTGGCCCATATGAGGTCCCCTGAGGTAAAGTGTGTCTTGACACTGGGGTTCCTAGTGTCTGCGGCTACCCTGTCTGGATGGAGCCTGTCTAACGTTGTAATGAGGCGTCTCCCCCATCTGAGTTCCGCTGGGCTTTTGCCTGTGGCAGTGCAAGGTGTTGCGTGTTGGTGAAGGAGGAATGTGGCTAGTCTTTGCTTCCAATCTCCCTGTACTATGCGCTTGAGTGCATCTTTTGTTGTTCTCACGAATCGTTCTGCCAATCCATTACTGGCAGGGTGGAAGGGGGCCGAGGTGACGTGTCTAATCCCCAAGGTCCTCAGGAACACCTGGAAATCCGAGGAAGTAAATTGCGTTCCATTATCTGACACGATTACATCCGGCAACCCATGTGTAGCAAATATCCCCCTCAATGCTTGGATAGTCCCTGCTGATGTCATGCTGCTTACAGGTACCACCTCAAGCCATTTTGAATGACTATCCACAACTACCAGGAATGTGTGACCTTGGAATGGGCCACCGTAGTCTATATGCACCCTGGACCAGGGTGAGTGTGTTTCCTCCCACTTATGGACTGGTGCATGTGGTTGTTCTGGCCGTGTCCTCTGGCATGTGTAACACCCCGCTACCTGTGCTTCTATTTCCTTGTCCAACCCTGGCCACCATAGGTAACTCCTTGCTAGAGCCTTCATTCTTACTATCCCAGGGTGTCCATCATGTAGTGATTGGAGAACTCTTTCCCTGAGTCTTGTGGGAATTATGACTCTGTTCCCCCACAAAAGGCACCCTTTGTGTGTAGACAGTTCATGCCTTCTTGAGAAGTAAGCAGTGAACTCCTGCCCTGGTGATTTGTCTTGCCACCCACTACTCACCCACAAATATACCCTGCTCAGAACCTTGTCTTTTGGTGTCTCTGTGGCTATGTCCCTCGCATTGAGGGGGCATTCTGGCAGTTCCTGAATTGCCAGGATTTGGGCTGCCGGTGCTGGGTCCGGCTCCCTGTCCATTAGGGGCAGTCTGCTGAGACCATCAGCATGCCCCATCTCTTTCCCTGGTCGGTGTATCAATTTACAAGAATATGCTGAGAGAAATATTGACCACCTTAACATTCTGGGTGACAATATCTGTGGTGTTTGCTTCTCTGTTGTGAATAGTCCTAATAAAGGTTTATGGTCTGTGAAGATTGTGAAATCTCTGCCATATAGAAATCTCTGCCATAAAGAAATCATGAAATTTCTTTACTCCAGCAACCACTGCTAGTGCCTCCTTGTCTATCTGGGCATAGTTCCGCTCTGCAGCTGACAGGGTTGTGGAGTAATAGGCGATGGGAGCCTGAGTTCCATCCTCCTTGAGATGGCTGAGCACTGCTCCAATCCCATAAGGGGATGCATCGCATGCAAGACAGATTGGCTGATCCTCCCTAAAATGGGTGACTGTAGCGTTGCTTGCTAACATGTTTTTTAGTGTTTGAAAAGCTTTTGCATGTTTGTCAGTCCAGTCCCAAGGTGCTTGCTTGTCAAGCAGCCTGTGTAGGGGTTCTGCAATTGTGGCTTTGTGAGGCAGGAATGCGTGGTAGAAGTTGAGGAGCCCCAAGAATGCCTGCAATTCAGGCTTGTTTTTGGGGGCAGGGGCTTCCTTGATTGCCCTCACCTTTGATGTAGATGGGTGGATGCCTTGAGCATCTATCCTGAACCCCAGGAATTCTGTCTCTGTGACCCCAATCTTGCACTTCTCCCTTTTGAGTTTGAGACCTGCCCCCCTGAACCTCTCAAGGACCGTCCTTAAATGGGTTGCCAGCACGTCAGGGGAGCTGGCTGCGATCAGGACGTCATCAAAATAAGGGCAAACCCCTGGTATTCCCTTAAGTGTCCTTTCCATCACCTCCTGAAAAATCCCAGGCACTACGCTAACCCCAAACTGCAACCGGTCTACCCGGAACGCTCCCTTGTGAGTTATGATCGTTTGCGCTCTAGCAGCCCCTGGGTCTACCGGCAGTTGCTGATAAGCTTGGGCGAGGTCCAATTTAGCAAACACCGACCCGCCTTGAAGGGACGCTAAGATGCTGCTGACTGCAGGGACCGGATAGGAATGGGCACTTAAAGCTCGGTTTATGGTCCCCTTACAGTCAGTGCAGATACGAATTTCCCCATTTGCTTTAATTGGTGTTACGATGGGAGTTTCCCAATCTGCTCCATCTACTGGTGTTAACACCCCCTGGTCTACCAGCTTATCCAATTCCCGCTCTATCTTTTGCTTTAACGCGAATGGAACACATCTCACCTTCATTCTTATGGGTTGCACCTGGGGATCTAGCCTAAATGAGATTGGGGGACCCGTGTACTTTCCCAACTGCCCATCGAACACGTCTGCGAATTCCTCGCAGACTGCTTCTAAGGGCAAATGGCTCCTTGTCTGGTTAATCCCTGTGATTTTGATGCCCAAAGCGTTAAACCACCCTAACCCCAAAAGGCTAGTCCGCTGGCCTTCGATGACCATCACACTTAATTTACCCTTGAATCCCTTGTACTGCACCCACACCAACGCCTCCCCCCGGACTTTAATCGGTGAATTTTGAAAGTCAGAGAGGGTCAGTCTGGATGACCTCAAGGGAACCCGTTGGCCGCTCCGCTTGCAAATGTCTAAAAACGTTCTGGCAGAGATGATGGATACGGCTGACCCTGAGTCCAGCTCCATCGTGCAGGGGACCCCTTGCAGCTTCACCCTCAGTTTTATTTTTTGGGCTAGTGCCGCAGGAGCCCCTGTTTTGAAAACGCCCGGCCGTCCCATCGTGTGACTCACAGTCAGTCCCAGCGACCGCTTCCCAGTACCTGTGGCATACTGGAACTCAGCTTCCACCTCGTGTAGGCTGTCCCGCTGCTTGCTTCTGCAGACCGCCGCGATGTGCCCCGTTTTCCTGCACGACCGACACTTTGCCGACTTGAAATGGCAGGTAGACCGGGGATGCTGTCCTCCGCAACTCGCACAACGGGTAGACCGGGAGCCGTTCGCGCCGCAGCCGGAGCACTGGGTAGACCGGGGCTGTCCGTAGCCGCTGTTCTGGGTAGACCGGGAGTTGCAGCCGCATTGCTGGGTAGACCGAGGGCGATTCGCGCTGTGGCCATGAGGCTGGGTAGACCGGGGTCTGCTCGCTCCGCATCCACACTCCTGGTCTCTCTCGCCTGCCGTGGTTGGTCTCGGGTCTTTTCTGTTGTCTCGGTTGGGGTTGAAGGATCGCTGAGGCCGGTTGATGGCATCCACCTCCAGCTCTGCCCCGTCTGCATCGGTGCCTCGTCTCACCCGGTGGATGGATCCGCCTTCCCTCGCCTCGGACTCCTCAGCTGCATCCCAGGCTAGGGGTTCATCTTGGACGTCCCTCAGGGTCAGTTTCTGCTTGGCAAAAAGTTTCTGGCGCAACTTTATGTCCCTCACCCCACAAACGAGCCGATCCCACAGCCTAATTTCAAGATTTTCAAAATTGCAGAGGCGAGCTGCCTGCCTCAGAGCTGCCATGTACTGTTTGGCAGACTCACCTGGTCGCTGATCCCGTTTTTCGAAACGATACCGCCAGGCGATCTCAGACGTCTCGGGCTTGAAGTGTTCAGACAGCTTCGCCAGCAATTCGTTGTAGCCGACGGAGTGGATGTCATCGGGAGCGCAGAGTCCGACTGCCATCTGGTAGGTTTCTGTGCCGCAGCTGCAGAGCAGTACCGCCGCTCTCTGCCGGTCCTCCTTCACCCCGTTTGCCCGCAGGTAGCATTCTATCTGCCCCACAAAGGCTTCCCACTCCTCGGGGCGGCCGCTATTGAAAAGGGGATACTGACCCAGTTGTGTCATCTCGTCGTCTCGGTTGTCCTGCGTCTGGATCCGGGGCTGCCGATTGGGTTTCGACCGCGGCTAGCGTTGTCCGGTGCAGGATCCCACCCTCATCGCCAATGCAGGGTCGCGTGGTTGCACAGAGAGACGGACACTGGAGCTGGGTAGTACTTCTTTTATTCGGATCAGGAATGAATCTGGGACAAAGGGGTTTACCTGGTGTTTCTTATACCTGCCCAGGTGAATGATGACCAATAGATTTGAACCTGGGCTTCCCGCCAGTGCGTGTGGCCAATAGGTTTAAACCCTGGCTTCCCGCCAGGGCTGACCACGCCTGGAGCTGTCAGACTTGCTCCATCCGGCTTTTCCCGCCTTAGCGGTTATTGCCTGGAGCTGTCCAGCTCCCTGCTGCGCTGGCATTTCCTGTGTATGCTAGCAGCATACACTACAGGGACACCAACAGTTACATTCCCTAAATTCCAGTGAAGATGTTACCTATGCAACCATGTGGTATGTTTAAGATTTGTGCCTTCCCTGATTTGGGTTAACTGAAATTTATGGTGGGAATAACCAGGAGGTGTAAAGTTAAAGAGTTCTGTTTCCCTTTCCTTTTCCCTTTTCCTTGTCTTTGTGTGTATATGTGTGTCAAAGTCTTTGTGTGTTAGGTAAAAGT
Organism: Vipera berus; assembly: GCF_964194415.1. Classification (NCBI taxonomy): domain Eukaryota; kingdom Metazoa; phylum Chordata; class Lepidosauria; order Squamata; family Viperidae; genus Vipera; species Vipera berus. The sequence goes on from NC_138208.1 coordinate 29,543,707, forward strand.
AACTGTTAAATGTCCCTAATGCCTAGAAAAAAGAATTTTAAATTCTGCTAGGAAAAAAAAAGGTTAAAATAAGCCACCAAAAGGAAAAAAAACCCTCACCGTAGTTTGCCTGGCCAGCAAAACTCTGTACTTTTAAGAACAGCCTAAAGTTGTCAGGAGGAGGGAATGTTTTAAGTTCATTTACAAGAAAAGTTCCATTCTTCCATTTACTGTATGTGTTTAAGTAGGTTTCATTTGTCTATTTAACATCTGTAAAGTTAACCTTAATGCCTTTTCAAACCCTGCCTGCAAACTACCCCCTCCTCCCATTCCACTTCTCCATTTTTTATCCTCTGTTTTCCATGCCCATGTCAGATCAACAATGCCTCTTCTGGGTGAGTCACCCACAAAGGGGGAAGGGGAGCCTGTTCTATACCTTTCAACCCTGCACAGACAACTCCAAAAACTTTGGAAGCACAGCACACTGACCCAGATGCTTCCTCCATTCATTTCAGCCAGGAAATTGGGTTTGGATCTAGCCATCCACTAAATAGTCACCATGCAACCAGAGTGGAACAGATCTTCCCAGGTCCTACATCACCCAGATGCCTGTGAAAGCTGCAGAGAAAAGAAGGACTTCTGGATCCATTGGCCCCCACATAAAGCCTCAGAATACAATGGGAAAGACTATGGGGGGAGGGCAGAAACTCACTGTAAGGTTTTTTTTCTTGCCTCATTCATGTTGTAATTAAGTAGTCAAATGGATTCATGGAGGAATGGCATTTGGGAATGGTTGGCACAGCAAGTCCTGAACACCTTGGACTTCTGTCTGGTGGGAGAGAGATATGTGAAGGATGTTTGTATTATCTGGCTTATAGAAATAGCTGCACACACACATACACCATTCAAAAGCACACTGATGCTATCCCCTTCACCTACCTCCATGTAAAGCTCCCCAGGCTGGTTCTTGCTCTGTGGCACTAAGACCTTTGCATGCATACCTTCCTGCAAATTCCATGGGGTAGGGAACCATGCTCCCTCAGGTGATTTACAATTCATATCCCTCAGTGAGGAGGTAGCAGGAAAGAGATCACCAAATGCCAAGACCTGATTGTGACTCACAAATGATGCTGCCCAGTATAGTTGAATATGTTGCACTGGTGAACTCATAGTGGGAGTCCTAGGGCTCACTGTGTGCAATTTAAGAAATATTAATAACCTGGCTTGCACACTGGCTAACCTCAATTGGGACATCACAAACCCTGGATGCACTAAGAGCTAAGGCAGGCTCAGTAATCAATCTTTGAAAATGGGTAGCCAGTAATTATTTACTAAGGCAAAACCATGGCTGAGAAAACTTTTGGAGGCATGTGCTTCAAAAACCTCACTGGAAGCTCACAGGAAGTGACATCAAACATTTAAAAATAATTGGCACAGAATATTGGACATTATAAATTTCTTTTCCACCTAACAGAACTTTTGTCCTGACTTTTAGACATTTATGGGTTGAAAGCTCCCGTTTTTGGGAGCCACTGCAGAGATCTTTTTCTGATCCCTCTATCAGTGTCTTCTTTGCATTAACAGTTTAATAGCTTGTTTCCCCACATCTGGAACCCCCATAGAAGCACCCAACAAGACTCCCTGACCAAATCAATTCTTAATCTTGTGCCAGTAAAAGTATGACCTGGAGATTTTTCTTTCAACACTCAAAAACCACATATAGCAGTGAGCTGCATCTATGGTTGCAGCTGGATATTAGTCTCACAAATGGTAACCTGTCAACCACACTGTTTAGACCAGACTAAGAGATTAAGTACACAGAACTATACTTTATTGAGGCTGACTATAATAATAGACTCTCCCTTCTCATGCTCCCATGAATCAGGGAAGCATCTGAATACTATCTTCTTTCTCATTATTTAAGTAATGTTTCATCACTCTTTGCCTATGCCAGTGATGGCGAACCTTTTAGAGACCGAGTGCCCAAATTTGCAACCCAAAACCTACTTATGTATCGTCAGGTGCCGGGTGGACGTGGCCCATTGGGTTGGTGTGGCCCATTGGGTGGGTGTGGCCCATTGGGTGGGTGTGGCTGCAGTGGTAACGGCAGACTACGTGGGACTAAAAAGTTCAATCAATCAATTCCAATTTTGTGAGATCTTTTTTTCCCCGCGAGAAGTTGAAATTGATTGAACTTTTTTTTTTTTGCACACAGTGGCGGAGGCCTAAAGCGAAAAGGTTTTATAAACCCAGCTGAAGGCCTAGGACTATGGTGACAGTGCGCATACCCATAGAGAGGGCTCTGTGTGCCACCTATGGCACCTGTGTCATAGGTTCGCCACCACAGGCCTAGGCCCTAGGTAATTATGCTTACATATTTTTGTCAAGACTATTTATTATTTTAAGTAATTCAGTTAACAAGTAAAAAGATCAATTCCTTTCATTCTGTACCAGCAATTCTTGTTTTGTGGACATGAAAAGTTCTCATTTGAACAGCTAGGTGGATTTTAACCAGTCTATACACATTTCCCAGCAGAGACAAGTCAGATGAAATGTGTCTATCACATTACCTACATGTCAGCATTATTATTATTTGATTTTTCCATTTCTATTTCCAATGTCTATCTATTATTTTCTGTTTCAAACTCTTTCACTCAAACTCTTTAGCAGATCAGCACTTTCAGTAAAATATGTTTAAGATTTGGGCAAGTCCAATATTTAACATGTTCTGCCTCTGACTGGCTGATTGTATTTTTAAAATAATTCTACTTTTCTATATGAATCCATCATTTGATTGGGTTAATTGTGTCGTGTTTCACAGGTTTGTCAATATAATCAAAGCTGTTTTTATTTATTTATTTTTCACATTTTTGAACCCCCCATCTCCCTCCCTATAAAATAGCATATAGAAAATTAAAATTTAGAAAAGTTAGAAATTAAAAGGAGCGAAGTATGATTAATCCCAGTTTAAAAAAATTAGTTTAAAAAGCAAAGGGAGGACTCTCAGGCACTAGCTAGTGCCATGGATGTGTACTTCTCTGAACTCTCTATGCAAGGCTGCAGAGCCATATTTTAATCCCTTTCTGGAAGGCCAGGAGAATAGAGTTCTGCTTAACCTACAAAGGGAGGATATTCCATAAGGCAGGAACAATGGCAGAGACAACGCTCTCTTCCTAGACCTCTCCAGTTGGAATTCTTTAACTGAAGGGGTATTCCCAATCTGATTGAGTGGGATGGGCCAATGTAATTGGAATGCTATTAATACTGTAGGCATATAATTAGCTTGGTTTTTTTAAAAGAAAAGTAAAACACTCATTCATATCAAATTGAATTCAGAACCAAGTTTTCAACAGTTATAATTCTTTATACTGGTTCTTTATACATTGCAACAAAAATCGATACAGTAAAGTTTATTGATTAAGCATTAAATGGTTCAAGAAAAATGTTAAACTCAATATAAGCTGTTGTTGAATACATTTGCATTTCATGTTTGTCATTAGAGAGACACTCAACCCCTTGGTGGAGCAGTGGGCTAATGCCTCCTTAAGTAACACCAGCTGCCTGCAATTAGTGCAGGTTCGAGTCCCACCAGGCTCAAGGTTGACTCAGCCTTTCATCCTTCCGAGGTAGGTAAAATGAGGACCCAGATTGTTGGGGGCAATAAGCTGACTTTGTAAAAATGCCGCTTGGAGGGGGGGGCGAAAGCCTTAATAAGCAGACATATACATAGAATGAAGGCTATTGCTAAGCACATTGATTTGTGCTTCTTAGATTGTAAGCCGCCCTGAGTCCAAATGTAGTTAACAATCTATGGACTTTATACATTTCCAGAAGATTGCACACTTGAAAAGTAATTTATTTAATTATTTAATGTATCTATTTAAATATTTTCATTCTAGTTTTTTATTATTTAAAAGCCCTAAAAGAAGGAAAAATATCAGTGATAAAATGTGTAAGGTTCTAAAGATAAAATGATGCTTTCCTTCCTAAGATGCAAGCAAAAAAATGGCTAGTTCAAATCAACTTTTTTTTAAAAAAATTAAGTTATATTTATGGTTGAAGTCACAGTAAAAATTAAAAAAACAGACTACCTGCTGCATGAGAATCACTTTGATGTGATGGTTAGGACACCAGGCTAGAAACTGGGAGACCATGAGTTCTAGTCCAGTCTTAGGCACAAAGCCAGCTGGATGACCTTGGTCCAATCCTTCTGCCTCAGACCTAGGAAGAAGGCAATGAGAAACCAGTCCTGAAATCTTTCCAAGAAAACTGCAAGTTCTTGTCCAGGTTACTTGGAGGCAGAATTTGTGCATTTGTGTGCTTATTTGCTGTAAAGCATTTGTCTCTGCTGCAAAGTGAAAATACAACAGAGGAAGGAATAAAAATAATAAAAAATAAGGTTCTTTAAAAAAACATAGTAATGTCACAAGCTTTTCCAGTTAGGATGTGCCATGAACAAAGCTGTTTTGCTCACCTTCCCTTTGAAGCTGTGCCTATTGGTATAGAGTTGTATACCCAAATTGATTGCTACTACACAGCGAAGGAAGAACTGAGCAGTGGTTGCAGGCTGGTGATGGGGAGAGGAAGAATTTTTAAAAAGCATCATCATAATGCAAAGCCTGTTCTTTTTTACAAGAGTTGTAATGTCAAATACAAGTGTGACAGAAAGTTCCTACAGATGCCCCTGAAAATACTCTTTACATTCACTATATTCCTTGATGAATTTGCACTGAATTAGCTAGTTAAAGAACTAATATAGTGGAAAAAGTGCAGTGTATTGAAAAATGAAAGTAGACATTATATACGCCATCATATGCAGAAAAAACCCTAGCCTAACAATTAGAATTGGCTGGATTAAAATATGCTGGTTAATTTACTAGGTTTTTATTTTCAAAATATTTGAATCTTCAAATATCTGTACCCATACATATAATTTAAAGTGTTAGAGTCCACTCTATTATGCTTTGCTGGCCCTTAATATATCTCTGTACTCAATGTAAGCACTAATAGTTCCGGGGTCAAGTTTGGAGGAGGTAGATTGTTTGTGGCTACCTCCATCTCTTGTTCTGCAATTGGCTTACTGAAAATTAGAGCAGGACAGCTGCTCAACAGAAGCAACTCTCCTGTAGGTCAATGTATCTAGATCAGGGGAAGTTACATCCAGTTTTAACAAAAGAAGGGCTGAATTCACATAATATTCTAAGACAAAAGCTGGGGTTTGCACAACACATTGAAGTACTATAAAATTATCCAATCCCATTTTAATTTAGTTTTAGCATATTGTGAGAACCTACCCTAGTCATAGCAACTAGCTGCTTAGAATGTTTATAGATGTTATCTCCAATCCAAACAGGTGTCGAAGATGGATAAAGAAGCCTATAGGAATCTGTCTTTATAGTTACACTCAAAGAAGATGAAATAACCCTGAACAGAAAAAGGAAAGAAGGGGATGTGGAGGAGAAAGACAAAACCATTTTAAACTTTATTGACAATGTTTGGATTAATGGCAGCAAGTTTGACATACAAAAAGAAGAAAAATTGTCACAGTGTCACAAAATAAAATATGCACAATGACAGTGACTTACACAGAACACTGAGTTTATAGAAAAGGCATTGGTCCAGATAAATAACTTCTTTATTTATGTTAGAAATTTTTAAAATGCTGCATTTAATTTTAATATCATGATGAGAACTGGGTCTCATGTTTGACAGGCCTCATTACACCAAGGCATATAAAGAGTTTGCACTATTTAACATTTTTTATCAATCATTTAACAATGGGTAATGAAGGCAGAGTACAAAGACAAAAGCACAAGAGATGGAAATAAAAGGGAATAATCTACTGGTAAAATTTCAGCTTTTATGACTTGGTCCTACCTGCCACTTAGCTGAGGCAGCATCTCATGAGCTCCTGAGAAGTGTAATGTTGTTGTTGTTGTTAGCTGCGAAGTTGTGTCCGACCCATCGTGACCCCATGGACAATGTTCCTCCAGGCCTTCCTGTCCTCCACCATCTTCTGGAGTCCATTTAAGCTCACACCTACTGCTTCAGTGACTCCATCCAGCCACCTCATTCTCTGTCGTCCCCTTCTTCTATTGCCCTCAATCTTTCCCAGCATTAGGCTCTTCTCCAGTGAGCCCTTCCTTCTCATTAGGTGGCCAAAGTATTTGAGTTTTAGCTTCAGGATCTGGCCTTCTAAAGAGCAGTCAGGGTTGATCTCCTCTAGGACTGACAGGTTTGATCGCCTTGCAGTCCAAGGGACTCACAGGAGTCTTCTCCAGCACCATAGTTCAAAGGCCTCAATTCTTTGGCACTCAGCCTTACTTATGGTCCAGCTTTCACTGCCATACATTGCAACTGGGAAGACCATAGCCTTGACTATACGCACTTTTGTTGACAGGGTGATGTCTCTGCTTTTTAGTGTGCTGTCTAGATTTGCCATGGCTTTCCTCCCGAGGAGCAAGCATCTTTTAATTTCTTGGCTACAGTCCCCATCTGCAGTGATCTTGGAGCCCAGGAAAATAAAATCTGTCACTAACTCCATTTCTTCCCCATCTATTTGCCAGGAATTGAGAGGGCCAGATGCCATGATCTTGGTTTTCTTTTTTTTCTTTTTTCTTTTTATTAAAAAGTTTTAAAGTACATTTTTGAACATAAAACCCATCCCCCCTACCCCTAACCCATACCCTAACCCACCCAATACCCCTACCTCCCCCAGCCCCCCCCCAACTTCCCAAAGCAGAATACAGGGTATTATTTTCACAATCTTAATCTAAAATATACTAACTATAATTACACTTTAAATCCAGTCGCGCTTTAACTCTCCTTAAACATCATAATATATCTCCATTACAAATATTCTTCACATATTCCAAATTCTACCATTTCTATCTAATTCAAAACTTTCAAAATCCATTCTTCTATAATAAACAAATCAGCCTTCTTCCAATATAACAGTACCAAAAATTCTACCATAGTTATTAGTTATAAATATCTTTTTCTTAAAGATCTTACATATTCCACTAAATTACTTTAACTTTTAAAATTGTAATCTTTTACAATTCAACCATACATAATAATACATTGCATCATCACAGCCACATCTTCAACATTTAGACTAACAGTTTAAATACATACATACTAATTTTTAAGATTTACTGTAAATACCATCCCCAAATATCCACCATTATTAGTTCTTGATTATCCTACGATCTTTAATAAGTTCCATTTCTAAATCTTATTTCTATCAAAGTCCTCCATTAATATCTACTACTATTATTATTATTATTATTATTATTATTATTATTATTATTATTATTATTATTATTATTATTATTATTATTATTCCTTAAATCTAAATGCAGCCCGTGTCATTCTTTGAATCTTAAGATCTTTAAATAAAGCCAACGATTGCACAGCCTCCAAAACTATTTCTTGTAACTGTCGCTCTCCTTCTTCCTTTCCTTTTTTCTTCTTCTGAGGATGACGGTAAGCCTGCTTTCAATACATTAGAATAAAAATCACATGCCTTCTCTACTGTATTAAGACAATATCTTTCTAAAGAATAATTCACCACAATCCCCACTGGTATCTCCCACCTAAACTGAAGCTGTTGTTTCTTTAATTCATCTGTCAGAAAGAAAAAATCTTTCCTTTTACTCAAAATTCTTGGAGGAATCTCTTTCAGAATCAAAACCTCCTGATTTGTGAGGTGATCTCACGATGAATCGTTAAAGGAGCTTCCAAGTAAAGGCATCACGCAGAGATGCAATCATATTAGCTTTATTCAATGATAGATCAAAGAGAAAGAAATACTTGGCATGAAAGCATTCATGCCTGCATGTGAGAGAGAAATAAAATAAAACAAAACAAGCTAGCATTACATGACTAAAACAGAAAGACTAAGAGCTAGGAGAGGAGAACTGGAACTAGAAGGAGAAATGGAGACTAGAACAAAGAGCAGCCCCTCGTGCAGAGATATTTATGGGGGGTCTTGGTCCCTCCCTGACCATAAAACTCTCTCACCAATGGGGCTGTCGGGCCCGAGACCCTTGGCTCATCAGTGGAAGCAAAGAAGCCTCTTTGCTCCCATCTGATGACCTTTTTGGGGAACTGCCAATGGCTGGCACTAATCATCTAACAATTCCCCTTCTTGCCAGCCAATGACAGGGACCAGTGAATGTATGTAAGGGACGAGCAGGTGTCATAGACATACATAAAAAACATTCAGAAGGCCAAACACAAACGCTTACACAGAAGGTTGTGCCGGTCAATGGGAACAGGCTTGGTAAACAGATCAGCTATCTGGTCAGCTGTATTACAGTGCTCAACATGTATAAAACCCTTTTTGGTAAGCTGCCTGACATTTTTATAGCGTATGTCTATATGGCGAGATCTAGATCCTACTGCATAAGCCTCCGAGATTGCAATGGCGGCTGTGTTGTCCTCTAGAATTTGGATGGGCAGAGGGGGAGATGCCCAGATGCTTGTTATCAGTTCATTGAACCAAGTCAAATCATTGGCCGTGTCTGACAGGCTGGCATATTCAGCCTCGGCCGTGGAGCAAGAAATAAATTTTTGCTGCCTAACATGCCAATGTATTGGGCAGCCATTTAGCAATATGAGGAAACCAGAAGTGCTCCGTCTAGTTTTGGTGTCGCCAGCCCAGTCTGCGTCTGAGTAAGCAGAGAGCTGGGCCGTCTTCCCCTTCTCTGGTTCTAGCATAAGGAGGGCATCAGCTGTGCCCTTTAGGTATCTAAGCACCCTTTTAACAGCAGTCCAGTGGAATTCCTTTGGGTGTTCCACGTGCCTGGACAATAGATTCACAGCTAAAGCTATGTCAGGTCTGCTCCAATTGCTGATGTATAGTAAGGAGCCAATCACAGATCTGTAAAGCGTGTTATCTGTGAACTCAGGACCGTCCTTATGGGTGTGGTTGTAAAAGTCGCTTTGCATTGGGCTATGCGTAGGATTAGATTCTGTCATTTTGCATTTGGCCAGTAATTCCTCTATCTTTTCTTTTTGAGATAGAGCGAACCCCCCCTTAGTGGCCAAAATATGCACACCCAAGTACTTGTCAACCCGCCCCAAAGACTTCAGAGTAAACTTTTCTTCCAGGGCCTTGGCAAATTCATCACACCTTTCCTTGTCAGGCCCTACATATAATAGGTCGTCCACATAAACTAACACCCGTTCTGTGGTACCTTTGGAATTGCGTGTGAAAACACATTGATCTGCATGAGATGTATGGAAACCAACTCGTTCTAAACTCTTTCTAAGACAGTCATACCATAATTTCCCTGACTGCTTAAGACCATATAACCCTTTTTGAAGCAACCATGTATTTCCCCCTTCTTGCTGGTAGCCAGGAGGGGCCCTCACGTAGATCTGCCGGTCCAAGTTGGCGTGGAGGTAAGCCGTCTGGATGTCAAATTGGAAGACGTCTTCTCCCAGAGTGGCTGCAGTCATGAGGGCGGCCTTGACGCTCTCTGCCCGGACGGTTGGAGAGTAAGTCTCCGAGTAGTCCTCCATGTAACGCTGAGCGAAGCCCTGGGCTACCAGACGGGCCTTATATAGGTAGAGGCCATTGGCAAGTGGTTTGGCCTTGTAAACCCACCTTGTGCCAATGACTTTCCTCTCCTTTGGTGGTTGCTGGGGAGTGAAGACTTTGAGTTTCTTTAAGCTCTGCATCTCCTTCTCCATCGCGAGCTGCCATTTCTCCTGCTCTTCGATGGGCAGCTCCTGGATGTCAGAGAAGGATTTTGGGGTGACCACAACGCTGTTGACAGACGCGATGTGGCCAATGTCACTTCTCTTTGGCGGGACCCCTTTGTTGGACCGCTTTGACCTCCTTACCTTCTGCCACTCACCGCTCTTTTCTTCCGCGGGTCTCTGAGGTGTCGCTGGGGGTGAAGACGGCGTGTCTTCCTCCATGGGACTGGACGCATCTTCGTCTTGTTCCTCACTTTCGTCGGTGGCAGGGTATGTGGTCGTCTCAGGTGATGTCGTGGTCAGTGTGCCTTTGCTGGGTCGGTTGGCATATGGGCTCAGATCATTTGAGTGGATCTGGGTCCAATTGGAATCCTCTTCGAAAGAGGCAGATTGGGAAGTCACAGGCCTGCCTCCTTCTCCCAGGAAACGATAGGCCTTGGAGCCAGGGGCATAGCCCAAGAACCTTAGTCTCTGGGAAACAGATCTCCCCTTCTTCCGCAGCTGCTTGGGGATGTGCACCCATGCATAGGAACAAAACACACGCAAATGTGCCAGATTTGGTTTCCTACCGTGAACCAGGAAATATGGGGTCTGGTTCACAACACTGCTCCAGGTGCGGTTTAAGGTGTAATTGGCATAATGAATTGCCTCCCCCCAGTATGATTCTGCGACGTTAGCGTCCGCAATCAGACTATGCATCATGGTTTGCAGGATTCCATTTCTTTTCTCAGCTACACCATTTTGCGAAGGGGTGAATGGTGCAGTTAGAAAATGGCGGATGCCCTTATGCCTTACCCAGTCCTGGAACTTCTGAGACATGAACTCAGCCCCGCGATCGCTCTGCAATTGTGCGATCTTGGTCTTGTACTGGGTCTCTACGAAGTTGTACAGTGACTTTATGGCGTCAAAGGCTTCAGATTTTTCTGTGAGAGTATACACGTGGCCGTATCGTGAAAAATCATCAACGGCAGTGAGAAAATACTTTTTCTTTCCTAGGGATGGTGTGAAAGGCCCAACTAGGTCAACCTGTACTAGTTGGTATGGGTATTGAGTCTTACGTAATGACACCTTTGAGGTCGGGGCAGCCTTCCTCTTTGTTTTCTTGCAAATGGCACAGTCCAGAAACACGTTACAGTCCTTGAGCTGGACTCCCTCAGCAAACTCTCCCATCTTTTTAACTACAGGGAAGCTTGCATGACCCAGCCTTCTGTGCAATAAGTGGGCGCACTTATCATGAAGCCGCTTCCCCACTGACACCCTCTTGGCTCTAGTTGCTTTGAGTGGTGCTGTAGGTGCCTGCTGAGATTCAGGTTCCTTGCCCACACTGCCCTTGGAAAGCCTTGGGGCAGGCTGTGGTGGCTTGGGAGAAAAATATGGTAAGCCATTTATGATGGCTATATTTCCAATGACCCTCTGGTCCCGGGTGACATGACCTCCCCCCTTGCGAAATAAAACTTCCACTTTGTCATTGTCACACAATTTGGTAATGCTTAATAGGTTGTTGGCTATGGATGGGGCGTGTAAAACACCTTCAACCTTCCCAAGACCAGGTACAGAAACAACCCCCTCACCAACAACCGAAGCAGTATCTCCATTTGCCACTTTGACAGATGAGTTAATTTTCTTTAACCTTTTAAAACCTTGACTCATATTAGTAATGTGAGAAGAAGCTCCAGAGTCCAGTAACCATAAGTCAGTGGAGCTATCAGCCTTTGTTGTGGGGGTGAGGGAACAAGTATGCAGAGAATTTCCCTTGCCCCTGCCACGCCCCCTTCCTTGCCCCTTTCCTCTTACTTGATTGGGACCACGTTTAGGGGCTTGATGTTGATGGGGGCAGTCTTTCTTGAGGTGCTCCTCAGAGCCACAGATGAAACACTTAATTAGAGCATTAATTTGCTCTGGGTTGTGGCGCCCCCTTCTGACTTGCTGAGTGGTGACTCTGGCGTATTCTCCTGCATTTCTTCTCCTTCTATCTTCCTCGATGAGTCTCCCTATGAGGTAGGACAGATTTATGTCTTCCCTCCTGGCCCCTTCCAGTGAAACAATGAAATTGCTCCAACTCCTGTCTAGGGAAGCTAGAATGATAGCAACCATGTTCGCATCAGACAGTGGAAAATTTCTGGGTATCAGTTCTGCTCTGAGTGCCGTTAATTTTGTGAGATGTTCAGGCATACTAGCACCAAAACTCAGTTTTGTGTTGTACAGCTCAGATGTGAGTCTGGTGAGTGAACCAAGGGTATCGCTGTGGAATAAATTGCGTAATAATTGCCAAACCTCACCAGCCTTGAGTCCATCTGGGATGCTGGCGTACAAGTTGCCATCCAAAGAGTCCAGTAGCGTGGTGAAAGCCTGGCGATGCATTCATTCTTCTCGAGGTTCCCAGGGTAAAGAAGGAGTTTTCATTACCATCTCTAGAGTCCCATTCTTTAAGAGACACACCTGGACGTCTCTATTCCAACTGTCGTAATTCTCGCCCCCAAGTTGTAGTTTTTTAAAGTTGTTTGGAAGATTAGCTGATGTGGGGAAGTCCCGTTCAGTTCCTCTTTGATACATTTCAGAAGTGTCCATAGACATAAATGGTGTAGGTATCCCTCTAGTGGTCAAGGAGGGAATTTTTTCTTGTTGATTATTTAGTAACTCCAGATGGGCGTGCCCAGAAACCATGTGATCCGGGGGAGGGCGTTGTTCAGGATTTTTCCCTTTTTCCTGTAAGGCATTGGGGGGGCGGAGCCCAGATTTGCCAGCCGGCATTTGGTCCTGAGAATTGCAAGCACATGGATTGCCTGATTTGCTTTGCCATCGCTGGCCCTGAAGACCTGAAGAGAAGGTAGGAGGCCGCGGGGGTTGATCGTTGAGAGGCTCCAGGCTGGACCCCCCCCGGCAGTTGGACCCTGGGGAGAGAATAGGAGGCCTGGGGGGGGCTGGGCACCCCCGATGCTGGGGCCGCTGTCTTGCTGGCCTCTAAGGCAGTGGCCAGGGCTTGCATGGCTGTTTGAAGAGCCGTTGTAACAGTTTTGGCTGGACAGACATCATTGTCATCATTGGACTTTAGGCTTTGTGGTGGGGAGAACTCAGGAATTTGCATGCTGCTTTGGCCGGATGCCAGGGACTGCTGGCTATTTTGGCTGGATGCCAGGGACTGCTGGCTTTCCAGGCTTAAAAAAGTCTTGTCTTTGTTAGACCGTGTGGGGTTAATGGGGGCCGCCATCTTGTTTCCTGTTCCAGACCATGTGGGCGGAGCCATCTTGTTTCCGCTTGGCCCAGGAAGCTGTAGCTCACAGCTGGGTGGGGGGGTTCGCGCCAAAAGCCCTGGGGTCCCGGGGTCACTAAGGGTGGCGGGCGCCATATTTGGAAGCCTTGTGGTCGATAGGGAAAGGCTCACCAGGGGTTCTGAGGCTTTCTGAGCTGTTTCCTGGGCTGCCTCCCCCCTCCCCTGCATTGCAAAGATCTCTTTAAGTAGCTCTTCACGTTCCTGTGCAGTCAGTTTACTCACGCGGCGTTTGGTTTCAGCCAGGTCCGTCTCTGCAGCATCTGAGCAGTCTTGGGCAGTCTGCAAGCCTTCTATGCTCTCCTCTGTGGCGTTCAGTTGTAGAGAGACATGTGAAGGGGTCCTAGACGCTCTGCTGGATCCTCTGACGGGATGAAGGCCATTTGTGCTTTCATCTGCAGCTGAGGTTGCTTCAGGGACTGAAGTCTTGGATGTAGGCAGGGACGCCGTCTTTGATCGATGACTTCTGGTCACGATAGTAGAAGTCCTGCCATCTGTTATAAATGGATTTGAGCCTGGTCTTTCAGACATCTTGTTGGATAGATCCTGGCTGGCTTGGAAGCATTCCTTTAAACCATCCTATGGCTACCAACTTGTGAGGTGATCTCACGATGAATTGTTAAAGGAGCTTCCAAGTAAAGGCATCACGCAGAGATGCAATCATATTAGCTTTATTCAATGATAGATCAAAGAGAAAGAAATACTTGGCATGAAAGCATTCATGCCTGCATGTGAGAGAGAAATAAAATAAAACAAAACAAGCTAGCATTACATGACTAAAACAGAAAGACTAAGAGCTAGGAGAGGAGAACTGGAACTAGAAGGAGAAATGGAGACTAGAACAAAGAGCAGCCCCTCGTGCAGAGGTATTTATGGGGGGTCTTGGTCCCTCCCTGACCATAAAACTCTCTCACCAATGGGGCTGTCGGGTCCGAGACCCTTGGCTCATCAGTGGAAGCAAAGAAGCCTCTTTGCTCCCATCTGATGACCTTTTTGGGGAACTGCCAATGGCTGGCACTAATCATCTAACATGATTAGCCACTTTAAGTCTTTTATTATAAGAGATTTGAATGATCTCATTTCTAATCTTTCTCTTTGTAAAATACACAACCACATCCCTTGGCAGTTTCCTTTGTTTAGCAATCCAAGAATTAACACGAAATACTTTATGTTTTATGTTTATGTTTTATGTTTATTGGACTTATATACCGCCCTTCTCCCATAGGACTCAGGGCGGTTCACAAGGTATTTAAAATAACAATACAAATTACAAAAGTTAAGAACAATTAAAATAATTAAATTTAGTCCTTGAATAAAATATAAAATACCTGTTAAACTCCAATTAAAACCCAATTAAAATAAAATTAAAATTAAAATTCTCAGTCCTGGCCGGAAAGCTCAAAGAGCCAGGTCTTCAGGTCCCGGCGGAATGAACAAAGGTCAGGGGCAGTCCTGAGCCCTACGGGCAGCTGGTTTCAAAGGGCAGGCGCACCCACAGAGAAGGCCATCCCCCTGGGTGTTACCTGCCAGCAATCTTTTGCCGGCGGCACCCTGAGAAGGCCCTCCCTGTGGGAGCGCACAGGATGAAGGGAGTTTGATGCCAGCAGCAGGTGTTCCCTCAGATATCCCGGACCCAAGCCATTTAGGGCTTTATAGGTCATCACCAGCACCTTGAATCTCACCCGGAGGGCAACCAGAAGACAATGCAGCTCACGGAGAAGAGGTGTTACATGGGAGTATCGGGAAACCCCCATCACAACTCGCGCGGCTGCATTCTGCACCAGCTGAAGCCTCCAAGTGGTCCTCAAGGGCAGCCCCATGTAGAGAGCGTTGCAGTAGTCCAACCGGGAGGTCACGAGCGCATGAGTGACTGTGCGTAGGGCATATCTGTCCAGATAGGGCTGCAACTGGCACACCAGGCGAACCTGGGCAAAGGCCCCCCTGGTCACGGCTCCTATATGACCTTCAAAGCTGAGCCGCGAATCCAGGAGGACACTCAAGTTGCGAGCCCTATCAATGGGGGGTAACACCTCACCCACCATCATTAAAGGTGGAATGGACTGGTTAACCCGAGATGCCGGTATGCACAGCCACTCAGTCTTGGCAGGATTGAGAGGAAGCCTGTTTCTCCCCATCCAGACCTGGACCGCCTCCAGGCAATGGGACATCACGGCGAGGGCATCGCTGGGTTGGTTCGGGGTAGAGAAAAAAAGCATACTGATGATACCCCACCCCAAAACCACGAATGATCTCACCCAGCAGCTTCATATAGATGTTGAACAGGAGGGGAAAGAGAACCGACCCCTGAGGAACTCCACAAACGAGAGGCCTTGGGGTGGATTTCTGCCCTCCTGTCAACACCGACTGGGAGCGGCCCAGGAGATAGGAGGAGAACCACTGCAAAACAGTGCCTCCCACTCCCAAGGAAAGGGAACACCTGCTGCCGGCATCAACTTCCCATCGTCCTGTGCGCTCCCACAGGGAGGGCCTTCTCAGGGTACTGCCGGTTAAGGAATGCCGGTGGGTTATTCCCAGGGGATGGGCGTTCTCTGTGGGCATGCCGGCCCTATGGAACCAACTTCCCACGGAACTCAGGACTGCCCCCGACCTTCGCTTATTTCGCCGGGACTTGAAAACTTGGCTCTTCGAGCTGTTTGGTCCAGACTGAGGGGTTTTAATTTAATTTAATTTAATTGGGTTTTAGTTTTAATTTCAGGGACTGGAATTTAATTAATAGTTTTAACTGATTTTAATTTTTGTATGCTATGTTTTTTAATTTTCCCTGTAAACCACCCTGAGTCCTACGGGAATAGGGCGGTATATCAATTTAAATAATAAATAAATAATAAATAAATAATAAACCCCCTGAGATGCCGCAGTAGGATACCATGGTCGATGGTATCAGAAGCCACTGAGAGATCTAATAGGACTAGGACAGAGGAACAACCCCTGTCCCAAGCCCACCAGAGATCATTCACCAGCGCAACCAACGCCATCTCCGTGCTGTACCCGGGCCTGAAGCCCAATTGGTTATGGGTCAAGGTAATCAGTTTCCTCCAGGAAAAGAGGAAGCTGATGCGCCACCACACTCTCAACAACCTTCGCCAAAAAAAATCCTCAAGTTGAAACCCCAAAATAGGTGCCAGGGCATCCACCAACGTCTCTTCCAGATTCTCCTCCGGATTTTCTTTCAAACCTCTGATCCTCAGGGTGAATTCCATATGTCTGTATTGCATCATCATAATTTCATCTTCAAGTTTTTCCATTTTATTCTCCACTTCACCCATTTTAGCCTCCAGCATCAGATTATTTTGTTTCACTTCTTCCATACATTCATCCAGATTCTCAATACAGTCTGAAAACACTTGAAGTGCCATCAAAGTATCCTCCCTTATTTTCTTGCTCTCCTTTCCAATAAATTCTGCCACCTTCTCAAATATTTTTTCAGACTGAATTTTTAAGGCATCGTTTAGAGCATATTGTAAATCTTTTAAAGTCAATACAGATGCAGCAGCTTCAGGAGGTAACTTCAAAGACTGCATTCCAGATTGCTGAACAAACAATGCCTCTGCACTTTTAAAAACGGGTCTATGCAGTTTGGGAGCCATCTTTGCAACTAATGACTTTCAATACACACTTTCACTTTCTAGTCCATTTATTACTTTGTAGTTAAACTGTAAAATAACCAAATTTTAAAAATAACTTTTTAGCACCTCCAAATTATAAGTAGCTCTTTTAAGGTTTAAAAGTCCATTTTACATATTCCAAATCAGTTCAAACAGTCACTTTATTTTAAAGAAAAACACTTTCACTTCTTGTTAAAAAGAAAAAAAATCAGTAAGGCGCCATCTTCCCCTTCTTTCAAAACGATCATTGGAGCAGGAAGAGAGTTTGAGTTTCAGAGTTAAAGCTTTGTACTTGATATTTATCTTGCTCCTGTATCAGCTCTGCTGCTACTGTCACTCAAGATGTCAATCAGATCCGGCAGGAGTGGATTCAGCATCTTGTTCTGCTAAAGCAGAAGAGACCTTCGTCCGCAGCATTCCCAGGCTTCGGGGGGGCTCTCACCCTTCATGCTCTGGGGCTCTAGGGGAGCTCTATCCCTACCTGGAAGCTCCCCCTCCCCTCTTTGCCCAAGGAGAAGGGTTTTTGAGTGGCGGAACAGCTGATCGTTGGCTATTCCGCTGCTTCAACAGGATCAAAAAGCCAGCGGTCGAATCCGACCGTCCTCGCCACTGAAGTGCCACCTTTAAGTCCCCAATCTTGGTTTTCTTAATGTTAAGTTGCAACCCAACTTTTGCACTCTCCTTCTTCACCTGCAACACGAGGCTCTTTAATTCTTCTTCACTTTCTGCCATTACAGTGGTATCATCTGCATATCTTAGGTTGTTGATATTTCTTCTGGCAATCTTAATTCCAATTTTTGATTCATCTAGGCCTGCCTTTCTCATGATGTGCTCTGCATATAAGTTAAATATGCAGGGCGAGAGTATACAGCCTTGAAGGACTCCTTTCCCAATTTTGAACCAATCAGTGGTTCCGTGTCCAGTTCTCACTGTTGCTTCTTGGCTCACATATAGGTTTGTCAAGAGACAAATAAGATGGTCTGGTACTCCCATCTCTTTAAGAACTTGCCACAGTTTGTTATGATCCTCCCAATCAAAGGCTTTAGCATAGTCAATGAAGCAAAAGTAGATGTTTTTCTGGAACTCTCTAGCTTTCTCCATGATCCAGCATATGTTGGCAATTTGATCTCTAGTTCCTCTGCCTCTTCAAAATCCCGCCTATACTTCTGGTAGTTCTTGATCCACATACTGCTGGAGTCTAGCTTGTAGGATTTTAAGCATAACTTTACTAGCATGAGAAATGAGTGCAATGGTGTGATAGTTTGAACATTCTTTGGCACTGCCTTTCTTTGGAATTGGAATGTAAACTGATCTTTTCCAATTCTGTGGCCACTGTTGAGTTTTCCAAATTTGCTGGCAAATTGAGTGTAGCACTTTTACTGCATCGTCTTTTAAGATTTTGAATAGCTCAGTTGGAATACTGTCACCTCCACTACCTTTGTTGTTGCTCAGTTTTTCTAAGGCCCACTTCACTTCACATTCTAGGATGTCTGGCTCGAGGTCAGTCACCACCTCATTGTGGTTATCAGGGACGTTAAGCTCATTCTTGTATAGTTCTTCTGTGTAATTTTGCCATCTCTTCTTAATCTCTTCTGCCTCTGTTAGGTCCCTACCATTTTGGTCCTTTATCATGCCCATTTTTGCATGAAACGTTCCCTTCATCTCTCCAATTTTCTTGAAAAGATCTCTGGTCTCTATTCTATTGTTTTCTTCTATTTCTTTGCATTGTTCATTTAAAAAGGCATTATTATCTCTTCAAGCTATTCTCTGGAATTCTGCATTCAATTGGGCGTATCTTTCTTTTTCTCCCTTGCCTTTCGCTTCCCTCCTTTCCTCAGCTATTTGCAAAGCTTCCTCAGACAGCCATTTTGCTTTCTTGCATTTATTTTTCTTTGGGATGTTTTTAGTTGCTACCTCTTGTACAATGTTGCAAACCTCTGTCCATAGTTCTTCAGGCACTCTGTCTATAAGATCTAATTCCTTAAATCTATTTGTCACCTCTACTGTATATTCAACAGGGATATGATTTAATTCATACCTGAGTGGCCTACTGCTTTTCCCTAGTTTCTTCACTTTAAGCCTAAATTTTGCAACAAGAAGCTCATGGTCTGAGCCACAGTCAGCTCCTGGTCTTGTTTTTACTGACTGTATAGAGCTTCTCCATCTTTGGCTGCAGAGCATATAGTCAATCTGATTTCTGTGTTGACCGTCTGGTGATGTCCATGTGTAGAGCCGTCTCTTGGGTTGTTGGAAAAGAGTGTTTGCTCTGACCATCGTATTCTCTTGACAAAATTCTATCAGCCTGTGCCCTGCTTCATTTTGTACTCCAAGGAGAAACTTGCCTGTTATTCCGGTTATCTTTTGGCTTCCTACTTTAGCATTCAAATCCCCCATGATGATAAGGACATCATTTTTGGTGTTAGTTCTATAAGGTGCTGTACGGCTTCATAGAACCGGTCAATTTCATCCTCTTCAGCACTGGTGGTTGGGGCATACACTTGGATTACTGTGATATTGAATGGTTTGCCTTGGATTCAAACTGAGATCATTCTGTCATTTTGACGATTGTATCCCAGTATTGCTTTTCCTACTCTTTTATTGACTATGAAGGCTACTCCATTTCTTCTGAGGGATTCTTGCCCCCAGTAGTATACCTGATGGTCATCTGAATTAAATTCACCCATTCCTGTCCATTTTAATTTGCTGATACCTAAGATGTCGATGTTCAGTCTTGTCATCTCTTGTTTGACCACATCCAGCTTTCCTTGATTCATGGATCTTACATTCCAGGTTCCTATGGAGAAAAAATCTTTACAGCATCGGACTTTCCTTTCACCACCAGACACATCCACAGCTGAGCGTCCTTTCGGCTTTGGCCCAGTCGTTTCATTCTTTCTGGCGCTACTAGTACTAGCCCTCTGCTCTTCCCCAGTAGCATATTGGACGCCTTCTGACCTGAGGGGCTCATCTTCCAGCGTCATATCGTTTTGCCTTTTACTACTGTCCATAGGGTTTTCATGGCAAAGATACTGGAGTGGGTTGCCATTTCCTTCTCCAGTGGATCACGTTTTGTCAGAACTCTCTGCTATGACCTGTCTGTCTTGGGTGGCCCTGCACGGCATAGCTCATAGCTTCATTGAATTACGCAAGCCCCTTCGCCACGACAAGGCAGTAATCCATGAAGGGGGTAATGTTGTTAGAATGACATTAAAGTGGTGCTCTTGTTCTCTTTCAGGGCAACCCCTTACTCAAGTATATAGGATGGATGGGTAGAATTGCACACTGTTACTTTTTAGAATGAACTGCTTTCCTCAAGACATAGCTCTTCTGCCAATGTGAAGAGACCCAAATAGAAAAGAAGAGAACCTCAGGAAGGAGAAATAAAAGCCATGCCACTGTTTTTAAACAAAGCTGCACCATTTAACTCAAACTTCCCCAGCATGAAGTCTTCCAATATGTCTCAGTTTCTAGGGGTGGTGGTGTGTGGGGCGATGATAGGAATTGTGATAAGTGATAGGGCATCAAGCTGAAAATAGCTGATTCTGATTGAGCCAATTCAGTTGCTTCACTTATTGGTTAAAGGCATTCAGGTCTTCTGAAAATTGGCTTTTGATGAATATAATTTTGATGATATAATTTCTAAACATTTCAATTATTTTTAATACAAGCAATGACAGCTGCATGGGAAGAAATATTTTGGAAGAAATATTGATTTTTATAAGTGATATCCATGTTTTGTATTAAAGCAAAATATTTCCTATTAGAAGAATTGTTTGTTCTCAAATGTAAATGCAATTTTTAAATTCATTTTTTATTTTTTACATGTTGAGCTAAAAATATATTACCAATAGATTAAAAAGGCAGTAATGATCATACTGTAAACAAAATATAATGATTAAAATAAATATGACAAAAACCCTGATTAACAAAAAGGAATCCATATAACACCTCAGAATGATAGATTATGGTATCCCCAAGCAGGGCCCCACCCCATAGTCTGCCCGGCCGGTATGGGACGGCCAATACTCAGGTGTTAGGTCCATCGTGGGAAAAGGGGAGATAACATTGGCCCATTTCCAGTTCACGCAGCGATGGTCAGTGGCTTCTTCACACCTTCCTCTGAGAGCGTAGAAATAAACCCGGCACTGAGTTTACATTCCTTATTTCCTCCCTTGTTCTAGCTGACAGTTTAGGGAGATAAAGTTCAGAGAGACATAACGCAGAAAGCAAATTGTTACATTGTAGGAGATAGAGGAAGCAGAGGCAATAAACCCATGGGCACATCCCCCTCCCCCTTGGGAGTATGGCAGAACCCAGGGAAAGGTGAGATTTGATTTTGGGTCAGAGGGGGTAGATAGAAATGAAATAGGAATGGGTTCTGACATCCTGCCCCCTTAAAAATAGGAGAGATTCACCTCTAAAGAAAACAAAACAGGTATAGAGGTTAGTCTGGTTTTTGGGATATTCTGTATGAAACTTCTTTAAACAGTTTGGGTGCTCTGATGTGATGTTTGTGGACCCACTTGTTCTGTGAGGAGGGAAGGTGTTTCCAGGCTACTAGGTATTGCTCCATGATACTTCCTAGAATCTAGGATTTCTTTTATCTCAAAGTGTTGTTCTCCTTCAATCCTGATTGGAGGTGGTGGTGGGGATTTTCGGCCATAAGTGTGACTGTTGTTCTCGTTTCAGTTAGCTGCAGTGAAAAATTTGGTGTATCTGCCTGAGATTCTTGGGTAGTTCTAATTCTACTGTTATTGGGTTTATGATTCTTTTAATTGGAAAAGGTCCTATATATTTTGGACCAAGTTTTTTACAGGACTGTAGGGATTTTAGGTATTTTGTAGACAAATATAACATTTCTCCTGCAGTGAATGGTTTAGGTTCGACTCTTTTTAAAAAAATAATAAGCTTTTTATTGTTTTTCCCCTCTACATACATATGTTAGTTTTCCAAACAGCGTGTGATCTGGGTTCATAAAACGCTAATATATAATCAAGTCCTACTCTTTGGTTCTCTCTTTTAGCCATTAGTAGAATAGATTCCAGCTTTGGTAGTATTCTGTTTCTTCATCTTTCAGCCTCATAGTTAATCTCTCCATCTCCATGCATTCCAGTATCTTTTTTATTACTTGTTCTTCTGAAGGTATTCATTCATTCTTCCAACATTGTACATAGCTTATTCTTGCTGTGGTTACAATATGTAGAACCAAATATAAGTTTTGCTTATTAATCTTTTCTGGTATTATACTTAATTAAAAAAATTCAGGATTAAATACTACATGTTCTCCTAATATTTTTTCTAGCCAAGCATGTATTTTTTTTCCCCAATAGGCCTTTACTTTGTCACATGTCCACCAGATATGATAATACATATCTAAATTGTTTACATTTCCAACATTTACCTGATACATTTTTAAACATTTTTGCTAATCTTGCTGGAGGCAAGTGCCCTCTATAAAACATTTTATACAGATTTTCTTTATACGCAGTTGACATTGTCAATTTATAATTTCTCTCCCAAAATTTTTGCCATTTTTCTAATTCTATATTATAACCAAAGTTTTTCGCCCACCTTATCATTGTCTCTTTAGTTTGTTCACTTTACATCTCTAAAATTTACAAAACTTATACATTTTCTTAATTAATTTCTCATCAGAAGTTAATAATATCTTATGAAATACAGTTTGTTCTTTATAGAATCCATACAGTTTCATATCTTTTTCATATCTGTTTTGTATTTGTAAGCATACCCACCATGACATGATGCCCTGATTTTCCAGCTCTTGTTTCGATTTTAATGTCCCATCAATATTTAAAATATCTCTATATGTCCACGTTTTTTCAAAATCTAACAAATGTGTGTGTTTAAAAGCTTCAGATGTTGATAACCACCCTGGAATTTTTACATATATTTTTGTTTTAATTTTTTCCCATACTGTTATCAAAGCATTTCTAATACAGTGATTTTGAAAATACTTATGGATTTTGTTTTTCCCATACCACAAAAAAGTGTGCCACCCCAATTGTAAGTCATGTCCCTCCAAATATAACAAACTTTTGTTCCTAAGCATTATCCATTCTTTCACCCATGTTGATACAGATGCTTGATAATATAAAGCCCACTCAGGTAGGCCAAAGCCTCCATTTTCCTTAGTATCTTGCAAGGTTTTCATCTTTATTCTAGCTTTCTTTCCTTGCCATACAAACCTCAAAATTAATGAATTCAGGCTCTTGAAAATTTTTTTTCCTAAGTTTTATCGGAATTGCTTGAAACAAAAATAAAATCTTAGGCAATATATTCATTTTAACTGTAGCAATTCTTCCATCTATTATTGCATTGAAATCTCCTAGTAAGCAAACATTTTGATACTCCATTTCTATTGTTTTTCTATGTAGGTTTTTGTAAAATTTTTCTTGATTATTATTTGGTGCATAAATTGCCACTAATAATATTTGCTTTTGATGCAGATAAATTTCTACCATTAAAATTCTTCCTTCTTCATCTGAATATAACATTTCAGAATCTATCGTCTCTTTAATATATAAAGCGACTCCTCTTTTTTCTGTTGTGCTGATGCATAATAAAGTTTTCCAATTTTTGGATATTCCAATAATTTATGATGCTGTACTTTTATGTGTGTTTCCTGCAAACAAATTATATCCAAATTCAATTTCCATAATTTCCTAAAAATCTTATTTCTTTTAATTGGAGAATTCAGTCCATTTATGTTTACTGAGAAGATTCCATTTTCTTTATCCATTTCCATTTCTTTATATTTCGGTCTAGTAGATCTAATAGTCCTTTGTTCTCTGGCAAGTCCTTCATCCTCGCCCTTTTGGTCATCTTCCTCTTTCTGTTCTTCTGTTTGTGCAATTGCTCCTTCAGTCCTCTCTTCTGTTTGTTTCTGCTCCTTACTCTTCCCTTGACTTAGTTTTACTCCTTCATCTAAAATTGACCTATTCCTCACTTCAAAATCTTCTGCTTTCCAAATTGAGTCCAGTCTATACCTTGTATTGTTCCAGTTTATTAAGATACCTTCTAGCATCAACCATCTAAAATTGATGCCATTGGCAATCAATTTTGTGGTCAAAAAATGGTACTCTCTTTGTGTATCTCTAACTCTCTTAGGTATCTGCTTTAAGACCACAATTTTTTTATTTTTATATTGTATTGGTTCATCTCTAACTTTCTGTAGTACTTCATCTCTTGTTGTCTTCTTTGTAAACCGTACATGTACTTCTCTTGGCAGCTTATTTCTTCTTGCATAGCTTGAATTGAAGCGAAATATGTCATCTAACTGAAGTTGAATTTCTCCTCGATTTGCCTTCAAAGTCTCCTCCAGGATGTCAATAATCACTTCCGTTATGTTTTCTTCTCTATCCTCAGGAATGTTTTGAAATCTTAAATAATGATCCACCTTTTCCATCTCTAAAATCTTAATTGCATTCTCTAATTTTTCATTTTCTTGTAGTAACATTTCTATCTTTTTATCATTCTCATCTGTTTTTTCTTCAATTTTGTGTATCTTCTGTTGATTTTTTATTATCATTTGATTCTGAGTTTCAAATTTTCCCTTTATATCCAAAATTTCTTCATTTAATTTCTCCAGTTTACTTTGTGTAGTTCTGTGATTTTCTTGCATTTCTAGATGGTTCCTCTCCAAAGTCTCTTGATTCTTTAACATAAGATCTTGAAGAAATTTTAATGAAGTCTGTGTTTCACTTTGAGCAGTGCTTATCTTTTCACATTGCAACGTTGCTTCAATAGATCCCTGTGCTGTAGGACCGGATTGTCCTACTGAGGGTGCAGAAGAAGTTTTCTTCATGAATCTAGTAATATTTGATGAAGTCATTTTACAGCTTACAATCTAAAGCCAAAACAATGTCTGTTTAAATTTAGCCAAATTCAAGAGAAGTAGCTTTGAATCTCAATCTCACAACAAGGCAGTCTTATCATTTGCTGGTGTCTTTTGTCAAGGTTAACTTCAGTCAACAACAGTATATCAGAAATTTTGTTCTTCTTTCACCACTAGATGTCCTCCTTGGCTTATTTATCAATGTCCAATATTTTTAACAAAGATTCTTTCCCCCCTTTATAATTACTCGCCTCTCTTAAATCTTCTGGGGGTCTTTACTTTCCAGCCCTTTCCCATCAGGGGCTCAACATTTATAATCCTCAAGGAGAAGGAAAGAGAAAATCTTGCTCACCCAGCTTCAGCACGCAGTTGAAATTCCACTGATTTATAGTCCTTTTTCTTCCTGTTGGAGACGACTATGGCTGATAGATCTTAACAGCCTTTTCCTTCGTTTTTCCAGAGGGTCCTACAGTTCGCTCTGATCGGGTGCCCCCTGATCTGAGCTCCTGAAGTATCCCTCCTCCTTCATTGCCCCTCCAGGGCAACTTTCTGTCCCTTTAAGGGTCGCTAGACAAAGAAAAACCAAGCTGGAAAGCCGAGCACTGGCTTTTCCCAGTTGTCCTGACGGCTGCCAAACAGGAAGTCCCTCGACTCTTTTTTTTATCCACTTGTGCTTTGTGTGCTTGTCTAGCTTCATCTGAGGCTTTCCTAGCCACTGGTCAGGTGTTTTGTAATTGGGATATCCATTCTTTCAGCGATGGGATTGCCAGTTCGTTTGGGGTTAGTTGAAACTTTAGCTGGTGGCTACTTGAAAGGGAGTGTAGCCTGTGCTGGAGTGGACTGCATTATTGTAAGCAACTTCTGTGAAAGGGAGTAGGTCTGTCCAATGTGTTTGCTGGAAATTAATAAAGCACTTTAGGTATTGCTCATGTACTGAGTTTGAACGTTCCATCGATCCATTGGACTGAGGATAATGACCACATGACAGTCCCTGGGTGTTTCCTAAAAGGGATAAAAATTCTTTCCAAAACTCTGATGTGAATTGCACTCCCCTATCTGATATGATGCATTGTGGTGCCCCATGCAGTCTGTAGATGTGCTGCATGAATAGTTTCGCTAAGGTTTTTGTGGTGGGGATCTTTTGGCAAGGGATAAAATGCACTTATTTTGAAAACAAGTCCATAACCACCCAGATGACAGTGTTTCCATTGCTTTCTCGTAACTCCACTATAAAATCCATGGATATTTCTTTCCAGGGGACTGAAGGATTTGCCACTGGTTGCAGCAGTCCAGGCGATTTCCCTTGCAACCTTTTAGCAGCTGTGCAAGTTGGGCCACTGGCCACGTACCTTTCTATGTCCTTTTTCATGGATGCCCACCAAAATTGTCTTTTAATTAAATGTAGTGTTTTTACAAATCCAAAATGCCCTGCTGATTTTGTATCATGGCACAGCTGGATGAAAGTGACCCTCTGGGTTGTTGGTATATATAACTTCTCCCCCACCCATGGCAGTCTATCCTTAATCATGCACACATGTTTATTTTTCTGGAACCATTCATCTGTTTCTAAAGTTTTCCAGAATTCAATTCCAGTTTGGCTATCCAGCTGCGGCTTTCTTTTAGTTTGGGCCCTGGTGGTTAGTGATGCTGCCAGTTGTGGTTCAGGCATGAGTGGTTTAGAACTGGTGGCAGTGCATCTGCCAGGACGTTCTTACCCCCCGGCAAGTGTTTGACCGTAAAATGGAAATGGGGAAAGTGCTGGGACCAGCGGGCTTGCTTAGGGGTGAGCTTTCTGGGTGTTTTTAGTACTTCCAAGTTTTTGTGGTCCTTCCAGACCTGAAAAGGGATTTTATTCCCTTCAAGGAATAAAAGTAACAACCATCGCACAGTATATGCTTCCTTTTCCCACACAGCCCAGCATTGTTTTGTCTCAGTGAGTTTCCTGGATGTGTACACACATGGTTGCAGTACCCCTTCATCATTTTCTTGTAATAGTACAGCCCCCACCACCACATCGCTTATGTCTGCCTGTATTACAAAAGGTTTATCTGGGTCCAGGTGCCTCAGTATGGGTTCAGCGAAAAAGAGTCTCTTTAACCTCTTGAACACTGTTTGGCATTCCATTGTCCATTTCAGTGGCTGGCTGGGTTTCACTGAGGTTTCCCCCCCCTCATTTTTAACAAGTTTGCATTTGTGCAAACTTGGGGCCGGGCTATTTGGGCAAATGAAGGGATGAACTGGCAATAAAAGTTTGTGAAACCCAGGATACTTTGTAATTTCTTTCTTGTGCCAGATGTTGCCCATTCTAACACTGCCCTGATCTTTTTGGGGTCCATTTTGATGCCCTGTGGGGATATGTGATAACCCAGGTAGTCTATTTTTTTCTGTGGAATTCGCATTTCGATAGTTTGGCACATAGGTGGGCAGCTTGCAGTTCCTTTAAAACTGCTCTGACTAGGTTGACATGCTCCTCTTTGGACTCAGTGAAAATAAGGATGTCATGTAAATAAACCAGGACCCCCTTAAATAGGTGCTCCCTTAGCACCTTGTTGATTAATTGCATAAATACTGTGGGGGACCCTTGTAGTCCAAATGGCAAAACTTTGAATTGGTAGCATCCCATTGGGCAATTAAATGCAGTTTTCAATTTGTCCCCTTCCTTAATCCTAATGTGGTAGTACGCTTCCTGTTCTGTTCCAGCCTACAACCATCCCAGTTTGCGTGTCAAGGACAACCCCTTTTCTTTTTAAATCAATAGGCTGGAAAAAACCCAACCCTTTTATTTATATACAGTTCAAAATAATTAAGTCCTTAAAAAAAAGCATCAGAATATTTTCTTTAGCAAATAAATGGTTCAAACAAGAGTTAAACAAGACGTTCAGCAACAACATAAACAGACCAGGATTTCCTTTGGAGTTCTATGAACGGTTGCCTTCAGCACCAGCACCCCCCACACCTTCCACTTTTATTAGCAGCCCCAAGGCATGGATTCTCAATGCCTTCTCTTCCTTTTGCTAACTTGACTCATAGACTTTCTTTGGTGTGCTCTGTTAAACTGCCTTCTACTTTGAGTGTCTCTAAATAGATTCATCTGTGAAGCCTCAGAGTCCGAATTCTCATCCTTACACAGCTGAGCCTCATAAAGAACACAATTGGAGGGGCCAGGCTCTTCCTCTGACTGAGAGTCTTGTAATGCATCAGAGCCTCCTTCTGACACAGAAGGCTCTCCAAACTCCTCCTCCTCCTCCTCAGATCCCTTGGACTCAGCTGCTGGGAGCACAGGGTGACATGGAATCAGAACACTTCCCTTAGGTCTAGTTTGGTAAAAATTGTTCCTTTCAATAGGTGGGATAACATGTCCTTCATGAGGGGTAGAGGGTACAGGTTTCTTTCACTGTGCATTCTGGACACGGTAATCCATGCACAAATGCAAAGTGCCCTCCTTCTTCTCTCTAAATGAATGAATGAACCTTTATTGTCAAAATACAACCATGTATACATTGAGATTGGCTGAGCCTCCCTTTGTGCCCTCACCCCCAACTTACAATGACACAAACCCTCCATTTTATTACACCATGTGAGCTAATTGCACAACACACCGGCCTCACAAGTCAATCATTCATAAAGTTTATAAAATTATATCCCATTCAAAAGCCTAACAGCCCATGGATAAAAGCTGTTCTTCAGCCTGTTGGTACGGCTAGCTATACTCCTATATCTCCTACCTGATGGTAGAAGATTTAAGAGATACTGTCCAGGGTGTGTGTCATCCCTGAGAATTTTCCTCACTCTTCCAAGGCAGCGACCCTGGCGATGTCATCCAGTGGTGTCAGGGGACAGCCCACAAAGTCTTGTGCTGTGCTCACCACCCTCTGTAATGCTTTCCTATCTGCGGCTGTCAGACCAGCATACCCAGGGCTTTTTTCTCATAGAACACTCGGAACGGCGTTCCAGCACCTTTTTTTTGCAAAAAAAAGCTCCCTCTGAAAGCCTATTGCAGCGCTAGGCAATCTTGGCCCTTTTTTATGACTCGTGGACTTCAACTCCCAGAAATCCTGAGCCAGCCATGCTGAGGGGAAAGGGAGAGGTTTCCAACCTGAGCCATGCTGGCTCAGGAATTCTGAGAATTGAAATCCTTGAGTAATAAAAGAGCCAAGGTTGCCTACCCTAGGAACTAAACTTTTAGAATCTAAAACAGCTAATTCAAAAAATCCAACAGGAAAGAACCTCACATTTTTCATCTGCTTCTGTCTTTTGGAAGGTAAAATTAGATAAGAAAATAATCTATTTCCTATGTTAACATCTCTGCAATGAAATTAATAAAGGTAACAGGAAAGAAATGAGAAACATTTTTCTCAATATAATATGTCTAATTTAGTTGATGCTAGAAAAAATAGTATCTTTTGTACATACTTGAAAACTATTTTGAATCTAACCATCTATTACAACTAAACTACTTTAAATTAAACAATTCTTAAGAATGAGATATTCTTAATTTGGACTTTACTTTTACTGTTTGGACTGTTGTGTGTTTTGAAAAATAGATTATTTAGAATCTAGTTATGTTGCACTTCAGTCTTTAAATAATTAACCTAGTATATACATAACAATATATGATGTTTTCCATGGTGAGCTTAACATCAATAACAACATTTATTAAAAAGGCTAAAATAATTTCTGGTGGTATTATCTGTACATTAAAATTTTGGACAAGCAGTGATCATGTATCCTAGCAAAAGATGTTACATATGTGCATAAGCGTAGTCAGTAACATATGCCTTTTTAAAAATATCAAACATGCAAAGAAACAAAAATATGTCCAAAATATCTGTATTACATCCAGAAATGCCAACTTTGTAACCAATATTTCTCATCCATAACTATGGCACCCTAAGGATACCTGCATACATGCAAATGCTTCTCTGGGATCAATAACACAGCAGGGATTGCTTTTTCCTTCCAGTAACAGATTGCTGGGAAATACCAAACATGGCCTTAAGAATTCCAATGTTTGTTACAATTTTTTCTGGATATGGTTGGAAAGAGGCCTAGAACTGCCAGCACAAATACATCACACTTGCTGAATGTGCACACGCAACTAATTACAATCTTCAATTATATGTGATATATCCAGAGCTTTTTTTCCCATAGAACACTCAGAATGGCATTCCGGCACCCTTTTTTGCACACAAAAAAAGCTTTTGCACAAGCTATGCAAAGGTTGCAGAGCAGCAGAATGCATCGCAGCAATGGGCCTTCAGATGGCTCAAATCAAAGGAAATGTGATCCGTACAGGCTAATTTAAAAGTGGGAGGGTAAGAAGGGCCGAGTGTGAACAAGTTGCTTAGCAGCCTGCGTAAACAGTCTCTGTAACTTTCAGCTCCCAGTGCCTTGCCTTTTTTAAGCTGGGAAGTTGAAAAAAAGGCTAAAAAGAAGGCAATAGAGTGCTATCAAGGAAAATGTATAGATCATATAGCCAGCACATGTTTAGGGAACCTTTATTTTTTATACACTGTTCAATTTTTTTTAATGCCATGGTGATACACAATCAAATGTAGTCAGTCTTTTTTTTAATCCCAAAGCATCTGTTCGTTAAATACAGTATAACAAACTTTTGGATGATGGAATTATTTTTATCTAAGGATAACTAATAATAACAGCTCTTAAATCTGTTATTTTGTTTCATTTTTACACAAAAATGTATAATTTGCATTTGCATTCATTTACAAATAAAATATGTTGTTAAAATGTATTGGTGTTGAAATAATTAGTGCACACATATACCTAAAACCAGTTTATTGCATTTGGCAATTGTACTAAAAAAAATCTCATTGTCAACCAATATAATTCATTCAATTTGAAATCAAGTGAAAAATTGATTTAAATTATTTTATTAAAACAAATTAATGGCAATTCTTTTATAAGAAGTTGCCTCAAACAAAATGAGTTTGACATGCCTGCTCTAGATAGTTGAATGGTCCAAAATAAATTCTAGACCAGGCCTGTATATGTAGCCTACCAAGCACCCTTGGACAGAGTACAGACTTTAAAAAAAAGTAATAAAATCACCACCACTGCCCTGAAAGTCATGTTGCCTAGTGCCTCCATGGCTTACCATGACCACGAGCTCTAACACTGTAGATGCTCCTCTAGTCACCAAATCATTGATTAGCCCACCAGCATTCCTTTGCAGACCACAAAGATTTTTAATTTATCAGTGTGGGCCTTTCCCTTCTACAAGTTGCCCAGACCTCTTCTAGATTTTTCTCTTGCCTTTCTGAGTTAACTCCTTGGTCTGTCATTGAGCAAGAATTGACTTTGTAGGGAAGCATCTTATCATTTGATGTACATTTAACATATGTTCTACCTTTATTTACCGATTATATAATATTTGTATGCAATCCACACGGTGAGGTTTAGGGCAACTTACAATATTTTTAAAATCATAAGATTAATAATAATAATAATAATAAACCTTTATTGTCAAAGTACAACATGTGTACATTGAGATTAGCTGAGCCTCCCCTCGTGCTCTCTCCCCCCAACACACATTGACAACAAACCCTCCATCCCACCACACTATGTGAACCAACTACACCACACACCGGCCTCCCAAGTCAATTCTGCATAAGATTATGTCCCATTTAAAAGCCTAACAGCCCACGGATAAAAGCTATTTTTCAGCCTGTTGGTACGGCTGGCTATATTCCTATATCTCCTACTGGATGGTAGGAGAGTAAAGAGATACCATCCAGGGTGTGAGTCATCCCTGAGAATCTTCCTCACTCTTCCAAGGCAACGAGCCCTGGCGATGTCATCCAGTGGTGTCAGGGAACAGCCCACAATGTCTTGTGCTGTGCTCACTACCCTCTGTAATACTTTCCTATCCGCGGCTGTC
Source organism: Vipera berus (assembly GCF_964194415.1). Classification (NCBI taxonomy): domain Eukaryota; kingdom Metazoa; phylum Chordata; class Lepidosauria; order Squamata; family Viperidae; genus Vipera; species Vipera berus. The sequence goes on from NC_138208.1 coordinate 29,575,044, forward strand.
AGACCAGCATACCAAACCACAATACCATACGAGAGGACGCTCTCTATAGTAGACCGGTAAAAGACGGTCATTAGCTGGTGTTCTACCCTGTTCTTCCGCAAGACCCTAAGAAAGTGAAGCCTCTGTTGGGCTTTTTAAAACATAAAACCAGGGCTTTTTTCTCATAGAACGCTCAGAATGGCGTTCTGGCACCCTTTTTTGCACACACACACACACACACACACACACACACAAGCTTTTGCACAAGCTATGCTACTCCCTCTACTGGCTTTCAAAAGCCTATTGACTTTTGAAAACCAATAGGAATTGCTGCTGAGCATGCCAAAAGACCTGGCCAGCAAACGTTGCACTGGCAAGTTGTCTGCAGTGAAGGCGAGTTGGCAGGAACTTTCCATCCCTCCCTGCTGCCCAACTACACCATCTCAACTAGGTAAGAGAGGATAAGGAGTGGGAGGTGGGTTCTGCAGAGTCCATGCACACTCCTTCCTTGTGCTCACCTGTGTCAGCCAGGCTGGTGGCCTACCTGGTGCTGGACCTGCGCCACCATTGCCTTGCCCTGAGTGCCTTAGTGGCCACCCTGCATTGCCTGGCCCACACCGCCTACACCACCCACCCCGTGCAGCCCTGCCATATAGAGCGGGCCCTGCTGCTCCCACAGCACCAGCCATGCCGGCTCCAGCCCAGGGGACAGACCGCTGCCAACACACCTCACACCCGTGACCACAGCAGCGCCACCCCCTGCCCTCCCGCCTCCTGCGCCCACCAAGATGAGAGTTCCAGCACCTTTATTTTTTAGAAAAAAAGCACTGAGCATACCAAACCACAATACAGTATGAGAGGACGCTCTCTATAGTAGACCGGTAAAAGAGGGTGATTAGCTGTTGTTCTACCCTGTTCTTCCACAAGACCCTGAGAAAGTGAAGTCTCTGTTGGGCCTTTCTGGCCACCTGGGTTTTATTAACTTTCCAGGTAAGAACTGGAAAGGCATGGGTCCGGGTTACCTCAGGGACCACCTGCTGCCGGCATCGACTCCCCTCCGCCCTGTGCGTTCCCACAGAGAGGGCCTCCTCAGGGTGCCGCCAGTCAGGGAATGTCGACTGGTGGCCCCCAGGGGGAGGGCCTTCTCTGTGGGGGCTCCGGCTTTATGGAATCAATTGCCGGTGGAGCTCCGGATGGCACCAGACCTTCGAACTTTCCGTCGGGGCCTGAAGACCCATCTGTTCGAATTAGCTGGTCTGGCCTGATGGGGGATTATGGGCTTTTAATTGTTTTTAATCTGTACTTCTGTTTTAATTGGGCATGGATTTAATTCTTTTTAATTTTTGTATAGTGTTTCTTATGTATGCCCTGTGAACCGCCCTGAGTCCCACCAAGGAGAAGGGCGGTATATAAATCAAATAAACTATAAACTATAAACTATAAACTATAAACTTTGCAGAGGTAGACTTCCAGAAATTTAAAGGAGGAAATTCTCTCCACACAGTCCTCCCCGATGTAAAGTGGGGCAGGTTCCTCCTTTTTCCTCTGGAAGTCCAGCACCATCTCTTTCATCTTGCCAATGTTCAGGTGCAAGTTGTTGTTACAACACCATATGGATAGTTTTTGTACCTCCACCCTTTATGCTGTCTCATCCCCACCTGTAATAAGACCCACCATGGTAGTATCATCTGCGAACTTAATTATCACAGTAGATGGGTCGGATGATACACAGTCATATGTGTACAAAGAGTACAGATAGAGGCTAAGCACACAGCCCTGTGGCGAGCCGGTGCAAAGCTTCAGGGGGGTGGACAAAGCAGACCTGACCCTCACTGTTTGTAACTGGTCCCTAAGAAAGTCTTGAATCCAATCGCAGATGGAGGGGGAAAATTTCAAGTCAGTCAGCTTCTCGATGAGAGTGCTCGGCAAAATGGTGTTGAAAGCCGAGCTATAATCAACAAAAAGCATCCTGACATAGCTTCCAGGTTTCTCAAGATGACTTGCTACAGAGTGTAAAGCAGTAGCTATGGCATCGTCTGTCGACCTGTTCCCCCTGTAGGCAAATTGATGTTTATCGAAATCCAGTGGGAGGCATGTTCTGAGATGTTGGAGAACCAGTCTTTTGAAGCATTTCATGACTACAGATGTTAATGCAACAGGACTGTAGTCATTCAGGCACTCAACTGCAGTTTTCTTGTGGACTGGGACAATGGTAGCTGCTTTCAAGCATGATGGTACACATGCCATTTGCAAGGAGATGTTAAAAATCCTTGTCAGGACCCCTGCTAATTGGTTGGCACAGTTCTTAACCACTATCCCCAACACCCCACCTGGGCCTGCGGCTTTACTGGGATTCACAGCCTTCAATACTGTTCTCACTTGGTCTTCAGATAGCGTGAGTTGCTGAAAATCAGAAGGCCAGCCAGCAGAGGCTACGGGGTCTGGTCTTTTTACCTTGTAGTGAGTGAAGAAGATATTCAGCTCCTCAGCCAATGAGGCATCGGTGTTAACCATGCTCCTCATACTGCACTTGTGGTTGGTTAAGTGCTGCAGTCCCTGCCACACTTGCCTTGGATTGTTGTCTGCTAGGTGGTTCTCCACCTTGTGTTTGTATTGCTGTTTTGCCATCCTAATGCCTCTTCTGAGATTTGCTCTGGCCTCTCTTAATGTGTCCCTGTCCCCTGCCTTAAAGGCAGAATCCCGGGCTCTAGGGAGTGTTCGTATCTCTGCAGTCATCCAGGGTTTGCAGTTCCCGTAAACTCTAATGCACTTTTCTGTTGTTACACTATCAGTGCATGTTCTAATATAAGAGAATATGGCATCTGTGTATGCATTCAGGTCCTGATCTTCAAATACACTCCAGTCAGTGGTTTCAAAGCAGTTCTGGAACTGACTGAGAGCACCCACTGTCCAAGTTTTGACCCTTTTCGTGACTGCCTGAGTTCTTTTCCTGAGAGGGACATACTTTTTTTTAAAATCCCATTTATATCCCGCCCTTCTCCGAAGACTCAGGGCAGCTTACAATCTAAAGCACAAATCAATGTGCTTAGCAATACCCTTCATTCTATGTATATGCCTGCTTATTAGGGCTTTCACACACACCCCCAAGTGGCATTATTACAAAGTCAGCTTATTGCCCCCAACAATCTGGGTCCTAATTTTACCTACCTCAGAAGGATGGAAGGCTGAGTCAACCTTGAGCCTGGTGGGACTCGAACCTGCACTAATTGCAGGCAGCTGGTGTTACTTAAGGAGGCATTAGCCCACTGCTCCACCAAGGCTCTTACTTTGGGCACAACAGGAGTGAAAGATGGTCAGATGTACCCAGGTGGGGGAGAGGGAATGCTCTGTATGCCTGTTTCAGATTAGAGTACATGTGGTCTAAAGTGTTCTTCCCTCTAGTGGGAACTTGCACATATTGTACAAACTTGGGGAGAACTGTCTTCAGACAAGCTTGATTGAAGTCCCCAGCTGTGACAAGAGCACCCTCTGGGTGAGTTTGCTGCTGCCTGGTGATGATGTCATACAGCTTGGAAAGTGCTGTGCTGACATTGGCATTAGGTAGAACATAAACAGCTGTAATAATTAAAGTGGACCGGAGCGGCTACTTTGGGCTTGGCAGGTTTGATAAATCCCCTTTCTAGGTTTTTGTTTATGAACCTTTCCATCTCCTCCTTCTCTTTAGGGCTCATGGAGTACAATCTGGGCTTCAGGGTTTTTGCCTTGGGTTTGATTTCTATGGCACAGTCTGTGGGTCAGTGAGGAGGGAACTCATCCACCCATTCTTTGCTGAAAACATCAGCAAGGTCTTGGTATTCCTCTGGTATTTCGGGTAACCCCTTTTCCTCTCCCACTGATGCTTTCTCCACTCCTAGGCTTGGTAGGGTTCCTTGGGGTGCTGAGTTTGCAAGATCCTCTTTTGGGAATTTGAGCTCTGCCATCCTCCAATCTACCCAGGGGTTCCATTTCTTTAGCCACACCAGCCCTATTATCACTGGGCATTCCATGCCTGGGGTCACTACAAACATTATGTCTTCCTCGTGGTCCCACAGAGATAGGTGGATTGGTAAAGTGGCCAGGGTAGCTGGCACCCCACCCCACCCCCCGCTATGGACCCATCTAACTGGCTGAACGAGATTGGCTGTTTCAGCCTCCTCATCAGGATGCCCAAGTTCCCCACTAGTGTTGGGCTAATGAGGCAGCAGGTGCAACCAGAGTCTATTAGGAAGAGTCTTTCACTTTGACAGCTTCAGGCATGGAGGGGGCTAATATAATCACTGTCTTGAGGATTGGCACGATGGGGCCACTTACCAGGGGTTTGCCCTCTAAGTTGTTGTCCAAAGAATCCGCTGCCTCTGCAGTGTAGGTCGGAGTTTCCTGCCCATGCTTGGCAGAGGGTGGGAACTCTATAGCCTCTGTTGCCTTCATGGCAGGTTCTTGTGGCTTGGCTGGGGACTTCCCTGACTTTCTAGCTGGTAATCGACCTGGGTTGCATTGAGGGACCTTCGAGTGGCACTCTACAGTGCGATGCCTGTTGTGATTCAGCGGAACTCACACAGGTCATACAACCCTCCTTGCCTACCCTACAAGGTTCCATCCAAAAAAGGTGCTGGAACTCCATTCTGGGCATTCTATGAGAAAAAAAAGCCCTGGTTTAGACCATCTTTGAAGTGGCTAAGGAGATGTCTTATGGCAAGTTCAGCTTGTTGGCGATGGCCTGGTATTCTTGTGTATATTCGGCTACCGGGCATCTGCCTTGCCTCACTGTTTGGATCTTCTCACTCTTTTGAACTTCTCATGGGCTTTTCAGTCAGCCAGGGGTCCTTGAATCACCTTCTCACTGAGGACATGAAGTGGTTGAAGCTGTGGAGCTCTGAGGCATTGGAATCATGCACGTTCACCATCCAGTCTGCGGCCACCCCTTCCAGAGTGGACTTCATGATACAGATACAGGCTTTGTCACTGGGGATGTCTTGTCCATATTCTTCCATGTAGCTGAGGACTTGGGTTAGGAAGAATCCCAAGTGTTACAACTCTCCCCTGAATTTTGTGTCCAGGAGTGGGAATCTTTGGATGGATCTGTACCTGTTCTGAACCAGCCCTCTTCAGGCCTTGAGTAAGGCAAACCCCTATTCAGAAAGAAGAGACTGGAGAGCGTCCAAGGCTAAAAGGCATCTGCCAAGATTTAATTACGCAGTTAACAAAAACACTAGAGCTTGTCTTCTCAAGCGGAAAAGTTGCTTTCAGCAACCAGCCCCTCCCCAAACACTCCTTTTATAGAGAGCTCAGGGCGTGGTCTCCCTGTGCCTCCTCCCGAGGAGTCCCACATTCTTTCTTTGTTTGTTCCTGCTCGACTGCCTCCTGCGTCGGGCGTCCTTGAACAGGGCCAGCTGTGGGTCATCATCTTCCGCACTATCGGGCTCACGCAGCTGAGAAGAGGGCCCCGGCTGGGAACTCTGCCAAGCCTCCACGCCATCATCAACCGGTTCGTCTCCCACACGGTCCTCCTCCCCCTCATCTGAGTCATCCGACACATCTGAGCCGGCTGCCGAAACCACAGGCTGGCCCTGAGTCACAACACTATCCCGCACCGCAGGGCCCTTCCCCCGGGTCTGCCGATCCGGATGCGGTCGGGATGGGAACTGTTCGTGAAACGCAGTCACCAACGCAGGGGCATGAACGGCGGTCGCGTCTTCCCATGTGAAGTCCTCCGGCCCGTACCCTTTCCACTCGATCAGGTACTGGAAGCGACCTTTCAGCCAGCGGGAATCCCGGATGCTGGCGACCTCGTACTCGGGGGTGCTGCCTCCATCACGAGGTCCTGATGGGGGAGGTTCCGCTTGGCGAAGTGGACAGGCCGGTTGTTCGGGGACCAACAAGGACCGATGGAAGACGGGGTGCACGCGCAGGGAACGTGGCAGAGTTAAACGATAGGCGACCGGATTGATGACGGCCTCGACTGGGAACGGTCCAAGGTAACGGTGGTCCAGCTTCCTCGCCGGCCGAGTGGATGGTAGGTTCCTGGTGGACAGCCAGACCCGATCCCCCACCGATAGTGGAGGCGTATCCCTTCTCGACCGATCGGCGAACCTCTTGTAGTCGGCCTTGGCCTTCTCCAGTTGCCGTCGCACCAACCGATGGATCGCCTGTAACTCCGCCATAAATTCGTTCGCTGCCGGCTCCGATGAGTCCACGGGAGAAAGGGGGAAAAACCGGGGGTGATAACCCACGTTGGCCAAGAACGGTGTCATCTGCGTGGAGGTGTGCTGCGAGTTGTTAAAGGCAAACTCGGCTATGGCCAAATAGTCCACCCAATTGTCCTGCTGCAGGTTAACGTAGCAGCGCAGATACTGCTCTAAGATGCCGATAACCTTCTCGGTACCCCCGTCGGTCTGAGGATGATGCGCGGACGAGAGGCAAACCTTAATGTCCAACGCCCGCATCAACTCCTGCCAGAAGCGGGCTGTAAACTGGGCCCCCCTATCGGAGACGACTCTATCGGGAAGGCCATGCAGCCGGAACACCTGTTGGATGAACATGCGACTAGTGGCGCGAGCTGACGGTAAGCCGCGACAGGGGATGAAGTGCGCCATCTTGGTCAACATGTCCACCACCACAAACACTGTCGTGAAGCCGGAGGATGGGGGTAGATCCGTCAGAAAGTCCATGGACACAGCCCCCCAGGGTCTCTTGGGTGTTGGCAAGGGCTGCAGTAAACCAGGCGGGGCCCCTGTCGCTGACTTGGCCTGCCTGCAAGGAATGCAGGAGGTGACATAAGACTGGACATCGTGTCGGACTCGGGGCCACCAGAAGGTACGGGAGACCAGGTTCAGAGTCTTGAACAGGCCAAAATGCCCCGCAACCGGGTTATCATGACACTGGCTGAGGACGAGTCCCCTGAGTGGCCCTCCTGGAACATAGAGCCGGTCACGATAATACAGGAGTCCATCCGCGACCGACCAAGGCGAATCTGGCCCCACCTCTTCCTTCCGCTGAGCCACCCACGCCTCCTGCTGCTGCGCCTCCCGGATCCGAGCCCGTATATCCACCGGCTCCCGCACCGCAGCAAAAGACTCGACGGGGATCACTGTCCTGGGCGGAAGCTTGTCTTCCGCTCGGGTGTATTCGGGCTTTCTGGACAGAGCATCCGCTCTCTGGTTGTGCCCGCTTGGTATGTACCGCACCCGGAAGTCAAACCTCGCAAAGAAGAGGGACCACCGGATCTGGCGTTGATTCAAATTCCGAGCGGTCTGCAGGCTTTCCAGATTCTTGTGGTCCGTCCGGACCTCGATCTGATGCCGCGCCCCCTCCAGATGATGCCTCCAAGCCTCGAACGCCGCCTTGATGGCCAGCAGCTCCTTCTCCCAGATGGTATAGTTGCGCTCCGAGGGGTTCAATTTCCGAGAGTGATACGCGCAAGGGAAAAGGGTACCGCTGGGCGTCGTTGCCTGGAGTAACACGGCCCCAATGGCAATGTCGGAGGCGTCCGCCTCCACGACAAACGGCCGTTGCGGGTCGGGATGTTTCAAGATGGGCTCCTTCATGAAGGCGTCCTTCAAAGCCTGGAACGCCTGTTGTTCGGGGGCGTTCCACTGGAACCGAGTCTTCTTCTGCAGGAGCCGGGTGAGGGGGGCTGTCAAGGCAGCAAAGCCAGGGATGAATGTCCGATAGTAGTTGGCAAATCCAAGGAGTCGCTGAACATCCTTCACGCGACGCGGGGGTTGCCAACTCTGCAACGACTCGACTTTACTCGGCTCCATGGCGATGCCCTCAGGAGAAATGCGGTGACCCAGGAAATCGATGGTCACCTGGTAGAACTGGCACTTCTCCAACTTGGCAAACAGCCGATGTTCCCGGAGGCGCTGCAGGACCTGACGGAGATGCTGATGATGCGCTTCACGCGACGGGGAGTAAATCAGGATGTCGTCCAGGTAAATCACGACAAACTGGTCCAACAGATCTCGAAAGATGTCGTTCATAAAATGCTGAAACACAGCGGGGGCGTTGGTCAGGCCAAACGGCATCACCGTGTACTCGAAATGTCCATAGCGAGTACCAAACGCCGTCTTCCACTCATCACCCGGCCGAACCCTGACGAGGTTGTAAGCTCCACGCAGGTCCAGTTTCGTGAAGATCTTAGCCTCCCGGAGTCGGTCCAAGAGCTCGGGGATGAGGGGCAGCGGGTAGCGGTTACGCACCGTGATGGCGTTGAGTTTCCGGTAGTCACAGCAAAGCCGTAACTCGCCCGACTTCTTTTTGACGAAGAGCACGGGCGCAGACACTGGCGAGGACGAGGGCCGGATGAAACCACGAGCCAAATTCTTTGTCAGGAAGTCCCGCAATGCAGCCAACTCGGGCTCCGACATGGAGTACAAACGCCCCACTGGGAGAGGCGCATCAGGGACTAGATCAATGGAACAGTCATAGGGCCTGTGCAGGGGTAATTGGTCCGCCTCTGACTCGCTGAACACATCAGCAAAGTCGGACAGTTCGGGAGGCAAAGAAACCCCTGAGGAACCCTCCACCTGGCCGGCACAGATATGGCGGGTGTGGTCCACGCACTGCAAACTTGGGAAGGTGACCAAGTTCTGAGACCAATAGATCTGTGGATCATGCGCCTGGAGCCACGCCAGTCCCAAGACCACGGGGAAGTGCAGATCCGAAGTGACGTAAAACGGAATGGCCTCCACATGGGTACTGATGGCCATACACACGGGTTGCGTGGCGGCCGTAATAGGCCCGGACAGGAGCACTCGACCATCGATGGTCTCCACAAGCATGGGCGGATCCACTGGACACTGGGGAACAGCCCATTTGGCCACAAAGGCCGAATCCATAAAGTTAGTGGTAGCCCCAGAGTCAATTAAGGCATGGACCGGAATCCCCTCTGGCTTGCCAGGAAGGATCAGTCGTGCCTCCAGAATCAAATGCCGTGGAGGTTCACAGGCACCGTCGGAACGGCGTCGCTCGGCGTGGTCGTTGTGGGTCGCCCGATCTTTCACACCGTCTAGATCGGGCTCGGGCCGTTTCCCGATAGCAAAGCAGGGGACTTTCTCGGGGCAGGCTTGGTCACTGACGCCCGCTGACGCTTCTTCGGGCAAGAAGCAGCCAAATGTCCAGGGTCCCCACAGTAAAAACACAACCCCTCCGATCGTCGTCTGTCCTTTTCCGTTACCGATAGACGGGACCTGGCGGCACCCAGCTCCATTGGCTCCTCCCTCTGGACTGGGGGCTCACGCACAACAGGGGCGGCAGGGGTCTGTGGGGTGGCACGGCGACTCTTACGCTGCTGCAGCCGGGCATCGATCCGCAGACAAAGATGGATCAGCCCATTCAGGTCTGAGGGAATGTCCACGCGGGCCAGCTCATCCAACATCTCCTCTGACAAGCCATCCTGAAAGGCATCCACGAGCGCAGCCTCATTCCAGGCGGAATCCTGGCTAAGCAGCCGGAAATCGCTGATATAGGCCTGTAGAGGGCGCTGACCCTGCCTCAAAGCTTTCAGGCGTCGGGTGGCAGTCTGCGCCTTAATCGGGTCCTCGTACATGAGGCGCATATGGTCACAAAACCCCCCAAAGTTATCCAACAAAGGGCTAGGCTGTGCCAACAGAGGCGTGCCCCAACGAGCTGCATCTCCCGACAGAAGGCTCAACATGAATCCCACCTTATCTCGGTCAGTGGGGAAATCAGCTGCTCTCACGCTGATATAAAGCTGGCATTGTCCCAGGAAGGCAGGAAACAGTTCTGGTTTACCAGCAAATTTATCCGGCATAGCTATCTGACATTTCCTCCTGGGTGGGGGTGCAGCATGTACCTGAGCTTGCAGTTGTGCCACCTGAGCTGCCAGCAAAGTGAGTTGCTGGGTGAGCTGGGCATTCTCGGCAAGAAGCTGCTCCATCGTAGTAATAAGGGGTGGGGGGCTGAAAGCAAACTGTTCTGAACCAGCCCTCTTCAGGCCTTGAGTAAGGCAAACCCCTATTCAGAAAGAAGAGACTGGAGAGCGTCCAAGGCTAAAAGGCATCTGCCAAGATTTAATTACGCAGTTAACAAAAACACTAGAGCTTGTCTTCTCAAGCGGAAAAGTTGCTTTCAGCAACCAGCCCCTCCCCAAACACTCCTTTTATAGAGAGCTCAGGGCGTGGTCTCCCTGTGCCTCCTCCCGAGGAGTCCCACATTCTTTCTTTGTTTGTTCCTGCTCGACTGCCTCCTGCGTCGGGCGTCCTTGAACAGGGCCAGCTGTGGGTCATCATCTTCCGCACTATCGGGCTCACGCAGCTGAGAAGAGGGCCCCGGCTGGGAACTCTGCCAAGCCTCCACGCCATCATCAACCGGTTCGTCTCCCACATGGTCCTCCTCCCCCTCATCTGAGTCATCCGACACATCTGAGCCGGCTGCCGAAACCACAGGCTGGCCCTGAGTCACAACAGTACCTTCGCCACTGATGGTGTTCTCTCCCATCCTGATTGGCAGCTGCGGGTCAGTCAGGAGTGGGGGCTGCCGAAGTGGTAGCTGCTGTCTTGGTGGTCTTGGACATCCCTGGGACTTCAGCTTCCGATTCCCCCTCAGTGTCTCTCTGGCTGCAGCCTAAGGTATTGGTGTGGTCACAGGGTTCAGGTTTCTCATCCCCAAGAGAGCCAAGGGTTCTTTTCATCAGGTCAATAGCTTTCTCTATGATCCAGTTCAAGTACTGCATGTGATCTCCTTCCTCTTCGTTAAGGTGAAGGGATTTTTCCATTTCTTTATTCCATCCAGGTTGGTGGCTGCCTTGTCTCAGGGTCACCTTTCTCGATCTCTTCTCCAACTCACATTTTTTTCCAATGCCCATCAACCACCAAGGTTTGTGGCTGTGCATTTCCACCCCTTCTTCTTCTTAGGAGTAGGATGTCTTGGATCCCAACATCTGGCAGGGTCCTGGCCAGAGTGAGGGCTCCCCCTTCATGGTGGGTTCTTCCTTCCCTGCCCCTTCATCTGAAAGTTGACTATTACTGCAGATCCTGTCTAATGTCAGGACCCACTTCAAGCCCACATCTTAAAAAAGCAAAACTCTTGGAAGCGATTTCTTCCAACAGGAACTTTTATTAAGAGTAGTTGATAGTAGACATAATAGTTAGGATGTGATATTTTCCAAGCAGAATGATAGATTAAGGTATCCCCAAGCAAGACCCCACCCCATAGTCCACCCGGCCGGTATGGGACAGCCAATACCCAGGTGTTAGGTCCAACATAGAAAAAGGGAGATAACATCAGCCCATTTCTAATTCATGCAAAGATGGTTGGTGGCTTCTTCACACCTTCCTCAGAGAGCATAGAAATAAACCTGGCACTGAGGTTACATTCCTTATTTCCTCCCTTGTCCTAGCTGACAGTTTAGGGAGATAAACTTCAGAGAGAGATAACCCAGGAAGCAAATTGTTACATTGTAGCAGTTAGAGGAAGGAGAGGGAATAAACCCATGGGCACATCCCCCTCCCCCTTGAGAGTATGGCAGAACCCAGGGAAAGGTGAGATTTAATTTTGGGTCAGAGGGGATAGATAGAAATGAAATAGGAATGTGTTCTGGCACATTAGGTTAGAGAGAAATTCCCTGAGGATGGGCTCCAGCATGAATCTAAAAGCTCAGAAGACTAAACCTCAGGTCCCGGTGACCAACCCAGATTGGATCTTACAGTACAACATTGTATTCATTAGATATAAATAAAGTATATTTTCATTTGCACTATGAATAGAAAGCAAAGTAATATGAAATTAAAACATTGTTACAGTTGAGCCCCTCAGGTCGGAAGGTGTCCAATATGCTACTGGGGAAGAGCAGATGGCTAATACTAGTAGTGCCAGAAAGAATGGAGTGACTGGGCCAAAGCCAAAAGGACATTCAGCTGTGGATGTATCTGGTGGTGAAAGGAAAGTCCAATACTGTAAAGATTTTTTCTCCATAGGAACTTGGAATGTAAGGCAAGCTAGACGTGGTCAAACAAGAGATGACAAGACTGAACATTAACATCTTAGGAATCAGCGAACTAAAATGGACAGGAATGGGTGAATTTAATTCAGATGACCATCATGTATACTACTATGGGCAAGAATCCCTCAGAAGAAATGGTGTAGCCTTCATAGTCAATAAAAGAGTAGGAAAAGCAATACTGGGATACAATCGTCAAAATGACAGAATGATCTCAGTCTATGCCCCAACCACCAGTGCTGAAGAGGATAAAATTGACCGGTTCTATGAAGCCCTACAGCACCTTATAGAACTAACACAAAAAATTATGTCCTTATCATCATGTGGGAATGGAATGCTAAAGTAGGAAGCCAAAAGATAACCAGAATAACAGGCAAGTTTGGCCTTGGAGTACAAAATGAAGCAGGGCACAGGCTGATAGAATTTTGTTAAGAGAATATGATGGTCAAGAAAATTGGAGAGATAAAGGGAACGTTTCATGCAAAAATGGGCATGATAAAGGACCAAAATGGCAGGGACCTAACAGAGGCAGAAAAGATTAAGAAGAGGTGGCAAGATTATACAGAAGAACTATACAAGAATGAGCTTAACGTCCCTGATAACCACAATGAGGTGGTCACTGACCTCGAGCCAGACATCCTAGAATGTCAAGTGAAGTGGGCCTTAGAAAAGCTGAGCAACAACAAAGCTAGTGGGGGTGACAGTATTCCAACTGAGCTATTCAAAATCTTAAAAGACGATGCAGTAAAAGTGCTACACTCAATTTGCTACACTCAAGTGCTACACTCAATCAGTTTACATTCCAATTCCAAAGAAAGGCAGTGCCAAAGAATGTTCAAACTATCGCACCATTGCACTCATTTCACATGCTAGTAAAGTTATGCTTAAAATCCTACAAGCTAGACTCCAGCAGTATGTGGATTGAGAACTACCAGAAGTACAGGCAGGATTTCGAAGAGGCAGAGGAACTAGAGATCAAATTGCCAACATACGCTGGATCATGGAGAAAGCTAGGGAGTTCCAGAAAAACATCTACTTCTGCTTCATTGACTATGGAAAGCCTTTGATTTTGTGGATCACAACAAACTGGTGCAACTTCTTAAAGAGATGGGAGTACCAGACCATCTTATTTGTCTCTTGAGAAACCTATATGCGGGTCAAGAAGCATCAGTGAGAACTGAACACGGAACCACTGATTGGTTCAAAGGAGTCCGGCAAGGCTGTATACTGTCGCCCTGCCTAATTAACATATGCAGAGCACATCATGAGAAAGGCAGGGCTAGATGAATCAAAAGTTGGAATTAAGATTGCCGGGAGAAATATCAACAACCTAAGATATGCAGATGATACCACTCTAATGGCAGAAAGTGAAGAAGAACTAAAGAGCCTCTTGTTGCGGGTGAAGAAGGGGAGTGCAAAAGTTTGGTGAAACTTAACATTAAGAAAACCAAGATCATGGCACCCGGCCCTCTCAATTCCTGGCAAATAGATGGGAAAGAAATGGAGGTAGTGACAGATTTTATTTTACTGGGCTGCAAGATCACTGCAGATGGGGACTGTAGCCAAGAAATTAAAAGACGCTTGCTCCTTGGGAGGAAAGCCATGGCAAATCTAGACACCACACTAAAAAGCAGAGACATCACCCTGTCAACAAAAGTGCGTATAGTCAAGGCTATGGTCTTCCCAGTTGCAATGTATGGCTGTGAAAGTTGAACCATAAGAAAAGCTGAGTGCCAAAGAATTGAGGCCTTTGAACTATGGTGCTGGAGAAGACTCCTGCGAGTCCCTTGGACTGCAAGGCAATCAAACTGGTCAGTCCTAGAGGAGATCAACCCTGACTGCTCTTTAGAAGGCCAGATCCTGAAGTTGAAACTCAAATACTTTGGCCACCTAATGAGAAGGAAGGACTCACTGGAGAAGAGTCTAATGCTGGGAAAGGTTGAGAAGAAGGGGACGACAGAGAATGAGGTGGTTGGATGGAGTCACTGAACCAGTAGGTGTGAGCTTAAATGGACTCCAGAAGATGGTAGAGGACAGAAAGGCCTGGAGGAACATTGTCCATGGGCTCGCAGTGGGTCGGACACAACATCTCAGCTAACAGCAACAACAACAGTTGCCAAGGAATTAAATGATGTCCCATTGGCTGGAGCATTTTTGAATTGATTTAGGTTGGATCCTCCAATTAATTCACCATCATTTTTAACAGAGCATACATGATCTGTAGAAGCAACCCCATGGTTGATTTGATTGGTTAAAAACTCATCTGAAAAGGCTATCTTTCAATTCCTATTCATAGAAGACATCCATAGTCTAAAAGGACAAATAAAATGGATAAAAACATCTTCTGTGCTCTAATTAAAAAAAACCTACATTTCTGAAAGTTTTGTTCACACATGGAAAAAAAGAAAAGGAAAGAAGGAAGGAAGTGCTATTCAGTTAGAAAGTGGATTGAAGAAAAAATCTAAAAATATAATTCTTCCAATCAGAGGGGCAAAGAGACAAATAACAGAGGGAATCACTTGTCTATTTCTTTGCCCTTTCCACTCCTAATGCCACTAGAGGTGAATAGGATAAAAAAGGTGCAAAAAGTGCATTTATAGTACCTTTATCATAATGGCAACTTCATTCATCGAACAATCTATAGATTTACATCCTTGTAACCCTTTTGTGTCTTGGATATAATTCAGCTATTATATGATTATCCCTTGGATATAATGTTACTATTATTGGAGTCAAATGCTATATCGCTGACTGAAGTACAGTTTCACCTTTGAAAACTTTTTTAGAAATAAGTTGTGTAGGAAAAATATCTTTTATGGTTTGCTCTGCTTACACCTTTTATCAAGACAAAATAAATGATGTTGATTAACTGGAGGCACAGAGGAACCTGTTTTTACACATTTAGTAAAATTTACTTCACAAATTTAGGTAACAAGAAGCTGTTAAAGGGGAACTCTTTGACATGACTTCATAAAGTCACATTTCTGCCAGATTCCATGTTGCTTTCAAACACTACTAAATTCCAATGACCTTGTTGCCACAAGCTAAATGGTAGTGATTCATTTTTGAGAGATACAAGAGATTTATTTTATCCTCTCAACAGTAGGCCCAACTATATTTTACCACAAACTGCTTTGTAGTCACTTTATATGTACATGTATCAGTGCCTAATGCTGTACTGATTTTCAGGAAATCCAGAACTTACTACCAACAAGACAGCCAGAATGAATTGTACATTTAGATATGAGTCACAATGGGAATAAATGCTAACTAGTAGGATGTTATTTACTTGTTTATTACATTTTTATCCTTACAGACGATCCCTTTCTCCTAGTAAGTGTTTCCTTCCTAAAATGTCTAGGAACAATCTACTTGTTCCTAAGCTAACATTTTAACCAACAGACCGCACTGGATGGCTGATATGACAATGGGACTTCTTTGGCATTATGGGCCAATTTATCTTTATAAGGACATTGTGACAACACTTAGACAACTATTATAAGTTCCCTTATGCATCTTCAACTACTCAAGGTTAGTTTTTTTGGATTTGGAATCCCATCTCATAGTTGGTAGCAACTTTGACACCAGATCTTTTAATTCTAATTCTAGTACTGATGGAAGAATACAAACTATTCAAAAGAAACAGACATAACAAAAGAGGTGGAGTTGCATTATATAAAAAAGATCACTCTAAGATGGCAGCACCTGGATCGGCTGCGGCTGCATTGGCTCTCAAAGGTGAAAAGTTTTTGGAGGGATATAAGGGACAAAGGCCACATGATCGGGAAGATTTTAATGTGTTTGAGCAATGTGGTGGGACAAAGGTAACATACGACCAACAATCTTTGTTGGTATGGTGAGTTTTTAGCTGTTTCGGAACTGTTGGTGAGACAGTTAAAAGTTGTTCACGCTGTTTGAAATTGTTCTGCTGGCAGCAAGATCTGACTATTGGCACAGCAATAGATTCTATTGCAAATCAGGGCTGTTTCTAAAGGAGGCAGAGGAGGAGAGGTCCCAGGGCTAATGGAGCAAAGGAACTGGATAAGGCTGTAGGCAGGCCCAGAGGAAAAGATAGAGGCTTTTGGAGAAGTTGGTGGTGGTGGCAGCATGCTCCAGGGGTGAAAAGGAACAAGGCCCCTTTAAGGAAAAGGTGGAAGAGACAAGATCAGAAAAAGGAAAGGAGGTGAGGTTGTCATGTAGGAATACAAGCTAATTTGAGGGCTAATCCACATGGAGCTCCATTTCCATCTGTCCTGTTTGCCATTGTTCGCTCCTAGAGACTAAAATGGATGTTCTGAAACTTGAGCTGGCCATGAACAAGGAGTGTATATGGGAGGTGGTGACCCTTTGAGAGCTGTATGCAGTGAAATTTCATTTTGATGTATGCTGATTGATGTACATTCAAAGTAACAATAAAGTTATTATTGGCTTCTGGTTTGCCGAGCCAGCTGACATGGACATCTGGAGGACGGCTCTCATCTTCCACGTCCAGTTTCGCATCGCTGGGGGGGTTCCTAAAAGGGCCAAAGAGTCACCTTGGTGGAGCGACCTGAAAGAAGGGGCTTTTGCAGAAACGCAGGGGAGCTGCAACCCCCGTTAGTGCCTGCATTTCCTTCATACCAGTGGATGAAAGACTGGCCATAGGAATATGGCCAGTTACTAGGCTTTAGACAGCCAAAGTCAAACTTACCACCAGGCAACATTAAAGCAGCGTGGAAGAGACGGGGGTAAGATTCCTCTATTATACCTTAGTCTTCTTATTTTCACCTAAATAAGCTGCTAAGTCCCTTCCCCCCTGTGGAGAGGGAGGGGAAATTCAACTCTCTCTTCAAATAAGCGGCGAGCAAGCTCAGGGGTGTTTTTAAAAAAAATGTTGAAAAAAGAAATGGACTAAAAGAAAACTTTCAAAGTACTTGGGGGACACCCAGTGGCTAAACCTGAAATTGCAATCCGACTTTCTCTTTTAAAAAAATCAAGAAAATATTTAAGAAAAACAAGATAAGATTAACCTTGAACATCAGATGTGAAACTCCACCATGGAAGAGTTTCAAAAACAAATCTATGCTATGTGGGAAATATCTTACCAAACCTATCAGTTCTTTTCTATAGCTGGCGATGAAATAAGAGCTTTTGGAAAAGAATTAGAAAGCATCTCGAAGAAACAAACTCAAACTGTGACTACAACTAATATTTTATTAGGACAGAACTTAACAGAAGAAATTGAACAATCAAATACATTGGCAGAAGAATTAACTATTCAACAAACACAGACTTTTGAAGACCATAATGGGAAACAGGTGGAAAAAAAATTGTTCAGTCCAGGACAATTATATCAAGAGGTGAAAATAATGAGAAGATTTGGCACTGTTAACAGACTCCTCAATCATTCAAAAATGGAGACTGGAGGGCTACTTCAATATGATACAACGACACAAGAATGCTTTGATGACCCTGAGGCAAAGAAGCAAAAAATGACATGGCAAAGGAAGAAAGCAAGAATAAGATTGAAGAAATATGGACATCCTTAAGAGGCCTGAAATAGATAATACCAAAATAGAAAGGATTGTACTTGGATTACAAGAGATTGTTTTGATGAGTAGATAAAAATACTGACTAATTAAAAAAAACACAGATGTATGAATACTAACATTGAAATATTGAGCTCTTTAAATGACATGGAATAAGATGTATATATGTTAAGAATGTTAGAATGTAACTAATATACTTGGATGTAGTGACATAAAAGGATGTATTAAATGTTGAAACGGAAGAAATTTTGGTTAATTTTTAATATGTGGAAACTATAAATGAGAAATAAGAATATTATACTGTCCTCCTCCTCTTTCTCCTCCTTGCAATTGGTATCCTAATGACTACCATTTTAATATTGTACTACTAACATTGATATGGAAATGAGATAAATAAGAAGTGTATTTACATCACTAGGTATCGAAGAAAATTGTGTAAAGGGAAAGGAGGTTATTTAGCAATATGAAAATGAGAAACTTTAAACATTTAATTTTAATATCAATGTAAAATTAAAGCTGGAAAAATATATAAGGTGTTTGATGTTTTAAAGATGAAATGTTAAAATATAAAATATACCAAAGTATTGACAAATATAAGAAAACTATTAAATGACTGATGGATAGCAATGAGAAGTATGTTAATTTAGGTAAGAGATAATATATATTAAAGGAAACAAGAGAGAGGAAGTATTGGTTACAACAATTTGGAGATTTGTAATAATATGTATTTCTCTGAAATGGAACTATTGTAACCCAGACATCAAGTTGCTTTTTAAAGATACTATTGTAATATTGGAAAACTAATAAAAAAAGAAGTGAAAAAACCCAATAAAATTATTATTATTATTATTATTATTATTATTATTATTATTATTATTATTATTATTATTATTATTATTATTATTATTATTATTACATCTATATAGAAATACACAAAACCAAGGATGAAAACCATAGAATCCGTATTGGTCAATATAAAAGGGGGAAAATGACATTGCTATAGGCATATACTACTGGCCACCCAACCAAGCAGAAGAAATAGATGAACTTTTTGCTAATCAATTAACAAATATATGTAGGAAACATATCACAGTAGTAATGGAAGGCTTTAACTACCCTGATATCAACTGGGAGACAAACTGCACAGCAAGTGGGAGATCAAACAGATTTCAACTTAGCTGACAACTTTGTCATCCAAAAGGTAGAGGAGAAACTAGAGAAAAATCTATACCAGACCTAATTCTTACTAATAGAGAAGAAGTGATAAAGGGAGTTGACGTTATTGAAACCTTGGCTGAGAGTGACCACGTTATACTGCAATTCAATATAATACAAAGACAAGCAATAAAATATAATCCAACCAGTCTTTTGAACTTTAAAAGAGCTGATTTTAACAAACTCAGAGAGACTCTAAGCAAAATTTCATGGATAAAAATCCTAAAGGTGAAAACAACTCAAGAAACATGGGAAATACTGAACAATATGATCATAGAAGCCCAGTCCAACACAATACCACTAAAAAAGAAAAGCAAGAAATCCAAGAAGAAATCAGCATGGCTGCACAAAGATCTCTCTGATAAACTGAAAGACAGAAAGGATAAGTACAAAAAAAGATAGGAAGAGGGACACATAACTAAGGCAAAATATCAGCAGACAAAAGCCAAAGATAACAGTTTCTTTCATATAAATAACAAAAAAATGTCAAGGAAACAGTTGGTTCACTAAAGAGAGAAGATGGCAAGGAAGTAACAAGCAATAGAGAAAAAGCAGAGCTGCTTAACTCATTCTTTGCATCGGTCTTCACGAAAAAAAACACTATAGCTCAACCTACCAAAAACATTACTGTAAAAGATAGACTAGAAATAAGAGAACACCTGTCTGATCTTGATGAATATAAATTGATGGGACCTGATGAATTATATCCCACAATTCTGAAGGAGCTGGCAAATTTATCTCAGAACCATTGTATCATATCTTTAAAAAATCTTTGAGCACTGAGGAACTACCAGAGGCTTTGAAAAGAACTGATATAGTTCCCAACTTTAAAAAAAGGGGGGAAACAAATCCAAGAAACTACAGACCAATCAGCCTAACATCAATACCTGGGAAAATCCTGGAAAAGATTAAAAAAACCCAGATTTGTGAACATCTAGAAACAAATAAATTTATAACTAGTAGCCAGCATGGGTTTAATAAGATACCAAACCATCTTATTTCATTCGTTGACAAAGTGATTAAATTAGTAGACCAGCAAAATGTTGTGGACATAGTATATTTAGACTTCAGCAATGCATTTGACAATGTAGACTACAACCTACTTCTTGGTAAGCTAAAAAAATGTGGGATAGACAGCATCACCACCAGATGGATTTGTAACTGGCTGACAAACCATACTCAATGAGTAGTCTGTAATGGTACTATATCCACATGGAAGGAAGTAAGCAGTGGGTAAGGGTCCACAAGAATCTGTCTTAGGCCCAGTACTCTTCAATATCTTCAAAAATCACTTAGATGAGGGAGTAGAAGGGGAACTCATCAAATTTTCAGATGACACTAAGCTGGCAGGAACACTCAACACCCCAGACAACAAGCTCAGGATCCAAAAAGATCTTGACAGATTTGAACAATGGTGTCAATGCTGCTAACATTGAATGTTCTTCCTTTGACAACAGATGGAAATACAGCCATTTTTCTCTATTGCTTTTAGAATTAGTTGATGCTGGGGGGGGGGAATGTGGATGAGACTCCAGCTAGTCATAACAATAATAACTCAGCCATGGGAACCCAAGGTCATTGGGCCCAAAGTTGATAGAGTTTTAGCAGGCTGGAGAGCTGGGGAGAAAGCCCCCACTTCAAGCTAATTGGGGAATGTGATTTATGACTGTTTATTGGAGGAGGAAATTGTGCTTTGATACTTTGTATCCAGGGGAGGGGAATTTAGTTTTTGGTTTTGACTATGCAGTGCCAATACTTTGTTTCTCAAATAAAAGATTCTTTAAGGTAAACAATGCCTCGAAGTTCTTTTGAAAAGTTTCATCTGTCGGAACCATGACATTAAACCAAAAACTCCAATTTTTACCTAATTATCTTGGGGTCCTGAGCTCTAGTCACTGTCCCTAGAATTGAGGGATAGACCAACAAAGATTTGGTAGCCGCCCTGAGTCTTCGGAGAAGGGTGGGATATAAATGGAATTAAAATAAAAAATAAAAATGGAAAAGGAAGGAGCACCTGAAAGCAGCACCCCGGCAGTGGCATCTACCTCAGAGGAGGGTGTGCAGGCCAGTGCACTGGTGGAGAAGGAACTTTTTCAGGTCTCTCAGGTGGGGGAAAGACCCAAGCCACGAGGACAGCTGATCTGATCATCGGAATGGACCTTACCCAATGGATACTCTAGACACCTTGCCACAATCAAGTGCTTTGAAGAGATGGCCTTGCCACAACCAAGTGCTTTGAAGGCAGACGAGGTCATGCTGCAAGAAGGGGCTTCCCACAAGTTGTGTTCCCTGGACTGATGGAGAACCACAAAATTGACTACTGCTGAGGACTCGAGCAAGTGGAAGTACCTGTCCACAGTCCATAGTCAATCAGTGGAGAAGTTGGTGGAAAGATTTGAGGAGCTAGAGATGAAAAATGGATAACAATCCTCCAATCCTCCCATCAGCGAGACAGCCACAAACTCATGCCAAGAGGAAGTTCAAGTCTCACCTGCACAGGTCAAGCAGCTTCCCCATCCTCAAAGCCACCTATCATGGCCTCCAGCCCCACAGGGAGAGACAGCTCCAGTCGTCGCCCCTCCAAAAGCCCAGATTGTTGCCAGTGAGATAAGAGCCCAAGCCATCACTAGGACAGCCAAAGCCTGGACCGACGTGCTTACTGGCCACCCAGCCCAGGGCCCATACAGCAATGGGGTATGTCACAGCCCCCACAGATGGGAGGCCACTGGCAGTGCAACAACTGAACTGGGGGTGGCCACAGCCCCCGAATGTGCAGCAGCAGATGGGGGCCTTGCAGCAACCAGGGATGATGCAGCCACCAGGGGGTCAGCAACTACTAGGAGTACAGCTGTCAACATTGCAAACATTGGATGTTTTGGCTCTGACAATATAAGAGGCAGCCTTTTGCTTTAAACTGTTTTGTTTGAATCACTGAAGGGGGGGAATGTTAACGCGGATGTTTTGATAAGATAAGGGATGGTGCGCTACAGAAAGGAAGGGAAACTTTGTATGGTAAAACAATTGGAGAATGTGATTCATGACTTATAATTAAGGGAGAGAATTGTGTATAATACGATGTGTTCAGGGGAGGAGAATTCAGATTATGGCATCCACCATGAGTGCCGATGCTTCGTTCTCATTATTATAGACTTTTTAGAATAAACAATCATGGAATGTTCTTTGATCTGTCTTGTTAGTTGGAACCATGACATCATGCCAGAATCTATTTTCTTTCAAACAACCTGTGGGTCCTGAGCCCAAGCCACTGTCTCTAGCTTTGAGAAAAGCTGGCAAAGATTCAGGGAAAAATCATCATGGGAAAAGAGAAACGGCTTTGAGACGGTGACCTGGCAGCTGCTGATACCTCAGAGGAGGAAGTAACAGACAGCATGCTGTGGGAAGATGAGTTTGGGCAGGTCTCCCAGTTTCAGGGAGAACACAAACAGTTAGGAGAGCTTATCTGGTCATCAGGCTGGAACCACTCCAGCGGAGACTCCAGACGCCTCAAAACTGCCCTGCCAGAGACTTCAAAAGCAGAATGGTGGAGAGCTACCAGACCATCTGCCACTGAGAATTTGGGTGAGTGGAAAATCTTGTCTGCAGATCAGACAGCCTGCCAGCCCCAGGAGTGCCCTGCCAGGCTCTCCAGACCCACAGAGACAGAGAACTCCAGCCTGGGGCCTCTGCAGCAATGGGAGGTTGGGGAACCTTGGTGGAGCAGTGGGCTAATGCCTCCTTAAGTAACATCAGCTGCCTGCAATTAGTGCAGGTTCGCATCTCACCAGGCTCAAGGTTGACTCAGCCTTCCATCCTTCCGAGGTACGTAAAATGAGGACCCAGATTTGTTGGGGGCAATAAGCTGACTTTGTAATAAAGCCGCTTAGTGGGGCCCGAAAGCCCTAATAAGCAGGCATATACATAGAATGAAGGCTATTGCTAAGCACATTGATTTGTGCTTAGATTGTAAGCCACCCTGAGTCTTCGGAGAAGGGTGGGATATAAATGGAATTTTAAAAAAAACAAAAACCCACAAGTGAAAGGCCAACAACCACTGAGCTTGCCACAGCTAATAGAGGCCTTGCAACAGCTTTGGGTGGTGTAGAAGCCTGGAGATCAGAGGCTGGTGGGAGGACGACCACAGCAAGGAGATTGGTCACTGCCACTGAGAGTAAAGCAACCGCTGAGGGGCCTGCAAATGAGGGAGACCCAGCAGCCTCCCCTCAGACAACCACAGCAAGGGTGGCAGCAGCAGGGCCTGAACGTGCAAACCCTGGGCATACAGCAGGACCAATGGGGCCCCCCAGCAACCAATGATGTCCCCACCCTTCAGAACAACCTTTGATGGGGACCCAGAGAAACTGATTTTTTCCCCTCAACCAAGTATGCTCTCATTTGAATCACTGGGCCTGTCTCTATCCGGACCCAGGTGCTATGGTCGATGTGATTGCATTCAGCCTAGAGGGAGAAGCATCCAAATGGTTAAACAATTTATATAATGAGCAAGCCCCTGAATTGGAGGACCCCCACCTCTTCTTCCTACAGGTGAGAGAAAGATTTGAGGACCCATCCATAGCCCTCAAAGCAGAAGAACAAATCCACAAGATAAAACAAGCTGGCTGGCCTGCCCTGGAGTATGTGCGGGAGTTCTGCAAGACAGCCGGTCGGATTGAAAGATGGCCTGAGCAATCCATAATTTATCATTTCAGGGAAGGGTTGGATGACCACCTTTCTCAGGCCTGCATATAACGAGCTGTACCTGACCAGCTGCAAGAATGGTACTGGGCAGTGGTAAGATTAGATGTTCAGCTCACCTACTATAAGAATCCTCTCCCAGGTGAAGCCGAGCTGAGGCCAGAACAACCCAAAAGGCAATCACCCCCACGAAAATCTCCAAATACTGTGATGGCTGAAAGATTCAGGCCACCTGTACGCTAGGCAATTAACTGTTTACGGTGTGGACAGCAGGGACATCAAGCAGTGAATTGCCCAGTTCCCTACCCTGAATTGCAAATTAGACCAGGACCAGCAGCGAGAAAGAAACCTGCACAGCGGATAATAGGAGAGAAATCCAACTGGATGATGCAGGAACCTATTGCCCAGGTCACATCCCCCACATGGGAAGACACCAAAACTCAGGCTGGATCTGCCCCCATTCTACCCTCTTTTGACAGCGATGACGGGGAGAATGACCTGATGATGTGCCAACACGTCCCACCTTTCTCACTACCTGCCAAGCTCATAATCCCTAAGTCAGGTACACAGGTAGATTTAAAGGTGCTAGTTTATTCTGGATGCTCCAGATGCATGATTAGCTTGCCATTTGCCATGAAACTGGGCATACGAGCAAAACTGCTCTCCAAACCTATGAGGTTCGAGCAAGCCGATGGCTCCCTGATGGGAGAGACTTTAGTCATGCAATTAACGGAGCCCCTACACCCAAAAATAGGTGAGCACTGGGAATTTATTCGCTTCCTGGTGGTCCCAAAAATGACTGAGGCTGTGATCCTAGGATTAGCCTGGTTGGACAAATGGAAGCCATTTATCTGGTGGGAGAAAGGAATGAGAACTGTGAGACTACCTGTAGGGCCCAATTCCCCCATTGATTCAACAGATGTTACAGGGAATTTTAGCCCACCCAATGAGCAAGCACACATGGCTGCCTCACAGCCACCAGGTGAGCTGGTCATCTCTAGTGAGTACCGGGACATAGTGGAGGCATTTAGTGAAAAAGAATGCAATACCTTGCCTCCTCACCAGTCCAATGACTGTTCCATTGAACTGTGGCCAGGGACCAAACTTCCATGACCAAGAATGTACGCTATGTCCCCCCTTGAAATGGAGGAGATGTAGCGATATGTGGACACAAACCTAGTGAGGGGATTCATTGAATGGGCCAAGTATACTGAGCTGTTTAAAGAAAAGAAAGATGTGTCTCTTTGCTTATGTGTTGATTATAAAGGTTTGAATGTGGTGAGTGTGGAAAAATAAATACCCCTCCCCCTCCTGAAGGACTTACTAACCCACCTGGCTAAGGGGAGTGTCTTCACTAAGTTCGATCTGAGAGAAGCATATTACTGGGTGAGAATAAAGGAGGGGGATGATTGGAAAACTGCCTTCAACTGCTCCTTGGGAAGCTACCAGTTCAAAGTCATGCCATTTGGACTGCAGGGGAGCCCTTGGTAATCCATGCTGATGCCAGCAACACTTCAGTTGGAGCAAAAGAACAAAAATGGAGTCCTACAACCCTGTGCCTACACCTCCCAAAAATCCACTGAAAGCGAGAGGAGATGGGCAATCTGGGAGAAGGAGACCTTCACTATTAAGTGGAGCCTGTTAAACTGGTGACACTATTTAGAGGGGAGCAAGGTGCCATGTGAAGTATGGACAGATCACAAAAACCTAGAGGCACTGAAGACCCCCCGCAAACTGTCTCCAAAAACAAGTGCGGTGGGTACAGTACTTTAATCGTTTCAACTTCACTCTAAAGTATATACCAGGAGGAAAAAACTTCTTAGCTGATGCACTGTCCCGATTGCCCCAATACAAAAGCGAACAGAAAGAGGTCAACGAGGCAATTATCTCCAGTTCACAACCTGCGGCACAACTCACACCTCGCAGAACCCCTAATCCTGATGACCTGGGAGCGAAGAAGATAAAACAAGAACTCCTCACTGATCAATGGTTCAAATATAATCAAACCACCCTAACATGCAGGGATGGTTTGGCATACAAGGGGGGGAAACTGTAACCCACCTGAAGTCCTCCGTCTCAATGCTCTCAAACACAGTCATGATGTAAAACAGGCTGGACACTTCAGATATTTAAAAACTCTACACCTCATCCGCTGGCAATTTTGGTGGCCGGGGCTAAAATGAGATGTAGAAAACTATGTCAGGAGTTGTACTGTATGTGCCACCATAAAAAGAATTTCAGGGAAACCCCCTGGGTTACTGCAGTTGGTGGCAGACCCGTCCCAACCATGGGAAGAAATAGCTATGGACTTTATTGTAGACCTACCCAAAAGTAGAGGAAATACTATCATCTGGACTGTGATAGATCTGTTTTTGAAGCAGGCTCATTTTATTGCCTGCAAAGGACTGCCATCTGCCCAACGACTGACAAAATTGTTCCTGAAACATATCTACCGACTGCATGGTGCCCCTAAGCAAATAATTTCAGATAGAGGAGTGCAGTTCAAAGAAAACTTTTGGAGGAATTTCCTTAAATTAATTGGATTATCTCAAGGCTTATCATCTGCTTTTCATCCAGCTACCAATGGGGCTGCAGAATCCACTAACAAAATGGTGGAGCAATATCTCAGATGCTATGTTTCCTACCAACAGACAAACTGGACTGACCTCCTCCCTTTCACCGAGGTGGCCTACAATAATTCTTTTCAGGCTTCTGGTTCCAGATTTCGGTGCAACCAGATGTATGAGGAAATTGCTTCTTGTGTTGCCTGGATTTCTTCATTGGGGGCCCCCAGGAAAGGGGTCAAAAGTCACCCTGGAGGGGCAATGAGTGGGGGAGAGGTCTCTCCAGTCAGTGGTAGAAGGGCGGTGGGCCTCTCGTTGGCTTGGAGCTATTCTCCAAACCAAAAAACAAACGATTGAACACTCCCATGGCCCATCGTTTAGCTGTTTCCTGCTGAAGCCAAAAGCACAACAAAGCACTTGAAAGCACTTGAAAACTGGGTGAGAATTGCCTTCTTCTTTTCCTAATCATCTACTTTGCCTGTCACAAGTTTTCCAGATTTGCTTCCCCTTGCAAGGAGAGAGGAAAGGGATTTCTGTTTTTCCCCCCCACCCTCCTTAATAGTGGCCTTGGTCTACATTGGGAGAGAAAAGAAAAAGCCCTGTACTGAATGATACTGATTAATTGGACTTACTGCCTTTTTACTTTTCGCCCAAAGTTCCTGTATTCAGAGAAATAGACTATTCTACCTATTAGTTTAAAATAGAAAATAAAAAAGAGAAATAAACAAAAAGACTCTGTCTGAAAAGGATTTGAAGTACACTGGGGAAATCTAGTAGCTAAGCCTGTTACAGCAAGTGTTTACATTTTGGACTAACCTTGGCTTTGAGATAAAAACCTGAAATAGCTGGAGATGAATCTGGCTTAGACTTGTGGAGGTGGACACTTACTGATTTTTGTTTGAAAAATAGCCTGAACTAAGGACTATTTATAAATACTACAAAATGGAGAAGGATCAGCCACAAACCTCGCTTGACTATAACCTTATACTTGAAACAATCTATAGAGTTACTGAGATGTCTATCTTCAGATTTAGTAATTTATATGCCAACCTTAAGTCACAAATTGAAACCCAGACTGCAACTAAAGAATTTACACTTCAGAATATAATAAAATTGGAAGATACTGCTATTGAGACAGAGGAATATAAGCAACAACAACAAAGTACTGAAAAAACTAATATCCAAAACCTGACTTTACTCAAAGAACCTACAATTTTTAAACTACAAGGAACTATTACTATGACAGGCAATCTTAAAGACCAACAACAAACTAGGGAAAAACTTAATACTCAACTTCTGACCCTCTCTAAGAAGCCTCCAATTTCAGAAGTACACTACATGGGGCCTTTCCTCATCATAAGGATCATCAACCCTGTCACAGTAGAATTAAAACTCCCTAGGCTTTTAGGGAAAGTTCACCCTGTCTTCCATTGCAGCCTGCTGAAACCTCTTCGGGACTCCACCTTAAGACCTCCCCCTAAGAAGACACCCAGGCCCCTCATTGTAGTGGGTCAGAGACACTATGAAGTGAAAGGCATTCTTGACTCTAGAATCTTTAAAGGGAAATTGCAGTACCTAGTACAATGGAAGGGGTACTCGCTGTGTGAAGCTACGGGTGAAATCTAGCTGTCAGGACCCACCTCAATCCACATCTTAGGAAATAAGAACTCTTGGGATTCGGAAAAAAATAGGGGAATTCAAATAAGAGATCAGGATTATAGACTGAGGGCGTTTGCAGACGATCTGGTTGTTACGGTGACCCAGCCGGAAAATTCAGTTGTAGAACTGATGGAGATAATAATGCAATATGGGAAAGTTTCTGGATTCAAGGTTAACATACAAAAAACTAAAATGTTGTCTAAGAATATGACAGTGTCACAAAAGGCTGCTTTAGAAGGGCTAACGGGATTTGAAATTGTCAAAAGGGTTAAATATTTGGGGGTATATTTGTCACCCTCAAATGCAAAGCTATATAAAAATAATTATGAAAAGCTATGGGGAAAAGTTCAAAAAGAATTGGATAGCTGGAAAAAAAACTACAATTATCTCTATTGGGAAGAATTGCAGCAGTGAAAATGAATGTTTTGCCGAAATTTCTATTTTTATTTCAAATGATACCTATTCTTAAAAAGGATTCAAACCTGGAGGAATGGCAAAAGGGTATTAATAAATTTGTCTGGGCAGGGAAAAGGCCACGAGTTAAATTTAAGATTATGCAGGATATGCGTGAGAGAGATGGTCTTAAAATGCCTAATCTTAAACTATACTATAAAGCTGCTGCTTTGTCAGCGATAAGTGATTGGATTAATTTAACACAAGTGAGATTATTAAATCTTGAAGGTCATGATTTGCTATTCGGTTGGCATGCATACCTATTGTATGATAAGAAGGTGGATAATGTATTCAAGGTGCATATTTTAAGACATGTTCTGTTGCGAGTTTGGAAAAAGTATAGACATAAGCTAAATTATAAGATACCTTTATGGGCAATACCGAAACACGCAACAGAAAATATAAGTGTTGGGTTTAAACATGATGTGACTACATATAAGGAAATTTTAAGTTTGGAAAGGAATGTATGGTATTTGAAGCCGTATAATATCTTACGAGAAGAAAAGATTGTTCAAACTTGGTTTCAGTATGGGCAATTACAGGCCAGGTGGAAAGAAGATCAGAAAATTGGTTTTTCAATGACTGATGAAAATTTGGTAAAGCAAATTAGAGATCAAGGTCAAGCACATATCAAACGGATATATCTTGCACTGATAGAAATTGATTCAGAGACAGAACTTGTTAAAGACTGTATGATAAAGTGGGCTCAGAATTTTCAAGAAGTCATTACAATGGATACTTGGGAAAAGATTTGGGTGAGAAATGTAAAATTTATGCAAGCTCAAAATTTAAGAGAGAACTTTTATAAAATGTTTTATAGGTGGCATTTAGATCCTAAAAAATTAGCAAGTATGTATCCGAACTGCCAGCCTAAATGTTGGAGGTGTGGTGGTGAAGATGCAACGTATTTTCATATATGGTGGACCTGTAAAAAGGTTAAAGCATTTTGGATTAAAATTTGGTGGAATATGCAGAAGATATTTAAGAAAAGGATAAAGTTTTGTCCACAATTGTTTTTACTGGGCATTACTACTGACACTACTGTTGTGGACATTAAGTTGATGTTGAACTTAATTACGGCAGCAAGACTTTTAGTAGGGCAATATTGGAAGAAGGAAGAACTGCCGACTACAGAAGAATGGACTTTAAAAGTTTCCAACCTGGCGGAAATGGCAAAGATCTCAGCGTATTTGAAAGACCATTCGCAACAGAGATATATTGTGGAGTGGAAAAAATGGATTGATTATATTCAGAATAAATATGGGACTAAAAAGTTTCACTTAGCATTTGAATAAGTACTGATGTGATATTTATATGGCTTGTAGTTATTTTATAAGAGTTAAAGTGCGATAGATTTAATAGTTTATTGTTGTTTGGATATGGTAGACTAGTATTGTTTGTATTTTTATACCTTGTATTTAGCTCTGGGAAGTCGGGGAGGGGGGAGGGGGAGGGAGGGAGGGAGGTGTTGGGGAGGGTTTTGAAGAGGGGAGGGGGATGGGAGGGGTTTTGTTTTGTTGTGGTAAAAATAAAATGTACTGTAAAACTTTTCAATAAAAAAAAGGAAATAAGAACTCTTGGATGCAAGTCTGTCCAAAAGGAAAAGTTCACTAGGATGAGATTGATTGTGGCAATACAAGATGGGATCTAACAGAGTTACATTTCAATCCTATAAAATGCATTCCCATTTCAGCCCCCTCCCCTCATCCATTTGGTCAGGCTCACATCATCCACTTAGTTGTCAGGCCCTTCCGTGGGAAAGGGAACTCTCCTTGTTTTTATTGTTATTGCTTCTTCCTCTCAGTTGCAAATGGAGATGCAGCCCAGATCTCTCTCTCCCCCCGTTCCCCCCAGATCAAAAGCCCCCCTGGTCTTCGAAACACAGCCCACTGCAATCTGAGTAACCATCCTCTCTCCCCCACCTCGGAGAGATGGCAGGATCCCCAGAATAAACACAATATTTTACCCATACATTTATGAAATGTGATATAAATGGATTCTGACACTAGCGATGTGAAGGCTGACTGACTCATCAAAAAGTTTCATGAAAACCCCCTAACAAACTGACATATGCTTTTGTTTACATTACAGGATCTATCCTTTTTGTAAGGGGGCTCAGATGTCAATGCTGCAAACATTGGATGATTTTGCTCTGACAATATAAGAGGCAGCCTTTTGCTTTAAACTGTTTTGCTTTGAATCACTGAAGGGGGGATGTTAACCCAGATGGTTTTATAAGATAAGAGATGGATACAAAGATACAAAGATAAGGGATGGATACAACGTGAAACTTTATATGTTAAAATGATTGGAGAATGTGATTCATGACATGTAAGGGAGAGAATTGTGTATGATACTGTGTTCAGGGGATGAGAATTCAGATGAGTGCCGAGGCTTCGTTCTCATTATTGTAGACTTTTTAGACTAAACAATCATGGAATATTCTTTGATCTGTCTCGTTAGTTGGAACCATGACAACAGCAGCAGCAGTGGAGCTGGTGGCCATCTCCGAACATGCAGTAACTGCTGAGGGGCCCGCAACCAATGGGGATCCACCAACAATCACCTCCGGGGCTGCAGGGGGGCCTACAACAGCTGGGGATGCCACAACCGACTGCAGGTCATCAGCAGTGGTGGTGGCAAGAGCCCCCACACATGTAGCAACCACTGAGAGGCCTGCAGCAAATGGGGGGTGCCATTTCAGCAGCCATTGAGATCATTGGGGGTCATACAGCAACTGGGGATGGCACAGCCACCAGCAATGCAACAACAGCTGTGTTAGTGGCAACAGCCCCTGAACGTGCAACAACTGCTGGGAGGCCTGCAACAACTAGGGATGCAGCAGCTGCCATGGGGAGGCCAGCAATCGTTGGGTTTGCACCATCCACAGTGGGGAGGCCAGCAACCACCAGGAATGCATGCTCCCTGGGGAGTGCAGCAACTACTGCAGCAACTCTTAGAGCAACCGTCGATGGAGACCTGGAGAAGCTGATCTTTTTCCTCAATCAGGTGTTCTCACTTGAACCGCTGTGCCTATTTCTACCCAAACCCAGCCACTATGGTCAATGTGGTTGCATCCAGCTTGAAAGGGGAAGCATCCGAGTGGCTGAACAATTTATACAATGAGCAAGCACCCAAGTTGGGGGAACCCCATCTCTTCTTCCTAGGACTGAGAGCAAGGTTCGAGGACCCATCCATTACCCTCAAAGCGGAAGAGCAAGTTCACAAGATAAGACAAGCTGGGGGTCCTGCACTGGAATATGTACAAGAGTTTTGCAAGATAGCTGGCCGAATAGAGCAGTGGCCCAAGCAATCCCTAGTCCATCACTTCAAGGAGGGACTAGACGACCACCTCTCCCAGGCTTGTGTCTATCGAGCAGTCCCTAATCAGTTGCAAGAATGGTACCAGACAGCAGTAAGACTGGACATCCAGCTTGCCTGCCACAAGAAGCTGAGCTGAGGCCAGATCAACCCAAATGGCAGCTACCCCCATGAAAGCCTCCAACCGCCGCAGCTACTGAAAATCTCAGGCCACCTGTAGGCCCACTGATCAAGTGCTTCAGATGTGGACACCAGGGACATCAACCAGCGAGTTGCCCAGTCCCTTACCCTCAACAGCAGAATACACCGGTACCACCTGTGAGAAAGAAACCAGCCCAGCAGCCAGCGAAAGGAAAATACAACTGGATCGTGCAGAAACCATTGCCCAAGTCACATCCCCCATGCAGGAGAGTGCTGAGACCCAAGCTGGACCTGCCGCCGCTCTACCCTGCTATGACAGTGATGATGAAGGAGAGAATGACCCAATGGTGAGTCAACACATTCCACCTTTTTCACTACCTGCCAAACTCATAATCCCTAGGATGGGGGCACAGGTAGATTTGAAAGTACTAGTGGACTACTGGACTCTGGATGCTCCCAGTGTGTTATTAGTTTGTCACTTGCCCTGAAAATGGGCATACAAGCAAGGGTGCTCTCCAAACCCATGAGGTTTGAGCAACTTGATGGTTCCCTAATGGGAGGAACTTTAGTCACACAATTGACTGAACCCCTATACTTAGAAATAGGTGAGCACTGGGAGTTCATTTGTTTAATGGTGGCTCCAAAAATGACTAAGGCTGTGATCCCAGGGCTAGCTTGGTTAGACAAATGGAAGCTGTTTATCTGATGAGAGAAGGGAATGAGGACTGTGAGGTTACCTATAAGACCCAAGCCTCCCCTTAACTTGACGGATGTTACAGGAGAACTTAGCCCACCCAATAAGCTAGCGCAAATAGCTGCCTTGTCTCAACCAGGTGAGCCACTCATCCCCAGTGAGTACTGGGACCTAGCGGAGGCATTTAGTGAGAAAGAATGCGACACCCTGCCTCTCCACCAAGCCAATAATTGCTCTATCTAACTGTTACTGGAAGCCAAACTTCCACGACCAAGAATGTACGCTATGTTCCCCCTTGAAATGGAGGAGATGCAGCAGTATGTGGACAAGAACCTAGCAAGGGGATTTATCGAATGGGCCAAGTCTGCCATGGGAGCCCTGGTGTTATTTAAAGAAAAAAAGATGGGTCACTTCATCTCTGCATGGATTATAAAGGTCTGAATGCTGTGAGCATGGAAAACAACCCCTCCCCCTCCTGAAGAACTTACTAACCCACCTGGGAAAGGGGAGTGTCTTCACTAAGTTGGACTTGAAAGGGGCATATTACTGGGTGAGGATAAAGGAGGGAGATGAGTGGAAGACTGCCTTTAACTGTCCCATGGGGAGCTACCAATTTAAAGTCATGCTGTTTGGGCTCCAGGGGGCTCCAGCTGTCTTCATGCAGCTGATCAATCAGATACTACATGATCATTTATACAAAGGAGTTTTGGTGTATCTTGAAGACATACTGTTATACAGCACTAATATGGCTGACCACATAAAACTAGTGAGAGAAGTGCTAAAAAAACCTGTTGAATGCCAAACTTTGTTAAACTATCAAAGTGTGAGTTTCATCAGACCTGACTAGATTATCTTGGCTACAGAATTTCCAGCGAAGGCATTGAAATGGACCCAACCAAAGTGAAAGCCGTAATTGAATGGCAGCCCCCAAAGACTCGCAAACAACTCCACAGCTTTCTGGGATTTGCCATCTTCTATCACCAGTTCATCCCCTCCTTTGCTGAAATTGCCTTACCCCTAATGGAATTACTGAAAAACAGGCAAGAAGGGAGGAAAGCCACATCTGGGCCAACCATTAGCAAGGACTATGAACTGTCAAACTGCTTTTGAGAATTTAAAAAGGTTATTTGCGGTTGAACCAGTTTTAAAGCAACCTTGTGCCTACACATTGAAAAAATTCACTGAATGAGAGAGGACCACCTCCTCCCATCTGATGGGATCTATTAAACTGGCGACACTATCTAGAAGGGAGCAATGTGCATTTTGAGGTATAGACTGATCACAAAAACCTAGAAGCACTGAAAACTCCCTGCAAATTGGCCTTGAAACAAGTACAATGGGTGCAATACTTTAACCGGTTTAATTTCACCCTGAAATACATATCGGGGAAAAAAAACCTCTTAGCTGATGCTTTATCCAGACTGCTCAAGTACAAGAGCCAGTGTGAAGAGTTATTTCCACTCCACAAACTCCTTCTCAACTCACACTTTCAAGAGCCCCAAACCCGGATGACCCTGGGGAAAATAAAATAAAACGAGAGCTCTTCACCGACCAATGGTTCAAGGACAATGAAACCTCCCTAACTTGCAGGGATGGTTTGGCTTACAAAGGGGGAAAACTGTACTTGCCCAAGACCCTCTACCTTAATGCCCTCCATCACAGCCATGATGTAAAACAGGCTGGGCACTTTGGATATTTAAAAACACTTCACCTCATCCGTCAACAATTTTGGTGGCCAAGGTTGCAACGGGATGTAGAAAACTATGTCCGGAGTTGTGCTGTATGTGCCACCATGAAAAGAATTCTGGGGAAACCACCCCCCCCCCCCGGATTATTACAACTAGTGGCAGAACCTTCTCAACCACAGGAAGAAATTGCTATGGATTTTATAGTAGAACTACCTGAAAGTAGGGGAAATATGGTCATCTGGACTGTGATAGATCTGTTTTCAAAGCAGGCTCAGTTTATTACCTGCAAAGGGCTCCCGTCCACCCAATGACTAACCAAGATGTTCCTGAAACACATCTACAGACTGCAAGGCACACCAAAATGAATAATCTCTGACAGGAGCGTGCAATTTACAGCTAGGTTTTGGAAGAGTTTTCTTAAACTAATTGGCTCATCTCAAGGACTATCATTGGCCTTTCATCTGTCTACCAATGGGGTGGCTGAATCTGTGAACTCAATGGTGGAACAGTATCTCTGATGCTATGTGGATTATAACAAATGAACTGGACTGACCTCCTCGCTTTCACAGAGGTGGCTTACAATAAGTGGCCACAGGAAAAAAGTTCAGCCTAATACCTGAATATCCTCAAGGACCCTCTGCTTCCCAAACTCTTGATCAATGGGTGAGCAGGTGGGAAGAAGTCTGTAAAACCATGAAAACTGTTTTGAAAGAGGCTTCCAAGTCATACAAAAAACAGGCAGATAAAAAAGGGCTCCTCAAAGGACATTCCAAGTTGGGGAAAAGTTTTATCTGTCCACCAAATATTTACAGCTTAAGTTACCTAGTAAGAAGTTAGGACCAAAGTACTTAGGATGCTTCCCCATTGTAAAGATCATTAACCCAGTCACGGTAGAACTAAAACTTTGCAGGATCTTAGGGAAAGTTCACCCTGTTTTCCATTGTAGCCTGTTGAAATATTTTCAGGATTCCACCTTAAGACCTCACCCTAAGAAGGCACCTGAACCTCTCATAATGGCAACAGATGGAAATGCAGCCATTTTTCTCCATTGCTTTTAGAGTTAGTTGATGCTGGGGGGGGAATGTGGATGAGAGTCCAGCTAGTCATAACAATAATAACTCAGCCATAGGAACCCAAGGTCATTGGGCTCAGAGTTGATAGAGTTTTAGCAGGCTGGAGAGCTGGGGAGAAAGCCCCCACTTCAAGCTAATTGGGGAATGTGATTTATGACTGTTTATTGGAGGAGGGAATTGTGCATTGTTACTTTGTATCCAGGGGAGGCAAATTTAGTTTTTGGTTTCGACTATGTAGTGCCAATACTTTGTTTCTCAAATAAAAGATTCTTTAAGGTAAACAATGCCTTGAAGTTCTTTTGAAGAGTTTCATCTGTCGGAACCATGACAAATGAGCCCTTACCAACAAAAGGAAATTTAATGCAGAGAAAAGCAAGTTTTTACACCTAGGCAGGAAAAACCAAAGGTACAAGTACAGAACCCTGGCTCAAAAACAGTAATTGTGAGAGGGATCTTGGAGTCCTAGTGGACAATCACTTAAACATGAGCCAGCAGTGGATGGCAGAAATAAAAAAAAAAGCTAATACAATCCTTGGTTGTATAAACAGAGGCATAGAATCAAAATCACATGAAATATTAGTACAGCTTTATAAAGCCTTAGTAAGGCCACACCTGGAATACTGCATCCAGTTTTGGTCCCCACATTACAAAAAATATGTTGATACTTTGGAAAAAGTGCAAAGAAGAGCAACTAAGATAATTAAAGGAGACCAAAACATATGAAGAATGGTTGCAGGATTTAGGTTTGGCTAGTCTAGAGAAAAGAAAAGAAGGAGGAGGGGGTCAATTTATTTTCCAAAGCACCAGAAGGCAGGACAAGAAACAATGGATGGAAACTAATCAAGGAGAGAAGCAAGCTAGAATTAAGGAGAAACTTCCTAACATTGAGACAATTAACCCACGGAACAACTTGCCATCAGATGTTGTGGGTGTTTCATCAATGGAGGTTTTTACAAAGAGACTGGACAGTCATTTGTCTGACATGATATAGGGTCTCCTGCTTGAGCAGGGGGTTGAACTAGAAGAACTCCAAGGTCCTTCCAGCTCTATTCTGATTGATAGTTCTTTATTTTATTTAATATGTGTCTTTGGGCAAGTCATCTAACCTGCCTTTTCTTTACTGCATCCATTAAACACTTACCTATCGAAAGGAATGCTATGAGGCATAATTAATTAATGCTAATGCACTGTGAGATCCCTGATGAAAGAAGCTATAGAAGTGAAAATTGTTTCATTATCATTTGAGACCTACATGAATTATTTTCTTGGCCATATTTGCAGGCCAGAGATATTTTTTTAAAGAGACTTTATCAACTCTCATAACCAGTCTATAATACACAAAATTTACTAAATGATTTTGTGTAAGCAATAACAAACCACTAGGTAATAAGTTTTTCAAACTGTTACATGTGGATTCTAAGTACATATTGCTTATTGACTTAAACAGAAGTCATGCAGTTAAAAGCTAGTACAACTCTATGAAAATACCTCCTTAAGTGTTTTGTCAATAACCATAAGTAAAAAAATAGAATACATTCATTTTTGACTCAAGGTATATAAACATTGTGTTTATGACAGCCGGATACTTAGTTTTCACAGCCAAGAACCTGTCCTCTGCTATAAGGTAATTGACTTTGATTGTATATTGTTATGCTAATATATTTGTGGTGGTTATATTCTGTTACTGAAATCATGCTGTGCAAAACAGCGGTATCATAAAGTACTGCAATAACATTTCCTAGGTCATAAACTATAATACGTATTATTGATTTTTATGTGGCATATTTGCATTTTTCCAGACATAGTCTAAAATAATTAAAGTAAATGGTTTATTAGAGGGGAAGCCTCAATTAATTTTATGTAGCAAAGTAATAATAAAAACTGATTTAATTTTGTAGACACAGAAAAAAACACATGATTGACTTTTCAAAGTATCTTTGAAGTTACATACAGAATTAAGAAACAACTGCCATTTATAATTTTAATGATACTGATATTATTCATTGACATGATCTGACAAGCCAGGCATATTCTGTACCTGCAGATGTATATGGGACACCAGCAACTTCTCCCCCCAAAATGCATTGCTTAGAAACAATGAACCATAGCTTGATGAGAGAATATATTAGCAACTTTTTCAGGCACTCAGTTGTGCAATCACATGCAAAGGCAAAGCACATGTTTAAAAAATGTTCGCAATTCATCACATCTTGCAAAATTTCAGCAATTTCATCTCCAGAATCTTATTTTTATTTAATATAGGAAGTCAATGAATAAGATACCACATTGCTCATTTTTTAATTTAGAAAACAGTAGTATATGAATTTGTAGTAGTACCGTATTTTCCGGCGTATAAGACGACTGGGCGTATAAGACGACCCCCTACATTTCCTGTTAAATTATAGGGTTTGGGCTATACTCGCCGTATAAGACTACCCCTCTTCCAACGCACACCAAATAAAAATTAAAAAACATCAGATTTGATTTTAATATGGTAATTTTAATTCAAATGCTTATGACATGCAGGTACTTAGTAGGAAAACTGTCACTTATAAACATAAGGCTGTTTGTCATCAAACATGTAAACATAAAACAGTGCAAGTGGATTAAACTTAATAATAATAATAATAATAATAATAATAATAATAATAATAATAATAATAATAATAATAATAATAATAATAATAATAATAATAATAATAATAATAAGAAGAAGAAGAAGAAGAAGAAGAAGAAGAAGAAGAAGAAGAAGAAGAAGAAGAAGAAGAAGAAGAAGAAGAAGAAGAAGAAGAAGAAGAAGAAGAAGAAGTTGTTGTTGGAAGGGACCTTGGAGGTCATCAAGTCCAACCCCCTGCTAAGGCAGGAAACCCTATACCATTTCAGACAAATGGCCGTCCAGTCTCTTCTTAAAAACTTCCAGTGTTGGAGCATTCACCACTTCTGGAGGCAGGTTGTTCCACTGGTTAATTGTTCTAACGGTCAGGAAGTTTCTCCTTAGTTCTAGGTTGCTTCTCTCCTTGACTAGTTTGCATCCATTGCTTCTTGTCCTGCTTTCAGGTGCTTTGGAGAATAGCTTGGCTCCCTCTTCTTTGTGGCAGCCCCTGAGATACCATGTTATCATGTCACCCCTCACCCTTCTCTTCATTAAACTACACGTACCCAATTCCAGCAGCCCTTTTCCTATTTTCCTAATTCACTTTTTCACTTTTCCTAATTCACTCTAAAGCTTTCCCTGCACAGAGCCTTAAGTAACCCCAGCTGCCTGCAATTAGTGCAGGTTCTCATCCCACCAGGCTCAAGGTTGAGTCAGCCTTCCATCATTTCGAGGTAGGTAAAATGAGGACTCAGATTGTTGGGAGCAATAAGCTGACTTTGTAATAATGCTGCTTGTGGGGGGGTGAAAGCTCTAATAGGCAGGCATATACATAGAATGAAGGCTATTGCTAAGCACATTGATTTGTCCTCTAAATTGTAAGCTGCCCTGAGTCTTCGGAGAAGGGTGGGATATAAATGGGATTAAAAAAAAGACCAAATGGGAGATCCACTCCAGGTTTTCCAGCCAGCCTGCCCAGTTCCTGAGTCAAATGTGTCCTTAGAGCTAAACTGCTTCTCTGGCTATGCATTCCCCACCTGCCTTTCAAATTGCTCTTGCATTCCCCACCTGCCTACAGCTGCTCTTCAACTTTAGAAGGAAAGAAGCCCAGACCCCAGCCTGTAAAAAATCACAGACTGCAGCTTCTACTCCAATTGGTCCCGCTTTCCCTGCGCAGACTAAATGGAAGATCCGCTCCAGGTTTTCCAGCCAGCCCTGTCCCTAAAGTTTCAGCACCCGGCCTATAAGACGACCCCTGACTTTTGAGAAGATTTTCATGGGTTAAAAAGTAGTCTTATACGCCGGAATCTACGGTATATGAAAAGTATATGAACTTCCAACCTCCAATGTTACCAAGCAAATGCTAGCAAAACTCACCCACATTTCTCTGCTACTATGCTTGCATATTTATTCAGATTAACAAAAGAAATTCATCCCAAAAAAGACTATGCCAACATAGGAAAGGTAACTATTAGAACTGACAGGACTTGAACTGTTTGTTCTTGGGATGTTCACAAGAATCATGATGCATAAAAAAATAGGAGTCATGTGCACTGAGAGACTTTGGATCAGCAGCTGGTAAGAAAGTCCTTAGCTGGAGAGCCCAGAAAGTGATCACGGTGAAAATTTCCAAGCTGTACAATTCAATAATAGTTAAAACATAACCATTAAAGTATCAACATAATTGACAAGAAACATGAAAATAAATAAAACTAAGAAATAAGTAACAGTGGAGCAATACTGTAAATTAAGACTATGTCCTCTAAAATAATTTGGTTTGTAATAATTTCCTGAAAGACAACAGAAATCAAGGAAGACAACAGTTCTAATATGCTACAAGAGAGTTTCCATCTTTTATAGATAATAAAAGTTGACATTTGTAAATTAATTGCTCAATAATTATGTAAATTTCTGAGTTCCAATTGTCTAATGTCCTCATCTTTCCTAAGCCATATGACAAAAATAATCCGTGCTAATAAGATGTTCTACTATAACAAATCTCTTTTCTACAATTTATAGAGCCTTGGTGGAGCAGTGGGCTAATGCCTCCTTAAGTAACACCAGCTGCCTGCAATTAGTGCTGG
Organism: Vipera berus; assembly: GCF_964194415.1. NCBI lineage: Eukaryota > Metazoa > Chordata > Lepidosauria > Squamata > Viperidae > Vipera > Vipera berus. The sequence continues at coordinate 29,614,687 of NC_138208.1, forward strand.
TTCGCATCCCACCAGGCTCAAGGTTGACTCAGCCTTCCATCCTTCTGAGGTAGGTAAAATTTATTTATTTATTTTATTTTATTGCATTTATATACCGCCCTTTCCCTGAGGACTCAGGGCGGTTTACAGGGAGTTAAAAATCAACCATACAAAAGTTAAAACCCAATTTAAAAAATATTAAATCAACCCTGTACTATTAAAACCCCAATTAAAATGAATGTCTCCTCAGCCTGGCCCCGAGAGCTCAAAGAGCCAGGTCTTCAGGCCCCGGCGGAATGATCGGAGGTCGGGAGCAGTCCTCAGCTCCACCGGCAGCTGGTTCCAGAGGGCAGGCGCCCCCACTGAGAAGGCCCTATCCCTGGGTGTCACCCGCTGGCAATCTCTTACCGGCGGGACCCTGAGCAGACCCTCCCTGTGGGAGCGCACTGGGCGAAGGGCGTTTGATGCCGGCAGCAGGTGTTCCCTCAAATACCCCGGACCCAGGCCATGTAGGGCTTTATAGGTGATAACCAGCACCTTGAATTTCACCCGGAGGGCAACCGGAAGCCAATGCAGCTCGCGGAGTAGAGGTGTTACATGGGAGTATCGGGAGACCCCCATTACAACTCGCGCGGCCGCATTCTGCACCAGTTGAAGCCTCCGAGTGGTCTTCAGCCCCATGTAGAGAGCGTTACAGTAGTCCAGGCGAGAGGTCACGAGTGCATGAGTGACCGTACACAGGGCATCCCGGTCCAGATAGGGCCGCAACTGGCGCACCAGGCGAACCTGTGCAAAAGCCCCCCTGGTCACGGCTCCTATGTGATCTTCAAAATTGAGCCGTGAATCTAGGAGGACGCCCAAGTTGCGAGCCCTATCAACGGGGGGTAACACCTCACCCCCCATCGTTAGAGGTGGAATAACTTGGTTAACCCGAGATGCCGATATGCACAGCCACTCAGTCCTGGCGGGATTGAGACGAAGCCTGTTTCTCCCCATCCAGACCTGAACCGCCTCCAGGCACCGGGACATCACGGAGAGGGCATCACTGGGTTGGTTCGGGGTGGAAAGAAAAAGTTGGGTATCATCAGCGTACTGGTGATACCCCACCCCGAAGCCACGAATGATCTCGCCCAGCGGCTTCATATAGATGTTGAACAGGAGAGGCGAGAGAACCGACCCCTGAGGGACTCCACAAATGAGAGGCCTCGGGGCGGATCTCTGCCCTCCCGTCAACACCGACTGCGAGCAGCCCTGGAGGTAGGAGGAGAACCACCGTAGAATGGTGCCTCCCACTCCCAACCCCCAGAGACGCCGCAGCAGGATACCATGGTCGATGGTATCGAAAGCCGCTGAGAGATCTAATAGGACCAGGACAGAGGAGCAACCCCTGTCCCTTGCCCTCCAGAGATCATTCACCAGCGCGACCAATGCCGTCTCCGTGCTGTGTCCGGGCCTGAAACCCGATTGGTACGGGTCTAGATAATCAGTTTCCTCCAGGAACAGAGGGAGCTGATGCGCCACCACACTCTCAACAACCTTCGCCAAAAAGCGAAGGTTGGAGACTGGACGGTAGTTGTCTAAAGCAGCCGGGTCCAAAGCAGGCTTCTTGAGAAGGGGTCTCACCACCGCCTCCTTCAAGGCGGCAGGGAAGACACCCTCCTTCAAAGAAGCAGTTATTACTGCATGGAACCAGCCTCGTGTTCCCTCCCGAGCCGCATAAGCTAGCCAGGAGGGGCACGGATCCAACAAACAGGTGGTGGTGCTCAGTCTCCCCATGATCCTGTCCACATCATCAGGGGAAACAGGGTCGAACTCAGTCCAGATAACGTGCTCAAGACCGCCTGATTCCTCCACTTCAGACTCTGCCCAGTCAGAGTCCAGGCCGGTCCGGATCCGAGCGATTTTGTCCGCCAGATGATGACTAAATTCCTCGGCTCGTCCCTGCAAGGGATCCTCTCTCACCTCCTGGTTAAGGAGGGAGCGAGTCACCCTAAACAGGGCGGCCGGGCGATTATCTGCGGACGCGATAAGGGCGGCAAAGTAGTTAGACTTCGCCGTCCTTATCGCCGCGAGATAAGACCTTATAAAGGTTCTTAACTGCAATCGGTCGGATTCGGATCGGCTGGATCTCCAACCGCTCTCTAGACCTCTCTAGACCTCGTCTCCGACGCTTCATCTCCTGGAGCTCCACAGAGAACCATGGGGCCCAACGGGATCTGCGCCGGGTCAGAGGTCGCGTGGGTACAACGCAGTCAAGTGCCCTGGTGGCAGCCGTTTCCCAGGCCTCCACCAGAGCATCGACTGGGCTGTGGGTAAGGGTGATAGGTATAGGCCCAAGCGCCCTCTGGAACCGATCTGGGTCCATTAGGCGCCTGGGGCGGAACCACCTGGTCGGTTCCGCCGCCCAGCGGCGGGGGGTGGCATTTATTTATTTTATTTTATTTTAATTCCATTTATATCCCGCCCTTCTCCGAAGACTCAGGGCGGCTTACAAGCTTAGCAGTAGCCTTCATTCTATGTATATGCCTGCTTATTAGGGCTTTCACACACACCCCAAGCAGCATTATTACAAAGTCAGCTTATTGCCCCCAACAATCTGGGTCCTCATTTTACCTACCTCGGAAGGACGGAAGGCTGAGTCAACCTTGAGCCTGGTGGGATGCGAACCTGCAATAATTGCAGGCAGCTGGTGTTACTTAAGGAGGCATTAGCCCACTGCTCCACCAAGGCATGACGGAAAACCAGCCTCAGGAGGTGGTGATCTGACCATGACAGAGGGGTGATGGACGGGGAGCCCCCTCCCAGATCATCCAACCACTGTCCAGACATGAATACCAGGTCGAGAGTATGATCCCCCACATGAGTCGGGCCCTCAATAACCTGGGTCAGGCCCATGGCTGTCATGGAAGCCATGAACTCCCAAGCTAACTCCGACGACCCTCCCAGTGACGGCAGGTTGACGTCACCCATGACTATAAGCCTGGGGAACTCCACCGCCAACCCTGAGAGAGTGTCGAGCAGCTCAGGCAGGGCTGTTGCCACACAGCTGGGCGCCAGGTATGTAAGCAACAAACCCAACTGAACCCGAGAACCACATCTCAAGAGGAGGGATTCACTCCCGGCCATCTGGACAATGGTGGCCTCCCGGGGACACAAAGTCTCCCGAATAACCACTGCCACCCCACCACCCCTGCCCTGAGCCCGTGGCTGGTGCAGCACCCGGAAACCTGGCGGGCATAACTCGGTGAGAGGCACCCCTCCCTCCGAACCCCACCAAGTTTCCGTGATGCACGCTAGATCCGCACCTTCCTCCTCGATCAGATCATGGATGAGGGGAGCTTTGTTAACTACGGATCTAGCGTTAAAATAGACCAACCTGAGCTCAGGGGCCTGATCACCCTCATCCCCGGGTAAGAGGGTGCTACCCGGAGGGTCGGAGCGCGCCACCGCTCGGAGATAGCGGGGGCGCGATCCCAGGTGTTGATATGGCCCTCCGCGCAAACACCTGCTGCCATTCCCTATCGCCGTGGGGATTTGAAGCCCCACCCCCATATTCCCAGAACCAGCAGCCACCTCCCCCGACCCCGTCCCGTCAGGACCTCTAACAGGTCCAGACTGAGTGCCGGTTAAAGATTCCCTCCCTACCCCCCCCTCCCTCCCCCTCCCTAACCTTTTAAAATAACCGGCTAAAAATGAGGACCCAGATTGTTGGGGGCAATAAGCTGACTTTGTAATAATGCTGCTTGGGGTGTGTGTGAAAGCCCTAATAAGCAGGCATATACATAGAATGAAGGCTACTGCTAAGCTTGTAAGCCGCCCTGAGTCTTCGGAGAAGGGCGGGATATAAATGGAATTAAAATAAAATAAAATAGTAAAATCTCCAGAATTCCTATATAAACAAATGTTTGGATAAACTGAGCTGCAGAACATAGCTACTGTATATCAGTAAACAAGTACAAAGAAGTAAATATATTCCATGAACCAAGAAGTTCATGGAAAAAAATAGGGCATACTAAGTAGAATTTAATCAGATAAACACAATGTTACAATATTAAATGAATGCAAATGCAAGGGCAAAGTTGTTACAGTAAATCAGTACTTCAGAAGACCCGTGAGCTAAGGCTGGGACTAGCAGAGGAACATAGATTGTAGATTAAATTACAGTTTAGTAATTAGTAATGAATAATAGCTCCTTACAAGCTATTCTCACTTATTTGGGCTTTGAGAAATGATGGATTGAATTGTATCATTTAATGTCTAACACCAAGTGTTTTCAGACATGATTTTTACTGCATAACATTTTCATGTTTTTATAAAATTTCAGACATTGTCCTCTATTTGTAACTCTGCCTTTTCACATTGAATTTCCTATCATTTCTATTTCTAGACTATATTTGATAAGAAAATGATTTAATTAACCCACAAAGCAGCTGATAGCATTAGGACGCTGCTATCTGGAAACAGTATTTCTTTAACCAGAACGTTCAACTTTTGACACCATTCTGATCTGAAATTTTCTTGCTACAGAAAATTCTATCTGTTGTGATCTCTCCATCTCCAAAGGATATGGGCCTTTACTTTTCTATTTTGTGATAGTGAATAAAAACAATATCATGATTTGAAATAGGGAAAGACTACCACTTAAAGAATACTTTCTCTTAAAGCTTCATTCAAATGATCCTTGATAAAGAAAACTTTAGCTCAGGGGGTCTTCAAACTTGGCCCTTCTATGACTTGTGGACTTCAACTCCCAGAATTCCTCAGCCAGCTTACCTTAGCACAGTAGCTAAGTCCTTGATTGGACCCTCTTTGCTTTTAAACTGCCAGAGGCTGCTGGGAAAAGCTACAAAACTGCAAGTTAAGGAGAAGTGGGTGGAGGGGCACAGTAGCAGCCCGCGCACCTAACGGCGTGCAAATCATATAACAAAATAAAAAATAGTGGTGGTATATTCAGGGCAAGTGCATCTGAGATTCCTTTCATATCAGTATGTCTGGCTTAGTTCAGTGCAACAGCTGTCTTTCGCAGCACTCTTTTCAAACTGGGAAACTGTCCTATATGTACACAAATTACTAGTCTACAAGGACAGATTATTCATCTAGGGTCTGTAATCTGCGCTCTTCAGGCAGAAATTAGGTGTTCAGTTCAGCCCTCCTACTCTACTGAGCCTCCACGCTATCAGCCCCCTCTACCGCAAAGATCCTGCAGGAGAAGGGCAGTGTGGACAACTGTGGGATCTGGCAGGGTGAGAGCTGTGAACCATAAACCCAAAGCTTTAGCTGTGTCCCTGCATAACAGATACAGTGCCCTTGCTGACTTTAACAGGGACATTAAGGAAACAGGTCAAGGTAATTGTGATAACTCAAATAAGAAGTGGACCATGGTTCGAGATGAACTTGTTTTTGACAGGGAGAAGTGCGAATCAGGTATTACACATCAGTCATGCAAGAAAAGAAAGGTACCCAAAAAGAGAAGCCACCTTCTGGTTGGTGACTCAATTATAAGGGATGTTAATTTAGGAAAGGATACAGAGGTTTCAAAAGAGGTCAGGTGTCTTCCAGGTGCTACTGCCAGTAGGGACAAGAAGCGTATTTTCAAAATAGTCAACAAAGCCATGGCAAATCTAGACAGCACACTAAAAAGCAGAGACATCACCCTGTCAACAAAAGTGCGTATAGTCAAGGCTATGGTCTTCCCAGTTGCAATGTATGGCAGTGAAAGCTGGACCATAAGAAAGGCTGAGCGCCAAAGAATTGAAGCCTTTGAACTATGGTGCTGGAGAAGACTCCTGCGAGTTCCTTGGACTGCAAGGCGATCAAACCGGTCAGTCCTAGAGGAGATCAACCCTGACTGCTCTTTAGAAGGCCAGATCCTGAAGTTGAAACTCAAATACTTTGGCCACCTAATGAGAAGGAAGGACTCACTGGAGAAGAGTCTAATGCTGGGAAAGGTTGAGGGCAAGAGAAGAAGGGGACGACAGAGAAGGAGGTGGCTGGATGGAGTCATTGAAGCAGTAGGCGTGAGCTTAGATGGACTCCAGAAGATGGTAGAGGACAGGAAGGCCTGGAGGAACATTGTCCATAGAGTCGCGATGGGTCGGACACGACTTTGCAACTAACAACAACAACAACAGACACAGGGTCAGTCATAAAAGACTCAAATGTCTGTACACCAATGCACAGAGTATGAACAGTAAGCAGGATGAACTAGAAATTCAGGTAAATGAGGGCGGTTATGATATTGTTGCCATTACAGAAACATGGTGGGACGAAACCCACAAATGGAACACACAGCTAGAGGGATTTAAATTATTTAAAAGAAATAGACTAAACAAAAGAGGAGGTGGAGTTGCTCTATATATAAGAAATAACTTTATCTCTACAGAAATAGAGCACAACAATGATGAAAACTGTAAACCTGAATGTATTTGGGTCAATATAAAAGGGGGGAAAAATGACATTGCCATAGGTGTATACTATAGGCCGCCCAAACAAACAGAGGAAATAGATGAACTTTTTGCTAGTCAGTTAACTAAGGTATGTAGGAAGCGCATCACAATAGCAATGGGGGACTTTAATTACCCTGATATCAACTGGGAGACAAATTCTGCACCAAGTGGAAGATCTAACAGATTCCTGCCAAACCTAGCAGACAACTTTCTCTCCCAAAAAGTAGAGAAGGGAACTAGAGGATTAGCCATATTGGATTTTATTCTCACTAACAGAGATGAAATGATAGAAAGTGTCAAAGCCACAGTAACCTTGGGGGTAAGTGATCATGCAATATTGGAATTCAACATTATGGAAGCACAAGCAATAGAATACAGCCATACTAGAGTCTTGGACTTTAAAAGAGCTAATTTCAATAAACGTAGAGAGACCTTGGGAAGAATTCCATGGATGAGAATCCTAAAGGGGAAAACAACTCAAGAAGCTTGGGAAATTTTGAAAAGTGAGATAATAAAGGCCCAGTCTAGCACAATACCAACAAAGAAGAAAAATAACAGCTTTCAAAAGAAACCAGCATGGCTGCATGAAGAACTCTCTGATAAACTGAAAGATAAAAAGGACAAGTATAAGAAGTGGAAAGAGGGGCACATAACTAAGGCAGAATATCAGCAAACAGCCCGTGCCTGCAAAGATGAAGTGAGGTAGGCTAAGGCTCAAACTGAACTAAGGCTTGCGACCAAAGTCAAAAATAACAAAAAAAGCTTCTTTCAACATATAAGAAACAAGAAAAAAGTTAAGGAAATGATTGGTCCATTACTGGGGGAAAGTGGCAAGAAGGTGACAAGCAACAGGGAGAAAGCAGAACTATTTAACTCGTTTTTTGCATCTGTCTTTACACAAAGGGAAAAAAACAGTACAACCTACCAAAACCAGTGCCATAAAAAACAGAATAGAAACGCAAGTTAAGATAGGCAAGAAAATGGTAAGTGAGCACCTGTCCAGCCTAGACGAGTTCAAATCACCAGTACCAGATGGATTACACCCCAAGGTTCTCAAGGAACTGGCAGATGTGATCTCAGAACCACTGAACTATATTTTTCAAAGATCCTGGAGCACTGGGGAACCACCAGAGGACTGGAAGAGAGCTGATGTAGTTCCCATCTTCAAAAAAGAAAAAAAATAGATCCAGGAAACAACAGACCTATCAGCCTTCATTTCATTTATTTCATTTTATTAAATTTGTATACCGCCCTTCTCCCGAAGGACTCAGGGCGGTGAACAGGGCATATATAAATAGCAAATACAAAAATTAAAAGAGAATTAAACAATTGCCCAGATAAAAAACAGTAACAATGTAAAAAACCCATTAAAAACCCTAACGTCCCCCATCAGGCCAGGCCAGCTTGTTCAAATAAATGGGTGTTCAGACCGTGCCGGAAGGAGCGAAGGTCCGGTGCCATCCGGAGCTCAACCGGCAGTTGGTTCCACAGAGCTGGAGCGCCCACAGAGAAGGCCCTCCCCCTGGGGGCCACCAGCCGACATTCTCTGACCGGAGGTACCCTGAGGAGGCCCTCTCTGTGGGAATGCACAGGGCGGAGGGAAGTTGACGCCGGCAGCAGGTGGTCCCCGAGGTACCCCGGACCTATGCCATGTAAGGACTTAAAGACCATAACCAAAACCTTGAATCTCATCCGGACGACAACTGGTAACCAATGCAGCTCGCGGAGCAAAGGTGTAACATGGGAGTACCGGGAAACTCCAAGACAACTCTTGCGGCCGCATTCTGTACCAGTTGGAGCCTCCGAGTGGTCTTCAAGGGGAGCCCCATGTAAAGAGCATTGCAGTAGTCCAGGCGAGAGGTCACGAGCGCATGAGTGACCGTACACAGGGCATCCCGGTCCAGATAGGGCCGCAACTGTCGCACCAGGCGAACCTGGGCGAAAGCCCCCCTAGTCACGGCTACTATATGGTCTTCCAGAGTAAGCCGTGAATCTAGGAGGACTCCCAAGTTGCGAGCCCTATCCACGGGGGGTAAAAACTCACCCCCATAGAAAGAGGTGGAATATTTTGAATGTCCCGGGATGCCGGAATGCACAGCCACTCAGTCTTGTCAGGGTTGAGCTGAAGTCTGTTCCTCCCCATCCAGACCCGAACTGCCTCCAGGCAACGGGACATCACATCGAGGGCATCACTGGGGTGGTTTGGGGTCGAAATGAAAAGCTGGGTATCATCGGTGTACTGATGATACCAAACTCCAAAACCACGAATGATCTCACCCAGCGGTTTCATGTACATGTTGAACAGGAGAGGCGAGAGGACCGACCCCTGAGGAACTCCACAAACGAGAGTCCTTGGGGTCGACCTCTGCCCCCCTGCCAACACCGACTGCAAGCGTCCCAGGAGATAGGAGGAGAACCACTGAAGAACTGTGCCTCCCACTCCCAATCCCCTGAGACGCCGCAGCAGGATACCATGGTCGATGGTATCGAAAGCCGCCGAGAGGTCTAATAGGACAAGGACAGAGGAATGTCCTCTGTCCCAGGCCCTCCAGAGATCATTCACCAGAGCGACCAATGCCGTCTCCGTGCTGTACCTGGGCCTGAAACCCGATTGGGACGGGTCTAGATAATCCGCTTCATCCAGAACCAGGGGGAGCTGATGCGCCACCACACTCTCAACAACCTTCGCAAGAAAGCGAAGGTTGGAGACCGGACGAAAGTTATTCAACACAGCTGGGTCCAGGGCAGGCTTCTTGAGGAGAGGTCTCACCACCGCCTCCTTCAAGACGGCGGGGAAATTACCTTCACTCAAAGAAGCAGATATAACTGCCTGGAACCAGTCTCGTGTCCTCTCCCGAGCTGCATAGACCAGCCAAGAAGGGCACAGGTCCAATAAACATGTGGTGGAGCTCAACCTCCCCATAATCCTGTCCACTTCCTCAGGGGTCACAGAATCAAACTCCTCCCAGATAATATCGACAAGACCGCCCGTGTCCTGATCGTCGGACTCTGCCCAGTTGGAGTCCAGACCGGTCCGAATCTGAGCGATTTTATCCAACAGATGTTGACCAAACTCCTCGGCACGACCCTGCAAGGGTTCCTCCCTCACCTCCTGATTAAGGACGGAGCGGGTCACCCTAAACAAGGCGGCCGGGCAATTATCTGCAGACACAATGAGAGCAGAGAAGTAATTACACCTCGCCGCCCTCATCGCTGCGAGATAAGACCTAATAAAGGTTCTTAGTCGTAACCGGTCGGATTCGGATCGGGTGGACCTCCAACAGCTCTCTAGGCCCCGTTTCCGATGCTTCATCTCCCAGAGCTCCATAGAGAACCATGCAGCTCGTTGGGATCTGCACCGGGTCAGGGGCCGCAAGGGTACAACTCGGTCAAGTGCCCCAGTGGCCGCCCTTTCCCAGGCCTCCACTAGGGCATCCGCTGAGTTGTGAGCAACGGAGGCAGGTGGGGACCCCAGCGCTGCCTGGAACCTGTCAGGATCCATTAAGCGCCTGGGGCGGTACCATCTGGTTGGCTCCGTACCCCCACGGCGGGGGGTGGCAAAACGGAAGACCAACCGCAGGAGGTAATGATCGGTCCATGACAGGGGCATAATAAATGGAGAGCCCCCACCAAGATCATCAAACCACCATCCAGATAAGAAAACCAGGTCAAATGTGTGGCCTCCCTCATGAGTTGGTTCAGAAATTACTTGCGTCAGGTCCATGGCCGTCATGGAAGCCATGAACTCCCGAGCTAACTCAGATGAACCTCCCAGGGATGGTAGATTGAAGTCACCCAAAACTATGAGTTTGGGGAACTCAATAACCAACCCAGAGAGGACATCGAGTAGCTCAGGCAGGGCTGCCGCTGCGCGACTAGGCGAAAAGTACACCAGCAGCAAGCCCAGCTGCGCTCCCGGACCAAATCTCAAAAAGAGAGACTCACACCCGACTATCTGAGGAACGGTGGTCTCCCGCGGACATAAGGTCTCCCTGATAGCTACCGCCACACCCCCGCCCCTACCTTGAGCCCGGGGCCGGTGAAGCCTGACCTCAATACCTGGGAAGATTCTAGAAAAGATAATCAAACAACAAATCAGCGAACACCTTGATGCAAACAAAGTTATCACTAAAAGCCAACATGGGTTTGTCAAAAACAGTTCATGCCAGACAAACCTTATTGCATTCTTTGACCAAGTGACAAAACTAGTGGACCAGAGGAATGCTGTAGATATAATTTACTTGGATTTCAGTAAGGCATTTGATAAAGTAGATCACAATCTACTACTTGATAAGATAGAAAAATGTGGGTTAGACAGCATCACCACCAGATGGATTCGTAGCTGGCTGACAGGCCATACTCAGCGTGTGGTCCTCAATGGAACTGCATCTACATGGAAGGAAGTGTGTAGTGGGGTGCCCCAGGGCTCTGTTCTGGGCCCAGTGCTCTTCAACATCTTCATCAACTATTTGGATGAGGGGATAGATGGGGAAATCATCAAATTTGCAGATGACACCAAGCTGGCAGGAATAGCCAATACTCCAGAAGATAGGCAGATGGACAGACTCGAACACTGTGCACTATCTAACAAGATGAAATTCAATTGTGAAAAAAGTAAGGTTCTGCATTTAGGCATGAAACATCAAATGCACAGGTATAGTATAGGTGGTACCTTGCTCGATAGTAGTAACTGTGAGAGAGATCTCAGAGTCCTAGTGGACAATTACTTAAATATGAGCCATATTTACATTTACATTACATATGGATGTAATATTAGCTATTATGGGCAAACAAAGGGCAGAATAATATGGCTGCAAATGTGGAGTCCTCTGTTCCATTTTGGAACAGGTTTTGGTCTCATCATTTCAGTATTGTTATGTATTGGGCTTGTGGTGTTACACCACATGCATTGCTGGAGCAGCTAACGGCTCTCCAGCAATCCAGACAAGCCATCTCCGGTCCTGCAATTGGTTAGCCCCAGGCTGCAAGAGTGGGTTCAAACCTATTGGCTGCCACCTAGGGGCTAGACTATATATTGTGGCTGGTTGCGGCCCAAGTGCCAGTACAGTTCCAGCAAGAATAAAAGTATGAGTTATCCTCAGCCTTGTGTCATCATTCCTGCTTCCAAGAGCCCACGACTTAACAGTGGCGACAAGGATGGGATCCTGCTTCGCCAATTAAGGCTGAAGTCAATGAGGGGTCGGCAGTACACGCTGGAGGGAAGAGGCATTCCCCCCCCTCTCTAGGCCGGCTAGTAAGCCATGCTAGCAGCCACGTGCTCAGAGGACGCATTCCCTGAGCCTAGAAGCAGGCTCCGAAGAACGCAGGAATCTGAGGGAAGATGCCGAAGGTCGGCAAACTAAGAGAGTTTGACGTGAAGCATCTGGAAGAATGGCTGTCTTACCTTTCACAAGTAGAGAACTATCTGAGAGCAAATCAAATTGTGGAGGAAGGCCTGAAGGCCGCCATGTTGCTTTGCGTGTGTGGCCCAGCAACTTTCGACCTAGCAGAGAACCTTTTCGTGCCGACACCCATCAAAGCAGTCTCATACACAGACCTTAAGAAGAAGCTAACCAGGCACTTCCAGCCCAAGATGTCGGAGATGGTGTGGCGATTCAAATTCGACCAAAGAGTGCAGCTACCCAGGGAGACAGCTTCAGAGTTTATTGCGGGCCTAAGGCAGGCCGCACGCCTTTGCAAGTTCTCAAACTTAGAAGAATGACTAAGAGACCGGCTCATCTGTGGCCTTTGGGACAGAACCCTTCAGCAGAGACTGTTTGCTAGACCCAATTTAACGTTTTCCGAGGCTCAGGACGAGGTGATGGTGGACGAAGCCTCCGGGGGTGCCGTGCAGACAGTTCAGCCCACCAAACTTTCAAAAGTCGAAGAATCAGTCCATCTTGAAGTCACCAAATGCGCTGGAGAATTGTCAGAAGAAGAAGAACCCGAAATCAACAAACTCCAAAGGCAACCCAACGCACAACACCGCAACAGCCACCAGAGAGAGAACGATTACAAGGCAGTTCTCTTACTGAGATGTAAAGGGGGCAGAGGCAACCATATTCGCGCCAACTGCAGATTTTTTTCGGCCACATGTAGAGCTTGTGGAAGAACTGGCCACATTGCAGTGGTTTGCAGAGCCCGCCAGAGAGACCGGCCACCCAAACACCAGTCAGAGGAACCGACTAGGAGAGGTACTGGGGCCCAGGGTCCAGTTAGTGTGAGATTCTTCAGAAGCTGGAGAAGTGTTTGTTGCACTGGGGCTCAACGTCCCCTCAAGCCTAAACTTAAGCTCTTGGTAGAGCTACAAGGAGTTCCATGTAAGATTGAGTTGGACTCCGGCTCTACAGTCTCAATCATTTTGTAAGACACATTTGACTTCGTGTGTAGGCGCAGTAACAATTGGGCTAAATTAAGACCCTCAGATATCATTTTAACGGATTTTCAGAATGCTCATGTTAAAATTAAGAGTGAAGCCACATTATTGGTAAAATTTAAAGGGTTTTTGGGGCACCTGGATGTAATAGCAGTAGGGGGCCAAATAACAAGTCTTATTGGACTTGATTGGTTTGATGCCTGAGGCATTCAGATTACTGGCATAAACCGGACACAAACTGCAGACCTCATGGCAGTATGCGAAGAATATGTGGATGTTTTTGATTCAACCCTAGGGACATACACTGGCCCGCCAATTTCTTTTAAGTTAGATCCTAATGTTGTTCCAATTAGGGTTAAACCTCGCAGGGTCCCCTTTGCCTTAAAGCACAACATTGACTCTGAAATAGATAAGCTTGTAGAACAGGGCGTGTTACAACCTGTTGGGGGGGGGGAGTGGGAAACTCCTATTGTCACCCCACTGAAGTCCAACGGGGAAATTCGCATTTGCGCTGATTATAAATGCACATTAAATAAGGCCCTCAAGCAACATCCTTACCTGGTTCCTGTAGTCAACCATATTTTAGCCTCCTTGCAACGGGGAACCATTTTTGCTAAACTTGATTTAGCACAGGCCTATCAGCAATTGCCGGTTGACAAGGCTACAGCAGCAGCTTAAATGATCGTGACTCACAGAGGGGCATTCAAAGTCAAACGCTTACAGTTTGGAGTCAGTGTTGCAACGGGTATTTTCCAAGGGATTATGGAATGTACACTTAAGGGTATCCAGGGTGTCTGCCCTTATTTTGATGATGTTCTTATTGCTGGGGAATCCCCAGAAGTGTTGGCCAGAAGGCTCAGGGCTGTTTTGCTGAGGCTTCGCATAGCAGGCCTCAAATTAAAGAAGAACAAGTGTAGTATTGGGGTCTCATCAACAGAATTCTTGGGTTTCCAAATTGATGCTAATGGTATTCACCCCACTGATTCTAAAGTGAAGGCCATCAAAATGGCTCCTAGGCCCAAATCAAAAGGAGAGCTGCAAGCATTTTTGGGTCTTCTAAACTTTTATCACACATTCCTACCTCATAAGGCAGCAATAGCAGAGCCCCTCCACAGGCTGCTTGACAAAAAAGCCCCTTGAAAATGGACTAACTTACATGAAAAAAGTTTCCAGGATTTGAAAGCACTTTTATCAGAAAAGTGCACTGTAACTCGTTACATAGAGTCTAAACCTGTATGTCTTGCATGTGATGAATCTCCCTATGGAGTGGGAGCAGTCTTAAGCCACACAGAGAAAAATGGGAAACAGGTCCCTATTGCATTTTACTCTAGGACTTTGTCCTCTGCTGAGCGCAACTATGCCCAGATTGACAAAGAGGCCCTGGCCATAGTTGCTGGAGTTAAGAAATTTCATGATTATTTATATGGCAGGGATTTTACTATCTACACTGACCACAAACATCTGTTGGGACTGTTCACAACAGACAAACAACCCCCCCCCCCACATACTATCTCCAAGAATGTTGAGATGGTCTATTTTTTGTCTGCATACAATTTTAAGTTAATTTATAAACCAGGAAAGGAAATGGGCCATGCTGATGGCCTCAGCAGACTACCCCTGGAAATAAATATGTATTAGCTTAGGGGAAACATGGACTTTCAGTAGTATACTATCTTTTTATCCTCTTTACACTTGTTCTTTTTTTCTCTTTTTTCAGTCTTATTTATTCCTTAAGTAAGGTAAACATAATGGGATGGTTTACATGACAAAAATAGAATCAAATATTTAAATGTAATTAACTTTGATAAAATCTTAGCCAGTAAGAATGTTTTGAACATTGTGAGAAAAACAAATGTAAACAAAAACAGTAAACAGAATCTATGATGAGGCAACCAGAATGACTAGATAGAAAAGGAATATTATATTGATGTGATTATTATTTGCAGAAATAATATTATTTGCAGACATAATAAATTTTCTAGTCAAATGTTTCTATCAAAACAATAAGAATTGTATTAATTTAAGGTTGTGGCTGGATGGAGTCACTGAAGCAGTAGGCATGAGCTTAAATGGACTCCAGAAGATGGTATAGGAAAGGAAGACCTGGAGCAACGTTGTCCATAGGGTCACGATGGGTCGGACACGACTTTGCAGCTAACAACAACAAGGTTGTAAAAGAGAACATTATGGGAAGAAGAGGAAATCAAATAAAGCTATTATGTGGATTCTAGATTATAGAAACCAATTGTTAGCAAATGTTTTTTTTAAATGAAAACCCAGACAACATACTGTTTACCAAATATTAAGGTGACCATGTTAAAAAATTAATAAAATACTTTATATTATAAAAAAAAGAATTGTATTTGCTTAATGTGGAAAAATTGTTATTATGAGAAGAAGAGAGGATATACTGGTGGGTGTAACATTGGACTTAGTTGGAAAAACTTATATGTATCACTGAATTATTAATGGACTCACTCATCATGTTGTCTATTGAGCACTTGATTGTGAAAATAGAAAATTAATAAAACATTTATAAAAAAATGCCGGGGGAAAAATAGTAAACAAATTAACCACACATCTGCTGATGTTTGCTTAATGTGGACAAAGGTCTCTACAGGATTCCCAACTGCAATATTACAGTCTATGCAGTCCTTATATATGCAAGGGCATCAAACTACATGCATTAATACAGTCTCTGCACTCAGTTGTCTTAGATTATAACTATGTGAATTGAGTTCATGCCCTAAACAAAGCTACCAATAATTCCTTCTTTTTAATTATAAACAGGGCTTTTTTTCTCATAGAATGCTCAGAACGGCGTTCCGGCACCTTTTTTCTGCAAAAAAAAAAAAAAAAAAAAGCTTTTTCACAAGCTGTGCTGCTATTGGCTTTTGAAAGCCTATTGCAGGGAGGCAACCTTAGCTCTTTTATGACTCATGGACTTCAACTCCCAGAATTCCTGAGTCAGCTATGCTATTGGCTTTCAAAAGCCAATAGGAATTGCTGCTGAGCTTGCCAAAAGACCCGGCCAGCAAACGTTGCACAGGAAAGTTGTCTGCAGCAAAGGCAGGAACTTTGCACCCCTCCCTGCTGCCCAACTACACCATCTCAACTAGGCAAGTAAGATATCTGCAAATAGGATGGCAATAAACAATTTAGGCTGCATTTACAACAGGGCTTTTCAACCTTTTCGGAAATTGTACCACTTTTAGGACATGACAATATTCAAGCACCACCAGTGCTTAACAAGGAGTCAAAAACTTGATGACTAAAAAAAAGGGGGGTGTATTTTGGGTTTCATTGGTTAGATTCATTTATTGTTATAGAAATGGCTAGTTTATAATGTTATAGAAAAGTAAAAAGTTGAGGTTCAATGTTAATGCTTCCTTCTACTCCTGCAACAGAGGAAGTCAGAAGTCAATGCCTTTTCTTTTTCCCTTCTCCCCCTCACTTTTCCCTTTTTCTCTCACCCTTCGCTCGCAAAAGCCCCCCCCACTCACTCACACTTTGCGCACAAAAGCCTCCAGTCGCTCTCACTCACTCCTCCATCTCTTTCAAAGGCACCTCGTTCAGTCTTTCCCCCACTCACTCCATCTCTTTCAAAGGCCTCTTGCTCACTTGCTCACTTACTGCCCCTTTGCTTCCAAATGCCATTTGCTCGTTCACACACTCACTCACTGCCCCATCACTTCTAAATGCTTCTAAACACCACTTGCTCACTCACCTACTGCATTTGGAAGTGACAGGGCAGTAAGTGAACGAGTGCCGAGGCTGGAGGCCATCAGCTGTTCAGTGCTGGAGATGCCGGGCAGCCCGATGCAGCACTCCATGGCTGGGGCATCTTCAGCTGGTGTCAGGGATGGTACCGGAGGCAGCACCTCTGAGTTCCGGCACCTTTTTTTTTTTTAAAAAAAAGCATTGATTATAAATATTTTTATTATGATTTTATCTTTTTATCCCATTTATATCCCGCCCTTCTCCGAAGACTCAGGGCGGCTTACAATCTAAAAAGCACAAATCAATGTCCTTAGCAATAGCCTTCATTCTATGTATATGCCTGCTTATTAGGGTTTTCGCCCCCCCCCCAGCGGCATTTTTACAAAGTCAGCTTATTGCCCCCAACAATCTTGGTCCTCATTTTACCTACCTCAGAAGGATGGAAGGCTGAGTCAACCTTGACCCTGGTGGGACTCGAACCTGCACTAATTGCAGGCAGCTGGTGTTATTTAAGGAGGCATTAGCCCAATGCTCCATCAAGGCTCATTCATAAGATTAAAATCCAAAACTAAAAAAAGAACAAAGACAAAACATAACTGAACAAAAACTTTAAAAATAAATGTGAATCAGCAAACTAAAGAGAGAAAGTAGATTCTATTTCACTAAATATCTAGGAGTCTACTTGCCTTGCAATGTTTACTTATAGGGTTTTGAATTTATGTTTTATTATGGGAAAGTGGCAACATACCAGCTGAAATTCTCTAGAACTCTCTTTTGCCAACATTATCAGAGTCAACATGTGAGATGGACTGGTATATCAATGTGATAAATCAATACAATACAATAAATTCTGACTCTGTTTCAGTCAGCAATATATAGTCATCCTTACGTGGGTTAGGACACTGAGCTTGTCGATCAGAAGGTCGGCAGTTTGGTGGATCAAATCCCGAGTGCCACGTAGCAGAGTGAGCACCTGTTACTCGTCCCAGCTTCTGCCCACCTAGCAGTTCGAAAGCACGTAAAAATGCAAGTAGAAAAATAGGGACCACTATGGTGGGAAGGTAACAGCGTTCCATGCTAGTCATGCCGGCCACATGACCACGGAGATGTCCTCGGACAAGCGCTGGCTCTTCGGCTTTGAAACGGAGATGAGCACCGGCCCCTAGAGTCCGAAACGACTAGCACGCATGTGCGGGGGAACCTTTACCTTTACCTTACGAACTACATTTATGAACTGAATACTCCTTTAAATAATCAATAAAGGATTCATTGTGAAGCACCACATTCATGTGATTCTAGCTTAAAACTGGTCTAATGATATAGCCCTCTGCTATATCGTTAGGAAGCAGTTACCACTTGATTGTTGCTAAGGAAGACACGATACCCTTTGAGCAAATACTGCAAAATAGTTTTCAGGCATTTAAATCAAATAATAAGAAAACAAAACAAAGCCCAGAAACCATTACGCTGATGGTTTCAGGGTGAGGTATCATCAATATGCGGATGATACCCAGCTTTTCATCTCCACCCCGAACCAACCCAGTGATGCCCTCGACATGATGTCCCGGTGCCTGGAAGTGGTACGAATCTGGATGGGGAAGAACAGGCTCCAGCTCAACCTGGCCAAGACTGAGTGGCTTTACGTATCGGCATCTCGTATAGTCCAAGATCTTCCATCTTTGGTTATAGGGGGAGAGGTGTTGCCTCTCGTTGATAGGGTGCACAACTTAGGCATCCTTCTGGATGCACGACTCAGTTTAGAAGATCATGTTGGAGTCGTGGCCAGGGGGGCATTTGCATAGGTTCGCCTGGTGCGCCAGTTGCGACCCTATCTGGACCAAGATGCTTTATGTACGGTCACTCATGCGCTCGTCACCTCCTGGGTAGATTACTGCAATGCTCTCTACATGGGGCTGCCCTTGAAGACCACCCGGATGCTTCAGCTGGTGCAGAATGCGGCCGCGTGAGTTGTGATGGGAGCATCCCGATACTCCCATATTACACCCCTCCTGCATGAGCTGCATTGGCTACCGGTTGCCCTCCGGGTGAGATTCAAGGTGCTGGTTCTTACCTATAAAGCCCTACATGGCTTAGGCCTGGGATATTTGCAGGACTGTCTGCTGCCAGGAACGTTTTCCCATCTCCCTGTGCGCTCACACAGAGAGGGCCTCCTCAGGGTGCCGTCGGCCAGACAATGTTGCCTGGTGACCCCCAGGGGGAGGGCCTTCTCTGTTGGGGCACATGCTTGGTGGAATCAACTCCCCCGGGAGCTCCAGATGGCCCCAGACCTTCAGTCCTTTCACCATGACCTTAAGACATATCTTTTCCAACAGGCCGACCTGGACTGATGATAATGGGGTTTTTAATTATGATTTTAAATGTTTTTATTGGTTTTAGTGGGACTTTGACACAATTTAATTTTTTTTTAATATTTGTATTTATTTGTATTTTATTGTTGTTATCCGCCCTGAGTCCTTCAGGAGATAGGGTGGCATACAAGTCTCATTATAAATATTATAAATAAATAATAGTTGATTCCCACCTGCTTGATATAGCTTGCTCTAGAGCAGGGGTGTAAAACTACTGGGCTGCAGGTTGGTTTCATCATACCGAAGCTGAGCCCACCCCATTGCCGGCAATGCAAAAAGAGTTGCGATATGTCACGACACGTCACATGACGTCATGAGTTTGACACCCATGCCTTAGAGCAGGGATAGGCAACCTTGGCTCTTTTATGATTTGTGGACTTCAACTCCCAGAATTCTGGGAGTTGAAGTCCACGAGTCATAAAAGAGCCAAGGTTGCCTACCCCTGCCCTAGAGACATAAGATTAGCCACAGCTTATTTACTGCATGATCAAATTATAGCTTTCTTGCTTCATGATAGATTTCAAATTTCACCAAATGACAGAGTCACTGTATATAGCAGACATGTCAAACACAAGGCCCGGGGGCCGGATGCAGCCCACAAAGTGGTTTCATGTGGCCCGTGAAGCCAACCTGGAAACAGTGAGGGAACGGCCCCCACTGCCTTGGCCCTGGCCCAGAGACCCTCCTTCTGCCAGAGACCCTCAGATCTGTCCCACTCCTGCCCAGGCCCCCATAGGCACCCTTGATGCGAACAATGTAGAGCTGGCCACGCCCACCCAGTAGGCCATACACAGTCTAGCCACGCCCACCCTGGCCATACCCACCCGGCCCCTTGAGGGCAACTGCAATGCTGATGCGGCCCTCAATGAAATTGAGTTTGACACCCCTGGTATACAGCATCTCTTTTGCGTGGAATGGCAAACCAGCATACATACAGATATGACCTGTGAGGCAGGTTTCATCCTTTTATTCTATATACTTTAACTTAATTCTTTATACTTTAACTCCAATTTCATCAGCTGTTATTTTTTCTTTATTTAATGTAAGAGTGGAAACTCAGAGACAGTGGGCTATATTTAGTACCTAAATCCCTTATTTGTGTCCCACTGAGCACCCCAAGATCACAGTTAATCAAAAACTAAAGGAAACAAGCATATGAAGCTTTAATAATTTAACAACTACAGGTAGACCTCAACTTACGATCACAACTGGGACTAGAATCTTAGTTCTTGAACAAAGTGTTTGTAAGCTAGATATCATATGACTGCCTCATTCAATGACCACAATTGTGGCACTCCCAGTAGCAATTGTTAAGTGATCTCATGGGTTGCTAAGTGGATGGATTCCTAAGTAAGGAATCCTAAGTAAGGAGTGGGTGTGCCTCACAGACTTAGGGAGACCCTGGGAGATCCAGCACAAGCCCTGAAACAGTTTCTATCTTTCCAGAGGTGAAAATCCTCCTGCCAAAATCCAAGCAGGATTTTCAGCCCCTGAGCAGAGAGACACTCATGCATCTCCACCACCTCACCTGAACCACCCCACACATCTTACCTTACTGCACTTTCTCTCCACTCAGGCTGAAAATCCTGCTTGGATTTTGGCTTTCTTTCATCTATGGAGACTGGCTGAAAGAGACCTCTGCCAAAGGATTTCAGTTCCATGCCTTCTTGGATTTTGGTAGGGAGTTTGTTCAACTAGCCCCAGAGACAAGAAAGAATCCGTTAAGAGGCACAGGCTTGCAACCTTCTCAACCAGCTTCCCCATTGACTTAATGGTGAAGCCAGCAGAGAAGATAGCAGTGTGATCACATGATTCAGGGCATGTAACAACCTGTCATAAGTACAAACAGGTACTCAAACAACCCGATCAAAATCACATGATTACATGTTTGTGCATGTGTGTGCGTGTGGATGTCATTTTGCTCAGAAGTGTTTTATAAGCTATAAATAAACCTTTCTGATGCCCCCATTAATTTAGAATAGAATAGAATAGAATAGAATAGAATAGAATAGAATAGAATAGAATAGAATAGAATAGAATAGAATAGAATAGAATAGAATAGAATAGAATAGAATAGAATAGAATAGAATAGAATAGAATAGAATAGAATAGGAACTGGAAGGGATCTTGGAGGTCTTCTAGTCCAGCCCCCTGCTCAAGCAGGAGAACATATACCATCCCAGAAAAGTGACTCTCTAGTCTCTTCTTAAAAATCTCCAGTGATGGAGCACCCACAATTTCTGGAGGCAAGCTGTACCATTGTTTAATTGATCTCACTATCAGGAAGTTTCTCATTAATTCCAGGTTGCTTCTCACGTTGATCAGTTTTCAACCATTGTTTCTCATCCTTCCCTTTGGTGCTTTGGTGAATAATGTGACAGCCCCTTCTTTGTGGCAGCCCCTCAAATACTGGAAAACTACTATCATATCTCCCATGTTTGTTCTTTTCTTTAGACTAGCCAAACCCAAGTCCCGCAGCCAATCTTCATATGTTTTAGTCTCCAGGCCTTTGATCATCTTGGTTGCTCTTCCCTGAACTTTTTCCAAAGTATCAACATCTTTTTTGTGATATGGTGACCAAAATTGGCTGCAGTATTCCAGGTATGGTTTTACTACAGTTTTATAAAGGTAAAGGCAAAGTTTCCCCTGCACATGCGTGCTAGTAGTTTCCAACTCTAGGGGCCGGTGCTCATCTCCGTTTAAAAGCTGAAGAGCCAGCGCTTGTCTGAGGACGTCTCCGTGGTCATGTGGCCGGCATGACTAGACGCCAAAGGTGCACGGAACACTGTTACCTTCCCACCGTAGTGGTCCCTATTTTTCTACTTGCATTTTTTTCTACGTGCTTTCAAACTGCTAGGTTATTATTATTATTATTATTAATTTTATTTATATACCGCCCTTCTCCCGAAGGACTCAGGGCGGTAAACAGGGCAATGCATGTTAAAAGACAAAATACAAAATACAAAAATTAAAAGGGATTAAACAGAATGCCCACAACTCTTACAATAAGTTAAAACACAATAAAAAAGTTAAAACACATTAATAAAACCCAACCCCATCCCATCAGGCCAGGCCAGCTTGTTTGAAGAGGTAAGTCTTTAGATCGCGCCAGAAGGAGCGGAGGTCGGGCGCCATCCGGAGCTCAACCGGAAGATGGTTCCATAAATCCGGCACGCCCACAGAGAACGCCCTCCCCCTGGGGGCCACCAGTCAGCATTCTTTGACCGGTGGCACCCTGAGGAGGCCCTCTCTGTGGGAGCGTACTGGGCGGAGGGAAGTTGATGCCGGCCACAGGTGCTCCCTAAGGTATTCCGGACCCATGCCATGTAGGGCTTTGTAGGTCATTACTGACACCTTGAATCTCACCCGGAAGACAACTGGAAGCCAATGCAGCTCGCGGAGCAGAGGTGTAACATGGGAGTATCGGGAAACTCCCAACACAACTCTCGCGGCTGCATTCTGTACCAGTTGGAGCCTACAAGGGCAGCCCCATGTAGAGAGCGTTGCAGTAGTCCAAGCGAGAGGTCACGAGCGCGTGAGTGACTGTACGTAAGGCATCCCGGTCTAGATAGAGCCGTAACTGGCGCACCAGGCGGACCTGGGCGAAGGCCCCCCTAGTCACAGCTACTATATGGTCTTCTAAAGAAAGCTGTGAATCTAGGAGGACTCCCAAGTTGCGAGCCCTATCTACGGGGGGTAATAACTCACCCCCCCCATAGAAAGAGATGGAATATCCTGAATATCCCGAGATGCCGGTACGCACAGCCACTCAGTCTTGTCAGAGTTGGGTTGAAGCCTGTTCCTCCCCATCCAGACCCGAACCGCCTCCAGGCAGCGGGACATCACGTCGAGGGCATCACTGGGGTGGTTTGGGGTCGAAATGAAAAGCTGGGTATCATCAGCATACTGATGATACCCAACTCCAAAACCACGAATGATCTTACCCAGCGGTTTCATGTAGATGTTGAACAGGAGAGGTGAGAGGACCGACCCCTGAGGGACTCCACAAGCGAGAGGCCTCGAGGTCGACCTCTGCCCCCCTGCCAACACCGACTGTGAAGGTCCCAGGAGATAGGAGGAGAACCACTGAAAAACTGTGCCTCCCACTCCCAATCCCCTGAGACGCCGCAGCAAGATACCATGGTCGATGGTATCGAAAGCCGCTGAGAGGTCTAATAGGACTAGGACAGAGGAATATCCCCTGTCCTGAGCCCTCCAGAGATCATTCACCAGCACGACCAATGCCGTCTCCGTGCTGTACCCAGGCCTGAAGCCCGATTGGTACGGGTCTAGATAATCTGCTTCATCCAGAACCAGAGGGAGCTGAAGTGCCACCACGCTCTCAACAACCTTCGCAAGAAAGCTTATTTAAAACAGCTGGGTCCGGACTTCCGGTGGCTGCGCGGCGCCGGAGACAGCCTTCCCGGGCTGCCCGCGGCTCAGCTGAGTGATTTTCGCCCGAAACAGCGCCGATCAGCTGTTCGGGCAAATTCGAAGCCCCCTCCTCGGGAGAAGAGGAGGGGGTGAGGCCCCAGGTAGGGGTAGAGTTCTCCGGGGCCGCCTGAGCTTGGAGCTTGGGCGGCTGAAGGATTGAACTCCCCCGAAGCCTGGGTTGCTCCCAGCTGGCTGCGTCTCTGCTCCGGATTTCTTGGAGCAGAGCCAGGCGTCTGCGACCACCCCTGCCTGAAGGAAGGACTATGGATTAAAAGGAGCAGGCAGAGCGGTACAAGAGGAAAAGGTGAAGAGGATTATTTTATTTTACTCTCGAGCTTGATGGACTTTTTAAACTTAAAGTGAAAGTGCGTCACAATTGAAAGTAAAAGATGGCGGCTAAACCTCCCCCTAAAACTCTTCGGAGTGGTGGATCTTCTCCGGTGCAACAATCATCATTACAGGCGTTGCATCCTCCTGATGTATTGACACCGAAGGACTTACGAGATGCTCTTGAAAAACATGCCCAGGTAATTTTGGAATCAATGGGTGATAAATTTGCACAGATGGAGGAGAAATTGGAGGAGAGAATGGAAGAGAGGATGGAACAGAAGTTCAGCGTGATGAAGGTAGACATTTTGTCTTCAGTGCATAAAGTGGCGGAATGTGTGGAAGATTTGGATGAAAAAGTGGATGATTTGATTCAAAAGAATGCCATATTAGAAGCAAAAGTACGGGAGAATGAAGATTTAAGAGACAAAATGGAAAGAGAATTAAGTCTTGCTCAATATTACCAGATGCAGTTTGCTGTTAGAATTAGAGGTTTAAAAGAGAATACTAAGGAAGATTTAAAGCAGCTGGTTTCTGAGGCTCTCGAAGTGGTATTGAAGCAGCCAGCATCTGAAATAAGAGAAGGTATGGATAAAGTGTTCCGTGTGAATTCATGGATTGCTAGACAGAGAAAGTTGCCTAGAGATGTGGTGGTTTACTTTGCAAAAAGAGAAATCAGAGATGAAGTTATACAAGCTGCCTATGATGCTAAAGTTGTGATTGCTGATCAAGAAGTCTTGGTTTTAAAAGAAATTCCTCCAAAGATTTTAAGGAGAAGGAAGGATTTTACATTTCTTGTGCAAGAGCTCAAGCAACGAGATACAAGGTTCAGATGGGAGATTCCAGATGGGTTGATGGTGATGCATGAAGGTAAAAGGTACCGGCTGATTACTGTGAAGCAAGCGCGTGATTTCTACAATAATGTTTTAAAAGCAACCCCATTAACACTTCTGGAAGCTGTAAAGGGATCTGGAGAAGGAGAACATCAAGAGGATGAAGCAGAGGAAAACGGTGCTGGAGGAGATCAAGCTATAACTTCTTTGGATGATCCTAGAGAGCAAAGGGTAACGCGTGCTGCTTTAAAACGAGCAAAGAAAATAAAAGAACAAGACCAGCAAAAGTCTTTGGAACTTCCACAACGTACTTACAGCCAAGCGGTGGGAGGAGCACGGCCTAAAGAAGATAGTCCTATCAAAGCAGTGCTCCAAGAGCTTTGGGAGGATATGCATGGCAACTAAATTTTTTAACTTGGAAAGTTAATGGACTAAATTCACCACAGAAGAGGAAGAAAGTTTTTCAATATTTAAAACAATTCAAGATAGATGTTATATGTTTGCAAGAAACGCATATTAGAGTTTTGGATCAAAAGTATTTATCGAATTCAAGGTTGGGTACGCAATTTGTCGCTTCTGCAATGAATAAGAAAAATGGAGTGGTTGTTTATGTTAAAAGTGCCTTAACAGCAGACTTAATTGAAGCAGATAAGCATGGAAGATACGTTATGATAGAGCTGCTGTTAGAAGGTAAAAAGACGCTTTTAGTTGGATTATATGCACCTAATCAACAACAAGCTGACTTTTTTAGTTTACTTCACACAAAGCTTACCCAGTTGGATTATAAATCTTTTATTTTTATGGGGGATTGGAATGGTGTTTTGGATGTACAGATGGATAAGGCTGGAGCTTTTAAGCGCATTCCAAGTCATGCTAGACTGCCTAAATCTTTTTTTGAAATGAAGGATGACTTGGAACTGCGAGATATTTGGCGTGAGAGACACTTGCAGGAAAAGGATTACACTTTTTATTCTGATAGACATCAATCTTTTTCGAGGATTGATTTTATTTTGTTGACTAATGACTTTTTTTTGAGGACTAAAAAGGTGAAGATTTGTGCAAGAACTATCTCTGATCATAGTCCAGTTTGGTTAGAGATTGATAAGGAGAAAAGAGACAGGCTCTCGTGGCGCGTAAATGAGAATTTGTTTAGAAATCAGAGAAATGTGGAAGAATGCAAACAGCGGATGAAGGATTTTTTTGAAAGTAATATGAACAAGGGTACCTCTATGGATATGGTGTGGGATGCTAGCAAGGCCTATAGGAGAGGGGTGTTGATATATATGAATAATAAACATAGACGTGCTGTGGAAGCTAGGAGGAAAGAACTGGAGAATGAAATAAAGGAAAAAGAAAAGGCTTTGATTTTGAACTCAGAGGATGTGAAGACTAAGGAGGCTATTAAACTGTTAAGAGGACAATTTGATAAATTAATGGCTGACCAAGTGGCAACCAATCTGCGGTTTGCCAGGCATAATACTTTTTGCAACGCTAATAAACCAGGTAGATGGTTAGCTTATAGATTGAGGAAAAAACAAAGGGTTTCTAATATAGATAAGATTGAGCATAAAGGAAGGGTTGTGTTTCAACAGGACCTTATCAGGGACGCTTTTGTGGATTTTTATTCTAAATTATATGCTAAGGAGAAAATTAATGAAAAAGACATTGATATATATTTGGAGAATGCTAGCATCCCGGTTCTTACGCAAGTACAAAAAGAGGGGATTAATCAATTGATTACAGAAGAAGAAATTTTTACAGCAATTAAGGAACTGAAGGTGGATAAAGCACCAGGTACGGATGGTTTGACTGCGGCCTATTACAAAAATTTACAATTAGAGATGATAAAACCGTTAAAGGAACTGTTCCAGACAATCCAGAGGGGGGGAAAGGTGCCACCGTCTTGGAGAACAGCTTTTATTTCCTTGATTCCGAAGGAAGACCAAGATGCTACTCAAGTTAAAAATTACAGACCGATATCGCTTTTAAATACAGATTATAAGATATTTGCTAAGGTTTTGGCTAATAGACTGATGAGGGTTCTGCAACAGGTGATTCATGGGGACCAAACGGGGTTTATTAGTGGTAGGCAAATGAAAAATAATGTGAGGCATATAGTTGATGTGTTAGAGTTTTTGGAAAGGAACAACCAGATCTCTGCGGCGCTAATTTTTTTAGATGCTGAAAAAGCTTTTGATCAATTGAATTGGCAATTTTTGTTGAAAGTTTTAGACAAAATGGATTTTGGGGAAAATTTTTTGCAACCGATTAGGGCATTATATCAAAAACAAACTGCCCGAATTATAGTTAATAATAGCTTGACAGAAGCATGTAATATTGAGAAGGGCACAAGGCAAGGGTGTCCGTTATCGCCCTTGTTATTTGTGTTAACATTAGAGATATTATTGGTTAAAATACGGAATTCGGAAAAAATTAAGGGGATACAAATTAGAGATCAGGATTATAGATTGAGAGCATTCGCAGATGATCTGGTTGTTACAGTGACCCAGCCAGAGAACTCTGTTGTGGACCTGATGGAGATAATAAAAACAATATGGGAAGGTTTCTGGATTTAAAGTTAATACACAGAAAACCAAAATTTTGGCCAGAAATATGACAGTTTCGCAAAAGGCTCTCTTAGAAGGACTAACTGGATTTGAGATTGTTAAAAGGGTTAAATATTTGGGGGTGTTTTTGTCGCCCTCTAATACAAAGTTATATAAAAATAATTATGAAAAACTATGGGTGAAAACTCAAAAAGAATTGGAGAGTTGGGAAAAATTGCAATTGTCTTTGTTGGGACGGATTGCAGCAGTGAAAATGAATGTCCTGCCTAAATTTTTATTTTTATTTCAAATGATACCGATTCTTAAGAAAGATTCTAATTTGGAGGAATGGCAGCGAGGTATCAATAAATTTGTGTGGGCAGGGAAAAAGCCACGAGTTAAACTTAAGATTATGCAGGATACTCGTGAGAGAGGTGGGCTTAAAATGCCCAATTTTAAACTATATTATGAAGCTGCTGCATTAGTAGGAATAAGTGATTGGATTAATTTGACACAAGAGAGATTATTAAATCTTGAGGGCCATGATTTGTTGTTTGGCTGGCATGCATATTTGTTGTATGACAAGAAGGTAGACAATGTGTTTAGAGTGCATATTTTAAGACAGGCATTGCTGAGAGTTTGGAAGAAGTACAGACATAAGTTAGATTGCAAGATACCACTGTGGGCAATTCCAAAACACGCAATAGAAAATATACATGCTGGTTTCAAACATGATGTGACTACGTACAAGGAGATTCTAAGTTTGGAAAGAAATGTCTGGTGTTTGAAATCATACTGTATAGCCTCTTGCGAGAAGAGAAGGTTGTTCAAAACTGGTTTCAATATACTCAGTTACGGGCCAGGTGGAAAGAAGATCAGAAAAATGGTTTTACAATGACTGATGAAAATTTGATAAAGCAAATTAGAAATCAGGGACCAGCACATATTAAACGGATATATCTTGCGTTGATAGAGATTGATTCAGAAACAGAACTTGTTAAGGATTGTATGATAAAATGGGCCCAAAACATCCAGGAAGTTATCACAATGGACACGTGGGAAAAGATTTGGGTGAGGAACGTAAAATTTACAAAAGCTCAAAATTTAAGAGAGAATTTTTACAAAATGCTTTATAGATGGCATTTAGATCCTAAAAAGCTTGCAAGTATGTATCCGAATTATCAGCCTAAATGTTGGAGGTGCGGTGATGAAGATGCAACATATTTTCACATATGGTGGACATGTAAAAAGGTTAAGGCTTTTTGGATAAAAGTTTGGTGGAACATGCAGAAGATTTTTAAACAGAGGATAAAGTTTTGTCCGCAACTTTTTCTGTTGGGAATAATTACAGATGCTACAGTTGTGGACACTAAGTTGATGTTGAATTTAATTACGTAATTAATTAATTACGAAGGGAGGGGGAGGGGGGGTTTTAAAGAAAAATTGTATGTTAAAACTTTTTAATAAAAAAAAAAACAGCTGGGTCCAAGGCAGGCTTCTTGAGGAGAGGTCTCACCACCGCCTCCTTCAAGGCGGCAGGGAAACTACCCTCACTCAAAGAGGCAGATATAACCGCCTGGAACCAGCCTCGTGTCCCCTCCCAAGCTGCGTAGACCAGCCAGGAAGGGCATGGGTCCAATAAACATGTGGTGGAGCTCAGCCTCCCCATAATCCTGTCCACTTCCTCCGGAGTTACAGGATCAAACTCCTCCCAGATAACATTGACAACACCACCCGTGTCCTGATCGTCAGACTCTGCCCAGTCGGAGTCCAAACCGGTCCGAATCCGAGCGATTTTGTCCAACAGATGTTGACTAAACTCTTCAGCATGCCCCTGCAAGGGTTCCTCACTCACCTCCTGATTAAGGAGGGAGCGGGTCACCCTAACCAGGGCGGCCGGGCGATTATTTGCGGACGCGATAAGGGTAGCGAAGTAATTAGACCTCGCCACCCTCATCGCCGCGAGATAAGACCTAATATGGGTTCTTAGTCGCAATCGGTCGGATTCAGATCGGCTGGATCTCCAACCGCTCTCTAGGCCCCGTCTCCGACGCTTCATCTCCCGAAGCTCCGCGGAGAACCATGGAGCCCACTGGGATCTGCGCCGGGTCAGGGGCCACAAGGGTACAACTCGGTCAAGTGCCTCCGTGGCCATCCTTTCCCAGGCTTCCACTAAGGCATGTGCCGAGCTGTGAGCAGAGGAGGCAGGTGGGGACCCCAGCGCTGCCTGGAACCTGTCAGGGTCCATTAGGTGCCTGGGGCGGTACCATCTAATTGACTCCACACACCCACGGCGGGGAGTGGCAAGACGGAAGACCAGCCGCAGGAGATGATGATCGGTCCATGACAGGGGTATAACAGTTGGGGAGCCCCCACCAAGATCATCTAACCACCGTCCAGATAAGAAAACCAAGTCAAGGTTGGCAGAAGCTGGGATGAGTAACAGGCGCTCACTCTGTTACGCGGCACTTGGGATTTGACCCACCAAACTGCCAACCTTCTGATCGACAAGCTCAGCGTCCTAACCCACTGAGCCACCACGTCCCTTAGGGTTTTATAAAGCGGTAATAATACTTCGAGTTATCTTGATTCTATGTCTCCGTTTATACAACCCAAGATTGCATTAACTTTTTTGGTTGCTGCTGCATACTGCTGGATCATAGTCAACTGATAATACACTAGGACTCCAAGGTCCCTCTCACAGTTACTGCTTTTAAGCCAGGTGTCAGAATCCATTTATATTCCATTCCCAAACTCCCTATCTGTGCAAACCTAAATCTCACCCCCTTATTGGATTCTGCCATTCCCAAGGAGGGGAAGAGAAGATGTTAATTGGCCATCTCTATCCCTTAGACGCAAGTTTGTTTATTCAGCCTGCTGGAGGCCATCACAAAGACCAGGGAAGAAAACCTTTGATTTAATAAGAACAAAGAAAGGTGGGGGGATTCTGGTTTGTATCTCCGACTGGAATGTGAAGGGGAGGAAGTAACAATGTTGTAAATGTACTGATGTTTCTTTTTTCCCATGAGGGGTTTTGACACATGGAACTTGACAGATCTGAGACTGACCAAATGGTCTGAGGGGAGGGGTTTTTACTCGGGGACACTTTAAATGTATCAATCTGTGACACAGTTTACAGATCCAGTCTAGATTATCCACTGCCAACTATGTTTTAGTAAAAGTTCCTGTTTGGACAATCCTGTCTCCAAGAGTTCTTCTTTCCTAAGATGTAGATTGGGGTGGGTTTTGACATTAGACAGGATCTGCATTAAGAGTCAACCTGGAAGGGAGAACCTTACTGGGGGACTTTGCAAAAAATACAATGTCTAACAATGAAGCAAGGGAGGAGGAAAGCCCCAAGGAAAGGGAACTTCCCCCCCCGAACAAAACTCCACCAATGATCGGAAGCTGAAGCATCATATTCCTCCAGGGAAGAGGTGGTGGAGACGCATGATCTCAAACCGTGGTGGTCGATGGGCGTTGGAAGGAAAAGCGAGTGGGAAAAGGCATCAAGGAAAGTAACCCTGAGGTGGGGCGGCCGCCAACCCGAATGGAGGCAAGAGATGGAGAACTCCCTGCACGTCAGTGAAGAGGAGTGGATCCTAGAGAAAGCTATTGACCTGATGAAGAAAACCCTTAGCTCACTAAGATAAGAGAGAAGAAACCTGAATACCACAGCCGCAGCAGCGCCTGGGGCCGCAACTGGAGAGACATTGGGGGGGATCCAAAACATGCAACACCAGGGCCATCCACTGGACCAGGAACTGCCGCCTCAGCAGCACCCCCCCACCAAACCACAGACATGGATCAGGATGGGGGGCAATACTGGCCACTGCGCAGACACCGATCCATTCAAAGACTACTGCCCCTGTAATCAAAATTCAGAGGAGAGCCACCACACTTGGGGTTTTTCCTAACCCAAATCCTCAGCTATATGGAAGAATACAGATGGGACATCCCCAATAACAAAGCCTGCATCCACATTGTGCAATCTACCCTAGATGGACCAGCTGCAGACTGGGTGGTGAGCCTGCATGACTCCAATTCCCCAGAACTCAATGACTTCAACCGATTCATGTCATCCTTGAGGAGGTGGTTTGAGGACCCTATGGCTGATTTTAATGCCCGGGACAGAATCAAAATGGTGAGGCAGGGCAGACAGCCAGTGGCTGAATACACACAAGAATTCACAGCCATTGCCAGCAAGCTGAACTGGCTGGAAGACATCCTCCTTAGCCATTTCAAAGACGGGCTAAACTACGACCTGTATGACGCTTGCCTGCCTCAAGGAGACCCACACCATCTCGATGACTGGTATGTCCTGGCAGAGGAGGTAGAGATAGACCTACTAAAAAGGCACCACCAGGGAAAACCATGGGGCTGCACAGCCCGAGCAAACATGCAAGCAAGCGAAACCACCGTCCAAGGCTAGGAAATCAACAGGCTGTTTAAAATGCAGGAGAGGGTCACCGCACTGCAGAAATCTGCTCAAAAGCCCCTCAGTGCAAATCAGAGGCATAACCCTCCAAGAGACCAGGGAAGTCCCGAGGCAACCCAAAAGAACCTGCCATGAGGGGGACGGAAGCTGTAGAGTCCCCAACCCCTGCCAAGGACTGGGAGGGGATTCCAGCCTACACTGTAAGGGCGGCGGACACCTCGGAAGACAGCTCTGAGGGAGAAACATTGGTAAATGGATCAATTCCACCCATCCTTAAGACAGTGACTATATTAGCTTCATCCATGCCCAAAGCCGCCAAAGTAAAAGCCCTAATAGACTGGGTACACCCGCTGCCTCATCAGCCTGACACTGGTGGGGAATTTGGGCATCCCAGTGAGGAGACTAAAACAACCAATCTCCTTTGGCCAGTTAGATGGGTCCATAGCAGGGGGGGTGTCCCAGCTACCCTAGCCATCTTACCAGTTCACCTGTCCCTGGGGACTCATGAGGAAGACATAACATTTGTTATGTCTTCACCCCAGGCGTGAAATGCCCAATGATATTAGGACTGGAATGGCTGAAGAAATGGAACCCCTAGGTAAATTGGAGGACAGCAAAACTCAACTTCCTGGAGGAAGAGCATAGGAATGTAAAAAACCAAAGTACCCCCCCCCAACCCGAAGAAAGGAGACAGCATCAGTGGGGGAAGAGAAGGGGATTTATTGAGCCTGCCAAACCCAAAGTGGCCGCCCGGTCCTGTTCAGGGAAAAGAAGGATGGCACTCTTCGTTTGTGCATGGATTATAGGTCTCTGAACACAATTAGTGAATGTAATCTGTATCCTTTACCACTAATGAAGGATATGCTATCCCACCTATTGAAAGGAAGGATTTTTACCAAACTAGACCTAAGAGAAGCATACTATCACATTAGGATTAAGGAAGGGGATGAATGGAAGACTGCGTTCAATTGCCCAATGGGTTGCTACCAGTTCAAAGTCCTGCTATTTGGACTGCAAGGGGCCCCCACAGTTTTTATGCAATTAATTAATGAAGTGCTAAGAGAGCACCTATATAAGGGGGTCCTGGTTTACCTAGATGACATCCTTATCTTCACTGAGACCAAAGAGGAGCATGTTAACCTAGTCAGAACAGTTTTGGAAAAAATTGCGGGCTGCCCACCTATATGCAAAAGTATTGAAATGTGAACTCCACCAGGAAAGAATAGACTACCTGCACAGTGCATCAAAATGGACCCTGAGAAAGTCAGGTCAGTATTAGAATGGGCACCCCCCCCCCCGCACAAGGAAGCAATTGCAAAGTTTCCTGCGGTTTGCAAACTTCTACCGCCAATTCATCCCTTCATTTGCCCAAATAGCCCTGCCCCTCACAAATTTGTTGAGAATGAAGGGGGGACCCCAGTGAAACCTAGCCAGCCCCTGAAGTGGACAATGGAATGTCAAGCAGCATTTGAGAGGCTAAAGAAACCTCTCTTTTTTTGTACCTGTCCTGAGACACCCAGATCCTAATAAACCTTTTGTAATACAGGCAGACGCTAGCAATGTGGTGGTGGGAACTGTATTATTACAGGAAAATGATGAGGGGGCATTGCAACCATGTGCATATATGTCCAGGAAAATCACGGAGACAGAACAATATTGGGCCATGTGGGAAAAGCAGGTGTACACTGTGAGGTGTTCATTACTTACATAGCACTATGTCCTTGAAGGAAATAAAATCCCCTTCCAGGTCTGGACAGACCACAAAAATTTGGAAGCACTAAAAACACCCAGGAAACTCACTACTAAGCAAGCTCACTGGTCCCAACATTTTCACCAATTCCATTTCACTCTCAAACACTTTCCGGAGGGGGGGGAAGAATTTCTTGGTGGATGATTATCTTGCATGCCCCAATATAACAGCACACGGGTCGCTGACTCTAAACCACTTATGCCCGAGCAACAACTGGCAGCACCAGTCACCACCAGGACCCAAGCTAAAATGAAGCCGCAGGTGGATAGCCAAACTGGAATAGAATTCCAAAAGTCTTTGGAAACTGATGAATGGTTCCAGAAAAATAGACATGTGTGCACAATTAGAGATGGACTACACTGGGTGGGTGAGAAGTTATACATACCTGCCACCCAGAGGATCAATTTCATGCAACTGTGCCATGATACAAAATCAGCAGGACATTTTGGGTTTGTAAAAACCCTACACTTAATTAAAAGGCAATTTTGGTGGCCATCCATGAAAAAGGACATAGAAAGCTACATGGCCAGCTGTCAAATTTGTGCGACAGCTAAGAGGCTGCAAGGGAAGTCGCCAGGACTGTTACAATCAGTGGTGAACCCCTCAGCCCCATGGAAAGAGATAGCCATGGATTTTATAGTGGAATTACCAGAAAGCAACAGGAACACTGTAGTCTGGATGGTCATGGACTTCTTTTCCAAACAGGTGCACCTCATCCCTTGCCAAAAGATCCCCACTACAAAAGCCTTAGTGAAACTTTTCATGCAGCATATTTACAGATTGCATGGGGCACCGCAACACATCATATCTGACAGGGGAGTGCAATTTACATCAGCATTTTGGAAAGAATTTTTATCCCTTTTAGGAACCACCCAAGGACTACCATCTAGTCATCATCCTCAAGGGAACAGCCAATGTTGAAAAATCGAATTCAGTACTTGAGCAATATTTAAGATGCTTTATTAATTTCCAGCAAACAAATTGGATGGACCTACTACCTTTCACAGAAGTGGCATATAATAATGCAGTCCACTCCAGCACAGGTTATACTCCTTTTCAAATAGGTACCAGTCAAAGTTTCAACCCCATGCCAGAACTAACCCCAAACGAACCAGTAATCCCAGTACTGAAGGAATGAATTGCACATTTACAAAACTTCTGGTGAATCGTTACGAAAGCTTTAGATGAAACTAGACAAGCATACAAAACACAGGTGGACAAAAAAAGAGTTTATCCCAAACCATTCGGGGTGGGAGAGATGGTATATTTATCCACAAAATACCTTAAATCCCTACAACCCTGTAAAAAACTTGGACCAAAATATATTGGACCTTTTCAAATTAAAAGAATCATAAACCCAGTAACAGTAGAATTAGAATTACCCAAAAGTCTTAGGCAGATACACCCAATTTTTCACTGCAGTTTACTAAAAAGAGAACAGTCAACCCTATGAACAACTCCCCCCCCCCCACACTCCACCTCCTATCATGGTGGAAGGAGAACAACACTTTGAGGTGAAAGAAATCCTGGATTCTAGGAAACACCATGGAGCAATTCAACATCTAGTAGCTTGGAAACACCTCCCCTCCTCAGAAAATGAGTGGGTCAATAAACATCACATTAGAGCACCTAAGTTGCTTAAGAAGTTTCATACAGAATATCCTAACAAACCGGGCTAACGTTTATTTATTTTTCCTCTACAGTGGACCTATCTTTTTTTTAAGAGGAGGGCAGATTTGTCAGAATCCATTTATATTCCATTCCCAAACTCCCTATCTGTGCAAATCTAAATCTCACCCCCTTACTGGATTCTGCCATTCCCAAGGAGGGGAAGAGAAGATGTTAATTGGCCATCTCTATCCCTTAGACGCAAGGTTGTTTATTCAGCCTGCTGAAGGCCATCACAAAGACCAGGGAAGAAAACCTTTGAACTAAGAAGAACAAAGAAAGAGGGGGGGGATTCTGGTTTGTATCTCCAATTGGAATGTGAAGGGGAGGAAGTAACAATATTGTAAATGTACTGATGTTTCTTTTTCCCCACAAGACTGACCAAATGGTCTGAGGGGAGGGTTTTTTACTCGGGGACACTTTAAAAGTATTGATCTGTGACAAAGTTTCCAGAGCCTGTCTAGATTATCCACTGCCAACTATGTTTTAGTAAAAGTTCCTGTTTGAACAATCCTGTCTCCAAGAGTTCCTCTTTCCTTTTTTTTTTAATTGAAAAGTTTTACAATACATTTTTAAATACAAAAAACTCCCTCCTCCCCCTCCCCCCTCCCCAACCCTCCCCTCCCCTCCCCCCTCCCCGACTTCCCAGAGCTGAATACAGGGTATAATAATACAAACATAAACTAAAATATGCTAACAACAAAAATAACACATTAAATTCTATCGCACTTTAACTCTCCATAGTCATAATATTAATAAAATAACAAATAACTAATCATACATCATAAAAATCCACTACTTATTCAAATGCTAAATGAAACTTTTTAGTCCCATATTTATTCTGAATATGTTCAATCCATCTTCTCCATTCCACAATATATCTCTGTTGCAATTGATCTTTCAAATATGCCGAAATCTTTGCCATTTCCGCCAAATTGGAAACTTTCAAAGTCCACTCTTCTATAGTCGGCAATTCCTCCTTCTTCCAGTATTGCGCAACTAAAAGTCTTGTCGCCGTAATTAGATTCAACATCAACTTAGTGTCTATTCAGTAGTATCTGTAATAATACCCAATAAAAACAATTGCGGGTAAAACTTTATCCTTTTCTTAAATATCTTTTGCATATTCCACCAAATTTTAATCCAAAAAGCTTTAACCTTTTTACAAGTCCACTATATATGAAAATACGTTGCATCCTCACAACCACACCTCCAACATTTGGGCTGGCAGTTCGGATACATACTTGCTAATTTTTTAGGGTCTAAGTGCCACCTATAAAGCATTTTCTAAAAATTCTCTCTTAAGTTTTGGGCCTGTGTAAATTTTACATTTCTAACCCAGATCTTTTCCCAAGTGTCCATTGTTATAACTTCTTGAAAATTCTGGGCCCACTTTATCATGCAATCTTTAACAAGTTCCATTTCTGAGTCAATTTCTATCAATGCACTATATATCCTTTTAATATGTGCTTGACCTTGATCTCTAATTTGTTTTACCAAATTTTCATCAGTCATCGAAAAGCCAGCTTTCTGGTCCTCTTTCCATCTTGCATGTAATTGCCCATACTGAAACCAAGTTTGTACAATCTTTTCTTCTTTTAAAATATTATATGGCTTTAATTGCCACACATACCTTTCTAGACTTAAAATTTCCTTATATGTAGTCTCATCCTGTTTGAATCCCACATTTATATTTTCTATTGCATGTTTAGGTATTGCCCAAATTGGTATCTTATAATTTAACTTATGTCTATACTTTTTCCAAACTCGCAACAGAGCATACCTTAAAATATGTATCTTAAACACATTATCCACCTTCTTATCATACAATAAATATGCATGCCAACCAAATAACAAATCATGACCCTCAGGATTTAATAATCTCCCTTGTGTTAAATTAAACCAGTCACTTATCGATGACAAAGCAGCAGCCTCATAATATAATTTAAAATTAGGCATTTTAAGACCACCTCTTTCACGCGTATCTTGCATTATCTTAAATTTAACTCATGGCTTTTTCCCTGCCCAAACAAATTTATTAATTCCTTTTTGCCATTCCTCCAGATTTAAATCCTTTTTAAGTATAGGTATCATTTGAAACAAAAACAAAAATTTTGGCAAAACATTCATCTTCACTGCTGCAATTCTTCCCAATAAAGACAATTGTAATTTTTTCCAACTATCTAATTCTTTTTGCATTTTTCCCCATAACATTTCATAATTATTTTTATATAACTTCACATTTGAGGCTGACAGATATATCCCCAAATATTTAATCTTTTTAACTATTTCAAATCCCGTTAGCTCTTCTAAAGCAGCCTTTTGTGGTACAGTCATATTCTTAGACAATATTTTAGTTTTTTGTGTGTTTATCTTAAATCCAGAAACTTTCCCATATAACATTATTATCTCCATCAATTCTACAACTGAGTAATCCAGCTGAGTTACTGTAATAACCAGGTCATCCGCAAACGCCCTCAATCTGTAATCCTGATCTCTTATTTGAACTCCCCTAATTTTATTTGAATCTCGTATTTTAATCAGTAATATTTCCAATGTTAAAACAAACAATAAAGGTGACAGTGGACACCCCTGTCTTGTACCCTTTTCAATATTGCATGATTCTGTCAAACTGTTATTTACTATTATACGAGCTGTTTGCTTCTGATATATTGCCCTAATAGGTTGTAAATTTTTTCCCCCAAATTCCATTTTCTATAATACTTTCATCAAAAATTGCCAGTCCAATTGATCAAAAGCTTTTTCCGCATCCAAAAAGATCAGCGCTGCAGGAATCTGATTATTTCTTTCCAAAAATTCCAATAGATCTACAATATGTCTCACATTATTCTTCATTTGTCTACCACTTATAAATCCAGTTTGATCACTATGAATCACTTGTTGCATTACCTTCATTAATCTATTGGCTAAAATTTTTGCAAATATCTTATAGTCAGTATTTAAAAGCGATATTGGTCTATAGTTTTTGGCTTGGGTAGCATCCTGATCTTCCTTCGGGATCAACGAAATAAAAGCAGTTTTCCACGATGGAGGCACTCCTCCTCCCAATTGAATTGTCTTAAACAATTCTCTTAAGTGTTCCACCATTTCTGACTGTAAATTTTTATAATAAACGGCAGTCAAACCGTCAGTTCCCGGTGCTTTACCCACTTTTAATTGTTTAATTGCTAGAAAAAAATTCTTCATCAGTTATCAATTGGTTCATCCCTTCCTTTTGTTCTTGCATAAGAACAGGAATATTAGCATTCATCAAGTATCCATCTATATCTACATCTCTAATCTTATCTCTAGCATACAACTTAGAATAAAAATCAACAAAAGTCTTTTTAATAAGATTCTGCTGATACACTACTTTACCCTTATGTTCTATTCTATCTATATTGCAAGCTCTTTGCTTCTTCCTTAACAAGTAAGCTAACCATCTACCCGGTTTATTAGCATTACAAAAAGTGTTATGTCTAGCATACTGTAGGTTAGTTGCCACTTGATCTGCCATTAACATATCAAACTGACCCCTTAGTAAGGTAATTACCTCTTTGATCTTCCCATCAGATGGATTCAGAATTAAAGCCTTTTCTTTTTCCTTAATTTCATCCTCTAATTCTTTCCTCTTAAATTCCAATTTACGTCTATGTTTATTGTTCAAATATATTAATACACCTCTCATATAGGCTTTACTTGCATCCCAAACCATCTCAATAGAAGTACCTTTATACATATTAATTTTAAAAAATTCTTTCATCTGTTTTTTACACTCTTCCACATTTTCCTGATATCTAAACAAATTTTCATTTAAGCGCCAAGACCGTCTGTCTCCATTATCTTTTTCTATCTCCAACCATACTGGACTATGATCAGATATAGTTCTTGGACAAATCTTGATCTTCTTAATCCTAGAAAAAAAATCATTAGTAATTAATACAAAGTCGATCCTGGAGAAAGATTGATGCCTGTCAGAGAAAAAAGTAAAGTCTTTTTCTTGCAAGTTCCTTTCTCTCCAAACATCTCTCAATTCCAAGTCATCCTTCATCTCGAAAAAAGATTTAGGCAGTTTAGCATGACTTGGCATGCTTTTAAAAAGACCTCCCTTGTCCATTTGTACATCCAAGACGCCATTCCAGTCTCCCATAAAAATACAAGATTTATAATCCCACTCAATAATCTTGCTGTGTAATAAATTGTAAAAATCTCCTTGCTGTTGATTAGGAGCATATAATCCAACCAAAAGCGTTTTCTTGCCTTCTATTAATAATTCAATTATAACATATCTTCCTTGTTTGTCTGCTTCAATTAAACTCGCTGTTAAAGTATTCTTAACATAAATAACAACTCCATTTTTCTTATCAGGCGCAGAAGCGATAAACTGTGTGCCCAACCTAAAGTTTACCAAGTACTTTTGATCAGCCGCTCGAATATGTGTTTCCTGTAAGCAAATAACATCGTTTTAAAATTGCTTTAGATATTGAAAAACTTTCTTTCTCTTGTGTGGTGAATTTAGACCATTAACATTCCAAG
Source organism: Vipera berus (assembly GCF_964194415.1). Lineage (NCBI taxonomy): Eukaryota > Metazoa > Chordata > Lepidosauria > Squamata > Viperidae > Vipera > Vipera berus. The sequence continues at coordinate 29,654,109 of NC_138208.1, forward strand.
TTAGAAGCTTTGTTGCCATCTTTTGCGACCTGAAGCTTTTGGAGCGCCTCTTCCAACATCACCTGCACTCTCTTTGGCTTCGCTCCTCCCACTGCTTCACTGTAAGTAAGTTTTTGAGATGCAGTCATAGCTCTCTGCTGTTCTTGCTCTTGTCTCATTCGTCTAGCTGCAGCGTGTGTCATTCTTTGGTCTCTGACCTCCTACGTTGGTACTGAAATCTGATCCACTCCTGTAGCTTTCTGGAATTCTCCATCTTTCAACTGCGTACTCCTTCAGCACCTTGTATACTGTCACTTTGTTGACGCTCTCCTTCGCCATTCTTCCTTTTAGATTCCAGAAGTGGTATGGGGCCTGCCTTCAAAATATTGACATAAAAATCACGTGCCTGTAAAACTGTGAGAAGACAGTATCTCGTGCCTGCATGCATCACCACCATATCTACTGGGATCTCCCATCTGAACTGGATATCCCGTCTTCTTAATTCTTCTGCCAGAAAAGCAAATTATTTCCTTCTCCTTAAAGTTCTTGGAGGGATCTCTTTTAAAATTAGAACTTCTTGCTCTGCAACTGTGAATTTGTTATTATAAAAGTCTTGAATAACCTCATTTCTAATTGCTCTCTTTGTAAAATAAACCACCACATCTCTAGGTAGCTTCCTTTGTCTTGCAATCCAGGAATTAACACGAAATATTTTATCTATATCCACCATGACATCTTCTGCTGAGCGCCCCAGAACCTGTTCAAGAGCTTCTGAAACTACTTTTTTCAAATTTTCCTTAGGGTCTTCCTTCAACCCTCTAATTCTCACAGCAAACTCCATCTCTCTATGCTGGACCAATAATAAATCGTCGTCAATCTTTTCCATCACTGTTTCAGCATCCATCATTTTGGCATCTAATCTCATATTATTTTGGCTAAGTTCTTCCACTTTCTCATCCAGACGTTCAATACAAACAGCCATACCTTGAAATGCAAGTAAGATGTCTGCCCTTATTTCTGTGTTATTCTCCTCAATAAGCTCAGCTAATTGCTGAGATTGCTTTTTCAAAGCCTCTTGCAAAACATCCTGCAGATCTTTTATTGTCAAGGCTGTTGCGGGTGCGCGTGCCGGAGGGGGGTGCATTAAAGCCTGTAATAAAGATTGCTGAACTGGCGAAGCCCCCATGCTTCTAGGAACTTTAGTTGACTTGGCAGCCATTTTCACCCACTTAATTCTATTGTGCACTTTTACTTTTAAAAATGTCCAGAAAGTTTATTGAGTTAAAGTTCAAATACTTGCTCTGACAGCATTCTCCTGCACAGCTCTGCCTGCATCCAAGTAATCCAAAGTTCACTCTCGCTAGCAGGGATGGTTGCAGCATCCTGCTCTGCTCCAAAGCCTTGGAGCAGAGGCATCCCGAAGTCCGGAGCAAACTCAGGCTGCGGGGGGGGGGGCAAAACCCTTCAACCACCAGAGTTTCTACTCTGGCGGTCCGGGGGAGCTCTACACCTGCCTGGGCGCTCACCCCCTCCTCTTCTCCTGAGGAGCAGGCTTCCGAGCCGCCAAACAGCTGATCGTCGCTGGTTTTGGTGGCTCTATGGAGACAGTGGGGCTGACAACCGAAATGGCTGCTGTCAACGGAGCCTTGCCACCCGGAAGTCTGAGTTCCTCTTTCCTAAGATGTGGATTGGGGTGGGTTTTGACACCAGGTCTCACTCAATCTGTACTTGTACCTCTGATTTTTCGTGCCTAAATGTAAAACTTTGCTTTTCTCCACATTGATACTCATTTTGTTGGATAGGGCCCATTGTTCAAGTTTATCAAGATCTTTTTGAATCCTGAGTTTGTCTTCTCGGGTGTTGGCTACTCCTGTCTGTTTGGTGTCATCTGCAAATTTGATGAGTTCTCCTTCAATTCCTTCATCTAAGTCATTTATGAAGATATTGAAGAGTACTGGGCCTAAGATGGAAACTTCTCTCCATGCGGATGTGGTGCCATTGAGGATTACTCATTGAGTACAATTTGCCAGCCAGCTATAGATCCATCTCGTGGTGATGTTGTCAGTTCCACTTTTTTCTAGCTTACCAAGGAGTAGGTTGTGGTCTATTTTATCAAGTGCCTTACTGAAATCTAAGTATACTTTGTCCACAGCATTTTGCTGGTCAACTAGCATAGTCACTTTATCAAAGAATGAAATAAGATTGGTTTGGCATGATCTGTTTTTAACAAACCCGTGCTGGCTACTAGATATAACTTTGTTTGCTTCTAGTTGTTCTCAGATCTGTTTTTTGATTGTCTTTTTTAGAATCTTCTCTGATATTGATGATAAACTGGTTGGTCTGTAGTTTCCTGGATCTCTTTTTTTCCCTTTCTCGAAGATGGGAACCACATCAACCCTTTTCCATTCTTCAGGTACTTCCACATTGCTCCAGTTTGTGGTGCAATGGTTCTGAGATAATATCTGCCTGCTCCTTCAGATCTCTTGGATGTAATCTGTTGGGTCCCTGTGATTTATATTCATCAGGGTCACTGGTTGGATTGTTTTCTATTGCTAGTGTTTGCATTATGAAATTGCAGTATAACATGGTCATTTTCACCCAAGGTTCCAGCAATTTCAATTCCCTCTAGCACTTATTCTCTATTAGTAAGGATTAAGTCCAGTATAGCTTTACATCTAGTTCTCACCTCCACCTTTTGGGTGACAGTGTTGTCAACTAGGTTGGTGAGGAATCTGTTTAATCTCCCGCTCACTGCAGAGTTTGTCTCGCAGTTGATATCTGGATAGTTGAAATCTCCCATTACTACTGTGGTATGCTTCCGGCCCCCTTCATGGATTACTGCCTTGTCGTGGTGAAGGGGCTTGCGTAATTCAATGAAGCTATGAGCTATGCCGTGCAGGGCCACCCAAGATGGACAGGTCATAGCAGAGAGTTCTGACAAAACGTGATCCACTGGAGAAGGAAATGGCAACCCACTCCAGTATCTTTGCCATGAAAACCCTATGGACAGTACCAAAAGGCAAAACGATATGACGCTGGAAGATGAGCCCCTCAGGTCAGAAGGCGTCCAATATGCTACTGGGGAAGAGCAGAGGGCTAGTACTAGTAGCGCCAGAAAGAATGAAGCGACTGAAAGGACGCTCAGCTGTGGATATGTCTGGTGGTGAAAAGAAAGTCTGATGCTGTAAAGATTTTTTCTCCATAGGAAACTGGAATGTAAGATCCATGAATCAAGGCAAGCTGGACGTGGTCAAACAAGAGATGACAAGACTGAACATCAACATCTTAGGTATCAGCGAACTAAAATGGACAGGAATGGGTGAATTTAATTCAGATGACCATCAGGTATACTACTGCGGGCAAGAATCCCTCAGAAGAAATGGAGTAGCCTTCATAGTCAATAAAAGAGTAGGAAAAGCAATACTGGGATACAATCCTCAAAATGACAGAATGATCTCAGTTCGAATCCAAGGCAAACCATTCAATATCACAGTAGTCCAAGTCTATGCCCCAACCACCGGTGCTGAAGAGGATGAAATTGACCGGTTCTATGAAGCCCTACAGCACCTTATAGAACTAACACCCAAAAATGATGTCCTTATCATCATGGGGGGATTGGAATGCTAAAGTAGGAAGCCAAAAGATAACCGGAATAACAGGGAAGTTTGGCCTTGGAGTACAAAATGAAGCAGGGCACAGGCTGATAGAATTTTGTCAAGAGAATACGATGGTCATAGCAAACACTCTTTTCCAACAACCCAAGAGACGGCTCTACACATGGACATCACCAGATGGTCAACACAGAAATCAGATTGACTATATGCTCTGCAGCCAAAGATGGAGAAGCTCTATACAGTCAGTAAAAACAAGACCAGGAGCTGACTGTGGCTCAGACCATGAGCTTCTTGTTGCAAAGTTTAGGCTTAAACTGAAGAAAGTAGGGAAAAGCACCAGGCCAGTCAGGTATGAATTAAATCATATCCCCGTTGAATATACAGTAGAGGTGACAAATAGATTTAAGGAATTAGATCTGATAGACAGGGTGCCTGAAGAACTATGGACAGAGGTTCGCAACATTGTACAACAGGTAGCAACCAAAACCATCCCAAAGAAAAAGAAATGCAAGAAAGCAAAATGGCTGTCTGAGGAAGCTTTGCAAATAGCTGAGGAAAGGAGGGAAGCAAAAGGCAAGGGAGAAAAAGAAAGATACGCCCAATTGAATGCAGATTTCCAGAGAATAGCTAGAAGAGATAAGAATGCCTTCTTAAATGAACAGTGCAAAGAAATAGAAGAAAACAATAGAATAGGGAGGACCAGAGATCTTTTCAAGAAAATTGGAGAAATGAAGGGAACGTTCAATGCAAAAATGGGCATGATAAAGGACCAAAATGGCAGGGACCTAACAGAGGCAGAAGAGATTAAGAAGAGATGGCAAAATTACACAGAAGATCTATACAAGAATGAGCTTAACGTCCCTGATAATCACAATGAGGTGGTCACTGACCTCGAGCCAGACATCCTAGAATGTCAAGTGAAGTGGGCCTTAGAAAAGCTGAGCAACAACAAAGCTAGTGGAGGTGACAGTATTCCAGCTGAGCTATTCAAAATCTTAAAAGACGATGCAGTAAAAGTGCTACACTCAATTTGCCAGCAAATTTGGAAAACTCAACAGTGGCCACAGGATTGGAAAAGATCAGTTTACATTCCAATTCCAAAGAAAGGCAGTGCCAAAGAATGTTCAAACTATCGCACCATTGCACTCATTTCTCATGCTAGTAAAGTTATGCTTAAAATCCTACAAGCTAGACTCCAGCAGTATGTGGATCGAGAACTACCAGAAGTACAGGCAGGATTTCGAAGAGGCAGAGGAACTAGAGATCAAATAGCCAACATACGCTGGATCATGGAGAAAGCTAGAGAGTTCCAGAAAAACATCTACTTCTGCTTCATTGACTATGCTAAAGCCTTTGATTGTGTGGATCATAACAAACTGTGGCAAGTCCTTAAAGAGATGGGCATACCAGACCATCTTATTTGTCTCTTGAAACCTATATGCGGGCCAAGAAGCAACAGTGAGAACTGGACACGGAACCACTGATTGGTTCCAAATTGGGAAAGGTGTCCGGCAAGGCTGTATACTGTCGCCTTGCCAATTTAACTTATATGCAGAGCACATCATGAGAAAGGCAGGGCTAGAGGAGTCAAAAGTTGGAATTAAGATTGCTGGAAGAAATATCAACAACCTAAGATATGCAGATGATACCACTCTAATGGCAGAAAGTGAAGAGGAACTGAAGAGTCTCTTGTTGCGAGTGAAGAAGGAGAGTGCAAAAGTTGGGTTGAAACTAAACATTAAGAAAACCAAGATCATGGCATCCGGCCCTCTCAATTCCTGGCAAATAGATGGGGAAGAAATGGAGGTAGTGACAGATTTTATTTTCCTGGGCTCGAAGATCACTGCAGATGGGGACTGTAGTCAAGAAATTAAAAGACGCTTGCTCCTCGGGAGGAAAGCCATGGCAAATCTAGACAGCACACTAAAAAGCAGAGACATCACCCTGTCAACAAAAGTGCGTATAGTCAAGGCTATGGTCTTCCCAGTTGCAATGTATGGCAGTGAAAGTTGGACCATAAGAAAGGCTGAGCGCAAAAGAATTGAGGCCTTTGAACTCTGGTGCTGGAGAAGACTCCTGCGAGTCCCTTGGACTGCAAGGCGATCAAACCGGTCAGTCCTAGAGGAGATCAACCCTGACTGCTCTTTAGAAGGCCAGATCCTGAAGCTAAAACTCAAATACTTTGGCCACCTAATGAGGAGGAAGGACTCACTGGAGAAGAGCCTAATGCTGGGAAAGATTGAGGGCAATAGAAGAAGGGGACGACAGAGAATGAGGTGGCTGGATGGAGTCACTGAAGCAGTAGGCGTGAGCTTAAATGTACTCCAGAAGATGGTAGAGGACAGGAAAGCCTGGAAGAACATTGTCCATAGGGTCGCGATGGGTTGGACACGACTTCGCAACTAACAACAACAACAATGCTTCCGGCATACATTTTTAAATGGTTGGCAAAGAGTTCGTCTATTTCTTCTGATTGGTTGGGTGGCAATGTCACTTTTTTCTTTTTTATATTGACCCATATATATTCTGAAGATTTTATCTTTGATCATGTGCATTTGTGTAGATATGTCGTATTATCTTACATATAGTGCAACTCCCCCTCCACTTTTTGTAGACCTGTTTCTTTTGAAGAATTTGTATCCATCCTTCAGTCCATTCCATTCATGGGTTTCATCCCACCAGGCTGCTGTAATGCCAACTATGTCACACCCTCCCTCGTATACTATTGCTTCTAGTTTGCCCTGTTTGTTCCCCAAGCTTTGAGCATTTGTATATAAGCATTTAAGACTTTTATGTCTGTTCACGGGCATGTTTCCTGCATCTCCTGATTGTTGTTTGAGTTTTTCTTTTTTCTCATCACTGCCTACCTCATTGTTTGATTTGTTTTCTTGGGATTTATGACTGGTTTTGGGTACTAGAGATTCTAGAGATTGATCACCCTTCCCTCTCGATTTTGATTTAAAGCCCTCTTGATGATTGGGCCAGTTTTATTTCAAGTACATTTTCCCCTGTTTTTGTGAGGTGCAGCCCATCCCTTGCCAAGAGTCCTTCGCATAGGACATGCAGTCCATGATCCAGGAAACCAAAGTTTTCTTGGTGACACCAACCCTTTAGCCAATGGTTTATTTCTAAACAAGCAAACAAATAGGGCTTTTTCATAGATATATACCAAGCTCCAAAATATCAGTGGGTCTACCTATTTATTTTTTATAATTATAAAAGCTACCCAAACTACTGTTATGTAGAATTGGTAGCCTTTCAGTAGCAGGAATCTTTACTGAAAAAAGATTGAAAAAAGATTGAGAGTCAGCTAAAGCCAAGACTTTAAAAAAAATAGCTGACTTGTTTTTATTAACCTTTTAAAACCCATACATGCTTCTAATAAAATAGACTTTCTACTAGTCCCCAAATGTAGCCCCAATTTTTTCAATAAGACTCACCATGAAATATTAACTATACTATGTCCCAATCAGTACTTTGGAAGAAAATGTGTTATTGTTACCTTTCTCCCATGACAAAGGGGTAAATGAATCTAGGGAAATTTTGGAAAAGGGAGGTTCACTGAAGCCCTGTTAAATTTTCTGCCCTCTTTTCTCTCTGTACTTGGTATTTTCTATATACACCTGTTTGCAAAGGAAAACTTCATCCATTTTAATTCTCCCACAATGTTAAATACCTGATCCTAAGAATTCTAAAACCTTTGAATGAGAACAGTAATGGAGGCAGAATTAGCATGCTCATTCTCATTCCCACCTTTCACATGTAGAGTTTATACTAAAGGCAGATAACTGAAAAGGGTTTGGATAGTTTGAGCCCTTGGATTATGCTGTCCATATATTTTAAATTGACCTGAGATTGTGATCATTTGTCTAGGCTAGCAAGACAAGAAACAGGAAATCAAAACAATCACATAGCACATACATTAAGATGATGATGATGATGATGATGACAAAAATTAAGGAACTGAGAAAAAGAATTAATGACCTCATTTATTATCTCCTGTGTTGTTTTCCCTAAAACAAAAGAAAAAGTGGTGGAAAGATTCTACAAGAGCCGTGGAGGTGCAGTGGTTAGGATGCAGGCTACTTTTGTTGACTGCCAACTGCCAGCAATTCGGCAGTTCAAGTCTCACAGGCTCAAGGTTGACTCAGCCTTCCAAAGTGTAGTGTATGCCTTTAAAGCATACACGGAAATGTCAGCACAGCAGGGGGCTGGACAGCTCCAGGCTATAACCGCTTTGGCGGGAAAGCCTGAATAGAGCGAGTCGTTGACAGCCCCAGGGCAGGGTCAGCTCTGGTGGGAAGCCAGGGTTTAAATCCATTGGCCACCTGCACTGGCGGGAAGCCCAGGTTTAAATCTATTAGTCACCATTCACCTGGGCAGGTAAAAAGAGACGCCAGGTAACCCCTTTGCTCCAGCTTCAGTTCTGACTCAATAAAGAAATACTACCCAGCTCAAGTGTCCGTCTCTCCGTTCAACCAAGTGACATTGCACTGGCGACGAGGATGGGATTCTGCACAGGACAACGCTAGCCGCGGACGGAATCCAATCGGCAGCCCCAGACCAAGACGCAGGACGACTGAGACGGCGGAATGGCACAACTGGGTCAGTATCCCCTTTTCCATAGCAACTGCCCAGAGGAGTGGGAAGCCTTCGTGGGGCAGCTCGAGTGCTACTTACGGGCAAATGGGGTGAAAGATGACCGGCAGAGAGCGGTGGCGCTACTCTGCAGCTGCGGCACGGAAACGTACCAGCTGGCGGTCGGTCTCTGCACTCCCGACGACATCCACTCTGTCGGGTACAACGAGTTGCTGGCAAAACTGACCGAGCACTTCAAGCCCGAGACGTCCGAGATCGCCTGGTGGTATCGTTTCGAGAAGTGGGACCAGCGGCCGGGTGAGTCCGCCAAGCAATACATGGCAGCCCTGAGGCAGGCAGCTCGCCTCTGTAATTTTGAGAATTTAGAGATCTGGCTGCGGGATCAGATCGTCTGTGGGTTGAGGGACAGGAAGCTGTGTCAGAAAATTTTTGCAAAGCAGAAGCTGACCCTGAGGGATGTCCAAGAGGAATTCCTAGCGTGGGATGCAGCCGAGGAGTCCGACACGAGGGAAGGCGGATCCATCCACCAGCTGAGCAGTTGCAGCAACGCAGACGGGGCAGAGTTGGAAGTGGACGCCATCCACCGACAACAGCGACCCATCACCTCCAACCAAGACAACGTGAGGGAACCGAGACCAGCCGTGGCGGACGCAAGAGGCCAGGAGTGCAGGTGCAGAGCGAGCGGGCCCTGGTCTACCCAACTCCATGGCTACAATGCGAATCGGCCCCGGTCTACCCAGCATTGCGGTTGCGGGCCCCGGTCTACCCAGCACAGCGGCTGCGGACAACCCCAGTCTACCCAGTGTTCCAGCTGCGGCGCGAACAGCTCCCAGTCTACCCGTTGCACCAGCTGCGGAGGACAGCATCCGCGGTCTACCTGCCGTTTCAAGTCGGCGAAGTGTCGGGCATGCGGGAAAACCAGGCACATCGTGGTGGTCTGCAGGAGCAAGCAGCGGGATAGCCTACACGAGGTGGAGGCAGAGTTCCAGTTCACTACAGGTACCGGGGAGCGGTTGCCGGGACTGATGGTCAGCCACACGACGGGACGGCAGGACGTTTTTCTAACAGGGGCCCCTGCGGCGCTAACACCGAAAATAAAACTGAGGGTGAAGCTGCAAGGGGTCCCCTGCACAATGGAGCTGGACTCAGGGTCAGCCGTGTCCATCATCTCCGCCAGAAAGTTTAAGGAGATTTGCAAGCAGAGTGGCCAACGGGTTCCGTTGAGGCCATCCAGACTGACCCTCTCTGATTTTCAAAATTCACCCATTAACGTCCGGGGGGAGGCGTTGGTGAGGGTTCAGTACAAGGGGTTCGAGGGTGAATTATGTGTACTGGTCGTCGAGGGCCAGCGGACCAGCCTCGTGGGGTTAGGGTGGTTCAACGCGCTGGGCATCGGAATCACGGGGATTCACAAGACGCAGAGCTGCCTTTCCCTTGAAGCCGTCTGCAAGGATTTTGCGGACGTGTTCGACGGGCAGCTGGGAAGGTACACAGGTCCCCCAATCTCATTTAAGTTAGACCCCCAGGTGCAACCCATAAGAATGAAGGCTAGGAGGGATCCGTTCGCACTAAAACATAAGATAGAGCAGGAATTGGATAAGCTGGTAGACCAGGGGGTGCTAACGCCAGTCGATGGAGCAGAATGGAAAACCCCCATCGTAATGCCGCTCAAGGCAAACGGCGAAATTAGAATTTGCGCTGACTATAAGGACCATTAACCGAGCTTTGAGTGCCCATTCCTACCCGGTCTCCGCGGTCAGCAGCATCCTGGCGTCCCTGCAAGGCAGGTTGGTGTTCGCTAAACTGGATCTTGCCCAAGCTTATCAGCAGCTGCCGGTAAACCCAGGGGCTGCTAGAGCACAAACAATCATCACACACAAGGGGGCGTTCCGGGTAGACCGGTTGCAGTTTGGGGTCAGTGTGGCTCCTGGAATATTCCAGGAGGTGATGGAAAGGACCCTCAAGGGAATACCAGGGGTTTGCCCTTATTTCGATGACATCCTGATCGCAGCCAGCTCAGAGGACGTCCTGGCAGACCGTTTGAAGGCAGTACTCAAGAGGTTCAGGGGTGCAGGGTTGAAGCTCAAAAGGGAGCAATGCAAGATTGGGGTAACTGAGACAGAGTTCCTGGGGTTCAGGATCGATGCTCAAGGCATCCACCCATCTTCATCCAAAGTCAGGGCAATCAAAGAAGCCCCTACACCCCAAAACAAGTCTGAGTTGCAGGCATTCCTGGGCCTCCTCAAGTTTTACCACGCATTCCTGCCACACAAGGCCACAATTGCTGAACCCCTACACAGGCTGCTTGACAAGCAAGCATCCTGGGACTGGACTGACAAGCACGCTAACACATTCAAAACACTGAAGAACCTGTTAGCAGGCAATGCCACAGTCACCCACTTCAGGGAGGACCAGCCAATCTGCCTTGCTTGCGATGCATCCCCTTATGGGATTGGGGCAGTTCTCAGCCATTTAAGGGAGGATGGAACTCAGACCCCCATCGCCTAATACTCCAGGACCCTGTCAGCTGCAGAGCGGAACTATGCCCAGATAGACAAGGAGGCACTGGCAGTGGTTGCAGGGGTAAAGAAATTTCATGACTACCTTTATGGTAGGGAATTTCTAATTTATACAGACCATAAGCCATTATTAGGGTTATTTACAACAGAAAAGCAGACACCACAGATCCTGTCACCCCGGATGTTACGCTGGTCCATATTCCTATCCGCGTACTCATGCAAACTGGTACATAGGCCGGGCAAAGAGATGGGGCATGCCGATGGCCTCAGTAGACTTCCCCTAAGGGACACTGAGCCAGACCCAGCACCGGCTGTCCAAATACTGGCAATACAGGAACTGCCAGAATGCCCCCTCAACGCAAGGGACATAGCCACAGAGACCCCCAAGGACAAGGTTCTGAGCAGGGTACAATCATGGGTGAGCAGTGGGTGGCAGGACAAATCACCAGGGCAAGAGTTCATTGCTTACTTCTCCAGAAGGCATGAACTGTCCACACACAAGGGATGTCTCTTTTGGGGAAGTAGAGTCATCATCCCCACAAGGCTCAGGGAAGGAGTCCTCCAGTCATTACACAAAGGCCACCCAGGGATAGTAAGAATGAAGGCCCTTGCAAGGAACTACCTGTGGTGGCCAGGGTTGGACAAGGAGATAGAAGAACTAGTAGCGGGGTGTTACACATGCCAGAGGACATGGCCAGAACAACCACATGCACCAGTCCACAAGTGGGAGGAAACACACTCACCATGGTCAAGGGTGCATATAGACTATGCAGGCCCATTCCAAGGTCACACATTTCTGGTAGCAGTAGACAGCCATTCCAAATGGCTGGAGGTGGTGCCTGTGGGCAACATGACCTCAGCAGTAACCATTCAAGCATTGAGGGGGATGTTTGCTACACATGGGTTGCCTGATGTAATCGTGTCGGATAATGGAACACAATTTACCTCCTCGGATTTCCAGGTGTTCCTGAGGACCTTGGGGATTAGGCACGCCACCTCGGCTCCCTTCCACCCTGCCAGTAATGGATTGGCAGAACGATTCGTGCAGACAACAAAGGATGCTCTCAAGCGCATAGTACAGGATAATTGGAAGCAAAGACTAGCCACATTTCTCCTACACCAACATGCAACACCCTGCACCGCCACAGGCAAAAGTCCAGCAGAACTCAGATGGGGCAGACTCCTCATAACAACATTAGACAGGCTTCACCCAGACAGGGTAGCAGCAGACGCCGGGACCCCCAACATCAAAACAAGCTTCAACACAGGAGACCTCATCTGGGCTAGGAACTATAGCACAGGTCACCCATGGGTACCAGGGGAGATATTAGAGCAAACAGGACCCCTTTCCTACAGAGTAAGGGTGGAGGGGGGACTCCTTTGGAAAAGGCAGTTGGATCAGCTGAGGAAAAGGGCTCCTGAAAGGGTTATAGAGGACACACTGGGGGTGGAGGAGGAAGAGCCAACACAAACACAAATGCAAACACCCAGGAGGGTTACCAGAGGAGCACAGTGGCAACCCCACCCCAGGCAGGAGACGGACAGAGAAACCAGGCAGTCACCAGAACCCAGCAGAACACAAAACCCGAGCACCGCAACACACACACACACACCACAATCCACCACAACATTCACAACAAGGAAGATAGCCTAGACATAGCACCATACCACCAGGTGAACCAGTCCCAAGAAGATCAAGCAGACCACACAAGGCTCCAAGCTACCTCGCGGACTATGTGCATTCTTAGGGGGGTGGAGTAGAAACCGAGGGATAACATTGTAAACTCTTGTATATGTAAAATTTGTGTATAGTGTAAATAAGTGTATATAGTTATGGAGACAGAATGACAGAGGGTAATTCCTCACTATGGGGGAAGGGGTGTAGTGTATGCCTTTAAAGCATACACGGAAATGTCAGCACAGCAGGGGGCTGGACAGCTCCAGGCTATAACCGCTTTGGCGGGAAAGCCTGAATAGAGCGAGTCGTTGACAGCCCCAGGGCAGGGTCAGCTCTAGCGGGAAGCCAGGGTTTAAATCCATTGGCCACCTGCACTGGCGGGAAGCCCAGGTTTAAATCTATTGGTCACCATTCACCTGGGCAGGTATAAAGAGATGCCAGGTAACCCCTTTGCTCCAGCTTCATTTCTGACTCAATAAAGAAATACTACCCAGCTCAAGTGTCCGTCTCTCCGTTCAACCACGCAACATTGCACAAAGTCAATAAAATGGGGACCCAGATTGTTGGAGACAATATGCTGGCTCTGTAAACAGCTTAGAAAGGGCTGCAAAACACTGTGAAGTGGTATATAAGTCTAAGTGCTATTGCTATTGCTTTTGTCACAGTTATGCTTAAGCAGATCATTACAATCTAGTTATTAGGTTTGATGCCTTTTCAAAATAAATGGAAATAAGAAGGAAATCCCAGTAAGAACAGCTTCATTTGCTTGCAAAAATCAGCCATAGGGAATGACTTTCTTGAAAGCAAAACAACAACAACAACACCTTAGCTATATTCCTAAAGGAACCAAACCAGCAAAATCTTTCAAAACAAATGCTGTTGTGACAATTAATAACACCTGGGAATCTGGCTCACTTAATTGTGTCACATTCCCCAAATAAAGTTTAATTTGGAAAAGATTCAGCATATACACACCATAATTCAGCATGTATCATTCCTTGGAGGATATAACTTCACTTAAGGGTAAAATATTCTACCATGTGCTTTATTATTTCAAACTGTGATATGGTACCTTGATTTGTTAACTATGTATTCTTATTCTATCCTATTGAGAACTAGCTTGTCACTGCTAAGCAATTTCAAGTTTTCATCAACATTCCATCCTTTTTTCTGCCCATAGTACTAAATTATTCAGATTTGCTTTCTTCTTTTCTGGCTGGCAGAGGGGCAAAATGGTGCTATTTAAATAGTAATGGCAAATAGAATATTTTTTAGAGATTTTATTTATTTGCTCATTTATGACACTATACAGCCTCTATTAAGAATGCACCCTAACCAGTCAGAAGTTAGAAAAGAATAAAATATCACATTATCTATATTGAGACACCAAAGATCAACATAAACTAACGAAAATCAGCACAAAGCATAATTTTACTACGGTAGCTACAGCATCTGGATTTAACTGTGGCAATCAAGCTTCAAGTCCCCGTTCAGTCATGCAATTCATGAATTAGATATGTCCTTATGTACTTTCTTATGTCCAGCTACCACACAGGATTTATGTTATCAGTGGATGAAGTGAGGAAAATTCCATGTACCTAGGAAAATTCCAACTACATAGGAATTTTCAAAGGGAAGAACATAAATAGAGATATAAATACATATATAAATAATGAGCCAACAAACATATGGGGATCAGATTTAGTCTATAATGAGTTCACATGGAGATCTAGCAATACATTGAACTATCTATCATAAAAACTGAAAAAAATAAATGGGGAATGATTTTTTTGGAGGGGAAAGGTATTTTTTTTTTTAAAAAGCAGGTTCAAAGTTACTTTGTTGTAATTGTTTAAAGTTACAACAGCACTGAAAAAAGTAATTATGACTGGTTTTTACTTTTGACTGCTGCAGCACACAAACACACACATTCATGTAATCAAAATTCAGGTGCTTGGCAGCTGGCAAATATTTATGACATTTGCACTGTCCTGGGGTTATGTGATCACCACTTGCAACCTTCCCAACTGGCTTTTGACAAGCAAAGGCAATGGGGGAAGCCAGATTCAGTTAAGAACCACATGATTCACTTCACAACTGCAGTGATTTGCTTACAACTATGGCAAAAAAAGTAATAAAATGGGGCAAAATTCACTTGCTTTGCTTAGCAGTGGATATTTGGGGCTCAATTGTGGTTGTAAGCCAAAAACTAACCTGTACTGACAGACTTTTCTATGCCCATTTTCAAGCCTACACAAGCATATATTTTTTTAGAATGGTCTCATCTGAAATCCACTTACTCTGGCTTCTTTGGCCTTACCAAACTTGTGTTTGCTATAAAGCCACCTACTGTATCTTTATTCATCTATTATACAATAGAGACTACTTTATAATGTACCCTCAGTTGACACCAAAAAAGAGGTAAGCAGTTGAGATTACAAAACAGAAATACTGTAAGAATATGCTTTTTAGAGCCAGAGTTTAAATGTCTAGTCACACAAACAACTGTCTTGGTAATTATTTGATTTATGCACTTATTATATGTTTTATTGTGAGCCGCCCTGAGTCCTTCAGGAGATAGGGCGGGATATAAATCCCATCAATAAATAAATAAATAAATATTTATAGGGGGAAATGTGAATGTTGTGGGGACCTTTGTACTCAGAGTCTACTCTGTGTCAATTATTTTGTTCATGGTAAACAGATCATTTAGTTGGAAAAAACCCATCTGCCCAGATATATATCTTATTATTTATGAGAACCATGTTTAGGAATGCAGGCAGCACATGTGCATAATTAATCCTGAGGAGAATTAGACATTGTTTGATTCACAGCTGAATGCAATTAGCATTAGGAAGTTTACATATGTTGGCAATAACACAGATTAGCAACTAAAGTGCTTGTTAAAAAAATTAACCTGAGGCTGCTAGATCAAACCTCTCTTAATGATGCTTTAATTGTTGTTGATGAAGTAATAATCAATTTTGTTTTATAAATAGTAAATCAAGAATTTAGATCTAATTAGCAGCACTGAAGATCTACAGATCCAACATGCGTGATGTGTGCTATGAACTTTCTTCACAAACAATTGTTAAGGGAGTAGTGCAGTCCATTTGCAGAATCTCTGTGTATGTGTGTATGTGTCACAGACAGGGAATGAGCTATTAATGCTAGAAGTTGCTGTTGATGTAGTGTTCAGTTAAGGATAAGTACTTTTCCTTCTGAAGCTTTTGGACTGTTGGAGACAAAAACAGATACACATTATTTTCAGATACACATAAACATATACATGCATACAACTTTACAAAATACATTCTTATAGTTCAGAGTGTGAAATGAAGCACTCTATTAGAGAGGGAGGAGGCAAGGAATGTAAGTGATGAACAAGAGGAGGTAAAGTACAATTGAGCTGTAATTGTTTTTGCTTCAACTTCAAGAAGTTTAACATTAATTAATGACTCAGCTCAAGATTGGCAGAAGAGAGGACTTGGTATGTGCTGGAATGTCAGAAGGACCTATTGCAACAAATGTTGCTGTTTGTCATGCATATTTACAGCTATATGCTTTAAATTCTTTCAGTTAGGGAAAGAGAGTCTTTTTCCTCCAGTAACAATCTAATTTTCCCATTTAGGTAGAGGAGAGATATTGTACTGAAAATAAATGACAGTGAGAAATAATGTTTGCTATTTTTATAAATCCAACTATCATTCTTCCCTCCCCATACATTTTTTAATATCTTACTGAAATTTGAGAAATTAAGTTAAAAGTAGACCGGATGGATTGCTTCATCTGCTTTATGTCACGTTAGTCAAAGATGAAGCAAAACTATGAACACTGAACCCATTACCAAAACGTTATATGTGTATACTGCCTAAGTACAAATCGTAGTTAAACTAATCATCTACATCTACCTGTATCTGAAAGCTAGTGTATTCCACACAAGGAGAGATATTAGAAATAAAAACTTACTTTTGCAGAACTAAGAAATAAAAAAAATATTATTTAGATACATTTATGCACGTGTTTCTGTATGTATTGTGTATATGTCTGTAGGACAGAGAAAGAGAACAAAATCAAGAATGTGCATATACCAATCCATTCATTGAGCTTCTATCAACTGGCAATAGTAGTTTGATGAGAATAAAAACATTTACATGCCTAGAGTGAATAAAAAGATTTTCTGTGACGTAGTTTCTGTTTGCTGTCAAAGAGATCTATAATTTCTATTTATCATAATTTGGAGTTCTACATTTTTGCCTCAGCTTTTCAAACATCAACTTTAAACATAGACAGTGGTGTTTTAAATGGACTATATCCTAATAGTGTTAATGGTATATTCCATTATGGATACATATTTATACAACCCAACACCTTTATAGCAAGCCATGAAATAAAAGAAAATGAGACCATTCTTGCCCTTCATGGATTACTGCCTTGTCGTGGCAAAGGGGCTTGCGTAATTCAATGAAGCTATCAGCTGTGCCATGGAGGGCCACTCAAGACAGACAGGTCATATTAGAGAGTTCTGACAAAACGTGATCCACTGGAGAAGGAAATGGCAACCCACTCCAGTATCTTTGCCATGAAAACCCCATGGACAGTACCAAAAGGCAAAAAGATATCATGCTGGAAGATGAACCTCTCATGTCGGAAGGTGTCCAATATGCTACTGGGGAAGAGCAGAGGGCTAGTAGTAGTAGCACCAGAAAGAATGAAGCGACTGGGCCAAAGCCGAAAGGAAGCTCAGCTGTGGATGTATCATGGGGGAAGGAAAGTCTCATGCTATAAAGATTTTTTTCTCCATAGGAACCTGGAATGTAAGATCCATGAACCAAGGCAAGCTGGACGTGGTCAAAAAAGAAATGACAAGACTGAACATCGACATCTTAGGAATCAGCGGACTAAAATGGACAGGAATTTAATTCAGATGCCCATCAAATGAAATGAAGTAGCCTTCATAGTCAATAAAAGAGTAGGAAAAGCAATGCTGGGATACAATCCCCAAAATGACAGAATGATCTCAGTTTGAATCCAAGGCAAACCATTCAATATCACAGTAGTCCAAGTCTATGCCCCAACCACTGGTGCTGAAGAGGATGAAATTGACTGGTTCTATGAAGCCCTATAGCACCTTATAGAACTAACACCAAAACAAGATGTCCTTATCATCATGGGGGATTGGAATGCTAAAGTAGGAAGCCAAAAGATAACCGGAATAACAGGCAAGTTTGGCCTTGGAGTACAAAATGAAGCAGGGCACAGGCTGATAGAATTTTGTCAAGAGAATACGATGGTCATAGCAAACACTCTTTTTCAACAATCCAATAGATGGCTCGACACAGAAATAAGATTGATTATATGCTCTGCAGTCAAAGATGGAGAAGCTCTATACAGTCAGTAAAAAGAAAACCAGGAGCTGACTGTGGCTCAGACCATGAGCTTCTCATTGCAAAATTTAGGCTTAAACTGAAGAAAGTAGGGAAAAGCATTAGGCCACTGAGGTATGAACTAAAGCATTAACTGGTAGACAAACTCTGCACCAAGTGGAAGATCTAACAGATTCCTGACAAACCTAGCAGACAACTTTGTCACCCAAAAAGTAGAGAAGGGAACTAGGGGATTAGCCATTTTGGATCTAACTCTCACTAACAGAGATGAAATGATAGAATTTAATTTAATTTAATTTAATAATATTTCTATACCGCCCTTCTCCCTGAGGACTCAGGGCGGTGTACAGGGCAAGAATAAAACACAGAAATTTACAAAAACTAAAAGATAATTAAATGCATGCCCGATTAAAATACAATTGATACATAGTAAAAAGCCCCAATAAAAATAATAAAAAACCCCACCAATCCCCCCTCAGGCCAGGCCGGCTTGCTCGAACAAGTATGTTTTCAGATCGCGGTGAAAGGAGCGCAGATCGGGCGCCGTCCGGAGCTCAACCGGTAACTGGTTCCATAGCTCCGGGGCGCCCACAGAGAAGGATCTCCCCCTGGGGGCCACCAGTCGGCATTCTCTGACCGGTGGCACCCTGAGGAGGCCCTCTCTGTGGGAACGCACAGGGCGCAGGGAGCTTGATGCCGGCAGCAGATGTTCCCTGAGGTACTCCGGCCCCATGCCATGGAGGGCTTTAAACACCATTACTAGCACCTTGAATCTCACCCGGAAGACAACTGGTAACCAATGCAGCTCACGGAGCAGAGGTGTGACATGGGAGTATCGGGAGACTCCCAACACAACTCTCGCGGCTGCATTCTGTACCAGCTGGAGCCTCCGGGTGGTCCTCAAGGGAAGCCCCATGTAGAGAGCGTTGCAGTAGTCTAGACGAGAGGTCACGAGCGCGTGAGTGACCGTGCATAAATCATCCCGGCTTAGATAGGGCCGCAACTGGCGCACCAGGCGAACCTGGGCGAAAGCCCCCCTAGTCACAGCCACCATGTGATCTTCCAAGGTGAGCCGCGAATCTAGGAGGACTCCCAAGTTGCGAGCCCTATCTACGGGGGGTAATAATTCACCCCCCATAGAAAGAGATGGAATATCCGAATAGACCCGGGATGAAGGTATGCAAAGCCACTCGGTCTTGTCGGGGTTGAGTTGAAGTCTGTTCCTCCCCATCCAGACCCGAACCGCCTCCAGGCAACGGGACATCACGTTGAGGGCATCACTGGGGTGGTTTGGGGTAGAAAGAAAAAGCTGGGTATCATCAGCGTACTGATGATACCCAACTCCAAAGCCACGAATGATCTCACCCAGCGGTTTCATATAGATGTTGAACAGGAGAGGCGAGAGGACCGACCCCTGAGGAACTCCACAAACGAGAGACCTCGCGGTCGACCTCTGCCCTCCTGTCAACACCGACTGCGAGCGTCCCTGGAGATAGGAGGAGAACCACTGTAAAACCGTGCCTCCCACTCCCAATCCCCTGAGACGCCGCAGCAGGATACCATGGTCGATGGTATCGAAAGCCGCTGAGAGGTCTAATAGGACTAGAACAGAGGAACGACCCCTGTCCCGAGCCCTCCAGAGATCATTCACCAGCGCGACCAATGCCGTCTCCATGCTGTGCCCGGGCCTGAAACCCGATTGGTACGGGTCTAGATAATCCGCTTCATCCAGGACCAAAGGGAGCTGATGCGCCACCACATTCTCAACAACCTTCGCAAGAAAGCGAAGGTTGGAGACCGGACGAAAGTTGTTCAATACAGCTGGGTCCAAGGCAGGCTTCTTGAGGAGGGGCCTCACCACCGCCTCTTTCAAGACGGCAGGGAAGCTACCCTCACTCAAAGAAGCTGATATAACTGCCTGGAACCAGCTGCGTGTCCTCTCCCGGGCTGCATAAACCAGCCAGGAAGGGCACGGGTCCAATAAACATGTGGTGGAGCTCAGTCTCCCCATAATCCTGTCCACTTCCTCCGGAGTCACAGAATCAAACTCCTCCCAAGTGATATCGACAAGACCACCCGCGTCCTGATCGTCAGACTCTGCCCAGTCAGAGTCCAGACCGGTCCGAATCCGAGCGATTTTGTCCGACAGATAATTGTTAAACTCCTCGGCACGACCCTGCAAGGGTTCCTCCCTCACCTCCTGATTAAGGAGGGAGCGAGTCACCCTAAACAGAGCTGCCGGGCGATTATCCGCGGACGCGATAAGGGTAGCGAAGTGATTAGACCTCGCCACCCTCATCGCAGCGAGATAAGACCTAATATGGGTTCTTAGTCACAATCGGTCGGATTCGGATCGGCTGGACCTCCAACCGCTCTCTAGGCCCCGTCTCCGGCGCTTCATCTCCCGGAGCTCCGCGGAGAACCATGGAGCTCGACGGGATCTGCATCGGGTCAGGGGCCGCAAGGGTACAACTTGGTCAAGAGCCTCAGTGGCTGCCCTTTCCCAAGCTTCCACTAAGGCATCCACCGAGCTGTGAGTGGGGGAGGCAGGTGGGGACCCCAGCGCTGCCTGGAACCTCGCGGAATCCATTAAGCGTCTGGGGCGGTACCATCTAACTGGTTCCACACACCCACGGAGGGGGGTGGCAAAACGGAAGACCAGCCGCAGGAGATGATGATCGGTCCATGACAGGGGCATAATAATTGGGGCGCCCCCACCAAGATCATCTAACCACCGACCAGATAAGAAAACTAGGTCAAGGGTGTGGCCTCCCTCATGAGTCGGTCCTGAAATTACTTGTGTCAGGTCCATGGCCGTCATGGAAGCCATGAACTCCCGAGCCAACTCAGATGATCCTCCCAGAGATGGTAGATTGAAGTCCCCCAAAACTATAAGTTTCGGGAACTCAACCACCAACCCAGAGAGGACATCGAGAAGCTCAGGCAGGGCTGCTGCTGCGTGACTAGGTGAAAGGTACACCAGCAGCAAGCCCAACTGCACACCAGGGCTGCATCTCAAGAAGAGAGACTCACACCCGACTATCTTTGGAACGGTGGCCTCCCGTGGAGCTAAGGTCTCCCTCATAACAACAGCCACTCCCCCACCCCTACCCTGAGCCCGAGGCCAGTGTAGCACCCGGAAACCTGGTGGGCAAAGATCAGCCAGAGGAATACCGCCCTCTGGGCCCAACCAAGTCTCCGTGATGCAAGCCAGGTCCGCCTGCTCACCCTCGACCAAGTCACGGACGAGAGGAGCTTTATTAACGACAGACCTGGCATTCAAGTACACCAGCCGGAGCTCAGGAGGCTGCACATCCTCACTCCTGGGACCTCGGGGCAGAACAAGAGGGTCGGAACGCCTCACCGCTTGCAAGTAGCGGAGAGGCCTTCCCTGAGATCGATACGGCCCTCTGTTCCTGCACCTGCTGCCATTCCCTAACGTCGTGGGAATAGGCATTCCCACGACTTGCCCTGGAGCCCCGGGGGCGACCGACCCCCGCTCCTCCCCTCCGCGATCAATCCTGGCCCCTGGCCTGAACAGTGGTTGCTGGACTGCCCCCCGTATCCGAACAACCAAAAGAAGTTCCCACCCCCCTCCCTAACCTCTTAAAAAATTTAACCAAAAAACTAACCAGGGGCCTCTTATTTGGCTTATATCGGAGGCCCCTACCCATGCCCAGCCATCTCTCAGGGTCCCAACACTCGGGCCCTTCATCAAGAGGAGGTGTAAAAAGTAAGGCGGGTCGCTCCCAGGATGGGGGGGCGCCCCTGAGAGCGTATAAGGTCGTGCTAGAATAAGTCAGACGCATGATCTTAACAAGTCCGACAAAAAACAGCAAGGCAGACCAGATCAACATGGGAGGATCTCAAAATAAATAAATCGAAGGCAAATGACCAGAGAGCCAGCCCAGCTCCACTGCCACTAGAGCTGGGAAATCCCGGGACAGATCGAATCCCGCCCTCTCACGGCGGTCAAAGCCGGGGGGCAACCTGGTACATACAAACCGGGGGAGCAATACCCCCCAGAGCTCTCACCTCTGGGAGGCAGCAGATGTAAAAATTTAACCACTCTCCCACAGTGGTTACAACCCGGGCCTTCTATTATAGGGGAGGGGGGAGAAGGGGAGGGAGTTAGAGCAAAGAATCTATAGAATACATCAGGATTAATAAGCCGGCATGGTCACAAAATGATAGGAGAAATTCCGATTATATAAGTCACTTCCATGTTGCGAAAAAGACTGGATGATAGTCAGTCAAGAAGGAAACCACAACATGGTCCAATGATTTTCTGGCGGCGCAGAGATTAAATTTTGCCTCACAAATGTCCGAGGCAACAGCGTCCGCGTTCCACCACCAGGCCAGGTCACCATATCAGAGAGGCCCACTCCCTTCACCGTCAGCCATCTCGGAAACCAGCTAGACGATGTCTCCACCACTCCAGCATTTTCACCCCCCCCCGCCGCTCCAAGCCGCGATTCATAGTCAATCCAGCAGCACGCGGCTCCCCAAGCAGCAGGAAGGCGTTCCGGAGCATCACCGAGCTGTAAAAAATTAATCCAGGCGTCACAAATCTCAGGAACACCACCAGGCTCCGTAGAAGGGGTCTCGAGACCTCCGTTGCACAAACGGTCAGCCGGTCGGAGCCACGCTGAGCAGAGCTTCAGCAAAAAATCAGGGTCTTTCCGGGCGCCTCAGCAGCCTCAGCAGTCTCCATCGGGGCTCCGCCCAGCTCCTCCACGCCCAACAGCCTCCATCGGAGTTCGCCGGGTCCCTGCGGCACCGATAAACAGCTGGTCGGCGCCATACAACACGGGGCTCTGCTCAGCTCCTCCATGTCCACCAAGCCGTCCAGAAACTCCCGAAACTCCTCCGGGCTCCTCCAGGCTCCTCCGGGCTCAGCTGATAGTCCTCAAAAAGTCCTCAGAGAGTCCTCGGAGTCCTCGGAGCCCTCGGTGAGTCCAGGCTCCCAGAGCCAAGGCAAACCATGTGGGCGTTCTAAAGGCAGGCACCGAAGCTCAGCTCCCTCGTCCTCGTCCTCCTCCTCACCCGAAACCTTCACAGGACCCAAATATCACTGTGAAGCTCCCCAGGGTCGCCACATTGCTAAAATTGCCGAAGCTCCTAACGGAGCTCAGCCATGCACGTCCGCCATCTTGGGCATGCTCAGAAGAAAAAAACGTGAAGGTGTTGAAGCCACAGGAACCTTGGGAGGAACTTATCATGCAATATTGGAATTCAACATTATGGAAGGACAAGCAATACAATACAGTCAAACTAGAGTCTTGGACTTTAAGAGAGCTAATTTCAATAAACTTAGAGCTTGGCAAGGATTCCATGGATGAGAATCCTCAAGGGGAAAATTTTGAAAAGTGAGATAATAAAAGCCCAGTCTAGCACAATACCAACAAAGAGGAAAAATAACAGCTCTCAAAAGAAACCAGCATGGCTGCATAAAAAACTTTCTGATAAATTGAAGGATAAAAAGGACAAGTATAGAAAGTGGAAAGAGGGTCACATAACTAAGTCAGAATATCAGCAAATAGCCCGAGCCTGCAAAGGTGAAGTGAGGAAAGCTAAGGCTCAAAATGAACTAAGGGTTGCGATCAAAGTCAAAAAATAACAAAAAAGCTTCTTTCAACATGTAAAAAACAAAAAAAGTGAAGGAAATGATTGGTCCATTAGTGGGTGAAAGTGGCAAGAAGGTGAAAAGCAACAGGGAGAAAGCAGAACTATTTAACTCATTTTTGCATCTGTCTTTACAAAAAGGGAAAAAACAACCTATCCAAAAACAGTGCCATAAAAAACAGAATAGAAACACAAGTTAAGATAGGCAAGAAAACGGTAAGTGAGCACATGTCCAGATTACACCCCAAGGTTCTCAAGGAACTGGCAGATGTGATCTCAGAACCACTGAACTATATTTTTCAAAGATCCTGGAGCACTGGAGAACTACCAGAGTACTGGAAAAGAGCTGATGTAGTTCCCATCTTCAGAAAAGGAAAAAAATGGATCCAGGAAATTACAGACCTATCAGCCTGACCTCAATACCTGAGAAGATTCTGGAAAAGATAATCAAAAAACAAATTAAGCGAGCACCTAGAGGCAAACAAAATCATTAATAAAAGCCAACATGGGTTTGTCGAAAAAAGATCACGCCAGACAAATCTTTGACCAAGTGACAAAATTAGTGGATCAGAGGAATGCTGTAGATATAATTTACTTGGACTTCAGTAAGGCATTTGATAAAGTAGATCACAAACTACTACTTGATAAGATGGAAAAATGTGGGTTAGACAGCATCATCACCAGATGGATTCGTAGCTGGCTGACCTGTCGTACTCAGCATGTGGTCCTCAATGGAACCACATCTACATGGAGGGAAGTATGTAGTGGGGTGCCCCAGGGCTCTGTTCTGGGCCCAGTGCTCTTCAACATCTTCATCAATGATTTGGATGAGGGGATAGATGAGGAGCTCATCAAATTTGCAGATGACACCAAGTTGGCAGGAATAACCAACACTCCAGAAGACAGGCTTCAGATACAGGAGGATCTGGACAGACTTGAACACTGGGTGTTATCTAACAAGATGAAATTCAATGGTGAAAAAAGTAAGGTTCTACATTTAGGCAAGAAAAACCAAATGTACAGGTACAGTATAAGAGGTAGCTTGCTCAATAGTAGTTAACTGTGAGAGGGATCTTTGAGTCCTAGTGGATAATCACTTAAATATGAGCCAGCAGTGTGCTGCAGCTGCCAAAAAAGCCAACACAGTGTTAGGCTGCATTAACAGAGTGATAGAATCAAGATCACATAAAGTGTTAATATCACTTTACAATGCCTTGGTAAGGCCATACTTGGAATACTGCATCCAGTTTTGGTCACCACGATGTAAAAAAGATGTTGAGACTCTGGAAAGAGTACAGAGAACATCAACAAAGATGATTAGAGGTCTGGAGGCTAAAACATATAATAATAATAATAATAATAATAATAATAATAATAATAATAATAATAATAATAATAATAATAATAATAATAATAATAATAATAATAATAATAATAATAATAATAATAATAATAATGGAAGGGACCTTGGAGGTCATCTAGTCCAACCCCCTGCTAAGGCAGGAAACCTTTTACCATTTCAGGCAAATGGCTGTCCAGTCTCTTCTTAAAAACCTCCAGTGTTGGAGCATTCACCACCTCTGGAGACAGGTTGTTCCACTGGTTAATTGTTCTAACTGTCAGGAAGTTTCTCCTTAGTTCTAGGTTGCTTCTCTCCTTGACTAGTTTCCATCCGTTGCTTCTTGTCCTGCTTTCAGGTGCTTTGGAGAATAGCTTGACTCCCTCTTCTTTGTGGTAGCCCCTGAGATATTGGAACACTGCTATCATGTCACCCCTCACCCTTCTCTTCATTAAACTACACATACCCAATTCCAGCAACCGTTCCCTATATGTTTTAGCCTCCAGCCCCCTAATCATCTTTGTTGCTCTTCTCTGTACCCTTTCTAGAGTCTCGACATCTTTTTTACATCGTGGTGACCAAAACTGGATGCAGTATTCCAGGTGTGGCCTTACCAAAGCATTGTAAAGTGGTATTAGTACTTCACTTGATCTTGATTCTATCCCTCTGTTAATGCTGCCTAGCACTGTGTTGGCTTTTTTGGCAGCTGCAGCACACTGCTGGCTCATATTGAAGTGATTGTCTACTAAGACTCCGAGATCCCTTTCACAGTTACTACTATTGAGCAAGGTACCACCTATACTATACCTATGCATTTGATTTTTCCTGCCTAAGTGTAGAACCTTACTTTTTTCACCATTGAATTTCATTTTGTTAGATAGTGCCCAGTGTTCGAGTCTCTCCAGATCCTTCTGTATCTTAAGCCTATCTTCTGGACTATTGGCTATTCCTGCCAGCTTGGTGTATATAAGGTGTATATAAGGAATGGCTGCTGGAATTTGGTATGTCTAGTTTAATGAAGAGAAGGACTAGGGGTGACATGATAGCAGTGTTCCAATATCTCAGGGGTTGCCACAAAGAAGAGGGAGTCAAGTTATTCTCCAAATCACCTGAAGGCAGGTCAAGAAACGATGGATGAAAACTAACCAAAGAGAAAAGCAACCTAGAACTAAGGAAAAACTTCCTGACAGAACAATTAACCAGTGGAAAAACCTGCCTCCAGAAGCTGTGAATGCTCCAACACTGGAAGTTTTTAAGAAGAGACTGGCCAGCCATTTGTCTGAAATGATATAGGGTTTCCTGCCTGAGCAGGGGGTTAGACTAGATGACCTCCAAGGTCCCTTCCAACTTTACTATTATGATTATTATGATTATGATTATATCCCTGATGAATATACAGTTGTTGTTGTTAGTTGCGAAGTCATGTCCAACCTATCACATCCCTATGGACAATGTTCCTCCAGGCCTTCCTGTCCTCTACCATCTTCTGGAGTCCATTTATGCTCATGCCTATTGCTTCAGTGACTCCATCCAGCCACCACATTCTCTGTCGTCCCCTTCTTCTCTTGCCCTCAATCTTTCCCAGCATTAAGCTCTTCTCCAGTGAGTCCTTCCTTCTCAATAGGTGGCCAAAGTATTTGAGTTTCAACTTCAGGATCTGGCCTTCTAAAGAGCAGTCAGGGTTGATCTCCTCTAGGACTGACCGGTTTGATTGCCTTGCAGCCCAAGGAAGTTGCAGCAGTCTTCTCCAGCACCATAGCCTTCAATTCTTTGGCACTCAGCCTTTCTTATGGTCCAACTTTCACAGCCATACATTGCAACTGGGAAGACCATAGCCTTGACTATATGCACTTTTGTTGACAGGATGATGTCTCTGCTTTTTAATGTGCTGTCTAGATTTGCTATGGCTTTCCTCCGGAGGAGCAAGCGTCTTTTAATTTCTTGGCTACAGTCCCCATCTGCAGTGATCTTGGAGCCTAGGAAAATAAAATCTGTCACTACCCCCATTTCTTCCCCATCTATTTGCCAGGAATTGAGAGGGCCGAATGCCATGATGTTGGTTTTCTTAATGTTTAGTTTCAACTCAACTTTTGCACTCTCCTTCTTCACCTGCAACAAGAGGCTCTTTTGTTCCTCTTCACTTTCTGCCATTAGAGTGGTATCATCTGCATATCTTAGGTTGTTGATATTTGTCCTGGCAATCTTAATTCCAACTTTTGATTCATCTAGCCCTTCCTTTCTCATGATGTGCTCTGCATATAAGTTAAATATGCAGGGCGACAGTATACAGCCTTGCTGGACTCCTTTCCCAATTTTGAACCAATCAGTGGTTCCGTGTCCAGTTTTCACTGTTGCTTCTTGGCCCACATATAGGTTTCTCAATAGACAAATAAGATGGTCTGGTACGCCCATCTCTTTAAGAACTTGGCACAGTTTGTTGTGATCCACACAATCAAATGATTTAGCATAGTCAATGAAGCAGAAGTAGATTTTTTTCTGGAAGTCCCTAGTTTTCCCTATGATCCAGCGTATGTTGGCAATTTGATCTCTAGTTCCTCTGCCTCTTCAAAATCCTGCCTGTACTTCTGGTAGTTCTCGATCCACATACTGCTGGAGTCTAGCCTGTAGGATTTTAAGCATAACTTTACTAGCATGTGAAATGAGTGCAATGGTGCGATAGTTTGAACAGTTTTTGGCACTGCCTTTCTTTGGAATTGGAATGTAAACTGATCTTTTCCAATCCTGTGGCCACTGTTGTGTTTTCCAAATTTGTTGGCAAATTGAGTGTAGCACTTTTACGCATCGTCTTTTAAGATTTTGAATAGCTCAGCTGGAATACTGTCACCTACACTAGCTTTGTTGTTGCTCAGCTTTTCTAAGGCCCACTTCACTTCACATTCTAGGATGTCTGGCTCGAGGTCAGTCACCACCTCATTGTGGTTATCAGGGACAATAAGCTCGTTCTTGTATATTTCTTCTGTGTAATTTTGCCACCTCTTCTTAATCTGTTCTGCCTCTGTTAGGTCCCTGCCATTTTGGTCCTTTATCATGCCCATTTTTGCATGAAACATTCCCTTCATCTTTCCAATTTTCTTGAAGCGATCTCTAGTCCTCCTTATTCTATTGTTTTCTTCTATTTCTTTGCAGTGTTCATTTAAGAAGGCATTCTTATCTCTTCTAGCTATTCTCTGGAATTCTGCATTCAATTTGGTGTATCTTTCTTTTTCTCCCTTGCCTTTATTTTATTATTTATTTTATTTTAATTCCATTTATATCCCGCCCTTCTCCGAAGACTCAGGGCGGCTTACAAGCTTAGCAGTAGCCTTCATTCTATGTATATGCCTGCTTATTAGGGCTTTCACACACCCCAAGCGGCATTATTACAAAGTCAGCTTAATTGCCCCCAACAATCTGGGTCCTCATTTTACCTACCTCGGAAGGATGGGAGGCTGAGTCAACCTTGAGCCTGGTGGGATGCGAACCTGCACTAATTGCAGGCAGCTGGTGTTACTTAAGGAGGCATTAGCCCACTGCTCCACCAAGGCTCTCCTTTCACTTCCCTCCTGTCCTCAGCTATTTGCAAAGCTTCCTCAGACAGCCATTTTGCTTTCTTGCATTTCTTTTTCTTTGGGATGGTTTTAGTTGCTACTTCTTGTACAATGTTGCGAACCTCCATCCATAGTTCTTCAGGATGGCTGTGTATTTTGGACCATAAGAAAGGCTCAGCACCAAAGAATTGAGGCCTTTGAACTATGGTGCTGGAGAAGACTCCTGCGAGTCCCTTGGACTGCAAGGCAATCAAACCAGTCAGTCCTAGAGGAGATCAACCCTGACTGCTCTTTAGAAGGCCAGATTCTGAAGTTGAAACTCAAATATTTTGGCCACCTAATGAGAAGGAAGGACTCACTGCAGAAGAGCCTAATGCTGGGAAAGATTGAGGGCAAGAAAAGAAGGGGACGACAGAGAATGATGTGGCTGGATGGAGTCACTAAAGCAGTAGCTGTGAGCTTAAATGGACTCCAGAAGATGGTAGAGGACAGGAAGGAGTGGAGGAACGTTGTCCATGGGGTCGTGATGGGTTGGACACGACTTTGCAACTAACAACAAATAATATTATATTTCCCGAGTACTTTCCTTTGCAAAGCATAATAATGTAGTAAATTAATAACTAATAATAAGACAAAATGCTACTGAATTAAACTGTATAGAAGAGAAATGATAGTGTGTTAAGCACGGCAACATGTCTTTCTAACCCAATAGGGTAAGTTCTTAATGATTAGCAACAATAGCAAAAGGGTTGATCTGCTGTCTTAGGATTACAATAAAATAATTAGAAAAAAAGCTTGCTTCTTTAAGGATCCTTCTAACAGATTTAGTTTGACAACTTTATACAAAATGAAAGTTCAGAAATATTGAATTTAACCTTATAGCCCTATACTTTCAATAAATCACAGTCAATATAGTTTAAGCTGCTAAATATTTATTTTTATGGATTCCAAACCACCATCTGAAAATCCTAAGTGGTAAAAAAGAACCAGGGAGAAAATTGACAGACTAATTTAAATATTTTTAAGCATATTTTAAGAAATACAAGAAGAGATATGATCCCCTAGATTTTACCATGTTGAACAAATATTGATTATTGACAATCATTTGATTTGGCTCATCATTTTGTCAAGGGAACCAATTCAAGCTATCTGTTATTCACTACTTTTGTGTCTGATCTTTCGCCTAGATAAGAGCCTGTACCCAATACCTCACAAATTGTCTCTCAAAAATCCAAGCTCCTTACATCAGTGGCAAAAGTTAAAACAGGAACATGAAAGGAAGATGAAAAAGGATCACTGTTTAAATAGAAGGACTGTAGTTTCAAGTTTCAATTCTTTATCAAAACATCTCTACCTTATTATCTTTTTCCTGTCATCTGAAACTTGTACAAAGATTTACGTAAACATTAGTATAATGTTTGGTATATAAAGCTATTCAAAAAATCAAATACAAAATTATACCTGACTTATTAAAAACTGACACTCCTATTCTCCAGTTTTTTCTTGGTTCAGCCACATGATTTTTTTATATATTTATCTGACACATAAAAAGCACCTGTATGACTAGAGTGTCAGTTAATGGAAATACTGTTCTGATCTGTTGGAAGAAATACTATGTTTTTCTGGAAAATAGATTTGATCATAGTCTGCTGACTTTCAAGTGTCCATTTTTTGAAAATTACATGTAGGTAAATATTATATGCATGCAGAATAATTGCAATGAAAAATATTGTATTCTGACATTAATTCTTTATATCTTAAAAAAAAAGTCTAATCCTTGGGGTAGCCCCGACACAATTAGCCACAGATTCAGATTCTACATGTTAAATGGTAAGTTATTCATGATACTCTCATGAAAATGGTAACACACTACAGTCCTTTTCTTTATTTTTTGTAGGAGATTAAACTTTGGCGTTTATTATTTCCTTACTTGCAGTTTTAATATGTCGCAAGGAAAATGTCAAATTTGGAGCAGACGTTTTTACCTGAAATCAATTTGATTGATTTTAATGTCTTATGTCCAATGTATATCATGAGCTGTGGTGGGGCAATGGTTAGAATGCAATATTGCAGGCTACTTCTGCTGACTGCTGGCTGCCTGCAATTTGGCAGTTCAAGTCTCACCGGCTCAAGGTTGACTCAGCCCCAGACTGTTCTCAGCCCCAGATTGTTGTGGGCAATATGCTGGCTCTGTAAACCACTTAGAGAGGGCTGTAAAGCACTGTGAAGTGGTATATAAGTCTAAGTGCTATTGCTATTGCTATTTTGATCCCAAGCACAATTTCAGATTTTGTTGGCTAATTACCAGGAATTTTGTATACCCTTGTTCAGAATCGACATTTCATTCATTAAATATTTGGTAAATTTGGTGATTTGAAGAGACCTAATTTACTTATCAAAATGTATTTCTTGAAGAACTTCTGATGATGAGCTGCAATTGTGTTATAAGAATGATTGCAAGAATTTTCAAAGGCACAGCATCTCAGCTCATTCATTTTTTTCAGATTACAATACATGATTGCACAAAGAAGTTGGTATCTGAGACCTGGTAGTATGGATAAAGATAAAGGCTTTCGAATTGCATAATGTTACACTTCCAAAATCATAAAATAATGTGTATAACCCTCCTCATGAATGAAACCAATTTACTAATTAGGATAGGATGAGCAAGAAATAAGTATATACTCACTAAAAATATGTAACTTGTATCATATTTTCTTGAGTTGATTTTAGAAGCAGATGATCCAAACATTCCAGAATTGAGTATTCTGGAAGAAGAAATGAATCAATCCTATTCTTCAGAGGCTCTGAACCTGGAACACCAAGAAATAAAGCAAATCCTAACTATGTAGAGCCACTTGTCATGTTCAAAATGAATGAGCAGATTATCCAAATAATAATAAAATATTGGTCCTCTAATCATGAAATGGTTATTAATTTCATTAGGATTGCCATCCAACCTGAGAGTTCCATCATCTGGCAGTGTATCATTAATCATTTTATATTTTTCATCCATGTACTTTCTTTGGTAAAAAATATAGGAGTGGTTTAGCATTGTTTTCTCCTGAACTGATTTCTTTGCAACTGTCTCTATTGCTACTGCCCAAAATAGGTACCTGCTTACATTAGCTGGGCAACTGGGATGACCTTCGCACCTTGGGTGACTCTACATATACTCTTGGCAAATATTTTAAAAATTATACAGGAACTGTAAGAATAATGTTTTATCATCACATCCTAACAATGATCTCTGTTTTTCAAAAGATTTTTCTGTATATAAATCTACATTGACTATCTCTTTCCATCTGCATTTATGGACAAGAGGTCTATCAAAACTGTATCTTAGTCTCAATAATTTTCACCCTCTCAGTATCAGTTCACTAATAATGCTATACTAGAAGGCAAATTCAGAAGTGAAAGCAACAACTCATCACTTGTAACCTAAACCAGCCAGCCTGCAATACAAAACTGATATTGTCTATAGGAGATTTTTTTTTTCTTGCAAATCTTGGATTGCAAGATTTACTCATATAATATTTTTGCAACCCTATGAGAAGTTCTCATCATGTCATCCACAATATCAGGGTGCTTATCCATGTCTTCCAGTATGATATTTATTATCTTTTGCCAGCAATATATTCTGTATATACTGCCTTTCCCTAGAAACTGATAGCATCTATTGCAAATAAATAAATGGACACAAATTTGAAAGCAGGAATAGGGATAGTACAAAACTTAAGAAAAATATTTGCATTTTATGACTGTGCTTAAATTTTAACAAATGATGTACAAATGACCAGATCAATCACAAAACTGTTACATTACAGTTTAAAAATTTTGTTTCATAACCTAGAGGACATGAATGTTTAGACTTGCTTGACACGCTAAAGAGTGCCAGAGGTTTACAATCCACCCAAGAGTCTGGGTTTGGACCCATTTGCCCTCCTAGATAGGATGGGAGTGTTGGGTTCTGGGTGACTAAATAGAGATTTCCACAGAACCATCCATTTTTTTATTGTGGATGAGAGTGTTAACTTGACCTATAGGCTCAGAGAGGTTCTTCCCCCCTTGAAAATGTATCTTCTCAGGTTTCAGATTTTGGGTCAGCTGAGTCCCCAAGGGTCAGCAGTGGAAGGCAGAGACTCTTGAAGAAAATGCAGTGACATCCCCTTCTTTTGTCAGCAACACAGAACTCAGATAAGACACATCTTCTTGCGCAGATACTCGAGTTGGGCTGTAGGAAGTGGTTTGTTCAGCATATCAGCAATTTGATCATGTGTAGGCATGTACTGCAATTTAACAAAACCTTGTTTAACTGCTTGTCTTATGTTTTGATAATGGATGTCAATGTGTCTAGACCTGGAACCTGTAAATCGATTCTCAGATATGTAAACCACAGATTCGTTGTCTTCCATCACAGTGATCGGTCGAATCGGGTGTGTCCAGATATCTGTGAGTAAAGCATCAAACCACGTTAGAGAATTACAAGCATCTGAAACACAAGCATATTCAGCTTCAGTAGATGAACAAGAAACAAAATTCTGTTTACGCACATGCCAGTAAACAGGACATCCATTTAAAAACATCATATAACCTGAAGTACTTTTATGTGATTTCTTATCACTTGCTCAATCTGAATCTGCATAACAACATAACTCTGCATAGTCAGTGTGTGTTGGTTCTAACAACAACTTCATGTCTTTGGTGTGTTTTAGATATCTCAATAATTTCTTAACACATGTCCAATGAAACTGTTTTGCCTTGCCTACGTGTCGTGATAGGAGATTAACACTAAGTGCAATGTCGGGTCTAGTCCAACTACTAATATATAGCAGCGACCCAATGACTGAGCGATAAAGTGTTTGATCTTCGAACTCAGGACTTCGTTCATGTGCCAAGTTGTGAAAATCGGTTTGCATGGGTATACTCACTGGTTTAGCATCCTTCATGTTGCAGTGATGCAATAGTTGTTCAATCTTATCTTCTTGTGTGAGGCTAAACCCCTTCTGAGTTTTGACAACCTGAACACCTAAATAAGTGTTAATATATCCTAAAGATTTCAATGTGAAAAACTGTTCTAAAGCTTTAGCAAAATACTCACTCATCTGCTTATTTGGACCAATATAAACAATATCATCAACATAAACAAGAATTATCTCATACCTATTATCAGATCTTTTAGTAAACACGCATTCATCTGTTTCGGACTTAATAAAGCCCATTGACTTTAGTTTGTCAGAAAGACATAAGTACCACATTAAACCAGACTGTTTCAGACCATAAAGACCTTTGTGTAGAAGCCAAGTATCCCCTTCTTGCTGTCGGAACCCTGGAGGACCTTTCACATAGATTTCTTCATCTAGGTCAGCATGTAGATAAGCTGTTTCAACGTCGAACTGGAAAACCTCTAAACCAAGGATAGTTGCAGTGGCTAAGGCGATTTTTACACTCTCAGTCCGCACTGTGGGTAAGTAGGTATTTGTATAGTCCTCAGGATAACGTTGAGCGAAACCCTGGGCTACAAGTCTGGCCTTGGACAACGACTCACCATTTGGCTTCTTTTTAATTCTGTAGACCCATCGAGTGCCAATAACTTTCTTGTTTGCTGGAGGGCTTGCAGGCGTAAACACCTGAAGTTTCTTTAGACTGACCATTTCAGCCTGCATTGCCTCATACCATTTATCTTGCTCTGATTCAGGAAGATGTTTGATTTGTGTGAAATTCTCAGGAGGAAGTGTAACATTACAAATCAAAGGTAAAGGTGCTTTTGTTACTTGCCACGAATACCGTTTTGGAGGGATTCCCTTTGTGGTCCTCTTGGAACATCTTGGAACAACCATCCATTCTTCTTCCGTTTCATCCTTGTCTTCATCCTCATCAGCAGCAGCAGCATTGGTGGCTTGCAAAGATGGAACAGTAGGTTGAGAAGAACTCGTGGAAGGAACGTTCACCTGTGAATCTTGATCATCAGGCTGCGTGGCATCAGCAGCATCATCTCTAGGAAAATAAACTCCAGGATCGTTAGAATGAATCTTGGACCAGTCAGCATCTTCCTCAAAAGTAGCAGATTGTGAAATCACTATGACATGATGAGAGTCAATATATTTGCTCCATTTTGAATTATCATCAATACCCATAAATCTCATCCTTTTTGCTGCAAGACCCCCTTTCTTTCTTTGGGCCAAGGGAATATTCACCACAGCATATGAACCAAAGATATGGAGATGTGAGAGGTCAGGCTTGTGTCCATATAACATGAAATAAGGGGTCTGATTTATTACACTACTCCAGGTACAGTTGATGATATTGTTAGCATATTTAATAGCTTCGCCCCAGTATGGAAGACTGAGGTTAGCATCTTCAAAAAGGCAACGCATCATGGTTTGCCGAACCCCATTTCTGCATTCTGCCACTCCATTTTCAGCCGGAGTGTAAGGAGCTGAGGTCTGGTGTAGTATGCCATTCTTACGCATCCAGTCCTGAAAACACTGAGACATGAATTCAGCACCACGATCACTCTGAATTCTGGTGATGTTGACTTCATGTTGGGTATAGACAAGAGCGGCAAAGTCTTTAAAGATCTGAAAGGTCTCAGATTTTTCTCTCATAGGAAATACATATCCATATCTAGAGTAATTATCAACGATTGTCAAGAAATATCTTTTACCACCAAGTGTTGGTGCAAAAGGACCCACTATGTCAGTGTGTACCAAATCAAAAATGCGTGTTGACAGGCCTGTAGCGCGTTTTGGAATTGCTGCTGCTTTAGATTTGGCTTTCTTGCAGACAGCACAGTCCAAGAACACCTTACACCCCTTTAGATCGAAACCTCTTGCGAACTCTGGCATCTTCTTCAGAACACGGAAACTGGCATGACCCAATCTTCTATGCCACTTATGAATACACCTGTAATGCAAAGGTTTACCTGTTAGTAAATTCTCAACATTAGCATGTTTATTAGGAACCCCAGGCTTGCCGTGAGCAACCTGTGTCTTATTTGTCCTTTTATTGGCTTTAGGAGCCTTTGGAGTAGCAACAGGATCTCTCTCTGGGACATCGCTCACTGGGCCTGTGCTCTCCCTTTTTGGAGCCTGTATACTTGCCTGCTCTTGCTGCTTAGACTTTGGCTTTATGTAATAAACACCACCAATCAACATGGTTTCAGCAACAATATCTCCATCTTTAACTACATAACTTGCTTTTTCAAGATGATGTACCTGGAATTTTGACACCCTAGAAAAGTGACTCTGACTAAGCAAATTGCTATTAGCTGATGGAACAAAATAAACATCAGGAATGAATGCATCGAGCTCTTCAAGATAAACAGTTCCTTTTCCCACGACCTGAACAGGATGATTTGAAAAAGAATACAGTTCATGAAGTTCAGG
Source organism: Vipera berus (assembly GCF_964194415.1). NCBI lineage: Eukaryota > Metazoa > Chordata > Lepidosauria > Squamata > Viperidae > Vipera > Vipera berus. The sequence goes on from NC_138208.1 coordinate 29,689,785, forward strand.
TTCAGGCTTGTGCAACTCTGTGTAAAGCTCTTTTCTATAAGTAACATGTAATGCTGCTCCACTGTCCAAAGTCCAAAGTAGTCATCTGTCATACTTTGGTTGAGGCTGTGGATCGTTGTTTAAAGTCAATGTGGCAAGTGGAGCTTGCAAATCACGCCTGGGACCACAACCACAACCTTGTCGTCTGCCTCTACCTCTGCCTCCTCTGGAATCTGTTCCTCTGGGCTGGTATGTGACAGGCGCTGGAAATTGTTGGGGACAATCCTGGGTGGCATGTCCCACACGATTGCAGATGTAGCATCTTGGCATGCTTGGAACGTAGGCTCTTCCACGGAAGGGACGCCTTGCTGGAGCTCTTGATACAGGTGGTCCTCTCAAATGTGGCGTGGCTTGCATAAGTGCCTCTTCTTCGGTTAGAATTCTGCATACATGATCCACTGTGTGTTGAGCAATAGGCACTTGATTAATCTTGGAAATAGCATCTTTCCATTCATAATTCAAAGAGTTAATAATAATGCTGATCATTTGAAAGTCATCAATAGGATAACCTCTTTCACCCAGTTCTTTTCTTATTCCTTTCATTTTAGTTAAGTGTTCTCCAATATGTTCAGCAGGTTTTAATCTAGAACCATGAAATTCAGACAAAAGCAAGCATGTAGACTTAATGGACGTAGGCCGGTAACATGCTTCTAACTGAGTCCAAATTTGTTGGGCAGTTGCATCCTGTGGAAATGTGAGCTGCAATTCAGTGTCCATTGACATCAATAATGTTGTGCATGCTCTATTATTTAAGTCCCATATGACAGGAGGCCATGGCTAGGCAGGAGGATTAAACACCATCACATGGGTACCTTCTCTATGAAGCAGAAGTCCAACCTCACTGACCCATGCCCTGTAATTTTGTCCTGACCGCTTCAATTTTGAATCACCAGCCAGTGGTACAATAGAGGGTGCCTGTTGAGGAACATGCAATTGAGGTACTGGCTGTGCAGGTTGTGCAAATTGGACTTGACCTGCAGGAGGCGCTGGTTGTGCAGGCTGTGCAATTCGGACTTGGCCTGCAGGGGACGCCTGTGCCTGTGCCTGGACTTGTGGCAGTTGGATTAGAGCTGCCACAGGTACTGGTGCTGGGGGTGGCTGTACTTGAGCTGCAATGCCACCCTGGCCAGCAGGAGGTGCTGGCACTTGAGCTGCTACAGGAAGTCGGCCTGCAGTTAGCACTGGCCTTTGTATTTGAGAGCCCAGTGGTAGCTGCATGTGGGCCAGATACTGTGCTCCATCTGGAACAGGAACCTGTGTAGTAGCAGTATTAATAGGAAGTCTAGCTGGAGATTCCAATGAATGAGGAGGTGTGGCAGCTTGGAGCAATGCCTGATGAAGGGACATCTATGAAAAGGCATGCTGCATTCTCTGAAATGCATTTCCATCTTGTAAAACAGATTCACCAGCAGATGGTGCTATAACATTAGATTCAGGCATCATTGTAGCCTTGATATCTTTGTATGTCATTTGAGACTGGACTTCGTCAGAAGACTGTGGGTGTGCCTTTGTCTTTGGAGGAGAAGGCAAAATGGTGAACCCTTGTGGGTGTGGCTTTGCTTGTGAAGAGGGAGGCAATATGGCTGATTCTGAAAACTGAATGCCAGCAGAGGCTCTCCCATGCTTCCTATGCCATGCTGCACACATCTTTGCATTGTGCAGCTCTTGTTCAAACTTTTCAATTTGATCACAATAGCTTTGAAGAGCCTTCTCATGCATAGTTTGCTTAGGACTAGGAAGATAATAAATCACTTCCTTCCCTTGTGAAGCCTTAGGTCTAGCACCATGCCTCTCATAATCAGCCTGATCCCCATGAGCATGCATTACTACTGGGGCATCAGCTTGAGGGTCTGAAAAATCAGAAAACGGTGCGACTGACCTGGAATCAAGACGTGTAGCAGATGCAAGCGGAGTCTGTAAACTGGAAGGAGGCTGTTCCAGTGAAATAGCTGTCTCCTCCTCAGCAGCAGTCCCCTCAGCAGACTGATTAATGGGCTTCCTCCTCCTTCTTCCTCCTCTTCTTCTCCTCCATGGCATATTTCAAATAGATCACAGCATTCCTCAGTTGCTGGACTAACTATCTGAATCGCCTAAAACTCTTATCAGGAGCCATAAATCATGAAATAAAAACAAACCATCCTCGGTGACCAAATGTTGCTGAAGAATTAACCTTCCTATCAGAGGAGGACGGACCGTGGCTCATCTGATACATGGTGAATATCAAAGAAAGAAAATCCGAGGCATATTCTACTGTAAAACTTTTAATGAGCAAATAAAGCAAAATCTAGCTGACTACATCTCTCTTGTCAGGCAGAAGAGAAAGATAGAAAGTAACTGTGAGAAACTTTTTCTAGGCATGCACACAAAACAGTTTGAAACCATAACATAGCTGGACATGTGAGATTCACTATGGTTACATGATAAGATAGTCACACAGGTGCAGAGAGCAGGGGAAAATGTACAGATAGAAATGAGCTGCTGGCATAACTAAAAAATGCAGTGACAATTATCTGGATCATTTCAGCTGGGCTAGGATACAGTATGGACCCACCATTGATCATGCTTGTTGAAGGCCTTTGGGAGATCAAGATGGGAGTGGTGCATAAATCCTTACTGACCTTAATTTCTCAGCAACTTTTGATACTATTGACGTTTATATCCTTCAGAACTGATTGCAAGGCCTGGGAGTGGAAAGTGTGCCGTATGATACCCAATTGATCCTAGTCTGTCCAAGTGATGCTGTCAATAACCTGATCCAATGTCAGAGGCTGTTCAGTTCTGAATAGGGAGAAAGAATTCAGGCTTAATCCTGCCAAGATTGAGTAGCTATGGGTTTTTAGGTCACCTAGATCTGTGAATTTGTTATCTTTGATCTTGGATGGGATGGAACTTCCCCATTCAGGACTAATGCATACATTGAGGCTTTTCCTAGATTCACAAGTCCTGCTAAATGAGCATGTAGCAACTGGAGCTAGGAGGGCCTTTGCACAAGTGTACATTATGTGTCAGTTTTGCCCATTCCTAGAATTGGAGGCCCTGGAGACAGCCATTTATATTCTAATCACCTTGCAACTGAACTACTACAATGCTCTGTATGTGGGGCTGTTCTTAAAGACTACCTGAAAACTATAGATGGTCCAAAATGTAGCAGCCCAGGCAATAATGGGCATTCCTCAATATGACTATGTGTCATCATTACTCTTTAAGCTGCAATGGTTGCCAGTTGGCTTCTGAGTACAATTCAAGGTGCTTCTTCTCATCTACAAAACTCTTTATGATCCAGGGTTTCATTATTTGAGGAACTACCTGTCTGAAGTAGCTTCTACCATCCAGAAGAATTGGGCAGAGTGGAGGCACTCTGTCATTTAATGGGACATTGAAAGAATGCTTTCTATGTCATGGTGCCTGTTTTGTTGAAGAGCATCCTACTGGGGATTTACATGGCTCCTATTGTATAAGGATTCTGCAAAATGTATCTTTGTTCCTTGGCTAGGTTGTATTTTGAACCACTACCGTATTTTTCGGCATATAAGATGACTTTTTAACCCATGAAAATCTTCTCAAAAGTTGGGGGGTCGTCTTATACTCCCAGTCGTCTTATACGCCGGAAAATAGTACATAAATCAATCGAGCATCCCAAATTCGTGCAAAGCAACTTCAAGCCTCCTTAGTCCAGTCCCTCCTCCAACATGACTCTCCCTTCCCACCCCCAAGAGCCTCTAAGCCCCTTCCCCTCCCCCTTGCAAATGCCAGACCCTTGGAGCGGCAGGAAGCCCCTCACCCAAGCGGCATCTGAGCATAAGCAGAGCACGCCCTGCTACCCGCTATCTCTCCCGGCAGTTGTCTTCTACCCCTGCAGGAGGACCCTGGGTAGAGGGGACGGCATGTCGGGCCCGGCAGGCCCGACATTCAGCGGGGCCTCGAGACCACTCACCGGCGATCCGGCAGATGCCCGCATCTGGCCTCGCAACCAGCCGCAGAAGCCCGCGCCCGGCTTTCCTTCCCCCCACCCGCACCCAGCTACTGGTTCCTGGGCTCTGGCCCCAGCCGCGGGCCAGTTCGCCAGCGACCAGGCCGACGGACTCCCGGCTGCCAGATGCTGTGCTTTGGGAGACGCTCCCCGGTGGGTCGGGGAGTGAGTGCCCGCCTGCCGCCAGGCCGTTCCAGGAACTTCCGGGGACTTCCGGCGGGCCTGGCGCCCCTCTCGCCAGCAGACCACGCAGCGGCCCTCGCCAGCCGGTCTTGGCATGGCCGCCCCAAGCCCAGCTCTCCAGCACGTCTTCCAAGCCCACCTGGCTGACTGCCTCCTGGGTGGGGCTTGGCTCCAGACGCGCGGCTGCTCCGTCTGCAAATGTGCTCTCAAATGGGTGGGTGGAAGGAAAAGCCCCTTTGGGCTTCAAAAGGGAGGCTGAATTGGGCTTATGTCGGACACTTGGCAACTGGCATGTAAGTATTTTCCGGCGTATAAGACGAAAAATCTTGAAAATCTTCTCAAAAGTCGGGGGTCGTCTTATACGCCGAGTTGTCTTATATGCCAGAAAATACGGTAGTGGATTTTATACAGAAAGTGTGAATTATGTAATATATAATATGTGTCAACTGAGTTATGACATCATGAAGCATATCATGGACAATATATAATTCATTCCTTTTGGTCAATGATGTCATATTTGAAACTTTCTACCCCCCCCCCAATATCCCCCCCTATCCCAGGGATACTCATGATATCAAGAAAAACAAGAAACAAATCCAAAAGGGTCAAAAAGCGAATGGGTCACAGCCTAAAGAAAACATAGTGAAAATGACAGCATGTGTAATAAATTGATACTGAATTAACAGACTCCACAAGTAACAAATATTCAGCCTCTGGCATTCACTTCATATATACTGTACTTTTGCCATTTTTCTCAATCTGTTTTCTTCCCCTTAACACTAGTTAAACTGTTCCTTAATTAGGTAGAGTATTTGAAAAGATAGAAAGGATGCAGTTTAAAAGGCAAATAGATTAGTCACATACAGTTCCTTAAACGAATACCAAAATGGACACTTTTCATTTAGATACTGTTTTTCCTAGCCCTAACCTTTTTTATTTATAAGCCTAAATTCATATGTTGTAAATTGGATGCTTTTAGTTTACTATATATTGCACTATTCTTACGTGGAAACTTCATATCAGCTAGCTTCATAAGTATATCAGATGTCATACTCTATGCTTCCCTATATGAAAATGATTACTGTGTATACAGTATATACTACATATATATATTTAAATCCTATAAAGTTGATTGTACAGTTTTACATGATCCACTGACTTTTATCCCATGTACAGTTGGCCACACAGGATCAGTTGTGCAAAAGCATCCTATAGATCACTATTTGCATAACTAGTGTACATTTAATCCATTGCTTTAAAAGTGTGATGTTTTGCTCAGTTGCACCATGGTACAATGTACCAAATAATTTTAAAATCATATTATCTTTATTTTTGCAATAAATATATTTACAATTAATGCTGGATAACTATGTATGTGGCACTGATGAGCTAAAAGCCGGCTAGCTTAGCTTTGTTTGTTGAATTCCTGTGAATGAATAGAAGTGAAAGGGAGAGACTAAAATGCCTTCATTATTAATTTGTTTAGTGTTCATTGCAATTACACTGATATAATTGTTTTGTTATTCATGTGGCAGTCACAAGGACTTTTATAGGCATCCATTTTAATTAAGAATGCATTAATGGACACTTAAAACATGTTACCCTCTTCAACAAAGCTTGAATCTGTGGTCCACAAGCAATAAAATGATCCAATAAAACAATGCAATATAATTTTTGAGGGATGTCATTTTTATACGTTAAGTTTCAGAATTAAGATTTTTTTTGTTGCCCAAATTGAAGAAAGACATCTTAAGTGCATCCAGTAAAAGAAATACTGGATTTCAATGTACCAGTTTTAATGACAGGTAGCTTGAATAGGTCTTACTTATTCCATTCAGTAGCATTTGCTTTAGGAATCAGAAGCCTCAGAATGAGGAAGTAAAGTGCAGCAAGGAATACTGTCACATTGCCACTGCCACAGCCCTGTGCCCAGACAGAACTTCAGTGAGGATAGACAAGGAATATGAACCCAGCCAGAGGAGTTAAGTCCCTGAGACTCCCAACAATTTTTGTGAGATAGAATAATTGGTGATATAAATGCCTGCAACTGTAATTTACCCACACCCACAGATACACACATGTGCATTACACTACATTATAAAAAAAATAAAATTCATACACACTATCTAATCCTGCTCCTGGCAAACCTACCCCCAATATTCTGATCCATCCTACAACATTGCATCTGCAAAGTCTTTGACTAATACATATTTTAGAAAAGCTCTATTCAGACACTACTATATATCTTATAACATGCAAGATATGGGCAGGAATGAATATGCTACATCATCTCCTTACTGTACCATTTTTGTTGTCTTATTTGTATGCAAGGCAATATGTTGTACCAATACTTTAACTTTAGAAGGTCTCCAAAATTCATGTTATGCATGTTTCAAAAATTATTCAGAAGAGCTTTGTAACAGGTAGGATTATAAGGATAACACACTTTCATTATACCACCTTCTTTGTGTGTGTATGTGCTTTCTTGTGAGCTGTAAAAAATGTAGCTGCTTTAATTAGTTGCATTAAAGTCATAACTGCTTTAATATGTTCATTTATTAAAGCATTGTTATTGTTGCCAGACTTTTCCAAATGCAACTGTTATGTACATTGCCATGTATTCTCCTATACATAGCGAAGCAGCTCTTTTCAATTATTTTTGAAGCAGGTATATGCGTAATAATAATAATAATAATAATAATAATAATAATAATAATAAGCAGGTATATGCGCAAGGTTGCAACGCCCCCTCATCATTTTCTTGTAGTAATACGGCTCCGACTGCTACGTCGCTCGCATCTGCCTGTATTACAAAAGGTTTGTTGGGATCTGGGTGTTTAAGTACAGGTTCCGCAGAAAAGAGTCTCTTTAGCCTCTCAAATGCTGCTTGACATTCCATTGACCATTTCAGAGGCTGGCTGGGTTTCACGGGTGACCCCCCCTTCGTTTTCAACAAATTTGTGAGGGGCATGGCTATTTGGCCAAATGCAGGGATGAATTGGCGGTAGAAATTTGCAAACCCCAGGAAACTTTGCAATTGCTTCCGTGTGCGGGGGGGTGCCCACTCTAGTACTGCCCTGACCTTCTCTGGGTCCATTTCGATGCCCTCTGGGGATATGCGATATCCCAGGTAGTCGATTTTTTCCTGATGAAATTCACACTTCGATAATTTAGCATATAAATGGGCAGCTCGCAATTTCTTCAGGACTGCTGACTAGTGTTCTGAACCAGCCCTCTTCTCGCAACCCCTATTCGAAAAGAAGAGACTGGAAAGCGTCTAAGGCCAAAAGGCTTCTGCCAAGATTTAATTACGCAGTTAACAAAAACACTAGAGCTTGTCTTCTCAAGCGGAAAAGTTGCTTTCAGCAACCAGCCCCTCCCCAAACACTCCTTTTATAGAGAGCTCAGGGCGTGGTCTCCTTGTGCCTCCTCCCGAGGAGTCCTGCAGCCTTTCTTTGTTTGTTCCTGCTTGACTGCCTCCTGCGTCGGGCGTCCTTGAACAGGGCCAGCTGTGGGTCATCTTCCTCCGCACTCTCGGGCTCACGCAGCTGAGAAGAGGTCCCCGGCTGAGGACTCTGCAAAGCCTCCAAACCATCATCAGCCGGTTCGTTTCCCTCCTCCAAACCATCATCAGCCGGTTCGTTTCCCTCCTCCCCCTCAGAGTCATCCGATACATCAGAGCCGGCTGTCGGACCCACAGGCTGGCCCTGAGTCACAACACCTAGTTTGATATGTTCCTCTTTGGTTTCTGTGAAGATAAGGATGTCATCGAGGTAAACCAGGACCCCCTTATATAGGTGCTCTCTCAGTACGTCATTAATTAATTGCATAAAGACTGCGGGGGCCCCTTTCAGTCCAAATGGCAATACTTTGAATTGATAGCACCCCATTGGGCTGTTGAATGCAGTTTTCCATTCGTCTCCTTCCTTAATCCTAATACGGTAGTATGCTTCCCTCAGGTCTAGTTTGGTAAAAATCTTTCCTTTCGATAGGTGGGATAGCATATCCTTCATTAGGGGAAGGGGGTATAGATTACATTCACTAATTGTATTTAGGTTCCGGTAATCCACAACCAAACGAAAGGAACCATCCTTCTTCTCCCTGAACAGAACCGGGGCGGCTACTTTGGGTTTGGCGGGCTCAATAAATCCTCTTTCTAAGTTTTTCTTTATGAATCTTTCCATTTCTGCCATTTCCCTTGGGCTCATGGCATACATCCTGGGTTTTGGGAGTTTTGCCCCAGGTTTGAATTCTATGGTGCAGTCTGTGGGGCGGTGGGGGGGGAGCTCATTTGCTCTTTCCTCACTGAAAACCTCAGCCAGGTCCCTGTATTCCTCCGGTATCTCTGTTAGCCCCTTCTCTTCCCCCACTGCTGCTTTTTCCTCCCTCTGGGTTGGGGGGGTGTTTGGGGGTTTTACGTTTTCCTGTTCCCCTTTTGGGAAGTTGAGTTCTGCAGTCCTCCAGTTTATCCCGGGGTTCCATTTCTTCAGCCATTCCAGTCCTAAAATCATTGGGCATGCCATGCCTGGGGCCACTATAAATGTTATGTCTTCCTCATGGGACCCCAGGGACATGTGGAGTGGTAGAGTGGCTAGGGTAGCTGGTCCCCCCCTGCTATAGACCCGTCTAATTGACTGAAGGAGATTGGTTGTTTTAGCCTCCTCACTGGGATGCTCAGTTCCTCCACCAGCGTTGGGCTGATGAGGCAGCGGATGCAGCCAGAGTCTATCAAAGCTTTTATTTCATTGGCTTTTGGTGCAGAGGAAGCTAATATAGTTACTGTCTTAAGTATGGGTGGAAGAGGTCCACTTACCAAAGGTTCTCCCTCTGAGCTGTCTTCCGAGGTGTCCACCGCCCCTGCAGTGTAGGCCGGAGTCCAATCCCAGGTTTTGGCAGAAATTGTGGACTCTACAGCCTCTGTCCCCTTCATGGAAGATTCTTTTGGGTTGCCTTGAGACTTCCCCAGCTTTTTGGAAGATGGTGCCTCTGTTTTGCGTGGAGGGGCTTTCGAACGACATTCTGCAGCACGGTGGCCCTCTCTCCCGCAATTGAAACATCCCTTTGATTTTTTAGCCGTGGCCGGTGGGTTTTCCCCCTCACGTGTTTGCTCGAGTGGCGGGCGGCCCCATGGTTTTCCTCTGCGTTGTCTTTTCAATAGGTCTATTTCCACTTCCTCTGCCAGGACATACCAGTCATCGAGATGGTAGGGGTCTCCCCGAGGCAGGCAAGCGTCATACAGGTCGTAGTTTAGACCGTCTTTGAAATGGCTGAGGAGGATGTCTTCTGGCCAGTTCAGCTTGCTGGCGATGGCTCGGAATTCTTGGGTATATTCGGCCACTGTTCTACTGCCCTGCCTCACCGTCTTGATTCTCTCCCGGGCCTTCCGGTCAGCCAAAGGGTCCTCGAATCGTCGCCTCAAGGATGACATGAATCGGTTGAAGTCGTTGAGTTCTGGGGCGTTGGAGTCATGCAGGTTCACCACCCAGTCTGCGGCCGTCCCGTCCAGGGCAGATTGCACAATTCGGATGCGTGTTTTGTCACTGGGGATGTCCCGTCCGTACTCTTCCATGTAGCTGAGGACTTGGGTTAGGAAAAATCCCAGTCGTGATGGCTCCCCCTTGAATTTTGCTTCCAGGGGTGGGAATCTTTGGCTGGATCGTTGTCTGCGCCGCAGAGTGTATCGCTCCTCATCTCGATCCCCATCTGTGGGTCTGGGGGGGTGGGTACCGCTGAGTCAGCGGCTCCTGTTCCATTGGACAGCCCTGGGGTTTCAGGTGTTGGATTCCTTCCGTTACCCCTCCAGTTGCGACCCCAGGTGTTGTGGTTTCCAGCTCTCTCCTCCCTTAGTGAGCTCAGGGTTGTTTTCATCAAGTCAATAGCTTTTTCCAGAATCCGCTGTTCCTCACTGGCGTGCAGGGAGTTCTCCATCTCTTGTTTCCATTCCGGTTGGTGGTCGCTCCGTCTCAGGGTCCCTTCTCTCGAAACCTTTTCCCACTCACTTTTCCTTCCAACGCCCATCGACCACCGGGGTTTTTGTTCGTGCTGCTCCGCCGTTTCCTCCCAGGAGGAATATGATGCTTCAGTTTCCCAATGTTTCTGGGAGTTCGGCTGGGAGGAAGGATCCTTCTCCGTGGGGCTTTCTTCCCTTCTTGCTTCATCGTCAGACATCATATTTATTTGCAAAGTCCCCCGGTAAGGTTCTTCTTCCCGGGTTGACTTTCGTTGGAAGCCCTGTCTAATGTCAGGACCCACCCCAAACCACGTCTTAGGAAGACAAAAACTCTTGGAGTCAGGTTTTTAGTCCAAAAGAAATCTTTACTATGACATGCTCGGTTGTTGGAAATGAGACAGGGCTTAATGGTTCCACGATGTAAATCCTTATAAAGAGTTCCCGGTTTAACCCCCCTTAATCCCCATTTGGTCAGTCCCCCCATCCTTCCTCTCGTATCATCCATCTCGTGGGAAAAAGGAAGTTAGGACCCTTTTGTTTATTGCTGTCTACCGTGACAAAAGCCAGATGCTAGCCCCCCCTTTTGTTTCCCCAGTTCAAAAGGCTTCTCCTTTCCTTTGAAATGCCTATTGCCGGTTCAATACACATCTATCCTCTTCTCTTCGGGAGATGGCAGAATCCATGGGATATGTTTGAAACATTCCATTTATGAATATGATATAAATGGATTCTGACAATATTCTTAATACCCATGCAATGTATACTGCTCAAAAAAATAAAGGGAACACAAGATAAGACATCCTACTATTAAATACAGTACATTGTTTTGTTTAAGTGTTCCCTTTATTTTTTTGAGCAGTATATATTCAGTTAAGGAAAGTCAGGATTCTACATAGCCAGATAGCCTCTATAAATAGAAAAGTCTTTCCATATCAGAACTGTCCTCTGGCAAAAGACAGGAATAGAGTCAGCACAGTCATTCCAATCCTTGCTCTGAATTGTTCATTGTAAAGAGGACCTGGCCTTCATCAAATGTTAAGAATATGTAGACCAAGTAATTTTTATAGCATAAATTTTCATAGACTTCAATGCATGTGTGGAATATTATCCTACATACAGTCATGGCCGAAATTGTTGGCACCCCAGAAATTTTTCCAGAAAATCAAGTATTTCTCCCAGAAAAGTATTGCAGGAACACATGTTTTGCTATACACATATTTATTCCCTTTGTGTGTATTGGAACACAACAAAAAAGGGAGGAAAAAAAGCAAATTGGACATAATGTCAAACAAAACTCCAAAAATGAGCTGGACAAAATTATTGGCACCCTTTCAAAATTGTGGATAAATAAGATTGTTTTGAGCATGTGATGCTCCTTTAAGCTCACCTGGGGCAAGTAACAGGTGTGGGCAATATAAAAATCACACCTGAAAGCAGATAAAAAGGAGAGAAGTTCACTTAGTCTTTGCATTGTGTGTCTGTGTGTGCCACACGAAGCATGGACAACAGAAAGAGGAGAAGAGAACTGTCTGAGGATTTTGAGAACCAAAATTGTGGACAAATATCAACAATCTCAAGGTTACAAGTCCATCTCCAGAGATCTAGATTTGCCTTTGTCCACAGTGCACAACATTATCAAGAAGTTTGCAACCCATGGCACTGTAGCTAATCTCCCTGGTCGTGGACGGAAGAGAAAAATTGATGAAAGGTTGCAACGCAGGATAGTCCGGATGGTGGATAAGCAGCCCCAGACAAGGAATGCAAGCTGTCCTGCAGGCTCAGGGAGCATCAATGTCAGCGTGAATTATCCGTCGACATTTAAATGAAATGAAACGCTATGGCAGGAGACCCAGGAGGACCCCACTGCTGACACAGAGAAATAAAAAAGCAAGAATACAGTTTGCCAAAATGTACTTGAGTAAGCCAAAATCCTTTTGGGAAAACGTCTTGTGGACAGATGAGACCAAGATAGAGCTTTTTGGTAAAGCACATCATTCTACTGTTTACCGAAAACGAAATGAGGCCTACAAAGAAAACAACACAGTACCTACAGTGAAATATGGTGGAGGTTCAATGATGTTTTGGGGTTGTTTTGCTGCCTCTGGCACTGGGTGCCTTTTTTTATTGAAAAGTTTTACAATACATTTTATTTTTAACAAAACAAAACCCCTCCCAACCCCCTCCCCTCTCCCCAACCCTCCCCAACACCTCCCTCCCTTCCCCCTCCCCCCTCCCCGACTTCCCAGAGCTAAATACAAGGTATAAAAATACAAACAATCATAATCTACCTTATGCAAACAACAATAAACTATTAAATCTATCGCACTTTAACTCTTATAAAATAACTACAAGCAATATAAATATCACATTCAAATGCTAGGTGAAACTTTTTAGTCCCATATTTATTCTGGATATAATCAATCCATTTTTTCCACTCCACAATATATCTCTGTTGCGAATGGTCTTTCAAGTACGCTGAGATCTTTGCCATTTCTGCCAGGTTGGAAACTTTTAAAGTCCATTCTTCTATAGTCGGCAGTTCTTCCTTCTTCCAATATTGCCCTACTAAAAGTCTTGCTGCCGTAATTAAATTCAACATCAACTTAATGTCCACAACAGTAGTATCAGTAATAATGCCCAGTAAAAACAATTGCGGACAAAACTTTATCCTTTTCTTAAATATCTTTTGCATATTCCACCAGATTTTAATCCAAAAAGCTTTAACCTTTTTACAGGTCCAGCATATATGAAAATACGTTGCATCTTCACCACCACACCTCCAACATTTAGGCTGGCAGTTTGGATACATACTTGCTAATTTTTTAGGATCTAAATGCCACCTATAAAACATTTTATAAAAGTTCTCTCTTAAATTTTGAGCTTGCGTAAATTTTACATTTCTCACCCAAATCTTTTCCCAAGTATCCATTGTAATGACTTCTTGAAAATTCTGAGCCCACTTTATCATACAGTCTTTAACGGGTTCTGTCTCTGAATCAATTTCTATCAAAGCAAGATATATCCTTTTAATATGTGCTTGACCTTGATCTCTAATTTGGTTTACCAGATTTTCATCAGTCATTGAAAAACCAATTTTCTGGTCTTCTTTCCACCTGGCCTGTAATTGCCCATACTGAAACCAAGTTTGTACAATCTTTTCCTCTCTTAAGATATTATACGGCTTCAAAAGCATACATTCCTTTCCAAACTTAAAATTTCCTTATATGTAGTCACATCATGTTTAAACCCAACACTTATATTTTCTATTGCGTGTTTCGGTATTGCCCATATAGGTATCTTATAATTTAACTTATGTCTATACTTTTTCAAAACTCGCAACAGAGCATGTCTTAAAATATGTACCTTGAACACATTATCCACCTTCTTATCATACAATAAATATGCATGCCAACCAAATAACAAATCATGGCCTTCAAGATTTAATAATCTCACTTGTGTTAAATTAATCCAATCGCTTATCGCTGACAAGGCAGCAGCTTCATAGTATAGTTTAAGATTAGGCATTTTAAGACCACCTCTCTCACGTGTATCCTGCATAATCTTAAATTTAACTCGTGGCCTTTTCCCTGCCCAGACAAATTTATTAATACCCTTTTGCCATTCCTCCAAGTTTGAATCCTTTTTAAGAATAGGTATCATTTGAAATAAAAATAAAAATTTCGGAAAACATTCATTTTCACTGCTGCAATTCTTCCCAATAAAGATAATAGTAGTTTTTTCCAGCTATCCAATTCTTTTTGAACTTTTCCCCATAACTTTTCATAATTATTTTTATATAACTTTACATTTGAGGGTGACAAATATATCCCCAAATATTTAACCCTTTTAACAATTTCAAATCCCGTTAGCTCTTTTAGAACAGCCTTTTGTGACACTGTCATATTCTTAGACAACATTTTAGTTTTTTGTATGTTAACCTTGAATCCAGAAACTTTCCCATATTGCATTATTATCTCCATCAGTTCTACAACTGAATCTTCAGGCTGAGTCACCGTAACAACCAGATCATCTGCGAATGCCCTCAGTCTGTAATCCTGATCTCTTATTTGAATTCCCCTGATTTTTTCCGAATCCCGTATTTTGATCAATAATATCTCCAATGTTAAAACAAATAGTAAAGGTGACAACGGGCACCCCTGCCTTGTGCCCTTTTCAATGTTACATACTTCCGTCAAACTATTATTAACTATTATACGGGCTGTTTGCTTTTGATATAATGCCCTAATTGGTTGTAAAAATTTATCCCCAAAATTCATTTTATCTAATACTTTCAACAAAAATTGTCACTCCAATTGATCAAAGGCTTTTTCAGCATCCAGAAAGATCAACGCTGCAGGGATCTGATTGTTTCTTTCCAGAAATTCCAACAAATCAACTATATGCCTCACATTGTTCTTCATTTGTCTACCACTTATAAACCCAGTTTGGTCACCATGAATTACTTGTTGCAATACCCTCATTAATCTGTTAGCTAAAACCTTAGCAAATATCTTGTAGTCCGTATTCAAAAGTGATATTGGTCTATAATTATTTGCTTGAGTGACATCCTGATCTTCCTTCAGTATCAAAGAAATAAAAGCAGTTTTCCAAGACGGTGGAACCCCTCCTCCCATTTGAATTGTCTGAAACAATTCCCTTAATGGCTTTACCATCTCTAACTGTAAATTTTTATAATACACAGCAGTCAATCCATCCGTACCTGGTGCCTTACCCACTTTCAATTGTTTAATTGCTGAAAAAATTTCTTCCTCAGTTATCAATTGATTCATCTCTTCCTTTTGTTCTTGTGTAAGAACAGGAATATTAGCATTCATCAAATATACATCAATATCTGCCTCACTAATCTTATCTCTAGCATATAACTTAGAGTAAAAATCAACAAAAGTCTTTTTAATAAGACTCTGCTGGTACACTACCTTACCCTTATGTTCTATTCTATCTATATTAGAAGCCCTTTGTTTCTTCCTTAACAAATAAGCTAACCATCTACCTGGTTTATTGGCATTACAAAAAGTATTATGTCTAGCATACCGTAAATTAGTTGCCACTTGATCAGCCATCAACTTGTCGAACTGTCCCCTTAATAAATTAATTACCTCTTTAATCTTCACATCCGATGGATTCAAAATTAAGGCCTTTTCTTTTTCCCTAATTTCATTCTCTAATTCCTTCCTCCTGAATTCCAGATTGCGTCTATATTTGTTATTCAAATATATTAATACACCTCTCATATAAGCTTTACTAGCATCCCAGACCATTTCAATAGAAGTACCCTTATGCATATTAATTTTAAAAAAAATCCTTCATCTGTTTTTGGAATTGTTGAAACATATACTCCATTCTCTTTTCTTGTTAGTTATTTAAATATATGGAGGAATATTCAGAGGCTATCTGTTGCTAAATTGATGAATTCTGTATAGATATTGCTGTTGCTGGTGAGATGACCACAGATTAAAGGTTTATATATAAAACAATGACGGAGCATTTCTTTTTACAACAACCTAAGTAACATCTTGACCTGTAACTGGCTCTTTATTGTTGGCTAAAGAAATCTTAATGTCACTATTCCACAATTTAATACAAATAGTTATTGAGCCAACTATAAATCTACACAGAAAGCAAGCATCTAGAAATCTATAATTCCAGTTAATTCTCCAACTCTCATCAACATTTGAGAAGACATTGCAGTTTAATTAAACAATTATTTTTGTACAATGCTTGAATTTTAGAATGACCAGTGGATATACTGGAGAATCCTTGGCTGAAAGGCAGAAGAAAAAGCTTTCAGTGGTTGTGCTGCAGGAATAGAAGGAAGAAAAAAGTGTATGACCCCAAGATTTGTTTGCTTAGTTTTGTATAGAACATAGAATCATAGTGCTGGAAGGGACATCTGAGGTCTTCTACTCCAACTCCCTGGCCAGGCAGGAAACTTATGCTATCCCAGTCAAATTGTTATCCAATCTACTTTTTAAAACTTCCAGTGATGGAGCATGGAGCACCTATGACTGTAGGAGACAAGGTATTCCACTGAGTAATTGTTCTCACCAGTGCTTTTTGTCACTGCACATTTTTTTTGTTCGTCAGAAAGTTCATTTCTAACTGTACATTTTCCCCTGCTCTCTGCACCTGTTGTGATAACTTATCTGGTAACCATAGTGAATCCTATATGACCAGTTATGTTATGGTTTCAGTCTGTTTAGTGCGCATGTCTAGAAAAAGTTCACAGTGTTTATCTCTATTGTTTTATTCACTTTGCTGTTACTGTCTGTTACGTTAGGATGTAGTTAACTAGCTCTTTTTATAATATATATTTAGTTTATATATTTAGTTTTTATATTTTTGTAAGTAAAAGGTATTTAGTAAGATTATGCGTCGTGTTTTTATTTCCTTCCTGCATGCATATCATGCATTCTCTGAAGCACGGTCCTTCGCCCTCTACAAAGGTGATTTTTACCTTGACACTTTTTTTCTAAAAAAAAAAAAAGGTGCCGGAACTCAGAGGTGCTCTCACTGGGAGCAATGCCAGTGTCTTGCTACAGCATTGCTGCCCGTCCTTTGCACCCCTGCCCCTGCGGCTCAGAGCCACATGCCATGGGGATTCCCCTCCCCGCAGTTGCCACACAGCGGCCCGGGCTGAGCCCCCACCTGGAGCTGCTCCGAACCCCGACCCAGAGCTGTGTTCCTCGTGGCAGTGGTCTCCAATGCCAAACAGCCTCTTTCCAACCACATCCAGAAAAATTTGTAACAAACATTGGAATTCTCAAGGCCATGTTTGGTATTTCCCAGCAATCTGTTACTGGAAGGAAAAAGCAATCCCTGCTGCGTTACTGATCCCAGAGAAGCATTTGCATGTATGCAGGTATCCTTAGGGTGCCATAGTTATGGATGAGAAATATTAGTTGCAAAGTTGGCATTTCTGGATGTAATACATATATTTTGGACTTATTTTTGTTTCTTTGCATGTTTGATATTTTTAAAAAGGCATATGCTACTGACTACACTTAAGCACATATGTAACATCTTTTGCTAGGATACATGACCATTGCTTGTCCAGAATGTGAAGTGAAAGATTGTGACTAAACAAAATTTTAATGTACAGATAATACCACCAGAAATTATTTTAGCCTTTTTAATAAATGTTGTTATTGATGTTAAGCTCACCATGGAAAACATCATATATTGTTATGTATATACTAGGTTAATTAAAGACTGAAGTGCAACATAACTAGATTCTAAATAATCTATTTTTCAAAACACACAACAGTCCAAACTGTAAAGTCCAAATTAAGAATATTTCATTCTTAAGAATTGTTAAAGTGGTTTAGTTGTAACAGATGGTTAAAGATTCAAAATAGTTTTCAAGAGTGTTCAAAAGATACTATTTTTTTCTAACATCAGCTAAATTATACATATTACATTGAGAAAAATGTTTCTCATTTCTTTCCTGTTACCTTTATTGATTTCATTGAAGAGATGTTAACATAGGAAATAGATTATTTTCTTATCTAATTTTACCTTCCAAAAGACAGAAGCAGATGAAAAATGTGCGGTTCTTTACTGTTGGCTTTTTTGAATTAGCTGTTTTAGATTCTAAAAGTTTAGTTCCTAAAGAAGTAACCTTGTAAATAATTTTAATGTCCTCCTCTACTGCAGGGTAGGCAACCTTGGCTCTTTTATGACTCAAGGACTTCAACTCCCAGAATTCCTGAGCCAGCATGGCTCAGCTTGGAAACCTCTCTTTTTCCCTTCAGTGTGGCTGGCTCAGGATTTCTGGGAGTTGAAGTCCACGAGTCATAAAAAGGGCCAAGATTGCCTACTCCTAAAGCCAATAGAGCTTTTTTTTTTTGCAAAAAAAAGGTGCCAGAACGCCGTTCTGAGCGTTCTATGAGAAAAAAAGCCCTGGTTCTCACTATCAGAAAATTTCTCTTTAGTCCAGGTTGGATCTCCCTCTGATGAGTTTCCATGCATTGCTTCTTGTCCTGACCTCCAGTATTATGGAGAATAAATTCACTCCTCTTCTCTGTGACAGCCTCTCAAGTTACTGGAAGACAGGTATCATGTCCCTCCTAGTCCTGATAATTGTTCTGTCAGGAAATTTCTCCTTACTTCTAGGTTGGATTGTTATTGAATGATCTTCCACCTATTACTTCTTGTACTGCCCTCAGGTTCTTTGGAGAATAAGTTGATCCCCTACTCATACAAGTTCTCATACAAGATGGCGGCAGCATAAGAAGCAGTATCAGGTCATGGGGAGAGAAGTAACCAAACTAAGTAGGAAGGTACTAGGAAGGGGGGGAAGGAGGAAAAAGAAGCAGAAAGTTAGATAAGGAAGATAGAAAGGATAAAGGAAAAGAGAAAAAATGGGGCAAGGAGGAAAACACCAGCAAACAGGAGCACAGCAAATGAATGGCTGCACATGAAGTCAGAGGCAGCCACCAACAGAGAATGAGAGAACCAGCTCTGGAGCACAGCTAAGCAGCCCAACGCTGGGAAGAAAAGGCAGCTGAGAGCAGTGAACTGGCATCTGAACAGCAGACAAGGAGGGAGACCATTGGAAGCAATGAACTGGTGGGTCACAGCATTTATTCAGCAATTGCCTAGGCCAGGGGTCGGCAACCTCGGCTCTTTTATGACTCGTTGACTTCAACTCTGGAGTTGAAGTCCACGAGTCATAAAAGAGCCGAGGTTGCCGACCCCTGGCCTAGGCCCACACCCCAATCTAGGCAGTCCAGCTCGAGGAGGCAGCCAGGCAGGCCGACTCAGGGCCCAGCAAAGCAGAGACAGCCCAACTCCCACAGCCCTCTCCCTGCCTCCTGCCAGCACCACAGCCCTCCCCAGTGCAGACTTGCCTCAGGTGGAGGATGGGATAAGGCATTCCCTTCCCAGGGAGATCAGCAGCTCCCTTCCCTGCTTCCTGCTAAACTGGTCTAGCAGAGAACAAAAGGCATACAGCAATCTCTCTGCTGTGAGGAATTGGAGGTGGCAAAACCTGAGGGAGGGGGAGAAACACAGCAGCAGCAGCAGCAGCAACAGAGACACTTCAAGCCTCTCAGGTTCAGTGGCCGGCTGAGAGGAGCAGACCAGACATAGTAGTTGAGCCAATCGGAAAGCTGAATGGAGGCCTCACCAAAGTAGAGACAAACACCAAAAGACAGAAGGGAGCCGGCAGAGAAAACAACAAGAGCAGCGAGCAACAGAAATGAAGGCAACAATTAAGTTTGAGGTCCCAATAGGAAGGGAGGGAAGACCCCCAGTAAAGAACAAAAGGGAATTGGAGCTCAAAAACTTAAAAAAAAATTAGAGGGAAGAAAAGGATAAATAAAACTAACATAATAGTAAGAAGGTTAAGTAAATAACAAAGTAGAAAAACGAGCACAAACAGGCTGTTGGGAGGAATTCTCCCGTTCAGGTTCTTCCAGCCAGGATTCTCACAAGCAGCACAGAGGGGAACAAATAGAACATGAAGCCAGCTACTGGAAAGAGAGGTTTAATCATGGAGATTAAAGTTGTGACAATTCAGCATGAATCCCCGGCTAGCTAGACAGAATGGTCCTCAAATATGGTTTCCAAAATTGTCATTTCTGATTGGTGAGTTTAAATTTGTCTTTTCTGATTTGTTGGTCAGTGTCTATTGTTGGGTTAATTTCTTTCTCAATTCTGTCTAAAAGGTGTTAATTTTTGCTCCAGGAGGGATCCAGTGTTAATTATTTTATTGTTGTGTACCTTTTGGTGTTTCTATTCTAATTCTATCAATCCTAATTGCCATTAGCCAGTTCTGCATTCCTTGTAGCCAGTGTGTGTTAAATATTGATTTATTTAGCCTCAGGCTGCCGCTGAGTCAGACTAGTTTGTATTGGGTTCTTCCTGTATTTGCCAGGAATACAGGGTGAGGAGGGGTTATCCTGCTCTTATCAAGGCAAATAAAAGGATAATTAAAAAAACCAGACACAATTACCTAGAACAGAGAAGGAAGAAACAAGGCTAACAGCAAAGCACATCCACCAACCAAAAAGAAGGATTTTCAAACAACAAACTCATGGAACAGGTGGCTGATACTATTGTGGTATGCAATACATGTTCCATGTATGGCTTATGCCCAAAGAACACCCAAATTATACATGCTTTTGATGTAAACTATGTGAACTATTAGAGGAAAAAGTAAGGCACTTAGAGAAACTCTAGCCAAAACCCAATCTACAAAAGAAAGCTATACCCAAACCAAACCAAATAATGAACAAATAACTCCCAGAGGATATGACCCTACTGATAAATCCTTGGAGGAAGACAAATTGAGGTATGTCACACATAGAAGGAAACATTCTCAGAAACATTCTCAGAAAATAAAAACAGAGTGAGCAGAAAAAATAGACAACTGAATACAAGACAGAGGAGAGAGATTTCAAGATGGAACTTAACAATAGAAGAAAGTATGACATAACCCAGATGGAAAAAAATGTACAGGAAATACTGGACATGGAAAAGGTAACCTATACTCTAAGACAGGGGTATCAAACTTCTGGCCCGCGGACTGGACATGTCATCCAGAAGCCACACCCACCCCATTGCTGGCAATGGCAAAAC
The DNA here is from genome assembly GCF_964194415.1 of Vipera berus. Classification (NCBI taxonomy): domain Eukaryota; kingdom Metazoa; phylum Chordata; class Lepidosauria; order Squamata; family Viperidae; genus Vipera; species Vipera berus. The sequence goes on from NC_138208.1 coordinate 29,710,529, forward strand.
CATCCCAATACATTGTGCGACATCATGTGACATCGCGAGTTTGACATGTCTGCTCTAAGATGACAAAATAAGTTTGAGAACAAGAAAAAAGATTTGACAAAATGGATTCTGCCAGGAGCACTACAAGAACTTGAGAGACAAAATAATATAAATAAAATCAAGAAAGAAAGAAAGGAAAAGATTCTCAATGAATATGAAGGGGAGAAACCTTCCTATAAAAACATTTTACCTGTTTTGCCTTTTGTACCTGCAACAACATTTTTAAGATTATGGAAAGATTCTTTGATTCAGCAAAGCATATTGATCAGAAAAGATGTTTGGCAAAAAAAAAAGGATAAAGTGAGAATTAAGAAATTTGATGATGGGATTTACCAGAGGGAATATTTAAAAATTAAACATCTGTTTGAATACGGTTAAAGAAATAGAAAGATTTTGGATATAAATTAAGGTTAGTTTAAGAGGAAAGAACCCCTCAAGTAACGTAGTATTTTTTCTTTCTATTTTTGTTTGTGTTTTGTTTTTTGACATGAAAAATATAAAAATGTTGGGATGGTTTATATAAAAGAAATGTTTTCTCTGTTTTTATTTCTTTTTTTAAGATATGAAAAATGTAAAAGTGATGGGATGGCTTGTATGAGGAAAAAAGACTTATATACTTAAGTGTAACTAATTTTGAGAAAATCTTAACCAGTAAGAATGCTTTGAATATTGTGGGGACAACAAATTTAAATAAGAATTCTATAAACAGGATCTCTGACAAGGCAATCAAGATGATCAATTAGAAAAGAAGCTTTATATTTATGTGGTTATTATTTGCAGAAATATGAGGAAAATATCTATATTTAATTGTCATTTATTCAAATAATAAGAACTGTATTAATTTAAGGTTGGCAAAAGAGAATATTATTGGAAGAAGAGAAAATCGAGCAAAGCCATTATATGGACTATAGAATTATAGAAATTGTTATTGATTGTTTTTTAAATACTAACAGAGACAACATGTAGTTTACCAAATATAAAGCTGATTATATTAAAAATCAATAAAACTTTTTTTTTAAAGGGAAGGCGAGTGTTGGTAATAGAGATTTTATCCTCAAAGGAATAGAATCATCCATCTGCAGAGCAGACATGCAGGAAGGTATGTTGTCTCCTTGGAGCAAAAATCAAACATGTGGCTAAGAACCTAACCAAAATAATTAGGCCTACTGATTACTACCCTTTTCTCCTCCTCCACATTGGGATGAATGGCATAACAAAGAACCTGAGTACAATAGTGAGAAATTACAAACAACTAGGCAATAAAATTAAGAAGCTAGGAGCACAAGTAGTGTTCTCATCAGTACTCCCAACAAAAGGCCAAAACCCATTGAGGGGAAAAATAATTTTAGAAAAAAAAACCCATTGGCTAAAGGGTGGTGTCACCAAGAAAACTTTGGTTTCTTGGATCATGGACTGCATTTCCTAAGCGAAGGATTCTTGGCAAGGAATGGGCTGTACCTCACAAGAACAGGGGAAAATGTACTCGAAATAAAACTGGCCCAACTCATCAGGAGGGCTTTAAACTATAACTGAAGGGGAAGGCTGACCAATCTTTAGAATCTCTAGAACACAAAACCAATCATAAATCCCAAGAAAACAAATCAAACAATGAGGTAGGCAGTGATGAGGAAAAAAACCTCAAACAACAATCAGGAGATGCAGGAAATATGCCCATGAACAGGCATAAAAGTCTTAAATGCTTATATACAAATGCTCAAAGCTTGAGGAACAAACAGGGCAAACTAGAAGCAATAGTATATGGGGGGGTATAGTTGTCATTACAGAAACCTTGTGGGATGAAACCCATGAATGGAATGGACTGATGGATGGATACAAATTGTTCAAAAGAAACAGGTCTACAAAAAGAGGAGAGGGAGTTGCACTATATGTAAGAGAACACTACATATCTACACAAATGCACATGATCAAAGATAAAATCTCTCCAGAATGTATATGGGTCAATATAAAAGAGACAGAAAGTGACATTGCCAGAGATGTATATTAGAGCCACCCAACCAAACAGAAGAAATAGATGAACTCTTTGCCAACCATTTAACAAATGTATGTAGGAAACATACCACAGTAGTAATGGGAGACTTCGACTACCTAGATAACCGCTGGGAGACAAATTCTGCAGTGAGCGGGAGATCAAACAGATTCCTAACCAACCTAGCTGACAACTTTGTGGAGGAGGGAACTAGATGTAAAGCTATACTGGACTTAATTCTTACTAATAGAGAAGAAGTGATAGAGAGAATTGAAGTTGCTGGAACCTGGGTGAAAGTGACCATGTCATACTGAAATTTAACATAATGCAAACACTACCAACAGAAAACAACCTAACCAATGTCTTAAACTTCAAAAGAGCTGACTTTAACAAACTCAGAGAGAACCAATAAAAAATCCCATGGATGAAAATCCTAAAAGGGAAAACAATCCAAGAAGTGTGAGAAACTCTGAAAAATGCAATCATAAAAGCTCAGACCAGCACAATACCACTGAAAAAAGAAAAACAAGATATTCAAGAAGAAACCAGCATGGCTGCACAAAGATCTCTCTGACAAACTGAAAGACAAAAAGGACAAATACAAAAAATGGAAAAAGAGGCATATCAATACCGGGGAAGATCCTAGAAAAGACAATAAAAAAACAGATCTGCAAAAAACTAGAAGCAAACAAAGTTATAACTAGTAGCCAGAATGGGTTTGTTAAAAACAGATCATGCCAAACTAATCTTATTTCATTCTTTGATAAAGTGACTAAACTAGTAGACCACCGAATTGCTGTGGATGTAGTATACTTATATTTCAATATGGCATTTGATAAAGTAGACCTCAACCTACTCCTTGGTAAGCTAGAAAAAGATGGAATAGACAACATCACCACCAGATGAATCTGTACCTTGCTGGCAAACCGTACTCAATGAGTAGTCCTCAATGGCAACACATCCACATGGAGGGAGGTGAGCAGTGGGGTACCACAAGGTTCCGTCCTAGGCCCACTACTCTTCAATATCTTCATAAATGACTTAGATGAGGGAATTGAAGGGGAACTCATTAAATTTGCAGATGACACCAAACTGGCAGGAGTAGCCAACACCCCAGAAAACAAACTAATGGTTTACCTTCTGATACACTGAACTGGAAAACAGAAGTTAGAGCTCTATGTCAGGGCAGTATATCCCTAAGAAGCTTTTGCATAGTTAGAAATAGTGTCGTGTCACTGGTAAAAAAGAGAATTCTCCAAGACTTTACTTCTATGGATTTTTCTCAAGAAGCCATTTATTCTATTCAAATTTGCAGATTTATTTTATTTTTTTATTTATTTATTTTAATTCCATTTATATCCCGCCCTTCTCCGAAGACTCAGGGCGGCTTACAAGCTTAGATGACACTAAACTGGCAAATTCAGGATCCCAAAAGTTCTTGACACACTTGAACAGTGGTTCCTATCCAACAAAATGGGTTTCAATGTGGAGAAAAGCAAAGTTTTATATTTAGGCAGGAAAAATCAGAGGTACAAGTATAGATTGGGTGAGACCTGGCTTTAAAAAAGGTGCTGTGAGAGGGATCTCGGAGTCCTAGTGGATGATCACTTGACTATGAGCCAGCAGTGTGCAGAAGCAACCAAAAAAGCTAATACATCCTGGGATGTATAAACAGAGGCATAGAATTAAGATAACACAAAGTATTCGTTCCGCTTTATAAAACCCTATAAGACCGCACCTGGAATACTGCAGCCAATTTTGGTCACCATATCACAAATATATTTGTATTGACAGTTTGGAAAAAAATCAGAAAAGAACAACTAAGATGATTAAAGGCCTGGAGACTAAAACATACGAAGAACAGCTGCAGTAGTTGGGTTTGGCTAGTCTAAAGAAAAGAAATAGGGGGGAGATGATAGCAGTATTCCAGTATTTGAGGGGTTGCCACCAAGTAGAGGGGGTCACGTTATTCACCAAAGCACTGGAGGGCAGGACAAGAAACAATGGTTGGAAACTGATCAAAGAGAGAAGCAACCTGGAATTAAGGAGAAACTTACTAACAGTGAGGACAATTAACCAGTGGACCAGCTTGCCTCCAGAAATCGTGGGTGCTCCATCACTGGAGATTTTTAAGAAGAGACTAGACAGTCACTTGTCTGAGATGATATAGGTCCTCCTGCTTCAGCAGGTGGCTGGACTAGAAGACCTGCAAGGTCCCTTCCAGCTGTATTCTATTCTACTCTCCGTGACATTCCATCAAGTATTGGAAGATAGCTATCATATTACCCTAGTTCTTGTCTTAGAATAAGAGAATAACTTTCTTAGTCATACCTAATTCCCTCAATTGTTTATCATATAGTTTTATCAAACTGTAGTTTAGTATTATATGAAACAGATCATCAAATGACTAAGTTTATGAACTGTCCAAAGGACTATATTTCAAAATGTATTATGGAATAAATACCAACGAATCAGTTCAATTAAACCTTCAAGAATAGATTCGCCCTGTCCATCTCATTAGGAAATCTATGGAAGTTCAATTGGCATTCACAATTGGCTAAAATAGTAAGCAAACTCTGAAGTTACTGAGTTTCTGTGTTCAAGACAAGCAGATTTATTTTCTATCCCTTTTAAGTCAGAGATGAACAAAAGCAGCAGTATTTCAAGGGAACAATTAGGCTTGACTCTGACCTTAGATTATATGGGTCAGTTTCAAACTACTCCTCTAAGTAAGTCTGTAGGACAAAGTTTCAAACAAACTATGTGCTTCAAAGAATTGATGTTCGCATGGGGAAGCGTACATTTAGCACAGGGTATAAAAGCAAATAAATGGAAGAGAATAGCTGAACAGTGTTGATGGGGTTTGATAGAATAATACATATTCTTTAAAACCTGACTATACTGTGACAGAATATCAATACCTCAAATGATACTGAGAACCTACCACCTACCTATATATTGACAGTAGATAGAGAACATTTGTATTGCATTGTATTGCATATTAAAGTTGTATTGCATTGCAACTTTAACTATATGTAGCTGGACAATATGAATTCACAAGTTGCTTTCTTTTATCTCCTGAAACTATATCATAAGAACAATGAAGAAGGGGGATGTTAAAGATAAAGGAAAAAGGAAATTGATGAGCCTTATTAGTCAGTCAAAATAATGGATCACCATATAAGTCAAATTAAATGGATCACCACATAACTGTTCAGAAATATTCTTCCTTGAGCTATTAAAACATTCCATGCCCTTAGATGACAAAAATTTCTCTACCTTTTGAACATTCTTTTCTGTCCTGCCAGTTCATAGAGATATGCTTGGTTAAAATCAACTTATATAAAACTATGCACTGTAAATTCTGACACTTCTGTTTGAATCTCTTTTCAAACACTTGTCTTTGCTCACAATAGATGTCAGTTCTTCTGATGTAGTTCAAGGATGAGCTTCACATGAAGACTCAGCTATGTCTATCGCATTTCTGAAGCTACTACTCACTGAAGTTTTGTGCTGTTTGACATCAAAGATAGGCAAGAATCACCTGCTGAGTTCACATGCATGCAGCAAAACATCTTCAAATCACTTGTGCTAGACAAAAGTTCTTCATATTAATCTTTCACTAACATGTGGACAAAGACAAATGTAGCCTATGTTAAAGTGGCAATGTTATATTATTAAAGTTTACATCCCCCCTTTGCATAGATCTATAGCGCTTAAAAAAAACCTTGTTAGAACTAAAAATAATTTACTTTGGCTTTTCTCTCACACTTTTGAAAAGTATCAATTGCTGCATTATCATCCTCATCTCTATTTTGCTGTGTCTGAAAGCATCTGGTACTCAAGCTTGATGTAAAAGTAAACATAACTCTTTTATTTACATAAAAAGAAACTGGGTTTATAGAAGTAAACAGCAAAAAGTAAACTCATCATGCATCAGATGAGTTTGTAAAGCAATAGAAAGTCAGAAACTTTGCAGCCGCTATAGCTTAACTTCATTTTTTTTGTATCCATCCACATTCAGAATGATTTAGTTTATTCTGTAATTGCATTCACATGTAACATTGTTACAAGATTTAACTATGATTAAAAAACCACTATGGCCTGATTCAAGCTAAGTTGTACAGTAATGTATGAATTCATGTAACAGTGCTGTAAGCCTAAACAACCCACATACTTTTTCCAAATTATTATTATTTATGTTATTTTTTGTTCAACCAACAAACTGTATTTGTTTGTATTATTTGTATTCAAACTATTACAAAGAAAACAGTATTCAAAAAGTAAAAAAAATATTAAGGCAACTAGCAGAAAAATATAAAAATTTTCTGATACACTGATGTAGAAAAACACCATAAATTTCACTCTCAGAGTTTCAGAAAGTTTGCTTTCTTTGTGCCACCTAGTCTCCATTGTAAAATACCTTCCTCATAGTGTGTATTTAATATAACTTCCATCCTCACATGAAATTTCTGTCTGCATTTTTAATATTCTATTTTTTTCATTTGTATATAGAAAGAAAGGTAAGATACCAAAAATAAAGGAAACAAGAAAAAAATAAGATCAAAACATAGTAGTAGTAGTATAGTTTGAGTAAAAGAGTAATTGTTTTCTATGCCTCAAGCTTGGTAATCCAACAGTCCTTCCTATATTATAATTTCCAGTTTTTTGACACCATATTTCTTTTCCAAAATGTGTTGACTTACAGATATTAAATCAGATGTCAGAACCCACTTTAGCCCACAACGTAAGGAAGAAGGATTCTTGGAGACAAGATTTTTGTTGCGGAACAATTAACAGTCCGACCAGAGGTGGATGGACCGTGGTTCATTTGCATGGTCAATATCAAAGAAAAGAAATCCAAGGCATATTCTATAGTAAAACTTTTAATGAGAAAACAAAAGACCTAAACTGACCACATTCTTCCATCAGGCAGAAGGAGAAAAAGAAACAGAAACTGTAAGAACCTTTTCTAGGCCTGTGCACAAAACAGTTTAAAACCAAAACATTGGCTGGACATAGCTGGAGTCACTATGGTTACAAGATAAGATAAGGTGCAGAGCAGAAAGAGATGTACACTTAGGAATGAGCGAAGCTGGCAAAACTAAAAAAACACGCAGTGACAATTTTCCAAGCAGGAACTTTTACTAAGAAATAGGAGATAGCAGGCAGAATAGACAGGATCTGAGGAATCCCCTCACAGATTGATATTTTGAAAATGTCCCCAAGCAAACCCCACCCCATAGTTCATTCGGTCAGTTACGGATCAGCTAAGCTCCAGGTGGTAAGTCCGTTTGCAGCAGGATCATTTCCACCCCCCTCACACTTCATTCAGAGAAACAAACCAGATTCTGGAAAGTTTCATTCCTCCCTTTTCCACCTCATTTCCTAGTTGCCTGTAAGATGAGAGGGAATGCCTAGTGAGAAAGCAATTGATTATATTGTGATGGATAGCAGGAAGGTGGAATAAACAAAAGTTACATTTAAGGGAAGAAGTGAAAGCCATAAAGCTCCATGCCTGTTCCCTCTCCCCCTTGGGAATGGAAGAATCCAGGGGGAGATGAGATTTGGGGTTAGCTCAGAGGAGATAGTTAGAAATGAAATATAAATGGATTCTGACATCAAAACAAGATAATAATGGGCAATATAGAAGTGTCCTGGGCATCATTTTACACTTTGAACATAATGAACAACCAACTCTTTTAAAACTTTCTGTTAGGCATACAATAAACATGAAAAAAAAACTGTTGAATTAGTCACATCTTGAAATTATAAGAACCATATTCAATATTTTTACAATTGATTTACTAACATGGTGTGGTAAGTCAGATCCCCAGAGAAGGAAATACTAAAAGGGCAGAAAAATATATTTCCTAAAAAGATATTGAAGAACCAGGAAAGCATGCCCAGTTTTCTTAATAGTCCCAGGTCTCCTTTCCCCAAGCAGAAAACCAGTTCTATAGACATGCAAATGTAAACCATCAGGAAGGTTGGAGCTGGAAGCTTAGGAAGACAAAGACCTAAAATCTACATACCCCAGCCCCAGGGAAGCAGGATATGACCTTTGGACCTAATAGGATTGACCCACCACCGTCAAGAATACCAGAAAGGCACACCCAGACTCAGGTCAGAATACGTGACAGAAAATACAAAGCCTGAAACAGGAAATAACTCCAAACAAAAGACTCGGGGGGGTATAAAACCCACTCCCTACACGTGCTCAGTCTGTTGTGATTCAGGGTCAGCCTGTGGGTTCGGCATTTGGGTCAGACGATTCAGAGGAGGAGGAGGGTGGTGTTGGAGAGGTTGCTGAGGAGGTTGGAGAGCTTGCTGATGAAAGCCCTCAGCCTGGCCCCTCCCACCTGGTTATGACACAGACCCAGCTGTGTGAGCCTGACAGCGTGGATGAAGATGACCCCCAGCTGGCCCTGTTCAAGGACGCCTGACGCAGGAGGCAGTCAATCAGGAGTAAACAGAGGAAGGCAATGGGGCACCTCGGAAGGAGGCAGAGAGAAGCCATGCCCTGAACTGTTTAAAAGGGGAATGCGTGGGAGGGCTGGTTTGCTGAAGGCAACTGTTTGAATAGTTCCTGTTTCATGGTTTGTGTCTTGTTTTGCTCTATTTGCTTTTGTGTTCATAAATTTGGCAGGCTTAGTTCCAGCCTCTTGCCTTCTTGTAAAAGGGGTTGTCCCTGCCTTATCTGCAGGGCCGGTAGTAGGCTGGTACAGAACACAGTCCTTTTACTGCTGGAACCATCTTTCTGTTTGGCTCTCCTCTGCAATAAACTGTAACCTCCTTCCTAAAGCAGTCACAATGTTGTTTATCCCCGGCTTGGACTTTTCTTCCCACAATGGAATACCCAAATTCTTTTTTCCTAGTACCCATCCCTACAATATTTTATCTGTAACAAAACTCTGTAGATTCAGAATAATCCAAAATACATTTCACAGCCAATAGTATTTCAAAAGTTTTAGAAATGGCTACTGCTTTGGGACCAAATTGTAAAATCTCTAAGTATTTTAATTTGAATATACTGTTATCTTGCACTTTTAAACAATCCATTTTACTCTTCAAAACTTTCTAAAAATCTGACTTGCTGATCTAAATTATTAATGTTTCTATTAGTGCATACATTTAAAAACAAAAAAGAAAATTAATTTAATATTTTCACACTAGCATTTTACCAAAGTATATGTTTGCTATATGAATAAGGATCATAATTGTACTTCTATCCCAATGTGCCTTTCTGTCTTTAATGCTGAAAATATTGCACAATATTGAAAATATGTAAAAAGAACAACCAGGCCTCTGACATGTTACCATAGAGGGCAGATCTATGAGGTTATACCAGGACATAATGAGCCTGATCCATATTGGAGATCATACATTAGAATTTTGTCTTAGAATTTTGTCATGATATAACAGGATTTTCCAATGGCAAAGTTCTCTGTAAACAAGAAAGACTTATCCGATTGATCTACCCCAGGTATTTAATGGACTCTCTGGCTTTCCCAAAGGATGCATGAAAACTTCTCAAAATTACCTGATTTGAATAATTTATCAATTACAGTATTAGAGGCCATAGTGGCTCGTGTGTTTAGGATACTGAGTCAGAAGACCATTGAGAGGTCACCAGCTCAGTAGTTCGAAATCCAAGAGTGCAACCTGTGTGATGATATGAGGTTGCTTTAATCTGCCCCAGCTCCTGCCAACCCAGCAGTTCAAAAGCATAGAAAGGCAAATAGGCACCACTTTGGTGGGAAAATAACAAGGGCATGAAAGGAGCCCACTTAGGCATCTCCTGGGCAAGGATGATGTCACCAGCTAATCCTTTCAACCTGGAAATACCTTCCTAAGTGCTTCCAAAACAAAGTATTACAGTGTAGTAGTATTACAATATTACTAGGTTGTTTTTGAGTTACTGCTCCCTGACCCCAAGAAATTATTTGATTTATGGAGGAGTTCTGAGAGATGAAATGATGAAAGAGATGGCTAGAGTGACACTGGCCTAAAATGCAAAAGAACTACAAGTAAGAGCTGAAATGTAAGCCTACATTGTGATGACAGAGAGTACCTTCTGTATTTAATTTGCCACTCTTACTGCTTACTTATGTGGATTGTTGCCTAGTAGCTTTGTTTAAAATTAGTTAACCCCATTTGGCAAATCTGGGTTAGCAGATCTGCTACTGGGCTATTGAGAAGAGTTCATACAGTATTGGAGGACAAGCACACATCTGTCGGTGTCCAACTGAGCAAATTCAGTTGAAATAACAGAAACCTTATTTATGTAGCTATAGATCCAATGGAAGTAAGAGGATTCTGTGTACTGTCTGTCCAGCTACTTCTGGATTGGATCCCTTCAGTATAGGCTAGCAAAAGCTTCTAGGGAACTGACGAGAAACTGAAAGCAGGCAGTGGTGGAGACACCTTGATCTACTATGTAACAAATAGTAATGTGTTACCTCCTTAAGAAGTTGTTTCCTACTTGACTGTTAATAATAATAATAATAATAATAATAATAATAATAATAATAATAATAATAATGATGATGATGATGATGATGATGATGATGATGATGATGATGATGATGATGATGATGATGATGATGATGTTGGAAGGGACCTTGGAGGTCATCTACTCCAACCCCCTGCCCAGGCAGGAAACTATACCATTTTAGACAAATGGCTGTCCAATCTCTTTTTAAAGACTTCCAGTGTTGGAGCATTCACGATTTCTGGAGGCAGGTTGTTCCACTGATTAATTGTTCAAACTGTCAGGAAGTTTCTCCTTAGTTCTAGTATTATATATCCTCTTCCCAACTTTTTCAAAGATGTTTGCTGAGAAGATGGAAAGTTTATAGCTACAAAAACTGTTAGATTAACAGGATTATCTGGACAGTTATCATTCTGCATTCAGGTCTGGCATGGGATAGAAACTGTATCAATCATTCTTGTGGGCAATGTTTATTGGGTTTGAGAAGGGGAGTGTGACTCTCATGATCCTGATGGATCTTTCAGTGGCCTTTGGTACCATCAACCCTAGAATCCTTCTGCACTGTCTATGAGAGTTAGGAGTCAAGTGCACTTTGTTGCAGTGAGATTTGTAATTTGTAATTACCCTAGCTGAGGGATTACAATACCACATTTTAATCCAATTAGTAATAATTAGAAGGACATTAGTATTTGGTCACTACAGTATATCAAAGGTCTTTTCTACACCCAATTACACCTCCAATATTTATTTAAATCTTTCTGAACAGATTAAATATAAGTAATAAAATATTATTTAAGCTTGTTGCCTTTTTATGAAATCAATTCGTGCAGAATAGATAATTTAAAGTAGTGTTTTCTGTAATTTGTATGCCAAGGTCACTTTAACATTCTGACATTAGTATTTAACAAGTAAATTAACATTCTGATATTAGTATTTAACATGTAAATTAAATATAGTCTACAAAATTAACCAAATGTTTCCCAGGCAAATTACAGTTACAAGTAAGTCCTTGACTTATGATTGTTTGAAATTACAGCAGACTCAAAAACCTGTCCTTGAAGTTACAACTGCGGCACTCATGTGATCACATTTCACATGATTGGCCACTAGCTTTTGAACCATTTATAGAGGACAATAGGAAAGGTCACTATCTTCCTTGCATTTCACTTGCTGAGATACAAAATATGATTCCATATGGTAGAATTCAAAAATTTCACAATATAATCAGGTTATTTATTAAATGGAATATAAATTCCATACAGTGATCTTTCATTTTTGGCTTATATATATATCATGCATAGTATTATAAGGCATGTACTTTTACAAAACAGATCAGTAAATGAGTCATTTCATGATGAATTTCTTGAAATTAAATAAAGACATTCATCAACCTCAGTGGCACATAGTTTATTAAAATTTTCAGACTCATGAATAAATCACTAAGAGTTTTAACCCTGCCATCAAATTGCTGCTTCAGTTCCACAAAATTCTAATTTATGCCTTACACTAGACATTTATCTATACAAATTCAAGTACGACATGGAAAAGAGCTACTAAAGTGATAAACAGCTCTATATAGCTTTATTTGCTGGTGGGTTAGGAATAAATTCAGTCATAGGGAAAGCATTTTCCTTGTCTTCTGTTTACTTAAAAAACTGCTATCACACATAAGTCTTGTCAATATTGTAGTCATAATTAATCAAATGAAAGACGTCACAATGCAGCAATTTAGATGACAAAAGTATGGGGGTTTTGTTTCTTAATAGCAAAAAAAAAATTAAATTAAAAGATAGGTTAATTCAACTTGAGACATAACAATTCTTTGCAGAATAATAATAATAATAATAATAATAATAATAATAATAATAATAATAATAATAATAATAATAATAATAATAATAATAATAATAATTTTATTTGTATACCGCCCTTCTCCCGAAGGACTCAGGGCGGTGAACAGGGCAATACATGTTAAAAGACAAGAATACAAAAATTAAAAGAGATTAAACAAGATGCCCAAAAACTATAACAATAAGTTAAAATACATAAAAAGCAATAAAACCCAAACCCATCACCCATCAGGCCAGGCCGGCTTGTTCAAACAGGTAGGTCTTTAGATCGCGCCGGAAGGAGCGAAGGTCGGGTGCCATCCGGAGCTCAACCGGAAGATGGTTCCATAAATCCAGCGCGCCCACAGAGAACGCCCTCCCCCTGGGGGCCACCAGTCGACATTCTTTGACTGGTGGCACCCTGAGGAGGCCCTCTCTGTGGGAGCGCACTGGGCGGAGGGAAGTTGATGCCAGCCGTAGGTGCTCCCTGAGGTATTCCGTACCCATGCCATGAAGGGCTTTGTAGGTCATTACCAGCACCTTGAATCTCACATGGAAGAAGTATCATCTGGAAGTCAATGTCTGTAATACGTCATTCCAGTTTCCATTTGCTAGAATAACCTGATCTGCTTATGGTTGCCTAATAAGGTGCAAATAAAATAAGGATGGAATTCTCTTGCAATAAATACCTGATACGAATCAGATAATATGAAGTCATCAAATTAACTATATTTAAGAATGACCATGTTCTCTAAAAAAATCAGTGCAGATGTAAAGGGCAGTTAAATAAGAAGAAACCTCTATAGATATTAATTCAACTTTCTGTTTCTCAGAGTGCTCAACTAGATTTCTGTAAGAAGACATCAATAGGATATGATCATAATAGCTACTGTCAAGGTTGAATTGCTAAGATGCTTGCTAACCTCTATAGCTAACCTGAACATGCCATAGAAATGGGAGGGAGGGGCAGTCTGGGAAAGAAATGGGAGTTTCAGGAAGCTGTCCATGGACTGTGAGAACCAAGCTCATCCAAAGCCGGTGTCTGGCAGAGAAGTGGACAGTTCCCCTAACAAACATAAAGAATGTGATTGGCCAACATGAACACATGGTAGATGGGGGTTATGAAAAGCTATTGGCAACTAACCAGAACTTTGTGCAGGAAACTTAGAGTTGATTTTACTTCTTCAGTGCTGGGATGTGTATTCAATAAAAAAATATTTCTTTTTTTTATTATTAGTTTTCCAATATTACAATAATATCTTTAAAAAGCAACATGGTGTCCGGGTTACAATAGTTCCATTTCAGACAAATACATATTATTACAAATCTCCAAGTTATTGTAACCAATACTTCCTCTCTCTTTTTTCCTTTAATACATACTATATCTTATCTAAATTAACATACTTCTCATTGCTACCCATCAGTCATTTAATGGTTTTTTATATATTTATCAATATTTTAGTATATTTTATATTGTAACATTCCATCTTTAAAACATCAAACACCTTATATATTTTTCTAGCTTTAATTTTACATTGATATTGAAATTAAACGGTTAAGATTTCTCATTTTCATATTGCTAGATAACCTCCTTTCCCTTTACGCAATTTTCTCCAATACCTAGTAATGTAATCCAGTTCTTATTTATCTCATTTCCATATCCATATCAGTCATACAATATTTAGAATAGTAGTCATTAAAATACCAATTGCAAGGAGGAGAAAAAATAGGAGGACAATATAATATTCTTGTTTCTCATTTATAGTTTCCACATATTAAAAATTAAACAAAATTTCTTCCATTTCAACATTTAATACATCCTCTCATGTCTCTACATCCAAGTATATTAGTTACATTCTATCATTTTAGTATATATACATCTTCACCCATATCATTTAAAGAACTCAATATTTCAATGTTACTATTCATACTTCTGTATTTTATTTTTTATTTTATTTTTTTAGTTAATCAGTATTTTTGTCTACTCATCAAAACAATCTCTCGTAATCCTAATACAATCCTGTCTATTTTGGTATTATCTATTTCAGGCCTCTTAAAAATGTTCACATTTCTTCAATCTTATTATTGCTTTCTTCCTTTGCCATGTCATTTTTTGCTTCTTTGCCTCATGGTCATCCAAGCATTCTTGTGTTGCTATATCATATTGAAGTGGCCCTCCAGTCTCCACTTTTGAAGGATTGAAGAGTCTGCTAACAGCACCAAATCTTCTCATTATTTTCACCTCTTGATATAATTGTCCTGGTCTAAATAAAAAAAATTCCATCTCTTCTCCATTATAATCTTCAAAAGCCTGTATTTGTTGAATATTTAATTCTTCTGCCAATGTATTTGATTGTTCAATTTCTTCTGTTAAGTTCTGTCCCAATAAAATATTAGTTGTAGTCACAATTTGAGTTTGTTTCATTGAGACGCTTTCTAATTCTTTTCCAAAAGCTCTTATTTCGTCGCCAGCTGTAGAAAGAAAATGATATGTTTGGTAAGATATTTCCCACATAGCATGGATTTGTTTTTGAATCTCTTCCATAGTGAAGTTTCACATCTGGTGTTCAAGGTTACTCTTATCTTGTTTTTCTTAAATATTTTTTTGTTTTTTTTAAAGAGAAAGTCAGATTGCAATTTCAAGTTTAGCCACTGGGTGTCCCCCAAGTACTTTGGAAATTCTTTTCTTTTAGTCCATTTTTTTCTTCAACGGGACTTAAATATTTGGAAAAAATTACAATTATCCTTATTGGGAAGAATTGCAGTTGTTAAAATGAATGTTCTGCTAAAGTTTCTCTTTTTGTTTCAAATGATACCTATATTGAAAAAGGATGCCAACCTTGATCAATGGCAGAAGGGTATTAATAAATTTATTTGGGCGGGGAAAAAAACCAAGAGTTAAATTTAAGATTTTACAAGATGCTAGGGAAAGAGGGGGACTTAAGGTGCCGAATTTGAAATTGTATTATGATGCGGTTGCCTAGACATGGGTTAGTGATTGGCTTAATTTAACTAATAAGAGAATACTTCACCTTGAGGGTTGGGATTTGGTATATGGATGGCATGCATATTTGCTTTACGATAAGAAGGTGGACAGGGCTTTTAAATCCCATATCTTAGAAGTGCTTTATTGCGTGTCTGGAAAAAGTATTATTATAAGTTAAATTATAAAATACCAATTTGGGGAATTCCTGGACATGCGATAGAGGGTGTATCTATGGGAGTGAGTTTGGATATGGTTTCTTATAAGGAACTACTTAGATTGCAAGGGAATGATTGGCAACTTAAATCATTAGATGAGTTAAGACAAGAAAATATAAGTTACTCTTGGTTTCAATATACCCAATTGAAAGCTAGGTGGGAGTTAGATCAAAAAGTTGGCATCACAATTATAGATCAAAATTTAGTAAAACAAATTAGAGACTTAAATTGTGCACATATAATGAGGATATATAATGCTTTAATTGAATTGGATTCGGAAACGGAATTAGTTAAAGATTGTATGATAAAGTGGGCACAAAATATTCAGGAACCAATTTCGCTGGACACTTGGGAGATAATTTGGGTCAGAAATGATTATTTATTTATTTATTTATTTATTTATTTATTTATTTATTTTATTTTATTACATTTATCCCCTTCATGGATTACTGCCTTGTCGTGGCGAAGGGGCTTGCGTAATTCAATGAAGCTATGAGCTATGCCGTGCAGGGCCACCCAAGACGGAAAGGTCATAGCAGAGAGTTCTGACAAAACGTGATCCACTGGAGAAGGAAATGGCAACCCACTCCAGTATCTTTGCCATGAAAACCCTATGGACAGTACCAAAAGGCAAAACGATATGACGCTGGAAGATGAGCCCCTCAGGTCGGAAGGCGTCCAATATGCTACTGGGGAAGAGCAGAGGGCTAGTACTAGTAGCGCCAGAAAGAATGAAGCGACTGGGCCAAAGCCGAAAGGACGCTCAGCTGTGGATGTGTCTGGTGGTGAAAGGAAAGTCCGATGCTGTAAAGATTTTTTCTCCATAGGAACCTGGAATGTAAGATCCATGAATCAAGGAAAGCTGGACGTGGTCAAACAAGAGATGACAAGACTAAACATCGACATCTTAGGCATCAGTGAACTAAAATGGACAGGAATGGGTGAATTTAATTCAGATGACCATCATGTATACTACTGCGGGCAAGAATCCCTCAGAAGAAATGGAGTAGCCTTCATAGTCAACAAAAGAGTAGGAAAAGCAATACTGGGATACAATCCTCAAAATGACAGAATGATCTCAGTTCGAATCCAAGGCAAACCATTCAATATCACAGTAGTCCAAGTCTATGCCCCAACCACCAGTGCTGAAGAGGATGAAATTGACCGGTTCTATGAAGCCCTACAGCACCTTATAGAACTAACACCAAAAAACGATGTCCTTATCATCATGGGGGATTGGAATGCTAAAGTAGGAAGCCAAAAGATAACTGGAATAACAGGCAAGTTTGGCCTTGGAGTACAAAATGAAGCAGGGCACAGGCTGATAGAATTTTGTCAAGAGAATACGATGGTCATAGCAAACACTCTTTTCCAACAACCCAAGAGACGGCTCTACACATGGACATCACCAGACGGTCAACACAGAAATCAGATTGACTATATGCTCTGCAGCCAAAGATGGAGAAGCTCTATACAGTCAGTAAAAACAAGACCAGGAGCTGACTGTGGCTCAGACCATGAGCTTCTCCTTGCAAAGTTTAGGCTTAAACTGAAGAAAGTAGGGAAAAGCACTAGGCCACTCAGGTATGAATTAAATCATATCCCTGTCGAATATACAGTAGAGGTGACAAATAGATTTAAGGAATTAGATCTGATAGACAGAGTGCCTGAAGAACTATGGACAGAGGTTCGCGACATTGTACAACAGGTAGCAACCAAAACCATCCCAAAGAAAAAGAAATGCAAGAAAGCAAAATGGCTGTCTGAGGAAGCTTTGCAAATAGCTGAGGAAAGGAGGGAAGCGAAAGGCAAGGGAGAAAAAGAAAGATACGCCCAATTGAATGCAGAATTCCAGAGAATAGCTAGAAGAGATAAGAATGCCTTCTTAAATGAACAGTGCAAAGAAATAGAAGAAAACAATAGAATAGGGAGGACCAGAGATCTTTTCAAGAAAATTGGAGAGATGAAGGGAACGTTTAATGCAAAAATGGGCATGATAAAGGACCAAAATGGCAGGGACCTAACAGAGGCAGAAGAGATTAAGAAGAGGTGGCAAAATTACACAGAAGAACTATACAAGAATGAGCTTAACGTCCCTGATAATCACAATGAGGTGGTCACTGACCTCGAGCCAGACATCCTAGAATGTGAAGTGAAGTGGGCCTTAGAAAAGCTGAGCAACAACAAAGCTAGTGGAGGTGACAGTATTCCAGCTGAGCTATTCAAAATCTTAAAAGACAATGCAGTAAAAGTGCTACACTCAATTTGCCAGCAAATTTGGAAAACTCAACAGTGGCCACAGGATTGGAAAAGATCAGTTTACATTCCAATTCCAAAAAAAGGCAATGCCAAAGAATGTTCAAACTATCGCACCATTGCACTCATTTCTCATGCTAGCAAAGTCATGCTTAAAATCCTACAAGCTAGACTTCAGCAGTATGTGGATCGAGAACTACCAGAAGTACAGGCAGGATTTCGAAGAGGCAGAGGAACTAGAGATCAAATTGCCAACATACGCTGGATCATGGAGAAAGCTAGAGAGTTCCAGAAAAACATCTACTTCTGCTTCATTGACTATGCTAAAGCCTTTGATTGTGTGGATCATAACAAACTGTGGCAAGTTCTTAAAGAGATGGGAGTACCAGACCATCTTATTTGTCTCTTGAGAAACCTATATGCGGGTCAAGAAGCAACAGTGAGAACTGGACACGGAACCACTGATTGGTTCAAAATTGGGAAAGGAGTCCGGCAAGGCTGTATACTGTCGCCCTGCCTATTTAACTTATATGCAGAGCACATCATGAGAAAGGCAGGGCTAGATGAATCAAAAGTTGGAATTAAGATTGCCGGAAGAAATATCAACAACCTAAGATACGCAGATGATACCACTCTAATGGCAGAAAGTGAAGAAGAACTAAAGAGCCTCTTGTTGCAGGTGAAGAAGGAGAGTGCAAAACTTGGGTTGAAACTTAACATTAAGAAAACCAAGATCATGGCATCTGGCCCTCTCAATTCCTGGCAAATAGATGGGGAAGAAATGGAGGTAGTGACAGATTTTATTTTCCTGGGCTCCAAGATCACTGCAGATGGGGACTGTAGCCAAGAAATTAAAAAACGCTTGCTCCTTGGGAGGAAAGCCATGGCAAATCTAGACAGCACACTAAAAAGCAGAGACATCACCCTGTCAACAAAAGTGCGTATAGTCAAGGCTATGGTCTTCCCAGTTGCAATGTATGGCTGTGAAAGTTGGACCATAAGAAAGGCTGAGCGCCAAAGAATTGAGGCCTTTGAACTATGGTGCTGGAGAAGACTCCTGCGAGTCCCTTGGACTGCAAGGCGATCAAACCGGTCAGTCCTAGAGGAGATCAATCCTGACTGCTCTTTAGAAGGCCAGATCCTGAAGCTAAAACTCAAATACTTTGGCCACCTAATGAGAAGGAAGGACTCACTGGAGAAGAGCCTAATGCTGGGAAAGATCGAGGGCAATAGAAGAAGGGGACGACAGAGAATGAGGTGGCTGGATGGAGTCACTGAAGCAGTAGGCGTGAGCTTAAATGGACTCCAGAAGATGGTAGAGGACAGGAAGGCCTGGAGGAATGTTGTCCATAGGGTCGCGATGGGTCGGACACGACTTCGCAGCTAACAACAACAACAATTACATTTATATACCGCCCTTTCCCGAAGGACTCAGGGCGGTTTACAGGGTGATTAAAAACAAAAATACAAAAGTTAAAAACAGATTAAAAAAATTATATTCGTCCCTGCATAAGTAAAACCCCAGTTAAAATTAAAATTAAAACTAAAATTAAAATTCTCAGCCTGGGCCAGAGAGCTCGAAGAGCCAGGTCTTCAGGTCCCAGCGGAATGAATGGAGGTCGGGGGCAGTCCTAAGCTCCACTGGCAGCTGGTTCCAAAGGGCAGGCGCACCCACTGAGAAGGCCCTATCCCTGGGTGTCGTCCGCCGGCAATCTCTTACTGGTGGCACCCTGAGAAGACCCTCCCTGTGGGAGCGCACTGGACGAAGGGAGCTTGATGCCGGCAGCAGGTGTTCCCTCAGATATCCCGGACCTATGCCATTTAGGGCTTTATAGGTCATCACCAGCACCTTGAATCTCACCTGGAGGGCAACCGGGAGCCAATGCAGCTCGCGGAGTAGAGGTGTTACATGGGAGTATCGGGAAACCCCCATCACAACTTGCGCGGCCGCATTCTGCACCAGCTGAAGCCTCCGAGTGGTCCTCAAGGGCAGCCCCATGTAGACAGCATTGCAGTAGTCTAAACGGGAGGTCACGAGCACATGAGTGACTGTGCGTAGGGCATCTCGGTCCAGATAGGGTCGCAACTGGCACACCAGGCGAACCTGGGCAAAAGCCCCCCTGGTCACGGCTCTTATATGGTCTTCAAAATTGAGTCGTGAATCCAGGAGGATGCCCAAGTTGCGAGCCCTATCAATGGGGGGTAACACCTCACCACCCCATCGTTAGAGATGGAATAGTCTGGTTAACCCGAGATGCCGATATGCACAGCCACTCCGTCTTGGCGGGATTGAGATGAAGCCTGTTTCTCCCCATCCAGACCTGGACCGCCTCCAGGCAACGGGACATCACGGCGAGGGCATCACTGGGTTGTTAATGTTAAATTTACTCAGGCTCAAAACTTAAGAGAAATTTTTTATAAAATGTTTTATAGATGGCATCTGGATCCCAAGAAGTTGTCTAACATGTATCCTAATTTACAGTCTAAATGTTGGAGATGTGGTAGTTTAGAAGCCACCTATTTTCATATGTGGTGGACTTGTAGAAATATAAAAGCTTTTTGGATTAAAATTTGGTGGAACATTCAAAAGATTTTTAAGAGAAAGATAAAGTTTTCTCCACAATTGTTTTTATTGGGTATTGTTGTAGATTGTGATGTTAAAGAAACCAATTTGATGTTGAATATGATAACAGCAGCACGGTTACTGGTGGGACAATATTGGAAGAAGGATAGTTTGCCTACTCTAGAAGAATGGGTGTTTAAAGTATCGAATCTTGCAGAAATGTCTAAGATTTCTGCTTACTTGAAAGATCATTCACAGGAAAGATATATTTCAATTTGGAGGAGATGGATAGATTATATTCAGAATAAATATGGGACTAAAAAGTTCCATTTAGCTTATGAGTAGATTTTAGAGGGATATTGTTATTGGTACTTTGGATGTAGTTATGTTAAAGGGGAATTAAAGCACATTATGAATTTGATTAATTGTATATTATGCATGATTTTTATTTAGAATATGATTATTATAACTATAATCCTGTATTTAGCTCTGGGAAGTGGGGGGGAAGTGGGTGGGTTTGGGGTGGGGGGGATTTGGGGATATATTGTAAAATCTTGTTTTTGTAAATCTCTTTAATAAAAAAGGTGTTTTTTTTAAACACACCCCTGAGCTTGCTCGCCACTTATTTGAAGGGAGGGTTGAATTTCCCCCTCCGTCTCCACAGGGGGGAGAGTACCTAGCAGCTTAATTAGGTGAAAAGAAGATGATTAAAGTATAAGACATGAATCTTACCCCCATCTCTTCCACGCTGCTTTAATGTTGCCTGATGGTAAGTTTGACTTCGGCTGTTTGCAGCCTAGTAACTGGCCATATTCCTATGGCCAGTCTTTTGTCTGCCAGTACAAAGGGAATGCAGGCACTAACAGGGGGGTTGCGGCTCCCCCGCGTTTCTGCAAAAGCCAGCGATGCAAATCTGGACGTGGAAGACGAGAGCCATTCTCCAGACGTCCATAATGGCTGACTTGGCAAACCAGAAGCCAAGTTTCAGGAAGCTGTTCATGGACTGTGAGAACCATGCTCATCCAAAGCCGGTGTCTGGCAGAGAAGTGGACAGTTGCCCTAACAAACATAAAGAATGTGATTGGCCAACATGAGCACATGGTAGGTGGTGGTTATGAAAAGCTACTTCGGTAGTGGTGTCACCCTCGGGCCGCTCTGGCGGTGGAGAGGGCGGCTATTATTCATCTCGGCGGCGATGGCTGATTTTTACCCTTGCTTCAGGTCGCCTCTTATGGCGACGGCGTCTTTGGACCGCTTTGGTGGCGAAGAGGACGACCGGGGGTTATCTTACCGGAGCAAGGATGACATGGGGCTCCTGCATCTTGTATCATCTTCGAACTGTTTTTGCAGTGACGCCGGTGGTTCAGACTATCTTTTTACTTTGGCCTGCCTTCCCTCTTTGCCTTGGACACACTTTTTACCATCTGCCTGCCTACCCTCCCCCCTCTCCCTTTGGATTTTTGACACACCTGGGTTTCGGCCATGGTGGGAGAGTGGCTGGACTTCTCCATTTGCAACCTCATAGAGGTGGGAGCTCTATGGGGTTTGCCTACCCAGAGGATACCTGGTCCACCCCCAGGAACGGAGTCTCAACCCGTCGTGAGAGGGCGGGGAGCGGCCTGTCTCTGGGGGCACCCAACTGAGTGGCAGTGAAGTTGGGTGGGGATCCAGTCATCTGTCTTTATGTTCAATTCTCCCATGGACAATTAAGGGATGCCTATCCTGGACTGACTGGACTTTTTTAGACTCATGCGGCAGTATACGAGCACGGACTTGTATGCCCTCAGGGGTGCCCCCCTCTCCTGGGTGCGACCCGCCTCCTTAAACATTTCTAACCTCGATGACGGGCCCGAGTTTTGGGTCTCTGAGAGATGGCTGGGCAGGGGCAGGGGCCATCAATGTAAATCTAGAAAGCCTCTGATTATCTTTTTATCAAAAATTTTTATAGGGCTAGGGAGTGGGGTGGGAGATAGGGGTTGTCTGGCTATGGGGGGTGGCCAATCAACCATGGTTCAGGCCAGACTTGGGTCTGACTGCACGGGGGGAGAACGGGGTGGCGTTGTCGCCGGGGCTCATGAGCGGGTCGTGGGATTATCTATTCCCACGACGGGGAATGGCAGCAGGCGGATAGACAGGGGGCCGTATCGCTACCGGGAGGGCCGTCTCCGCTACTTGCAAGCGGTGAGGCGCTCCGACCCTCTGCTTCTTCCCCGAGATCCCGGGAGCGAGGATGTTCAGCCTCCTGAGCTCCGGCTGGTGTACCTGAACGCCAGGTCCGTGGTTAACAAAGCTCCCCTCGTTAGGGATTTAGTTGAGGGTGAGCATGCGGACCTGGCTTGCATCACGGAGACCTGGTTGGGCCCAGAGGGTGGGGTCCCTTTGGTTGACCTCTGCCCACCAGGCTTCCGGGTGCTACACCGGCCACGAGCTCATGGTAGGGGTGGGGGAGTGGCGGTTACCATTAGGGAGACCTTATGTCCGCGGGAGTCCACCGTTTCTCAGATAGTCGGGTGTGAGTCTCTCTTTGTGAGATTTGGTTCTGGGGCGCAGTTGGGCTTGCTGCTGGTGTACATTTCGCCTAGTCGCACAGCGGCAGCCCTGCCCGAGCTGCTCGATATCCTCTCGGGTTTGGTGGTTGAGTTTCCCAAACTTATAGTTTTGGGAGACTTCAATCTACCATCCCTGGGAGGTTCATCGGAGCTAGCTCGGGAGTTCATGGCTTCCATGATGGCCATGGACCTGACGCAAGTAATTTCAGAACCAACTCATGAGGGAGGCCACACCCTTGACCTGATTTTTTTATCTAGACGGTGGTTGGATGATCTTGGTGGGGGCTCTCCATTTATTATGCCCCTGTCATGGACCGATCATCATCTCCTGCAGCTGGTCTTCCGTTTTGCCACCCCCCGCCGTGGGGACACGGAACCAATTAGATGGTACCGCCCCAGACGCTTAATGGATCTTGATAGATTCCAAGCGGCGCTGGGGTCCCCACCTGCCTCCATTGCTCACAGCTCGGCGGATGCCTTAGTGGAAGCCTGGGAAAGGGCAGCCACTGAGGCACTTGACCGGGTTGTACCCTTGCGGCCCCTGACCCGGCGCAGATCCCAGCGAGCTCCATGGTTCTCCGCGGAGCTCCGGGAGATAAAGCGTCGGAAACGGGGCCTAGAGAGCTGTTGGAGGTCTAGCCGATCCGAACCTGACCGGTTGCGGTTAAGAACCTATATTAGGTCTTATCTCGCAGCGATGAGGGTGGCGAGGTGTAATTACTTCTCCACCCTCATCGCGTCCGCAGATAATCGCCCGGCCGCCCTGTTCAGGGTGACTCGCTCACTTCTTAATCAGGAGGTGAGGGAGGACCCCTTGCAGGGTCGTGCCGAGGAATTTAGTCAACATCTGTCGGATAAAATCGCTCGGATTTGGACCGGTTTGGACTCCAACTGGGCGGAGTCAGGCGATCAGGACACGGGCGGTCTTGTCAACGTTATCTGGGAAGAGTTTGACTCTGTGACCCCTGATGAAGTGGACAGGATTATGGGGAGGCTGAGCTCCTCCACATGTTTGTTGGACCCGTGCCCTTCCTGGCTGGTTTATGCAGCTAGGGAGAGGACACGAGGCTGGCTCCAGGCGGTTATATCTGCTTCCTTGAGTGAGGGCTATTTCCCCACCGTCTTGAAGGAGGTGGTGGTGAGACCTCTCCTCAAGAAGCCTGCCTTGGACCCAGCTGTTTTGAACAACTTTCGTCCAGTCTCCAACCTTCACTTTCTTGCGAAGGTTGTTGAGAGTGTCGTGGCGCATCAGCTCCCTCTGGTCCTGGATGAAGCAGATTATCTGGACCCCTACCAATCGGGTTTCAGGCCCAGGTACAGCACGGAGACGGCATTGGTCGCTCTGGTGAATGATCTCTGGAGGGCTCGGGACAGGGGATATTCCTCTGTCCTAGTCCTATTAGACCTCTCGGCGGCTTTCGATACCATCGACCATGGTATCTTGCTGCAGCGTCTTAGGGGATTGGGAGTGGGAGGCACAGTTCTTCAGTGGTTCTCCTCCTATCTCCTGGGACGCTCGCAGTCGGTGTTGGCAGGGGGGCAGAGATCGGCCCCTAGGTCTCTCGTTTGTGGAGTTCCTCAGGGGTCGGTTCTCTCGCCTCTCCTGTTCAACATCTATATGAAACCGCTGGGTGAGATCATTCGTGGTTTTGGAGTTGGGTATCATCAATATGCCGATGATACCCAACTTTTCTTTTCGACCCCAAACCACCCCAGTGATGCCCTCGCTGTGATGTCCCATTGCCTGGAGGCGGTTCGGGTCTGGATGGGGAGGAACAGACTTCAACTCAACCCTGACAAGACTGAGTGGCTGTGCATTCCGGCATCCCGGGACATTCAAAACGTTCCATCTCTTTCTATGGGGGGTGAGCTCTTACCCCCCGTGGATAGGGCTCGCAACTTGGGAGTCCTCCTAGATTCACGGCTTACCCTGGAAGATCATATAGTGGCCGTGACTAGGGGGGCTTTCGCCCAGGTTCGCCTGGTGCGCCAGTTGCGGCCCTATCTGGACCGGGATGCCCTGTGCACGGTCACTCATGCGCTCGTGACCTCTCGCCTTGACTACTGTAATGCTCTCTACATGGGGCTTCCCTTGAAGACCACTCGGAGGCTCCAACTGGTACAGAATGCGGCCGCGAGAGTTGTCTTGGGAGTTTCCCGGTACTCCCATGTTACACCTTTGCTCCGCGAGCTGCATTGGCTACCAGTTGTCTTCCGGGTGAGGTTCAAGGTCTTGGTTATGATCTTTAAGTCCTTACATGGCATGGGTCCGGGTTACCTCGGGGACCACCTGCTGCCGGCGTCAACTCCCCTCCGCCCTGTGCGTTCCCACAGAGAGGGCCTCCTCAGGGTGCCTCCTGTCAGGGAATGCCGACTGGCGGCCCCCAGGGGGAGAGCCTTCTCTGTGGGTGCCCCGGCTTTGTGGAACCAACTGCCGGTGGAGCTCCGGATGGCATCAGACCTCCGAACTTTCCGTCGTGGCCTGAAGACCCATTTATTTGAATTAGCTGGTCTGGCCTGACGGGGGATTTGGGTTTTAAATTGTTGTTTTAGAATTGTATTACTGTTTTTAACTGGGCATTGATTTAATCTTTTTTTTTTTAACTTTTGTATTGTATTGTATTGTTATTTATATATGCCCTGTGAACCGCCCTGAGTCCCTAGGGAGAAGGGCGGTATACAAATCAAATAAAACTAAACTAAACTAAACTAACCAGAACTTTGTGCAAGAAACTTAGAGTTGATTTTACTTCTTCAGTGCTGGGATCTGTATTCAATAAAAAATATTTCTTATGGCACCTCAAGGCCATAGTGTTTCTTTAATGTTGAATTCACTAACAGGAAGGTTGACATTAAATCAAATCTCATAAGTTATGACTGCAGCCTATTCAGAAGCTTCCAAGAGGACTGTAGCATAATGGAATCAGGAGGAGATAAGAAGATCAAGACCATAGCCAAACCAGGGCTGGCTCTTTCTTGTGAGACACTGGCAGCAGCCCAGCTGCACTCATGGACTAACATGGTTCAAGGTGAGAGCAGAGAAGATGGGGCAGCTGCAATTGCATGAGGAAGGGACTGTGGCAGGATCCCTCTATGCTGGAAAGAAGACCAACTGACAGGCATTGTGAGGAAGACAGCTGAATTGGAATTCTCCTTAGTCTCACTGGGGGTTGCTATAACCCAGGGAAGTGAGTGGAAGGCCAAGAGGGTTGTAGATTGGGAGGAATCAGAAGGATGGAAGTGTTCTGTTCCAGTCTATGACCGGCCCTGTTGGAATGTTAGGGACAACCCCTTTTTATATTCAATAGGCTGGAACTAATCCAACCAAATTTATTTGCAAAAGCTAAACGAAAAAGTTCAAACAAAAGTTAAACAAATACAGACCAAGACTTTATCAGAAGCTCTTCAAACGGTTGCCTTCAGCAACCAGCACCTCCCACACATTCCCCTTTTAAACAGCAGTCTCAAGGCATGGCTTCTCATTGCCTTCTCCCTAGTTGCCTCATTGCTTTCCTTTGCTCAGTTCTGCTAGATTGCCTCCTGCTCCTAGCATCCCTGAACAGAGCGAGCTGTGGATCGTCTTCTTCCAATCTTTCAGGCTCACACAACTGGGTCTGAGGAGGAACAAGATGGGAGGGGCCTGGCTGAGAGTTCTGCAGTGCATCAGAACCTTCCTCTGACACCAAAGGCTCTCCAAACCCCTCCTCCTCCTCTTCAGAATTGTCCAACTCAGCTGCCAAAACTACAGGCCGACACTGAATCACAACACTATCCTGCACTGCAGGGCCCTTCCCCAAGGTCTGCTGATCTGGATGCAGTCAGGATGGGAATTGTTCATGAAAGGCAGACACCAAAGCAGGAGCATGAATGGTGGTCACGTCTTCCCAGGTGAACTCCTCTGGTCTGTAGCCTTTACATTCGATCAGATACTGGAAATGACCTTTCAGCCAATGGGAGTCCCTGATGCTGGTGACCTCGTACTCGGGGGCACTGTCTTCATCATGATGTTCTGGTGGGGGAGGTTCTGCTTGGCAGGGTGGACACACCGGTTGCTCAGGGACCAACAGAGACCGATGAAAGACCAGATGCACATGCAGGGAACGTGGCAGAGTTAAGCGATAGGCGACTGGATTGATGACAGCCTCAACTGGGAACGGTCCTAAATATCGGTGATCTAATTTTCTCACCGGCCGTATTGATGGTAGGTTCCTGGTGGACAACCAGACCTGATCTCCCACCGATAGTGGAGGCGTATTCCGCCTGGACCGATCAGCAAACCTTTTGTAATCGGCCTTGGCCTTCTCTAATTGATGTCGCACCAATCGATGGATCGCCTATAACTCTGCCATGTAGTTGTTCGCTGCCAGCTCCGGTGAGTCTAACAGGGAAAGGGGGGAAAAACCAGGGGTGATATCCCACATTGGCCAAGAACGGTGTCATCTGTGTGGAGGTGTGCTTCGAATTGTTGAATGCAAACTCAGCTATGGCCAGATAGTCCACCCAATTGTTTTGCTGCAGATTGACGTAGCAGCGCAGATATTGTTCCAGAATACCGATGACCTTCTCGGTTCCCCAGTCAGTTTGAGGATGATGCGTGGATGAGAGGCAAATCTTGATATCCAATGCATGCATCAACTCCTGCCAGAAACAGGCTGTAAACTGGGCCCCCCTATCAGAGACGACTCTATCAGGGAGGCCATGCAGCCGAAACACATGCTGAATGAACATATGACTAGTGGTGCGGGCTGACGGTAAGCCACAACAGGGGATGAAATGCACCATCTTGGTCAGCATGTCCACCACCACATACACTATCATAAAACCAGAGCATGGGGGTAAATCCGTCAGAAAGAAAATGGACACAGCCCCCCAGGGTCTTTTGGGTGTCGGCAAGGGCTGCAGTAATCTAGGCGGGGCCCCTGTTGCTGACTTGGCCTGCCTGCATGGGATGCAGGAAGTGACATAGGACTGGATGTTGTGTCAGACTCGGGGCCACCAGAAGTTACAGGAGACCAGGTTCAGGGTCTTGAAAAGGCCAAAATACCCTGCCACCGGGTTATCGTAACACTGGCTGAGGATGAGTCCCCTGAGTGGCCCTCCCTGAACGTAGAGCCGGTCACGATAATACAAGAGTCCATCCGTGACCGTCCAAGGAGAATCTGGCCCCAACTCCTCCTTCTGCAGAGCCACCCACACCTCCTGCTTCTGTGCCTACCGGATCTGAGCCCGTATATCAACCGGCTTCCGCACCGCAGCAAAAGACTCGATGGGGATCACTGTCCAGGGCAGAAGCTTGTTTTCCACTCGGGAATATTCGGGCTTCCTGGACAGAGCATCCGCTCTTTGATTGTGCCTGCTAGGTAAGTACTTAACTCGGAAGTCGAACCTTGCAAAGTGTTCTGTACCAGCCTGCTATCGGCCCTGCAGAAAAGGCAGGGACAACCCCTTTACAAAGGCAAAAGGCTGGAACTAAGCCTGCCAAATTTATGGACACAAAAGTAAACAGAACAAGACACGAACAATGAAACAGGAGCTATTCAAATGGTTGCCTTCAGCAAACCAGCCCTCCCACGTATTCCCCTTTTAAACAGTTCAGGGCGTGGCTTCTCTCTGCCTCCTTCCGAGGTGCCCCATTGCCTTCCTCTGTTTACTCCTGATTGACTGCCTCCTGTGTTGGGCGTCCTTGAACAGGGCCAGCTGTGGGTCATCTTCATCCATGCTGTCAGGCTCACACAGCTGGGTCTGCATTGTAACCAGGTGGGAGGGGCCTGGCTGAGGGCTCTCATCAGCAAGCTCTCCAACACCCCCCTCCTCCTCCTCTGAATCGTCCGACCCAACTGCCGAACCCACAGGCTGACCCTGAATCACAACACAAAGAAAAGAGACCACCAGATCTGGCGTTGGTTCAAATTCTGAGTGGTCTGCAGGCTTTCCAAATTCTTATGGTCCGTCTGGACCTCGATTTGATGCCGCGCTCCCTCCAGATGATGCCTCCAGGCCTCAAACGCCACTTTGATGGCCAGCAGCTCCTTCTCCCAGATTGTATAATTGCGCTTCGAAGGGTTCAGTTTTCGTGAATGGTACGCGCAAGGGAAGAGGGTACCACTGGGCGTCATTGCCTGGAGTAAGACCGCCCCAATGGCAATGTCGGAGGCGTCCGCCTCCACAACAAACGGCCGTTGCGGGTCAGGATGCTTCAAGATGGGCTCCTTCATGAAGGCTTTCTTCAAAGTCTGGAAAGCCCGTTGTTCTGGAGCGTTCCACTGAAACCGAGTCTTCTTCTGCAGGAGCCGGGTGAGGGGGGCTGTCAAGGCAGCAAACCTGGGGATGAAAGCTCGGTAATAGTTGGCAAACCCAAGAAGTCGCTGAACATCCTTCACATGACGTGGCGGTTGCCAACTCTGCAAAGACCCGACCTTACTGGGCTCCATGGCGATGCCCTCAGGAGAAGTGCAGTGACCCAAAAAATCGATGGTCACCTGGTAGAACTGTCACTTCTCCAATTTAGCATGCAGCTGATGTTCTCGGAGTCACTGCAGTTCCTGACAGAGATGTCGATGGTGCACCTCTCGCAACGGGGAGTAGATCAGGATGTCACCGGGTAGATCACGACAAACTGATCTAACAAATCCCGGAAAATATCGTTCATGAAAGGCTGAAACATGGCAGGGGCGTTGGTCAGGCCAAATGGCATCACCGTATACTCAAAATGTCCATAACGAGTACCAAACGCCGTCTTCCACTCATCACCCGGTCGAACCCTGACAAGGTTGTAAGCTCCACGCAGGTCCAGTTTCGTGAAGATCTTAGCCTCCCAGAGTCGGTCCAAGAGTACGGGGATGAGGGGCAGCAGGTAACTATTGCACACCGTGATGACATTGAGATTCCTATAATCGCAGCAAAGCCACAATTCACCAGACTTCTTTTTGACGAAGAGCACGGGTGCAGACACTGGCGAGGACGAGGGCTGGATGAAACCCTGAGCCAAATTCTTGTTGACAAAGTCCCGCAATGCAGCCAACTCGGGGTCTGACATGGAGTATAAATGCCCCACTTGGAGAGTTGCGTCAGGGACTAAATCAATGGGGCAGTCATTGGACCTGTGTGGAGGTAATTGATCCGCCTATGTCTCGCTGAACATATCAGCATAATCAGTCAGTTCAGAAGGCAAGGAAACCCCTGGGGAACCCTCCACCTGGCCTGGCTACACCCACATGGCCCCCAAGGGCAACCACAATGCTGACGCGGCCCTCAATGAAATTGAGTTTGACACCCCTGCCATAAGGCAAGGGAACCGATCTGTGGCTGAGTATATTAGGGAGTTTCACAGCATAGCTGTGAGACTGAGAGGGTGGCTGGAGCGTATGCTAAACAGGGAGGTGTACCAGAACTGCCTATTCTGGGAGATCCCAACAATCTCTAAGCCTGGTACCAAATGGCCAACACAGTGGACCTGGATCTGATGGAGTGTTGGCAACATGCAGCACCTGAGAGCTGCCCTCACCCTCACCTGGAAAAATGCCTGCTGGCATGAAGAGGGAGAAGGGGCCCCTCCCCCCACCAGAGAGGGTCAGTGTCACCCTGCCAGAGCTTGCTTCTGATGTGGGAAGGAAAGTCACCGAGGGGCCAATTGCCTAGGCTCCCAACTTGCATTGATGCCCAGGGCTACGAGCCAACCCAAACCAAAGAAGACTGAAAAAGACAAAGGAGAAAACATGAGCTGCACAGCAGGTCATAGACATTTTCCCCCAATCAAGTGAATGGGAGGGAACTCCAATCCCTGGCAAGCCTGGAGCAGTCTTCTATGAGAGCAACAGCGAAGGGGAAGATGGTCCGATGGTGAGTTGAGTCATCAACCCACTAACTGCCCAGGTGGAGGTGGTAGTTCCCCAGTCAGGAGTAAGGGGGGGCCTTCACGGTCCTTCTAGACCTGGGGTGCACCCGTTGCTTTTAATCAGGCTGAGAGTGGTGGATTCATTTGGACTAAGGATTAAGAGGGTGAAGCAACCCATGAAATTCAAGCAGGTGGATGGGTTACTCACGGTGTCTGTCTCTCTGTGTGTGTGTGTGTGTGCCTGCAACCTGACTGACCGAGCTAGTGAGCCTAAAAATGGGAAGCCAGGAAGAGACTATCTGGTTTATTGTAGCTGCAAAGATGGCAGAGGCAATAGTATTGGGGTTGTCGTGGTGGAAAAAATGGAGTCTGCCAATTGACTGGGAAGGCAACAAGTGGCAACTAAGGGTTAAAAAATGAGAAAATACGGGGTGGAAAAGCTGCCTAAAGCTAGGCAAGTGCAATCAGCTGTGTAAGTGAAAGCAGAGGCAATCAACACTTTAACTGAAAGCAGCCCTGTGGAGCCAAGCATTGCAAAGGAGTATCAGGACCTGGCAGAAGTGTTTAGCAAGAAGTCAGATGTGCTCCCTCCTCACTGCCCCACAGACTGCTATTGAATTGCTACTGGGGGCAGAACTCCCTAAGCCAAAAATGCACTCCATGACCCCAGGAGAGATGGAGGAATTCCGAGCCTTTGTGGACAAGAACTTAGCCAGGGGCTTCATCCAGCCAGCTAAATCCAAGGTGGCTGCACCAGTGTTCTTTAAGGAGAAAAAAAAGATGGGTTGCTGAGATTATGCATGGATTTTAGGGCAATAAATGGTGTGTGCATGGAAAATATGTACGCCCTTCTCCTCATGAAAGACATGCTGGGGCACCTGTCAAAGAGGAAGATATTCACCAAGTTGGATTTAAGAGAGGTGTATTATCGTGTGAGAATCAAGAAGGGAGATGAATGGAAGACTGCTTTCAACTGTCCCTTGGGATGTTACCAGTTCAGGGTGATGCCTTTTGTAGTAACCAAAATTTTCTCTTATTTCTACGCTAAATACTTCCTCTCTTTTTCTCTTGATGTCTACTATCTCTTGATGTCTACTATTTAAGCTAGTAATTTTATTATAAAAGCTAAGTAAAATATATTTATTACTTTTATCAACAGATTTTAGCTTATATATATCTTAATTACTTTTACATTCAACCTTTATAAGCAAGTCAATATTTGAGTTTAACCTTTAATATTTATAATCCCAAGTTTTAAATGACCAAAGTTTTTTTATCTCAGCTTATAACAAAATCTAGTATTCAAAGTACTCATCTTATCTATTTGAATATGCTCTATTTTAATTCTCACTAATAAGTCAAAACCCCAATTTTCTTCAGCCTTATTCTAGCTTTTTTCCTTTGCCAACTCGCCTTCCATGTCCATGCTTTTAAGTTGTCCAATAGATCTCCCTGTGTTATTATATGTATTGTTTGAAGTAGAAAAGGCCATCTAGTCACCATTTTTTGGAAGGACTAACAAATCATCTCTCTATTTTTCCATCTCAATGTAGTTGTCCTGAAATATTTATCTTCCCTTCAGTCTGTTCTTCTTCTTGATCTTCAGTTTCCTTTGGTTTATATAAAAAGTCTATAAAAAGTCTATAAAAAGTGTTTGTTGATCAATTGAATCTTATATTATAGTATTTAATTGTTCCACTTCTTCTATTATATTCTGTGTAGTTGATTCTTTAGTTGTAATCAAAGTTTGAGTTGGTATATCTGGGCTGGCATCTTGTTCATCCCAGTAGCCATAAGAATAGTTTCATAAATTGCTTTTAACATAAAGAGAATCTGTTCCTGATCTTCATCCATGTTCTCTTAGTAGAGTGTTAAGTGTTAAAACCTTTACAATCAGAGAATGAAAATAATTTTGTCACTGAGTATAGAACACAGCTTGGGCTTCTCACAGCTGATATCTGTCAAGGTTGGAAAAGTCTTATCTATAGTCTGGGCATTGAGCCAAGTCTCTTTTAAACAGTAACAAATTGCAATCTGAGGTTTAGCCACACTATGTCACCCATACCATTTAGGGTTTTGTTTTTGTTTTTTTAAGTCCGAAATTTTTATAATCCTTTTTCCAATTTTACTTCTTTTTTGTAGGTAGAAACCCAAATCTTCAATAAGAATAAAAAATCTTTTAGTCCACAAATTTTAGAAGGATAAAGATCCAGTTAGAATCAGGTTATTCTTGCAATGTTTTAAAACTCCACTGAATAGTCAGTTGCCCCCTTTTTCAGAGGGTAGGATAGAATCTCCCTTCCCTCTTTTACAGGGGAAAAAATACTTTGGGCAGCTTATACAAGTGGAAAAAAATAAGTAGTCTTATCCATCCTGCTTTGTAGGTGCCTGATGGTAAATTTGACTTTGGCTATCAGAAATCTAGTGATGGGCCATATTTCTATGGCCGGTCTTCTGTCCACCAGTTTGGAGGGCTGCCCCAGATCAAGTGGAAGGGCTACTGCCCTCCTGTGATCAAGCAGGGATCCCCTCCTTGATGGTTGCCCCTACAGGGCAACTTTCAACACTTTCCGGGGGGGCCCCAGTGATGTGGAATTGGACATGAAAGATGGAGCTCACCTTCCAAACAGCCGTGGCAGCTGCGGTGGCCAACTGGAAGCCCAGGGGTTTGCTAATTTCTACTGACAATGTATCCTCTCCTTTGCACAGAGAGCCTTGCCTATTACTGAGCTTTTAAAAACAGGAGGGGGAGGGCTGAAGCCCAAGACAAGCCAGCCACTCAAGACTATGGACTGTCAAGCAGCTTTTAATAAACCTCAAGCGGCTTTTTGCAGCTGAGCCAACTCTTAAGCACCCAGACCCAACAGTGCCCTTCATAATGCAAGCAGATGCTAGTGATGCAGTTGTGGGGGCAGTTCTGCTCCAAAAGAATCAAGAAGGGAAGCTCTAGCTGTGTGCCTATACCTCTCACAAATTAAATGATACTGAGAAATGTTGGGCAGTGTGGGAAAAGGAAGTTTATGTGCTCCATTGGGCATTGCTTATGTGGAGGTAGTTCTTGGAGGGCAGTAAAATCTCTTTCAAGCTGTGGACTGATCACAAGAATTTAGAAGCCCTGAAGACCCCAAGAAAACTGTCCCCCAAGCAGTTCCGATGGGCTCAATATTTCAATCGATTTAGCTTCACTCTTTGGTACCTGGCAGGGGAAAAAAAGTTCTTGGCAGATGCACTATCACACCTACCACAATACAAAAGTTCCAGGAAGGAAATTCCCTTGGACAATTAGCTGCACAAGGCTCTATGAGGCCAGTTCTGCCCACTTCCCCTCAGCCAGCTGACAAAGAAGCCCTGGAGGGGGATGAATGGTTTAGAACCCATACAGGTGACATCACAATGAAAGAGGGTCTGGCTTGGAAGGGTCCCAAACTGTATGTGCCATTCGACCCAAGAACCCAAATTTTGCGAAAGTGTCACTACGTGAAGCCAGCTAGTCATTTTGAGTTTGTGAAGACCCTCCATTTAGCCAGGAGGCAATTCTGGTGGCCCAAAAGGAATGAGGGAATAGAGAACTATGTTGCTGGGTGTCCAACCTGTGCTTCAATGAAAAGACTGCCAGGAAAGCTTCCTGGGTTGTTGTAGCCAGTGGCTAACCCCCAGCCTATGGGAGAACTTCATTATGGAACTGCCTGAGAATTCTGGGAATACTGTAATCTGGACTATGATTGACCTGTTTTCGAAAGAAGCACATTTTGTGGCATCCCCAAAGATCCCATTAAACCTTAGCCAAACTGTTTGTGCAGCACATATATAGGCTGCATGGAGTCCCAAAGTGCATCATCTCTGACTCGGGGAGGGTGTTTCAGTTTACTGCAATGTTTTGGCAGGAGTTTATCAAATTTATAGGGTCCTCACAGGGACTTACAGTAGCTCTGGGTTTCATCTAAGTACCAATGGTGGGGAGGAACAGAGAAAACTAATGCAATGATAGAACAATATTTGTGCAGCAGAAGTGGCCTCCAATAAGTCTGTACATAGCAGCACCAGGTTCACCCCATTTAAGGTAGTGACAGGAGCAGATTTCATACTTTTGCCAGAACTACCACAGGGGGCCCCTTCCTCACTGTCTTTAAATGATTGGATGGATAGTTTGAAAAGTTCATTGGGGGAGGTGCAGAAAGCTTTAAACAAGGCCAAGGAATTGTATAAGAGGCAGGCTGGTATTCTGATAGGGCACCCCAAGAGAGTTTTAGGATTGGGAACCAGGTGTATCTGTCTACTAAGTACCTTAAGCCAAGGCAGATGTCAAAACCCATTCCTACTTTATTTCATTTCATTTCTATTTCATTTCACCTTTTCCTTCTCTTAATAAAACTTCCTGCTTGGAAGAAATTGTTTCCAAGGGTTCTGCTTTCTTAAGATGTGGGCTTGAAGTGGGTCCTGACATTAGACAGGATCTGCAGTAATAGTCAACCTGGAAGGAAGACCCTTACCAGGGGACTTTGCAAAAACTACAATGTCAGACAGAGAAAAAGGAACCCACTGCAAAGGGGGAGCCCTCCCTCCAGCCGGCACCCTGCCAGCTGTCAGGATCCAAGATGTCCTACTCCTTGGAAGAAGAAGTGGGAGATACATGCAGCCACAAACTTCAGTGGTTGATGGGCATTGGGAAGAAAGACTAGTGGGAGAAGAGATCAAAGAAGGTGACCCTGAAACGTGGCAGCCACCAACCTGGATGGAAGCAAGAAATGGAGAGATCCCGTCACCTTAGTGAAGAGGAAGGAGATTGCACACAGCACTTGAATTGGATCCTAGAGAAAGCTATGGACCTGATGAGGAAAACCCTTGGTGCTCTTGCGGATAAGAAACCTGAACCCTATGGCCATTGCATTACCTTGGACTACAACCAGAGAGACACTGAGGGGGAATTGGATGCTGAAGTCCTGGGGACATCCTTTGAGGCAGCAGCCACCATTTCGGCAGCCTCCGCTGCCCGCCGACCCGCAACTGCCAATCAGGATGGGAGACAACACCGTCGGCGGAGAAGGTACCAGTCCATCCAAAGATTCCCACCACTGGATACGAAATTCAGGGAGGAGTGGCAGTGATTGGGGTTCTTCCTAACCCAAGTCCTGAGCTACATGGAAGAGTATGGATGAGACATCCCCAGTGACAAAGCCCATATCCGTATCATGCAATCCGCTCTGGATGGGGTGGCCGCAGCCTGGATGGTGAACCTGCATGATTCCAATGCCCCAGAGCTCCACAACTTCAACCACTTCATGTCCTCTCTGAGGAGGCAATTCAAGGACCCCCTGGCTGACTGAAAAGCCCGCAAGAGAATCAAAATGGTAGGGAGGGCAGATGCCCAGTAGCCGAATACACACAAAAATTCCGGGCCATCGCCAACAAGCTGAACTGGCCAGAACACATCCTCCTTAGCCATTTCAAACATGGTCTAAACTGCAACCTGTATGATGCTTGCCTGCCTAGAGGAGACCCACGCTGACTGGATGAATGGTAGGTCCTAACGGAGGAAGCAGAAATCGATCTACTGTAGAGACACCACCGAAGAAAACTGTGGGGCTGCTCACCTCCTGAGCCATTGCGTGAACCAACAAAACCACTGGCCATGGCCAAGAAATCAACAGGCTGTTTCAAATGTGGGAGAGAGGGGCATCATGCCTTAGAGGGCAGCTCGAAAGTCCCTCCACGCAACCCAGGCCGATCACTGGCCAGAAAATCAGGGAATTCCCTAGCCAAGCCACGAGAACTTGCCATGAGGGTAACAGAGGCTGTAGAGTCCCCACCATCTGCCATGTGTGGGCAGGGAACTCCGGCCTACACTGCAGAGGTAGTGGATATCCTGGATATCCTTACTCAGAAGGTGAACCTCTGGTAAGTGGACCCATTATGTCCATCCTCAAGAAAGTGACTATATTAGCCACCTCCATGCCTGAAGCTGTCAAAGTAAAAGCCTTAATAGACTCCGGCTGCACCTGCTGCCTCATTAGCCTGACACTAGTGGAGAACTTGGGCATCCCGGTGAGTAGGCTGAAACAGCCAATCTTGTTCAGCCAGTTAGATGGGTCCATAGCAGGGGGGTGCCAGCTACCCTAGCCACTTTATCAATCCATCTATCCCTGGGGGACTATGAAGAAGACATAATATTTGTAGTGACCCCAGGCATGGAATGCCTGATGATCCAGGGGTTGGAGTGGCTAAAGAGATGGAACTCCTGGGTAAATTGGAGGACAGCAGAGCTCAATTTCCCAGAAGGAGATCATGTGAACCTAACACCCCAAAGGGCCCCACCAATCCTAGCAGCAGGGAAATACCGAGACCTTGCTGAAGTCTTCAGTGAGGAACAGGCAGATGAGCTCCCTCCTCACCGATCCACGGACTGTGCTATAGAAATCAAACCCAGGGCAAAACTCCCGAAGCCCAGACTGTACTCCATGAGCCCTAAAGAGACAGAGGAGATGGAAAGATTCATAAATAAAAACTTAGAAAGGGCATTTATTGAACCTGCCAACCCAAAGTGGCCACTCCAGTCTTATTTAGGGAGAAGAAGGACAGCACTATGCGTTTGCATAGATTCCCACAACCTGAATGCAATTAGTGAAGGTACTCTGTATCCTCTATCCATCATGAAGGACATGTTGTCCCACCTATCGAAAGGAATAATTTTTACCAAATTAGACGTAAGAGAAGCATACTACCACATTAGGATCAAGGAAGGGGATGAATGGAAGACCACATTCATTTGTCCAATGGGTTGCTACCAGTTCAAAGTTTTGCTGTTTGGACTGCAAGGGGCCCCCACAGTTTTTATGCAATTAATCAATGAAGTGCTAAGGGAACACTTATTTAAGGGGGTCCTGGTTTATTTACTGTAGATGACATCCTTATCTTCACTGAGTCCAAAGAGGAGCATGTCGACCTAGTCAGAGCAGTTTTTAAAAAACTGGGAGCTGCTCACCTATATGCCAAGTTACCGAAATGTGAATTCCACCAGGAAAGAATAGACTACTTGGGTTATCGCATGTCCCCACAGGGCATTGAAATGGATCCCAAGAAGTTCGGGGCAGTACTGGAATGGGCATCACCTCACACAAGAAAGCAATTACAAAATTTCCTGGGTTTCGCAAACTTCTACTGCCAGTTCATCCCTTCGTTCACCCAAATAACCATGCCCCTCATGAACTTGTTAAAAACAAAGGGGTGGCCTCAGTGAAACCCAGCCAGCCACTGAAATGGACAATGGAATGCCAAGCGGCATTCGAGAGGTTAAAGAGACTTTTTTCTGCTGAACCCATACTGAGGCACCCGGACCCGAATAAATCCTTCGTAATACAGGCGGACACAAGATATGTGGCGGTGGGAGCTGTATTATTACAAGAAAACGACAATGGGGCACTGCAACCGTGTGCATATATGTCCAGGAAACTCACTGAGATGGAACAACACTGGGCTGTGTGAGAGAAGGAAGCTTACTCTGTGAGTTGGTCATTACTTACGTGGCGCCATTTCCTTGAAGGGAATAAAATCCCCTTTCAGGTCTGGACGGACCACAAAAACTTGGAAGCACAGATCACAAATGTCAAATATGTGACTGTGGGACATTGCAACATTGTAATTGTGAGAAATTGCTGAGCACACAAATTATGATCATGTGACCATGGGGACACTCGAGAGCAGCAACTATGAGAATCCATCATAAGTACCCTTCATTTAACACTGATATAACATTGGTCACTGAATGAGTGGATGTTAAACAAAGACTATGTGTAGTTCTATAAGAAAACTGTAATGAGATTCAGAGGGAAAATCAGGAAAACTTTAGTTAATTGTTTGTACTAGAGCTAAAACAGATAACACGCAAGAGTGATTAAAATAAGAGAATACCAAAACTGGTTACTTTTAACAAAATGATGATATTCAATGACTTCACAAAAGATATTTATATTTTTATATACATTCAACCACATTGTCTATTTCCTTCATCACATACTATGTTCTTCATTATAGCAAATAATTTGCTGTGTATTTCCATATGGGTGGAAACTTCCCTACAAGTAGGAAAGGAGTAAATTACATTCTGAAGCACTTGTCTTGATTGGTTGCACTTGGTTGCATTGTGCAAGGCAAATAATGGGGAAGAGTAAAGACATAGTCAAATAATTTTGCACACAGGTTGTAAAACTCTGAACAATTACTAGATGTAGCAACACAACTGCAATAGCACTTAGATGTATATACCTGCCCCATCTGATCCCTTAGGAAAGAAAAACCCTTGACTCCATTTGGTTGAAGTAAAAGGCACTTTTACTAAGAGATGTTGGTTTCAGTAAAATCAGGTGGAATCTAAGTTCCCACATAAAAAGATAAAAACTGTTCCCCTCAGTTCCATCTCTCCCCCCCATGACCAGTCCAAATGCAGCCAATGCGCTGCTGCCTGGATGTTTTGGGATCTGCAAGGTGTTTTTGGCTGGTAACTTTCTATACTTGGAGCAAACAAACCAGTCCCACAGTGCTATGTTTTTCTTCAGCTGTCATTACCCCTCTTAAATTCCCACACAAGAATGTATTCAGGTTTATGGTTTCTCATTTGGTTCCCCCACCATGCCTTCTCACCAGTCTTTTGGTGGCAGGATGCCAGCATGCCACCAAGCTGAAGAAGGTGGATCTGACATGCTGCCCTTCTTAGCAGCGGGGTTAGTTCTGCAGAGGAGAGAGAAGAAGGAGGGGAAAAGCAAGGCAATGTAAAATGAGAGAGTCACTTTGGTTTGTCAGGATACTGGTTATGGAAACATTTTATGAGCTTGGCTGCTTTAATGTGTTTGGAGCCCACCCCTTTGGTCTCTGAGGAGGGAAAGTCTTCCCATGCCACTAAGTACTATAGTATTGCTTGATGCCTATGGAATCTAGAAGCTCTTGAACTTCCAAGTGTTAACTTCCATCATGAGAGATTCAGGTGGTAGTGGGTGTTGTGTATTTACTTATTGTTATGTATTCACACATTGAGTTAAATAGAAGTTAACAGGGCTGAGGTAAAACCGCGGCAGCTTTTGACAGCTGTCAAAAGCTGCCGGACGGAACTGCGCAAGCGCCAGCGATTGACAGCTCAACACGCGCTACCGATGACAGCTCCGGGCTGTCAAAACCGGACGGCCCCGATTGGCGGAGACAAACGGCGCGGGAACGGACTCACCCCTGATTGGTCAAACTGCCGGCAGCTGTCAGTATAAATAGATGTCTTGTTCTCTTGTTTCTTTGCCTGGTTCAGAATAAAAAGTTAAACTGTTAACTTGCTGTCTCGCCTGCTTATTAACTAAAGCACTGGCGACGAAGGTGGGATGCCTGCTTGCCTAAGCTGAAGTCACTACCTAAGGGGAGAAGAGATTTTTCCCCTTAGCCGAGCTGGTCACTTGCTGAAGTCACTGGGAAGCCGAACTCCCATTCAACGCAAGCAGCGGCACCCACAATTACAGACAGCATGACGAACCACGGCCATATTCGAGAATTCGATACCCGCCACCCAGAAGGTTGGGAATCTCATCTGGGCCAGGTAGAAGGATACCTGGTAGTCAAGAAGATTACGGACGACCGAGCCAAGGCAGCCGCCCTCCTTTGGCTCAGCGGGCCCGCCGTATATGATGCCGCTGTGGGGATCTTCACCCCGGAGCCGATCGCAACTATCTCCTACGCCGACCTTACCGAGGGGCTGAGCAAATACTTCATGCCCATCAAGTCTGAACTCTACTGGAGAGTGAACTTCGCACGGAAACTTCAGCTTCCGGACGAGCCAGCAAATGACTTCATAACCCGGGTCAGACACGCCGCACGTCGGTGCCGGTTCCCGGACTTAGAAGACCGAATCCGGGACCAGATCGTCATAGGGCTCAAAGACGAACGGCTGAGGAAGAAGCTGATCGCCAAGCCTGAAATGACGATGACCGATGTGGCGAGAGAAGTCATTGCATACGAGGACTGCCACGGAGACAACCGACGTGCACCTGACAGCGGACCCAGGGGGTCCGTGCACCAGGAGGACGGCGGGTTCAGCGGTCCCGAAGATGACGACGGCCCCACAGACATAGATGCGGTACAGCGGCGGTTCGAAAAGCTCAGGCTGCAACGCAACTACAGGGGGGGGCCTGCCAACAATCAGAGGGGCTCTAACTTCCAGCCAAACAGAGCAAAGTGTGCAAGCTGCGGCGGGAACCACCCGAGAGCGACGTGCCGGTTCCGCAGTGCCAAATGCCATGGGTGCGGGAAGACAGGTCACCTCAAAGCCGTGTGCCGCAGCCAGGGCCGGGAAAACCTGCATGATCTGGAGGTGACAACCGAAGGTATGACCCTACACACACTCAGAGCCAGGCACAGTCCCAGAACCCTAGTGCTTAATGTAAGGGGGAGGGCGGAGAAAAATACAGTCCACAGCACACTTAAGCCCAAAGTCAAGGTGGACGTTCTGATCCAGGGAATTACCTGTGAGATGGAAGTGGACTCTGGGTCCTCCGTCTCACTCATCTCATGGCAAACGTACAGGGACATTTGTAACCGAAGCAGGAAACGGCCCGCCCTTCGACCCACCAAACTCCGTCTAGCTGACTTCCAGAAAACGCCCATTAAACTCCGGGGAAAAGCTTCCGTCCCCGTAGAGTTCAAGAAATTTAAAGGATCCCTCCCTATTCTTGTGACCCAAGAAAACAGAATCAGCCTGCTAGGATTAGATTGGTTTGAGGCACTAGGGATAGCGTTGACAGGTGTCAACGCCATTCAGCTGTCAAACTTGGAATCCGTCTGCCTTCAATTCACGGACGTCTTTGACAGCTCGCTAGGGAAGTACACAGGACCGCCCGTATCACTTAAACTAAACCCGAATGTAATGCCTGTCAGAATCAAGGCAAGAAGGGTTCCCTTCGCCTTGAGGGAAAAAATAGAAGCGGAGCTTGACAGATTAACAAACTTAGGGGTCCTCGAACCGGTAGAAGGGGCAGAGTGGGAGACACCCATAGTGACCCCAGTTAAGCCAAACGGCCAAATAAGATTATGTGCCGACTATAAAGCGACCCTCAACCTCGCATTGAATGCACATGCCTACCCGGTCCCGGCTGTCAAAGACATCCTCGCGGCCATTAAGTCAGGCGCCATATTTGCCAAGTTAGACTTGGCGCAGGCATATTTACAGCTGCCTGTCACCCCTGACACTGCTTTGGCTCAAACAATTGTCACCCACAAGGGAGCATTCAAAATTAACCGCCTTCAATTTGGCATCTCTGCAGCCCCGGGAATCTTCCAGGAAATCATGGAAAAAACACTTAAAGGGATTCCCGGGGTCTGCCCATATTTTGACGACGTCCTAATTGCAGGGGAATCAGAAAAAGACCTAGCTGACAAATTAACTAAGGTGCTCCTAAGGTTCAGGAAGGCTGGTCTCAAATTAAAAAGAGACAAATGCTCCATCGGGGTGCCCTCAACAGAGTTCTTAGGGTTTAAAATAGACGCTAAGGGAATTCACCCCACGGACACAAAAATTAAAGCTATTAAAACAGCACCAACCCCTAAAAATAAACAAGAATTTCAAGCCTTCCTGGGGTTAGTTAACTTTTATCACACCTTCCTGCCTCATAAGGCCTCCATTGCTGAACCCTTACATAGGCTATTAGACAAAGGCAAAACCTGGACTTGGTCCTCTGAGCATGACAAAAGTTTTAATCTATTAAAAAACTTACTCTCCAGCAACACAACAGTAGCCCTGTTTAATGAACAGTTGCCCTTATGTCTAGCTTGCGATGCCTCCCCCTACGGCATTGGAGCGGTCCTAAGCCATTTAACTAAAGAAGGAATACAGACCCCTGTAGCGTTCTATTCCAGAACGCTGTCAAAACCTGAGTGTAATTACGCTCAAATCGACAAAGAGGCTTTAGCTATAGTAGCTAGCGTAAAAAAATTCCATGATTACCTGTACGGCCGACCCTTTACCATTTTTACAGACCATAAGCCCCTGTTAGGACTCTTTACAGTAAACAAGCTAACACCACAGATATTATCCCCCCGCATCCTGAGATGGTCCACCTTTCTGTCAGCCTATTCATACAAGCTAGAATACAGGCCAGGGAAAGCCATGGGCCATGCTGATGGCCTGAGCAGACTACCCCAACCTATAGTCGACCCAGACCCAGCACCAGCTGGAAGGATACTGGCTATCTCAGACCTGCCGGAATGCCCATTATCTGTCAAAGATATATCTGCAGCTACCGCTGCAGACAAGATTTTAGGCAGAGTCTTAGGATATGTCACCACTGGCTGGCAATGCACACCCCCAGACCCAGAATTCCAACCTTATATTTTA
Organism: Vipera berus; assembly: GCF_964194415.1. Classification (NCBI taxonomy): domain Eukaryota; kingdom Metazoa; phylum Chordata; class Lepidosauria; order Squamata; family Viperidae; genus Vipera; species Vipera berus. Next base: position 29,753,639 of record NC_138208.1, read on the forward strand.
AAGCAAAAGGAATTATCCACCCATCAAGGATGTTTACTATGGGGCAGCAGGGTAATCATACCCAACAAACACAGACGCAGGGTGTTAGAGAGCCTCCACGAGGGTCACCCTGGTACCGTCAAAATGAAGGCTCTGGCCAGAAGCTATGTCTGGTGGCCAGGATTAGACAAACAGATTGAGACACACGTAGCCGGCTGCTATTCCTGCCAACTGGTTAGAGCCGCCCAGCCACAGGCTCCCATACATAGATGGGAAACTACAAAGACACCCTGGTCTCGTATTCATATAGATTATGCAGGTCCATTCCAAGGACAATCATTCTTAATTGTCGTGGACAGCTATTCAAAATGGCTAGAGGTAGCGCCAGTAGCTAGCACAACTTCATCAGCCACAATACAAGTTTTACGGGGATTATTCGCAACACATGGGCTTCCTGATGTTATAGTTTCCGATAACGGCCCCCAATTTACCTCCTATGAATTCCAGAGTTTCACAACAGCGAACTCTATTAGGCACACCACCACGGCTCCCTTTCACCCATCGACGAACGGCTTGGCAGAGGTGATGGTGAAATCAACCAAGGAGGCACTGCGGAAAATCATCTCTGGCAACTGGCACCGAAGACTGGCACAATTTCTTTTATCACAACACACCACACCATGCACAACTACTGGAAAGTCCCCAGCAGAGCTTCACTGGGGCAAAAGATTAACTACCAGACTAGACCGTCTACACCCAGACAGATCCCCTCCAGACCCAGAACCACCCCTCCAACACAGAACTCTCAACACAGGGCAAGCTGTCTGGGCAAGGAATTACGGGGGGGGCAACAAATGGACACAAGGGGTGGTCATCGAACAAACAGGCCCCCTGTCATACATCATAGACATTGGACAGGATATACATATCCGCAGACACATAGACCAACTTCGGCGGCGCAGTCCTCAAAACATAGGGGGAAGGGGTAACGACGAAATGCTGACAGAAGCACCGCCACAAAGCCCCGCACGCCAAAATTCCCCCGATCGGAATATACCATTGCAACACCCCGCTCCAAGTGACGCGGAACCTGCGGAGCCAGACCCCCTGCCCCCGGAGCCAAACCTAGAAGCCCCTGGGGAAAAAGAACAACCAACCGAGACAACCCCCCGGCGCTCCAAAAGAATAAAAAGACCTCCTACATACCTAAAAGACTTTGAATGGGGAAACCCGAAAAAGAAACAGTTGGGGAAAAAACAACTCAATCAGAGGGAAGGGTAAGGGGTGTTGTGTATTTACTTATTGTTATGTATTCACACATTGAGTTAAATAGAAGTTAACAGGGCTGAGGTAAAACCGCGGCAGCTTTTGACAGCTGTCAAAAGCTGCCGGACGGAACTGCGCAAGCGCCAGCGATTGACAGCTCAACACGCGCTACCGATGACAGCTCCGGGCTGTCAAAACCGGACGGCCCCGATTGGCGGAGACAAACGGCGCGGGAACGGACTCACCCCTGATTGGTCAAACTGCCGGCAGCTGTCAGTATAAATAGATGTCTTGTTCTCTTGTTTCTTTGCCTGGTTCAGAATAAAAAGTTAAACTGTTAACTTGCTGTCTCGCCTGCTTATTAACTAAACCAACTGGTTTTACAATGACTGATGAAAATCTGATAAAACAAATTAGAAATCAGGGTCCAGCACATATTAAACGGATATATCTTGCATTGATAGAGATTGACTCAGAAACAGAACTTGTTAAGGATTGTATGATAAAATGGGCCCAAAACATCCAAGAAGTTATTACAATGGACACGTGGGAAAAGATTTGGGTGAGGAATGTAAAATTTACACAAGCTCAAAATTTAAGAGAGAACTTTTATAAAATGTTTTATAGATGGCATCTAGATCCTAAAAAGCTTGCAAGTATGTACCCGAATTATTAGCCAAAATGCTGGAGGTGTGGCGATGAAGATGCAACATATTTTCACATATGGTGGACTTGCAAAAAGGTAAAGGCATTCTGGCAGTTTTAGTTCAACAGTCACTGGATTAATCATTCTCTTAATGGGGAAAGGGCCAATGTATTTTGGGCTTAATTTTTTTACAGGGTTGTCTGGATTGCAGGTATTTGGCTGCCCCAATGTCTGGCTCTTCATTTTACTGACCTCAGAAGAATGTAAGGCTGAATGAACCCTGAGCCAGTGAGAATCAAACTGCTGGCAGTTGGCAGAATTAGCCTGCAACTTTGCTATCATTTACTAGCCATTCAAAGTTTTGGAACCCACTTATGATATGAACATTTAAAGACTAGAGTCATTAAAATAACTCAGTGATTTAAATGGGTATCATTTAAGTGTAGCTAAGTCATACCTATTATCTTCGTGCCACATTATAATGACCAGTGTCCAGAAACAGAAATACTATTACAAACATGAAAAGAAATGAAACATTGAAAAACACAAGGATGATCAACAAGCATACTGAGTTATAATCATGAGACAACTTGCATCAATTAGTACTTCATTTTTATATTTTGCTACAATACAATTTATACACAATTGAAATTAACCATAATAAAATCCCGTAAAAGTTGTTAGTTTTTCCAGGGTACTGATAAAATACAGATAAACTATAGGGTTTACAAATTTACTATCTATACTATATACTATATACCATATACCATATACAGTATCATATATGATAATACAATACAATACAATACAATTGTCAAGTTTCCGACGAATGGGCCTTTCAAGTGACTCTGAGGCATTGTTTAACTTTAACATTGAATGTTATTGCTTAACAACAATACAATACAATACTTATGGGCATCAAATGCTTCAGAAAGCACACAAATGGGAGAAATTTGCATGTAGGCAAATCTTCACTAAAAGGGAGCAAATTCTATAGTCAAATAGCACTGATGATGCTACCTGTTCAAAAAATGAAACAACTTAGCTCAGAGAGCACTAAGGACTCCACAGTTTAATCATGAACTACAGGAATTCTCTTCTATAGGATACTATAATAAAATAACACATGTTGGACTCTTCTGGTTTTCCCAGATCCATATGGGTAAATATATTTCAAATATGGGATTTTGGAATATCTTTTCTGTAATCATGCCAAGAGCAAAATATTACCTAGGAAAAACGGTTTTCTTATCTTGAGAAATGTTAAGTAGAGAGATAGCTGGTTGTTTCCTGCTCTTTGTAGCTCAGACCTCGCTTTCCTGTATCACACTTTTTTCTTCCTTCCTTCCTTCCTTCCTTCCTTCCTTCCTTCCTTCCTTCCTTCCTTCCTTCCTTCCTTCCTTCCTTCCTTCCTTCCTTCCTTCCATATCATTTGTAGAAGTATATGTTTGGCATGATCATATCCTAAGATTTATGGCTCCTCCTTATAATCCACATATCATTAGTTTTTGACCTGTGACATTATTGCAACTTGGTGGAAAATAATCAGCCATTTATTAGTAGAATTAAACCGGAGGGAAAAACTGGAGCTTTAATCAGTATTTTAATGTTAAAGTATGACTAAGCCTGCTTCTAACTATGTTCAGTGCCCAACATATTGTGAATACCCTTTAATATGAACATTGCTTCAATATTCCAAACTGTGCTTCATTCTGAATCATTGAAAATGTTAGCTTCAATGTCTACAGAGACAAATAGCTGTGGAGTGGGGGATTCTTAGATTTTGCTTGTTGTCTTTTTTAATGGGGAATGAAGTTTCATTGAATAGCTTTCTCTCCTTTCCTCACACTACTCCTCCCTTTTAATAGCATAAAACAAAACCTATGTTTGAAAGAAAAACAAATTGCTCAGAGATAAAGAGGAAAGTAAATATAATTCCATTTTATTTATTCATTAATGTTACTGTATCACTTTAATCCTTTTGATTAATTCACACCACATCTCTTTAGGTTTGGTGATTGCTCAACAAAGCTATGTGGTGATGTGTGCTGACTTTTGAATATTAACATACAACCTGGATTTAGGCATGCCTGTGAAAGAACTGTCTTTACATTTCAAATTTAGTGATAGTGCTGTATATGTTTATAATTACCACACAGAAATTATAATGTTACCTTTCATATCTGCATCTTATAATAATGAATGAATATAATTACTACAGCAATGTAATACTTACTATTCTGGTCACAAGTCATTGCCACTCAACCTTTTTTTGTCTGTGAACTCCGCAGGGTTAAATATATGAAACAAAGAAAAAATATTTTTATCTTATTTTATCTTATTTTACCTTATTTTATCTTATTTATCTTATTTTTCCATTCACATTAGCAGGTTGTATAAAAATAACTTAAGTTATTACATTTAAATTCAATTTCTTCTTTAAAGTACTTCAGTGTTACTTATATATTTGATAGGGTAGGATCATAAATTATTTGATACCCGCCCAACATTTTGAGTGGTGTGTTATAATGCTGATCTTAAATGTTTACTTTTGGGATGTATGTATCATTTTATTTGAGCAATCTTGTGGAATTATCTTTACTTCTTATTGTATAACATTGTGACATATTTCAGTTAGGTCGAATAGGTAAGGGAAGAAGAATGAAGGAGAGCAGAAGATATTTGAAAACTGATCTGGTTCTCTATTATTGTATTTTTTCCCCCAAGATGTGCCTACCTGAATTTTTTTCTGTCCATTGCATTTTGTTTGTTGCTTTTTATTAGCTTTATCTACTGTTTTGTAATATCTAACTATTGAGATACTTGCTCACTCCAATTTATTTCTAATTATAATGCCCCTCCAATTCTATAAGGGATCAGTATTACAATCTCTTAAAAATTAAAATACTTTATATTTTTTTGGAAATGCAAGGTAGTCTTTACTTCTTTTCTCTAAAACACAAGAAATTCAGAATTTCACTATGCAAAATAGATAGCAGAAAAGCTCTTTGAATTGTTTTGTTTTCATATTGGAATATCTCATTTGGCTTTCTCTGACAGGGAAGCAAACTGTAAAGGTAGCTTCTGCAGCAAACTTCAGTAATACAAACTCTAATACTGAATGCTGAAATCTAGTTATAGCACAGATACTCAGTGTCCTTGTTGATCTTTTGTTGGCTTCTGCTGGGAGCTTTTCATAATGGCCTTGTACAATCCATTTCAGTTTGTGAAGTTTAGCATGGCAGGTAGCTTTGTTTTGAAACAAAATGGTTTGTTTCCCTTTCTCCTGCCCACCTGATTAATATACACATATAAACACATACATGTGCAATAATTACAATCACATATCTGTCTTCATGTTATGACTTAGTTACAAAATACTGTTTTTGCAATTAATGTCCACATTTTTCAGGAATCCATTTGAAAATCTCTAGGGAAAACAGAATGTTGAATCGTAGAACTTTTGATTCATCTGATGGGAATCTAACTTTAATTATAATCCTCCCTTTTTATCTTTAAAAAATTTAAAGGTTTATTTTAAATATTTATGTCTTTAATAACACTTTAAATATTGTGTCCAAATACATTTTTAAAGTAATATATTAGAAAAGAATTAATATTTATATAGCTAATAAATACAGACCAAAGTTGACAAGCTTTAAAAAAGAAATTAAAAAAAATCTCTGTAGCTGTCAACCTTCTGGCTGGTAAATTCAACATTAAAAAAAACTCTACAGCCTTGAGGTGTCATAAGAGATAAATTTTTATTTAATACACATCCCATCACTGAAGAAGTAAAATCAACTCTAAATTTCCCATGCAAAGTTCTGGTTAGTTACCAATAGCTTTTCATAACCCCCACCCACCATGTGTTTATATTGGCCAATCACATTCTTTCTGTTTGTTATGAGAGCAGTCCACTTTTCTACCAGACACTGGCTTTGGATGACTTTGGTTCTCACAGTCCATGGACAGCTTCCTGAAACTCCAGCTTCTTTCCCAGACTCTGCCTCCCCCAGTTTCTATGCCAAGTTGAGCATCTACAGAGGTTATCAAGTGTCTTAGCAATTCAACCTTGACATGCCGACCCCCTGAAAAAAATAAACATAAGGAAACAATAAGTATACATATTCAAACATTCAGACATCACCTTGGATGTTGCAGGTACTTCTCATGAACCTTCTGTATCAATCAATCAGTCAGCTTTAACATCCTGACCTTTTATTTACTCAGCATCTGCTAAGGGATAGCCTCTCCACAGGACTAGGTACTGTAACTTTCCCACAGAAATCCTTGAGTCTAGTATTTTCTTAATTTCATAATGCTTTTCCCTCTTCACTAGTATAGGAGGAGGGGGTTCCTCTGTCTCTGGTCTTAAGCTGGACTATTTGAATGGTTTCAACAAGCTGCAGTGGAACACTTGGTGAACTCAGTTCAGTTCTTTTGGTAACTGTAACACCATAGTTACTGAATTTATGACTTGCACAATTAGGAAAGGTCCTATGTACTTAAGACTCAATTTCTTGCAAGGCTGCTGTCAGGACCCACTTCAAGCCCACATCTTAAGAAAGCAGAACTCTTGGAAACAATTTCTTCCAAGCACGAACTTTTATTAAGAATAGGTGATAGCAGGCATAATAGACAGGATTTGAGATTTCCCACACAATGCAGTAGGTTATAGTATCCCCAAGCAGGACCCCACCCCATAGATCGACCGCCTGATGTGGGATAGCCAATCCCCAAGTGTTAAGTCCATTGTGGGAACCGGGGAGATAAAATCGGCCCATCTCCAGCTCATAAAGCAAGGGTTGGCAGCTTCTTCACACCTTTCTCTGAGAGCGTAGACATAAACCAGGCACTGAGGTTACATTCCTTATTTCCTCCTTTGTTCTTAACTGACAGTTTAAAAGATAGAGTTCAGAGAGAGAGGTAACTCAGGAAACAGGATACAGACCCAATAAACAAAGTAAAGGATTACATTGTAGTGAATAGAGAAAGTGAAAGTAATAGCCCTGCAGGCATATCCCCCCTCCCTTGGAAGTATGGCAAAACCCAGGAAAAGGTGGAATGAAATAGAAATGAAATGAAATAAAGTAGGACTGGGTTTTGACATCCTGCCCCCCTTAAAAATAGGAGACATCCACCTATAGAGAAAACAAAACAGGTATAGAGGTTAGTCTGGTTTGTTGGGATATTCTGTATGAAACTTCTTTAGTAGTTTGGGTGCTCTGACGTGACATTTGAGGATCCACTCATTTTGTGAGGAGGGAAGGTGTTACCAGGCTACTAGGTATTGAGTTGCCCCACGATACTTCCTAGAATCTAAGATTTCTTTTATCTCAAAATGTTGTTCTCCTTCAACCATGATTAGAGATGGTGGAGGGGGGATTTTTTGCCGTAAGGGTGACTGTTGTTCTCTTTTCACCAAGCTGCAGTGAAAAATTGGGTGTATTTGCTTGAGGGTTTTGGGAGTTCTAATTCAACTGTTACTGGGTTTATAATTCATTTAATTGGAAAAGGTCCTATATATATTGGACCAAATTTTTTACAGGGCTATAGGGATTTTAGGTATTTTGTAGACAAATATACCATTTTTCCTACAATGAACGGTTTAGGTTCAACTCTCTTTTTATCTGCTTGTGCTTTGTATGGTTGTCTAGCTTCATCCAGGGCTTTCCTAACCACTGGCCAGGTGTTTTGTAATTTTGCTATTCATTCTTTCAGTGTTGGGATTGCCAGTTCGTTTGGGGTTAGTTCTGGCATAGGGTTGAAACTTTGACCTGTGGCTACTTGAAGGGGAGTGTAGCCTGTGCTAGAGTGGACTGCGTTATTGTAAGCAACTTCTGCAAAAGGGAGTAGGTCTGTCCAGTTCACTTACTGGAAATTAATAAAGCATCTTAAGTATTGTTCGAGTACTGAGTTTGAAAGTTCCGTCTGGCTGTAACATTGAGGATGACTAAATGACAATCCCTGAGTGGTCCCTAAGAGGGCTAAAAAGTCTTTCCAGAAGTCTGATGTAAATTGCATCCCACTGTCTGATATGATCTGTTCGAGTGCCCCATGCAGTCTATAGATGTGCTGCATGAATAGTTTCACTAAAGTTTTTGCGGTGGGGATCTTTTGGCAAGAAATAAAATGCACTTGTTTTGAGAACAGGTCCGTAAACACCCAGATGACAGTGTTTCTGTTGCTTTCTGGTAATTCCACTATAAAATCCATTAGCCGTTGCGCACATTTGGCAGCTGGTCACATAGCTTTCTATGTCCTTTTTCATGGATGGCCACCAAAATTGCCTTTTAATTAAATGTAAAGTTTTTACAAATCCAAAATACCCTGCTGATTTTGTATCATGGCACAGCTGCATGAAATTGACCCTCTGGGTGGCTGGTATATATAACTTCCCCCCCACCCATGGCAGCCCATCCTTGATCGTGCACACGTGTCTATTTTTCTGGAACCATTCATCTGTTTCTAAACTTTTCCAGAAAGCTACGGCTTTATTTTGGCTTGGGCCCTGGTGGTTACTGTCACTGCCAGTTGTGGTTTGGGCATGAGTGGTTTAGAATCGGTGACTCGCGTGCTGTTATATTGGGGCATGCGAGACAGTGCATCTGCCAGGAAGTTCTTTCTCCCTGCTCAAATGTTTGAGCATGAAAAGGAATTGGTGAATTTGCTGGGACCAGGGCTCTTTTTCTAAAAAAAAAAAAAAGGTGCTGGAACTCTCATCTTGTTAATCTTTTATTTATATAATTTTATTTATATAATTAAACAATTATATATTCAATTCTTAACATACATTTAATTTATTGTATTTAAGGCAAATGTTCATAGAAAATTCCAAACTTTTGTCCAATTCTCATCTGGCAAAACTTCTTGACTCCTTTCCTTGCTCTTAGTATCTATGGCCGAATGTCGTCCTCTGAGTAACCACAGATCAACATACTTTGAAGGATCAAAAAGTCTCAGAGGTGGTCCAACAAGTTTGATGAACAAAAGTGCTGAAATTGTCTTAGTCTTTAACAAAGCTCTTGTTGGGGAGGCAATTAGATTCATCTGTGAAAACCCACATTCACATTCACTTGAAGAAATAGGAATGGTATTCAGAGTCCGTATCAAATGCAAAAGTTTTTCTGGATATGTCTTTTTGAGAATGTATTCATGGAATCTGCGAATCATTTCTCTTTCATTTAGTTGCAATCTGATTGATAAGTTTCTAATTTCCACTTCTCCAAATGTCAGTTGACTATTAACATCTTCAGGCCAATGTTTTTGATCAAGTACGTGAGACCAATATGCCAACTCATCGTCTTTGCTATCAAGTAATCTTTTTTCAATTGACTCTTTCAATTTTGTATAAAATATACTTGGGTCAATGGGAGGATCCTTTTTTGAATCTTTCTTGTGAAGTAAAACTCCACGAAAGCAAAGATCACTTAAAGCAGCAACAGCACATTTATAATAGGGCCCAAAGTTCTGTCTTCTTTCTTCAAAAACTACTTCCAGTATTTATATTTTCTTATTTGCCTTATACAAGTCGATGTTGCGGTCCTGTAGATCCAAACTTAAATCTATCAATTCTTGGAGAGCATCACACATCAATCCTAGGTCCAATAAAAATTCTGTAGATGTTATTTTTCTTTTCAAGCCATCATAAGTGCATTTATCATTTTTATCTCTTGTAGGATCATGCATTGCTTGTTCAAAATGATACACAACGTATTTAAAATTATTCCGTACAGCCAAAACTGTACGCAAACTAGATGACACCCATCGGGTACTTAAAATTCTTCCAATTTTCAGCTGCTCAGTCCCCAGTAATTCTTCACATGAATGCAACTCTCTGCTATTCTTTGGTGAAGCATGGTATATGACGTACAGTTTATCAATAAATGATTGGAATCTATTTATTCCTGAAGTTTCCTTGGCAGCATCACCTACTGATAATTCTAGTCTGTGATTAGCACAATGCCAAACTATAATAGAAGGAAAATGTTCTGACAGCAATTTTTTCACTCCACTTTTACATCCCATCATCACAGCAGCACCATCGCATGCCAAAGAAATCAAATATTTTTTCAAATAATCTTCTGTCATCCCATAAGAGTAAAGACATTGGAGTAAGGAATCAAATATTCCTTCTGCTGTTACTTTTTCAAGTTCTACCAAGTCCAACTCCGGGTACAGCATTGGTTGCGCTGGTGAATGATCTCTGGCAGGCTCGGGACAGGGGTTGCTCCTCTGTCCTATTTCTATTAGATCTCTTAGCGGCTTTTGATACCATCGACCATGGTATCCTATTGCGGTGTCTCAGGGGGTTGGGAGTGGGAGGCACTGTCTTGCAGTGGTTCTCCTCCTATCTCCTGGGCTGCTCGCAATCGGTGTTGACGGGAGGGCAGAGGTCTGCCCCGAGGCCTCTTGTTTGTGGAGTTCCTCAGGGGTCGGTTCTCTCTCCCCTCCTGTTCAACATCTATATGAAGCCGCTGGGCGATATCATTCGTGGTTTCGGGGTGGGGTATCATCAGTACACTGATGATACCCAACTTTTTTTCTCCACCCCGAACCAACCCAGTGATGCCCTCGCCGTGATGTCCCGTTGCCTGGAGGCAGTCCAGGTCTGGATGGGGAGAAACAGGCTTCGTCTCAAGCCCACCAAGACTGAGTGGCTGTGCATACCGGCATCTCGGACTAACCAGTTCATTCCACCTTTAATGATGGGGCGTGAGGTGTTACCCCCCATCGAGAGGGCTCGCAACTTGGGCATCCTCCTGGATTCACGGCTCAGTTTTGAAGAACATATAGGAGCCGTGACCAGGGGGGCCTTTGCCCAGGTTCGCCTGGTACGCCAGTTGCGGGCCTACCTGGACTGAGATGCCCTGTGCACAGTCATTCATGTGCTCATGACCTCCCGATTGGACTACTGCAACACTGTCTACATGGGGCTGCCCTTGAGGACCACTCGGAGGCTTCAGCTGGTGCAGAATGCGGCCGCGCGAGTTGTGATGGGGGTTTCCCGATACTCCCATGTAACACCTCTACTCCGCGAGCTGCATTGGCTTCCAGTTGCCCTCCGGGTGAGATTCAAGGTGCTGGTGATGACCTATAAAGCTCTAAATGGCTTGGGTCCGGGATATCTGAGGGAACACCTGCTGCTGGCATCAAGCTCCCTTCGTCCTGTGCGCTCCCACAGGGAGGGTCTTCTCAGGGTACCGCCGGTAAAAGATTGCTGGCGGACAATACCCAGGGGGAGGGCCTTCTCTGTGGGTGCTCCGGCCCTTTGGAACCAGCTGCCTGTAGAGCTTAGGACTGCCCCTGACCTTCGCTCATTCCACTGGGACCTGAAGACCTAGCTCTTTGAGCTTTCTGGCCTGGACTGAGAGTATTAACTGGGGTTTTAATTGTATTTTAATTGGGGTTTTTATTTCAAGGTTAATGTAATCATTTTAATTGTTTTTAATTTTTGTAATTTGCTGTATTTTTTTTAAACCTTGTGAACCACCCTGAGTCCTACGGGAGAAGGGCGGTATATAAGCTTAATAAAATAAATAAATAAATAAAAACAAATTTACTGGTGAATTTATTCCCATACCTTCGATACAGCATCAAATAAATAGTATGAGGGTAGGTTTTTTTGCTTATTGTGGTTGATTCATCAATTATCAATGAAATTTTATTATTGGATCAAACAATTTCTTTAACCACAGTTTTCCTCATTTCTTCACTTATATGATTAACAATATATAATCTTAAAGGGCTTGCCATTGTGATAGAAGATTGCTACCACTTCTCAGGGTTTGGCTAACTTAAATATGCATAGCATAATTAGATTTATTATTGCTGCTAAAGCTATGGATTACAGATTCACATTTCCCATGGATTGTCTTCTGTCCATGGGAGGGAAGCTTGGTAGATTCTAAATTTCAAATTTTTAGTTATTCCTTTGTGGCAGGGTATATATGAGAATAAGCTGCAAAGGTCTTTAAAAACATGTTTCTCACATATTTATATTTTTGAATCATAAATATTAAATCTTTTTTCTTTCCAATGATCCAAACTAATGCTTTAGAAATATAATTTCCAGTTTTAGCTACAGTAAACAAGCAAATTACACTAAAGCTAAATTTAACGTTACTTATTAAAGATATTTACTATATTTCAGAATTAGTATTCTTTCAGTCACAATCTTATTCCTATTCAATTTGGCTGATTTTAAAATGTGATGTAAAATCATAAGCACATAAAAAGAAAACAGCAGAACCAGCTACAAATTAACTCAACAGTTCTATGCTTAACAACATTTCCATTTAATCAAAGTCCTTGCTCTTTCCAAATCTATTTCAGGGTTTACTTTCTATATACACAAACAAAGGGAAATGAGTTTCTGGGCTGGTTCAAATATTTTACACATTCAAAAAATTTCAGGTAATGTATCTGTTCCATATAAATATAAAAGCATGATAGGCTCTGTATTTGTACAATGGCCGATTATGTCTGTGTGCAAAAATGTGGATAACTACAAACAGAAGTTGCAAGCCCTCTCCTTGACTTCAGTGTCATCCTGGTGAGATAGTCAGCATATAAATTTAATAAATAACTTTTTTTTCAAATGCCCCTATCAGGAATTGAATTTGAATGAAGTTTCAGAAAAGCAAATGTTCTGTGCTGGTGGTACTAAGCTCCCAAAGATCTAGCATGGGATAAATGAATTCTTCCTAATCAAAATAACTTCCTGCCTTTTTCTAATCATCATTTCTTCCCTACAGCAATTTGAAAAGTAAAACAAAGTGAAACAAACCACTACTCCCTCCATGCAGGGAAAATTTCCTTGAGTCATACTTGGATATCCTATTTGCAAATAATATCTTACTTACCTAGTTCAGATGGTGTAGTTGGGGAGCAGGGAAGTTCCTGCCTTCGCTGCAACTTGCCTATGCAACATTTGCCTGCCAGGTCTTTTGGCAAGTTCAGCAGCAATTCCTATTGGCTTCCAAAAGCCAATAGCATAGCTGACTCAGGAATTCTGGGAGTTGAAGTCCATGAGTCATAAAAGAGCAAAGCAAGGCTTAAGGTTTTTTTGTGTTGTTTTTTTTTTTTTTTTCAAAAAAGGTGCTGGAACGCCATTCTGAGCATTCTATGAGGAAAAAAAGCCCTGGCTGGTACCAGCAGACTTGCTTAGAAGTGAGCTTTCTGGGTGTTTTTAGTGAATTTTGAATTTGAATTTTATTGAATTTATATACCGCCCTTTCCCGTAGGATTCAGGGCAGTTTACAGGGTACTTAAAACAACGATACAAAAATTAAAACAATTTAAAAAGGTTAAATTAAATCCCTGAAGAAATATGAAAGCCCCAATTAAAACCCTCAGCCTGGGCCGGAAAGCTCGAAGAGCCAGGTCTTCAGGTCCCAGCGAAATTAACGAAGGTCGGGGGCAGTCCTAAGCTCCATGGGCAGCTGGTTCCAGAGGGCATGTGCACCCACAGAGAAGGTCCTCCCCCTGGGTGTTATCCGCCAGCAATCTTTTACCGGCGGCACCCTGAGAAGGCCCTCCCTGTGGGAGTGCACAGGATGAAGGGAACTTGATTCAAATCTTCAGTGCTGGCTTCTGACAAGCAAAGTCAATGAGGATCTGGCTGGAGGTCAGAAATAGTGACCATGTTACTACAGAGCACTGTAACTGCATGGGATTCACCTAATGATGGCAACTGGGATTGCTATAATTTCCTTGTAAGTTGGCATGGTAATATGATTTTCAGCCTTTTAACCATATCTCTTAGCAACTGAGTTCCCAGGCTCAGTTACCATTGGTAAGTGAAGACTAACTGTAGAGCCATAATTCCATAGTTCTTCAGATCTTCCTAAAAACCTACCTTTTGCAATACCTTAATTTCTAGATCCTATTATAACAAAATTTCTGTTTAAGACAAATAGTGCATAATTTCTGTCACCTTCATTCTTTTTATTCTGCTTTTCTCCATATGTCAAACTATAAGTTCTTATGCCCCATAAAGTTCCATGTTTATTGAGAATATTATTAGACATGTTCTATGGCAGCTTTTTCTGGTCAATAGTGCACAGAATGATTTTCCAAAATTCTGTCTCTCACTAGTGCCAATATCACTAGTCTACGAATTTTGGGAAATTATCAACCTCTGAGAAAAAATATGTTAATTCTTACATATTTTGTTTAGATGAATTAGAAAACAGGTGATAAAGGTGCTGGTTAGCTAAGGTTTTCAAGATATTTCACAATAAAGATTTATATATAGGCAATATATTTGCCTACAAGGGAGGGAGGTGTCTAATGATCATGATGCCTCAAAATTTCTTAACAAAGTAAAGTAGAATAATAAAAATGCTACCACATGGAATTGTATAAATTTATCTTTACTTTGAGACTAAAAAGTATTACCTAACTGTAATTTATTGTTCTTTTATTGTAAGGTACATTTGTCTTGGTCAGATCTACACATCATGCAGTTACATCTGATGGCTTGTGGAAGTATTATTGCCTAACATTTCCAAAGAACAGTTGCGTGATATTTTCCCTCAGAAGCCAATATGCCACAAAACTGTATAAACAATGCAAATAACTTTAGCTACATTTGTGGCATGGTTACATTTGCATCTCAAAAGTGCAGTATGACAGCAGTGGTAAAAAAGGCATACCACCTATATTTTGGATACAAAACAGGGGATCAGGACAAGAGTTGGGCCTCTCATTATTGTTGCATTACATGTGCAACATATCTGTATCATTGGCTAAACAAGAAGAAAAAGTCGATGCCTTTTGTAGTTCTAAAGGTGTGGATGGAACTTGCCAATGATAGGAATGATTGCTATTTTTGCATGGTTTCCCCAATTGCAAAGGAAAGAAGAGGTGGACCATAGAATATCCAAATATTCCATCCACACTGCATCCTGTACCCCATGGTGAGGCCAATTCCAGATCCACTCTCTAGACTGAGATGATGATAAAGATGATGAACAGGATGCAGCTGATCTGGAGCCATTGATGTCAGTGGACCCAAACTCTAGCCCACTGTATGCTCCTTCCGAACCACATCTAATTTCACAGAGTGAACTAAATGACCTGGTCAGGGATTTGGAATTGCCTAAGAGTAAGGCAAAGCTACTGGGCTCCAAATTACAACAGTAGAACCTTGTCATGTAATCTGATGTTTGAGCTTGTCAGTTTTTCATGCAAAAAGCACGAAAATGTTACATGAAAAAATAATAAATGAATGGAAAGTTATGTTATTGGTATCAATAAAAAGAAAAATTTATAATGATTGGTGTGACACATTTTGCAGAAAAGTTATGAAGCATAATTGCACATCCCCCTCGTAATTTTGAATTATTTTGATTCAATTTTTCCTTTATTAGTGACCCAATTCTGATAAAATTAAGCTACTTTCATTTCCGAGGCTTTTTCCTCATAGACCAATGTATGTTCCCACATGAAATTTTAGATTTTTACGGTTTGATCTTTCTCACAATCTCCTGCAAATATTCCTGGTATAATGGAAATTTGAAGGAAATAAACCCCATTTGATTCAGTATAAGAAAATGTTGACAAGTATACCATATCCATGTTGTCTCCTTCTTTCGAGTATCTGTCATCAGTGCCATAGTCTCTGTAATTAGCGTTGTCAAACCAGCCAAAACTCAAAATCTAAACAGTCCAGTTTTGTATAGTTCTTGTCTTTGTATATAGTTTTTATAATCCGCTGTATTTCCAATTCTCAAAGCTTCAGTAAAATCAATGTTTTGTAACAATTCTTTCATTCAGGGGTCAATTGTCAACCAGTTAAAATTGCAGTTCAATATATTTAGCCACCTTAAACCATTCCTGTAGACTCCTCCCTAAAAGATTAGTCATAAATCAAAGTTTTTTTCTTTTTCTGTAAACAATTCTTGAGTTTAGACAACAATCAGAGTATTTATTTTCTTTCAGACACTTTTTAATCTTTTAGCCAGCCTAGTATGTATTCTTTTCTTTGTTTCCTAGCAGCTATCTTCTTGTTATTAGAGTTCATGGGAACAGATTTTTCTTTGTTACTGGGCATTGTTTTTAATGTGCTATGTTCTAATTCTCCACTAGGTGTCAGTAGTTATTTGTTTTCCAGCTCTTTCATACAAAAAAAATCTTTTTTTATATTTTCATCAAAATCCTTTAGCATATAATAGCAGTTTTTTTTAGTTTCTAGATTTAGTCAGACTGTAGTATTGATTTCAGTATGCTTCTTTCCCCCTTAAAAGTTAGTTTTCCACTTCTGTCTATGAGGGAATGGGGGTGTAGTCCCCTCCTCCCACTTTTGGAGGTTTTCTTATTTTAGGGATCTTTCCAAGGGACTTAATTTCAAAGTAGAAGAGAGAAGATCGATACTCTGACCAATTCCAAGAATGCGGTTCACAGTTGTTCTGGCTCATCTCTTGGACTTCTGCTGCAGGTAGCTTGGGCTAGATGCTGGTGTGCAGCTAGCCTTTCTCCTGTCAGGTTAGAGGGCTTTCCTCAGATTGAATGGAATGACTGCTGCTGTTCCATGATCAACGGGGCATCCCTCTTCCTTAGCTGCCTCTCTGGGGTGACTTCAGACCCATTTAGTGTCCCCTGGCAAGACAAAATCAGCTGGGGGATGCGGAGCTCCATAATCCCACAGCCATGCACTATGGTGCAAAAACTGGAAGTATTGAAAAATGATAGAAAATCACATTTAATATCTATTCCTGAAGGACTCAGCCTGAAATATCAAAAACTTCCAGAAGCAACACTTCAAGATAAGACAAATACTCTCCATGAGGAAACTTATGTAATGTTACTACAGATACAAATCACAATAGCTTTAATCCACAAGGAGATTAAACACAACCTTGATAACATAAATTAACACATTTATAATCTAAACTCACAATAAAAAAATCCAGAGAATAATGGTAAAGAATGAACAAACAAATCAGATAACAGAAAGTAAATTAGAAAAAAAATGACTTAATCAGCAAAGTCAGAAATGAAGAGAACTATAATTTAATACAAACAGGAAAAAAAGTTAGAAGAAAAATGGAAAAGATATCTTATTCATTAGAATGTCAAAATAAACCTGAGGACAAGAAAGAAGATTTAACAAAATGGACACTGCCAGGAGAATCATTGTTTGGTAGACAAAAAACATAAATTTTACATGCTCTCCACTCCCAACAACAATTACAAAAATAAAAGAACTGCCTGACAAGCTGAAAATCTCAATTTGGAAAGCTATTTGGCAAAAGAAGAAGGCCAGAGACAGATTCAAGAGTTTTGACTTGCCCTACCAGATGGAATATTACATGAGCAAACACTTGTTTGAATACGGTTAAATGAGGGGAAATTATGCTTAAATAAGAACTTTGAAAAAAAGGATATATAGTGATTTAACAAATCAACTTTTACAAATATAAGTGAAATATAAACCGATTAGAAAAGATGTTATAGGTAGATGTCATAACATAGATAAGCAGTATAGTATTTTTATAACATATGAAATATGAAAATATTGGGATGATGTATTTAAATGGAAAATTTGGATATTTAGATGTTAAATACTGAGAAAATTATGGCTAATAAGAATTGTTTGAATATTAAGGATTAATTGAGCTTAAACAAGTTTTATGGAATAGGATATATGGTGAATCAATAAGATTATTTTTATAACAATAACATAGGTTGATAAGAAAAAAAAGTCACATATGGATGCTATTATTGTTAGTGTCAGGACCCACCCCAATCCACGTCTTAGGAAAACAAAAACTCTTGGAGTCAGTTCTAGTCCAAAAGGAATCTTTACTAGGACATGCTTGGTTGTGGGAATACAAGACAGGACTTAGTATTGTTTTACAAATTGAAATTTTATAAAGGGTACTTAGTTCAACCCCCCTTCCCTCAACCCCATTTGGTCAGCCCCCATCCTTCTACTTCGTGTCATCCCTTTCGTGGGGAAAAAAGGAACTTCAAATCTTTATGGTTATTGCTTTCTTCCTCTCCAGAATTAAAAGAAGACACAAGCCAGATGCCTTCTTCTCTAACCCTCCCTTTTGTCCCCCCCAGTTCAAAAGGTTTCCTTGGTCTTTGAAATAACCTAAGGCAGGCTGAATCCACATATGCTCCTCCTTCCTTGGGAGATGGCAGAATCCATATGGGGGGGGGATAATGTTTTAAACATACATTTATGAATGTGATATAAATGTATTCCCTACAGTTAGTACAAATATGGAAGAAAATGTTCATATTTAATCATTTATACATTGAAAATATCAAAAATTATATTTCTTTAAGGTTGAAGAAGAATATTATTGGGAGAAGAGAAGATCAAAGAAATATACTATTAATCAATATACTAAATATGAAAGTAAAAAAATAATTATTATTGACTGTTAATTAACTATTATTGATTGTATGTTTTTTCCAAAAAAATATGAACCAAAACATCATGCTGTAAACCAGATACTAAAGATTGTTATTGTAAAAAAATCAATAAAAAGAGAGAGAAAATATTAACAAAAATTATAAAAGCCTAAAATGAAACAAATAAGAAATACAGTACGTTCCAGAGATATATCTAGTATTAGTCATAAAATCTTATTTCATCAGCAAAGATGGCACCTATTTTCTGTCCATTAATATGTCCCAATAACAATAGTTTTAAAATATCCCTAAAATAACTTCTAACACTATTTTTTGCATAGTTGTTTTTCAAAGTCAAAATATCAGAATGCAGTTAACCACTGATATAGTAATGATTAATACAGATACAATCTGTAATCTTTGATTATTGCACTGAGGGGGGAAAAGCCTGTATCTTTCAAGGTTTTAGGCTATATCTATGTAAAGAAAACTTGATAATACTGAGAGTAAAGTTAGTGGTACAGAAGTACAACTACAGTATGTCACTTGAATCAGAATCAGAATCAGAATCAGAATCAGAATAGAGCTGGAAGGGACCTTGGAGGTCTTCTAGTCCAGCCTCTTGCTCAAGCAGGAATCCTATACCATTTCAGACAAGTGACTGTATAGTCTCTTCTTTAAAACCTCCACAACTTCACAACAAGCATCACAACTTCTGGTGGCAAGCTGTTCCACTGGTTAATTGTCCTCACTGTTAGGAAGTTTCTCCTTAGTTCCAGGTTGCTTCTCTCCTTAATTAGTTTCCATCCTTTTTTTCTTGTCCTGCTCTCTGGTGCTTTGGAAAATAAATTGACCCCCTCCTCTTTGTGGCAGCCTCTCAAATACTGGAATACTACTGTGCTATCATGTCCCCCCTAGTATCTTCCCAGGTACTGATGTTAGGCTGATTGGTCTGTAGTTTCCTGGGTCTGTTTCCACCCCCCTTTCTTCTTTCTTCCCCCAGTGCTCCAAGATTTTTTAAAGATATAATGGTTCTGAGATAATATCTGCCAGCTCCTTCAGAACTCTGAGATGTCCCTGTGATTTATATTCATCAAGATCAGACAGGTGTTCTCTTACCATTTTCTTGCTTATTTTAATTTTTTATTTCTAATCTGTCATTTACAGTTATGTTTTGGTAGGTTTTGTTATAATTTCTTTTTGTGTGAAGACTGATGCAAAGAATGAGTTAAGCAGCTCTGCTTTCTTCCTACTGCCTGTTACTTGCTTGCCATCTTCTCTCTTTAGTGAACTGACTGTTTCCTTGATACAGGATGCAATATAAGAAGTTTGAATAAAATGCAGTTCTTGCATCTTTTTGTCAGGGAGGTCTGACTGCATTTACATAATAGATTTCATGGGCTAGATCAAAAATAACACAACTGGAACTTGTTTGTACAAGATAATTGTAACAGAACTATGAATGTTATGTGTAGGATTTTTTTCATCCTTTAAAGGATAAATTAAAATCTCCTTCCTGTGATATTTTCATTCTTTTCCAATCCAACTGAAGAAATACTTTATTATAGACAAAGAGAAAAGGAAATATTCTTTTGTATAGATTTTACTATGTAATATCAGCTCCGGATAAGATCTCTCACTGTAGAAAACATTCTGATTGGGAATCTCATCATGCCATAACCAAATTTAGCAGTCCTGCCCTTTATGCATACTGTAAGTAGTGACAGGATAAAGTCCCAAGCAAAGAAAATGATATATTAATATTATATTATTGTGTGCATTTTACACAGTACTATGTAACACCATACTTGGAATATTGTGTACAGAAGCAGTCACCCCTCCCCAAAGAAAGAGTATCGTAGAACCAGAGAACATGTAGAACATTGTAACCAAAATTAATGAAAAGAAAAGAGATAGCGAGAGAGGGGTAAGTTATGGAATTTGCTATCATATATATGTTATAACAGTGGCTGAGAACTGGAAGAACAAATTAAATTAATTAATGGAGGAAAGCTCTATATAGCTTCAAGTCAGGATAGCTGTTAATTATTGCCAAATTTAAGGCAGAAAGTCTCTGAACACATTTAGTAGTTAGGGAACACATTTGTGAAAGAAAAGCCATAATGCTCATGCAATTTGATATACAGTAGATATCTGATTGGAGAGATATAGTCTAAACTAGGAATTAGGCAAATCTTTAATCTGATCCAATGAAGGTCTTTATCTAAAATCATATGGCTCCTCTCAGTGCTACTCCACTAAATGCTTAAAAAAGTTAAGTTTTAAAATATATTACCATATTAAAAGGTCAGTACAAAATTCTGGCTCACAGATACATTAGAAAAAAATCTAGTTGTATATTATAAAACTTAGCAGTCTTCACTGAAACAAGATTTTGTTGTTGTTGTTGTTATTTGCGAAGTTGTGTCCGACCCATCGCGATTCCATGGACAACGTTCCTCCAGGCCTTCCTGTCCTCTACCATCTTCTGGAGTCCATTTAGGCTCACGCCTACTGCTTCAGTGACTCCATCCAGCCACCTCATTCTCTGTCGTCCCCTTCTTCTCTTGCCCTCAACCTTTCCCAGCATTAGGCTCTTCTCCAGTGAGTCCTTCCTTCTCATTAGGTGGCCAAAGTATTTGAGTTTCAACTTCAGGATCTGGCCTTCTAAAGAGCAGTCAGGGTTGATCTGCTCTAGGACTGACCGGTTTGATCTCCTTGCAGTCCAAGGGACTCATAGGAGTCTTCTCCAGCACCATAGTTCAAAGCCTTCAATTCTTTGGCGCTCAGCCTTTCTTATGGTCCAACTTTCACTGCCATACATTGCAACTGGGAAGACCATAGCCTTGACTATACACACTTTTGTTGGCAGGGTGATGTCTCTGCTTTTTAATGTGCTGTCTAGATTTGCCATGGCTTTCCTCCCCAGAAGCAAGTGTCTTTTAATTTCTGGGCTGTAGTCCCCATCTGTGGTGATCTTAGGGCCCAGGAAAATAAAATATGTCACTACCTCCATTTCTTCCCCATTTATTTGTCAGGAATTAAGAGGGCCAGATGCCATGATCTTGGTTTTCTTAATGTTTAGTTTTAAGCCAACTTTTTCACTATCCTTCTTCACTCACAACAAGAGGCTCTTTAGTTCCTCTTCACTTTCTGCCATTAGAGTGGTTTCATCTGTATATCTTAGATTGTTGATATTTCTCCCAGCAATCTTAATTCCAACTTTTGATCCATCTAGCCCTGCCTTTCTCATGATGTGCACTGCATATAATTTAAATATGCAGGGTGACAGTATACAGCCTTGCCGGACTCCTTTGAACCAATCAGTGGTTCCGTGTCCAGTTCTCACTGTTGCTTCTTGACCCGCATATAGCTTTCTCAAGAGACAAATAAGATGGTCTGTTACTCCCATCTCTTTAAGAAGTTGCCACAGTTTGTTGTGATCCACACAATCAAATGTTTTAGCATAGTCAATGAAGCAGAAATAGATGTTTTTCTGGAACTCCCTAGCTTTCTCCATGATCCAGTGTATGTTGGCAATTTGATCTCTAGTTCCTCTGCCTCTTCGAAATCCTGCCTGTACTTCTGGTAGTTCTCGATCCACATACTGCTGGAGTCTAGCTTGTAGGATTTTAAGCATAACTTTACTAGCATGTGAAATGAGTGCAATGGTGCGATAGTTTGAACAGTTTTTGGCACTGCCTTTCTTTGGTATTGGAATGTAAACTGATCTTTTCCAGTCCTGTGGCCACTGTTGAGTTTTCCAAATTTGCTGGCAAATTGAGTGTAGCACTTTTACTGCATCATCTTTTAAGAGTTTGAACAACTCACATGGAATACTGTCACCTCCACTAGCTTTGTTGTTGCTCAGTTTTCCTAAGGCCCATTTCACTTCACATTCTAGGATATCTATCTCGAGGTCAGTGACCACCTCATTGTGGTTATCAGGGACATTAAGCTCGTTCTTGTATAGTTCGTCTGTGTAATTTTGCCATCTCTTCTTAATCTCTTCTGCCTCTGTTAGGTCCCTGCCATTTTGGTCCTTTATCATGCCCATTTTTGCATGAAACATTCCCTTCATCTCTCCAATTTCCTTGAAGAGATCTCTGGTCCTCCCTATTCTATTGTTTTCTTCTATTTCTTTGCACTGTTCATTTAAGAAGGCATTCTTATCTCTTCTAGCTATTCTCTGGAATTCTGCATTCAATTGGGTGTATCTTTCTTTTTCTCCCTTGCCTTTCACTTCCCTCCTGTCCTCAGCTATTTACAAAGCTTCCTCAGACAGCCATTTTGCTTTCTTGCATTTCTTTTTTATTTGAGATGGTTTTAGTTGCTACTTCTTGTACAATGTTGCAAACCTCCATCCATAGTTCTTCAGGCACTCTGTCTATCAGATCTAATTCCTTAAATCTGTTTGTCACTTCTACTGTATATTCGTCAGGGATATGATTTAGTTCATACATGAGTGGCCTAGTGCTTTCCCCTATTTTCTTCAGTTAAAGCCTAAATTTTGCAATGAGAAGATCATGGTCTGAGCCACAGTCAGCTCCTGGTCTTGTTTTTACCGACTGTATAGAGCTTCTCCATCTTTGGCTGCAGAGCACATAATTAATCTGATTTCTGTGTTGACCATCTGGTGATGTCCATGTATAGAGTTGGGTTGTTGGGTTATTGGAAAAGACTGTTTGGTATGACCATCATATTCTCTTGACAAAATTCTATCAGCCTGTGCCCTGCTTCATTTTGTACTCCAAGGACATCCTTTTTTGGTGTTAGTTCTATAAGGTGCTGTAGGGCTTCATAGAACTGGTCAATTTCATCCTCTTCAGCACCAGTGGTTGAGGCATAGACTTGGACTACTGTGATATTGAATGGTTTGCCTTGGATTCGAACTGAGATCATTCTGTCATTTTGGGGATTGTATCCCAGTATTGCTTTTCCTACTGTTTTATTGACTATGAAGGCTACTCCATTTCTTCTGAGGAACTCTTGCCCGCAGTAGTATACCTGATGATCATCTGAATTAAATTCACCCAGTCCTGTCCATTTTAGCTCGCTGATTCCTAAGATGTTGATGTTCAGTCTTGTCATCTCTTGTTTGATCACGTCCAGCTTTTCTTGATTCATGGAATACTGAATTATAGTTTGTGTATTTTGGGAAATAGTGGTATGTGTTAACATTCCAAAAGCTGCTTCAGCACCTTTTTTAAAAAAGGCCAACTTTACTAAATATACTAAAACGTCTTTGTAAAGTATACTAAATATGCTTTATTGAGTGTCAGAATCCATTTATATCCCATTCATAAATCCCTATCTGTATGTTCTAAAATCTTACATTCCTCACTGGATTCTGCCATTCCCAAGGAGGAGGAGAGAAGATGTTAATTGGCTATCCTTATCAATTTGTTGCAAGGGTGTTTATTTCAGCCTGCCTGGAGGCTGTCATTAAACCAGGGGAAGAACCTTTGAACTGAGAAGAACAAAGAAAGGGAGGGGGGAAGAGATCTGGTTTGTATCTCCGATTAGAATCTGAAAGGGAGGAAGGAAATGTCGTAAAGGCATGGAAGATCCATTTTTCCTTGGAAGGTTTTGACACCCGAACCTTAATTGATCCGGGACTGACCGAATGTACTGAGGGGAGGGGGTTTCACTCGGGGACAATTTAAAAGTAACACAGTTTTCAGATTCTGTCTAGATTTCCCACTGACAATTATGTTTTAGTAAAAGTTCCTTTTTGGACAATTCTGTCTCCAAGAGTTCTTCTTTCCTAAGACGTGGATTGGGGTGGGACCTGACATTAGACAGGATCTGCAGTAAGAGTCAACCTGGAAGGAAAACCCTTACTGGGGGACTTTGCAAAAAATACAATGTCTAACAATGAAGCAAGGCAGGAGGAAAGCCCCATGGAAAGGGAGTTTTCCCCTCAACCGAAACCCCACCAATGGTCGGAAGGTGAAGCATCAGATTCCTCTGGGGAAGAGGTGGTGAAAATTCCTCCGCAGTGGTCGATGGGCATTGGAAGGAAAGGTGAGTGGCAAAAGGCATCGAGGAAAGTGACCCTGAGGCGGGGGGGTAATCAACCTGAATGGAGGCAAGAGCTGGAGAGCTCCCTGCACGTCAGTGAAGAGGAATGGTTCCTAGAGAGAGCTATTGACCTGATGAAGAAAACACTTAGCTCGCTAAGAGAGGAGAAAGCTGAGTACCATAGCCGCAGCAGCACCTGGGACCGCAACTGGAGAGACAGTGGGGGGGGGGATCCGGTATCTGCAACACCGGGGCCGTCCGCTGGAACAGGAGTTGCTGCCTCAGAAATACCCCCCCAGAACCACAGATGGGGATCAGGATGAGGGGAAATACTGCCCACGGTGCAGACAATGATCCATTCAAAGACTTCCACCCCTGGAAGCAAAATTCAGGGGGGAGCCACCATACTTGGGATTTTTCCTAACCCAAGTCCTCAGCTATATAGAAGAATATGGACAGGACATCCCCAGTGACAAAGCCCGCATCCATATCATCCAATCCACCCTGAACAGACCGGATGCAGACTGGGTGGTGAACCTGCATGACTCCAACGCCCCAGAACTCAATGACTTCAACCGATTCATGTCATCCTTGAGGAGGCAGTTCGAGGATCCTTTGGCTGATCATAATGCCCGGGAGAGAATTAAAACAGTCAGGCAGGGCAGACTGAATATAGCTGAATATACCGAAGAATTCCAAGCCATTGCCAGCAAGCTGAACTGGCCAGAAGATATCCTCCTTAGCCATTTCAAAGATGGGCTAAACTACGACCTGTATGATGCTTGCCTGCCTCGAGGAGACCCACACCATCTCGACGACTGGTATGTCCTTGCAAAGAAGGCAGAGATAGACCTACTGAAGAGGCACCGTCGGGGGAAACCATGGGCCCGCCTGCCAACCGAGCAAACATGTGAGGAGGAAAAACCACCATCCACAACTAAAAAATCAACAGGCTGTTTCAAATGTGGGAGAGAGGGTCACCACACTGCAGAATGCTGCTGAAAAACCCCCCAGCATAAATCAGAGGCATCACCCTCCAAGAAACTAGGGAAGCCCCAAGGCAACCAAAAAGAATCTTCCATGAAGGGGGCAGAGGCTGTAGAGTCCACAACCCCTGACAAGAACTGGGATTGGATTCCAGCCTACACCGCAGGGGTGGTGGACACCTCGGAAGACAGCACAGAGGGAGAACCTTTGGTAAGTGGATCCATTCCACCCATCCTTAAGACAGTGACTATATTATCTTCCTCTATGCCTAAAGCCATCAAAGTAAAAGCCCCAATAGACTCTGGTTGCACCCACTGCCTCATCAGCCCAACGCTGGTGGGGAGATTGAGCATCCCAGTGAGGAGACTAAAACAACCAATTTCCTTTAGCCAATTACATGGGTCAATAGCAGGGGGGTCCCAGCTACCCTAGCCACTTTACCAATTCACCTATCCCTGGGGTCTAATGAGGAAGACATAACGTTTGTAGTGGCCCCAGGCATGGAATGCCCAATGATTTTAGGACTGGAATTGTTGAAGAAATGGAACCCCAGGATAAATTGGAGGACAGCAGGACTCAACTTCCCAGAGGTGGAACATAGGAGTTTAAAACCCCAAAGTATCCCCCCAACCCAAAGAGAGGAGTCAGCATTGGTGGGGGAAGAGAAGGGGTTACCAGAAATAGCGGAGGAATACAGGGACCTTGCTGAAGTTTTCAGTGAGGAACGGGCAGATGAGCTTCCCCCCCCACTGCCCCACAGACTGCGCTATAGAATTCAAACCCGGGGAAAAACTCCCAAAGCCCAGGATATATGCCATGAGCCCAAAAAATGGCAGAGATGGAAAGATTCATAAAGAAAAACTTAGAAAGAGGATTTATTGAGCCTGCCAAACTCAGAGTAGCCGCCCCGGTTCTGTTCAGGAAGAAGAAGGATGGTTCTTATTGTTTATGCGTGGACTATAGATCTCTGAACACAATTAGTGAATGTAATCTGTATCCCCTACCCCTAATGGGTTGCTACCAGTTCAAAGTCCTGCCATTTGGACTGCAAGGGGCCCCAGCAGTCTTTATGCAATTAATTAACGATGTGCTAAGAGAGCACCTATATAAGGGGGTTCTGGTTTATCTAGATGATATCCTTATCTTCACTGAGACCAAAGAGGAACATATCAAACTAGTCAGAGCAGTCCTGAAAAAGTTGTGGGCTGCCCACCTATATGCTAAACTATCGAAATGTAAATTCCCCAAGGAAAAAATTGACTATCTGGGGTATCGCGTATTCCCAGAGGGCATCAAAATGGACCCTGAGAAAGTCAGGGTAGTATTAGAATGGGCACCTCTCCGCACATGGAAGCAATTGCAAAGTTTCCTGGGGTTTGAAAATTTCTACCGCCAATTCATCCCTGCATTTGGCCAAATAGCCATGCCCCTGACAAACTTGTTGAAAATGAAAGGGGGGTCCCCTGTGAAATCCAGCCAGCCTGTAAAGTGGACAATGGAGTGTCAAGCAGCATTTGAGAGGCTAAAGAGACTTTTTTCTGCTTAACCTGTCCTGAGGCACCCAGATCCCGATAAACCTTTTGTAATACAAGCAGATGCTAGCAATGTAGCGGTGGGAGCCGTATTATTACAGGAAAATGATGAGGGGGTGTTGCAACCATGTGCATACACATCCAGGAAATTCACGGAGACAGAACAACGTTGGCCTGCGTGGGAAAAAGAGGCATATTCAGTGAGATGGGCTTTACTTACATGGTGCAAGTTCCTGGAAGGAAATAAAATCCCCTTCCAGGTCTGGACAGACCACAAAAATTTGGAAGCACTAAAAACACCCAGGAAACTCACTCATTAGCAAGCCCGCTGGTCCCAACATTTTCACTGATTCAATTTCACTCTCAAACACTTACCGGGGGGGGGGGAGAATTTCCTGGCAGATGCATTATCTCGCATGCCCCAATATGACAGCACACGGACCACTGACTCTAAACCACTTGTGCCTGAACAACAACTGGCAGCACCATACACCACCAGGGCTCAAATAAAAATGAAGCCGAAGTTGGATAGCCAAACTGGAATAGAATTCCGAAAGTCTTCGGAAAGTGATGAACGGTTCCAGAAAAATAGACATGTGTGCACAATTAAAGATGGACTACCCTGGGTGGGTGAGAAGATATACATACCTGCCACCCAGATGATCAATTTCATGCAACTGTGCCAAGATACAAAATCAGCAGGGCATTTTGCGTTTGTAAAAACCTTACACTTAACTAAAAGGCAATTTTGGTGGCCATCTATGAAAAAGGACATAGCAAGCTATGTGGGCAGCTGTCAAATTTGTGCGATGGCCAAGAGGCTGCAAGGGAAATCACCAGGACTGTTACAACCGGTGGCGAACCCCTCAGCCCCATGGAAAGAAATAGCCATGGATTTTATAGTGGAATTGCCAGAAAGCAACAGGAACACTGTAGTCTGGACAGTCACAGACATGTTTTCCAAACAGGTGCACTTCATCCCTTGCCAAAAGATCCCCACTGCAAAAGCCTTAGCAAATGTTTTCGTGCAACATATTTACAGATTGCATGGGGCACCACAACGCATCATATCTGATAGGGGGGTGTAATTTACGTTGGCATTTTGGAAAGAATTTTTATCCCTTTTAGGAACCACCCAAGGACTGACATCTAGTCATCACCCTCAATCGAACGGTCAATGTGAAAAATCTAACTCAGTACTTGAGCAATATTTAAGATGCTTTATTAATTTCCAGCAAACAAATTGGATGGACCTACTGCCTTTTGCAGAAGTGGCATATAATAATGCAGTCCACTCCACCACAGTTTACACTCCTTTTCAAGTAGCTACCAGTCAAAGTTTCAACCCCATGCCAGAACTAACCCCAACTGAACTGGTAATTCCCGAACTGAAGGAGTGGATTGCTTAATTACAAAACATCTGGCCAATCATTAGGAAAGCTTTAGATGAAGCTAGACAAGCATACAAGACACAGGGCAACAAAAAAAGAGTAGATCCCATACAATTCAGGGTGGGAGACATGGTATATTTATCCACAAAATACCTTAAATCAGTACAACCCTGTAAAAAACTCAGACCAAAATATATTGGACCTTTTCCAATTAAAAGAATCATAAACCCAGTAACAGTTGAGTTAGGACTACCTAAAAATCTTAGACAGATACACCCAATTTTTCACTGCAGTTTACTAAAAAGAGAACAACAGTCACCCCTACGAACAAAAACCCCACCACCACCACCTCCCATCATGGTGGAAGGAGAACAACACTTTGAAGTGAAGGAAATATTAGATTCCAGGAAACACCATGGAGCAATTCAGTATCTAGTAGCTTGGAAACACCTCCCCTCCTCAGAAAATGAGTGGGTCAATAAACACCACGTTAAAGCACCAAAGTTGCTTAAGAGGTTTCACACAGAATATCCTAACAAACCTGGCTAACGTTTATGTTTTATTTCCTCTACAGATTGACCTATCTTTCTTTTAAGGGGAGCAGATTGTCAGAATCCATTTATATCCCATTCATAAATCCCTATCTGTATGTTCTAAAATCTTACATCCCTCACTGGATTCTGCCATTCCCAAGGAGGAGAAGAGAAGATGTTAATTGGCTATCCTTATCCATTTGTTGCAAGGGTGTTTATTTCAGCCTGCCTGGAGGCCATCATTAGACCAGAGGAAGAACCTTTGAACTGAGAAGAGCAAAGAAAGGGAGGTGGGAGAGATCTGGTTTATATCTTTGAGTAGAATGTGAAAGGGAGGAAGGAACTGTCGTAAAGGCATGGAACATCCCTTTTCCCTTGGAAGGTTTTGACAACTGAACCTTAATTGATCCGGGACTGGCCAAATGGACTGAGGGGAGGGGGTTTCACTCAGGGACACTTTAAAAGTACCAACCTGTAACACAGTTTTCAGATCTTGTCTAGATTTCCCACTGACAATTATGTTTTAGTAAAAGTTGCTTTTTGGACAATTCTGTCTCCAAGAGTTCTTCTTGCCTAAGACATGGATTGGGGTGGGACCTTACATTGAGTTTATGCATCATGTCTTTTTATAGCAATTTCTAATTATCCATATTGATATTTTACAAATAGGATTAATAAGAATTTGTAGGGAAACATTTATTTAATTACTTTATTAAACTGAACACTAACAGTTTATTCACATCTTGTATAGAGAAAAATAGTTTCATTTATAATCAATATATAAAGAATTTGCAAAAAAAAGTTCCATTTCCTACTATCTATTGAAACTGGATATCACATATTATAGAAAAATGCAACTATTTTTAGAGGCACTATATATCTTTTTACAGTAGAATAAAATAATATTTTTTCAGTACGAAATCTTTCTAATACATCTTTCAAACTAAAAGTCAGAAAGTCAAAATCTAGATGTTTAAACAGGTGAAATGTTTACAGCACTGATGTTTATCATTGATATTAATTTGCTGATTTTAAATCTGAAATAAACTGAAATCTTGCCACTTCAAAAAGCATTGAGAAGATCAATGTCTTTTGTTTTCTGACTATGTAAAAATAAAATAAAAAGCACCAGTTTTTACTTATCATAATATGCTATCTAACCTGTTCAGAGAAAGAAAGATCTCTCTCTCTCTCTCTCTCTCTCTCTCTCTCTCTCTCTCTCTCTCTCTCTCTCTCTCTCTCTCTCTCTCTCTCTCTCTCTCTCTCTCTCTCTCTCTCTCTCTCATAATGTTTCAAGTCCAACTGGGGGTCTGATTAGGGCAGAGGAAATTGTCATGCAACTGTGAATGTGCAGTATATGTAGAGGTAAGGGAAAGGGAAAAATATTAAAAGCATTATCTTTTTCAGATATTGCCACAAAGTTATTTATCTTTAATACACCAAACAAGCTAAAAGAAGAGAAGAAAATCAGGGCTTCACTTCTTGACCTTCAACATTTAAAGAAAGGGAAGCTTTGAGCACACAGCTTCCTGAAGAAATTGGAAAATATTATCAAGTACAAGATGCACAATTATCCTTTTTTCATATACTTCTTAACCAAAGCCTCGAATTGATTTCAATGGGAGCCCTACTTTCAAATCAATGGCATCTGACATGATATTTCAGGAACATTATTTTGGGGTACAAATTATGCACAATAATGTTATTCTGAATTACATTCTGTCACCGATCCTTATGCTGTGACCAGTGGCATATGCTGAGAAACAGCTCATGGCTTGTCTGGCTAGATTGAATTGTTTTGTCTACTTGTATGGTCTGTGTCAAATTATAATGCCATTATCAATGTTTAAAGTGAACTTGTGCCATTGACACAATGAGCTCATTGTGTGGAAATTAGGTATGGAGAATCAGCCCAAGGATCTGGTTAGCAGATAAATTTCATAGTGGATTAGTAGGTGTGCCTTATTTGCCAATTTCAATACCCTCTGTGTGTCATTATAAAACCACAACCTAAACACTGCCAATTTAGATCTGTTTTTGTTTTGACTAACTATGAATGCAGAGAATGAGAAACTGAAATAGGTATAATAGACATTTCAAAGCAAGACCCTTATTTATAGCATTAATGTACATATCTAAACTTAGAGAAGCCATGAAGAAATCATCATGACATGACACAGTGTCTCTGTCTCATCTGTATATTGGCAAAAGGTTCAATTTGATTGCAACTGCATTCATGATATAAAAGCATATTACCAACTGCATTCATGATATAAAAGCATATTACCAATGTCCATATTTACCTATTGGGTAGGTAAAATAAAAGTAAAATACAGAAAATAATTAAAAATATACAGTACCAAAGAGACATCATAATGACCTAAACACTTGTCAGAAGAGTTCTTCAACATCTTCCAAAAGGTAGCCAAGAGCAAACCTAACTTCAAGTGGGATGCCATGCCAAAGGTCAGAAGTGCCAATAAGGCAGAAAAACATTCCGAGTATTGGATTTTTTAAAAAAGAATGTATTAAAGGCTTAGGAATACATTGTCTTGGAGAAAATCTATGTGGTTCCTAGGAATCGAAAATGACTTAATAGCACATAATTAATCAAATTATATTATTATTTTTGTTCTTGCCCCACTTCATTCACTCATTCATTCATTCATTTGCAGTATTATCCTTAGTATGCCATTGACGTGTAGCACTCATACCAGAAAATTGTTTTGCACAATTTGTTTTTGGTACCCACAATAGTAATTTCTATTTCAGTAAATACTTTGCCAAACACAGCTGATATCATTTCTAGGTAGAATTCTTGAGGTTTGGCTAGGGAGCATCCACACTTTGTTATCCAAATGTACACATTCACAGAGATATACATAACTGGAAAGTTTGGTCATTACTAGATTTGAGTAACAACAGTGCTGTTTTTGTAAAAAAAAAAAGTGCCAGAACTTACACACATCATACAACCCACCTTGCCTACCATACAAGGTTTACCTTTGTAGTTAAAAAAACCCTTCAATTTTTAGTGTATCTAAAAAAGTAGGATTTTGTTCAAGGTGAGTTAATACTATTAATGTGACCATGCACTGTGTGGCTTTAAATTACAAGAAGGCATTTTATTAATCTTTTGGGACATTTATCATTGGCATATCCATTTAGTTTAATGAATGGAAATGTCAGCTTTCTACGTGGAACAAAATTGGCCCAATAAAACAAAATTTGGTTGCTTATAAAAGATTAAATTATTTTTAAAAAGTTGTCAAACAAGGTAGAAAACTTTACATTTGGAATTTAATATGGATATTGACTTGAAACAAATTAAAGTTGAAACTTTGTCAGTGAACAGATTACTTTTAATTTACCTTTAAATTAAACCCAATTTCATAAATAGATCTTATTAAACCTCATACTGTAGATTTACCTTTACATCTGACCAAAACATAATTAATATATATTATTATTAGTAATAATACCTCCAAATCACAAGACGTTGGCTTTATTCTTATTCTTCTCCTCTGCAGTTAGAATATAAAGTATAAAAGACTAAAAAGAGATTTTTGTAGACATCCCAGCCTTTGAACTACCCAAGGAACTGAAACAGCAAAGTTTCGCTGTTGGGCAAGCTTCCACACCAGCCACCTTTCTTTCCTCTCGCTTCGCCTCTTTTTAACCTCACACTCCAGTTTCTGTAAGGGAAAGGCTTGCTCACCCTCTCATGAAAGATGGCCTCCATGTTTATGTGTCTCCCACTGTCACCATCGGCTTCCACACCATATGGTCCGACCCAGCCAATCAAGCCACACTCTGGCTGTAGTGCTCCAGCACCTCATGGCTCCTCTTAGAGGAGGCAGATAACACCAGAGGGGACCCCCCCCTCATACCATACCACCAGTGGGGCATTTTCAAAAACAAACAAGGATACGAAGGGATACAATAGGAAAAGAACACAACTCTGGAAAATCCATCGAAAAAAGGTGCCAGAACTCCATTCTGGTGCATTCTGTGACAAAAAAAGCCCTGAGTAACAACCTATGAATCAGTTCCACTCAACTCCACTGTAATTATATGCAGTTAATGGTTCTACATAACTTCACGTTCTTCATTCATCAACAAACTTCCCAGAACATTCTGTCATTTTTCTCCCACAAATATTTTGCAAATATTCAGACCAATGTAAACCTGGACTGCATGAAACACAGCAGGAAAATATTTTTTTTTATTGAAAAGTTTTAACATACAGTTTATCTTTAACAGTCCCCCCTCCCCCTCCCCTCTCCCTCCCTCCCTACCCCTCCCCCCCTCCCCCCCCAACTTCCCAGAGCTAAATACAAGGTATAGAAAAAAAACCCAATCATAAGCAACCATATACTAGCAACCATAAACTCTAAAATCCATCACTCTCTAGCTTATACAGGATAATACAAATCTTAATAATATCAAATATATATAGAAAAAAAAAGAAAGGAAAAAAAGGAAATAAAAAAAGAAAAAACGAAGGAAGACTTATTCAAATGCTACATAAAACTTCTTAACCCTATATTTGTTCTGAATGTACTCAACCCATTTTCTCCATTCCATAATATAACGTTCTTGCGAGTGATCTTTCAAGTAAGCCGAAATCTTTGCCATCTCTGCCAGGTCGGAAACCTTTAAAGTCCATTCTTCTATAGTCGGCAGTTCCTCTTTCTTCCAATACTGGCCTATTAAAAGTCTTGCTGCCGTGATTAAATTCAACATCAACTTAGTGTCCACAACCGTAGCATCTGTAATTATTCCCAGCAAGAAGAGTTGCGGACAAAACTTTATCCTTTGCTTGAAAATCTTCTGCATATTCCACCAAATTTTTATCCAAAAAGCCTTAACCTTTTTACAAGTCCACCATACATGAAAATATGTTGCATCTTCATCACCACACCTCCAACATTTTGGTTGATAATTCGGATACATACTTGCCAGCTTTTTAGGATCTAAATGCCATCTATAAAACATTTTATAAAAGTTCTCTCTTAGATTTTGAGCTTGTGTAAATTTTACATTCCTCACCCAAATCTTTTCCCACATGTCCATTGTAATAACTTCTTGAATATTTTGGGCCCATTTTATCATACAATCCTTAACAAGTTCTGTTTCTGAGTCAATCTCTATCAATGCAAGATATATCCGTTTAATATGTGCTGGACCCTGATTTCTGATTTGCTTTATCAGATTTTCATCAGTCATTGTAAAACCATTTTTCTGATCTTCTTTCCACCTGGCCCGTAGCTGGGTATATTGAAACCAATTCTGAACAATCTTCTCATCTCGCAAGAGACTATATGGTTTCAAACACCAGACATTTCTTTCCAAGTTTAGAATCTCCTTGTACGTAGTCACATCATGTTTGAAACCAGCATGTATATTTTCTATTGCGTGTTTTGGAATTGCCCACAATGGTATCTTGCAGTCTAGCTTATGTCTGTACTTCTTCCAAACTCTCAGCAATGCCTGTCTTAGAATATGCACTCTAAACACATTATCTACCTTCTTATCATACAACAAATATGCATGCCAACCAAACAACAAGTCGTGGCCCTCAAGATTTAATAATCTGTCTTGTGTCAAATTGATCCAATCACTTATACCTGCTAGCGCAGCAGCTTCATAATATAATTTAAGATTAGGCATTTTAAGACCACCTCTTTCACGAGTATCCTGCATAATCTTAAGTTTGACTCGTGGTCTTTTCCCTGCCCAAACAAATTTGTTGATACCTCTCTGCCATTCCTCCAGGTTAGAATCTTTCTTAAGAATCGGTATCATTTGAAATAAAAACAAAAATTTAGGCAGGACATTCATTTTCACTGCTGCAATTCTTCCCAGTAAAGACAATTGCAATTTTTCCCAACTCTCCATTTCTTTTTGAATTTTTCCCCATAATTTTTCATAATTATTTTTATATAATTTTGTATTAGAGGGCGACAAAAGCACCCCCAAATATTTGATCCTTTTGACAATCTCAAATCCAGTTAACCCTTCTAGAAGGGCCTTTTGCGATGCTGTCATGTTTTTGGCCAAGATTTTAGTTTTTTGTACATTAACTTTAAATCCAGAAACCTTCCCATATTGCATTATTATCTCCATCAGGTCCACAACAGAGCTCTCTGGCTGGGTCACTGTAACAACCAGATCATCTGCAAACGCTCTCAATCTATAATCCTGATCTCTAATCCGTATACCCTTAATTCTTTCCGAATTTCGTATTTTTACCAATAATATCTCCAATGTTAACACAAATAATAAAGGCGATAGCGGGCACCCTTGCCTTGTACCCTTCTCAATACTACATACTTCTGACAAACTATTGTTAACTATTATTCGAGCTGTTTGTTTTTGATATAATGCCACAGCAGGAAAATATTAATACTGTACTCCATGTTACAAGTTTTTGGCTAGTAATTAGCCTTTCTTACTGAAACAAGTACAGAAATCATAGTCCCCTCTGAGTGTTCATTTTCTTCATATGAAAGGAGACAACAGAAATATGCTAATTAGCTCCCTCTGATGAAACCCCATCACCTGAGAAAGGGAATTATACACATGAAAGTTTCCTGTGTGATACAGAACTCAAATACAGAGCTGCTGAAGCTTATGACAACTCTTCAAAGTTACAGTGAAAAACTGCCTTAAATTAGGAAATATTTTCTTTGGGTTTAAGATTTACAAGTATCTGGGCTGGCAGTAGAAAACAGAGCCTATTGCTCTCTGGAGTAATTACCTAAGAAGAACTAGAGGTCAGAGCTAGTGCCAGTACAGGACACTGGACTAAATGGCTTTTAAGTTGATCAATAGGGCAGTGTTGATCATTGTGTTCATCTCTTAGTTCTGAGGCTAAGGGACAAGGATCTGCTGCTGCCAGCAACAATAAAATGTGAAATGTGTCCATTTCCACTGAAAACTAATTAATTGGTATAGCATCATTTATTTAAATACTACTTTTAAATACTATATTGTTTAGCTGCTCTATTAATTCAGCCTGAACAGACAATATATTGTCAGAAGACCACATGGCAAATGGGATAAAGCTATAAGGCAGCAGAAATGTCCACAAGTTTTAGGGGTTTTGCATGTAGCTGTAAAGAAGGGCTCCATACATAGCTGCATGGAAATATAAAGGTAAATATTGTTGGAATTGGGTATGTCTAGTTTAATGAAGAGAAGGACAAGGGATGACATGATAGCAGTATTCCAATATCTCAGGGGTTACCACAAAGAAGAGGGAGTCAGGTTGTGCAAGACCAGTTTGTAGCCAGCTTAGGAGTTAAGAACTGTGTTAGAGTATTTAGCATTTACAGGGTTAATGTTGTATCATTGAGAGAACTGTATGTAAGAACATTTAGCATTTAAAGGGTTAGATGCTGTTTCCTTAAGAGATGGCTTCTGGGAAATGTAGTCTAGATATTTAGCCCTATAGCTTATCTAGATAGTGGGAGGCATTAAAAAGTTTATTACAGGACTTCCTGGATATGCACCACAGTTTTAATTTCTGCCTGCAAGAATACTAGCCACAAGGCTCCGTACTAACATGTAACATTTACACAGGATGGGGAAGTCCATTATTCTTTTACCTATGTGATGGGTCCAGATTACAACCTACATTCTAGAAGTACCTCTGCTGTAACCGTGAGTTATTGATTGAGGATACCTGTGAAATAAAAATAATCTTGCACAATCTGTCCATTGAGTTAATTTTCTGCCTGTCTCACATGGAATTCAGCAACCCTCTCTGCATGGGGCAGGACACAAGTTATTCTTCAAAGCACCTGAAGGCAGGACAAAAAACAATGGATGGAACAACAACAACAACAAAGTTGGAAGGGACCTTGGAGGTCATCTAGTCCAACCCCCTGCTCAGGCAGGAAACCCTATACCATTTCAAATTAATGACTGTCCAGTATCTTCTTAAAAACTTCCAGTGTTGGAGTATTCACAGCTTCTGGAGGCAGGTTGTTCCACTGATTAATTGTTCTGTCAGGAAATTTCTCCTTAGTTCTACTGTAGGTTGCTTGTGTCTTTGATTAGTTTCCATCCATTGCTTTTTAGCCTGCCTTCAGGTGCTTTGGAGAATAGTTTGACTCCCTGTTCTTTGTGGCTCAACATCTTTTTTACATTGTGATGACCAAAACTGGATGCAGTATTCCAAGTGTGGCCTTACCAAGGCATTGTAAAATGGTATCAATACTTCACGTGATCTTGATTCTATCTCTCTGTTAATGCAGCCTAGCATTGTGTTGGCTTTTTTGGCACCCGCAGCATACTGCTGGCTCATATTTAAGTGATTGTCCACTAGGACTCAAAGATCCCTCTCACAGTTATTACTATCGAGCAAGGTACCACCTACACTATACCTGTGCATTTGGTTTTTCTTGCCTAAATGTAGAACCTTACTTTTTTTCACCATTGAATTTCATTTTGTTAGATAGCACCCAATGTTCAAGTCTGTCAAGATCCTTCTGTATCTTAAGCCTATCTTCTGGAGTATTGGCTATTCCTGCCAGCTTGGTGTCGTCTGCAAATTTGATGAGTTCCCCATCTATCCCCTCATCCAAATCATTGATGAAGATGTTGAAGAGCACTGGGCCCAGAACAGAGCCCTGGGGCACCCCATTACACACTTCCCTCCATGTAGATGCAGTTCCATTGAGGACCACATGCTGAATACAGCTAGACATCCAGCTATGAATCCATCTGGTGGTGATGCTGTCTAACCCACATTTTTCTATCTTATCAAGTAGAAGGTTGTGGTCTACTTTGTCAAATGCCTTACTGAAGTCCAGGTATATATATATATTAATTTCATACATCTTTAGCTCATCCGTGGTGCTTTATACAAGATTGAAAAGCTGAACATTATTTTCAGTTAAAAAAGCATTATAGTTACTAGGAACAGGAAACAGCTAATTTTTCCCTATATAAACAGAAGCTTCACATTTTCTTGTTCTGCTGTGAAAATGTGGTAGAATGATTCATCCAGTCTTTTGTTGCTCTGTGGTGTGATTCATACTTACTAAGATTTCCTTCAATTGCCTCTTCCCAGGCTACAATATGGTATCTTCTAAAATATTAGAAACTAATAGGAGAAATATGGCTGTGTTTCACCTCTCTGTCTGGCAGCCATTTTAAATGACACTTTTAGGGTGGCCTTGGCTATATTTTTCTATACAGTTACAAAATTACTTTATATTCAAAGTTGTAAATGATTTCAACATGAGACAATAACATCCATATAGTTTGCTTTCAAGTGGAGCAGTTTTCATCTCTGTTAAGCATTTCCAAACTTATGCTATAGTTGTTGCCAAATTGTCTGGGTCACTTTTTTGTTGTACAGTGCAGTGCTACAATGTTTTTAAATCTCTTCTCTCTATATTTTTATTGGATTGCAATGAAGAGTGAACCTAAGGTCCGGAGTACCTTAGGGAGCACCTGCTGCCGGCATCAACTTCCCTCCGCCCTGTGCGTTCCCACAGAGAGGGCCTCCTCAGGGTGCCACCGATCAGAGAATGTCGATTGGTGGCCCCCAGGGGGAGGTCCTTCTCTGTGGGCACCCCGGAGCTATGGAATCGGCTGCCGGTTGAGCTCCGGA
Source organism: Vipera berus (assembly GCF_964194415.1). Lineage (NCBI taxonomy): Eukaryota > Metazoa > Chordata > Lepidosauria > Squamata > Viperidae > Vipera > Vipera berus. Next base: position 29,791,999 of record NC_138208.1, read on the forward strand.
CGGTGCCCGACCTTCACTCCTTCCGTCGCGATCTGAAGACACTCTTATTTGAACAAGGCGGCCTGGCCTGATGGGGGATGGGTTGGGTTTTATGGTCATTTTTAATATTTGTATTTACTGTTTTTAGTCGGGCATATGTTTAATTTTCTTTTAACTTTTGTATTTTTGTATTTTTTATATATTTGCCCTGTTCACCGCCCTGACTCCTTCGGGAGAAGGGCGGTATATAAATAAAATTAAATAAATAAATAAATAAATAAACCCTTAGATTTGTACACTTGTGATGGAATGTAGTGGGGAGATGGACCTATTCCAGAGCAGTAAGAGGCAAATCAGTGCAGATAATATATGTGAGAATGAGGGTGAAGACAACCTTTCCCTCAGATGTAGATAGTAGAGTCCTCAGTCTGGCAAGATCTTGTCTATAGGTGTGAATAAAGAACTCAGCTTGGAAGAACTGCCACATGTCATTCTTGGTTTGGGGCCTAACATCTAGTCTATTATAGACTAATCTTTTCACACAGAGAACTTTCCATTGTAAATGTTATGACTCAATAATTGTTTTCTTGTTCCATTCCCTTTTTAATGAACATTTTATATTGATTTTTATAATTTATTGTTATTTTATTTTGCTCATTTTTAATGTGTACATTATTTATAATTTGTTGTTTATTTTGAGATGTGATCAATAAGAGTAAATATCTGGAAATTCATTGTGGGAGTCAGGAAAACATAATTGCTACTTCGTTTCATAAATGTTTTTGTTTGGATTTTCAGTTTTTACCTAATAGAATTTTTAACATTGTGTTTGGGATAAGGAAAACCCCTAGCTAATGGAATGCAGGGCTTTTCAAAACAAAATATTGTTCAGAAGAACAAATCATTTCATTACATCTTCCAAGATGTTACTGATTCATTTCATAAATAGCATAATTTTGTCAATTATTTAAATTAATGAAATAATTAATTAGTAAATACATCAATTAATTTGAGCATCTGTGAGTGCCTCCCAAAGTTATCAGATACAACCACCAAAATCTTAGATTTCACTTGTTTTCCATCATCTCATGGCTGAAAAATATTTTAATTTATTCCACATCCCTTCCCTAATGGCTGCCTCCCCAGAGTTGCATGACAAAACAATTTCTACAGAGAAGCATGGCAGCTGACCTGTCTTAGCCCCCCACCCCCTTTTTTCCCCCACTCCACTAAGTTGAAAGTCATAAGAAAATCTTGCATGCTTCTTTGATGCCAGTAAGTAGGAGATACCTATCACTGTTGCTGAGGTATTCTTTATACTTATTCTGCAACCCTGAAGCTACAGTTAAAAAAGGGGAGGTATCATTTTCTGGGATGCACCTCTTGCAAACCATGCAGATATGTCAGAGCAGTTTTTCAGTAATTAAGACATGTGGAGTTCAACTACTGAAGTTCCCCAGCCAATATGAGAAAGTTATAGAGTTCAACTTGGAGTTAAAATCTTAAAATTATGTATGAGAAACATAACTTTAGTATGTTAGAGGCCAAGTATATACACATTCAATGCATGTATCCACACTGCAATGTGCTATTATATTTAGTCATATAATAATTAGCAGAATCACCCAAACAATATTATCCATTTAATTTGTAAATGCAGGCCTGCCTTTCTAGGCAAATATTTGTCCTGTAGAGCAGGGTTCTCATACCTAGAGACCACTGCCATAGAGTAAACAACAAAAAGGTTAGTATTAAAAGCAAAGTTTACTATTTGCTGCTATTTGAACATGGTCTACCTGTTATGTATTGAGATAAGTTGCTTGTAAATTGTGTGCAATGGTTAACAGCCATTATGGTTAAACTCCAGACAGCTTGTCTCCAGAGTTGTTACTTTGCATTTTAAGGTGGAAAGTTACTGTTTAATCTCATTGTCTGCTGACTAGTGGCAGACCAGATAAATGGAAGCTGAGCAGTGTTTGGGGCTGTTTCTGTTGTAACTGAATAAACTTGTTCCTGTTTCACTGTTCTGCCTTGTTCAATGTCTCACCAAACCAAGAACTTAACAGTGGCAACGAAGGTGGGATGTGCTGCTTAAGAAGAAGACAGAAGTCACTAGGGGGTGAGACCAGCACCTGAGCCTGGCAGGAACTATGTTCCCCCCCTCGGTCTGCCACCAAGTCACGCTGGAAACCACCATGCCCTGAGGATCCATCCTAGGGCCAGCACAGCAGCACAAGGCATTGCGATGATGAAGAAGAAAAAAAAAAACATGCCCAAGGTCGGCAAATTGGCAGAATTTGACATGACACATCCCGAGAGGTGTAGTTCTTACATCTCCCGCGTCGAGAATTATCTTTGTGCTAACCAAGTTAGCAAAGCTGGGTTGAAGGCCGCCACTGTCCTGTGTGTTTGTGGCCAGACGACATTTGATATAGCCAAAAACCTAGTCACTGTGGCTACACTCGAGTCAGTTGCCTATGCAGATCTTAAGAAGAACCTCAAAGACCATTTTGAGCCAAAACTCTCCGTAATCGCATGGCAGCATGCATTTGAGCAGCAGGAGCAACAGCCAGGAGAGTCTGCCACCGAGTTATAGCCACCTTACACCAGGTGTCCCAGCTTTGCAACTTTACAGATCTTGAAGAAAGACTGAGAGATTGGTTTGCAAATTGAGGAATCGAGATATCCAACAGAAATTATTTGAAAAAGAGACTCTCACATTCCAAGACGCTCTGAAGGAGGTGATGGCTGATGAAGCCGCCGGAGGAGCCATCAAGGCCTTACAGCCCTCCAAGAACACTCCCAGCTCAGAAACCATCCACCACGAGGATTCTGAAAGAACAGAAGACTCTGATATGGACCTTGAGGTCGATTGGCTTCAGAAGAAACCAGAGAAAAACCAGCGGCCATTTGAGAAGGCAGTTCCCTTCACTCGATGTGCCAGCTATGGAGACTGACATAGACGTTTGGAGTGCAGGTTCTGAACAGCATCTTGCCGGGCATGTGGCAAGCAAGGCCACATTGCCGCCATCTGCAGAGGTCACCAGTGGGACATACCGCAAGAAGAAGTATTCAGGAAAGGTACTGGGGCCCCGGGCAACACAGAGTCAGCTATTGCTCCAGCCAAAAGAGCGTGTTCAGAACTGGTGCCCATCGCCCCCTTAAAGAGAAGCTTAGGCTAAAGGTCAAGCTTCAGAGAGTTCCATATAACATGGAACTGGACAGTGGGTCAGCCCTATCTATAGTTTCCCAGGGAACTTTTAATCACTTCTGCAGTTGCAGTGGCAAATGAATCAAACTCAGGCCATCTAACCTGTTGCTGACAGATTTCCAAAACTCCCGCATAGCAGTTAAAAGAGAAGCTATGCTCAATGTACAGTTCAAGGGGTTCGAGGGTCCATTGGACATCGTGGTTGTCGAAGGCCACAGAACAAGCCTCATCAGCCTAGAGTGGTTTGATGCCTTGGGCATCCAAGTAACTGGCATTCACAAAACACAAGCAGCGGACCTGTCGGGAATTTACCAGGAGTTTGCTGATGTATTCAGCCTGAGCTTAGGAAAATAAATAAATAAATAAAATACAATGGGCCTCCAATTGCCTTCCATCTTGATCCTACTGTAACCCCAATACAGATCAAGCCTCGTAGAGTGCCTTTTGCCCTCAAGCCCAAAATCAATGCAGAGCTAGACAAGCTGGTGCAACAGGGGGTGTTGCAGCCAGTAGATAGTGGAGTGTGGGAGACCACCATAGTCACACCACTTAAGGCCAATGGTAAAGTGCACATATGCACAGATTATAAGTGCACTACTAACAGAGCATTTCAACAATATGCATATCCGGTGCCTGTAGTAAGCCATATTTTGGTGTCACTACAGGGAGGTCGTGTATTTGCCAAATTAGACTTGGCACAAGCCTACCAGCAACTGCCTGTGGATGATGCCATGGCAGAAGCCCAGGGGAGCTTTCAGGGTTAGGCGCCTACAGTTCAGGGTCAGTGTAGCCCCAGGGCTTTTTCAGGGAGTGATGGAGCACACGCTCAAGAACATTCCAGGTGTGTGCTCATTGATGTCCATCATTGCCAGGCAATGATGTCCTCATTGCCAGGGAGTCAGTGGAGATTTTGGCTGAAAGGCTCAAAGCCGTCCTTCAGCATTTCTGCAAAGCGGGGCTGAAGCTAAAAAGAGAAAAGTGCAAGATTGGGGTAGATTCAACCAAATTCCTCGGGTTCTGCATAGATGTTGAAGGCATTCATCTGGGGGATTCCAAGCACAAAGCAATCCTGCAGGCTCCTAGTCCTAAGTCTAAGGGGGAGCTTCAGGCCTTTTTAGGACTTCTGAATTTTTATCATGCCTTTTTTCCACACAAGGCCACAGTGGCAGAGCCGTTACACTGGCTCTTGGACAAAAAGGCACAGTGGCAGTGGACGAGTGTCCACAAGAAAAGCTTCTCAGCAGTCAAATCACTGCTGTCTTCAAACTCAGTACTCACCCATTTTAGTTAAAAGCTGCCTCTCTGCATTGCTTGTGATGCATCACCATATGGGGTAGGAGCCATGTTGAGTCATTTGATGGCTGATGGGAGACAGGCTCCCATTGCTTATCATTCTAGGACACTGCAACAGAATGTAATTATGCAGACATAGACAAGGAGGCACTGGCCATTGTGGCTGGTATTAAGAAGTTTCATGACTACTTGTATGGCTGCCACTTCACGGTCTTCATGGACCACAAGCCACTTCTGGGTTTGTTCACAATGAACAAACAGACACCTCAGATTCTATCTCCATGAATCCTGAGGTGGTCTGTCTTCCCTTCAGCCTATAGTTATAGGCTGATTCACAAACCAGGTAGGGAAATGGGCCATGGAGATGGCCTCAGTAGACTTCCCCTGCCACTTTTAGAGCCAGATCCCACTCCGGCTGCTTGCATCCTGGCTATCCAGGATTTGCCATAATCTCCCCTTCATACTGGGGATGTAGCTGCAGAAACAGCTGCCAACAAGATGCTTAGCCACATTTTGAACTGGGTGTACACAGGATGGCTTGACAAATGTCCGGGGCCAAACTTCCAGAGTTTTTACATGAGAAAGGATGAGGTCTCTGCCCATAAGGGTTGCATCCTTTGGGGCAGTCGGGTCATAGTCCTGAGATCTTTGAGACCCAGGGTTTTAGAATCTCTGCACGAGGGTCATCCAGGAATAGTCTGGATGAAGGCACTCGCGAGGAGCTACCTTTGGTGGCCTGGGCTGGATAAAGATATAGAGGCTCAAGTACACAGCTGTTTCACATGCCAGCAATCGAGGCCCAAAATGCCTCAAGTCCCTGTCTACCTATGGGAAGCCACGTACACCCAGTGGTCAAGAATCCACATTGACTTTGCCAGGCCATTTCAGGGACAGCTGTTCCTCATTGTGGTGGACAGAGGTTGCACCAGCCCAAAATATGACTACTGCCATGACCATCCAGGAACTGCGCAGGATCTTTGCAACACACGGACTGCCCGATCTACTAGTCTCAGATAATGGGGCTCAGTTTACCGCTACAGAATTCCAGGCTTTCTGAGGGCAAACCTGATAAGGCACACCACTTTGCCCCCTTCACCCGGCCTCAAATGGCCAAGCGGAGTGAATGGTCTGAACGACCAAAGAATCATTAAAGAGGATTGTAACTGGCAACTGGCAGCACAGGCTGGCAGATTTCTTACTCTGCCAACTCACAACACCATGCACTTCAACGGGCAGAAGCCCAGCTGAACTTTGATGGGGTTGGCGCTTAATTACTAAGCTGGATCGGCTGCAGTTGCCTCTGACACTGCACAGCCTAAACCACCATGTAGTTTGCAAGTTTATGACTGGGTTTGGGCCCAGAATTATGACCAAGGGGCACTGTGGGTGGTAGCTGTGGTTGGCAAGGTGTCAGGGCCACTTTCTTATGAAGTGGTCCTGGAAGATGGCAGAGTGATATGTTGGCACATTAACCAGCTGCACCAGAGGTTAGCAAACCAATTGCTGGTGCAGGACTCGTGTACTAGCCAACCCCAGGGGCAACTCAACAATCCTCTGACAGCAGAGTCCGCATTCACTGATGGGACTCCCAGCCATGGAGAGTGGGGGCTAGCATCAGGCGATTCACCCCCGAATGCAAAGAATGTACCCATTGAATGGAACTGGGAACTGGCTGTTCTGAACCAGCCTGCTACCGGCCTTGCAGAAAGGCAACCCCTGTACAAACGGCAGAGGCTGGAGAGCGTCTGAAGCTGGAAGGTGTCTGCCAAGATTTATTACACAAACAACAGAACAAGAAACAAAACACTGGAACTGTGATCCTCAAACGGAGCGGTTGTTTTCAGCAACCAGCCCTTCCCCAAACACTCCCTTTATTAGAGTTCAGGGCGTGGCCTCCCTGTGCCTCCTTCCGAGGAGTCCCACAGCCTTTCTCTGCTTGTTCCTGCTTGACTGCCTCCTGCGTCGGGCGTCCTTGAACAGGGCCAGCTGTGGGTCATCATCATCCGCACTGTCGGCTTGGATGGCTCTGCGAAGCCTCCAAGCCATCATCAGCAAGTTCGTCTTCAACACCCTCCTCCTCCCCCTCGTCTGAGTCATCCGAGACATCCGAGCCGGCTGCCGGACCCACAGGCTGGCCCTGAATCACAACACTGGCTCTGATTTACAGCCTAGCAGATTTGGCACCACAAATGGAGTTTGGCTCGGGTCTACCGGGACAGACCAGCCAAAGGGACTTGGACCGATCCAAAGCAATCGGGTCTCAAAACCCTAGTCTACCCAGCCTGGCAGGTTAACTGGTAGACTAGGGACTCCCAGTGACTATGAGATGCTCAGACCGACCGGGAAGGCCACCAACTTATTTAAAGGACTATGTACATTGTTTAAGTATTGCACCACCTAGGGGGAAGGGGTGTTATGTATTGAGATAAGTTGTTTGCAAATTGTGTGCAATGGTTAACAGCCCTTACAGTTAAACCCCAAACAGCTTGTCTCCGGAGTTGTTACTTTGCATTTTAAGGCAGAAAGTTACTGTTTAATCTCATTGGCTGCCGACTAGTGGCAGACCAGATAAATAGAAGCTGAGCAGCATTTGGGGCTGCTTCTGTTGTAACTGAATAAAGCTGTTCCTGTTTCACCATTCTGCCTCGTTCAATGTCTCACCGAACCAAGAACTTAACACTACCATCACTAACTTTAAAAAAATGGGGGGAAAATATGAAAAAAAATAGCTTTTTATAAGTTCTTCCAGTGGGATTCAATCTTGTAGGGTTTTTTTCTACACCATGCTGCTTACTTCATTATGCTAAGCATCTGTTAATGTGCCTTTGGCTTTTTAACACACTGAATAGTGTCTTGCATCAGACATCTGATAAGATATTTGCAAAACTACTATAATGTAAGTGCCTGTTTTTATTTTTCCCTCTGGACAATCATTTCCAAAGAATAGAGAAACCCCCCCAAAAAAATTTCCTGTTTTATTTTAAGGCAGTAGCTTTCAACTCACTTTCCTATGGTGTTACTTCATTTTGTTCCATTTCCACCCACAAGGCAATCAAAATTTTGGTTCTGTGCTCAGGCCTGGGGTCCTGAGTCTAAGAGGAAGCCTGTTTCTTGGCTATTGTAAGGGCTTTTTGTGATTTTCCAGTTGCTGTGTTTTATTTATTTTAATAGGTAAAGGTAAATGTTCCCCCACACATGTGTGCTAGTCGTTTCAGACTCTAGGGGCTGGTGCTCATCTCCGTTTCAAAGCCGAAGAGCCAGCGCTTGTCCAAGGATGTCTCCATGGTCATGTGGCCGGCATGACTAGATGCCAAAGGCGCATGGAATGCTGTTACCTTCCCACCATAGTGGTCCCTATTTTTCTACTTGCATTTTTACGTGCTTTTGAACTCCTAGGTTGGCAGAAGCTGGGATGAGTAACAGGCGCTCACTCTGTTACGCGGCACTCAGGATTCGACCCACCAAACTGTCGACCTTCTGATCGACAAGCTCAGCGTCTTAACCCACTGAGCCACCGCATCCCTTTTATTTTAATATTACTATATATTTTATTCATTTTTAACTCTAGTTGCCTAGAGTCATGTATGTGAGAGGGGCAACCATACTGTACATACTGAATAAATAAATAATAAAAAGTTAGCTGCTTCAGTTTTCTCTAGATATCATACTTTAAAATGACAGCACAGTGTTCTTACAAATCTATATTTCTGTGAATTAAATAACAAAGTTTGGCAGATGTTTCATTTACCATTCTATTTCAGGGTCCTCAAACTTCTGGTTAGCAGACATACTTGGTATTTTGGGTGCATTGTGATGCTATGGCTACCAGAGAAGAATCAATCAGTTACAGAACAAGTCATGTGGGAAAAAGAGACCAATAGTTTACCAAGGGAGATGTCTGCAACTACACTGTGCCCATAAGTATCTTGTTTCAAGCAAAAATAGTAGCAGACGTAGATCTAGAAACTGATCTAGAAATCACATCAGCCAGAGATATATTAATATTCATGGAAGCTTGTTCTTTTAATGAAAGGGGATTCAGCTCGAGATATGAAAGCCCAACTCAAACATTTTCCCCAGCATGGAAGGCAAAGCATATCTCCTTATAAAGCAAAAAGCATCTGAAATTGTAGGATCTATATGCTCATTATCCCAATTTTTCTTAATTTATATATTAAATCCCGATTTATGGATGAACAGAATATATGTAATTAATTAGTATAGGATCTATTTTCTTATATCTAAAATTTTCATAATCATATGTAGTGCTCTAACCACTAAAACATTATTCTACTAGTAAACTGAATGCAGCACATGACCAAAAATCTCTTTCTGAATCCAAGCTAAGCTGCTTGTACTTAAATTATTTAGGCTAAAGTCCATAAAACAATTAAGAGCAGCCACACTGATTTCAATGGAGGAACCATTCAGAAATGTTGAAAGCAGCCAACATAGTCTTTGAACAAGTAAACAAATTAATGCTATATGTCAGGGGTCCCCAACCCCTGGTCCTTGGAACAGTACCAGTCTGCAGCATGCCATCAACCAGTCTGCACAAACAAGCAAAGCCCCATCCATGGGATGCAGGCAGCACACAAAACCATGCACCCTCCAGTCCATGGAAAAACCTCTCTCCATGGAATTGGTCCCTGGTGCCCAAAAGGTTGGGTATCTCTGCTATATGTAAATGCTTAATTATATTAGTGGTACATACTTTAGTAACACCACATTATAAATAAAAGTTAAAACAAGCAATAGGTTTTGCAAGAAGCAGCAGCAACAACTGTTTATTACAGCCTTAAGGCCAGACACAATCAAAATATATAACAACAGTAATAATCTTACATCCATATTTACAGGATATAAAACCACCAAACAATAAATATAATACAATCCAAAATTATCAAAATAAAACATCATATTAAGATTTTTCAAACCTTAATAATGGTGCAAAATATTGTGCAGATGGTGGCACAAAATTGGGCAACCTGAATTGATATTTTCGGGTCCTTATCCAAAATTAGTAGCATTAGATAAAATTCATACCCACTGCCTGGAAATTTCAATTGAATTGGCAATTCAATTGTTGTTGAGGAGATGAATTTTGGAGAAGGTTTTCTACATGCTATTAAAGTTATATATCAACAACAAACTGCACAAATTATAGTTAATGGGGGATTAACAGAGACCTTTAAAATTGAAAAAGGTACAAGACAGGGTTGCCCCCTATCACCATTATTGTTTGTTTTAACATTAGAGATTTTATTAATCAAAATTCGAGAGTCCTCTATGATAAAGGGAATTAAAATAAAACAGAATGATTATAGATTGAGAGCTTTCGCTGATGACTTGGTTGTGACAGTATCCCAACCGTTACAGTCGGTTATAGATTTGATGGAAATTATAACTCAGTATGGTAAGGTTTCTGGGTTTAAGGTGAATAGCAATAAGACCAAGATATTATCTAAGAACTTATCTATGAGTGAAAGGGATATGTTATCAAAATTAACAGGTTTTGAAATAGTGAAGAAGGTTAAATATTTAGGAGTATATATTGCAGCCTCAAATGTAAAATTGTATAAGAATAATTATGAAACACTATGGTCGAAGGTACAAGGGGACTTAAATAATTGGAAAAAATTACAATTATCATTACTGGGAAGAATTGCAGTTGTTAAAATGAATGTTCTACCAAAGTTTCTCTTTTTGTTTCAAATGATACCTATATTGAAAAAGGATGCCAACCTTGATCAATGGCAGAAGGGTATTAACAAATTTATTTGGGCGGGGAAAAAACCAAGAGTTAATTTTAAGATTTTACAAGATGCTAGGGAAAGAGGGGGGACTCAAGGCGCCGAATTTGAAATTGTATTATGATGCGGTTGCCTTGACGTGGGTTAGTGATTGGCTTAATTTAACTAACAAGAGAATACTTCATCTTGAGGGATGGGATTTGGTATATGGATGGCATGCATATTTGCTTTACGATAAGAAGGTGGACAGGGCTTTTAAATCCCACATTCTTAGAAGTGCTTTATTGCGTGTCTGCAAAAAGTATTATTATAAGTTAAATTATAAAATACTGATTTGGGGAATTCCTGGACACGCGATAGAGGGCGTATCTATGGGAGTGAGTATGGATATGGTTTCTTATAAGGAACTTCTTAGATTGCAAGGGACTGATTGGCAACTTAAATCATTAGAGGAGTTAAGACAAGAAAATATAAGTTACTCTTGGTTTCAATATACCCAATTGAAAGTTAGGTGGAAGTCAGATCAAAAGGTTGGCATCACAATTGCAGATCAAAATTTAGTAAAACAAATTAGAGATTTAAATTGTGCACATATAAAGAGGATATATAATGCTTTAATTGAATTGGATTCGGAAACAGAACTGGTTAAAGACTGTATGATAAAGTGGTCACAAAATATTCAGGAACCAATTTCGTTGGACACTTGGGAGATAATTTGGGTTAGAAATGTTAAATTTACTCAGGCTCAAAATTTAAGAGAAAATTTTTATAAAATGTTTTATAGATGGCATCTGGATCCCAAGAAGTTGTCTAACATGTATCCTAATTTACAGTCTAAATGTTGGAGATGTGGTAGTTTAGAAGCCACCTATTTTCACATGTGGTGGACTTGTAGAAATATAAAAGCTTTTTGGATCAAAATTTGGTGGAACATTCAAAAGATTTTTAAGAGAAAGATAAAGTTTTCTCCACAATTGTTTTTATTGGGTATTGTGGTAGATTGTGATGTTAAAGAAACTAACTTGATGTTGAACATGATAACAGCAGCACGGTTACTGGTGGGACAATATTGGAAGGATAGTTTGCCCACTATAGAAGAATGGGTGTTTAAAGTTTCGAATCTTGCAGAAATGTCTAAGATTTCTGCTTATTTGAAAGATCATTCACAGGAAAGATATATTTCAGTTTGGAGGAGATGGATAAATTATATTCAGAACAAATATGGGACTAAAAAGTTCCATTTAGCTTATGAGTAGATTTTAGTGGGATATTGTTATTGGTACTTTGTTTGTAGTTATGTTAAAGGGGAGTTAAAGCACATTATGAATTTGGTTAATTGTATATTATGCATAATTTTTATTTAGAATATGATTATTGTAACTATAATCCTGTATTTAGCTCTGGGAAGTGGGGGGGGAAGTGGGTGGGTTTGGGGTGGGAGGGATTTGGGGATATATTGTAAAATGTTGTTTTTGTAAAACTCTTTAATAAAAAAAAATATCGGATATATAAGAATTTGTCTAGAGTCTTTATATAGGGAACAATGAAGGAGCATATGGCTTAGAGTTTCTACAGAACCATCACCACAAGGACACAGCTGAAGGTGCATAGGAGTGCCCTTAAACCATCCAAAAAGGACTGCCGAGGGCAATGCATCCAACCTGGCTAAGGTGAAAGCTTTACGAAATTTCAAAATTGTGATGGAAGATAAATAAGAAGCTGAGAAGAATCCTTCTGGAAGCAAGTGACAAATATTGGAGTGTGACACCTTACTTAGATTTGTTTGGAGATCAATATCCCAGATTCGTTGTTTCAAGGCCGTTCTAGCATTATCAAAACCTAATGAACACAGACTTTCCTTTTTTTTATTGAAAAGTTTTACAATACATTTTATCTTTAACAATCCCTCCCCCCTCCCTCCGCCCACCCCTTCCTAGCCCTCCCTAACCCTCCCCCCCTTTCCCCCCTCCCCCCTCCCCGACTTCCCAGAGCTAAATACAAGGTATAAAAGCAAAAAACAATCATAAACAACCATATGCTAACAACAATAAACTATTAAGTCTATCGCACTCTAGCTCATATGAAATGACTACAAGCAATACTAATAATGAACACAGACTTTCCATAGACAAGCCCAGCGATTTAATTTCATCTAGGGCTTTTTTCCCCCACGACGATTTAAAATGGTCTATAAATACTAATGGGACTAATCCTACAGGCATCAAAATTAACTTTAGCCAAAAGGTAAGAAGAAGGAACCATGCTCTGGCTTCCAATGAAACTATACCTATTTCCACCCATAGGATGGCATTTTTCACACTTTTAGGTACCATCAATATGGCTCTAATAAACTTATTTTGAATAGTTTCGATAACATTAGGCCTTGCAAGTGAGCATATTTGCAAGCCATAAAGGAGCTGAGGGACTGCCTTAGCTTGGAAAATCTTACAAGCTGCCGGGATATAGTAAGCTCCTTTTGAGTGATAAAAATTTTATGATAGCTGATGAGGTGCACTGTGCTACACTTGCCTGATAAATAAAGTGAGTATTCCAGGATAGGGAGGCATGAAACTGCACTCCAAGATATTTATAAGTGCGCACCCATTCAATTGAAGTCCCATCAATTTGCCATTTGTGGATCTTATGATGGTAAGCGGCAAATACTAAAACTTTAGTTTTTTTCATAATTCATTAACAGTTTGTATTCTGTGCAAAATAAAGCTAGTGCCCTAAGTGCTTTTCTCATTCCCACCTGTGAAGTAGACAAAATGACTACATCATTGGCATACAATAGTGCTGGGATTGCACGATCAGCCAAGATAGGTGGATGATGGGCTGGGTCAGCAAGCACTTGCATTATTGGATTTAAATACAAATTAAAAAGTAGTGGAGCTAATATGCAACCTTGCCTTTCATCTCTATGAGTTGGGACTGCTTTAGATAAATGTCCCCATCTAATTTTTAGGGAGGTATTTGAATAGAGCGGCTGAATAAGAACCAACAGCCTTTTATCAATCATGGTATGTCTTAGACTGTACCACAATCTCTCCCTTGGTATTAGATCAAAAGCTGACTTGAAATCAACATAGGTTGCATACAGGGAACCACAAGAGGGGGTAGAATATTTTTCAGCCAGATGGTGCAGAATTAGACAGTGATCCAGTGTTGAACGTTCCTCCCTAAATCCGGCCTGTTCTTCAACAAGAATGTTTTCATTTTGTACCCAATCCACTAACTTTGTATATAAAAATCTGGCATAAAGTTTATTTATTGTATTTAATAAACTAATAGGCCTATAGTTTATAGGGTCAAGTCTATTTCCTTTATTTTTGTATATTGGTACTACAATGGCCTGATTCCAGTCAGATGGAAAATGTCCTATATTATTAATATGAGTGAATAGGGTAGCTAAAACTGGGGCCCACCAGTCTTTATTTTCCCTTATTAATTCTGGGGGGATAAAATCCCCTCCAGATGCTTTACTTGGTTTTAATTCGGCAATAAGATCTTTGACCTTGGCTATAGATACTGGAGGCCAGGAGGTCATTACAAGTTGGAATCACTTACAGCAGAGTCCCTTTAAAAGATGTTATTAAAATGATCCTCCCATTTGTCAGCAGATATTTGTGAAATAGGGCCAAAACGTCTATTCGCAAAAGACTGATTTATTAAATGCCAGAACAAAGTGGAATTTTTAAGCTTTGCTGCTGAAATTAGATTACTCCAATTTTCTCTTATAGCCTGTTGTTTCTTTTTCTTTAAAAAATCTTTATAAAAAATTTTTGTAGTCTTAAGTAGATTGGAGGTGTTCACAGAATTTTCCTGGCGAAAGGAAATTGTTGTGTTTAAGAGAGCTTTTTTTGCTTTAACACAATCACTATCATACCAAGATTTAGACTTTTTATGCGCATACGCACAATAAGTTGTTGTAAGTCTTGTCAAGGGGTTTTGGAGAATAATGGTAATTGATTGATACAGTGAAATTGCTTGTTCATATGAATCAGATGAGCAAATTTGAGTATGCATATGAAGCAGGGACTCTGAGGTCAACATTTCAGCCATAGTTTTAGCCAGTTCTTGAGACCATTTAATTTGTACTTGCCCCTTCATTGTAATGTCGATGGGGCAATGTGCCTCTTCTAATGATTCAAGATTTGTCTTGGCATCAAAAAGACAAATTAATGGGAAGTGGTCACTATCAAGGCGCGTTCCAATATAAAAGTAAACTATATGCTGTACAAAGTTCTGAGAGATCATAACATAATCCACTACACTGGCTCCCTTAGGATGCCAGAATGTGAACTCTCCTTTCAAATCGCCCCTGACAGAACCATTAAGTAGAACTAAATCTAAACTGTCCACAAATTGAGCCAAACAAAATCCTGCAAAGTTACATTTTTGATCTTTAGATTGTCTGGCTGCTATATAACCCACATCAATTTTAGAAGGTACTGGCCACTTAAAATAGGTTTGTAAAAAAGCATCAGATTTACCAATGCATGCATTAAAATCACCAGCTATTATTATAATTGAGTCTGGGTAATGACATGATAGCAAATTTACATAGGTATCAAACTGATCCCACAATTTATTTATTTCCCTATACCTGCGAAATGGAGGAAAGTAGGCATTAACAAGTAATACAGTACGAAATTTAAATCTAAGTAAAAGGGTTAATGCCATATTTGAGCAAGACTCGAGCATAAATATTGAAACATTGAGTTTAACAGATACCATAGAACTCAGGCCACCTGATGGTCTGCCCTTTTTTATGCTAGGAATTGCATTCAAGGTAAAGGGAATATACCCAGGTAGTAGTGGATCCTCCATAGCCCATGTTTCTTGGAACAAAAGTGTTATGTATTGGGCTCATTTGTAACACCACGTGGTAAGCTGGAGCAGCTAACAGCTCTCCAGCAACTCAGACTCCCCATCTCCAGTGCTGTTATTGGTGGCAATGGGTTGCTTCAAACCTATTGGCTGCTGCCCAGGGGTCAGGATATAAATTGCTGCAGGCTGCAGCCCAATTCTCAGTTCAGATCCTGCAAGCAATAAACCATGAGCTTTGCTGAACTCACTTGCCTTGTCTCCTTTCCTGCGCAATGAACCCACTACACAACACTGGTGACAAAGGTGGGATCCTGTTTCTCCAAAACAACCTGAAGTTCACTAGGGGAGAGGCAGCGCATGCCTGGTGAGAAAAGGCATTTCCCCTCCCCCTACGGTCGGCTAGCCAAACACGCTAGTGACCACGTGCTCAGTGGATCAACTGTGGGCCTTGGAGAAGAAGGATCAGAAGACGCAGGAACCAGCCGAGAAGACCAGAAGAATGCCGAAGGTCGGAAGGCTGCGCGAGTTTGATGTTAAGCATCCAGAGGGATGGTCATCCTACTTGTCCCACGTAGAAAACTACCTCCAGGCAAACCAGGTCACAGAAGACAGACTGAAGGCCGCCACGCTGCTCTGTGTTTGCAGCCCAGCCACATTCGACCTGGCTGAAAATCTCTTCGCCCCGATGCCACTGGAGTCAGTCTCCTACGCTGAGCTTAAGAAGAAGCTAGGAGAACATTTCCAGCTGAAGATGTTGGTGATTGCTTGGCATTACACATTCAAACAGTGAAAGCAGCAGCTTGGTGAGACAGCATCAGAATACATTGCGGCCTTGAGGCAGGCCGCACACCTGTGTAAATTTTTGAACATTGAAGAGCGACTGCGAGACCAGCTCATCTGCGGCCTATGGAACCAAACGCTCCAGCAAAGACTTTTTGCCAGACTGAATTTGACCTTCACTGAAGCCCAAGATGAAGTCATAGCAGACGGAGCCACCGGGGGTGCAGTCCAAACAGTCCAGCCCACCAAAACGATGAAACATGAAGAAACAGTCCACCACAAGGACACCAAATGTTCAGAGGAATCTTCAGAGAAAGAAGACCCTGAAGTCAACAAGCTTCACAAGCAACCCGACACACAGACCGCAGCAGCAAGCAGCAAGAGACACATTACAAGGCAGTTCTCTTACCTAGATGTAAAGGTTGTGGTGGCAGCCACCAATGCACTGATTGCAGATTCTGGTCAGCCACGTGCAGGGCCTACGGCAAAACAGGCCACATTGCAGAAGTTTGCAGAGCTCGCCAAAGGGACCGGCCACCAAAACACCAGTCGGAAGATCCAACCAGGAGAGGTACCGGGGCCCAGGGACCGTTTAGTGTGGGGTTTTGTAAAAGCCGCAGAACTGTATGGTGCATCGGGGCCCGATGCCCCCTCAAACCAAAATTTAAACTGCAGGTGGAGCTACAAGGCATCCCCTGTAAAATGGAGTTGGACACAGGCTCTGCTGTCTCCATTATTTCCCTGGACACTTTTAATTTTGTGTGCAGTCGCAGCAGAAAATGGGCCAAGCTAAAGCCCTCCAACATAATTTTTTACTGATTTTCAAAATGCTCAAGTCAAAGTTAAGTGGGAAGCCACCTTGGCCATAAAATTTAAAGGGTTTTATGGGCACCTGGATATCATAGTAGTAGGGAGCCAAGTCTAATAGGACTCAATTGGTTTGATGCTTTAGGCATTCAAGTAACCGGTATCAACCGGACACAAGCTGTGAATCTAACGTCAGTTTGCGAGGACTTTGCAGACGTCTTTAATTCAGCCCTAGGAACATACACAGGCCCGCCTATCTCATTCAAGCTAGATCCCAATGTGGTCCCCATTAGGATTAAGCCTCAAAGGGTTCCCTTTGCACTCAAACATAAAATTGACACAGAAATAGACAAGCTTGTAGAACAGGGCATTTTACAACCAGTTGATGGTGGGGAGTGGGAAACTCCTATAGTCACACCACTTAAGGCCAATGGAGAAATTAGAATTTGTGCAGACTATAAATGTACTATTAACAAAGGCCTTAAGCAACACACATACCCTGTCCCAGTGGTGAACCACATTTTAGCTTCTTTGCAAGGGGGCACTATTTTCACAAAGTTAGATTTGGCACAGGCCTATCAGCAATTGCTGGTCGATGAGGTCACAGCCACAGCTCAGATGATTGTGACTCATAGGGGGGCTTTCAAAGTGAAGCATTTACAATTTGGAGTTAGCGTTGCTCCAGGCATTTTCCAGGGAATCATGGAACACACACTTAAAAGCATTCAGGGTGTTTGCCCTTATTTTGATGATGTACTTATTGCTGGGGAATCTACAGAGGTGTTAGCCAGCAGGCTCAGGGCTGTCTTACAGAGGCTTCGCGAAGCAGGCCTCGAATTAAAAAAGAGTAAATGTAGAATTGGGGTTTCTTCAACTGAACTCCTGGGATTTCAAATTGATGCTAACGGCATTCACCCTGCTGAATCCAAAGTGAAGGCCATTCAATTGTCTCCTAGTCCTAAATCCAAAGGAGAGCTACAAGCATTCTTGGGCCTCCACAACTTCTACCATGCATTTCTGCCTAACAAGGCTGCATTGGCAGAACCTCTTCACAGGCTCTTAGATAAGAAAGCTCCATGGAAATGGACCAGCATTCATGAGAAAAGTTTCCAGGACCTAAAGGCACTATTGTTAGTCAAATCTACTGTAACTCATTTTAGGGAGTCTGTTTAGCATGTGATGCATCTCCTTATGGGGTGGGGGCAGTCTTGAGTCATTTACTAAAGAATGGAACACAAGTCCCTATTGCATTTTATTCAAGGACACTGTCCTCTGCTGAGTGTAACTACACTCAGATTGACAAAGAGGCCTTAGCCATTATAGCAGGAATAAAAAAATTCCATGACTATTTATATGGCAGGGACTTCACGGTCTTCACAGACCACAAACCACTGTTGGGACTCTTCACAACAGACAAACTCCCCAGATACTTTCCCCAAGAATGTTGAGATGGTCTATTTTCCTTTCTACATACACATTTAAGCTGGTTCACAAACCCGGCAAAGAAATGGGCCATGCTGATGGCCTGAGCAGACTCCCACTGCCACTAACAGAACCAGACCTGGCCTCTGCAGCCAGAATTCTGTCCATTCAGGACCTGCCAGAATTTCCCCTTCACACTGGGGACATAGCTGCAGAAACAGCTACTGATAAAACACTTAGTAGAGTGCTTTCTTGGGTATACACAGGGTGGTTAGATAAAAGCCCAGGCTCTGAGTTCCAGAGTTACTTTGTTAGAAGACATGAACTATCAGCTCACAAGGGGTGCATCCTATGGGGGAACAGAGTCATAATTCCCTCATCACTGAGAGATAGAGTTTTACAGTCACTACATGAAGGCCATCCAGGCATTGTCAGAATGAAAGCTTTAGCTAGAAGCTACCTTTGGTGGCCTGGTCTAGACAAAGACATTGAGGCACAGGTACATGGATGTTATACATGCCAGCAATTAAGGCCTGAAATGTCACATGCTCCAGTTCACAGGTGGGAGGAAACGCACACTCCCTGGTCTAGAATTCACATAGACTATGCTGGGCCCTTTCAGGGACAGCTCTTCCTCATAATGGTAGATAGCCACTCCAAATGGCTTGAAGTAATCCCAGTTGCAAACATGACTACTGCTAGGACCATCCAGGTGCTGAGAAAACTCTTTGCCACACATGGGTTGCCAGATGTCTTAGTTTCGGACAATGGGGCCCAATTCACTGCTGCTGAATTTCAGGCCTTCCTAAGAGCAAACCTCATTAGACATGCAACGTCTGCCCCTTTTCACCCATCCACTAATGGTCAAGCTGAACGTATGGTGAGGACCAAGAAGGAATCACTTAAACGCATAGTTACAGGGGACTGGCATCACAGACTGGCAGATTTTTTACTTTGCCAGCATTCTACGCCCTGCACTGCTACAGGCAAAAGTCCTGCAGAACTTCATTGGGTGAGGCGACTGATCACTAAACTGGACAGGTTGCATCCAGATAGAGTGGCAGCAGAAGCCTCTCGACCAAAACCCCCAAGGGGGCTGCAAGTGGGTGATTGGGTCTGGGCTAAAAACATGGGAATCTGTGGGTTCCTGGTAAAATTACCAAATCATCTAGTCCCCTTTCTTACAAAGTGGGGCTGGAGGGAGGGCGAGTTGTCAGACGCCACATTGATCAACTCAGAAAACGGTTTCCAGAATGGCCACTAAGCAAGGACTGCATCATAAGTCCCTCCCAAAGTCCCCAAACTTGCAGCCAAGCCAGCCCATACATGGACTCTCAAGACTCTTCCTTCATAAGCAATGAGGAATTGGGCATAGAGGAGGCGAGTCCAGAAGTGCAACATGGATCCCCTGATGGAGCAAGCCAACCAGATTTTAACAACTGCTGTGCTAACTCTGCTGATCAATCTGACTCTGGGGTGGGCCAACCAGGACAGGCCAGCCAGAGAGCATCTAATTCCTTTGACTCAAGTACATCAAGGGACACTGGTCTTCCTGGTCCGATGGGTAAGCTGGTAGACCAAAAAGTGACTAGAACACTGAGGCGTTCCACAAGAGCACGTAAGCCTCCTACTTATCTAGCTGATTATGTTGTAAAATAAAAGAACTATAATTTTGTCTGTACTGTTGACTTGTCGCTGTACTGAAACTATAATGGAGCTATGATGTTAACTGTCTAATGTACTGTTAATGAAAGCCTATTCATTCTGGTGTTAAAATTGTGTACTTGGCTAATTGATGCTATGATGTTAAATCTTGTATTGTTTTTAATAGTTGCTATGATGTTGTCTGTTCTAAGAGAGGAGGGGTGTTATGTATTGGACTCACTTGTAACACCACGTGGTAAGCTGGAGCAGCTAACGGCTCTCCAGCAACTCAGACTCCCCGTCTCCAGTGTTGTTATTGGCTGCCCCTAGGCCGCAATGGGCTGCTTCAAACCTATTGGCTGCGGCCTACGGGTCAGGCTATAAATTACTGCAGGCTGCAGCCCAATTCTCAGTTCATATCCTGCAAGCAATAAACCATGAGCTTTGCTGAACTCACTTGCCTTGTCTCCTTTCCTGCGCAATGAACCTACTACACAACAAAAAGGATATCAAAAGAAGAAATATACTCCATAAATGAAACATCTGACATCTTTGCTTTCCAGCCTGCAACATTCCAGGAAAGGATAGATATGCCCCCTTCTGCAGAATAGAGTCATTTGGGATCTGAGAGTGCTACCGGTAAATTAAATGTACTTACAAAGTCTTTCTTCTGAAATGAGGCCAAGGATGAAGTTTCGTCTAGTGTTGCCTGTTGTGCCACAACTTGAGTAGTAAAACCTACCGGGGGTTGAATGGATATTGTTTCCAGGGGCAATAAATTCTCACCAACTGATGGTTGCTTCTCTGCCAACTGTATAGTCTTATCCTGGTAACAGGGCAGAGGAGGCTGTAATTCTGTCAATGAAGTTGGTGATAGCAGTGAAGCATAGGTAGCAAAATGTGGGTCACTGGCAAGCAAGGAACTCATTTTTTTAGGAGGGGTATCCATTGGCTTTATACAGTTCATCCCCAATAGTTTTCCCTCATCTAAGATGCAGTTTAAAGTTGCGTGCCTGGTGCTATCTGTCTGCTTATAAATTAGTGACTGTGATTGAAAGTCTTGATGTATTGCTATCTCATTTGTTACTGCCGGTCCCAGTTCAGCATCACTCAAAAATCTCATTGATGTCCAGTCACTGCAGTTCCCTATAGACAACTTGGAGATAGGTATTTGTTTCACTTCCGGAGCAACGTAGGAGATTTCACTAATATTTTTTAGATGGTTTTGTTGTAAATTTGAGTAGAAAGCCATCACATCATCATCTGTTAAAGCCTGTTGAATAACGTCTGTAGTAGATCCAGCTTCCCCAGTGATGTGTATTAGCTTTCTTTGCAGGTCTTTCTGAATCCAAGGTAAGCTGTTTGTACTTAAATTATTTAGGCTAAAGTCCATAAAACAATTAAGAGCAGCCACACTGATTTCAATGGAGGAACCATTCAGAAATGTTGAAAGGAGCCAACATAGTCTTTGAACAAGTAAACAAATTAATGCTATATGTCAGGGGTCCCCAACCCCTGGTCCTTGGAACAGTACCAGTCTGCAGCATGCCATCCATGGGATGCAGGCAGCACACAAAACCAAGCACCCTCCAGTCCATGGAAAAACCCTGGTGCCCAAAAGGTTGGGGATCTCTGCTATATGTAAATGCTTAATTATATTAGCAGTACATACTTCACTATCACCACATTATAAATAAAAGTTAAAACAACCAATAGGTTTTGCAAGAAGCTATAACCATGTCAACCAACCAATGCAAGTTAAAAAAATATTCATCTAAATAGTTTTTGAATTAGTGCTAGAATAGATAGCTATATGCAGTAAAAATTATAGTATTTTACTTAAGTGGCACATACAGTCTCTTCAGTACACTGCCAATAGTGAAGGTAATACAAAAGACAAAAAACAATGAAATTATTATTCTATCCTTTAATCTAGTGTATCAACTGATATATGCATAAATAACCAATAAATAGCTTTCATTTCATATTCAATCAAGGACCAAGAAGTGTAAGTGAATATTTGGTGTATAAAGCTACTGCTATATTAATTTTACTTAACATTTGACCATGTTTAATAGGGTCAAGAAGATTATGGATCATGTGTTAGACTGTGTAATTTTTAAAAGACATTTGAAATATAAACATTTCACATTCTGTGCATTTTCTTCACACAACATGCATGCACATGCAGCATTTGTTTCCACTGCTGTTTCTGTTATCATGACAAGCTCAAATTTTCCCAAGAGGCAATTCAAAACACTTTCTTTGTTTGAGACAGATGTTTCTTGTTTATCATCCGCACAAATGCTTCATGAGTAACTGACACCTTACTCATAGGAGTAAAGTTAATGAGGTCTTTGTACCTATGGGTTCTTTTTCCTAGGATGTTTATACATGAAGCCTTCACAAAATATCTGGGGTGCTTGAATCAGACAAATTGGCAGAATTTTCTCCTTTGTGTAAAAATACTAATTGTTGACTATTTTAATATTGTTTCTAATAAGGCATAAAGTATACTATTCTGGAGGCCTTATTCAGGAAGTCATGCTTATATTTCTGCCCTACTATAATACAATTATCAAATTCTGAACATGCACATATGAACTTTATGCTCAGAGGCCCAAGATGCTTGGAAATATGTCTCCAGATTCATATACTGTAGATGTAGAAAAGAGATGGGATTTTCCTGTGTTGCTGAATTACAACTCCCAATAGAGCCAGCTTGCATGGCCAATAGTATAAGATGCTGGGAATTGTAGTTCAGCAAGAACAGCAGGGTTAGAGGTTCCCTAGTTCATTTATATGTCACATTTAACCTTGGGGCATTCTGAAATCCAGGCTTGGATCAATTAATGCCACAAAATTATAATATACCTGCCCTTAAACGATAAATATTTAGGGGAATTCTTTACAAATCCACAAAGATCTATCCTTGACTGACATTATAATTCATGCTATAAATATTAATGCATGCATACTTTTCATAAATAATATTACCATTCAAGTGTAATGTTAAATTTTACCTTTAAAAAAATTATACAGTATGTCTTTTTTTTTCTTTCCTTTTCAAGTATCTGGTTAACAGCAGTACTCCTTTCCACAGTCTGAAAAATAATAGAGAACTAACTTCCTAAAGGCTAGTGCTGGCTTATATTTAATGATCTAAATAATCTTGTGCTAATCACTTACCTCATGTATTTTGAATGTGGGCCTCTGATATGGGTCAAAATGGCCCATGGGCCAAAGTGCCAGGTGATCAAGGGACTTATTTCTTGGCATGTTTACCTTAATCATTTCAAAATTGCAGCCTTAACCTTAAATGAAATGTGATAATGATGTATCCCTTTCCCCTCTCTACTCTCCAGAGTCACTCAAGGAAGTATAGCAAATGTGTCCTTACAGAATAAAGGGCCAATTGTGTACTTTGTCCCCACACAAAGTACCTCTTACGGATACAGAGCTGCTACAGGTGTGGAAACTGCCACTCTAATCCATGGGATAGCTCTAACCATACAGCCATTTACAGCCCTCCCATCTTCACTTGAGTAATAATGTGAACTTTTAGGTAATGATAGAAGCTTATGAACATGCGCTTCTTCAATGCAATCCCCTTGTTATAGACTTTGCACAGAGTGTGAATCTTGAATTAATATTGCCTCAGGCAATATCCTCCACAAACTTTTTTCACAGCTCAGCTACATTTGCTGAGGAAAATCTTCTTAGAATGATTCTTTCACTGACCCTCAACCTGCCCACATTTTTTTAACAGGAGGATAAAAAAAAACTAAATACCAAAGGAGCATATTTAACCACTTCAACATAAATTTGTAGTTCAATCTCTGGTGTATTGCTAAAAGAAAAGTAATATGTATACATAGGCCCTTCCCCCCAAAACCTCAATATATATATAAAATGACAGAGATCACAGTATCAGTTTTATTAAGGTACTTAAGATAGCTCATTAAAGGGGAGAAAACAAAGCACATGCTATAGCTATTATAGTGTCCTTATTACTGCCAGAATAACTTGACTTTTGAACAACGGTTTCAGAAACAGTGCAATAAGTAATGTATTTCAGATATTAAGATTTCAGATTTTAAGGCTCTCTAAATGCAATCACTATGCATCAACAAAAATAACCAAAAGTGGTGATAAATACAGAAATGTACCTTGGTTTGAATAAAATCTCCTGCTCTGTTTAATATTATTAACCATACTTAAATTCAGTCACTAATTTAACAGGCCACTCTGGCCATTTCCCCAGTAGTGAGTTACAGTGTCACTCAGCCATCACTGAGGCAATGCAAAGCCCTCATTACTGTTGGCACACTGATAACTGAGTGATTCTGAAAGGTGCTTTGAGTCACTAGAGTAGATGTGGCCACATGTCACCATTCTCTATTGGGAACAAACAGGTTTCCATATGACATATTTTTTAAGATTCAAAATTCCTGTTTCATCTATAGAAACTAGAGGCTTTGTAACTATGACAAGGTCTACTTTTCAGGCCTGACCACAATAAAGAATCATGTAGAATTTTCCATGAGAGAACAATACTCTATGCAGCATATGATTCAATACAAAATGTCCCTAATACTGGCCTCTCTACTCATGGAGCAGCCTTATAAAAAAGCATCACCTATCAATATCTTAAGAGGGGGAAAGGACATTTTGCTTTGCATCGTCCACCACATATCATGCATATTTATTTATCTTCCTGTTTCTTCCTTTGTAAGTCCAAATCACATCTTCTTTGTCTCTCAAGTCCTAATGAGCCTACAGAATAAAACAAGGCATTAGGAACCAAAGTTGATTTTTTTACATCTTTTTCCTTAAGCATAAAATGAGGAGTTAGTGGCCACTAATAGCCCAGGATATAATATGTTACTGAAGAAATTCAGAACCTGTATCTGTCTGTTAAATAAAGGGCTGCTTTTGCTTCTGTAGCAACTGCTGATTTCCACTATGATAGCAAGTGTGTCAGAATCCATTGATATCACATTCATAAATGTATGGTTAAAATATTGTGCCTACCGGGATTCTGCCATACTGGTAGAAGGAGGGGGGGTTGTTTATTCAGTCTATCTGTAGCTGCTTTCAAAGAACCTTTGATCTGGGCAAACAAAGGGGGGGGAAGTGATCTGTCTGTTGGGGCTGTAGGAAGAAGGCAATCAACAAAGGAATGCACAAAGTTCCTTTCTTCCCACGGAAGGACCTGACAACCAAATTGATGGGATCCTAACCAAATGGAGTTTTGGGGGGAGTGGGTTGAACCGGGAATGCTTATATAGATTTGAAATGTGACTCAAGACTAGATCCTGTCTCATATCTCCACAACCAATCTTATTCTTAGTAAAAAAAAAATCCTTTTGGACAACTCGGATCCAAGAGTCCTTATTTCCTAAGATGTGAATTGGGGTGGGTCCTGACAGTAGACAGGACCTGGGATATCACATATCCCTAGAGGGCATCGAAATGGACCCTGAGAAAGTCAGGGCAGTATTAGAGTGGGCACCACCCCCCGCACATGGAAGCAATTGCAAAGTTTCCTGGGGTTTGAAAATTTCTACCGCCAATTCATCCCTGCATTTGGCCAAATAGCCATGCCCCTGGCAAACTTGTTGAAAATGAAAGGGGGGTCCCCTGTGAAATCCAGCCAGCCTGTAAAGTGGACAATGGAGTGTCAAGCAGCATTTGAGAGGCTAAAGAGACTTTTTTCTGCTGAACCTGTCCTAAAATACCCAGATCCCGACAAACCTTTTGTAATACAGGCAGATGCGAGTGATGTAGCAGTAGGAGCTGTATTATTACAAGAAAATGATGGGGGGACGTTGCAACCATGCACATACACATCCAGAAAACTCACAGAAACAGAACAACGTTGGCCAATATGGAAAAAAGAGGCATTCTCGTTACTAACATGGCGCCAATTTTTAGAAGGAAATAAAATACCTTTCCAAGTCTGGACAGATCACAAAAATTTGGAAGCACTAAAAACACCCAAGAAACTCACTCCTAAACAATCCCACTGGTCCCAACATTTTCACCAATTCAACTTTACACTCAAACACTTACCGGGGGGAAAAAATTCCTGGCAGATGCATTATCCCGCTTGCCCCAATATAACAGCACAAGGACTACTGTCTTTAAACCACTTGTGCCTGAACAACAACTGGCAGTTCCAATCACCACCAGGGCACAAGAAAAAATGAAGCAAAAGGTGGATGGCCAAACTGGAATAGAATTCCGGAAAGCTTTGGAAAGCGATGAATTGTTCCAGAAAAATAGACATGTGTGCACAATTAAAGATGGACTGCCTTGGGTGGGGGAGAAGCTATATATACCTGCCACCCAGAGAATCAATTTAATGCAACTGTGCCATGATACAAAATCAGCAGGACATTTTGGGTTTGTAAAAACCTTACATTTAACTAAAAGGCAATTTTGGTGGCCATCCATGAAAAAAGACATAGAAAGCTATGTGGGCAGCTTTCAAACTTGTGTAATGGCTAAGAGGCTGCAAGGGAAATCACCAGGACTGCTACAACCGGTGGCGAACCCCTCAGCCCCATGGAAAGAAATAGCCATGGACTTTATTGTAGAACTAACAGAAAGTAATGGAAACACCGTAGTCTG
This sequence comes from Vipera berus, assembly GCF_964194415.1. Lineage (NCBI taxonomy): Eukaryota > Metazoa > Chordata > Lepidosauria > Squamata > Viperidae > Vipera > Vipera berus. Next base: position 29,818,354 of record NC_138208.1, read on the forward strand.
GACTGTCACAGATCTGTTCTCTAAGCAAGTACATTTCATTCCTTGCCAAAAAATCCCGACTGCAAAAGCATTAGCAAAACTTTTCATACAGCATATTTACAGATTGCACGGGGCACCACAATGCATCATATCTAATAGAGGGGTGCAATTTACGTCAGCATTTTGGAAAGAATTTTTATCCCTTTTAGGAACCAACCAAGGACTGTCATCTAGTCATCATCCTCAGTCGGACAGATCGGCTGAACGATTGAACTCAGTACTTGAACAATATTTAAGATGCTTTCTTAATTTCCAGCAGTCAAATTGGATGGACCTACTGCCTTTTCCAGAAGTAGCATATAATAATGCAGTCCACTCTAGCACATGTTACACTCCTTTTCAAGTAGCTATGGGTCAGAGCTTTAACCCAATACCAGAACTAACCCCAAAGGAACCGGTCATTCCCGAGCTGAAGGAATGGATTGCTCAATTACAAAACACCTGGCCAATAGTTCAGGAAGCATTACAAGCAGCTAGAAAAGCATACGAGACACAGGCAGAGAAAAAAAGAACCGATCCCGCACCTTTCAGGGTAGGAGAGATGGTTTATTTATCCACAAAATACCTCAAATCACTCCAACACTGTAAGAAACTAGGTCCAAAATATATTGGTCCTTTTCCAATTAAAAGGATCATAAACCCAGTGGCAGTCGAATTAGAACTACCTGAAACCCTTAGACGGATACACCCAACCTTTCACTGCAGTCTAATAAAGAGAGAACAACAATCACCCCTACGAACAAGAACCCCCACCACCACCCCCAATCATGGTGGAGGGAGAACAACATTTTGAGGTGAAAGAAATCTTGGATTCCAGGAAACACCACGGAAAGATCCAATATTTAGTGGCATGGAAACACCTCCCTTCCTTGGAAAATGAGTGGGTTAATAAACACCACATTAGAGCACCAAAGTTGCTCAAGAGATTTCATACAGAATATCCAAACAAACCGGGTTAACATTTATATATTTTTTTCTCTCTTTTCTTCTTCCCGCAGATGGACCTATCCTTCTTTTGAAAGGAGAGCAGATTGTCAGAATCCATTGATATAACATTCATAAATGTATGGTTAAAATATTGTGCCTACCGGGATTCTGCCATACTGGTAGAAGGAGGGGGGTTGTTTATTCAGTCTATCTGTAGCTGCTTTCAAAGAACCTTTGATCTGGGCAAACAAAGGGGGGGGAAGTGATCTGTCTGTTGGGGCTGTAGGAAGAAGGCAATCAACAAAGGAATGCACAAAGTTCCTTTCTTCCCACGGAAGGACCTGACAACCAAATTGATGGGATCCTAACCAAATGGAGTTTTGGGGGGAGTGGGTTGAACCGGGAATGCTTATATAGATTTGAAATGTGACTCAAGACTAGATCCTGTCTCATATCTCCACAACCAATCTTATTCTTAGTAAAAAAAAATTCCTTTTGGACAACTCAGCTCCAAGAGTCCTTATTTCCTAAGATGTGAATTGGGGTGGGTCCTGACAAAGTGTCTAGGAGATATCTAAAGGCAAGAATCTGACAGTCTTCTTGATGCTGCTCAGCAGTGCTTTTTTTGTCATAGAACACACTGGAACAAAGTTTCAGCATCTTTTTTTTTGATGGATTTTCCAAGATTTAAAAGTAACTTTTGAAATTTTGATGTTTGGTCCACATGGACTTGAATCACCCTGTTGAGCATAGCAGGTTGGTGGCAAAATCATTAAAACAGTACATGCAGACTGCTTGTGTGTTGAGTCCAATGCATGTGTACTTCGTCTGCGCTGGTTGTGATGGCGCTGCTCAGCTTGTGGCACTGCTCGGCTTGTGATTGTTCATGTGGTTGTGTGCTGAGTGCTTACTGCAGGTGGTGATTGTTATGTTTCATTACACAACTGACATGTGTGCATGTGTGTACAGTGATTGACTCCATGTGAAAGGTAAATAATTTCTTTATTTTAAAAAATCATTGGTGAATTGAAAATCTTTAAATTTTTTAGTGTAAAAGTGTGACCTCAAATTTAAAAAGGGAAAAAAATACTAATTACTTCTCAATCACCAGTCCTACTAAGAACTGGATATATAATTGTTTAAATAAAGGATTAACAAGATGTGAGTTCGCACCTTTTTTCTTACAAAACATACTGCTCAGTCTCTACAAGAAATTGTCCATCCAGGACAATTGGCACGTAAAATAAGATAAGATAATCTCTCTGCCAATTCTAATAATAGAACTGCAATTAAAAAACAATGTCATCCCATAATTATTCACTTGTTTGGGGGAAATTTTAAAAGTAATATATTGTTTGAAATATAATGAGGTGAAGAGGTAGGGCAAGATAGATACTGTAATCATCGTAGCAGTGTTATTTGGGACTGTATTATTTATGGGAGGGGAAAACAGTGCCAGGAATATCTTCATGGCCATATTAAAATGCTTGCTTTCTGTTCCTGAATCAGAAGAACATTTTATACACATAAATTGGGTTGCTCCACAGGATTCCTTTACTGTACCTTAACAAGAAGGCCAAGGTACCGTTATTGCCAAACACAATTTTAGGAAATGATAGATTCCCTGCCATTCTATTCCCTCCCACACACATCCACAATTGGTGGGAAAACTACCAATTGTTGCCCTAAATGAGTGGCACAGCAGGATTTGTGTAGATAAGCAGGCTGTTTAGAAAATTTTCAGGCACCCGTGCTGTCTTCTGCCTTTCTCATTTTCCCCAGTGTCAGCACTGCAAAGTTGCCAATAAAGCTGCAACCTTGAAACAGGTATGGGAGGAGAATGAAGGGAATGTGTGTTTTGGAACTCTGCAGCCACCAGCAAGCAGAATAAAGCAGCTGAATAAAAGAAGGCATTTTTCCTTCAAAAGGACTGAACAACCCAAAGGAAAAGAAATACAGGGCACACCAAGGGAAAGAGCAGTTATAAAAGCACACCATGGAAAGTGGATGCAAGTATTCTACATGTTGGCCAAAGAGAAAGAAAGCAGAAGAAATTCCAAGATGAATTAAGGCAGAACAGTGTAAGAAATCATTGCATTACTTTAGTGTGTAATATTGTGGTAATAATAATAAAGTAATTGTAATGTTATAGTAATAAGAATTAATGTAGTAATATAGAAATAATGGCAATAAGAAAATATAGAGTGGAAACAATAGAGAAAAAATCATATATAGACTTGTAGGTTTCATCTCACCTTTGTATCTTGTTCCCCCCGCCCGAATAAAACATTTCCTTAATAGGGATATATTTTAAAATACCACCTATCAAGAGTCCAGTGCATTTGTGATTCTTTTGAGTCTGGGTATATCTTTTTTGTTTTTTTAAAAAAGTGTGACAGTTGTCCAGTTATATTAATTGAATATCAATTTTCTTAAAGAGGATGTACAACCCACAAGCCAATTTAGTTCCTGTTCAATGGTTTAATCAGATTCATGAAAGGGATGAAGGAAAAGTGCTAATTATCTATCCTGGTTATCCAGTGATGTTCACCTTACACCACTGAAAAGGATCCATTCTTCACCAAGACAACCTAAAAGCAGACATTTGTCAAGACACCTACTGTCAACGCTGCTAACATCAAATGTTATTGCTTGACAAGAGATGAAGAAGTAGCTGTTTCATATGTTAAACTTGTGTGTTTAACATATGAAACAGCTGGCAAGGAAAGAGTTTCAGCAATCCTCCCAGCTGGGAACTAGATCCAAACAACCAGGAGAATTTGTCTGGTCATCAGAGTGCATTAACCCCAGCAAAGACTCCAGGAGTGTCGGAGCAGCCAGGGCAGCTGAGATTGAATACTCAGGTGAATGGAAAATCTTGTCTGCAGATCAGACTGCTTGCCAGACCCATGAGTCCCCTGCCAAGCCCTCCAGACCCATAGAGACAGAGGACCCCAGCCTGGGGCCTCTGCAGCAATGGGAGTTTGGAGAGCCCCCCCAAGTGAAAGGCCAAAAACCTCTGAGCTTACCCCAGCTAATAGAAGCCTTGCAACAGCTGGGGGTGGTGCAGAAGCCTGGAGATCAGGAGCTGGTGGGAGGACAACAGCAAGGGTGGCAGCAGCAGGACCCAAACGTGCAACCCCTGAATGTACAGTAGGACCAGAGGGGCCAGCAGCAGGGGGGGGCCTGGCAGCCATTAAATCAGCAACCAGAGTGGGGCCAGCAGCCACTGGAGACACAACAACAGAAGTGGGGGCCCTGGCAGCCAGTGAATCAACAACCAGGAGGGGGCCAGCAGCAGTGGGGGGCCTAGAAACGATTGATCCAACAACTAGGGTGGGACCAGCACCAATGGGGGCCCAAGCAATGATGAGCCCACCCTTCAGAGCAACCTTCAATGGGGACCCAGAGAAACTGATTTTTCCCCCTCAACCAAGTATGCTCTCACTTGAATCGCTGGGGTCACTCTTACCTAGAGCCGGGTGCAATGGTCGATGTGATTGCATCCAACCTAGAGGGAGAAGCATCTGAATGGTTGAACAATTTATATAAGGAGCAGGCCCCTGAATTGGAGGACCCCCACCATTTCCTCCTGGGGTTGAGGGAAAGATTTGAGGACCCATCCATTGCCCTCAAAGCAGAAGAACAAATCCATAAGATAAAGCAAGCTGGCCAGCCTGTCCTAGAGTACATGTGGGAGTTTTGAAAGATGGCAGGTCGGATAGAAAGATGGCCTGAGCAATCAATGATTCATTTTTTTAGAGAAGGGTTAGACAACCACCTTCCTCAGGCATGTATCTACCGAGCTGTACCCGACCAGCTGCATGAATGGTACCAGGCAGCGGTGAAATTAGATGTCCAGCTCGCCCGCTATAAAAAGCCTCCCCCACCAAAAGCTGCACCAAAACCAGGATCCAGATGGCTACCACCACCCCAACAAACCAAAAGCCAATTCCTAACTTGTGTTTTGTTTACATTACAGGATCTGTCCTTTTTCTAAGGGGGGGGGGCGGATGTCAACGCTGCTAACATCAAATGTTATTGCTTGACAAGAGATGAAGAAGTAGCTATTTCATATGTTAAACTTGTGTATTGCTTTAGTTTAAAGTTGGGAGGAGGGAAGAGTAGGAATGCACCTTCAAGGCCATTTCTCTCACTAAGAAGATAAGGCTTTGCCGGTTCTTCTAACAGAAGGGAAACTGATTCTTCAATCTAATTGGAGAATATGATTAATGACAAAATTAGAAAGATGGAGAATTGTGTTTTAATATATTGTGCAAGGGGCGGAGATTTCAGATTCCAGCTTCTTTCAAGCAAGCATTTGCCGGTGTATTAGGCTAATAAAGGACTTTTAAGGTAAACAATGCCTCAGAGTCACTTGAAAAGCCCATACGTTGGAAACTTGACACCTCAAGCAAATACACCCAATTTTTCACTGCAGCTTGTTGAAAAGAGAACAACAGTCACCCTTATGGCAAAAAATCCCCCCTCCACCATCTCCAATCATGAAGGAGAACAACACTTTGAGATAAAAGAAATCTTAGATTCTAGGAAGTATCATGGGGCAACTCAATACCTAGTAGCCTGGAAACACCTTCCCTCCTCACAAAATGAGTGGGTCCTCAAATGTCATGTCAGAGCACCCAAACTATAAAAAGACCTCCCCCTAAGAAAGCACCTGGACCCCTCATGGTAGCAGGTCAGACCCATTATGAAGTGAAAGGTATTCTTGACTCTAGAATCTTTAAGGGAAAATTGCAATACCTAGTACAATGGAAGGGATATCCATTGTCTGAAGCCATTTGGGTGAAATCTACTGATGTGAAAGCTGACAGACGTATCAAGAGGTTTTATGAGAAACACCCTAACAAACAAAAAACCAGTTGCTAACTTGTATTTTGTTTACATTACAGGATCTGTCCTTTTTCTAAGGGGGGCTGGATGTCAACGCTGCTAACATCAAATGTTATTGCTTGACAAGAGATGAAGAAGTAGCTTTTTCATATGTTAAACTTGTGTGTTGCTTTAAGACTAGTGTATTGCTTTAGTTTAAGGTTAGGAGGGGGGATGAGTAGGAATGCACCTTCAAGGCCATTTCTCTCACTAAGAAGATAAGGCTTTGGTGGGTCTTCAAACGGAAGGGAAACTGATTCTTTAAATTAATTGGAGAATATGATTAATGACAAAATTAGTAAGGTGGAGAATTGTGTTTTAATATATTGTGCAAGGGGCGGAGTTTTCAGATTCCAGCTTCCTTCAAGCAAGCATTTGCCGGTGTATTAGGCTAATAAAGGACTTTTAAGGTAAACAATGCCTCAGAGTCACTTGAAAAGCCCATACATCAAAACCTTGACACCTACTCTGTATCATGTGGCTTACACCCATTAGAAATGAAACAATCTGTCAGAATCCATTTATATTTCATTTCTAACTATCTCCCCTGTGCAAAAACCCAATCTCAACTTCCTCTGGATTCTGCCATTCCCAAGGGGGAGAGGAAACAGGCATGGGGCTTTATTGCTTTCCCTTTCTCCATTAAATGTAACCTTTTGTTTATTCTGTCTGTCTGCTATCCATTACAATGTAACCAATTGCTTCTTGGAAGAATTACAACCCTCCAGGATCTGGTTTGTTTCTCCAAAGGAAGTGTGAGGAGCTGTGGAAATGATCATGCTGCAAACAGATTGTTATCTTTCTTTTCCCACAATGGACTTACCATCTGGATATTGGCTGATCTGAAACTCACCAAATGAACTGTGGGGTGGAGTTTGTTTGGAGGCACTTTAAAGTTATTGATATGTAAGGGAATGCCTAGAGATCTAGTCTATTATGCCTGCTATCTCCTATTTGTTAGTAAAAGATCCTGCTTGGAAAACCCTGTCTCCAAAAGTGCTGCTTTCTTAAGAAGTGAGAAGAGGTGGGTTCTGACACAATCTAGGCAATCAAGAAACACATATGGCTGGTTCTTTCTTATTCTATAGTAGATTTGAAGCCCTAGAACACCGTTCAAGAGCGTTCTCTGAGCCTGGGAGTTTCCGGTGACGTAGCTGAAGGATAGACCCGGGGGAAAGATTCTCCTCTCCCTGGTTCCGATCTTCGCCTGCCGGTGGGTCCATTTGTGTCGCGGAACAATTAACAGTCCGACCAGAGGTGGATGGACCATGGTTCATCTGCATGGTCAATATCAAAGAAAGAAATCCAAGGCATATTCTATAGTTAAAACTTTTAATGAGAAAACAAAAAAACCTAGACTGCCCACATTCTTCCATCAGGCAGAAGGAGAAAAAGAAACAGAAACTGTGAACTTTTTCAGGCCTGCGCACAAAACAGCCCAAAACCAAAACATTGGCTGGACATAGCTGGAGTCACTATGGTTACAAGACAAGATAAGGTGCAGAGCAGAAAGAGATGTACAATTAGGAATGAGCAAAGCTGGCAAAACTAAAAAAACACGCAGTGACATCCCCTTCTTTTGTCAGCAAAGCAGAAAATCAGATAAGGCACATCTTCTTGCGCAGGTACTCGTGTTGGGCTGCAGGAAGTGGCCTGTTCAGCATATCAGCAATTTGGTCATGTGTAGGCACATACTGCAATTTGACAAAACCTTGTTTAACTGCTTGTCCTATATTTTGGCAATGGATGTCAATGTGTCTAGACCTGGAACCTGTAAAGCGATTCTCAGATATATAGACCACAGATTCATTGTCCTCCATCACAGTGACTGGTCGAATTGGAGGTGTCCAGATATCTGTGACTAAAGCATCAAACCACGTTAGAGAATTACATGCATCTGAAACACAAGCATACTCAGCTTCTGTAGAGGAACAAGAAACAAAATTATGTTTACGCACATGCCAGTAAACAAGACATCAATTCAAAAACATCATATAACCTGAAGTGCTTTTACGTGATTTCTTATCACTTGCCCAATCTGAATCTGCATAACAACATAACTCTGCATAGTCAGTATGTGTGGGTTCTAACAACAACTTCATGTCTTTGGTGTGTTTTAGATATCTCAATAATTTCTTAACACATGTCCAATGAAACTGTTTTGCCTTGCCTACGTGTCGTGATAGGAGATTAACACTAAGTGCAATGTCAGATCTAGTCCAACTACTAATATATAGCAGCGACCCAATGACTGAGCGATAAAGTGTTTGATCCTCGAACTCAGGACTTGGTTCATGTGTCAAGTTGTGAAAGTCAGTTTGCATGGGTATACTCACATGTTTAGCATCCTTCATGTTGCAGTGATGCAATAGTTGTTCAATTTTATCTTCCTGTGTAAGACTAAACCCCTTCTGAGTTTTGGTAACTTGAACACCTAAATAAGTGTTAATATGTCCTAAAGACCTCAATGTGAAAAACTGTTGTAAAGCGTTAGCAAAACATTCACTCATCTGCTTATTTGGACCAATATAAACAATATCATCAACATAAACAAGAATTATCTCATACCTATTATCAGATCTTTTAGTAAACACGCATTCATCTGTTTCGGACTTAATAAAGCCCATTGAATTTAGTTTGTCAGAAAGACATAAATACCACATTAAACCAGACTGTTTCAGACCATAAAGACTTTTGTGAAGAAACCAAGTATCCCCTTCTTGCTGTCTGAAACCTGGAGGACCTTTGACATAAATTTCTTCATCAAGATCAGCGTGTAGATAAGCTGTTTCAACATCAAACTGGAAAACTTCTAGACCAAGGATAGCTGCAGTGGCTAAGGCGATTTTCACACTCTCCGTCCGCACTGTGGGTGAATAGGTATTTGTATAGTCCTCAGGATAATGTTGAGCGAAACCCTGGGCTACAAGTCTGGCCTTGTACAGCGATTCACCATTCGGCTTCTTTTTAATTCTGTAGACCCATCGAGTGCCAATAACTTTCTTGTTTGCTGGAGGGCTTTCAGGCGTAAACACCTGAAGTTTCTTTAGACTGTCCATTTCAGCCTGCATTGCCTCAAACCATTTATCTTGCTCTGCTTCAGAAAGATGTTTGATTTGTGTGAACGTCTCAGGAGGAAGTGTAACATTACAAATCAAAGGTAAAGGTGCTTTGGTTACTTGCCATGAATACCGTTTTGGTGGAATTCCCTTTGTGGTCCTCTTGGAACGTCTCGGAACAACTGTCCATTCTTCTTCCATTTCGTCCTCGTCTTCATTGCCAGCAGCATCGGTGGCTTGCAAAGACGGAACAGTGGGTTGAGAAGAACTCGTGGAAGGAACATTCGCCTGTGCATCTTGACCATCAGGCTGCGTGGCATCAGCAGCATCATCTCTAGGAAAATAAACTCCAGGATCGTTAGAATGAATCCTGGACCAGTCAGCATCTTCCTCAAAAATAGCAGATTGTGAAATGACTACGACATGATGAGAGTCAATGTATTTGCTCCATTTTGAATTATTATCAATGCCCATAAATCTCATCCTTTTTGCTGCAGGACCCCCTTTCTTTCTTTGGGCTAAAGGAATATTGACCATAGCATAGGAACCAAAAATATGGAGACATGAGAGGTCAGGCTTGTGTCCATATAACATGAAATAAGGGGTCTGATTTATCACACTACTCCAAGTGCGGTTGATGATATGGTTAGCATATTTGATAGCCTCACCCCAGTATGGAAGACTGAGGTTAGCATCTTCAAGAAGGCAACGCATCATGGTTTGCAGAACTCCATTTCTGTGTTCTGCCACTCCATTCTGAGCTGGAGTGTAAGGAGCTGAGGTCTGGTTTAGTATCCCACTCTTACGCATCCAGTCCTGGAAACGCTGAGACATGAATTCAGCACCACGATCACTCTGAATTCTGGCAATGCTGACTTCGAATTGGGTATAGACAAGATTGGCAAAGTCTTTAAAGATCTGAAAGGTCTCAGATTTTTCTCTCATAGGAAATACATAACCATATCTAGAGTAATTATCAACAATTGTCAAGAAATATCTTTTACCACCAAGTGTTGGTGCAAAAGGACCCACTATGTCAGTGTGTACCAAATCAAAAATGCGTGTTGACAGGCGTGTAGCGCGTTTTGGAATTGCTGCTGCTTTAGATTTGGCTTTCTTGCAGACAGCACAGTCCAAGAACACCTTACACCCCTTTAGATCCAAACTTCTTGCGAACTCTGGCATCTTCTTCAGAACACGGAAACTGGCATGACCCAATCTTCTATGCCACTTATGGATAAACCTGGAATGCAAAGGTTTACCTGTTAGTGAATTCTCAACATTAGCATTTTTATTAGGAACCTCAGGCTTGCTGTGAGCAACCTGTGTCTTATTTGTCCTTTTATTGGCTTCAGCAGCCTTTAGAGTAGCAACAGGATCTCTTTCTGGGACATCTCTCACTGGGCCTGTGCTCTCCCTTTTTGGAGCTTGTATACTTGCCTGCTCTTGCGGCTTAGACTTGGGTTTTAAGTAATAAACACCACCAATCAACATGGTTTCAGCAACAATATCTCCATCTTTAACTACATAACTTGCTTTTTCGAGATGGTGTACCTGGAATTTTGACACCCTAGACAAGTGACTCTGACTAAGCAAACTACAGTTAGCTGATGGTACGTAGTAAACATCGGGAATGAATGCACCGAGCTCTTCAATGTAGACAGTTCCTTTTCCCATGACCTGAACAGGATGATTTGAAAAAGAGTACAGTTCACGAAGTTCAGGTTCAGGCTCGTGCATCTCTGTGTAAAGCTCTTTTCTGTAGGTAACATGTAATGCTGCTCCGCTGTCCAAAGTCCAAAGTAGGCATCTGTTGTACTCTGGTTGAGGCTGTGGATCGTTGGTTACAACCAATGTGGCAAGTGGAGCTTGAGGATCACGCCTGGGACCACGACCACGACCTTGTTGTTCGCCTCTACCTCTGCTCCTCTGGAATCTGTTCCTCTGGGCTGGTACATGGCGGGCGCTGGAAACCGTTGGGGACAATCCCGGGTGGCATGTCCCACACGATTGCAGATGTAGCATCTTGGCATCCTTGGAACGTAGGCCCTTCCACGGAAGGAACGCCTCGCTGAAGCTTTTGATGCAGGTGGTTTCCTTAAATGTGGCGCGGCTTGCATAAGTGCCTCTTCTTCGGTTAAAATTCTGCATACATGATCCACTGTGCATTGAGCAATAGGCACTTGATTAATCTTAGAAATAGCATCTTTCCAGTCATAATTCAAAGAGTTAATGATAATGCTGATCATTTGAAAGTCATCAATAGGATAGCCTCTTTCACCCAGTTCTTTTCTTATTCCTTTCATTTTAGTTAAGTGTTCTCCAATATGTTCACCAGGTTTTAATCTAGAACCATGGAACTCAGACAAAAGCAAACATGTAGACTCAATGGACGTAGGCTGGTAACATGCCTCTAATTGAGCCCAAATTTGTTGGGCAGTTGCATCTTGTGAAAATGTGAGCTGCAATTCAGTGTCCATAGACATCAATAACATTGTGCATGCTCTATTATTCAAGTCCTTTATGTCAGGAGGCCATGGCTGGGCAGGAGGATTAAACACCATCACATGGGTACCTTCTCTACGAAGCAAAAGTCCAACTTCACTGACCCATGCCCTGTAATTCTGTCCTGACCGCTTCAGTTTTGAATCACCAGCCAGTGGTACAATAGAGGGTGCCTGTTGATGAACATGCAATTGGGGTACTGGCTGTGCAGGTTGTACAATTGGGACTTGGCATGCAGGGGGCACCAGTGGTGCCTGTGCCAGGGCCTATGGCAGTTGCACTGAAGCTGCTACAGATACTGGTGCTGGGGGTGGCTGTACTTGAGCTGCAATGCCACCCTGGCCAGCAGAAGATGCTGGTGCTTGAGCTGCTACATTAAGTTGGCCTGCAATCAGCACTGGCCTTTGTATTTGAGGAACCAGTGGAGGCTGCACTTGGTGTGAAGGCTGCTGTGCTCCATCTGAGACAGGACTTTTAATAGTAGCAGTATTAATAGGCATTCTAGCTGAAGCTCCCAATGAATGAGGAGGTGTGGCAGCTTGGAGCGATGCCTGCTGAAGGGATATCTGTGAAACTGCATTCTGCATTCTTTGAAATGCACCTTGTAAAACAGATTCACAATCAGATGGTGCTATAACATTGGATTCAGGCACCATTGTATCCTCATGTGTCATTTGACACAGAAGACGGTCAGGCTCCCATTCGTCTGACACAAGATTCCACTGTGGACGTGCCTCTGTCTTTGAGGAAGAAGGCAAAATGGTGATCCCTTGTGGGTGTGGCTTTGCTTGTGAAGAGGGAGGCAAAATGTCCGATTCTGAAACCTGAATGCCAGCAGAGGCTCTCCCATGCTTTTCATACCATGCTGCACACAACTTTGCGTTTAGCAGATCCTTCTCTAAAATTTCAATTTGTTCATAATAACTTTGCAAAGTCTTCTCCTGCACATTTTGCCCAGGGCTTGGAGGATAATGGTTCACCTCCTTCCCTAGTGAAGCCTTAGGTCTAGCACCAAACCTCTCATAATCAGCCTGATCCCCATGAGCAGAAGTTACAACTGGGGCATCAGCTTGAGAGTCTGTAAAAACAGAAAACAGTGAAACTGACCTTGGCTCAGAGGCTGCTTCTCCAAGACGTGTAGCCAATGCCAACGGAGTCTGTAAACTTGAAGGAAGATCTCTCTGTGGAACGGCTGCCTCCTCCTTAGCAAACAGATAACCGGCCTTCTTCTTTCTCCTTTTACTTGGCATATTTGCAATTAATCACAGCCGCCTCAGTGCCGGACTAACTGCCTAGCTAATTGCCTATCAATAAATCTTGAAAATAAAAATAAACCATCCTCTGCTACCAAATGTCGCGGAACAATTAACAGTCCGACCAGAGGTGGATGGACCGTGGTTCATCTGCATGGTCAATATCAAAGAAAGAAATCCAAGGCATATTCTATAGTTAAAACTTTTAATGAGAAAACAAAAAAACCTAGACTGCCCACATTCTTCCATCAGGCAGAAGGAGAAAGCAAAACTGAAACTGTGAACTTTTTCAGGCCTGCGCACAAAACAGCCCAAAACCAAAACATTGGCTGGACATAGCTGGAGTCACTATGGTTACAAAACAAGATAAGGTGCAGAGCAGAAAGAGATGTACAATTAGGAATGAGCAAAGCTGGCAAAACTAAAAAAACACGCAGTGAACTGCCCTGGAGAGGTGGCTACCAAGGGGTGAAGATTTCACAACCACGGTCCAGTGGTAGCTGGCTCGCTGGAGCCAAAAGAGCCCTGGGAATCAGCAGAAGAAAGGCAGACTGCATTTATGTGGTCCACCATTACCAGCTGATCATTGGAGACAAAGAAAAAGTTTAGAGTTATAGCAAACAGCTGAGTTGGGTGAGAATACCTTTTCTTTTCTCACTGGAAATGGACCTTTGTTTGGCAAATAGCTCTTCCACAGTTGAAGAGCGAAGCCTTTTACTTTCAGGGAGGGGTGGAACTTTCTTACCCTTCCCCCCTTCTTGAACTCAAGTGGTGGTTTAAGCTTTTGGCAAATCAAATACTTTCTATACTTTAAAGTTGTCTGAAGCTCAAGATAAATTTGGGAAGCTCCTGCTTTTATAGAGATTTTTTTATTCTATTTCCTGTTGAAAAAATTACTGCAATCTTTACTTTTAAACTTTTTACTTTTGATCATTTTTTTCTTTCCTTTAAACGTGCTGAGAGTGGATACTTTGTAGCTACTTAGTGCCATCTTGTGGTTACATTGAGAACTATGTTTATTTCCCCTTGACTGGAGCCTATTCAGATTAGAACTTTGGCTGCATGCCCAGACATTCCTTACTTCAGAGTCCTTCAAATTTGCTGGAGAAAAGATTTTTTTTCTTTCTCTCTTCTTTTTGGCTTACTTGGCTTTATAAGACAGACTATATTTCTAAATAAATAGTACTTGGAGCCACCTGCCTCCCTGATTATAAACACTTTATATTTGGAACTATAATAAGCTGTCCTAGAAGAATTGAAAAACTAAGAAACTTTCCAGAATAGAATCTTGGTGGATCATAATTTTGACATTTTTCTTTTTTTCTTTTTCTCCTTCCTTTTTTTTGGGGGGGGGGGAGAGCATTTTTTCCTTTTGTCTTTTTCCCCCTTTTTCCCCCACCCCGGTTGCTATGTTTATTTTCTTTTTTTCTTTTTCTTTTTAACTATTTTTATGGATTTCCCCTCCTAATTAATAGGAGCCTATTGGATTATAAAAGCTGGCCATTTGGCCACCTGGTGGATTATAATATAAGAACTAAAGACAAAGATGAGCGCTCCAAAACTATCCAAACTTGGGAAACATATGCTTCTAAGAAGAATAAAGAAATGAAGCGATTACACTTAAAGCTGAGAGAAGAATTTTAAAAATTGGAACTAGAGCTACAAACAGACCCACAAAAGAAAGTTCTTATGAAAGAAATGGACATAATAAAGCATAAATTAAGTTTGGCTGAGATGGAAACAATGGTCCAACAGATTAAATGGACTAAACAGAACTTTTTTGAAAATGCTAATAAGCCGGGGAGATGGTTAGCATATAGATTGAAGAAAGAAAAGGAAAAAAGAATGATAAACAAGCTACAAGATTTAAAAGGAGAATTACACTTCCAAAATGATACAATGAAAGAAAATGATCAAAGATTACTACAAGACACTTTATAAGGCAGAGGAAGTTCTTAAAGAAAAAAAATACAGTTGTATTTTAAAAAAGCAGGTTTGCCAAAAATTCCAGAGAATATCCAAAATACATTAAATGGAAAAATATCAATGATGGAGACAATAGAAGCTATAAAAAGGCAAAAAAGAGATAAGACTCAAGGCCCAGATGGACTTCCTGCAGAATTTTATATAGCATTACAAGATGTATTAAGTTTGACTTTGAAAGAACTGTGTAATGAAATACTTCTGGAGACTAAAATACCAAAGTCGTGGATGGAAGTTAATATTACCTTAATACCTAAAGAAGATACTGACCTTACACAAATAAAAAACTATAGACCAATGTCGCTATTAAACGTGGATTATAAAATCTTTGCTTCAATAATGGCAGAAAGAACTAAGAAATTTTTGACTGAATTTATACATACAAATCAAAATGGCTTTCTACCTAAAAGACAGATAAAAAATAATTTAAGAATGATTTTGGATGTTTAAGAGTATTATGAACACCACCCAGGGAAACAAATGGCACTAATATTTCTTGATGTGCAAAAAACTTTTGATAATCTAAACTGGCAATTTATGTTCCAGCAATTGGTGGAAATGGACTTTGGGAAAAACTTTATAAATGCAATTCAAACAATCTATCATAAACAAATGGCTAGAATAATTTTATTTTTTTTTAATTTATTTTATTTTAATTCCATTTATATCCCGCCCTTCTCCGAAGACTCAGGGTGGCTTACAAGCTTAGCAGTAGCCTTCATTCTATGTATATGCCTGCTTATTAGGGCTTTCACACACACCCCAAGCGGCATTATTACAAAGTCAGCTTAATTGCCCCCAACAATCTGGGTCCTCATGGACCCAATGGAGATTATACAGGAAACATTGACATCAAAAAAGGTACAAGACAGGGATGTCCATTATCCCCATTGTTACTTATACTAATATTGGAAGTATTGACTAGAAATATTAGACAGGATATAGAATTCAAAGGATTGAAGATAAAAGATCAAGAATATAAATTACAAGCCTTTGTGGATGATTTGGTTTCTGTCTTGGAGGAGCCACTTGAAACAACTACTGAATTATTGGAGAAAATAGAAAAGTTTGGAGAAGTGGCAGGCTTGAAAATAAATAGAGAGAAGACTAAAGTATTAACAAAGAATTTAACAAATAAACAAAAACGTCAACTTATAAAAAAGACAAATCTGCAAGTAACTAAAAAAGTTAAATACCTAGGAATCTATTTAACAGCAAGATGTGTAATATTAAAAGAAGATAGCTATGAAAGACTGCTAAAACAAATAAAACTGGATTCGGAAAAGTGGAAAAATCTTCAACTGTCACTGTTAGGAAGAATAGCTACAGTGAAAATGAATATTTTACTGAAAATACTCTTCTTATTTCAAATGATTCCTGTAAAATTGGGAAAGGTCTTTTTTGATAAGCTAAATACAATAATACTGAGATTTATTTGGCAAGGGAAAAAACCACAAATTAAAGTGTAAATGTTACAAGAAGCTAAAGATAGTGGTGGATTTGGACTCCCGAATTGGAGACTATATTATCAAGCAGCTATTCTATCATGGCTTAAAGAATGGATAACGCTGAGAAATAAAACTATTGTATCTTGAGGGACATGACCTACAAATTGGTTGGCAAGCCTTCCTATGGTATGGGAAGAATAAAACACACAGATACTTTCAAAGACACCTTATAAGGAATGTAGTTCTTTTAGAATGGGAAAGAATAAAGAAGAAAATCTATACTAAGCTACTGAATGGCTTTCAACAATGGAGGCTTTTGCTTACCCAAATTTAATTAACTATGACAAAGTCATGACTTATAAAGATATCTTGGATAATGAAGGGAAATTGAAAGATAGACAAGATTTACAATGACAAGGTATTGATTTAGCATGGTGGCCATATTTGCAAATTTGAACAAGATATGAAAAAGATCTAAAGACAATGGGATTCTATAAAGAACAGACAGAATTCGATTGAACATACTGTAATTAAAAACAGATGAAACGTTGATTAGGAAACTCTATAGATTTCTGCTAACTTTAAAGATGGAAGAAGAACAAGTAAAAGAAACAATGATAACATGGGCAAAAAACTTTAGATATTCTATAGACTTGGAAGACTGGCAGAAACTATGGGATAGAAATATCAGATTAACTAAAGCAGTCCCATATAAAGAAAACTTGTATAAAATGTTTTATAGATGGCATATGACACCAATAAGATTAGTGAAAATGTTTAAAAACACTTTGAATAATTGCTGGAAATGCAAACAAAGGACAGGTACTTACTATCATATCTGGTGGACATGCCCTAAAGCAAAAATGTTTTGGGTTAAGATACATACATAGTTGGAAAAGATGACTAAAAGACAGATAGAATTTAAGCCAGAATTGCTTTTGTTAGGAATATTAGGATCTAATTATGAGAAGGAGAATGAATATTTAATACTGCATGTACTGACAGCAGCAAGAATAGCATTTGATGAAAATTTGGTAAAACAAATTAGAGATCAAGGTCAAGCACATATAAAAAGGATATATAATGCATTGATAGAAATTGATTCAGAAACGGAACTTGTCAAAGACTGTATGATAAAGTGGGCTCAGAATTTTCAAGAAGTTATAACAATGGATACTTGGGAAAAGATCTGGGTTAGAAATGTAAAATTTACACAAGCCCAAAATTTAAGAGAGAATTTTTATAAAATGTTTTATAGGTGGCACCTAGACCCTAAAAAATTAGCAAGTATGCATCCGAATTGCCAGCCCAAATGTTGGAGGTGTGGTTGTGAGGATGCAACGTATTTTCATATATGGTGGACTTGTAAAAAGGTTAAAGCTTTTTGGATTAAAATTTGGTGGAATATGCAAAAGATATTTAAGAAAAGGATAAAGTTTTCTCCGCAATTGTTTTTATTGGGTATTATTACAGATACTACTGTTATAGATGTTAAGTTGATGTTGAATTTAATTACAGCAGCGAGACTTTTAGTAGCTCAATATTGGAAGAAGGAAGAACTGCCGACTATAGAAGAATGGACTTTAAAAGTTTCTAACTTGGCGGAAATGGCAAAGATTTCAGCGTATTTGAAAGACCAATCGCAACAGAGATACATTGTGGAATGGAGGAGATGGATTGAATATATTCAAAATAAATATGGGACTAAAAAGTTTCATTTAGCATTTGAATAAGTAGTGGATTTATATGATGTATAATTAGTTAATAGTTATTTTATTAATAATTTGACGATGGAGAGTTAAAGTGTGATAGAACTTAATGTTTTATTGTTGTTAGCATATTTTAGATTATATTTGTTTGTATTTTTATACCCTGTATTCAGCTCTGAGAAGTCGTGGAGGGGGGATGGGAGGGGAGGGAGGGCTTGGGGAGAGGGGAGGGGGAGGAGGGGGGCTTTTTTTGTATTTAAAAATGTATTGAAAAACTTTTCAATAAAAAAAAAGAATAGCATTTGTCCAATACTGGAAAAACAAAAAATTACCAACTGAAGAGGTTTTAATTAAGAAAATCTTAGAATGTGCAGAAATGGATAGACTGATGTTAGAGATTAAAGAGAAAGAAGATTCAGTTTATTATAGAACATGGGATAATTTTTACCAATGATTAGGAAAACGAACTAGTGAGAAATGAATGTGATATGTTATTTTGAATATATATTAGTAAGAAGAATGACATGTATTGATTAACTGATATTGTTTTTGATTATTGTTTATTACATTTTCTACAGTCATCTATCACTATATTAACTATTGTTAATTGAACATATGTATCCAGACAGCTGAAGTCTTTAAAAGTCAGCAGAATTGCCTGTAGCTTCCTGTACTGGACTGAGATCTAGCAATGTTGACCCAGAATCATCTTTACAAGTAGTCCTCAACCTATGATTACAACTGAGTCCCAAATTTGCATTATTAAGCAAGACTGTTGTTAAATGAGTTTTGCCCAATTTTACGACTTCTCTTGCCACAGTTGTTAAGTGAATCACTTCAGTTATTAAGTTAGTAATATGGTTGTTAAGTGAATCTGGTTCCTCATTGACTTTGCTTGTTAGAAAGTCACAAAAGGTGATTCACATGACTCTGGGACACTGTAACCATCAGAAATATGAGCCAGTTGCCAAGCATCTCAATTACTGAATTCAGTAATACTGAAACTTGGTGGGATGAAAGCCATGACTGGAACATACTGATAGAAGGATACAAACTGCTCAAAAGAACCCATAAAAGAGGAGGTGGAGTTGCACTATATGTAAAAGACCACTATATTGCTACAGAAATGCAAGAGACCAAAGTCAAAAAACTCCTAGAATGCATATGGGTCAATATAAAAGAAAAAAAAAAGAATGACATTGCCATAGATATATACTACATGCCACCCAACCAAGCAGGAAAAATAGATGTGCTTTTGGCTAACCAATTAACAAATATATGTAGGGGACTTCCGCTGGCGGCGCGGCGCCGAAGACAGCCTCCCCTGGCTGCCCGCGGCTCAGCTGTTTGTTTTTTCGCCCGAAACAGCGCCGATCAGCTGTTCGGGCGAAATTGAAGCCCCCTCCTCGGGAGAAGAGGAGGGGGTGAGGCCCCAGGTAGGGGTAGAGTTCTCCGAGGCCGCCTGAGCTTCGAGCTTGGGCGGCTGAAGGATCGAACTCCCCCGAAGCCTGGGTTGCTCCCAGCTGGCCGTCGTCTCTGCTCCGAACTTCCTGGAGCAGAGCCAGGCGTCTGCGAACCATCCCTGCCTGAAGAAAGGACTATGATTTAAAGGAGCAGGCAGAGCGGTACAAGAGGAAAAGGTGAAGAGATGAAGAGGATTATTTTATTTTACTCTCAAGCTTGATGGACTATGCTTAAAACTTAAAGTGCAAGTGCGTCACAATTGTAAGTAAAAGATGGCGGCTAAACCTCCCCCTAGAACTTTTCGGAGTGCTGGAAATTCTCCGGTGCAACAACAATCATTACTGCAGGCGTTGCATTCTCCTGATGTATTGACATCGAAGGATCTTGAAAAACATACCCAGTTAATTTTGGAGTCAATGGGTGTTAAATTTGCACAGATGGAGGAGAAATTGGAGAAATTGGAGCAGAGAATGGAAGAAAGGATGGAGCAGAAACTTAGAGAGATGAAGGTAGACATTTTGTCCTCAGTGCATAAAGTAGCTAAATGTGTGGAGGTGCTGGATGATCAAGTGGAAGACTTGACTCAAAAGAATGCTATATTAGAAGCAAAAGTATTGGAAATTGAAGATTTAAAAGACAAAATGGATAGCGAACAGAGTTTGGCTCAATTTTACCAGATGCAGTTTGCTGTTAGAATTAGAGGCCTAAAAGAGAATATTAAGGAAGATTTAAAGCAGCTGGTTTCTGAGGCTTTTGAGGGGGTATTGAACCATCCAGCATCTGAAATAAAACAAGGCATGGACAAAGTGTTTCGTGTGAATTCCTGGATTGCTAAGCAGAGAAAGTTGCCTAGAGATGTGGTGGTTTATTTTGTAAAAAGGGAAATTAGAGATGAAGTTATACAAGCTGCCTATGATACTAAAGTTGTGATTGCTGGTCAAGAAGTTTTGGTTCTAAAAGAAATTCCTCCAAAGATTTTAAAGAGAAGGAAGGACTTTATATTTCTTGTGCAAGAGCTCAAGCAAAGAGATATAAGGTTCAGATGGGAGATCCCAGCTGGGTTGAGCTTCATGTATGATGGCAAAAGGTACTGTTTGGGTACTGTGAAGCAAGCGCATGATTTTTACAACAATGTTTTAAAAGCAACCCCATCAACACTTCTGGAAGCTGCAGAGGGCTCTGGAGAAGGAGAACATCAAGAGGATGAAGATGGACAGATAGACGAGAAGGGTACAGGAGGAGATCAAGCTGCAACTCTTTTGGATGATCCTAGAGAACAGAGGGTGACGCGTGCTGCCTTAAAACGCTCAAAAAAGATTAAAAAATAAGACCAGTAGAAATCTATGGAACTTCCACAATATACTTATAGTCAAGTGGTAGCTGTGTTTTTAAGAGTTTTGGGATGATATCTATGGTAACAGAATGTTCAATTTGGAATTAATGGACAATTTACTACAGAGGAAGAGGAAGAAAATTTTGTGGGTTAATGCGGGTTAATTTGTGTAAGAACTATCTATTATAGCCTATTTTGGCTAGAGAGGTTAATAGGGATAGGTGCTTGTGATGTGTAAGTGAGAATATGTCTAGGTAATAGTGAATTGTGGAAGAACATAGATGGGAATGATGCTAGTTTTCTTTTATTTTAGTTCTTTATACATATTTAGTATTGTTAAGGATTGGTTTACTCTATATAAGCTAGAGAGTGATGGATTTTAGAGTTTATAATTGTTAGTATATGATTGTTTATGATTGCTTTTTAGATATATACCTTGTATTTTGCTCTGGGAAGTCGGGGGGGGGGGAGGGGGGGAGGAGGGGAAGTAGAGGGGTGGGAGGCAGGGGAGGGAGGAGGGAGAGGGGGAGGGGGGGAGATAGGGGGGAGGTAGGGAGGGGAGGAGGGAGGGGGAAGGGGGGTTTTTCAAAGGAAAATTGTATTTTAAAACTTTTCAATAAAACAAATATATGTAGGAACAGTGCTTTTTTTCTAAAAAAAAAAGCTGCCAGAACTCTCATCTTGTTAATCTTTTTTTTATTTATTTATTTATTCATTTATTTATTTATTTATTTATTTATTTATTTATTTATTTATTTATTTATTTATTTATTTATTCAATTCTTAACATAAATTTAATTTATTGTATTTAAGGCAAATGACCATAGTAAATTCCAAAGTTTTGTCCAATTCTCGTCTGACAAATCTTTGAGATTTCAGCCAAGTTTAATTCATAATTGCCTTTAGTTTTTTCATCTGTTCTTGGCTTAGATGAAGTAATGCATCTTTCAGGCATTCACCAAATAAACTAGAATTTGTTACGAGCATCTCCTTAAATACAAACAGCTCATAAGCCGGACCTACCTATATTAGCAACCACATTATTGATGGCTTGTACATTCCATTTTACAGATATGATGACATTGATTCAAGTGAATGAGATGCTCCTATAACCCAAAATGCTTGCTATTAATTCATCCCTGCCAAAAGTTATTTTCATCAGACTTAGTTCATGATGAACTTAGAACACTAAGTTCTGTTTTATCAAATTTATCATGAAGACAGCATAGTAGGCTGCCATAAGGGTGAAAAATTGTGGGATAGCTCCCCCATGTTTATATACTGCAGGTGGGTATAGTACAGTTGGAATATTATTATTTTTGTCTACTTGGAAAATGATGTGTTGCACTTGAATAGAGGAGACAACTTTTGCATATATTCCTTTTGGAAGAACTAGCAGTGGGAGATAATAGATGTCTAATACAAGTGCATATGCTGCCTTCAACATATATGTGTTTAATTGATGGAGTCATGTTACTGACAAGATAATGAATTGCAAAGAAATTGTTATTAATACATAAGTTAAACATTTTGTTTCTATTTCTTTACAATTGCTGATAAAAAATGGCCTGGCTATGTTCAAATTATACACACAAGAGAACAGGCTTAGATGAAGGGGAAAGTGTTACAATTCAATCTATTTATGAATATGAATGAATATGTCCATAATTGCCCAGTGTATTCTAACAATGATATAGAACTGTGCTATGAGGAGCTTACAATTTACATTTCTTATTCTTGGGGAATTAATGACAGAAAGTAAATGGATTGAAAAAAAATAGATGCACGACCAGCACCTGCAGCCACCCCGCCAGTGCCGCCTCCGCCCGCCCTGTGCAGCTCCGCCATGTAGAGTGGGCCCCATGGCTCCCACAGCTCCAGCCGCAATGCACACCGATGGCGCAGAGCTTGCAGTCACTGAAGCAGATGCTGGTGCAGGGCGGTGGGAGGATACAGATGGTGGGCAGGCCGAGGTGGCAGCAGGCATTGCAGGCCAGGTGCTCCAGGGCAGCCACGTAGGTACACAGGGTAAGGCAGTGGCAGTGCAGGTCCAGCACTGGGTAGGACACCAGCTGGCCTGGCCCATGGAAGGTCAGCCACCCGCCACACCCCATGCATGCCACCTCTGCACCCAGTGCCTGCAGCCACTCCACCAGCGCTGCCTCTGCCCTGCCGCCTGCCCCGCACAGCCGTGCCGTGTGGAGTGGGCCCCACGGCTCCCACAGCACCGTAGTGTTGCTGCTCCCATCTCCTCCAGGTATCTTCAGAACTACCGTTAAAAAGAGGTGAAGAGGGAAATCATGTCTGCCAGACCTTGCCTCCCCATTGGGCTAAGGGTCTCGCAGAGGGCAGGGTGGACTTTACAAATGCGAGTTATTTGAGGAGGGGGTTTCTTTGCCATTGTGTTTTCTCCTTCTGACTTGTGGTCAGCCTGGCTGACACGAGGTAAACACAAGGCAGGCGTGCATATGGACTCCGCTTTTTCAGCAGGGCAGAATTAAGTGCTGTTCCCCACCTCACACTCCTGGTCCTCTCTTACTTACTAGGAGATGGTGTAGTTGGGCAGCAGGGAGGGGTGCAAAGTTTCTACCAACTTGCCTTCATTGCAGATAACTTGCATGTGCAACTTTTGCTGGCTGGGTCTTTTGGTGTGGTCAGCAGCAATTCCTATTGGCTTTCAAAAGCCAATAGAGGGAGTAGGACAGCTTGTGCAAAAGTTGAAAAAATCCATCAAAAAAAGGTGCCAGAACTCCATTATGAGCATTCTATGAGAAAAAAAGCCCTGTGTAGGAAATACATTACAATAAAAATGGGAGACCTGAATTACCCTGATATCAACTGGAAGGCTAATTCTGCAACATGTGAGAAATCAAATAGGTTCCTGACCAAGCTAGCTGACAACTTTGTTGTACAAAAGGTAGAGAAGGGAACTAGAGGGACAGCCATACTGGACTTAATTCTCATGAACAGAGAAGAAGTGATAGAGGGAGTTGAAACTAAAGAAACCTTGTGTGGGAGTGACCATGTCATACTGGAATTCAATATAATGCAAACACAATCAATGGAACATAATCATACCATAGTCTTAGATTTTAAAAGAGCTGATTTTAACAAACTCAGAGAGAGCTTGGGAAAGTTTCCTTGGATGAAAATCCTAAACAGGAAAAACAACCCAAGAAGCTTGGAAAACTCTGAAAAATAAGATAATAAAAGTCTAGTCCAGCACAATATCACTGAAAAAGGAAAACAAGAAATCCAAGAAGAAACCAGCATGGCTGCACAAAGATTTGTCTGATAAACTGAAAGACAAAAAGCACAATTATAAAAATGGAAAGAGGGACACATCACTAAGGTAGAATATCAGCATATAGCCAGAATCTACAAAGATGAAGTCAGGAAAGCAAAGGCTTAGAATGAACAAAGTCAAAGCTAATAAAAAAAGTTTCTTTCAACATATAAATAACAAGAAAAAAATCAAGGAAACAGTTGGTCCACTAAAGAGAGAAGATGGCAAAGAAGTAACAGGCAGCATAGAGAACGTAGACCTGCTTAACTCATTCTTTGCATCAGTCTTCACGCAAAAAGAAATTATAACCCAACCTCCAAAAACTTAACTGTAAAAGACAGACTAGAAATAAAATTAAAGATAAGCAAAAAAAATAGTAAGAGAACACCTTTCGGATCTTGATGGGACCTGACGGATTACCTCCCAGAGTTCTAAAGGAGCTTGCAGATGTCATCTCAGAATCATTGTACCATATCTTTCAAAAATCCTGGAGCACCAGGGAACTACCAGAGGACTGGGAAAGAACTGATGTGGTTCCCATCTTCAAGAAAGGGGAAAAAACAGATCCAGGAAACTACGCCCCAATCAGCCTAACATCAATACCTGGGAAGATACTGGAAAAGATAATTTAAAAAATAGTTCTACAAACATCTAGAAACAAGCAAAGTAATAACTAAAAGTCAGCACAGGTTTGTTAAAAACAAATCATGCCAAACCAATCTTATTTCATTCTTTGACAAAATGACTAAATTAGTAGACCAGCGAAATACTGTGGACATAGCATACTTAGACCTCAGCAAGGCATTCAACAACGTACATCATAACCTAGAAAAAAGTGGGATAGACAGCATCACAACCAGATGGATTTGTAACTGGGTGACAAACTGTACTTAACAAGTAGTCCTTAATGGTACTACATCTACATGGAGGGAAGTAAGTAATGGGGTTCTATCTTAGGCCCAGTATTCTTCAATGTCTTCTTAAATGACTTAGGTGACAGAATAAAAGGGGAACTTATCAAATTTGCAGATGATAGTAAGCTGGCAGGAATAGCCAACACCCTAGATGATAGGCTCAAGATCCAGAAGGATCTTGACAGAGTTGAACACTGGGCCCTATCTAACAAAATGAAATTCAATGAAGTGAAAAGAAAAGTCTTACACTTAGGTTAGAAAAACCAAAAATACACATATAGATTGGGTAAAATCAGGCCTAATAGAAGTAACTGTGAGAGAGATCTTGGAGTCTTAGTGGACAATCAATTAAATATGAAGTAACAGTGTGCGGCGGCAGCCAAAAAAGCCAATGCAATCCTAAATTGCATTAACAGAGGGATTCAATCAAGATCACGTGAGGTATTAATACCACTCTATAAAGCCTTATTAAAACTACTCCTAGAATACTGCAACCAGTTTTGGTCACCACACTATAAAAAGATGTTGAGACTAGAAAAAGTGCAAAGAAAAGCAATAAAGATGATTAGGGGACTGGAGGCTAAAACATACGAAGAATGGTTACAGGAACTGGGCAAGGCTAGTGTAGTGAAGAGAAGGGCCAGTGGAAACATGATAGCAGTGTTCCAATATTTGAGGGGCTATCACAGAGGGGAGGGGATCAAGCTATTTTCCAATGCACCTGAAGGCCAGACAAGGAATAATGGATGGAAACTGATCTAGGAGATATTCAATAAGGATAAATTTTTTGACAGTGAGAACAATCATGCACTCGTGACCTCTCGTTTAGACTACTGCAATGCTCTTTACATGGGGCTGCCCTTGAGGACCACTCGGAGGCTCCAACTGGTACAGAATGCAGCCGCAAGAGTTGTGTTGGGAGTCTCCCGATACTCCCATGTTACACCTCTACTCCGTGAGCTGCATTGGCTCCCAGTTGTCCTCCGGGTAAGATTCAAGGTGCTGGTAATGGTTTTCAAAGCCCTACATGGCATGGGTCCGGAGTACCTTAGGAATCACCTGCTGCCAGCGTCAACGTCCCTCTGTCCAGTGCGCTCCCACAGAGAGGGCCTCCTAAGGGTTCCGCCGTTCGGAGAATGCCATCTGGTGGCTCCCAGAGGGAGGGCGTTCTCTGTGAGCGCGCCTGACCTATGGAACTGTTTACCGGTTGAGCTACAGACAGCTCCCAACCTTCGCTCCTTCCGACGCGACCTAAAAATATATCTGTTTGAGCAATCCGGTCTGGTCTGAGGGGTTCTGTTGTAATTATTGTTTTAAGATAACTATCTTCTGCATTTGGGCTAAATTAGGGTTTAATTTGTTTTCAATATCTGTATTTGTGCATTCTGTTATTTATGTCACTGTTCACCGCCCTGAGTCCTTAGGGAGAAGGGCGGTATACAAATCAAATAAATAAATAAATAAATAAATAAATAAATAAACCAATGGAACAGATTGCCCTCAGAAGAGCTTCATCACTGAAAGCTTTCAAGGAGAGACTGGACTGTCATCTGTCAGAAATGGTGTAGGGAGTCCTGCTTGGACTAGATGACCTATGTGCTGCCACCACGTGGCTGTGTGGAGAAATCACAATGTGGGCAGTCAGACCCTCCTACCCTATGATGTATTTCCTCTTCCCTCCCCTTTCTGGGATGGACTTCCTCCTCCTTTGTCTCTGGAGAGAATCCCATCTTCCATTATTATTCAGCTAACATGTGACAACAGCAGATGTGCAGTCGCTGGGAATATTACCATTTTCTGACTATTCTGAATCCAAGCCATTGTGTATTAATTAATCTCTTGATAAGACCTCTATGGTCTAGATAAGCAGATTTCCTTAACATTAACAGCTCTCTTCAGATAGTTGAACTCGTGGAAAACACCTTTTATCATATAGAAATACCTTTATTGCATGTAGATTAAGATGACATTTGTACAGCATTTCCAAGATATTTCCAAGGTATCTCCAAGGTCAGAAAATGGTAATATACTCAGCGACTGCACATCTGCTGTTGTCACGTTAGCTGAATAATAATGGAGGATGGGATTCTCTCCAGAGACAAAGGAGGAGGAAGTCCATCCCAGAAAGGGGAGGGAAGAGGAAATACATCATAGGGTAGGAGGGTCTGACTGCCCACATTGTGATTTCTCCCCACAGCCATGTGGTGGCAGCACAACCTACAAGACTAGATGACCTACAAGTTCCCTTCCAAATCTGTTATTCTATTCTATTCTGTTCTAGCATCTGAATTATGATAGTGTGATCATGGGGATGCTGCAATGATCATAAATGTGAAAACCAGTCATAAGTCATTTTTTTCAGTGCTGTAACTTCAAATTGTCACTAAACAAATGGTTGTAAGTTGAGGACTACCTTTACTAAGTTCTCATTTCCATCATGCATTTAAAAAGCTAACAGTGTTTGCTTTCTTTTGAGCACTTGGTGTAAGTTAAAGTTAAGAAAAACAATTAACAACAAACTATCAAGGGAAAATAACAGGTGATTTAATATTTTTTGTATAAAAAAGGTGCTGCATTTCCAAGTGAACAGTTTACAGTTGTGCTCTTTCTGAAATATCTCAGTGTTTCGTTGTAGTTTTTCATACAATGATAAACCTATTACAGTGCCCATACAACAAGTTTGTAATCCAACAGTAATTTTTCTTGTATTCTAAGAAAGAAACCTGGTTTCGACTTTGCAAATTCCAAGCTGGTTTCATTGAAGGCAATTCTTTCATAAAATTATTAGTTAGTTTCTGTTAGTTTCTGCACATTTATTCATATACCCTCCAGTGTTCCCCATTATGAGTGGAATACATTACTGACTTTCTACCATTATCTGGATGTTCAGCCTATATGGCAAAATCAATTAATAAACTAAATATTTTTAATATGCTTCTAATAGAAGTAATTTGGCCAGGTCATAATTCGTAATTGGGCACATTAAAAACTACACTGATCAAAAAAAATATCTTACAGTACAAGGCATACTTTGCTTTTTTCTTAGGAGAACGCAAATCAATTACAAAAAGTAGATTCCCCACCACCCCCACTCTCACTCTCTTTTCTGCTAAGAAGCTTACATTTGGAATTTGCCTTCTAGCTTTTGGCCCTGTTATGTCTTGATTGTACAGTACAGTACCTAGTTTTGACAATTTCACTGATTTCAATTACAGTCCTTCCCCATTCCACAAAAACAAGTATTATAAAAAAGGATTTGAATTCTTTGAATTCTTTCTTGAAAATATTTTATCCTTCTCTAAATTTTCATAATTTACAAAAATTAAGCACATGAAAAATAATATATTGCTGAATACACTGCAATCCAACAGAGCCAAATATACACATGTGGTTTACTCCAGAATATTTAGCTTTAAGTAGCAGCTCATTTTCCTGAAAAGCAGTTATTACTGGATGCAGGAATATCCAAAATGTTTGAACTTAAAGCAAATCCATTCTGGAATTAAAACACAACACTGTCAGGAACACAGTAGATGCATCTGATGGGTATTTTAGAAAACATGAACATCAGGAACTGAGATAATAGATGAGAGGTTTTTTTCTTCTGTTAACAACTACAAAAAAATGCTTTGATTAACTGCACCAGTTCACTAATTGTTGTAGTAACAGACGGAAATGCTTCATTAAAAAAAATTATATACAAGCAATAGATAGCTATTTCTTCTGTACAGAATGAAAACCTTGTATAACCATAGTTATAACAAATTTAAAATTATTGTCCTTCCTAAATACAATTTTCATCAAAATCAACATTTTAAAATTGTTTCTTCTATTTCAGCTTATTGCCAATAGCTATCTTTGTAATTGCACTTGAAATTCATTGCCTTCTTTTAAAAGAATAATGTATCTCCTATATAATGAACTAATTAACTTAGGATAAAAGGTGCTTTTGTTTTACTGGATGGATACTAGATTCTACAAATAAACCACATTTTCTTTAATGATTCTGAAAAGAACTTATATTTCTGATTTTAAAATCTCTAGCGTTCTGTGGTGGTAGCACACACATGTATATGCAAGTTAAAATGACAAGTGAGTATGGATATACTCTTTGATTTGAACAAAATCCTCAAAACAATATTTATGATAAATAAAATGCATGCTCTTTGATCAGATAGTTCCAAAGAAAGCATCAAATTTATATAGTCTGTCAGCAGAGCTGAGAAATAGCATGAGACAGAAACTTTGCAAATAAAATAAAATATATTTTTTTATTAAATATTCTATTAATTCACAGCAAAAACCTCTGTTTGTTAAAAAATGATATTCTTATTATTCCAAGTCATATCTCCACAGACACAGTGTGTCTTGTCTATGCATAAATAGATCTCTTCATTTGCGAGAAAGGCCTCAAGCACCAGCAGCTCTAAAATAAAAATGACAGCCCAGATTTAAATTTTACTACCACTTTGGAAAACATATTAAACCAGTGATTTATACTGCAGTTACAAGTATACTTGGGAGTATACATTTTGCTTAGATTTTTAAAAAAGTAATAAACAGGGGAATGTGCAATGAAATAGAACAGCCTGTAGTGTTTCAAATGCATTAAATGATTGTACCTGATTGAAAACAAGACTTCTAAATTTTTTAATAGAAATTACTGCCACGTGACCAGGCAGGCCACAAATTATATGTCATCTCAATAACCAAACTGTTTATGCTAGCCAAAAAGGATAAGCTTATATTTTCTTCTCTGCAGAAGTTCCTCTTGATGACTTAGATTGCTGCTGAATGTAGATTGTTTTTCTAATTCTATTGTTTTGTTGCCTGAAAATAAACAAGGGGACTGATAACTTTTTCTTTTTCGATAGGATAGATCGAGTAAGTTAGAAGCCAATTGGAGATGCAGAATGGAAAAGAAGTTGGAAGGTGGACATGCAAAAAGAAGAAAGTAGGCTGAAAATATTCTCACCATGGAATGGGTAAAAGTTTCCTTAGTTCTTATTGAATTCCAATACAAGGAAAGTTCTGGGAGAGAAGAATAAAAATTATGATATTTAGAATCAGCCTTCAGAGTGGAAGACAAACTAAGCAGCACCACAAGAAAGTGAAACTACATACTTAAGTCCACTAAGCAAAATTACAGGATATACATAAAAGGAAGAGAGAAGGAACAAAGGAAAAATCTAATCAATCATTTAGCATACTAAAGAAAATGTATTCTAGATTTCCCTGGCAACATAACTGAACTGAATGATGAACATGGTAGCCAACCATAATACTTTTTATCACACATTGCCCTAAGCCAGGGGTCAGCAACCTGAAACAGTGAAAGAGCCACTCGGAACCGGTTCCCTCACAAAAGGAAAAACTGGGAGCCGCAAAAAAATGTGTGCACATGTGCGCATGCGCAGAACAGGGTTTGACTGAAGAGTGGAGCCAAGGCGAGATATGCACCTACCCTGCATATTTGAATTGATTGGTTGAACTTTTTTAGTCCCACTTTTTTTTTGGACTGCACATGGCAGAGGACTGGGAGCCGCAGGAGACGGCTGAAAGAGCTGCATGCGGCTCCGGAGCCACGGGTTGCAGACCTGTGCCCTAAGCCATTAAACAGAGTGCACAGAACTCAGGGTAGTGTTTAGCAGAATGTCTAAATTCATATAAATTAGTAATCCCAACCCATCAAACAACAGTATAGTTTGTATTATAATAAATGATCTCTATTTCTGTTTATCCTTAAGAGAGGAGTGGGTGAATCTATTTGAGAAGGGACTACAAAATTCATCATTCCACATTCATGGTTTTTCCACAAAGCTGCAGGAAACTACTGTAAGTGACCTAGCTCTTAAGCTTTCTTACCCACTAGTGATTGCATTTGAAATACAGGAATACTAATAAAACTAAACTATATTGAACAGAATATTACACACACACACACACACACACACACACACACACACACACACACACACACACACACCAGCAACTCTTACTCCTGATTAACAGTAGCTTCATATTGCTGAGCAATGAGCAATCAATAGCAGACTTATTTTAGCTGAGTTATCACCATTGACTTTAAACTCTTTTAATGAGGTGCTTAGTCCTGGATCCAATATAAGTGTAATCCATGTTGAAGCTACTTGAAAAATAAACGAAATTTGTTATAATTTGATTTGACAGTTAGGACTGCAGTGTAACATCATTAACACTTCATGGGTTATACCCTGAAGTAAATCTTACCAGAAGTCACATAAATATGGAAAGATTTACACAATTATAAAGTTACAGATATCACTGAATTCCTAATGATACTGAATTTTTGCTGTTCATATCACTTTGTTATGCATAAAGAATTTGCAATCCAACATAAAAAGTCAACCAATTTTCTTTTATTTCCATCTTTGGTTTCAGTTCATTTATATTTCAGGTGAAGTGAACCTAGAGAGTAACATCTAAGAGAATGTTTGCTTCCAAGAGAAAGCTCTTGGAAAAGTTTGATTTGTTCCACTTAGGCATGCATTTTTGTCTATTATTTGAATGCATTGCTTTGCTACAAAAAAGGTATAAAAAGTTCATTTTGTCAAACACAAGTCAGAACGAAAGGCATAGCTTTAAAGAAAACAAAAGCACTGAGAATAGTCTGAAGAAAAATTCAGACAACCCCCTGGTGGCATGAGCAATGTTTTGGATTTCTTTTATAAGATGAAAAATGCCAAGATGTGAGAGCTTGTGTTTTTGTAAGGAACTGGCATTAGAAACTGAACCATGTGCAGGTAAGGGAAAGGGGGAGAATACCGAACACAATAGGATCAAGCACATTAACCTATTTAAACTCTCACCTCTAAGTCTGCTCTCTGCTATTATTGTTTGAGTTTTATCTGCTGAGGTAGCAAAATACATGGAATGATTAGTTAGGAATAAAAATGTTCTATATCAAATACATACTTTCCATATATATTGACATACAAATTGTGATCATTGCTAAAACTAGCAATTAAGATCCTACATGTGAGGGAAGGACTCCGTTTCTTCAACTTAGGAAACCCCTTTTACTTCCATGGTAGCTACAGAAGAATTGACAAGCAGCTTACATGACAATTGGCTACAATAAAGCAAAGTTACTTAAGAATTATATGAAACATTTTAAAAGTTCACATAGATACAGATGCATCGATTAACATTTCAACATTTCAACATATGAATAGCTGTCTTGAAAAGACTAGGTTTGATTTAGGATCATCATCTTGAAGAAATAATGAGATAGAAATATTTATTATTTGAATGATTTATAGAGACACCCACTCTGGGCACTGTAGAAAGATTAAAACTACTATAATAGTATATTAAAGTAGTAAATATAATGTGGTTGTTAATCAACAACTCCTCAAACAAAAAGCCACATTACCAACAGAACTGAACTATCTGCCTGGCCCAAATGCCTGGGGGAAGCAGGACTTCAGAGTTTAAGAAAGGTTAACAAGATTGGACTATCTGGATCTCTGGAGGAATGTTTAGTTCCAGGGTCCAGCAAGATGGCATTGTTTAATGAAAGGGACCTGGCTTATCAGTTGGGGCAGACAGAAACAATGGGGGACAAGCAGTCTCACAAATAGCCTGTTCCTATGCCATGCACAGGAACAGTTTGTATTACAGTAAACCAAATGGGAGGTGACTAAGACATGAATCATAAAGAACAAGGCTTCCTAGTTCAATAATAGGCACAACTGGTGCATAAGATGAACCTGGTACAAAGCAAACACACACTAAGGTGCCAGCTGAGGTGCCATAGACCACATGTGATCTATGAGCAGGAGTCATGAGTCTAGGAGACTTCCAAACTGCATAGGCTCCCTGACTGGGAAATGGAATCCCAGGCAAAGTTAAAGACTGGCACTAGTCTCAGGAATGCTTCTGTCTCACATTCAGCATCCCTTAGCTTGAGCACCAGCTACCTCACCACCCTCTTCCACCCTCTCACATCAATTCATAACCCAATCCACCCAAACCTACTCCCCCTCCCACTCTCACAAAGTTTATCCTGTTACCTTATCTCTCATCCAAGAATCAGCTGAAGAACCAACCAAAGACTCCTATCAAAATTCTAAAGCATATGAAGCATAAAAACTGCCAACATGGAGGAAATTTGTAGAGAAGATTTAACTAACAAGATGGCACAGGATGACACATGGCAGCAACAGGACAAAGGTTCATCCCATTCAGAAGTCCCTGCCTGCTTCTGCTGCCACCTTATGCCAAAAGCTGGTGTGGGAAGTCAGCCCCACACAGAGAAAGAAACATTTTGGGGATAATAAAAAGGCAGAATATTATATTTCCCCAAAGGAATAATGGAGAAGATCTTTAAAAAGGCAGAATCATCTCCCTCCCCCCAGCCAGAAACTCAGCAGAAACTAGGTCTGTAGAAATGCAGATATAATAATCCTTTCAGAAAGACTGGAGCCAGGAAGCTTGGAGCTGATGGGATTAGAAAGACAAAAGATCCCTAGAATCAACAACCCCTCACCCCCAAAAAAATCCAACACAGGACACAGTCATCAGCCACAGCCCCAGGGAAGCAGGATATGACCTTTGGGACATAATAGGATTAACCCACCACTATTAGAATACCAGAAAGGCACACTAAACCTCAAGTCAAAGTTCATGCCACAGGAACAACTCCAAACACAAAAGCCCAAGAAGGTATAAAAACCCACCACTCCCTGCTATGTGTGGTCAGCTTTTCTGGAGCAATATTTCTGTCTGGCTCTCTTCTTCAATAAACAACAACCTTCTTTCTAAAGCAGCCTCTATTTTGTTTATTCCTGGCTTGGACTGCACCCTGATGAAGATTTTTCTTTCAACACTGGGGATCAGCTGTCCCTCACAAGCCTGATAAGTCCTCTTCCAGCTGTTCACCCAATCCTTCTGCAAGTCTAATTACAACTAGGTCTTATTGCCATTGTCATCTCTGCTGCCTAACCGAGGAACTCTATTTGTCTTTAAAAAAAAATCTTCCTCAAAGTGAAAATGCTAAAGCCCTCCTATTAATGTTAGTATTAAGAAAATCTGGTCTTTTCCTCCTTCTCATCCATTCTTCTTCTCTGGTTGATGACTGACACATCTCTAAAGGGAGACTCACTTAGCTAAATTCTAAAAGCTGATGTGGAGTTTCATCTTTCTGGGAAAACCCAAGATGACATCCAGAATTCTTTACTCAAGAGGTGAAGGAATACTCTAAGCAAAGCTGAGAATGGCCATTCAATTGTTTAAGCTAGGAAGCTCCTGATATGCTCAAAAGTTTTTAAGATATAATTACAATAACTAAGAAATGTAAGTAAATATAATATTCAAGATATCTCTTTGACTAAAAGGTTACAATGTTTCATTAAATTATGCCACAACAGACAACTGTATCAGACTTTGCAGCTTTGTTATACCAATTGTTATGTGCTCCTGGCTACTTTCCTTCATGACCAGAGACAAGCTTACCTGACCAATAACCAGCCAGGACACAGTGAAGGCCTTTTGTTTTGTTGATTGCAACAAGTGGGGAGAGAAACTTTCAAAGCTTGTTTCTCTCTAAAGTTCCAACTCAAACTATTCACTTCTTTATACAACTCTATCCCTGCCACCACATCTGTCCTCATTCCCCAATGACTGAGGTACTATGAGGTTACACTCTTTTCCAACTGCCTTTTACATATTCCTGCTACATATTAAATCATACATCACATGTGCATTTAAATTAAAAGATAATATATACAAGATTGAATAGAATATAGCTGGAAGGGACCTTGGAGGTCTTCTAGTCCAGCCCCCTGCTCAAGCAGGAGAACTTATACCATCTCAGACAAGTGACTGTGTAGCCTCTTCTTAAAAATCTCCAGTGATGGAGCACCCACGATTTCTGGAGGCAAGCTGTTCCATTGGTTAATTGTCCTCACTATTAGGAAGTTTCTCCTTAATTCCAGGTTGCTTCTCTCTTTGATCAGTTTCCAACAATAGTTTCTTGTCCTGCCCTATGGTGCTTTGGTGAATAACATGACTCCCTCTTCTTGGTGGCAGCCCCTCAAATACTGGAATACTGCTATCATGTCTCCCCTATTTCTTCTTTTCTTTAGACTAGACAAATCCAAGTCTTGCAGCCGTTCTTCGTATGTTTTAGTCTCAGGCCTTTAATCATCTTAGTTGCTCTTCTCTGAATTTTTTCCAAACTCTCAACATCTTTTTTGTGATATGGTGACCAAAATTGGCTGTATTTCAGGTGTAGTCTTTCTAGGGTTTTATAATATGGTACTAATACTTTGTGTGATCTTGATTCTATGTCTTTGTTTATATAACCCAGGATTGTATTAGCATTTTTGGCTGCTGCTGCACACTGCTTGCTCATAGTCAAGTGATCATCCACTAGGACTCCAAGGTCCCTCTCACAGTTACTGTTTTTAAGCCAGATCTCGCCCAATCTATACTTGTACATTTGATTTTTCCTGCCTAAATGTAAAACTTTGCTTTTCTCCACATTGATACTTATTTTGTTGGATAGGGCTCATTGTTCAAATTTATCAAGATATTTCTGAATCCTGAGTTTGTCTTCTGGGGTGTTGGCTACTCCTGCCAGTTTGGTGTCATCTGCAAATTTGATGAGTTCCCCTTCAATTCCCTCATCTAAGCCTTGATGAAGATATTGAAGAGTACTGGGCCTAAGACGGAACCTTGTGGTACCCCACAGCTTACTTTTCTCCATGTGGAAGTAGTGCCCTTGAGGACTACTCGTTGAGTATGGTTTTCCAGCAACCTACTGATACATCTGGTGCTGATGTTGTCTATTCCATCTTTTTCTTGCTTACCAATGCATAGCTTGTGGTCTACTTTATCAAATGCCTTATTGAAGACTAAGTATACTACATCCACAGCATTTCACTGGTCTACTAGTTTAGTCACTTTATCAAAGAATGAAAGAAGATTGGTTTGGCATGATCTGTTTCTAAAGTGTGTCAAATAATATTCAATAGGATTTTGAGCATGCTGTTAGCTTGTTTTCAAGTTCTGGGATATTTTATGGCTTCATAGATTCTTTCCTGTTATTGAGTTTTAGTTTTGACTTTCCTGTTATTCAAGTCTTTTAGTTTTGCCGTTCCCATTATCCAATTCTTTTAGGTTTGCCTTTAAGCTAGCTATTTCCTCTTGCAGCTAGTTCTTAAAATTTTAATTTTTTCTTAAAATATTAAATTTTGAAGACCATTAACTTAATCCTATCACAATGATTTGTGCAATAGGAGCACAACAGTTCTGCTTTTGTTAAAAACTGAAAGCTTCCTTAACAACAGAGTTGTCAATGACATCAGTGTAATATCATTTTTGCCATCCTAGACTATCCCTGAGCTTCAGAATCAGTTATTAACTGACAGCATTCCTCTGAAGTAGCAGTAATAAAATGAACAGAAATGAAAAAAGGAAAAAAAGATACATCATAAATGTCTCAAAACTATAATTTTCTTTTCTGGTGTTTCTACATTCACAAGAAAGTTTTCCTGAAATGCCATCCCATCAATTTTGCCCTTCATTAAGAATATAAGTCCAATGCTGTAAAGATTTTTTCTCCATAGAAACCTGGAATGTAAGATCCATGAATCAAGGCAAGCGGGACGTGGTCAAACAAGAGATGACAAGACTGAACATCGACATCTTAGGAATCAGCAAACTAAAATGGATAGGAATGGGTGAATTTAATTCAGATGACCATCAGGTATACTATTGTGGGCAAGAATCTCTCAGAAGAAATGGAGTAGCCTTTATAGTCAATAAAACAGTAGGAAAAGCAATACTAGGATACAATCCCCAAAATGACAGAATGATCTCAGTTCGAGTCCAAGGCAAACCATTCAATATCACAGTAGTCCAAGTCTACTGGTGCTGAAGAGGATGAAATTGACCGGTTCTATGAAGTCCTACAGTACCTTATAGAACTAACACCAAAAAATTATGTCCTTATCGTCATGGGGGATTGGAATGCTAAAGTAGGAAGCCAAAAGATAACCTGAATGACAGGCAAGTTTGGCCTTGGAGTACAAAATGAAGCAGGGCACAGGCTGACAGAATTTTCTTAAGAGAATACGATGGTCATAGCAAACACTCTTTTTCAACAAGCCAAGAGACGGCTCTACACATGTACATCACCAGATGGTCGACGCAGAAATCAGATTGACTATGTGTTCTACAGCCAAAGATGGAGAAGCTCTATACAGTCAGTAAAAACAAGACCAGGAGTTGACTGTGGTTCAGAGCATGAGCTTCTCGTTGCAAAATATAGGCTTAAACTGAAGAAAGTAGGGAAAAGCACTAGGCCACTCAGGTATGAACTAAATCATTAACTGGAAGACAAATTGCACCAAGTGGAAGATCAAACAGATTCCTGACAAACCTAGCAGACAACTTTGTCACCCAAAAAGTAGAGAAGGGAAAGAGGGGATTAGCCATTTTGGATCTAATTCTCACTAACAGAGATGAAATAATAGAAGGTGTTAAAGCCACAGGAACCTTGGGAGGAAGTGATCATGCAATATTGGAATTCAACATTATGGAAGCACAAGCAAAAGAATACAGTCAAACTAGAGCCTTGGACTTTAAGAGAGCTGATAACCATGATTGGGTGGTCACTGACCCTAAGCCAGACATCCTAGAATGTGAAGTGAAATGGGCCTTAGGAAATCTGAGCAACAACAAAGCTTGTTGAGGTGACAGTATTCCAGCTAAGCTATTCAAAATCTTAAAAGACAATGCAGGAAAAGTGCTACACTCAATTTGCCAGAAAATTTGGAAAATCCAATAGTGGCCACAGGATTGGAAAAGGTCAGTTTACATCCCAATTCCAAAGAAAGGCAATACCAAAGAATGTTCAAACTATGACACCATTGCACTCATTTCACATGCTAGTAAAGTTATGCTTAAAATCCTATAAGCTAGACTCCAGCAGTATGTGGATCAAGAACTACCAGAAGTACAGGCAGGATTCCGAAGAGGCAGAGGAACTAGAGATCAAATTGCCAACATATGCTGGATCATGGAGAAAGCTAGGGAGTTCCAGAAAAAACTTCTGCTTCATTGACTACTGTATGCTAAAGCCTTTGATTGTGTGGATCACAACAAATTGTGGCAACTTCTTAAAGAGATGGGAGTACCAGACCATCTTATTTGTCTCTTGAGAAACCTATATGCAGGTCAAGAAGCAACAGTGAGAACTGGGCACTGAACCATTGATTGGTTCAAAATTGGGAAAGGAGCCCAGCAAGTATACTGTATACTGTATACTGTTGCCCTGCCTACTTAACCTATATGCAGAGCACATCATGAGAAAGGCAGGGCTAGATGAATCAAAAGTTGGAATTAAGATTGCCAGGAGAAGTATCAATAACCTAAGATATGCAGATGATACCACTCTAAAGGCAGAAAGTGAAGAGGTACTAAAGAGCCTCTTGATGCAGGTGAAGAAGGAGAGTGCAAAAGTGGGCTTGAAACTCAACATTAAGAAAGCCAAGATCATGGCATCTGGCGCTCTCAATTCCTGGCAAATAGATGGGGAAGAAATGGAGGTAGTGACAGATTTTATTTTCCTGGGCTCCAAGATCACCACAGACAGGGACTGCAGCCAAGAAATTAAAAGACACTACTGGGGAGAAAAGCTATGGCAAATCTAGACAGCATACTAAAAAGCAGAGACATCATCCTGCCAATACAAGTGCATATAGTCAAGGCTATGGCCTTCCCAGTTGCAATGTATGGTTGTGAAAGTTGGACCATAAGAAAGGCTGAGTGCCAAAGAATTGAGAACTTTGAATTATGGCCCTGGAGAAGACTCCTGCAAGTCCCTTGGACTGCAAAGTGTTCAAACCGGTCAGTCCTACAGGAGATCAACCCTGGCTTCCCTTTAGAAGGCCAGAGCCTGAAGCTGAAACTCAAATACTTTGGCCACCTAATGAGAAGGAAGGATTCACTGGCGAAGAGCCTAATGCTGGGAAAGATTGAGGGCAATAGAAGAAGGGGATGACAGAGAATGAGGTGGCTGGATGGAGTCACCGAAACAGTAGCCATGAGCTTAAATGGACTCCAGAAGATGGTAGAGGACAGGAAGGCCTGAAGGAACGTTGTCCATGGGGTTGCAATGAGTTGGACATTTCTTCGCAACCACCAACTACTAGAAAAAGAAGAATCTAATATTTTTGAAGAATAAACAGACATGTCTGTCCAAATGCTACATAATATACAATGGATTCATTTTTCCAAGCACTTTCTCAATAGATTAATTGCAAATGGAGCAGTAGGAACTAATTAATGAGAAATAATGCACACTGAATAATGTGCATTTAGTGCAATCTTGTAACACTAAGGATTATTGGCTTTTGTATTTAACAATGGCACAGAAGTAAATCTTGGAATTATATAACAGTCCTTTTTATCATTAATGGAGGTCCCATTTAATTCAAGTGATATTGATGTATGAATAAAAATATAAGTGGGTCAGTGTAGCATAGTGGCTAAAGTACTGGAATAGATCAGGGTGATTTAGATTTAAGTTCAGCCTAACTGTAGAAGCCCATTGGGGGACTTTGAAACCAATTTCCTTCTAAGAAGTTA
The DNA here is from genome assembly GCF_964194415.1 of Vipera berus. NCBI lineage: Eukaryota > Metazoa > Chordata > Lepidosauria > Squamata > Viperidae > Vipera > Vipera berus. The sequence continues at coordinate 29,857,801 of NC_138208.1, forward strand.
TGATAGTGGAAAAATGGGAAAAGATGCTGTTATGTATGCTTCTTCAGTTCTTGAAAGAAAGGTGGATATAAATCTGACAACAAATAAACACAAATCATAGCAGGTCTGTTCATCAGTTATCCTTTTCATTTATGCAATATCACCCATATCTATACAAACATTTCTTTCATTAGTGCGCTTTCTAGTTATATTGTATACTGCATTAGTATATTCCACCCAAAATCACACACATACCAGAATTCAAGAAAATGAAAAAGTCCTGATCTATCCACTTTGCATCAGTGGCCCATTTGCCCACTGCAACCTTAGCCCTATGCCACTGTCCCCTTATTGGTAATTGTAAGCATTCTTAGAGTCTCTGAAAATGCTATCCAGGGCCATCATTTGTCTTCCTTCACTAATTTGTTTCACAAAAATAACAGGAGAAATTATCATGGAAAGTGTTCTACTTTTTCCCTGTAACCTCTTATGTACAGAGAAAACCATCTGTGATGAACACTATATAAAGGAAAAGATAGAAGCAGCTTCACTGTAATACTGTTTCATGATTTTCTATAAACCATCCTCAACATCATTTTAGACTGAAAAACAAGGCAGAACTTAAATACCAAATACAATTAATTTGGAAGATTTTAAACTAAACAAAATTTCAATGAAAATACAAATTACATTTAAGGCAGAACTGTTTTTGAAAAGACATTTAGAAATAAATAGTATAGATTCTATATAGATATACAGTATATAGATATACTACTTATAAAGAGAATCAGTTTTGTGTAGTGACTAAGGTGCTGGCCTAGAAATGAAAAGGAAAATCGGCTGAGTGACTTTGCAACCAGCCCAACCTGCCTCTCAGAAGTGTTGTGGAGAACACATCAGGTAAGAGTATTACATATGCTTGATGCTTTACCATACATACATACACAGTGGGATAAAAATATTTATTTATTTATTTATTATTTATTAATTTTATTTGTATACCGCCCTTCTCCTGAAGGACTCAGGGCGGTGAACAGGGCAGTACATATTAAAAGACAAAATACAAAAATTAAAAAAGATTAAACAAAATGCCCACGAATAAGTTAAAACACATTAAAAAAGTAGGTTAAAACAGATTAATAAAACCCAACCCCATCCCATCAGGCCAGGCCAGCTTGTTCGAAGAGGTAAGTTTTTAGATCGCGCCAGAAGGAGCGGAGGTCAGGCGCCATCCGGAGCTCGACCGGAAGATGGTTCCATAAATCCGGTGCGCCCACAGAGAACGCCCTCCCCCTGGGGGCCACCAGTCGGCATTCTTTGACCGGTGGCACCCTGAGGAGGCCCTCTCTGTGGGAGCGTACTGGGCGGAAGGAAGTTGACGCCGGCCACAGGTGCTCCCCAAGGTATTCCAGACCCATGCCATGTAGGGCTTTGTAGGTCATTACAGCTTGAATCTCACCCAGAAGACAACTGGAAGCCAATGCAGCTCGCGGAGCAGAGGTGTAACATGGGAGTGTCGGGAAACTCCCAATACAACTCTCGTGGCTGCATTCTGTATCAGCTGGAGCCTCCGAGTGGTCTTCAAGGGTAGCCCCATGTAGAGAGCGTTGCAGTAGTCCAGATGAGAGGTCACGAGCGCGTGAGTGACCGTACGTAAGGCATCCCGGTCTAGATAGGGCTGCAACTGGCGCACCAGGCGAACCTGGGCGAAGGCCCCCCTAGTCACAGCTACTATATGATCTTCTAGAGAAAGCTGTGAATCTAGGAGGACTCCCAAGTTGCGAGCCCTATCTACGGGGGGTAATAACTCACCCCCCATAGAGAGAGATGGGATATCCTGAATATCCCGAGATGCCGGTACGCACAGCCACTTGGTCTTGTCAGGGTTGAGTCGAAGCCTGTTCCTCCCCATCCAGACCCAAACCACCTCAAGGCAGCAGGACATCACGTCGAGGGCATCACTGGGGTGGTTTGGGGTTGAAATGAAAAGCTGGGTATCATCAGCATACTGATGATACCCAACTCCAAAACCACAAATGATCTCACCCAGCGGTTTCATGTAGATGTTGAACAGGAGAGGCGAGAGGACCGACCCCTAAGGGACTCCACAAGCGAGAGGCCTCGCGGTCGACCTCTGCCCCCCTGACAACACCAACTGCGAGCGTCCCAGGAGATAGGAGGAGAACCACTGAAGGACCGTACCTCCCACTCCCAATCCCCTGAGATGGTCGATGGTATCGAAAGCCACTGAGAGGTCTAATAGGACTAGGACAGAGGAATATCCCCTGTCCCGAGCCCTCCAGAGATCATTCACCAGAGCGACCAATGCCGTCTCCGTGCTGTACCCGGGCCTGAAGCCCGATTGGTATGGGTCTAGATAATCCGCTTCATCCAGAACCAGAGGAAGCTGATGCGCCACCACGCTCTCAACAACCTTCGCAAGAAAGTGAAGGTTGGAGACCGGACGAAAGTTATTTAACACAGCTGGGTCCAAGGCAGGCTTCTTGAGGAGAGGTCTCACCACCGCCTCCTTCAAGGCGGCGGGGAAACTACCCTCACTCAAAGAGGCAGATATAACCACCTGGAACCAGCCTCGTGTCCCCTCCCGGGCTGCATAAACCAGCCAGGAAGGGCATGGGTCCAATAAACATGTGGTGGAGCTCAGCCTCCCCATAATCCTGTCCACTTCCTCCGGAGTTACAGGATCGAACTCCTCCCAGATAACATTGACAAGACCACCCGTGTCCTGATCGTCCGACTCTGCCCAGTCGGAGTCCAAATCAGTCCGAATCCGAGCGATTTTATCCAACAGATGTTGACTAAACTCCTCGGCCCACCCCTGCAAGGGTTCCTCACTCACCTCCTGATTAAGGAGGGAGCGGGTCACTCTAAACAGGGTGGCCGGGCGATTATCTGCGGACGCGATAAGGGTAGCGAAGTAATTAGACCTCGCCACCCTTATCGCTGCGAGATAAGACCTAATATGGGTTCTTAGTTGCAATCGGTCAGATTCAGATCGGCTGGACCTCCAATCGCTCTCTAGGCCCCGTCTCCAACGCTTCATCTCCCAGAGCTCCGCGGAGAACCATGGAGCCCACTGGGATCTGCGCCAGGTCAGGGGCCGCAAGGGTACAACTCGGTCAAGTGCCTCCGTGGCCGTCCTTTCCCAGGCTTCCACTAAGGCATCTGCCGAGCTGTGAGCAGAGGAGGCAGGTGGGGACCCCAGTGCTGCCTGGAACCTCTCAGGGTCCATTAAGCGCCTGAGGTGGAACCATCTAGTTGGCTCAACACACCCACGGTGGGGAGTGGCAAAACGGAAGACCAGCCGCAGGAGATGATGATTGGTCCATGACAGGGGCATAACAATTGGGGAGCCCCCACCAAGATCATCTAACCACTGTCCAGATAGAAAAACCAAATCCAGGGTGTGACCTCCCACGTGAGTCGGTCCATGAATTACTTGCGTCAGGTCCATGGCCGTCATGGAAGCCATGAACTCCCGAGCTAACTCGGATGATCCTCCCAGGGATGGTAGATTGAAGTCACCCAAAACCATGAGTTTGGGGAACTCAATCACCAGCCCCGAGAGGATATCGAGAAGCTCAGGCAGGGCTGCTGCTGCGCGACTAGGTGAAAGGTACACCAGCAGCAAGCCCAACTGCGCCCTAGGACCACACCTCAGTAAGAGAGATTCACACCCGCCTATCTGAAGAACGGTGGCCTCGTGCGGACATAAGGTCTCCCTCATAACCACAGCCACTCCCCCACCCCTACCCTGAGTCCGAGGCCGGTGTAGCACCCGGAAGCCTGGTGGGCAAAGATCAACCAGGGGGATACCACCCTCTGGGCCCAACCAGGTCTCCGTGATGCAAGCCAGGTCCGCATGCTCACCCTCGACCAGATCCCGGACGAGAGGAGCCTTATTAACGACGGACCTGGCGTTCAAGTACACCAGCCGGAACTCATATATAATATAACATATATAAATGATAAAATTTAAAAAAGCAATTGTGCAGAACACGAAACAGACAACACCCAAAATTCATATTGATGTGAAATCTTTACTGCATCAATTGAAGGTTTATATAATGAAGTTTTGTGTTTTCAAGAACATTTTATGTATTGCCAACATAAATGATTTAATGAATCTACACTGAATAAATCTAAAGAACTTTTAAAAACCAAAAACATAGCAAATGTTTTGAGTACGAAAGGTAAAATATTACAACTCCTGAGTAAATGTTATGAGCCTCCTCTAAACTACCATAAGAAGGGATTTACTATAACCCTAACCCTAATTCTAACTTCCAGTAATTTATTCCATTGTCTAAGCCCAAGTCGAATTGGTCACTGACTCAAAATATATTGAAAGCAGGAGAAAATTGTGAAAGTCATCCATTGATCATTCAAGAGCAAACTATAACAAGAAATGTTATAAGAAGGTGGATCTCAGCCTCGTAAAGCATTACTAGAAAAGCAAATGACAACTAGTCAAGACAATGCAACAGAAAAGTAATACAGGATGCCAAAGAAGCATAACTAATAAAAGGCTACTGCTAAGCTTGTAAGCCGCCCTGAGTCTTCGGAGAAGGGCGGGATATAAATGGAATTAAAATAAAATAAAAATAAAAATAACTAATCTGTGCTATTGTTAAGTCATTTACAATTTCTGAATATTTTCAAGGCTGTTTCCAGAAACAGGGTGTGGCAATATTCATCCCTCAATGTTATCAGCACATGAGTGATCCCAAAGAGCATCTCTCCCCCAGACAAGGGTATCCTTGGAATATCTGCTGTAGCTGATAAAGACCTCCTAAATGTTTTAAGGCAGTCCGAGCATTAAAGCTGGATCCAGGACTCACTCATGGCTGGAAACCTGTGCGCTCACAGGATACATTAAACTTATGAAAACATCATTTTAAATCCTAATCCTTTAGCTAATCAGTAAAGTTTATTGCTTTATATGCATGTTTGCAGTCATAAGTTAAACTCTCTTTGTCAACTACTTCAGTATAGAGTGCTGCAGTGTTTTTCAAACTTGGCAATTTTAAGATGTGTGGACTTCAATTCCCAAGCATGCTGGCTGAGGAATTCTGGGAGCTGAAATTCACATGTCTTAATGCTGCCAAGTTTGAAAAACGATGGTATGGTACAATATGTATGCTTCGTCCAAGGTATATCCCATTGGGATCAACACAGCAAATCCATAATACAATCTATATGATTGCAGTCTTGGATATTATTATGGATATTATGCTAAATCCTTTAATCATTTTATAAAATGACAACTACATTTCCCTTTTGTTTGACTGTGGTTAAGATAGAATTTGCAAAATATTATGTTAAATTTAATGTTAAACAGATATTATAAAGGACAGGGTGACGACAGGACCAGTTCCAACATATCCACTGACAGCAATTAAGTTTTTCTACACAGTTAAAAAATAACCTTAAATATGTAAAAACATTTTACACATCTTTAATTATTTGAATGAATGTTACTCTGAAATGTTTGAACTTGTCACTTTTAATACTAAAGAGTTTCACAAAATGCTCTAGAAAATATCTGCTCAAATACATTAAATCTGAAAACCTGAGTTAATCCATTCTTCATAAACAAGTATTGCTTTGCACATCAATATAAAAATATTTGCTGGGCAAAACTCCTATTGTCAGATGATTAGTACTAGTGATAAATCCCTTGACGGATTATAGGATACACTTGACTGGTGTATACTTTATTGTGCCTTATTCAGGCATAGTATACCTACATATAGTTGGATTGTTTATTAATGAAAGCAGCATTAAGACTTGTTCCTTGTTAATTATATTAAAATGTTTTATGTACCCAACAATGATCCACATTATATGATGCTGGCTTAAAAGAGTATCAGGCAGGCAAATTTACATATTTGGCACCAGCTGACATACTATATGCAACTCTTTAAATAATCCTTGCAACTTTTGAGAGCCTTTTGTTTTACCAGTCTCCTGTGTTGCTTCCCTCTGCAATTTACTGAAGGGTAGTAATTATTAGAACATGTGGTAGGCAGTTATCACAAGTACGACTGTGCTTCCTGCTCTATGATCAAGATACAATAGGGCAAATGGTACAATTAAAGGCACATTTTTGGTGCATAACAATAGAAGCCTTGTGACATGGCAGGATAAGGAAAAGGCTCAAACATATTTAAAACTACTCATTATCACCAGACAAAATGTGCTTGTCTGACCTTTATGATAATCAGAAGTATTCTGCTTCTGCAGCTTTCTTGCTAAATAAGCTTTCTTTTAGACACACAGATGTTTTGAAAGATGACCTGTAGTTAACTTGGCTGATCTCAAGCAGATGCAGCCAATGAATCAACCCATCAGGAGTCATAATGATAGGCCATCATCTTTATCATCCAGTTTATAGTGGCAGCCTAGGAAGTCTATAACAATTTTCCCGCAGTGAAGCAGTATTTAACTGTTGACTGCTACACAGATCAGATTAACAAGGTTACAAGCTTACTAAAGGACTCCATATCCTGTGGTGCAGATTCACCCTCTGCTGTGATTGCATCGTAAGGTATATATAATATAATTGCTTTATAATCTTGTTGTCTTAAACAGTAGTCCCTAACTGAAATTCAGGAGTCCATCAATCTCTTTCTTATTTCCTTATGAATCAGCTATTAGTCCCGTTCATTTTAATTATAATGTGATTGTGAAAATGTAGACTTTTTTCCCCACAAAGTAGGTATCTCCAAATAATCAGTGGCTCATTGTCACTGAAACAAAAAGTGGGAAATGGAAGACACAAAATAAGCAGGCATATACATAGAATGAAGGCTACTGCTAAGTTTGTAAAGCCGCCCTGAGTCTTCGGAGAAGGGCGGGATATAAATGGAATTAAAATAAAATAAAATAAATAAAATAAAAGAGTCAACGGAATTGTTATTACACCATAAAAAATTACATTAAATGGCTACTTTCAACAGAAAATATTTTCTTCCTAGATAGTTCAAAAACTACACAGATCATTTTATTTTCTTAATGATTAAAAAATGTAAACATTTCAATACAGCCTGTGAAGAAAGGAAATGTAAGCCATGAAAAGGAGTATCATTAATTTATGATATATATATGTGCATATTCCAAATTATGCAACTTTGAACATTTTCTGTTTTTAACAAATTGGATATATTTTGCTTTGGTATTATTACATTGTATATGTGTATGTATGTATAATTACTCTTGCTGAAAACATTTGCACATATTTATAAATAAATATATCAGGCTAATTTGCCAATATAATTTGTAAACCCATTTCATGCTTTTTTCAAAATAGGTCTGATTTTTATATATATTAAAATTGATACAGATTTAATATGCAATTTATAATAATATAATTCATTATGAAATGATAAGACTGTGAGCAGTTAACTACAACTTTTGGTATTTGGGGTTTTCTGTTTTATTTTCCAGCCTGTGTTCATAAAGTAATGCATACTTGTACAATATATACTGTAAAAATACTGCACAAAAGAAATCCTTAAACCCTGTATATACAACAGGGGTATCAAACTGCCGGCCCATGGGCCAGATGCATCATGCGGAAGCCGTACCCGCCCTATTGCCGGCAATGGCAAAACTGTCCCGATACGTTGCGCGATGTCACATGATGTTGCAAGTTTGACATGTCTGATATACAATCAAGAGTTCATGGCCACAGCCCTAGTCTATATGATTCTCTTGTTCTTTTCTTGCCACTGCAAGAATTTGAATATGAATGTAGATGTAGTACCATCAAGGACTGCTTGTTGAGTAAGGTTTATCAGGTAGCTAGAAATCCATCTGGTGGTGAGGCTATCTATCCCACTTTTTTTCTAGCTTACCAAGAATTCGGTTGTGGTCTACTTTGTTGAATGCCTTGCTGAAGTCTAAGTATACTATATCCACAGCATTTTGCTGGTCTACTAATTTAGTCGCTTTATCAAAGAATGAAATAAGATTGGTTTGGCATGATCTGTTTTTAACAAACCCATGCTGGTTTCTAGTTATAACTTTATTTGTTTGTAGATGTTTGCAGATCTGTTTTTTATTATTTTTTCTAGCATCTTTCCAGGTATTGATGTTAGGCTAATTAATTTGTAGTTATCAGGGTCTGATCCCCCCACTTTTTTTAAGATGGCAACCACATCAGCAATTTTCCAATCCTCATGTAGTACCCCAGGGCTCCAAGATTTTTAAAAGATATGGTACAATGGTACTGAGATAACATCTGCCGGCTCCTTCAGAACTCTGGCATGTAATCTGTCAGGCCCCATGATTTAAGATCAGACAGGTCTTATCATTTTCTTGCTTATCTTAATTTTTATTTCTGGTCTGTCTATTATAGTTATGTCAAAAAGCTATTGAGACTCTAGAAAGAGTACAGAGAAGAGCAACAAAGATGATTAGGGGATTGGAGGCTAAAACATATAAAGAACTTGTGAGACGTCTCACAAGACCAATGACTCGTTGAGGCGCTTCCAAGAAAAAGGCAGCACTCAGGGATGCAATCAGGTGAAGCTTTATTTGAATATAAAGCAGAGAAAAAGAGTTCCCTGGCATAGAGGCACCCATGCCTGGATTGAGCCCATGGATCAGTCCCAAAGGGAGCTAGAACAAGAGCTAAAGAGCAGCCCCTGTGCAGAGGTTTTTTATGGGGGTTCCCGGCCCCTCCCTTACTAATGAAAGTGAGGGGGCCGGAGGGCCATTAACTCTCTCTGATGGGGTTGCAGGGGCCGGAGGCCCCTGATCCACCAGTGGGAGCAAAGGTGCCTCTTTGCTCCCATCTGGTGACCTTTCAAGGAACTGCCATGGCTGGCAAAAAACATCTAACAATTCCCCTTCTTGCCAGCCAATGACAGGGACCAGTGAGTGTATGTGAGGGGGCGAGCAGGTGTCATAGACAAACAGATGCATTGTACATGTTCAGAAGACCAAACACAAACGCTTACACAGAAGGTTGTGCCGGTCAATGGGTACAGGTTTGGTGAACAGGTCAGCTATCTGGTCAGTTGCATTACAATGTTTGACATGTATGAATCCCATTCTGGCAAGCTGCCTGACATTTTTATAGCGGATGTCTATGTGGCGGGATCTAGAGCTCACCGCGTATGCCCCCGAGATTCCAATTGCAGCTGTATTGAATCTGGATGGGCAGAGGAGGAGGTGCCCAGATGCTCGTTACCAGAGCATCGAACCAAATCAAATCATTGGCCGTGTCCGACAGACTGGCATATTCCGCCTCGGCCGTGGAGCAAGAAACAAATTTTTGCTGCCTAACATGCCAATGGATAGGACAGCCATTTAGCAATATGAGGAAACCAGAGGTGCTCCGTCTACTCTTGGTGTCACCAGCCCAGACTGCGTCCGAGTAAGCGGAGAGCTGGGCCGTCTTCCCCTTCTCTGGCTCCAGCACAAGGAGAGCATCGGTTGTGCCCCTGAGGTACCTAAGTACCCTCTTAACAGCAGTCCAGTGGAATTCCTTTGGGTGTTCCACATGCCTGGACAGTAGATTCACAGCTAAAGCTATGTCAGGCCTGCTCCAATTGCTGATATATAGCAAGGAGCCAATCACAGATCTGTAAAGCTTATTATCTGTGAACTCAGGACCGTCCTTGTGAGTGTGATTGTAATAGTCACTTTGTATCGGGCTACGCATTGGGTTAGATTCTGCCATTTTACATTTGGCCAATAACTCCTCAATCTTGTCTTTCTGAGATAGGGCGAACCCCTCCTTAGTGGCCAAGATGTGCACACCCAAGTACCTGTCAACCCACCCCAAAGACTTCAGGGTAAACTTTTCCCCCAGGGCCTTGGCAAATTCATCACACCCTTCCTTGTCAGGCCCTATATATAGGAGGTCGTCCACATAAACTAACACCCATTCTGTGGTACCCTTGGAGTTGTGTGTGAAAACACATTCATCTGCATGGGATGCACTGAAACCAACTCGCTCTAAACTTTTTCTAAGGCAGTCGTACCATAGTTTCCCCGACTGCTTCAGGCCATATAACCCTTTTCGGAGCAGCCATGTGTTTCCCCCTTCCTGCTGGTAGCCAGGAGGGGCCCTCACGTAGATCTGCCGGTCCAAGTTGGCGTGGAGGTAAGCCGTCTGGATGTCGAATTGGAAGACTTCCTCCCCCAGAGTGGCTGCAGTTACGAGGGCAGCCTTGACGCTCTCTGCCCGGACGGTTGGAGAGTAGGTCTCTACGTAGTCCTCCATGTAGCGCTGGGTGAACCCCTGAGCTACCAAATGGGCCTTATACAGGTAGAGGCCATTGGCAAGTGGTTTGGCCTTGAAAACCCACCTTGTGCCAATGACTTTCCTCTCCTTTGGTGGTTGCTGGGGGGTGAAGACCTTGAGCTTTTTCAGGCTCGCCATCTCCTGCTCCATCACGAGCTGCCATTTCTCCTGTTCTTCGATGGGCAGCCCCTGGATGTCAGAGAAGGATTTTGGGGTGACCACAACACTGTTGACGGACGCGATGTGCCCAATGTCGATTCTCTTTGGCAGGATCCCTTTGTTGGACCACTTTGATCTCCTGACCTTCTGCCACTCACCGCCCTTTTCTTCTGCGGGTTCCACGTCCACCAGCATTTCATAATTGGGACGTGTAGACCCTCGGTCCCAGGTGCTGGGCATCACGGGTCTCTGAGACATCGCTGGGGGTGAAGACGGCGTGTCTTCCCCCTTGGGACTGGATGGCTCATCCTCCCCATCTGAACCAGGTAGGATGACATCTTCGTCTTGTTCCTCGCTCTCGTCGGTGGCAGGGTCTGTGGTGGTCTCAGGTGATGTCGTGGTTGGTGTGTCCTTGCTGGGTCGGTTGACATATGGGCTCAGATCATTTGAATGGATCTGGGTCCAATTGGAGTCCTCTTCGAAGGAGGCAGATTGGGAAGTTACAGTCCTGCCTCCCTCTCCCAGAAAACGGTAGGCCTTGGAGCCAGGAGCATAGCCCAAGAACCTTAGTCTCTGGAACACAGATCTCCCCTTCTTCTGCAGCTGCTTGGGGATGTGCACCCAAGTGTAGGAGCCAAACACACGCAAGTGTCCCAGACTTGGCTTCCTACCGTGGACCAGGAAATATGGGGTCTGGTCCACAACAGTGCTCCAGGTGCGGTTTAAGGTGTAATTGGCGTAGTGCACCGCCTCTGCCCAGTATGATTCTGCGATCCCAGCGTCCGCAATCAGACTACACATCATAGTCTGCAGGATTCCGTTTCTTTTCTCAGCCACGCCGTTCTGAGCAGGAGTGAAGGGCGCTGTAAGAAAATGGTGGATGCCCTTACGCCTTACCCAGTCCTGGAATTTTCGGGACATGAACTCAGCCCCGCGGTTGCTCTGCAGTTATGCGATCTTGGTCTTATACTGGGTCTCTACAAAGTTGTACAGTGATTTTATGGCGTCAAAGGCGTCAGATGTTTCTATGAAGGTATACACGTGGCCGTACCGTGAAAAATCATCAACGGCAGTGAGAAAATACTGTCTTTTCCCTAGGGATGGTGTGAATGGCCCAACCAAATCAACATGAACTAGTTGGTACGGGTATTGGGTCTTATGCAGTGACACCTTAGGGATGGGGGCAGCCTTCCTCTTTGTTCTCTTACAGATGGCAAAGTCCAGGAACACCTCACAATTCTTGAGCTGGACTCCCTCAGCAAACTCTCCCATCTTTTTAACCACAGGGAAGCTCGCATGACCTAATCTTCGGTGTAAGAGATGGGCACACTTATCATGGAGCGGCTTCCCCACTGACACCCTCTTGGCTCTGGTTGCCTTGAGCGGTGCTTTAGGTGCCTGCTGAGATTCGGGTTTCTTGTCCACACTGCCTTTGGAAAGCCGTGGGGGTGGCTGAGTTGGCTTGGGTGCAACCGCTTCGGCCTTGCGCTCCTTAGACAGCCTTGGGGCTGGCTGTTTTCTCTCTTTCCGTGTGCAGGCCCCTTCTGAGGTGGCACCCGGTGGACTGTCCTCTGTGGCTGGGTTCTCAGGGGAGAAGTATGGCAAACCATTTATGATGGCAATACTTCCAATGACCCTCTGGTTCCGGGTGACATGACCTCCCCCTTTGCGAAATAAAACTTCCACCCTGTCATCGTCACATAATTTGATAATGCTTAACAGATTGTTGGCAATGGAGGGAGCATGTAATACCCCTTCAACATTTCCTAGTCTGGGTACAGAGACAGTGCCCTCCCCAACAACCAAAGCCTTATCACCATTGGCCACCTTGACAGATGAGTTAATTTTCTTTAACCTTTTAAACCCTTGTTTCATATTGGTAATGTGAGATGAAGCTCCAGAGTCCAGTAACCATAAGTCAGTGGGGCTATCAGCCTTTGTGGTGGGGGTGAGGGCACAAGTATGCACAAAATTGCCCTTGGCACTACCTTTGCCCCCGCCACGCCCCCTTCCTTGCCCCTTGCCCCTTCTTTGATTGGGACCACGCTTGGGGCCTTGTTGGTGATGGGGGCAGTCCTTCTTCAGATGTCCCTCAGAGCCACAGATTAAACACTTAAGTAGAGCATTAACCTGCTCTGAGTTGTGGTGCCTACTGCTGGCTCGCTGAGTGGTGGCTCTGGCGTATTCTCCTGCATCTCTTCGCCTCCTGTCTTCTTCAATGAGCCTCCCTGTGAGGTAGGACAGAGTCATGGCTTCCTTCGTTGTCCTCTCCAGTGAAACAATAAAACTGCTCCAATTTTTGTCCAGGGAAGCCAGAATGACAGCGACCATGTTCGCCTCAGGTACAAGGTAGTCTCTGAACATCAGTTCTGCCCTGAGCGCCTTCAATTTTCCCAGGTGCTCGGCCATGTTAGCCCCAAACCTCAGTCTGGTGGTGTAAAACTCAGTTGTGAGTCTGGTGATCGAACCGATGCTGTCGCTGTTGAATAAATTGTATAATAACCCCAAACTTCACCAGCTGTGAGCCCATCTGTAATGCTGGGGTACAAGTTGCTATCCAGTGAGCTCAGTAGAGTGGTATATGCTTGTCTATGATACCACTCTTCTTGGGGTCCCCAGGGAAGAGATGGGGGATACAGAACCATCTCTAGAGTCCCTTCCTTCAATAGACATACCTGCACATCTTTACTCCAACTGCTGTAATTCTCCCCCCCAAGTTGCAGTTTTTCAAAATTATTTGGGAGGGCAGAAGCAGATGAAAAAGAATTCTCCTTAGCTCTATATCCATTTCTATAGATCTGTGAATTTTCCATTGAGGTGAATGGAAAAGGGATCCCCCTGCTGGCAGGTGGTGGTATTTTTCTCTGATATTTGGATAGCCCCGACTGGACATGCTCAGGATTCATTTGAGCCCAGGAGGCGGAGGGAGCAGGTGTGTCTTTTTCTGTCTCTGGGCCTGGCTCAGGCCTAGGATTGCAGGCCGGAATTTGGGCCTGAAGAGGGGCTGAAAGCCGCAGAAGCCCCGAAGATTCCTCCTGAAGCCCCCCGGCACTGGAACACTCACCGGGGGGCGAAGACCGCAGGATGGGGCCGGGATGGCACATGGATGCCATGGATTGCCCGGAGGAGCCCATCGCTAGTCCTGAAGACCCTGGAGGCGGCTGAAGACGGCGCTGGAGGAGGGGGCCTCGTCTGGAGGCCTCCCGAAGACCATCTGGCAAGCAGGGCATCTGGGCGGCGGCAAAAAATAGGCCGGAGGACCCGGGGGTTTACTGGGGGCCCTCTGGCATTGCAGGACGTAGCTGGGAGGCTCCAGGCCGGACGCCTCCCGGCAGTTAGGCCCCGGGGAGATGGTTGGAGGCCCTGGAGCTCCTACGGGAGGCTCCTGGGGGTAGCGAGGGAGGCTGGCTACCCCCGATGTCGAGGCCGCGGTCTTTTTGGCTCCCAGGGCCGCAACCAGGGTTCGGATAGTTGCTCCAATCTCTGCTATAGCAGTCTCAGCTGGGCAGGCTTCGATGCCATCATAGGCCTTGAGGCTTTCTGGTGGGGAAGACCGGGCGGTTTCCGTGCCGCTTCGGCTGGATGCCACCGATTGCTGGACCTTGAGGCTTGGCTGAGGACTATCAAATCACGTTGTTGTCCTGGGGGCCGCCATCTTGTTTCCGGTTGGCCCCGGAAGCTGCAGATCACAGGTTGGCGGGAAATTTCTCGCCAAAAGCTCTGGGTCCCCGGGGTCCCCCAGGGTGGCTCGTGCCATGTTAGGGGGCCTCGTGGGTGCTGGGAAAGGACTTACCCGGTGTCCAGAGGCCCCCTGCACTCATGGAGAGGCTTGTGGCGTCCTTTGTGCTGCAAGGAGCGTTAGGAGCAGCTCCTTGCGTTCCTGGTCAGTCATCTGGTCCACGCGGTGCCTGTCTTGGGCCCGGGCCGTTTCCACTGCGTTTGGGCAGTCTTGGGTGGACTGTAAGCCTTCCATGCTTCCCTCTGTGGCTTGCAGCTGTAGGGAGGCATGTGAAGGGGTCCCTGGCGCTGAATAGAGTTCATCTATATTCTCACCTGGAGCAAAGCTTGCGTCAGGGGCTGGATGCCGGGCTGCCGTCCTTGATTGAAGACTCCTGGTCACAATCGGGGATCTCCTGCCATCTGTCTCAAATGGGTTCTTGCTGGAACCTCCAGGCATCTTGCTTCTAGCTGCTGGCTTGGAAGCGTTGCCTCAAACCATCCTCTCTGCTACCAATTTGTGAGATGGCCTCACGAGACCGATGGTTCGTTAAGGTGCTTCCAAGTAAAAAAGGCAGCACGCAGGGATGCGATCAGATTAAGCTTTATTTAAATGATAGAGTAAAGAGAAAGAGTTCCCTGGCATGGAGGCATCCATGCCTGGATTGAGCTCATGGATCACTCCCACAAGAGAGCAACAAGAGAGAGCAAGCAAGCAGAGTGAGAGAGAGAGAGCAGCCCATGAGCAGAGGTTTTTATGGGGGTCCTCAGCCCCTCCCTTACCAATTAACTCTCTCCAATGGGGTTGCAGGGGCCGGGGACCCCTGACCCACCAGTGGGAGCAAAGATGCCTCTTTGCTCCCATCTGATGACCTTTTTGGGAAACTGCCATGGCTGGCACAAAAACATCTAACAGAGGTTGCTTTTTCTTTTCTTGTTAACATTCCATTACTCCACAGGCACTTGGGCTGCTTCTACATCCTCATTTGAAACAGTCCCATAGAAGAGGTTTTCTCATGTGGTCTTCCCTTGGGACTGAACTAAAGTCTCCAGAAGCAGCAGACTGCTAGAGCAATTATTGTGCAGCGTAAGGCAGCTGTTTTACATCTATCACTCAATTAAAGTAACAGAATCCTGCACTCAATATATTTAAATTAAACCAAATATTAATATCCTTTGGGGGAAAAACTAAAGGAATTTTTCCCCACCAAATAGAGTGAAAATACGGCAAGAAAAATTCAGAAAAATGTTCATGGCATGATACTTTTAGTTTCTGGAGATGTCAAAAGAGAGACAGAAAGAGAGAGAGAGAGAGAGAGAATGCCTTACAACTCAGAAAAAACCTTTGGGTCTAATGAAAAACCATTTCAAAAGACTACCTATCCTATGATTATTTTTCTTCTGGATTATTATGCAATATGAACTGGTTTTATAGCCTCTCAATTTTTTTCTACTGATTATAACAAAGCAAAATGGTTCTATCACATTCTGTAGAAAGCAACTAATGCAAACCAAGCTTGGCAATGAGAAGCTAATTTTGTGATGTTTTATGGGAAAATAATTTCTTCCCTTTCCCTGACCACATATATACCTCACTTTCTGGACTTGCAATATTTAAATTCTCCTCTAGTTTACTTCATGAATCATGTGACTCTTTTATATTCAGTACGTAGAAGAAATAAACTTCAAAAATACTAATGCTGGTACAATATGTAAAAAAATGCCAGCTTCCAATATCACCCTTTTCATATATTTCTCTATGCTCAAACTCACATACAATGTCACAGTACATGTGTTGAACTATAAATAATAATATCTATAGAAATATTATGTATTACACTGTTATGGCTACTCTTTTATCAGCAATAAAGCAGTATCCATTACTTGCAAACCACAAGTAAGACAATTTCAGACTACTTGTTCCAAGGATTTCCCATTAAGGATAATTACATTAAGCTGCTACTACTAGGCTGACTCTTCTGATTATCCAAAATTCTATACAACTCAGCTCTAGGAAAATTAGAAGGTATTTTGCCATTCTCTGCCTTATTCCTTTACAAACTTTGTTCCAATTCCAAAGTATGAGAAATAATTATGTAATGATATCTCTTGCCTAAGGAGAAGGATTTAAGCAGAATTTTTTTTATAAAACCAAATAAGCAGATTTATTAATATAAAAAGGAGTTTACTAGGGAAAGGAACACATAGAAAGATAAGCAAGTCAACAATCCTCTTTCTTCTTCTTTTTCTTTCCTCTTCAGGATTTTTAAGCATTTTCTTTAGCATAAACACGTATACTTCATTCATCCTCTTTAGTATCGAGAAAGCATCAGTTTTATGCATCAGTTTTATAGCATGAGGTTATAAGCAAAAGCCAGACTCTTTGGGAAAATCTGTAGCAAGGATAATGTTCCATCTACAATCCCCTGAATCAATCTAGGAAATCACTAATTATCTAAGGACTGATATGTAATGTATTGGCCCTGGTTTAACTTGAACTGTACCACATGGGTTTTGAATGCTGTTGAGATTGCTTAAGCAGGGAGTTGGGTAACAGTCGCTGGCTCCTCAGACAAGCCGTCTCCAGGACCACTATTGGTTGGCTCTAGGGTGGCAATAGGTTCCTTTAAACCAGGGGTGTCAAACTGTCGGCCCGCGGGCCGGACGCGTCATGACAAAACCGTGCTCACCCCATTGTCGGCAATGGGGAAAAAGCTCCGATATGTCACGCGATGTCATGTGACATCGTGAGTTTGACACCCCTGCTTTAAACCTAGTGGCCGCTGCCTAGTGGCCAGAGTTTAAATAGCTGCGTAGAAGCCTTGGTTAACAGTTCAGTTCCTGCATTCAATAAAGTATGTTCCTGCCTGAAATCTCTCACCTTGTCTCCTGCTTGCTGCAAAGAACCCAGTACACAACACGATCCATATTCCTAATAACCCTTGGTAGAATTATGATGGTGCACTTTGGTTTTCACCATTTGTGTACAAAAGCAGAATTCTGTTTATTCAATTTTATCAGCATGAGGACAATTTATAAATTGTTTTAGGAGACATTATTGTGTCACAGCAAAACCAGGGTTTCATCACAACTTCATACTCAAATAATTACAAATTAAAGACAGGTCTTAAGATCAAAGCCAATTGCATTGTGGGGGAAAAAGAAATGGAGACTGATGATAATTTAGAAAGGGCTTAAGTGACCTATACTGTGTCTATTAATCCAACTGAGAAGTTTGGAAGGAGCCCTTTTCATTCCCATCAATCAGAATATTTTTCTCTTTCCTCCATATTCAAATTAGCTTTTTCCTTCTTTAGAAATAGATGGAAATGAGTAATGAAATCTATTCATTATGAACAACTAATGTTTTCTTCCTCCACAGCTCCCAGTCCGGTCTGAGAAAATGGAGTAACATATATCTCATGTGATGATATGCATACTCTCTCGATACTAAGAGGATGAAGGAAGTATACAGTATGTGTTTATGCTAAAGAAAATGACAGTTCCAGAGAGATGAAGTTTGATTTATGCAGTTTCATCATTGCTTTTGAATCTTATGCAGATGGGTATCAGAATGTAATAACCATCATGTTTGAAGTTGGAAAGCAATCTCTTCTCAGTGTGACTGGTAGTTACACGGTTCCTTTCTATATTATTCTTTCCCCTAAGGATGTAAAAGAAATCTTCCATGGATCCCCCTGGCCAGCTGCAGAGTTTATAGTAGCAACATGCTTTTTAGAAAGCTATATATCTTCTAAAGAAGAGTCCTCCAGAGGGCATGACATGACATAGGGGGCTCTTCTGATCTTAGAGAACAGGCAAATTGGGATTGGGCATGGATAATACTACTTTTCAGCTGAAATGAATGAAACTTACAAGTAAAGGTGATGACAACAAGAACAACAAGAGTCTCAGCAATATGCTATCTTAATCTTGACAATTTTCAAATTGCTTTTGATTTGTGTTTTTCAGCCAATGTCCATATCCTTCTGCCCACACTCTGCCTAGGAAAAGACTTGAAAATAAAGAGAGTTGTGAATTCAGTTTATGACATATTTCAGATTATTGCAAGAAAAAGGAGGGGGGAAATGTCAAAAATCCACTTTATGAACTCAAGCCCTTGGGCTAGCCTGAAGTAGCTCTGTGGAGGTCAGCATTTTTGTTTTCTATAATTTTCATGAGATAAATGCAGGCCCATACACAAACCTCTGGTACACCAACCACCAAAGTTCTAATAAAACTGCTGGGTAAGATTAAAGCTCATTAAAGCTATTTTTTAAATAAAACTGACTTAGAGTTTAAAGAGTTAAGCAAAAAACTGTGCACCCTAAATGACCTTGGTCACTGTCACAGGTGAGGCTGTCACTAAAGGAGACTATGAAGGGACAAGACGAATGGGTGATGTATGGCAATTCCTTTAGGAGGAAATGGTTGTGGCCTGGCTAAAAATAGAAGGATGTCTATTCTCTAATGTGCTTGCAAGCATGCTGTTGAAAGAGGTTGGTTTGTGCCTGCCTAGACAGACATCTCCTATAATGACCCACCCTAGGTCTACTTTTTGAGTGTATGGTGCATTGTGAAGACCATTGATCTGAGCTCTTGCTTTGTGAACTTGTACAATATCTCTCCCTAGGGGCAAGACTATCTGGGCCTGAGGACTGAACTCTGGCATCAGATGTGCTACACAGTTCAAATGTGAGTGAAAAATTGCTGCATCTGGTGTAAGGATTTCAGATCTATGATCAGGGAACTGGTTGCATTTGCTAAGAGTTGGTAAGTTCAGGAATGTTTTCCCATCTACCAACTTGACTTGGAAACCAGATGCTCTTCTCCTCACCATTTCCACAATTCCTGCACAGGTTTTTAAGGAATAGGGAGTGCTAGGGCCTTTAATGCCAAATATATCAAAGTAGGTTGAGACCTCTTACTTTGGTCATCTAGAATAGCATAAAGCTTAATGGCTTTGTCTCTTTGTCCTTTGTCCTTTTGCTGGATAGGCTCTGACTAAACAGATTTTGGAGCAGGACCTGCCACCTACAGTCCCTTTGCAGACCTCTGTGCATTTTGCGTTGATTTCTATTGTGGTTGTAGCCTTGTATTCTTTCTCCATGCCATGCTCACTGGTACTGTAAGTGTGTTGTAAAGTCCATGGAGCTGGCCCTGGGTGTAAACCTGTGTTGTGGCTTGTGCTGCCACATTCTGTGCATTTTACTATGACCTTGCAGTCCTTAGCAATGTGAGGGACTAATGAGAAGCATTTGTAGCAAATGTTTGTTTCAGGAAAATTTTGTGGTCTTCCATGGGCTTCTCCCTTAAGGCTCTGCATTTTAGGAGAGGATGTAGCTTCTGGTGTAGAGGACACTGCTGAATGGAATAGAATAGAATAGAATAGAATAGAATAGAATAGAATAGAATAGAATAGAATAGAATAGAATAGAATAGAATAGAATAGAATAGAATAGAATAGAATAGAATAGAATAGAATAGAATAGAGCTGGAAGGGACCTTGGAGGTCTTCTAGTCCAGCCTCCTGCTCAAGCAGGAGAACCTATACCATCTCAGACAAGTGACTGTCTAGTCTCATCTTAAAAATCTCCAGTGATGGAGTGCCCACGATTTTTGGAGGCAAGCTGTTCCAGTGGTTAATTGTCCTCACTGTCAGGAAGTCTCTTCTTAATTCCAGGTTGCTTCTCTCTTTGATCAGTTTCCAACCATTGTTTCTTGTCCTGCTCTCTAGTGCTTTGGTGAATAAATTGACCCCCTCCTCTTTGTGGCAGCCTCTCAAATACTGAAATACTACTATCATGTCCCCTTTAGTTCTTCTTTTCTCTAGACTACCCAAATCCAAATCCTGCAACTGTTCTTCATATGTTTTAGTTTCAGGCCTTTAATCATCTTAGTTGCTCTTTGTACTTTTTCCAAAGTCTCAACATCTTTTTTGTAATGATTTTGATTCTATGCCTCTGTTTATAAAACCAAGGATTGTATTGTGTTTTTTTGGTTGCTGCTGCACACTGCTGACTCATGTTTAAGTGATCGTCCACTAGGACTTCAAGGTCCCTCTCACAGTTACTGTTTTTGAGCCAGGTTTCACCTAATCTGTACTTGTACCTTTGGTTTTTCCTGCCCAGGTGTACAACTTTGCTTTTCTCCACATTAAATTTCCTTTTGTTGGAGAGGGCCCATTGTTCAAGTCTGTCAAGATCTTTTTTGATCCTGAGCTTATCTTCCTGCCAACTTAGTGTCATCTGCAAATTTGTTGAGTTCCCCTTCTATTCCCTCATCTAGGTCATTTATGAAAATATTGAAGAGTACTGAGCCTAGGACAGAACCTTGTGATAATCCACTGCTTACTTCCCTCCATGTAGATGTAGTACCATTAAGGACTTCTTGCTGAGTACAGTTTGTCAGTGAATTACAAATCCACCTGGTAGTAATGCTGTCTATCCCATGTTTTTCTAACTTACGAAGCAGTTGTGGTCTACTTTGTCAAATGTCTTGTTGAAGTCTAAGTATACTATGTCCATAGCATTTTGCTGGTCTATTAATTTAGTTACTTTGTCAAAGAATAAAATAAGATTGGTTTGGCATGATCTGTTTTTAACAAACCTATGATGGCTTCTAGTTATAACTTGGTTTCTAGATGTTTGCAGAACTGTTTTTTTATTATTATTTTTTCTAGTATCTTCCCAGGTATTGATGTTAAACTGATTGGTCTGTAGTTTCCAGGGTCTGATTTTTTCCCCCTCTTTTTTTGAAGATGGGGACCACATCGGCTCTTTTCCAATCCTCAGGTACTTCCCTAGTGCTACAAGATTTTTGAAAGATATGGTACAATGGTTTTGAGATGGCATTGGTCAGCTCCTTCAGAACTCTGGGGTGTAAGCTGTCAGGCTCCATGATTTATATTCATCAAGATCAGACAGGTCTTATTATTTTCTTGCTTATCTTATTTTTTATTTCTAATCTGTCTTTTATAGTTCTGTTTTTGGTAGGTTGAGCTATAGGTTCTTTTTGTGTGAAGACCGATGCAAAGAATGAGTTAAGCAGCTCTGCTTTCTTTCTATTGCCTGTTACTTCCTTGCCATCTTCTCTCTGTTTCCTTGACTTTTTCTTGTTATTTATATGTTGAAACTTATTTTTTAATTATCTTTGATTTTTGTTGCAAGTCTTTGTTCATTTTGAGCTTTTGCTCTCCTGACTTCATCTTTGCAGATTCTGGCTAGCTGCTGATATTCTGTCTTAGTTATGTGTCCCTTTTTGTCTTTCAGTTCATCAGAGAGATTTTTGTGCAACCATGCTGATTTCTTCTTGAATTTCTTGTTTTTCTTTTTTTAGTGGTATTACTGTATATTGGACTGGGCTTTTATGATCATATTTTTCAGTGTATCCCATGTTTCTTGAGTTGTTTTCCCCTTTAGGATATTTATCCATGAAATTTTACTTAGGCTCTGAGTTTGTCAAAGTCAGCTCTTTTAAAGTTTAAGACACTTGTAGGATTATATTTTATTGCTTGTGTTTGCATTATATTGAATTCCAGTATGTTATGTTCACTCTCGCCCAAAGTTCCCACAACTTCAACTCTCTCATACACTTCTCTATTAGTAAGAATTAGGTCCTGTATAGTTTTTCATCTGGTTGCCTCCTCTACCTGTCAAGGTTCCAATGAATAAGACAAATCAAACAAATTGCAGGCATATTATTTATCTAAAAAGTCTTAGTAATGAAACAAAACATCGCCACTCATGAAGGGATGCCAGAATCTGAAATCTCCTCCCCCCAAACCCATCATAACACACACACAATCCTCACCCTTATCTACACATCATAAATCACATTATCCAATTAGTTTCACATATGAGGTCTCTCCCATTCTGTACCTGGGCTTCTTATCTTCTCAAAATAGACGTTAGAAAAATTCCCTCCCTTCAAGATTCAAAGTGAAGCAGTTTAAACAAAAGGCTGTCTCCTACGTTATCAGTGCAAAAACATGTCAATGTTTGCAGCATTGACACTACCTTTTGGATGACAAAGTTGTCATCCAAGTTGATTAGGAATCTGTTCGACCTCCCACTTGCTGCAGACTTTGTCTCCCAGTTGATATCAAGGTAGTTAAAGTCTCCCATAACTACTGTGGTATGTTTCCTACATGCATTTGTTAATTGATCAGCAAAAAGTTCATCTATTTCTTCTGCTTGGTTAGGTGTCTTGTAGTATACTCCTATAGCAATGTCATTCTTTTTTCCTTTTCTATTGAGCCATATGGTTTCTATTTGCTCCCTAAATTTTGAGCATCAGTGTATAGTCATTTGAGCTCTTTATTGATCTTGGGTATGTTTCTTATATCTCCCACTTTATAACTGGGATTTATGTTTTTCTTGTTCTTTTTTCTCTTTACAGTAAGTTACAATAAATCTGATTGTTCTCTAGAGCTTTCAATTATTTTTTTTTCCTGTAGTGTAGAATTAATAGAAAAGAAACAATTACTTAATGTTTACTTGCTTTGTGGAGTTGTGGAATAAAAGGTGCTAATAATGCCAGAGGAGGATCCCTTTTCACTAGATCCCCCAGGTCTCAGAAGCTAGCTTAATGATTCTGGTAAACTTGATTATTATCATCAATTCCAAGTAGTAACCTTGACATTTTATCAATACTGCAGCATTTTCAAGACACATAACAGGAACTTGCACAGTGCCACCTTCAAACTTGTTTAATAAACACAAAATTGACAATTAAAAGACCAGTAATTTAAGCAGACATTCATTTCATGCAGAGTCTTGTCAAACTATTCTGCTTGAGTGCCAGGAATCACTCATTCTGAATTATAGAACATGTATTATGCCAAATGATTTTTAAAGTGACATTATATACTCTTAATGTGCTGAAACCTTATTCCAGAGTTTTTAATATATGCAAATGAATGTGATCTGATTAGGTCCTCAGGCAGTTTCACCTAAATGTTCATAGGAATAGTAATGGAAATGACATAACAATATTTCATCCTTGAAGTATGCTTTTCCATGAGGGACAACTCCATTTAATTCTGGCATGTATTTATCCTGGCTGTAAAGGACAAAACTACAATTATATTTTTCATCCTGTTGTACAGTGAACATATTTTTTCCAAAACACAAAGAACAAAAGATAACATTCAAATACCAAAACCAAATTCACATACCATATTTTTAAAAATCATATTGTGTTAGAACTTTCCATTTGATAAAGAATGTATTGGATAATGTAATATACTTTGTTCATTTTTTGAAATAATTTGGAAAAAATCAATACACTTTAAGATAAGTAACACAGACTCTCTTAGCTTTTAAACAGAGAATCAGAGGCAAAGAACTAGTACAGTACTACAAACAAAATGTAATAGGGATAATGTTAATCAAAAGAACTCTTGGTCTATACCTATTTAATAGTTAAACTGGACTATGACATCCATGTTATGTTATGCATTCTGATCAGATCATCTGCTATTTATAGTGTATGTATATCTGTATAGTCTATGATCAGATCATCTGCTATTTATAGTGTATGTATATCTGTATAGTCTATGATCCTTTACTATGAAACATTTTTTACTCATATAAACAGACTTATTCACCTTTAATTGAAGAACATCCCCAAATTAGTAAGACAGAAATTACTGATGATCCAGAATCCAATTTTTCCAGTTCATGGTTCTTTAACCTGCACATAATTTATTTAACCTTACGTTATGTGTCTGTAAAAATCAGAGGGGGAAAATGTATGGATAGTGAACCCATTAAAAAAAGGATTAAATTTTCATTTTCAGGATGATACTAATGAAAGCTTCTACAAAAGGAGAAAGAACAGCATTATATATAAAGATTGGGCCTATATGAGAATATCCATGAAAATTGATTTATGTTTATTTTATTTGAATATACATAACAAATAAAAGACAGGAAATTGCATTTTGGAAATTGCCTATTATCATTAAAAGTGAAAAAAAAGAGAGAGAGCTGAAAAATGAAGTAATGGAGAGTTTGGGTAAAAGCCATAAGATCATCTAGAAATTAATAATACTAAAAAAGAAGGATATTTGAACATAACCTACCTTGGAATTTAGAAAAGATGAAATCAGCAACAGTTAAAAATACGGCCAAAATTGAATTGTAGAAATATTTGAGAAAAATGGCAAAGTAGGAACGTGACATTATAAGATAGGAAAGAGAATGTAGAAAGAACAATTTCTTGCTCATCTACTGAACACAAAAACAATAATTACAAAGAAGTCGTGGTTTATTTATTTCTAACAAATAGTACTTTAGAATTTTTACAGTATTTCTGTAAAATCTTATTTTTCAAGTCTTGTAAAAAGAGAAAAAGAAGAAAAATACATATTTGTATTTTAACACATATTGATTTAATAATAAATTAAAACCATTAGGTCTTTTAAAAGACTGGTAGTTTAATGTAATAAAACTTTTAGTGATTCCCAGCATGTCTTGTTAAATCTTAACTTCCTCATTTGCATTTCTGATGCTCCCCCAGAGACAGACATGCTTCAAGTTAATTATCCATGTCGCTGGAAGAACTCTTGTTGCTTTCCCAAGAACTCTCTAAAAAGAAAACTAACAGTTATTAAATATTACTTTGAGTCACTAAAAGTAATCAAAATGCATTACAAGAGGCACTAAACAGCCCTTAAATTAAACTAAATATTACTCCTTTTTGCAGACTAAATAAAATATCTATCATTTATAAATTTTACAGCAATTTTCAAAGAAAATCAGTTGTAATTAAATGAACACATATCTCATGTAATTCCCTACTGCACCTATGTTCTTGGCATGGTTTACATTTATGCAAAGAAGGCATGAAAAATGGTGTTCTGATTGGCTTGTCCTGCTTGGAATAGGGAAATAGGTTGGGAACCATTTTATTAAGAGGTTATCTTCAGGGTTTCTTCCATTTGTAATCATGGCTTCGATATTTTCACTATATATTTTTTGTTCTTTCCCAAACCTTATTCCATTTATCCCTATTTTTTAAAAATTGCAAAGTGTGGGAAGAATCCAGAGAAAGAAATATTTTGGGAAATATTAAAAAGGCAGAATATATTTCCCCAAAGGATTTTAAAGGCAGAAACTAACCCCACCCCAAGTTTCTCTGCCCCAAACAGAAACCAGGTCTGCAGAAATAAAGATGTGATAATCTTGTCAAAAAGTCAGAAAGCTGGGATTAGAAAGAAAGATCCCTAAAATCAACACCAAAAAAATCCAACAGTCATCAGCCACAGCCCCAGGGAAGCAGGATATGACCTTTGGGACATAATAGGATTAACCACCACCATCAGAATACCAGAAAGACACACTCAGACTCAGGTCAAAGTTCATGCCACAGGAACAACTCCAAACAAAAGGTCAAGAAGGTATAAAAACCTACTCCCTACTACATGTGGTCAGCTTTTTTCCAGAGCCATCTTTCTGTCTGGCTCTCCTCTTCAATAAATTACAACCTTCTTTCTAAAGCAGTCTCCATGTTTTTTTATTTCTGGCTTGGACTGGACCCTGATGAAGATTTTTCCTTCAGCAAAAAGTAAAAGAAATATTTTTTTTTTTTTAAAAAAACCTACTACATAGGCAAATGCTTTATTCTATGATGTTTTCATTTCTTAAGGTATGCAGATATCAAGGAAGGGTTAGAGAATGCTCTTTGGGATAAAAAGGATATTGAAAATGAATTTCAATCACTGAAATAGCCAGCATAAGCATACACGTTGGTGGAACTTGAAAATGTGTAAATAACGGTCATGAACTAAAATAATTACTTGTGCATTTTATAGAAAAATAAAATTGTGCCATCTATTTCATAAGCACTCATCACAGTGAGGCAAAGCAACTTGTTCAATTAAAGATTACTGATTACTTTTCATTTATTATAGGCATCCAATAATTATATAACCATGAAGTTGGAATGAAATAACACTGTCTTCAAGGCAGACAACAGATTCATTCCATATGATTTTGGGGGTCATTCACAAAGCAATTAAATCTTCCTTCAGGGGACTGAGACATTAAAGACAGAGCGGAAAGCATTTTTTTTCCTTACAGTTTTTAAAATGTTCTGTTTCTTCTTCGTCCTTTGCAGATAAATGAAACACTCTGCAATGCATAAAGATGCAAAACTGTAATGAATGCTTCCTGTGTTAGACCAAAGGAAATCATATTAACAACAAGAAAAAAGTCAAGGAAACTGTAGGTCCATGAAAGAGAGAAGATGGCAAGGAAATAACAGGCAACAGAAAGAAATGAGAGCTGCTTAACTCATACCTTACATCAGTCTTCACACAAAAAGAAACCATAGCCCAACATACAACTGCAAAAGACAAATTAGAAACAAACATTAAAACAAGCAAGAAAAAGGTAAGAGAACACTTATCTGACCTTGACAAATATAAATCACCAGGCCCCGACAGATTACACCTCAGAGTTCTGAAGGAGCTGGAAGATGTTATCTCAGACCCACTGCACCACATCTTTGAAAAATCCTGGAGCACCAGGATTTGAGGATTGGAAAAGGGCTGACATATTTCCCATCTTTAAGAAAGGGGGGAAAAACAGACCCAGGAAACTACAGACCAATCAGTTTAACATCAATACCTGAGAAGATCCTAGAAAAGATAATCAAAGAACAGATCTGCGAACAACTAGAAGCAAACAAATTTATAACTAGCTGCCAGCATGGGTTTGTTAAAACAAATCATGCCAAACCAATCTTATTTCATTCTTTGATAAAGTGAATAACCTAACAGACCAGCAAAATACTGTGGACGTAGTACACTTAGACTTCAGTAAGGTATTTGATAAAGTAGACCACAACCTACTCCTTGGTAAGCTAGAAAAAGGTGGAATAGAGAACATCACCACCAGATGGATCTGTAGCTGGCTGACAAATCAAACTCAACAAGTAATCCTCAATGGTGCTACATCCACATGGAGAGAAGTAAGCAGTGGGGTACCACAAGGTTCCATTCTAGGCCCAGTACTCTTCAATATCTTCATAAATGACTTAGATGAGGGAATTGAAGGGGAACTCATCAAATTTGCAGATGACACCAAACTGGCAGAAGTAGCTTACACCCCAGAAGAGCAACTAAAGATCCAAAAAGATCTTGAAAAATTTGAACAATGGGCCCTATCCAACAAATTTACTTTTAGGCATGAAAAATCAAAGGTACAAGTACAGACTGGGCAAGACCTGGCTTAAAAACAGTAACTGTGAGAGGGGCCTTGGAATCCTAGTGGACGATCACTTAACCATGAACCAGCACTGTGCAGCAGCAATAAAAAAAAAAAGCTAATACAACCCTGGGTTGTATAAACACAGGCATAGAATCAAGATCACGTGAGGTATTAGTACCGCTTTATAAAACCCTAGTAAGACCACACTTGGAATACTGCAGTCAATTTTGGTCACCATGTCACAAAAAAGATGTTGAGAGTTTGGAAAAAATCAGAGAAGAGAAACTAAGATGATCAAAGGCCTGGAGGCTAAAATATATCAAGAATGGCTGCAGGAGTTGGGTATGTCTATTCTAAAGAAAAGAAGAAATAGGGAAGACATGATAGCAGTATTCCAGTATTTGAGGGGTTGCTACCAAGTTCAGGGGGTCACATTATTCACCAAAGCACCAGAGGGCAGGACAAGAAACAATGGTTGGAAACTGATCAAAGAGAGAAGCAACCTGGAATTAAGGAGAAACTTCCTAACAGTGAGGACAATTAACCAGTGGAACAGCTTGCCTCCAGAAATCGTGGGTGCTCCATCACTGGAGATTTTTAAGAGACTAGTCTGAGATGGTATAAGTTCTCCTGCTTGAGCAGGGGGCTGGTCTAGAAGACCTCCAAGGTCCCTTCCAGCTCTGTTCTGTTCTATTCTAATAAACAGTGTCCTCTACACCAGAAGCTACATCCTCTCCTAAAATGCAGAGCCTTAAGGGAGAAGCCCATGGAAGACAACAAATTTTTCCTGAAACAAACATTTGCTACAAATGCTTCTCTTTAGTCCCTCACATTGGTAAGCACTGCAAGGTCATTGTAAAATGCACAGGCACCCAGGGCATGCTCCATGACTTTAAAACACACTTACAGTACCAGTGAGCATGGCATGGAGAAAAAATACAGGGCTACAACCACAACAGAAATCAATGCAAAATGCACAGAGGTCTGCAAAGGGACTGTAGAAGGCAGGTCCTGCTCCAAAATCTGTTTAGTCAGAGTCTATCCAGCAAAGGGACAAAGCCATTAAGCTTTATGCTATTCTAGATGACCAAAGTAAGAGGTCTCAACCTACTTTTATATCTTTGGCATTAAAGGCCCTAGCACTCCCTATTCCTTAAAAACCTGTGCAGGAATTGTGGAAATGGTGAGGAGAAGAGCATCTGGTTTCCAGGTCGGTAGGTGGGAAAACATGCCTGATCTTACCAACTCTTAGCAAATGCAACCAGATCCCTAATCATAGATCTGAAATCCTTACACCAGATGCAGCAATTTATCACTCACATTTGAACCACATAGCACATTTGATGCCAGAGTTCAGTCCTCAGGCCCAGATAGTCTTGCCCCTAGGGAGAGATATTGTACAAGTCCACAAAGCAAGAGCTCAGATCAATGGTCTTCACAATGCTCCATATGCTCAAAAATTAGACCTAGGGTGGGTCATTATAGGAGATGTCTGTCTAGGCAGGCACAAACCAACCTCTTTCAACAGCATGCTTGTAAGCACATTACAGAATAGACATCCTTCTATTTTTTAGCCATGCCACAACCATTTCCTCCTAAAGGAATTGCCATACATTACCCATTTGCCTTGTCCCTTCATAGTCTCCTTTAGTGACAGTCTTGCCTGTGACAGTGACCAAGGTCATTTAGGGTGCACTATTGTGTAGTGGATTCTAGACCACATGGAAGACGCCAGGCCACAGGGTACAGCATAGCAGCTCTTTATTGTGGGTGGAACTGAACTGGGAATTTGGGGTTATGTGAGTCCTTATATATACTTGGCCAGGTATTCACCTGGCCAATCCATTTGAACCTGGTATTCCCGCCGAAAAATAGCCCAATCCGCATCAGTCGTGGTACAGCACCACCTGGTGGTATAAATAACACTGTTGCTATGTTGTAACCCAAAACCATACACAACACCCCTTCCCTTTTAAGAACAAACAATAATGATTCACACAACAACTACACACTAAAATAGATTGAGTACATGTAACCATTACACGTCAATTCTACCGTGCCCTTCCACCCCCTCATGACCTAACATAGTCAGCCAGATAGGCTGGAGGCCTATTTGCCTGTGATGACCGCCTTAGGGTTTCCCCTTTGACTTGGACAACAGGGTCAGTGGATATGGCTTGGTTGGGCTTCTCATGTTGACTCGTCCCCTGGTCAGACCCTGTGGCTGGATTGTCCTGAATGTCCTGAGGTGGTTGTTTTCTGTGCTGACCCAGTCTCTCCAGGAACAGTTCTGGGTCCCTGAAGTCCTCTGCCAGTTCAGGTTCTTCATGTTGGTCTGTTGGTTGCGAGGAATGGCTCTCCTGTTGATTTTTCCCAGTGGCCTTTCAGGAACACATCTCGTAACTTGGTCTATGTGTCGTCGGATCTGACGGTCCCCCTCCACCCCTACAATGTGGGACAAAGGCCCTGTTCTGTCCACCACCACGCCAGGAATCCACGCATGTCCCGGCCCATAGTTCCTGGCCCAGACCTGTTCACCTGTGTTTAGTTCCCTAGTTGAGTTGGGTTGTACTGTCTCTGCAGCCACCCTGTCGGGGTGTAGCCTGTCCAGCTTGGTGATGAGCCATCTGCCCCAACGCAGTTCCGCTGGGCTCTTCCCTGTTGCTGTGCAAGGTGTGGAATGTTGAGCCAGTAGGAACTGAGCCAACCTATGATGCCAGTCCATGCTGATGATGCACTTCAAAGCGGCTTTTGTTGTTCTCACCATGCGTTCTGCCAATCCATTGGTCGACGGGTGAAAGGGCGTGGATGTGACATGCCTAATCAAGTTGGCCTTCATGAAATCCTGGAATTCAACAGAGGTGAATTGTGGGCTGTTATTCGAGACCAACATATCAGGAAGGCCATGTGTGGCAAAGAGACCCCTGAGCACTTGGATTGTCCTGGCCAAGGTCATGCTTGTGACTGAAACTACCTCCAACCATTTGGAATGGCTATCTACCACCACTAGGAATAGTTGACCCTGGAATGGACCAGCGTAATCGATGTGGATCCTGGACCATGGAGTGTGTGTTGCCTCCCATTTGTGGACAGGCACATGTGGCGGTTCAGGCCTGGACCTTTGGCATACATAGCAACTGTGCACCTGTTCCTCTATGGCCTTGTTTAGGCCTGGCCACCACAGGTAACTCCTAGCTAACACCTTCATCCTCACTATACCCGGGTGCCCTTCATGTAATGAATCTAAGACCCTGTCCCTTAGTTTCTCAGGGATGATGACCCTGCTACCCCACAAAAGGCATCCCTTATGGGCAGACAACTCATGCCTCTGAATAAAATATGCTTGAAATTCTGGACCTGGGCTCTTCTCTTCTCAGTGACCACCCATGCCAGGACTCTGCTCAGGACCCTGTCAGCTGTTGTTTCCGTGGCAATGTCCTTTGTGTTTAAAGGGCATTCAGGTAATTCCTGGATGGCCAGTATTTGTTCTGCAGGCACCAGATCAGGTTTAGCGTGTGTTAGAGGTAGCCTACTTAGTTCATCAGTGTGACCCATATCCTTTCCTGGTTTATGCACTAGTTTACAGTTGTACATGGATAGGAATATGGACCACCTGAGAATTCTAGGAGATAGGATTTGGAGGGTTTGCTTGTCTGTCGTGAACAACCCTAACAAGGGCTTGTGGTCTGTGAATATGGTAAATTGTCTGCCATACAAGTAATCATGGAATTTTTTTAACTCCAGGAGGCTTCCTTATCGATTTGTGCGTAATTCCTCTCAGCCATTGACAGTGTCCTGGATAGGCAATGGGTTTTTGTTCTCCATTCTCTTCTAAATGACTCAAAACTGCACCCACTCCATAGGGAGAAGCGTCACATGCAATGCAGATGGGCTTTTTCTCTATGAAGTGAGTGACAGTGGAATTACTGGATAGTAGTTCTTTAAGAGCTTGAAAACTCTGTTCATGAACCCTGGTCCAGGTCCAAATAGCTTTCTTGTCTAATAGTCTGTGTAAAGGCTCAGCAATGGCTGCTTTGTGTGGCAAGAATGCATGATAGAAATTCAGCAAGCCCAGAAAAGCTTGCAACTCTGCTTTGTTCTTGGGTGTGGGGGCCATTTTTATTGCCCTTACCTTGGAGTCAGTGGGATGGATTCCCTTGGCATCGATCCTGAACCCCAAAAATTTTGTGGATGCAACCCCAATTTGACATTTGTCCTTCTTAAGTTTGAGTCCTGCAGCACGAAACCTACTTACAACTGCCTGTAACCTTTCAGCCAGTACTTCTTTTGAATCCCCAGCGATGAGGACATCATCAAATTAAGGGCATACCCCCGGAATGCCCTTCAGAGTCCTCTCCATCACCTCCTGAAAAATTCATGGAGCTACAGAGAAACCGAACTGTAAACGGTTAACTCTGAAAGCTCCTCTCTGTGTTACAATTGTCTGAGCGTCAGCTGTCTCCCTGGTAACTGGGAGTTGCTGGTATGCCTGCGCGAGGTCTAGCTTCGCAAAGATGGCGCCGCCCTTTAAGGAGGAGAAGATGTGGCTGATCGTCGGAACTGGGTAAGTGTGCGGATTTAGGGCCTGGTTTACCAAAGCCTTATAATCTGCACAAATTCTCACTTCCCCATTAGCTTTCAGTGGGGTGACAATGGGAGTCTCCCACTCTCCCCCTTCTACCAGTTCTAACACCCCCTGCTCTACTAACTTATCCAATTCACTCTCAATCTTGTGCTTGAGGGCGAAGGGAACTCTCCGGGGTTTAATTCTCACAGGTAGCACATTTGGGTTCAATTTAAATTTAATGGTGGGCCCATTGTACCTGCCTAATTTTTCATCGAATACATCTGCAAATGTTTTGCAGATGGATTCGAGGCTTCTGCTCTGGGTGCTATGGATTCCCAAAATCCCTATGCCCAGAGCCTCAAACCAATCTAACCCCACTAAACTAGTCCTCCGGCCCTCGGCCACAAGAACATCCAAGTGCCCAGAGAAGTCTCTAAAACCCACCAATAGAGTAGTCTCCCCCTTAATTTTTACCGGGGCATGTTGAAAATCAGTTAACTTTAAACTGGTAGGTCGCAGTCGAGGTCACCGCTTGCTCTGGCCGCAAACAGTTTTAAACGTCTCATAAGAAATTATTGAGACAGCGGAGCCAGAGTTGAACTCCATCTTGCAAGGTACACTTTACAAACGGACCTCTAGTTTAATTTTGGGAGTGATCAGCCGGTTGATTCCCATGTGGGAAACGGCCCTCTGGGTGTCAAAAAAATTGGTGGTGATGTGCTGTTGGCGACATGTCCATTGGTTGCAGTTCATGCAGGCTGTCCCAGGAGCGATTCCGGCAAACGGCTGCGATGTGTCCCATCTTGTCGCTTGCCAGACATTTTGCAGCTCGGAATTTGCACACCGCCCTCGCATGATTCCCCCTGCAGCCAACACATTTTGGGGTGGAATCTCTGCAAGTGCAGCCAATACATTTGTTGCATTTGCTGGCCGTTGTTAGCTTCCGCTGATTTCCTTGATTGTCGCGCCATGGTTGTCTTTGATATACAGCATCAATCTCTGCCTCCTCCCTCGCTTCACCGCTCCTGCCATTTGCAGCTTCCCCGCAATGGACGGCTCCTCCTGGGCTGCTGGGTCGGGAATGATGAGTCGCGTGGACTGCTCCTGCAGCGGCCTCGTTAGCCAAGATCTCATCTTGAGCATCTTGGAGCGTGATGTCAGGTCTGGCGTATAGGCATTGTTGTAGTTTTTTGTCTCAGAGACCACACACCAGGAGATCGTGAAGCCATTCTTCTAAGTTGCTGAATTTGCACAGGCGAGCGGCCTCTCTCAGGGCTTCAATGAATTCAGTGGCTGACTCCCCCGGCTGCTGAAAACGCTGTTCGAACTGGCCTTGCCAAGCCAGCTCCGACATTCATGGTTTGAAATGTGCATTTAGCTTCTCTGCAAGGTCCTTATATGTTACAGTCTTGATTGCTTCTGGCACGAACAGGCTAATGGCCAGATCATGGATCGCTGGCCCGCTCATGCAGGTCAGAACTGCTGCTTTTTGATTGTCGTCAGTGATACGGTTGGCCCGTAGGAACCCTTCGACCTGGCTCAGGTGTGAAGCCCATCTCTCGGGATGGCGAATGTCGAACGCTGGAATTTGGCCGAACTGTGCCATGTCGTGTCTGGTCCTGTGGAATCTGCTTCAGTGAAGGAGTTGGGGAAAGATGCCTCTTTCTCCGACCCTAGTGACTTCAGCTCTGAGAGAAGCAGAATCCCACCTTCATTGCCACTATTGTGTAGTGGGTTCTAGACCGCATGGAAGATGCCAGGCCACAGGGTACAGCATAGCAGCTCTTTATTGTGGGTGGAACTGAACTGGGAATTTGGGGTTACCTGAGTCCTTATATATACTTGGCCAGGTATTCACCTGGCCAATCCATTTGAACCTGGTATTCCCGCCGAAAAATAGCCCAATCCGCACCAGTCCCGGTACAGCGCCACCTGGTGGTATAAGTAACGCTGTTGCTATGTTGTAAGCCAAAACCATACACAACAGCACAGTCTTCCCAAAGACAAAAGATGACAATCATGTGGCAATGTCTACTGAGGACAAACTCCTTTTAGAAGTGGCAAAGCAGGGAGTAGTCTTCATACAGACAACTGGATCACCCCTCTTCCCTTCAGATCACCTACCTAACAATAAAAAACAAGCTAAAGCATGTTCCATGCCACAGTCTCCAGAGTCTATCTGTGCTATTCATACCAGAGAACCTGTGAAGAATACCACAGCTTAAATGATGCAGCAGCCTATAATGTCACCACAAACACTAACAAAGACCAAAGAGCAATTGAATCAGTCTTCTGCAGTGTCTTCCATAGTATTTGTTCAACAGGAACTTCTATTCACTCAGCCATGGGAGAATCTTAGCAGAAGGTGGGAAACAAATACATAAGAAATTGTTGCATCCTCAGAACAAATTGGTTTCCTTGTTTCGGAGTTGGGCCTTCCCAGCAAGTATGCCAGAGTTCCAGTCTCATCCATCTAAACCAGACATGTCAAACACAAGGCCCGGGGGCCTGATCTGGCCTGCGAAATGGTTTCATGTGCCCCCCCTGGAAACAGTGAGGAAACAGCCCCTGCTGCCTTGGCCCTGGCCCAGGCTGGCCAGGAGCCAATGTACAATTTCATGGTGGTCATCTATCCTGAAATACATTCAGTCTTAGCTCCACAAGGCCATCTGGAAACAGCAAGGGACCGGCCCCTGCCACTTCAGCACTGCCCCCTGGGTGCACGCTGGGGAGGTATCACCCTTTGTGAGGAATGAAGAAATGTGCCATCACCTGGAAGTGGCCAGCACATGGCCCTGCCTACTTTGGGCAGGCTAGGGGCTGGGCAGCATTGCACTTCTCTTCAGATTCGTGCCACCCGGCTCAGCCTCTCAGCACTGTGAGGAGAGTGCCCCGCTGCCTGCCAAAACCAGGCAGACTGTGGGCTGGGCAGCTTTGCACAGGTAACATCAACTCCCATGCTGCTCATGGCATCCCCTCCCCCAGAGCCCACCAAGCCAAATATGTGAAGTAGGCAAGGACCATGTGCTGGACGCTTCCAGGTGATGGTGCATTTCTTCATTCCTCATGAAGGATGACACTTCCCCAGCTGCATTTCTTGCCTCTTTTCCTCCCTTCCTCATCTCAAATATTTTCCCACCACTCTGTTCTTGGAAGAAAGGAAGGAAGGAAGGAAGGAAGGAAGGAAGGAAGGAAGGAAGGAAGGAAGGAAGGAAGGAAGGAAGGAAGGAAGGAAGGAAGGAAGGAAGGAAGGAAGGAGGGAGGGAGAGAGAGGGTCTGAGGGAAGTCCTGCCTTAGTACTGCCTTTTGACCATCCCCTTGCCCCCTCCCACTGGCCTTTCCTGGGAGGTCTTCCATCCTATTGCTAAGGAAGCTTTATATACAAAGCCAGGTCTCCTCACATGGAGAGGGAGTGGGCCTCCCTCTTTACTTTGCCCTCGTACCCATCATGAGCAACTTAGCTAAGGAGAGCAAGCACAGCAGTAGCAGCCTTGAGGAGGTGGTAAGTGCAGATGGGCACCTCCTTGGGGAAGTGGGGCTGGGCTTAGTGCCATGGGTGCTTGAGGGCTGGGCTGAGCATTTGACCTCTGTGCCACCATCCAGCCCCCCCCCCCGCATGGCCTGAGAGGAACAGTGAGGCTCCTCCATTGGACCATGCCTTGGAACTTGTCCCGGTCCCATCTCCTTCTGCCAGAGACCCTCAGATATGTCCCACTCCTGCCTAGGCCCCCATAGGCACCCTTGATGCGAACAATGTAGAGCTGGCCATGCCATACGCATTCCAGCCACGCCCACCCAGTAGGCCACACCCTGGCCACACCCACCCGGCCACACCGAGGGCAACTGTAATGCTGATGCAGCCCTCAATGAAATTGAGTTTGACACCCATGATCTAAACCAAATGCAGAAAAAGAAAGAGCAGTTCAGAGAAGGGCAAATCCCCTGATTTACATTTGCTAGTGGATGTGGCTTGCAATCAAGAGCATTTTTCAAAAGAAGAATGTTCAACATCTCACAGATCCCTGATGAGGGGAAATCCTCCAGCCAATGCAGAATCTCAGGGCAGCCTAACAATAACAGAAGCAGTGATGTGCCAGCCTCAAAGCCAAGTCACCACCCAGATACCTTTTGACTTAACTTGTGTCTCGTTGCTATAGAATGGTGTTGGATATACATCAGATGACCTCAGCAATTCTAAGGGAGAGACTAGCAATGGGATGTTATATTCCAGACTTAGATCACTGTCAAGTTCCTAGAAGCCTCCACGGAAACTGCAGCCACACTACTCTATTGACAGCTGTATCAGCAAAAAAGCAATGGTAGCTCACCTAATGCTACCATCTCAGAACTCAAATAATGGTATCAGTTGATATGAGGCAGGGAGTGTCATGCCCCAGTATATAATTTGTGTATACAGTATACTGCTGTTGCTTTCTAGCCCCATTTAGTGGCTAGGGGCCAAATACCAATCTATATTGTTTGGAAGCTGACCCAACCCTTTTATCCATCAACCCTCACTCCCAAAACAAGTGCATGCTGGGAAGCCAGACTCCATTTCCTTTAGCATTTGGAAGGAAGCAGAAGCACCAGGAAGAATCCAACCTAATCTGTGGCACATATTCAGTTGAGGACAAAACCCATATTCCAAACACACAGCATTGCTGGTGAGATTTAGATTTATCTGTATTTGTTAATTGTTATGTTCACCAGCAACTCAATACTGCTTATTTTGTACTTGGGTTCTTACTGAATGTATTTCTATTTTTCTTAGTTTCACCCATCCTGTTCTTTTAATAAAGCATCCAGATCTAAATACACGGTCTGTTTTATTGGAGGATAGGTGGGTTTAGTTGCATTTCAAGCTGCACACCAAGT
The DNA here is from genome assembly GCF_964194415.1 of Vipera berus. Lineage (NCBI taxonomy): Eukaryota > Metazoa > Chordata > Lepidosauria > Squamata > Viperidae > Vipera > Vipera berus. The sequence goes on from NC_138208.1 coordinate 29,894,594, forward strand.
AATGTGTAGTGAGGACAGAACAATGCTCAATTCAGGTAGTCCTCAACCTATGACCACAATTGAGCCCAAAATTTCTGTTGTTAAGTGTGACATTTGTTAAGGGAGTTTTGCCCCATTTTATGACCTTTCTTGCCACAGTTATTAAGTGAATCACTGCAGTGGTTAACCTAGTAACATGATTGTAAGGCAAATCTGGCTTCCCCATTGACTTTGCTTGTCAAAAGGGGATCACATGATCTCAGGACACAGCAATTGTCTTAACTATGAACCAGTTGCCAAACATCTTGATTTTGATCACATGAACATGGGGATGCTGAAAAGGTTGTACTATGAAAAACAGTCCTATGTCACTTTTTTCTGTGCCATTGTAACTTTGAATGGTCACTAAATGAAATGTTGTAAGTCAAGCACTACCTATACAATGGAAACCAGGACAATTATCAGGAAGATCCACTGAGTTACTGTTATGGGCAGTATGATGGTTGAGAGGAGATGTCATTCCAGTCCTTTCTTTTTATCACATACTGTTCTTATTTTCAACATATCTAGGAGGGAAAATCCTCTCTCACATTCATTCGGTGACCTGTTCAAGAGCAAAAATTTGATTTGCACATTCCTGTCCAGTACAAAGTAAACCACACTTCTCAGTGATGCTCATTGTTACCTCTCAGACCTTTTCAAACAGAATTCTTATTTTGTTTTGTTTTCTACTTACTGCAAGGCAGAAAGAAAATAAGCTCAGAAGATATTTTCAGGCAGATGAATGGATTAACAACCAAAGACATTAAAAAGACTTTTCCCTTTTAAATAGATATATGTAGCTCCCAATGGAGAAGGCAATGGCCAAAATATACTCTTCAACCTCTGCTATCTGTAGTGAGCTCAATAGCTAAATAGAAACAAGGTCTTTTCAGTAGTGGGACTCTTTTATTCAGTGCTTTCCATGAAGAAGTGTTTTTACTATATTTTCTTTTTGGCCTTAATCAAAGACATTTAAAAAAACTAAACAAAAAAAACAATCTTTTAGCTGCTGGTTGCTTTATTAGGTTGTTATTATAATATTTAAATTTGTTTCATAATTAACAGTATTGCACTTTATAAAGTATTACTTTTTATGTACCTCAGAATGTCTATTGAAGAATAGGACAGCAATGTTTAATTAATACAGTTAAATATCAAACATAATATTTTGTAAAGCCACTCTGTAAATGTTCAGTACCTGCCTATCATGAATCAGTCTGATTTAGAGCAGGGCTTTTCAACCTTTTCACCCATTGTACCACTTTTAGGATATGACAACATCTGAGTACCACCAGTCACCTAGCAAGGTGTTAAAAACCTGATGACCAAAAAAAGAAAAAAAAGGAAAAACTGATGAACTACAGGTAGTCCTCAACTTACAACAGTTTGCTTAGTGACTGTTTGAAGTTACAATGACACTGGAAAAAGTGCCCCCCAAACCACAGCCTGCCGGCCTGGCAGTGCTCTTCCTCCTGTCTGAGGCTTTCATTGTTGTGAGCATTTCTGCTGAGGATTGGCAGCAGGGGGGGGATTTTGGTTTTTTATTTCCCCACCATCTGCTGGGTGGTTGCAGCGGGTTTTAGTCACTTCACATGACCCTGGGACACTGTGACCGTCATAAATATGAATCAGTTGCTAAGCATCTGGATGTAAATCACAAGACCCTGGGGATGCTGCAACATTCCAGCTGATCAGCACTTCTTCTGGGCTCAGCAGAAGCACTGGGATCAGCGCTGAGCTCCAGCTGAAGCCTAGCACTGATCCTGGCACTTCCACTGAGTCCTGACAGCCCTGAAGAAGTGCTGATCCTACCGCTTCCACTGAGCCCTGATAGCCCTGCAGCTCCAGCCATCTCTTGCTCAGGCTTGCCACCAGTTCAGCTCATTCCCCTCCCCCACTACCACTTTTCTAGGATGGTCATGTACTGCCTGCCAGGTGCCAATGTACCACTAGTTGAAAAGCCCTGATTTAGATAATCAAACAATGATGAGATCATTGAGGAAAGGCTATTATTTTCAAATAACAGCTGAAGCTAAATTAGAAAATTCTATCTCTGGCTGGAATGTGTTTGAAACAAGGTTTAAGAAGCATAATTATGAATCACAACTACTCCTTACTTTTGCCTGATCCATCACTAAAAGACGATTGAATATCTCTGACTCCATGAAGAATGAAGTCATATGGCTGTTGAAATTCAGAAGCAGAGCTGTAGGAGCTAAATTTGTGGGGTGATGTTCAGGATGGAAGCATCAGACTTAATGTAATTGCTCAAAATAGAACAAGCAAGAATAGAGAATGGGCAAGAGAAACATTGTTATTCATATACCTCAAGAACTTAGCTACTGTATGTGGTAACACTTCTGGTGGAAATATGGCATGTTGATTGTAGCATTTCTTTTGGTCTGCTACAGATTCTCCACAGTTTTGGACTTAGAAAATGCAGTATTGGAATTCAACATTCTGGAAGCACAAGCAATAGAACACAGCCAAACTAGACTCTTGGACTTTAAAAGAGCTAATTTCAATAAACTTAGAGAGACCTTGGGAAGAATTCAATGGATGAGAATCCTAAAGGGGAAAACAACTTAAGAAGCTTGGGAAATTTTGAAAAGTGAGATAATAAAGTCCCAGTCTAGCACAATACCAACAAAGAAGAAAAATAACAGCTCTCAAAAGAAACCAGCATGGCTGCATAAAGAACTTTCTGATAAACTGAAAGATAAAAAGGACAAGTATAGAAAGTGGAAAGAGGGGCACATAATTAAGGCAGAATATAAGCAAATAGCCTGTGCCTGCAAAGATGAAGTGAGGGAAGCTAAGGCTCAAAATGAACTAAGTCAAAAATAACAAAAAAGCTTCTTTCAACATATAAAAAACAAGAAAAAAGTTAAGGAAATGATTGGTCCATTAGTGGAGGAAAATGGCAAGAAGGTGACAAGAAACAAGGAGAAAGCAGAACTACTTAACTCGTTTTTTGCATCTGTCTTTACACAAATGAAAAAAACTGTCCAACCTACCAAAACCAGTGCCATAAAAAACAGACTAGAAACACAAGTTAAGATAGGCAAGAAAATGGTAAGTGAGCACCTGTCCAACCTAGATGAGTTCAAATCACGAGGACCACATGGATTACACCCCAAAGTTTTCAAGGAACTGGCAGACGTGATCTCAGAACCACTGAACTATATTTTTCAAAGATCCTGGAGCACTGGGGAACTGCCAGAGGACTGGAAGAGAGCTGATGTAGTTCCCATCTTCAAAAAAGGGGAAAAAATAGATCCAGGAAACTACAGACCTATCAGCCTGACCTCAGTACCTGGGAAGATTCTGGAAAAGATAATCAAACAACAAATCAGCGAACACCTTGATGCAAACAAAGTCATCACTAAAAGTCAACATGGGTTTGTCAAAAACAGATCATGCCAGACAAATCTTATTACATTCTTTGACCAAGTGACAAAATTAGTGGACCAGAGGAATGCTGTAGATATAATTTACTTGGACTTCAGTAAGGCATTTGATAAAGTAGATCACAACCTACTACTTGATAAGATAGAAAAATGTGGGTTAGATAGCATCACCACCAGATGCATTCGTAGCTGGCTGACAGGCCGTATTCAGTGTGTGGTCCTCAATGGAACCACATCTATATGGAAGGAAGTGTCTAGTGGGGTGCCCCAGCATTTTGTTCTGGGCCCAGTGCTCTTCAACATCTTCATCAACGATTTGGATGAGGGGATAGATGGGGAACTCATCAAATTTGCAGATGACACCAAGCTAGCAGGAATAGCCAATACTCCAGAAGATAGGCTTAAAATACAGGAGGATCTGGACAGACTCGAATACTGGGTGCTATCTAACAAAATCTTCTGCATTTGGGCAAAATTAGGGTTTAATTTGTTTTCAATATCTGTATTTGTGCATTCTGATATTTATGTCACTGTTCACCGCCCTGAGTCCTTAGGGAGAAGGGCGGTATATAAATCAAATAAATAAATAAATAAAATGAAATTCAATGGTGAAAAAAGTAAGGTTCTACACTTAGGCAGGAAAAATCAAATGCACAGGTATAGTATAGGTGGTACCTTGCTCAATAGTAGTAACTGTGAGAGGGACCTTGGAGTCCTAGTAGACAATCACTTAAATATGAACCAGCAGTGTGCTGCAGCTGCCAAAAAAGCCAACACAGTGCTAGGCTGCATTAACAGAGGGATAGAATTAAGATCACGTGAAGTACTAATACCACTTTACAATGCCTTGGTAAGGCCACACCTGGAATACTGCATCCAGTTTTGGTCACCATGATGTAAAAAAGTTGTTGAGACTCTAGAAAGGGTTCAGAGAAGGGCAACAAAGATGATTGGGGGACTGGAGGCTAAAACATATAGGGAACAGTTGCTGGAATTGGGTATGTGTAGTTTAACGAAGAGAAGGGTGAGGGGTGACATGATAGCAGTGTTCCAATATCTCAGGGGCTGCCACAAAGAAGAGGGAGTCAAGCTATTCTCCAAAGCACCTGAAAGCAGGACAAGAAGCAACGGATGGAAACTAATCAACGAGAGAAGCAACCTAGAACTAAGGAGAAACTTCCTGACAGTTAGAACAATTAACCAGTGGAACAACCTGCCTCCAGAAGTGGTGAATGCTCCAACACTGGAAGTTTTTAAGAGGAGACTGGATAGCCATTTGCCTGAAATGTATAGGGTTTCCTGCCTGAGCAGGGGGTTGGACTAGATGACCTCCAAGTTCCCTTCCAACTTCTTCTTCTTCTTCTTCTTCTTCTTCTTCTTCTTCTTCTTCTTCTTCTTCTTCTTCTTCTTCTTCTTCTTCTTCTTCTTCTTCTTCTTCTTCTTCTTCTTATTATTATTATTATTATTATTATTATTATTATTATTATTATTATTATTATTATTATTATTATTATTATTATTATTATTATTATTATTAAGTTTAATCCACTTGCACTGTTTTATGTTTACATGTTTCTTGAAAAACAAGAAAGTCCAGTTGCCTCATGAAAAAGCATCTTTGGGATAACTACGACCTGGATGACTGAGAATCTCCATAGAGATTTGAATTCAGTTGCAGGTTTGACTGAAAAAGACCACTCTACAAAAACAAGGTAACCAGTTCGCAACAGAAAACAAACACATCTGTTTAAGTAATTGTATATACAGTTCATTTCTTTCTGCTAAATACTGGATCTTTGTCTTTTCTCTCTCATTATCATTTATGCCCAATGTAATGATGCTTTGTATTGCTTGGCCTTTAGAGCACTTGAATATGCAGGCTGACAAAATTATAAATCAAGCAATTCTTTCTTTGCCTCCCTGTACAATTCAGCAGAGAGATGACACGAATTCCATTCTTTTCACCACCACATGACACTTTCAAAAAAACGTCTCTAGATTATTAGACATCTATCAAAGCAAAGTGGAGGGGGGAGGTGGCTTAAAAGGGAGACATTAGCAATGAGGGAGCATTTTACCCACTAAAGTGTTAGTTCTAAGAAAGAAAGGGGGGTAAGGAACAGTTCTCCAACAGATTTAAAATAATTTTATCCCCCAGTAGTTGTTTTATAACATGCGTTCGGGCTAATATATACTCATATCTTCAAGCAATTATACTTCCCTGTATCTTGAATAATACTCAGCAGTATTTTTCCACAAGTAGAGACAAATCCAGAATGCTCCATGGAGATGATATGATATGATATTACTGAGGTCTCCTAACAGAGAATTAAAAAGTCAACATGAAACAAGACTTGCATTTTTTTCATTCTTGTTGTTATCCAGTCCCTGAGATGGTCATATTTATGGAAACAAATGTCTAGAAGTCCCACTGCCATATTTGAATGGGTTGATAGAAAGAATAGTTTTGGATATAAAAGCATCTCCTAACAGATAGAAAAAGGTGAAAAGGTAGAAAAATGTGCCCACTTTTATATATGCAAAAGTACAGCATTTTATTTCTTCTTCTTCTTCTTCTTCTTCTTCTTCTTCTTCTTCTTCTTCTTCTTCTTCTTCTTCTTCTTCTTCTTCTTCTTCTTCTTCTTCTTCTTCTTCTTCTTCTTCTTCTTCTTCTTCTTCATTATCATCATCATCATCATCATCATCATCATCATCATCATCATCATCTCTGGAAATCAACCCTTTTGCTCCCCTGGTTGGTTGGATGCTCTCAGAGAACTTCTTAAAGAAGTAATTGGGTGAGACTCTGGCTGGGGGTAGGGCAGCCAAGAAGCAAGTTCACTATGGAAGAACCAGCTGTTTAAAATGAACAATGAAGTCTGTCACCACTTTTAAACACTAGCTTTTTGCATATTTACTTTTTTCTTTAAAAGAGGCTTCCTCTTGCTTCAGCTTGCTTTCTCATTTTTGTTGAAACATTGTCATTTCTGTAGCTCCATGACTTTCAGATGGCAAGGAGGCAAGGAGTTGATGTATCTGAGCCAAAATAAAGAAGCTGGAAATCACTGTGGAAACTACTTTGAAGCTTCTGGACTTAAATCTGTTAGAAGATTTTATATCTTTAATTAACTCTGCTTTTTGCTTCTAAAACACAGGTGTCAAACCTGCCACGTCACATGATGTGTCATGACATATCACAACTTTTTTTGCATTGCCAGAGCTGAGGTGGGTGCAGCCTTTGCATGATGCAACTGGCCTGCAGTCCGGCAGTTTAACACCCCTGTTCTAAAACAAAGAGTGCTTAAATGGTTTTTTGATCTTGCTGTGAGGAGGGGAAGGAATAGTTCCATTTTTATCTGCTTCTGATTGGATCAGTTGTGTGGACTGCTAAATAAAGAGGCACAGACTAAATTCTTTTCAGTAGCTTATATTATAGTGGGGTTGTTTGACCACATGAGGGAGCCAAAAGACTGTAGTATTGCTAATCCTTTTTAACTCTTCAGCAGTATTATTTAACTCATTGGATTTAATGTTATAAACTTACAAGTCTAAAATTTTCAACTTTAAAATTAAAAATTTAGTTACAAGTTTATAAGATGGCTACATACAAGAGAATGGAGAAATTGGAAAGAATATCAGGAGATATAGAATCTTTAAAACCCTTTTTGGATGAATACACAGCTAAAATACATGAACTAATTCAGGTAATGGAAACAAAGTTTGAATCAAAACTTGATATGCTTTCAAAGGAACTTCATGAGGAGATACAACATTTGACTGGAGATATCAAACAGGTGAAAGAAATTTTTATGAAGCTGACTTGGACGAAAGGGCACTTTTGGAATCACAGCTTAAACAATTTTAGTTAAGATTCTGAGCAATTCCTGAACTGTCTGGAGAGGATATTAGATTAAGGATGAATAAAGCCTTGGTTTAGTTAATTAATTGGGAAGCAAAGATCCTTGATCTTGAAATAGACAAAGTATATAGAGTAAACTCCAGATTTGTTGCTACTACCAAGGGATGTCTTAGTTCATTTTGTAAGACAGATCATGTTTTGGATTGCAACTTCAAATCCAAACTAAGAATGGAAAATGTGGATTTAATTGTTTTGAAGTAAATTCCTATTAGAATTTTGAGAAAAAGGAAAGCCTATTCTTTCCTTACTGATATTCTGAAGAAGAGAAAAATTCCCTTCCACTGGGAAACTAGAAGTAGATCAACCTCAAAAAGTTGACACCAAAGAAGATATGGCTAAGATGTTCATACAGGAACTTGCTATTTCATCTAAAGATGGAGATTAACATGGAATATTAATGGGGCAAATGGCCCATCAAAACATAAAAAACTATTTTATTACCTGAGGAAACTTAATGTTGATATAATTGCCTTCAAGAAACATATTTAAAAACAAGACAAGAAATAATAAATAAATGATTAAGGGATGAATTTATATCTGCTGATTTAAAAAAAAGATCAATGGAGTCCTATTATATATAAAACCCCAATTTAAAACTAAATTACTTTTATTAGATGAATATGGTAGATTAGTGGAAATTGAACTTAACAGAATAAAATTAATAGTAGTTTGACTATGTGCCAAATGATGATAAAAGTAATTTTTTTGAATATTGTATGGATCAATTACTGAGGGGCATATGAAATTCATATGAAAATTGGCTTATGCTATGGGACTAGAATGGAGTGAGTCCCCCAGTTTTGGACAAAACATCTGTCAAAGAGATTAAATCCTCCCAGGGTAAATTACCAAAGGTTTTTTTTTCTTTTTTAGATGATGAACAATTTAGCATTAATAGATTTGTGGAGGCAAAGAAATGGCTCTGATAGAGAATGAAATCAGGTAAAGTGGTAAGTGAGCACCTGTCCAGCCTAGACGATTTCAAATCACCAGGACCAGATGGATTACACCCCAAAGTTCTCAAGGAACTGGCAGACGTGATCTCAGAACCACTGAACTATATTTTTCAAAGATCCTGGAGCACTGGGGAACTACCAGAGGACTGGAAGAGAGCTGATGTAGTTCCCAACTTCAAAAAAGGGAAAAATATAGATCCAGGAAACTACAGACCTAGCAGCCTGACCTCAATACCTGGGAAGATTCTGGAAAAGATAATCAAACAACAAATCAGCGAACACCTTGATGCAAAGAAAGTCATCACTAAAAGTCAACATGGGTTTGTCAAAAACAGATCATGCCAGACAAATCTTATTACATTCTTTGACCAAGTGACAAAATTAGTGGACCAGAGGAATGCTGTAGATATAATTTACTTGGACTTCAGTAAGACATTTGATAAAGTAGATCACAACCTACTACTTGATAAGATAGAAAAATGTGGGTTAGATAGCATCACCACCAGATGCATTCGTAGCTGGCTGACAGGCCGTACTCAGCTTGTGGTCCTCAATGGAACTGCATCTACATGGAAGGAAGTGTGTAGTGGGGTGCCCCAGGGCTCTGTTCTGGGCCCAGTGCTCTTCAATATCTTCATTAACAATTTGGATGAGAGGATAGATGGGGAACTCATCAAATTTGCAGATAACACCAAGCTGGCAGGAATAGCCAGTACTCCAGAAGATAGGCTTAAAATACAGGAGGATCTGGACAGACTCGAACACTGGGCGCTATCTAACAAAATGAAATTCAATGGTGAAAAAAGTAAGGTTCTACATTTAGGCAGGAAAAATCCAACACTGGAAGTTTTTAAGAAGAGACTAGACAGCCATTTGCCTGAAATGGTATACTGTAGGGTTTCCTGCCTGAGCAGGGGGTTGGACTAGATGACCTCCAAGGTCCCTTCCAACTTTATTATTATTGTTGCTGCTGTTGTTGCTGCTGCTGTTGTTGTTGTTGCTGTTGTTGTTGTTGTTGTTGTTGTTGTTGTTGTTGTTGTTGTTATTATTATTATTATTATTATTATTATTATTATTATTATTATTATTATTATTATTATTATTATTATTATTATTAGCTCCGGGTCTAGATGGCTTTACAAGCCAATATTATAAATCCTTCAAAGGTGAACTTCTTCAGCCACTAAAGCAGATATGTCAAACGTGCGATGTCATGTGACATCGCACAACGTTTCGGGATGGTTTTGCCATTGCAGGCAATGAGGTGGGTGCGGCTTCTGGATGATGCATCCGGCCCGCAGGCTGGCAGTTTGACACCCCTGCACTAAAGGATGTAATGAATGATATATTACATGGGGGAAAGATACGTCATATGTGAAAAGAAGCCAATATTGTGCTACTAGCGAAGGAAGGTCAAGATGTTACGAAGATATTACAGACCAATCTCATTATTAAACAAAGACTATAAACTTTTTGCTGCAATTTTGGCAGAAACATTAAAGACATTAACATTAGCACTCTCTACATGGGGCTTCCCTTGGGGACCACCCGGAGGCTTCAGCTGGTGCAGAATGCAGCCGTGCGGGTTGTAAGGGGGTTTCCCGATATTCCCATGTAACACCTCTGCTCTGTGAGCTGCATTGGCTTCCGGTTGCCCTCCGGGTGAGATTCAAGGTGCTGGTGATGACCTACAAAGCCCTAAATGGCTTGGGTCTGGGATACCTGAGGGAACACCTGCTGCCAGCATCAAGCTCCCTTCATCCTGTGCGCTCCCACAGGGAGGGTCTTCTCAGGGTACCGCCGGTAAAAGATTGCCGGCGGACAATACCCAGGGGGAGGGCCTTCTCTGTGGGTGCTCCTGCCCTTTGAAATCAGCTGCCTGTAGAGCTTAGGACTGCCCCTGACCTTCGCTCATTCCGCCGGGACCTGAAGACCGGGCTCTTTGAGCTCTCTGGCCTGGTCTGAGAATATTAATTGGGATTTTAATTGTATTTTAACTGGGGTTTTATTCAAGGTCAATATAATCTGTTTAATTGATTTTAAGTTTTGTAATTTGTTGTACTGTTTTTAAAAACCTTGTGAACCGCCCTGAGTCCTATGGGAGAAGGGCGGTATATAAATTGAATAAATAAATAAAATAAATAAATAAAGAAGGTTTTACAGGAATATATTTACAAAGATCAATCTGGCTTTCTGCCAAAAAGACAGGTAAGGGACAATGTGAGGACTGTTTTCAATATTATTGAATATCTACAATACCATAATGAAAAACAGGCAGCTTTAATATTTTTAGTTGCAGAGAAGGCCTTTGACAACCTAATTTGGGCTTTTATGTTTAAAGATCTAGAAGAAATGGAGTTTGGAGAGAATTGTATCCAAGGGGTTAAAGCTGCTTATATGTCACCGCGATTTAACCAATTCATATGGAATTCAAAAGGGTACGAGACAAGGATATCCCTTGTCTCCCTTGTTGTTTATTTTGGTGTTGGAAGTTTTGAATAGATATATAAGGAAAGATGAGAAAATAACAGGTATAAGGATCAAGAAGAGCCTTGATGGAGCAGTGGGCTAATGCCTCCTTAAGTAACACCAGCTGCCTGCAATTAGTGCAGGTTCGAGTCCCACCAGGCTCAAGGTTGACTCAGCCTTCCATCCTTCCGAGGTAGGTAAAATGAGGACCCAGATTGTTGGGGGCAATAAGCTGACTTTGTAATAATGCCGCTTGGGGGGGGGGGAAAGCCCTAATAAGCAGGCATATACATAAAATGAAGGCTATTGCTAAGCACATTGATTTGTGCTTAGATTGTAAGCCGCCCTGAGTCTTTGGAGAAGGGCGGGATATAAATGGGATTAAAAGAAAAAAGAAGGAAGTTTATATATTGAAGGCATTTGCTGATGATTTGATTATATTCTTATCCTTGGGAATGGATATTAACAGCTGGGAAAACCTGACCTTTGATCGTTCAGCTTGGAGGCTAAAGATGCAGCATGGCCTTCTTCAATTCGAAGAGACACTTGCGCAGCAGGCTGAGGCAAAGAGGCAGTCCCGGAACCAGCAAAATCTGGGAGTTGGACAGGGGACAGATTGTATCTGCCCTCAGTGTGGAAGGGACTGCCACTCTCAAATTGGCCTTTTTAGCCATACCAGATACTGCTTTAGGACCTCTTTCCAGAGCACGATACCATAGTCTCTCAAGACTGAAGGATGCCAATGAGGGGGTTATATTCTTGCAAGACCCCCAAAATAATATGGAATATTTGATAAGGAAATTAAATGAATTTGGGGGTTTTGTAGGTTTTAAAATAAAACAGAAAACAGCAATACTTACTAAGAATATGACCCCACAGGACTGCGATATATACAGTGGTGGGATTCAGCCAGTTTGCACCACTTCAGCAGAACCAGTAGCTAATTTTTTGTTGCCCAGACCCAGAATTGACTTTTGGAAGTGGCATCCACACAGAGAACCGGTTGTTCATACATTTGAATCCCACCACTGGATATATTGACTAAAAAGTCTGGTTTTAGGGTGGAGAAAAAGGTGAAATATTTGGGGGTCATATTGACAAATACAAATACAAACACAAAACTGTTTTGAAATAACTATGTACCTTTCAGGAATGATAATTAAAAGGACTAATTAAGATGGGATAAATTGTATTTATCACTATTGGGTATCATTTCTGTAATTAAGATGAATGTGTTACCAAAGATACTTTTGTTTTGTTTCAGACATTATCAATACCTGCAAATGATATTCTATTTACCATATTTTTTGGACCATAAGATGCACCTGACCATAAGACGCACCCAGTTTTTAGAGCAGGAAAACAAGAAAAAAAATATTCTGAACCAAATAGTACCGGTATACTAAAACAGGGCTTTTCAACCTTTTCATCCATTGTACCACTTTTAGGACAAGGCAATGTCTGAATACCATCAGTCGCCCAGCAAGGTGTCAAAAACTTGACACCCCCCCCAAAAAAAATGAAAAAAAATGATACAGGTAGTCCTCGACTTACAATGATTCACTTAGTGACTGTTCAAAGTTACGACGGCACTGAAAAAAGTGACTTATGACCATTTTTCATACTTATGACCGTTGCAGCATCCCCAGGGTCATGTGATTTACATTCGGATGCTTGGCAATCGATTCATATTTATGATGGTCACATTGTTCCAGGGTCATGTGATCGCCTTTTGCAACCTTCTGACAAGCAGTTAGTGGGGAAACCAGATTCACTTAACAGTCATGTTACTAATTTAATTTCTCTCTCTCCTTCTTTCTGTCTCTCCCCCTCCCTCTTTCTTTCTCTCTTTTCTCTCTCCCTCTTTCTCTCTCTCCCTTTCTCTCCCTTTCCCTCTTTCTCTCCCTATTTTTCTCTTTCCCTCTATTTCTCCCTCTTTCTCTCTCTCCATTTCCCTCCCTTTCTTTCTCCTTCTCTCTCTCTCCCTCTTTCTCTCCCTCTCTATTTTTCTCTTTCCCTCTTTCTCCCTTTCTCTCTCTCCCTCTATTTCCCTCCCTCTTTTTTTCTCCTTGTCCCTCTCTCCCTCTTTCTTTCTCTCTCTCTCCCTTTCTTTCTCTCCCTCTCTCTTTCCCTCTTTCTCTCCCTCCCTATTTCTTTCTCCTTCTCTCTCTCCCTCTCTCTCTCTCCCTCTCTCCCTCTCTTTCTCTCCCTCTCTCTTTCTCTCCCTCCCTCTCCCATTGTCCCTTCCTTTTTTCCTTCCTTCCTTTCTTCCTTTCCTCCCTCTTTGTCCTTCCCTCTCCACGTTAGAGCAGTACCCGTGGAGGCGGCCCTGCGGCCCGGCTTTCTCTTGCAGAAAGCAAGCTGAAACAGAGCAAGCGAGATTGCCAGGAACGCGAATCAGCCGATCTCGCACTCCTGCAATCTCCCTCACTCAGTTTCAGCTTCCCTTGCTACAAGAGAAAGCAGGCTGAAACGAGGGAGATTGCAGCAGCGCGAGATCAGCCGATTCGCATTCCTGGCAATCTCCTTCACTCGGTTTCAGCCTGCTTTCTCTTGTAGCAAGGGAAGCTGAAACCGAGCGAGGGAGATTGCAGGAGCGTAAGATTGGTGTTTCTCAGCACATGCTGATTCGCACTCCTGGCAATCTTCCTTGCTTTCCACTTGCGGAGGTTGGGGCTGGCCATACAGATCACCTTCGGACCATAAGATGCACCCTCGTCCCCCCCCCACTTTTGGGGGGGGAAAGTGCATCTTATGGTCCAAAAAGTATGGTAAACAATGGCAGAGGAATATGCTAAAGAAAGAGGGGGTTTGGGTTTAACAAATTTGAAACTATATTTTAATGCTTGTTTTTTGGTCTGGCTAAAAGAGTGGGTGAATCTCCAGAATAAGAGACTACTTGATTTGGAGGGTCATGAATTAAGATTTGGATGGCACAGTTATTTATGATATGATAAGGTTAAAGTAAATGTTGATTTGCTAGATGTGCCATTCTAAGAGTTTGGAATAAATATAAAATAAGGTTTTCTATGAAGATGCTTTTTTGGGTGTCCCCTCAGGGAGCTTTTTTTAGAAAAGAAATGGTGGCAAAACCGGATTGGTGGACCTATGGTAAAATAATATCATTTAATCTTGGTGATCCTATCCTCAAGCCTGAGGAAGAGCTAGAATCAGAAGGACATATCTGCCATGGATTTAGGTATTTGCAATTGAAAGATTTAAATCAGACAAAAAGAGCTATGGGTTGACTTTGTTAAAAATGAATTGGAAATCCTACTGCATGGTAGTGATGAACATATTATTACAAAGGTTTATAAAATGTTATTGAATTTTAATTTGGATGTTACAATCTTATTTTACTGCACCAAAGAGTCAGAAGTCAATGCCTTTTCTTTCTTTTACCCTTCTTTTCTACACTCTTCCTTTCCCTTTTGTCTCCCCTATTTTTCCTATTATTTGTGTCAACCTTCCAGCTGGCAAATTCAACACTGAGGTCCCATAATAGATAAATTTTTATTGAATACACATCCTGGCACTGAAAAAGTAAAATCAACACTAAGTTTCCTGCACCAATAGCTTTTCATAACCTCCACCCACCATGTGTTCACATTGGCCAATCACATTCTTTCTGTTTGTTATGGGAATGGTCCATTTCTCTGCCAGACACCTTGCTTTGGATGACCTTGGTTCTCACAGTCCATGGATGGCTTCCTGAAACTCCTGTTTCTTTCCAAGACTTCCTCCCCCCCTGTTTCTATGACAAGTTGAGCAGCTACAGAAGTTAGCAAGCATGTTAGCAATTCAACCTTGACAATTTGTTTTTGTGCTTTTTGTATTTTATACTATAAACTAATAAAAAAGAACTTAGCTACATGGTTGGAAATCAAGTAATGAATTCTTGTTCTTAATATCATATTATGATAAGAACCTCAATATGTATTTTCCAGTGACTAATGTATTTATCTATTTATTTATTTCACATCATTTTTAATCTTCCCCATTTCCAAAGGACAGTTGGTGGCTAAGATGTATCTTATTTTCCTTTGGTCCCAATGTGTGATCTTCTGGCTTTTGGCCTCAGGCTGTTTTCTGATATCCATGTATATTCCTACTGTTTTCTGAATATTAAAACTCTGGCAAGGGTTCAGGCAGGGCAAAACCTTATTCCAATTCTTCTAGAGATATTGAGAGAAGTTGTAACATAAATACCATGAGACAGTGAAACCTACCAGTACTATTTTTTGAAAGCCTGTAGATATGAATCACTGGAAAAAGTATCTGACCACCATCACAAATTATTTATCAGGGTAGCAGTCATGAAAACATTTTAGTAAACTAGGGGCTTTTACATAGGTTTTTTGCACTTAGCCTGAGCCCTGGGGAGATTTTTCTATGCTACTAGGTACTAAGTGGCTCTCCAGTGCATGCATGACTCCAGGATTTCCTTAATCTCAAAATATTGTTCTCCCTCCACCATAATAGCATCAGATATTGGAGGGGATGCTGGCATGAGGGGCAAGACCACCTCTGGTTTTAGAAGACTGCAATGGAACACAAGGTGAACTTTTCTCAATGACTTTGGTAATTCTAGATCCACTGTAACTGGGTTAATAATTCTTTTTATGGGAAAGGACCCTATATATCATGGTCCTAACTTCTTGAGGCATTGCAGGGATTGCAGGAACCAGGTGAACAAATATATGCAGTCCCCAATGTGGAATGATTTAAGCTCTATTTTCTTCTTGTCAGCTTGGGTTTTATAAGCTCTCCTAGCATCTGCAAGGGCTTTGCACACAACGGGCCATATGTTTTTTAATTGGTTGATCCATTCTTTTAAAGAGGGGATTGTGGGCTCTTGGACTGGTAGTTCAGGCATTGGGTTAAATTCTTGTCCACTTGCCACTTGAAATGGCAGGAAGCCTGTGCTGGTATGTACAGTATTATAAAAGGCTACTTCAGCAAAAGGCAAGAAGTCCGTCCAGTCATCTTGTTGGTAGTTAATGAAACAACACAGGTACTGCTTCAATCCTGAGTTGTCTGAGGATGGTGACTAGAACTAAGTCCTTGGTCAGTTCCTAGGTGGTTCAAAAAAAGCTCTCCAGTACTTTGATGTGAACTGGACCCTTCTATCCAAGATAATGCACTGTGGTGCTCCATGTAAGTGGTAAATGTGATGCAGGAACATTTTTGCCAGTGCTTTGGCCATTGGAATTTTTTGGCAAGGGATGAAATGGACCTGCTTGGAGAAAAGGTGTCATGCCTCCATCTGAGCCTGAATCTGAGGACAGGGAGCTGAAGCAGGACCCTGTTGAGGCCCAGGAGGTGGTGTCTGGAGCTTTGGAGGACTATGGGGAAGAGCAGGCTGAGGCAGGCCAGGGCCCTTCAGGTTTGGACCAGGGGAGGCAGAGTTCAGGGAAGGAGAAAGCCCCCTCCCACCTGATCCTAGAGCAAGGAGAGCAGAGAGGAGGAGAGAACAATGTAGGCAGGCTCAATTGCTCGGGAGAAAGCATCCTGCCCCACTCCACCTGGGGATTAAGATTTAAGGAGATGCTGTGGGGTGGGGCATTTGCCAGGAACAAATGTGGTATCTTGGGACAGTTGTGAATTGTGCTCTTGTCTTTGTTTAACCTGGACACCTTGAATACTGGACCGGCTGGTTTCCTGCTTTACGACCGCAGACTGCATTTCTGAGTCTCTCCTTGCAGACTGCAGGCAAGCTGAGATTTAAAAGGACTCATTACATTTCTGTTTTGTTTTCTTGTTATCTGTCTGGCCTTGACGATACTGTATACTTCTCCAGCTGTATTGAAATTGCCTTCAGCCAGAGGCAGCTGAAAGGAATGTGTGTGTGTTCTTTGGTTTAAGGCTTGCCAGCATATGTGGGAGCTTTTGGGGAACATTGACAGTTATTAAAGGATTGTTTCTCTTGCCATCCAACTGCTTTGTCTTCATGCAGAGCCCTGGGTCATCACAAAAGGTCAGTGACAACCAAATTACCATGTGTTCTGAGCTTTCCATAGAAATATTTCTCTAGGGTGCTGATGGCTCAGCTACCCTCTGGAGTAAACCTGATGTTTTCCCTTGCTTTTGCTTTGTGGTTGCACATATAGGACAGCTGGAAACATAACTTTTAATGTCCTTCTTAGTGAGGCCCACCATAACTGTCTTTTGAAGAAATGTAGGGTTTTCATGAACCCAAAATGCCCCACCAGGTTTGAATCATGGCACGCTTTGTGTGGTTTTTAGCAGGCAAAAAAGCATCCAAAAGCTGGTAGGCATGTATATTTTCCCTCCTACTCATGCTAGTCCATCCTTCATGGAGCAGAGATTTCTGTGGCTACAAAACCACTTGTCCAGTTTCAGAACTTTTAAAAAATCTGCTGCAACAAAATTGTTTATAGGTGGTCTCCCCTTCTGCTGCAGTCTGGTGATTACTTCAGCTTCCAGTTTTGTGTTTTGATTACTCACCAGCCAGTGGATCTGGCAGCTGAGTCTGAGGACTCAGATGGGGAGGAGTGGTCTGGAGTGACATTGGAGAAAGAGGAAGGCTCTGAGGAAGTCAGAGGAGGAGGCCAGCCTGTCTACTCATGCTTGGGCAGAGACACAGATGTTTTGGGAGGCTGAGTTGGGCGACAAAGAGGAACAGCTGGAGCCAATCCTGGATGCGTGGATGCTAAGAGAGAGGAGCAAGACAAAGGAAGGCAGTGGGGCGGCTCAAGAAGCAAAGGAAAAGCCATTAAGAAGCCATGACCCAGCTAGATTATAAACAGGGAAGGTGTGGGAGGTGCTGGTTGCCAAAGGCAACTGTTTGTGCTGAGGATTGTGTCTTTGTGGGTTGTGTTGCTTGCCTCTGAAGTCTTGGACATTGAGTCAGATGTGTAAAAATAAAATGGGTTTGTTTTTTCTTGTGGGTCCTGCCTGGTTCCATGAAGAGGGGTTTCTTCTTGTGAGTAAAGCAGTTGAGCAAGTACTCACCTAGGCTGGGTCAGAACAGGGAGAAGGGGCTTGACTACTTCTACCTTGGAGCTGTTGTATTGCAGCATTCTCAAGAAAGCATCAGCCAGGGAGACTTCCGGTGACATTTGCAGCAACATGGGTGCAGGGGAATGGAGCTCCATTTCCCACACCCAAATTCTACCTGCTGGGTGTCCAAAAGGACAGAAAGTCACCCTGTAGAGGCAACAGGCCAAAGGGTGAAACTTTGTAGATCGTAGGTTAGTGGTAGCTGGCTGGCAGAAAAAAAAGGCTGACCGCACCCATGCTGTCAGCCAGAAGCTGCTGATCATCGGAAGAAAATGATTGTAATTAAGCAGAAAGCAAAACAGCTGATCTGAGTGAGACTATTTTCCTTATCTCTCTACAAGTGAAAATACCGGTTCTGGAAAAAAGGTCCTGAAAAGCAAGAATTTCCCAAAGCTATATGAAGCGGGGAAATTCTTCCTTTACTCCTCCCTCCTGAAAAATACAAGTGGCGGTTTAAGCTTTTGGGGACAATTAAAGAGACTTACAATAATATTGTAAAAATAATTAAGAGGGACAGAAGAAAAATATTTGGGGACGTTTTAAGATCCATAAACTTTTCTTTTTATTCTTTGTTTGGAAACCATCGGACTATAACTTCGCAAACTTCATAAAGCCTGGCTGGGGAAATATAAAATGGACATCTATTGACATCTAGCAGCAAAACTAAGAACTACTCTTGGCCTTGTTCTTTTTTTTAACAAGCTTTTGTGGTTGGAGTGTGAGAATTTGGCTAGATGCCCAGACACAGCATATGGACTAAACTCTTTGATGTCTCTGGAATTTATAGTCCTGGAAATTGTGGCTGGAAAACAGAAGAATCTCTGGGTTGCTTTTCTCTACAGGATGGATTATAATTAAAAACCTAAATTGTTTTGAAGTCATTGGACTTCCTTGGATTACAAATACAGCTTGACCTGGAATTTATAAGCTGTTTTGAGACAGAGTGAATGGCAAGAAATTATTATTAGCAAAATACTTTGGATTATAATTTTGAAAGATTGACAACACAGAACTTTGGGATAATATATATCTTTTTTTCTCTTTTTTCACCCCCTTTTCCTTTTTTTATCTATTTCTCCTATATGCTAGGAGCTCATTGGATTATAAATTTTGAACTACCTGGTGGATTACAAAGTATGATTAAAAGATTAAAATGATTGTCCCAAATTTATCCAAAGCTGGCAAAAAAAATACCTTCTGCCCCTCCTCTACCTCTGCAAATCCAGTTTATCAGAGATCAATTGACACAATGCTCCAACAAGAAAAGGCAAGTAACTTCCAGAAAGAAACACAAGTGACACTGCAAGAAATTCAAGAGGCAATTGCTACTCATATGGCAGCTACAACAAAAAATCATGAAGAGATAAAAGATGATCTTGATAAAATGAACCAAAAAATTAATAATATGGACTCTCAATTTGAAAATTTTAAACAGATGATCACCAAAAACGAACAAAGGATTCAAAAAATAGAAGATAAATCAACAGAGGTGGGCCACAAATTAGAAGACTTAAAAGATGAAAAACAAAAATTGATGCAAATAAATGGAGAACTAGAAGATTCAATAGCGGTCATGGAAATGGAAAAGGCTTGTTACTTCTTAAGATTTCAAAACATAATGGAAGATAAGGAAGAGGACCTTGTAGACCTGATAATGGAATTACTGGCTGATGCATTAGAAATCGGGGAATGGGAAATAGAAGGAGAATTAGATCAAATCTATTGAGTTAATTCAAACTATGCAAGAAGAAACAAAGTCCCTAGAGAAGTACATGTAAGATTTCTTAAAAGATCTATAAGAGATGAGATTTTGAGAAGAGTGAGAGATGACCCTTTGAAATATAAAGAAAAAGAAATTGTAGTTCTCAAACAAATCCCTAGGAGAATAAGAGAATCCCGAAGAGAATATCAATTTCTAATTAGAAAATTAATTGAAAAAGGAGTGAAATTTAGATGGCTGATCCCAAAAGGGATTTTAATTTACTGGGATACAAATAGATACAGATTGGATATGCCACTTAAAGCAATGGAATTCTATGACAACCATAAAGCATTTATGGAAGGAAGTGTCTTTGAATCTGGTAAAGCGAGAGAATCAAAGAGGCAAGAAGAAACAGCAATAGAAGGAGCAGCTAAACCAAGAGAGGAAGAAGAAATTAAAAATACATATACAGAAGAAGAGGCAAGACCAAGAAAACAGAGACAGATAAGATTGTTTAGAACACAGGTCTGCAACCTGCGGCTCCGGAGCCACATGTGGCTCTTTCAGCCATCTCCTGCGGCTCCCAGTCTTCTGCCATGTGCAGTCCAAAAAAAAAAAAGTGGGACTAAAAAAGTTCAACCAATCAATTCAAATATGCAGGGTAGGTGCATATCTCGCCTTGGCTCCACTCTTCAGTCAAACCCTGTTCTGCACATGTGCGCATGTGCACACATTTTTTTGCGGCTCCCAGTTTTTTCTTTTGTGAGGGAACCGGTTCTGAGTGGCTCTTTCACTGTTTCAGGTTGCTTACCCCTGGTTTAGAAGATTAAGACCTAGATATAATTGAAAGAGATGGAGAAGGAAAGTGGGATCCTGTCAATGAACATAAATTGACTGAATTCCCCCTCAAAAAGGGGGGGGGGAAATTACACGACTACAAAAATAAAAAATAGATATAATTTGCCTCCAAGAAACACATATTAAGAGACAACACTATAAGTTGTTAGAACAACCAAAAATTGGTAAACTCCATTTTGCATTAGCACAACAAAAGAAAATAGGAATAGCCCTATATATTAAAGAAATGATGAACTCTAAACAAATTTATGTAGATGAAGAGGAAAGATATTAATGGTGGAAATAATGATGGACCAAAAACAGATATTGATGGTAGCAGTATATGCACCAAATGATAAACAAGAACAATTTTATACCAAAAACTGTATAAAAATATTAGAATTGGACTATTGAAATCTTTGTATAATGGTAGACTTCAATGCAATAATAGATAGAACTTTGGACTATAAAAGCAGTAAACAAGGGAAGAAAGAAAGAAATATATTACCTAAAGTGTTTTAAAAAATGGCAGAAGAATTCTGTATGCAAGACATATGGAGAGCAAAAAATCCAAAAAACCTGCAATATACATTTTATTCAAATAGACATAAATCGTGGTCTAGATTTGATATGAACAAATCTATGTTGAAAGAAAATGAATTTATACAACTAGCGACAAAGGAAAAAGATTTCTTTTTCAAAATAAATAAGAAAGAAGAGACATTGCTTCAAAATGTGTGGGATACAGCTAAAGCATATTTTAGAGGGCTGGCTACACTGCTAAAAAGAATAAAGAAAGAAAACAACAGTTAAAGTTGAAGGAAGAATTTAGAAAGTTAGAATTAGAACTACAAATAGACCCACAAAAGAAAATACTTAAAAAGCAAATGGAGATAATAAAACATAAACTAAACCTAGTAGAGTGGAAATAATGGCTCAACGGATTAAAAGGGCTAAATAGAACTTTTTTTTGAAAATGCCAGTAAGCTGGGGAGATGGTGAGGATATAGACTGAAAAAAGAAAAAGAAAAAAATTGATAAACAAGTTGCAAGACTCAAAAGGTGAACTATAGTTTCAAAATGACACAATTGAAGCTTTTACTTTTGGAGGAGCTCTTTACAGCCTTTGCTGCCTGCCCACCATCTTGGCTCAAAATGACACAATTGAAAAAACTATTAAAGATTTTTACGAGATACTTTACAACACAGAGGAAATTTCAAAGGAAAAAATACAGCAGTACCTAAAAAAGCAGACTTATCAAAAATTCCAGAGAATATTCAAAACATATTAAATTGGAAAATATCAATGATGGAGATTACAGAGACCATAAAAAGGCAAAAAAATGACAAGATCCGGGCCCAGATGGATTACCTGCAGAGCTCTTTAAACCATTACAAGATATACTAATCCCAATATTGAAAGAACTGCGTAATGAAATACTTTTGGAGGCTAAAATTCCAAATACATGGACTGAAGCTAACATCACTTTAATAACTAAAGAAGATTATGATTTGATGCAAATAAAAAATTACAGACCAATATCATTATTAAATGTAGATTATAACATTTTCACTTCAATAATAGCAGAAAGATTAGAGAAATTTCTGACCGAATTTATACATACAGACCAAAATGGCTTTCTACCTAAAAGACAGATAAAAAATAACTTAAGAATGATCCTAGATATTTTACGGTACTATGAAATTCATCCAGGGAAACAGATGGCTTTAATATTTCTAGATGCACAGAAAGCGTTCGACAATGTACATTGACAATTTATGTTCCAGCAACTAGAGAAAATGGATTTTGGAGAAAACTTTATAAATGCAATTAAAACAATTTATCATAAAAAACCAGCCAAAATAATTGTAAATGGAGATTTTACAGAAAACTTTGACATTAAAAAAGGCACAAGTCAGGGATGTCCACTTTCTCCACTATTAGTTATATTAACGCTGGAACTATTGAGTAGAAACATCAGGCAAGATATAGAAATTAAAGGACTGGATATAAAAGATGAAAACTACAAACTATAAGTATTTGCAGACAACTTGATTTTTATATTAGAAGAACCGCTTGAAACAAGCATTAAGCTTATGGAAAAAATAGAAGAATTTGGAGAAGTGACAGGGTTGAAAATAAACAGAGAAAAGACTAAAGTGCTAACTAAAAACTTAGCAGAAGAACAAAACATCCAACTAGCCAAAAAAAAAAAAAACTTCAAATAGTAAAAAAGTTAAATATTTGGGAATTTATTTAACAGCAAGATGTGCAACAATAAAAGAAGACAACTATGTAAGATTGTTAAAAAAATAAAATTGGATTTGGAAAAGTGGAAAAATTTACAACTCTCAATGTTGGGGAGAATAGCAACAGTGAAAATGAATATCTTACAAAAAATACTCTTTCTATTTCAAATGATACCTATAAGACTGGGAAAAACCTTTTTTGATGAACTAAATACAATACTGAAATTTATTTGGCAAGGAGAAAAAGCTAGAATCAGACTGAAAATGTTACAAGAAGCGAAAGAAAATGGAGGACTTGGACTGCCGGATTGGGTGCTATACTACCAAGTAATTATATTAACAGGGCTAAAAGGGTGGATAATGCTTAGAGGCAAAAGTCTACAGTAGAGAGGCATGACCTACAACTTGGATGGCATGCCTTTTTGTGGTATGGGAAGAATAAAATACATTGATACTTTCAAAACCACTTTATAAGAAATGCACTTCTTCTAGAATGGGAAAAAATAAAAATGAAAATCTATATTAAAATACCTGGATGGCTTTCAACAATGGAAGCATTCACTTACCCAAATTTAACTAACTACGAGAAAGTTGTGACCTATAAAGATATTTTGGACAATGAAGGGAAACTGATAGACAAGATTTACAAGAACAAGGTTTGGATTTATCATGGTGGCCATACCTGCAAATTCAAACGATATATGCAAAAGATGCTAAAACAATGGGATTTTATAAAGAAGAGACAGAATTTGACCAGATACTGTTAAAAACAGATGAAAATTGATTAAGAAACTCTATAAATATTTGTTAAGCTTAAAGATGGAAGAGGAACAAGTAAAATATGGGCAAAGAAGTTTGGACATAATATAGAATTAGAAAACTGGCAAAGCTTATGGAAAAGAAACACTATTTTTTATTTTTATTTTTATTTTTATTTTAATCCCATTTATATCCCGCCCTTCTCCAAAGACTCAGGGCGGCTTACAATCTAAGCACAAATCAAATGTGCTTAGCAATAGCCTTCATTCTATGTATATGCCTGCTTATTAGGGCTTTGGCCCCCCCAAGCGGCATTATTACAAAGTCAGCTTATTGCCCCCAACAATCTGGGTCCTCATTTTACCTACCTCAGAAGGATGGAAGGCTGAGTCAACCTTGAGCCTGGTGGGATGCGAACCTGCAATATTTGCAGGCAGCTGGTGTTACTTAAGGAGGCATTAGCCCACTGCTCCACCAAGTCAAAAGCAGTGGCTTATAAAGAAAACTTAAACAATATGTTTTACAGATGGCATCTAAAACCAATGAGATTAGCGAAAATGTTTAAAAATATGTCAAATAAGTGTTAAAAATGTAAAAAAAACCCAGGTACTTATTATCATATCTGGTGGACATGCCCTAAAGCTAAAAGATTTTGGTCAAAAATACACATATGGTTGGAGAAAATGACTAAAAAACATATACGTAGATTTTAAGCCAGAACTGTTTTTGTTAGGCATAATAGAAAGAAACTATGAGAAAGATTGTATATACTAGTATATACTAGTAATATATACTAGTAAGAAGAAGACTACTGAGCGATTAACTAATATATTGATTATGATAATATAGAAATTAATTATTCCTCATTGTTTTTTGAATACATGTACCTAGATATATGCTGTTTGCTAAATATTAAGAACGTTATATATATACTGGTAAGTAGCGCAGGGTGAAGTTTATATATATATCAATAACATTAGTGGTTTATATATATATCAATAACATTAGTTTATATATATATCAATAACATTAGTGAACTCCGGGGTATAAAATAGCCTTTTTATTACTGGGCTTGCATTAACTAGCTGTTGACATCATCAGAGTAAGGGCTTAAGATAAGGAACACCTACATGTACACTTGTCTGACCATTTTAACAGTCAGGACATAGAACGTATATACAACATGCTCACCACCAGCTCATTCGCATTTAGACTCAATAGTTCCAGCTTTGATGTAAAAGCTGGTCTTGGTCTGAAATTTAAAAATCCCTCCTCCCAACTGTTCGGTGTGTAAATCTCGCTGCGCTGCATGCAGCCGCATGTTAGTTGTTAGTGTTTTCGTGAGGCATGCAATCGGCCTGGTTGCCCCACTCTCTCGTGCCCAGCTGTCACGAGTCTGGTTCTGATGTATGAGCCAGTAGATGCCCTCGTGGGACATGGGACTTTCGGGTGGCAAGGCTCCGTCGATGGCGGCTCTTTCGGCCGTCAGCCCCGCTGTTTTCTGTTAGAGCCGCTAAAAACAGCAGCGATCAGCTGTTTGGCGGCTCGGAAGCCCTCTCCTTGGTAGAAGAGGGGGGGTGAGCATTTAGGTAGAGCTCCCCTAGACCACTACCAACTCTGGTAGTTGAAGGGTGTGAGCCCCCCCGAAGCCGGAATTTTCTCCAGACTCCGGGACGCCTCTGCTCCAAGGCTTTGGAGCAGAGCAGGATGCTGCAACCATCCCTGCTATCGATAATTAATTGTGGATTACTTGGATGCAGGCAGAGCTGTGCAGGAGAATGCTGTAATAGCAAGTATTTGAACTTTAACTCTGAATACTTTGAGAGAAAAAGTTGCAAGCGGTGTGGAAAGTGAAAGTGCATAATAGAAATCAACTGGGTGTTAAGATGGCTTCTAAACCAACTAAAGTTCCTAGAAGTGCTGGTGCTTCGCCAGTTCAGTATTCTTCATTACAGGCTTTGATGCCTTCTCCTGTGGCACCCGCACCCACACCAGCATTAACAATAAAAGATTTACAAGATGCTTTACAAGATGCCTTAAAAACACAATCCCAACAAATAGCTGAACTTATTGAAGAGAAGAATACTGAAATAAGAGCAGACATCTTGGCTGCATTTCAAGGGCTTGCAGTTTGTATTGAGGGTTTGGATGAACGCGTGGAAGAGCTCAGTCAAAACAATATGAGATTAGATGCTATAATATTGGATGCTGAAAATGTGATGGAAAAGATTGATGATGATGTAGTTATGATACAATATAGAGATATGGAGTTTGCTGTGAGGATTAGAGGTTTGAAAGAAGATCCTAAGGAAGATTTGAAAGAATTATTGGCACAAGCCTTTGAACCGGTTTTGGAGCGTCCAGCAGAAGATATTATGGGGGATATAGATAAAATATTTTGTGTTAATTCTTGGATTGCAAGACAAAGAAAGCTACCTAGAGATGTGGTGGTTTATTTTACAAAGAGATCAATTAGAAATGTGGTCATCCAAGCTTTTGATAACAACAGATTTACAGTTGCGGAGCAAGAAGTTTTAATTCTGAAAGAGATTCCTCCAAGAATTTTAAGGAAAAGAAAAGAATTTGCTTTCTTGGCAGATGAATTAAAGAAACGGCAGATTCAGTTTAGATGGGAGATTCCAGCAGGCATGGCGGTGATGTATGCAGGCACTAGATATCGTCTTAACACAGTTTTGCAGGCACAAGATTTTTATTCTAATATTTTGAAGGCACGCTCTCCACCATCTTCAGAATTTAAAGGAAGGAATGGTGAAGGAGAGCATCAGTCATGTATGGAGAGTATACAAGGAGCTGAAGGAGCTATTCTGCAGAAGGATAAATAATCACAGCAAACTACAGGAGTGGATCAGACCCAGGTGCCAATAGAAGAGGTTAGATAACAAAGAATGACACGGGCGGCAATGAGACGAATGAGACAAGAACAAGAACAACAGAAAGCTACAATTATCTCTCAAAAACCTTCTTACAGTGAAGCAGTGGGAGGAGCAAAACTGAAGAGAGTGCAGGTGGTTTTGGAAGAGGCGCTCCAAAAGCTTCAGGTCACAAAAGATGGTGACAAAGTTTCTAACTTGGAATGCTAATGGATTAAACTCTCCGCACAAGAGAAAGAAAGTATTTCAGTATTTAAAACAATTTAGAAATGATGTTATTTGTCTACAGAAAATGCATATTCAAGCAGCTGATCAAAAATATTTGATAAATTTTAGGCTGGGTACACACTTTATTGAGTCTGCTCCTGACAAGAAAAATGGAGTAGTGATTTACGTTAAGAATAACTTAACAGCTAATTTAATTGAAACAGATAAACAAGGAAGATATGTTATAATTGAACTATTAATAGAAGGCAAGAAAATACTTTTGGTTGGATTATATGCTCCTAATGAACAGCAAGGAGAATTTTATAAACTATTACATAGCAAGATAACTCAATGGGATTATAAATCTTGTATTTTTATGGGAGACTGGAATGGTGTTTTGGATGTACAAATGGACAAAAAAGGTCTTTTTAGAAGTATACCAAGTCATGCCAGATTGCCTAAATCTTTTTTTGAGATGAAAGACGATTTGGAATTGAGAGATATTTGGAGAGAAAGAAATTTGCAAGAAAAAGACTTTACTTTTTTTCCCGATAGGCATCAATCTTTTTCCAGGATTGATTTTGTATTAATTACTAATGATCTTTTTTCTAGGATTAAGAAGATTAAGATATGTCCAAGAACTATATCAGATCATAGTCCAGTATGGTTGGAAATAGAAAAAGACAATGGAGACAAGCGATCTTGGAGACTAAATGAAAATTTGTTTAGATATCAAGAAAATGTGGAAGAGTGTAAAAAAACAGATGAAATAATTTTTTTAATATGAATATGTACAAGGGTACTTCTATTGAAATGGTTTGGGATGCAAGTAAAGCTTATATGAGAGGAGTGTTAATATATTTGAATAATAAGCATAGATGCAAACTGGAACATAGGCGAAAAGAATTAGAGGAGGAAATTAAGAGGAAAGAGAAGGCTTTAATTTTGAATCCATCTGATGGGAAGATTAAAGAGG
Organism: Vipera berus; assembly: GCF_964194415.1. Taxonomy (NCBI): domain Eukaryota; kingdom Metazoa; phylum Chordata; class Lepidosauria; order Squamata; family Viperidae; genus Vipera; species Vipera berus. The sequence continues at coordinate 29,922,014 of NC_138208.1, forward strand.
TAATTACTTTATTAAGAGGTCAGTTTGATATGTTGATGGCAGATCAAGTGGCAACCAATTTGCGGTACGCTAAACATAACACTTTTTGCAATGCTAATAAGCCGGGTAGGTGGTTAGCTTACTTGTTAAGGAAGAAACAAAGGCCATGTAATATAGAGAGAATAGATTACAAGGGTAAAGTGGTGTTTCAGAAGAATCTTATTAAAAAGGCTTTTGTTGATTTTTATTCCAAGTTGTATGTCAGGGACAAGATTCAAGATGTAGATATAGATAGATATTTATGAGAAGTTAATATCCCTGTTCTTACACAAGAGCAAAGGGAAGGGATGAATCAATTGATAAATGATGAAGAAATTATTTTAGCAATTAAGCAATTAAAGGTGGGGAAAGCTCCAGGAACAGATGGTTTGACTGCCGTCTGTTATAAAGATTTACAATCAGAAATGGTGGAACCTTTAAGAGAATTGTTTAGGACAATTCAATTGGGAGGAGAAGTGCCTCCATCATGGAAAACAGTCTTTGTATCGTTGATCCCGAAGGAGATCACCTACATGTACACTTGTGTGACCATTTTAACAGTCAGGACATAGAACGTATATACAACATGCTCACCACCAGCTCGTTCGCATTTAGACTCAATAGTTCCAGCTTTGATGTAAAAGCTGGTCTTGGTCTGAAATTCAAAAATCCCTCCTCCCAGCTGTTCGGCGTGTAAATCTCGCTGCACTGCATGCAGCTGCATGTTAGTTGTTAGTGTTTTCGTGAGGCATGCAATCGGCCTGGTTGCCCTGCTCTCTCATGCCCAGCTGTCGCGAGTCTGGTTCTGATGTACGAGCCAGTAGATGCCCTCGTGGGACATGTAAGTAACCCACCTACCCCCACCCTCCCTTGCCTGGCTGCTCCACCACATGAGCTAGTCTTCACTGAGGTCTCAATGTCTTTTTGCCATCTAGCTGCTGCATGTGCCCATCTCGCTGTGCATGGTCGCTCCGTGTCCCTGCAGGAACCTTGTTCTTATTCCTGTCAGCTGTCAATATCTTTGTGGGATGTGTAATTAGACAGGATGTCCCTCGCTCTCTCGCACTTGGATGTCATTAATCTGGCTCTGTTGCAAGAGTCAGTCCTCGCTGTGGTCTCAATACCCTCTTGCTCTTCAGTGGCTGTGGCTGTCTGTTCCATCACACGTGACCATTCTGTACTGCTGTCGGCTTTATGCTCTGTTTGTTGTGGTCAGGTGTGGCACTGTTTAGTTGTGCAAGAATGTCAGATGTTGATGTGTTGGTCATGCAAAATATCCCGGTTGTGTTGGTGCTCTGTCTCTCGTTCGGATTTACAGAATCAAATTGTATTGAAATCATTTCACCTGTTGTGCTCATATGACGTCTGATGGGTAAGTAAGTCAACACTTTCATGTTTGTATTGATCCAGTTGACTCGTTCAGACATTTTACTTTGTTATTCATTTCTTTTTAATGTTTGATATGGTGGTAGAAATTCAATATGTCTGTTGAATGAATGGTGATCCGATAGCCAAGCCTCTTTTAGAAGATGGCCACCTTTAGTGGAGTCTTGAGAGATGACCTTAGCTCCAGTAAAATCAAAAGTATGGCCATGTTCAGCCATGTGCACCCATACCTGGGAACGTTGTTCCTGTCTCTTAACTGCCAATACAGTATGTGTTCATGGATTCTGGTTTCAAGACGTTTAGATGTTTCACCAACATAGGTGCACTGGCATTTGTTACAATTGATTTTATAGACAATGGATGACATGTCAGCTGTGGATAATGGTTCCTTAGGGTGCATTAACCTGACATGTAGAGTTTGATTAGGTCTGCATGCAATATTGATGTTATAGGGCACAAGTATTCATGCAGATGCTTCAGATATCTCATTGATGTATGGGATAGACACCCAAGGTGTGGTAGTTGGCAACCCACAGTCTGAACGTGGCACTCAATGTTTGCAACAGCACCAAAGTTGGTTGGGTAACCATTCTGTTTGCATATGTGATGGAGATATGCTTTTTCCTTGCTTTTAGCTATCTCAGTGCTGCAATGAGTGTTAACCCTTTTAAATAATGTTCTTATGCAACTGGTTTTATGTGACATAGGATGGTTACTTTGATAGTGTAAGATCCAATCAGTATGGGGTAGGGTACTGTTGGGTTGATGACAAACCAGCACAACTAGGAAAGGTAGGGTGTTATTACTTTCCTCCTCTCCTGTGAACTGGATGTCAGGATAAATTGAGTTGAGCTTCTGCATGAATTTGACAGTGTCACAGCATTTAATGATAGCAAAGGTGTCATCAACATACCTGACCCAAAATCTGGCTCGGTAGTCAGACATTGCTATGCATTCAAGATCTTGTAGAACATCTTCAGCAATGACATTTCAGATGGGTGATCCCATGAGTGTGCCCTTCACCTTCTCATATGTGGTACCCTGGAAAGTGAAATATGTTTGGAGACAAAAACCTAATAGTTGGATGTAGTCTTCCATGGTAGCTGAATTAGGGTGTCGTGGCTCTTCTTTCTGTAGTAAATTCCTTATCAAGGAGATAGCTAGATTCTGGGGAATGGAGGTGAATAAAGATGTGATGTCAAAGGAGATCATAATCTCATCATCATTCACCTTTACTGATTTTAATTTCATCAGAAAATCCTCGGAGGATTTTACTATGGTCATGGAGTCATCAATAAAGTGTAGAAGTTTTACACTTAGCCATTTTGCCAGGCCAAAGGTTGGTGTACTCCTAAAGGATACAATGGGTCATAGGGGGACTCCTACCTTATGGATTTTGGGGAGCCCATAAATGCAAGCCATGGCCGTGTCCATGGGTCGAATAGTTCTGTGGTCTTTATCATGGATTCTGTTTTGTCTCCTGAGTCTGTTCACTGTTCTATTGAGCTGATTGCTGAGAGATGTCATAGGATCTTTGTTGATGGTGTGGTAGGAAGTTCAGTCACTGAGCAACTCATAGATGTTATGATTATACTCATGTTTGTCTAAAACCATGGTGGATCTGCCCATGTCAGCTGGAAGGATGATAATGGAGTCATCCTTCCTTAGTTCTTCCAGAGCCATACTTTCAGATCTTGGTAGGATACGGCTGGGCTTGTGGTTAATAAGCAGTACTAATGGAGTTTTTGATTTCATCATTAACCTCGATAGGATGGATGATTGGCTCTAAGGTTGCAGTGAAGTCAATGGGTTCAGCATCTTTTAGATTGGTACCAATGTCACGTTGTAACAATAAGGTTTGAAAGTTGGTAAGTGTCTTCGATGAGAAGTTGTATACAAGATTGCTAGCACTCTTTTGATTATTTGAAGTTATTAGATTTTCTGTCTTTCATTGAAGTGTCTCAGCTTTACGCTGGCATGCCCTTTGTGTTGCATGGTTTATTTGGAGGTTAAGGGCATTAAAGCATTCATGCCTGAGCATGGTTTGGCATTGTTCCTGATGGTATTGGATTTTTACAGTTTGCCCATAAATACATCTATGGTGATGGTTGATCATAGCATGCATCATCCGGCATTGGAATTGCCAAACCACTGCATATCCCTCTGGTGAGTTTACTGGTGATTTTCTGTGCAGAGATTTTGGCGGAAGATTGTTATGGATACAATTGTGTATAAAAGCCAGTTGTTCATACATCGGATCCCAAACAGACCTTTGAGGTTATACATTCCAACTCTCATGAGTATCTATGCACACATGTTAAACATACACTCCTCTTCACAACCTCCCCGACAGACCTGCCCAAATCGGATCCCTAAGGAAAGAAAAGGATTCAACTTTATTTAATTGAAGCAAGGTTCTTTTACTAAGAGTGTTGGTTGCAGTAAAGTCAAGGCAACTCTGAAATTACCACACTTGCCGGTTACAAAAATAAGGTGTAGGTTTCCCCCAGCCCATCCCTCCCCCTGTGACCAGTCTATTTCCAGCCAACTGGAGCTTGCCAAGATGTTTTGAAAACTATGAGATATTTGGGGAATATTCTGTATATTTCTCAGGGTGCCTGGCCATGGGATGCTGGTACAAAAATGATCCAGCTGCTCTGGTCCTTATCGCCTGTCATTCCCCCCTCCCAGTTTCCTTTCACATACAGACAAATTGCCCTTTCATCCTTTCCCCTTTTTTCTTCTTCCCTTCCCCCCCCCCTTCTTCCATATTTCATCCTTGCTTCCACTTCTTTTTATAACAGGATGCCTGTGAGGCTCCCAAGCTGAGCCAAGAAGATCTGACATTCTGCCCCCCTTGACAGAGATATTAGTCCTGCAAAAGAAAAAAAGAGAGGGGAAATATATATTTTGAAAACTCTGAGATATTTGGGGAATATTCTGTATATTTCTCAGGGTGCCTGGCCATGGGATGCTGGTACAAAAAAGATCCAGCTGCTCTGGTCCTTATCGCCTGTCATTCCCCCCTCCCAGTTTCCTTTCACATACAGACAAATTGCCCTTTCATCCTTTCCCCTTTTTTCTTCTTCCCTTCCCCCCCCCTTCTTCCATATTTCATCCTTGCTTCCACTTCTTTTTATAACAGGATGCCTGTGAGGCTCCCAAGCTGAGCCAAGAAGATCTGACATTCTGCCCCCCTTGACAGAGATATTAGTCCTGCAAAAGAAAAAAAGAGAGGGGAAATATATATTTTGAAAACTCTGAGATATTTGGGGAATATTCTGTATATTTCTCAGGGTGCCTGGCCATGGGATGCTGGTACAAAAAAGATCCAGCTGCTCTGGTCCTTATCGCCTGTCATTCCCCCCTCCCAGTTTCCTTTCACATACAGACAAATTGCCCTTTCATCCTTTCCCCTTTTTTCTTCTTCCCTTTTTCCCCTCCCCCCTTCTTCCATATTTCATCCTTGCTTCCCCTTCTTCTTTTTATAACAGGATGCCTGTGAGGCTCCCAAGCTGAGCCAAGCAGATCTGACATTCTGCCCCCCTTGACAGAGATATTAGTCCTACAAAAGAAAAAAGAGAGGGGAAATACTGTATAGATATATATATATATGACTGTGGCTCAGACCATGAGCTTCTCCTTGCAAAGTTTAGGCTTAAACTGAAGAAAGTAGGGAAAAGCACTAGGCCACTCAGGTATGAATTAAATCATATCCCTGTTGAATATACAGTAGAGGTGACAAATAGATTTAAGGAATTAGATCTGATAGACAGAGTGCCTGAAGAACTATGGACAGAGGTTCACTGTCAAGCCCCGCCGGCCTGCCGTCCGCTCGGGCCTCGACATCGCCTCCGTCGAGCCCCGGTCGCTGGGATGATGGGCGTGGCTTCGCCCGGACACCGCGGAGCGCGCCGCAGCCCCGCCATGCAGCTGGCCGGCGCCCAGCTGATCGGCGCGCCCGCTCCAGGTCGTCGACTCCGTCGACCCCGGTCGCTCGGTTGGTGGGCGTGGCTTCGCCCGAACTCTGCGGAACGCGCCGCAGCCTCGCCGCGCAGCTGGCTGGCGCCCAGCTGATCGGCGCGTCCGCTTCCAGATGGCCGGCGGACGCGCGCTCTCCTCATCGGCAAGGACGGCGCCGGGCGCCCACCGGACTAGCGCCGGCGTCTCCTCCGGACCCTTTAACTTCTCGGCGGCAGGACTCTGAGCCGCAGGCGGCGCCCGGGCAAGAACGGACTGGAGGCGACGTAGGACTGAACGACAGCTGCAGAGTTTTCTGGGGTTCGCGAACTTTTACCGCCAGTTCATCCCGGGTTTTGCAGCGACAGCCCTGCCGCTGACGGACCTGTTGCGGACACGGCAATCCGGAGAGAAGCCACGTCCAGGGTTGAAGCTGGCATGGACCACCACGTGTCAACGGGCGTTCGAGACCTTGAAAGCCCTGTTCGCTAGGGAGCCGGTGTTGGTACACCCCGATCCAGACCGTCCGTATGTGGTCCAGGTCGACGCCAGTGATGTCGCGGTAGGGGCTGTGCTGCTGCAACGGAACAGGGAGGGCGTGCTGCAACCGTGTGCCTACTCATCCAAAAAGCTGTCGTCGACAGAGCGCTCGTGGGCAATTTGGGAGAAGGAGGCGTTCGCCGTGCGCACGGCCTTGGAGACATGGCGTCATCTTCTGGAGGGGGCTGCCCATCCCTTCGAGGTCTGGACAGACCATAAAAACTTGGAGGTCCTGCAGTCCCCAAGGAAGCTGGCGCCCAAGCACGTCAGATGGGCTCTCTTCTTTCGGCGGTTTAACTTCGTCCTGAAGTACGTACCGGGGGGGCGGAACTTTCTTGCTGATGCACTCTCACGGCTGCCGCAATATAACACCAAACGAGAAGCAGTGGTGCAAGAGCTCATCCCGCCCGGCGCATCCCCGTGTGCGACCCAGGCAATTTGCAGTGTGGGGGACGATTTGTCCCGTGCCATGGGCGAAGCCTTAGCTACAGACTCCTGGCTGAAGGAGCATCCTGGTCTCCTAACTATACGTGATGGCTTGGCCTGGCACGGGGATAGGCTGTATGTGCCCCAGGCACTACGCCCCGCCATTCTGCACCGATGTCACGATGCCAAGCAGGCCGGTCACTTCGGCTTCCTGAAGACTTTACACTTAGTACGCCGCCAATTCTGGTGGCCGTGCATGAAGGCGGACGTAGAACAGCACGTCCAGGACTGCCACGTGTGTGCCACAGTAAAACCCCGCGTCGGGAAGCCGTTAGGTCTGCTACAGACAGTTTCGGACCCCGTACGGCCATGGCAGGACTTTGCCATGGACTTCATTGTCGGGTTGCCGGAAAGCAGGGGTTACACGGTAATCTGGACAGTCATCGACCTTTTCTCCAGACAAGCACACTTCATCCCCTGCAAAGGGGCTGCCGTCCCCCAAACGGTTGGCACGACTGTTTCTGACTCATATCTATCGGTTGCACGGGGTCCCTCGACGGATTATTTCAGATCGAGGGGTCCAGTTTACAGCACAGTTTTGGCGGGAGTTCCTACGGCACATTGGGTCTACCCAGGGTCTCAGCTCCGGTTACCACCCGAGCACTAACGGGGCCGCAGAAAGGGCCAACGCCACGGTGGAAAGGCTCCTCAGGAGTTATGTGTTATACCAGCAAACGGACTGGGTGGACCTCCTGGTGTTTGCTGAAGTCGCCCACAACAACGCCGTGCATAGCAGCACGGGGTTGACACCTTTTCAGGTGGTGGCGGGGTATGATTTCGTCCCCGTCCCTGAGTGTGGACAGGGATCGACGATACCCACCGGGCTTGGGGAGTGGACACACCAATTAGGGGCCGCTTGGAAAACCGCTAGGGAGGTGATGGTGAAAGCCCAGGCACGGGTGAAGGAGCAGGCAGACAGAAAACGGGAACCCTTCGACACCCCTAAGGTCGGGGAGTGGGTGTACCTGTCGACCAAGTATTTGCAGTTACGGGTACCGAGCAGGAAGCTAGGCCCCAAGTACCTTGGCCCGTTTCAAGTGGTTCAAGTAATCAACCCCGTGACTGTTCGTTTACAGCTGCCAAAGTTCCTAGGGAAGGTCCACCCTGTCTTCCATAGTAGCCTACTAAAGCCCGCTAGAGGAGTAACAGGGAAGGCGGGTGGGAAAGCTCCGGGACCTGTTCACGGGGACCGGTACGAAATTCAAGCAATCTTGGATTCTCGGGTACGGAGGGGGCAGGTACAGTACCTCGTGATGTGGAAAGGGTATCCATTGGCAGAGGCCTCATGGGTGGGGAAAGGGGATGTACAGGCAGCTCGCCTGGTCACGGCTTTTCACCGTACACATCCGTCCAAACCGGGGGGGTAGCGCTGGGGACTCAGCAGCCTGTCTTCGCGGAGGTCTATCTTGTCGTTCTTATTTTGCTGGAGGGCAGATGGTAGGGGAAGCCGACTGTCAAGCCCCGCCGGCCTGCCGTCCGCTCGGGCCTCGACATCGCCTCCGTCGAGCCCCGGTCGCTGGGATGATGGGCGTGGCTTCGCCCGGACACCGCGGAGCATGCCGCAGCCCCGCCATGCAGCTGGCTGGCGCCCAGCTGATCGGCACACCCGCTCCAGGTCGTTGACTCTGTTGGGCCCCGGTCGCTCGGTTGGTGGGCGTGGCTTCGCCCGAACTCTGCGGAACGCGCCGCAGCCTCGCCGCGCAGCTGGCCGGCGCCCAGCTGATCGGCGCGTCCGCTTCCAGACGGCCGGCGGACGCGCGCTCTCCTCGTCAGCAAGGACGGCGCCGGGCGCCCACTGGACTAGCGCCGGCGTCTGCTCCGGACCCTTTAACTTCTCGGCGGCAGGACTCTGAGCCGCAGGCGGCGCCCGGGCAGGAACGGACTGGAGGCGACGTAGGACTGAACGGACAGTAAGACCCGTCCCAGCAAAACGTAGAGGGGTGTGTGGCTGTGCCCGTTTTGCCACCCTCACTCACTGGGCGCTTAGATGGACTCGGGGGGGAGCTAACAGCTGCAACGCCGGCATGGACTGGGGCGCGTGAGGGAGGCTTACCTGAGAGGGGGCTTGGCGGGCCGCGGCAATGCACACGGTGGGTGGTGGCTATGCAAGGTGATGGGTGGGGCATTTATGGGGAGGCGGGCGGATGCAGGTTTGCTTTGAAGGGGTGGGGTTTGGGTGTGGTAACATGATAAAAGAGCGTTGAGGCTGGGTGCCTCAACGCTGACTTTACCGCGGTTTGATTTGTGCGAGAAATAAACCTGGTCACCCATTCCTTTTGGAGTGCTTGTGTTTCCTGGAGGAGGACGTCGTGACATTCGCGACATTGTACAACAGGCAGCAACCAAAACCATCCCAAAGAAAAAGAAATGCAAGAAAGCAAAATGGCTGTCTGAGGAAGCTTTGCAAATAGCTGAGGAAAGGAGGGAAGCGAAAGGCAAGGGAGAAAAACATAGATATGCCCAATTGAATGCAGAATTCCAGAGAATAGCTAGAAGAGATAAGAATGCCTTCTTAAATGAACACTGCAAAGAAATAGAAGAAAACAATAGAATAGGGAGGACCAGAGATCTTTTCAAGAAAATTGGAGAGATGAAGGGAACGTTTAATGCAAAAATGGGCATGATAAAGGACCAAAATGGCAGGGACCTAACAGAGGCAGAAGAGATTAAGAAGAGGTGGCAAAATTACACAGAAGAACTATACAAGAATGAGCTTAACGTCCCAGATAATCACAATGAGGTGGTCACTGACCTCGAGCCAGACATCCTAGAATGTGAAGTGAAGTGGGCCTTAGAAAAGCTGAGCAACAACAAAGCTAGTGGAGGTGACAGTATTCCAGCTGAGCTATTCAAAATCTTAAAAGACAGTGCAGTAAAAGTGCTACACTCAATTTACCAGCAAATTTGGAAAACTCAACAGTGGCCACAGGATTGGAAAAGATCAGTTTACATTCCAATTCCAAAGAAAGGCAGTGCCAAAGAATGTTCAAACTATCGCACCATTGCACTCATTTCTTATGCTAGTAAAGTCATGCTTAAAATCCTACAAGCTAGACTTCAGCAGTATGTGGATCGAGAACTACCAGAAGTACAGGCAGGATTTCGAAGAGGCAGAGGAACTAGAGATCAAATTGCCAACATACGCAGGATCATGCAGAAAGCTAGGGAGTTCCAGAAAAACATCTACTTCTGCTTCATTGACTATGCTAAAGCCTTTGATTGTGTGGATCATAACAAACTGTGGCACGTTCTTAAAGAGATGGGAGTACCAGACCATCTTATTTGTCTCTTGAGAAACCTATAAGCAACAGTGAGAACTGGACATGGAACCACTAATTGGTTCAAAATTGGGAAAGGAGTCCGGCAAGGCTGTATACTGTCGCCCTGCCTATTTAACTTATATGCAGAGCACATCATGAGAAAGGCAGGGCTAGATGAATCAAAAGTTGGAATTAAGATTGCCGGAAGAAATATCAACAACCTAAGATACGCAGATGATACCACTCTAATGGCAGAAAGTGAAGAAGAACTAAAGAGCCTCTTGTTGCTGGTGAAGAAGGAGAGTGCAAAGCCAAGAAATTAAAAGATGCTTGCTCCTGGGGAGGAAAGCCATGGCAAATCTAGACAGCACACTAAAAAGCAGAGACATCACCCTGTCAACAAAAGTGCGTATAGTCAAGGCTATGGTCTTCCCAGTTGCAATGTACGGCAGTGAAAGTTGGACCATAAGAAAGGCTGAGCGCCAAGGAATTGAGGCCTTTGAACCATGGTGCTGGAGAAGACTCCTGCGAGTCCCTTGGACTGCAAGGTGATCAAACCGGTCAGTCCTAGAGGAGATCAATCCTGAGTGCTCTTTTGAAGGCCAGATCCTGAAGCTAAAACTCAAATACTTTGGCCACCTAATGAGAAGGAAGGACTCACTGGAGAAGAGCCTAATGCTGGGAAAGATCGAGGGCAAAAGAAGAAGGGGACGACAGAGAATGAGGTGGCTGGATGGAGTCACTGAAGCAGTAGGCGTGAGCTTAAATGGACTCCAGAAGATGGTAGAAGACAGGAAGGCCTGGAGGAATGTTGTCCATAGGGTCGCGATGGGTCGGACACGACTTCGCAGCTAACAACAAATATATATATATATATATATATATATATATATATATATATATATATATATATATATATATATATGTAGACCTAGAGTCTCGGGTTTCTTCCCGCGTTCCTTTCATCTTCAGAAAGTTGTGGCGACGTTTCGACGAAATCCCATCCGTCATCATCAGGCCGGAGTGTTCCTCCTGCTGCTTCCAGGAGCAATGCGTGGTCTGGCTGTTCCTTTCCTTCCAACTGCCGGTGGGGCTGTGTTCTGACTGGGTGGAGGCGTGGCTGCTTTCTGATTGGGTGGGGGTGTCCTCTGATTGGGTGGAGGCGTGGTTGTCTTCTGATTGAGTGGAGGCGTGGCTGTCTTCTGATTGGGTGGAAGCGTGGTTGTCTTCTGATTGGTTGGAGGCGTGGCTGTCTTCTGATTGGGTGGGGTATGTTCTGAATGGGTGGGGTTTTTTGTTGTGTTGTAATATCCTGAGTGTTGTGATTTGGTATCCTGAGGAGTGGGCTGTGTAGTGGCCTCCAGAGCTTTGGTTTGGCTCCGAGTTCGAGGACCTGCTATGTATCTCTGGTATGGGTCAGTCAGGTTCGTGTGTGCGTTCTTCTGCTTGGGTGATGGCACTTTTGCTTGACTTGTTCTGTCTTCTGTGTGGGAGAGTTTTAAAAAACCAACAAACAACCCCAAATGCCACCAGCCCCAGCAAGACTCATCCACACCCAGAACAAAAACTCTCTTTGATAAGCAGAACACTGCTTATCAAACACATACTTCATACACAGAGGCCAGAGATACAAACAAATAGAAGGCGCACCAATGGGATCCCCTCTTTCACCAGTTATCGCCAACCTTTTCATGGAAGAATTTGAAACTAACGCTCTGGAAAAGACTACAAACAAACCGAAACTGTGGCTCAGATATGTGGATGACACCTTCGTGATCTGGCCCCACGGAAGAAAGGAGCTAGAAAACTTCCTAACACACCTGAACAGCCTACATCCCAAAATAAAATTCACCATGGAGATTGAAACAAACAACCAGTTACCTTTCCTGGATGTACTTATATACAAAAAACAAAACGGCACCCTAGGACACACAGTCTACCGAAAGAAAACACACACCAACCGTTACCTCAATGCGCAATCACATCATCACCCAGCACAAATAAATTCAGTAGCCAAAACACTAATAACAAGAACCAGACGCCTTGCAGATGAAACACATATACAAACAGAACTACACACCCTGACAGACATATTGACAGCAAACAAGTTCCAAAAAAACAAAATCACCAATATGATTCAGCAGGGGACTCCGAAACAGAAAAACATCCAAGAAGAAGAACAGAACAACGGACGAGCCATCTTGCCCTACATAAAAGGAACAACCGACAAAATCAGTAAAGTACTACACAAACATAACATCAAAACCGCTTTTAATACTGACAGAAAGATATCAACCATCCTGAGAAATCCCAAAGACAAAATACAACTGGAAAACCAGGGCATATACCAAATCCCATGCGCCTCCTGTCCAGCAACATACATCGGACAGACTAACAGAAGAATAGAGGTACGTGTAGAAGAACATAAGAACTCAGTACAGAAGAAAGATCACACATCTTCACTAGTACAACACATAAACACTACGGGACACAACATCAATTTTGAAGGTACAAAAACAATCGCCAAAATAGAACATCTCAATAGCAGAATAATCAGAGAAGCCATTGAAATAGAAAAACACCCAGACAGTATGAACAAGCGAGACGACACCTCCCGCCTACATGCCATTTGGAAACCAGCATTGATAGAGAAACGAATTTCAGCAAACAAGGATTTAAAAAACCAACAAACAACCCCAAATGCCACCAGCCCCAGCAAGACTCATCCACACCCAGAACAAAAACTCTCCCACACAGAAGACAGAACAAGTCAAGCAAAAGTGCCATCACCCAAGCAGAAGAACGCACACACGAACCTGACTGACCCATACCAGAGATACATAGCAGGTCCTCGAACTCGGAGCCAAACCAAAGCTCTGGAGGCCACTACACAGCCCACTCCTCAGGATACCAAATCACAACACTCAGGATATTACAACACAACAAAAAACCCCACCCATTCAGAACATACCCCACCCAATCAGAAGACAGCCACGCCTCCAACCAATCAGAAGACAACCACGCATCCACCCAATCAGAAGACAGCCACGCCTCCACTCAATCAGAAGACAACCACGCCTCCACCCAATCGGAGGACACCCCCACCCAATCAGAAAGCAGCCACGCCTCCACCCAGTCAGAACACAGCCCCACCGGCAGTTGGAAGGAAAGGAACAGCCAGACCACGCATTGCTCCTGGAAGCAGCAGGAGGAACACTCCGGCCTGATGATGACGGATGGGATTTCGTCGAAACGTCGCCACAACTTTCTGAAGATGAAAGGAACGCGGGAAGAAACCCGAGACTCTAGATCTACACATACAGACACCCGCGAGAATCTACGAAAACATATATATATATATATATATATATATATATATATATATATATATATATATATGGTTTATATATATATATATATATATATATGGTATATATATATATATATATATATATATATATATATATATATATATATATATATATATGGTATATATATATATATATATATATATATATATATATATATATATATATATATATATGGTATATATATGGTATATATATATATATATATATATGGTATATATATGGTATATATATATATATATATATATATATATATATATATATATATATATATATATATATAAGGTTTATATATACATATACATATACATATGTATATGTATATATAAACCTTATATATATATATATATATATATATATATATATATATATATATATATATATATATATATATATATATATATATATATATATATATATATATATATATATATATATATATATATATATATATATATATATATATATATATATAAAGGTTTTTGCGGGTGTTTGTATGTGGATCTTTGGTCATTCAGGTTTTTCCCCACGTAGAATTGAAGGTGTAAGATTGATTGATAGACGAGTCCCAACCACCAAGAATGATACCAGACCCAAACTCATGATAACATCACATGACATCACCACCACACAACCATTCAAAAAGCAAATCCAAACCCACAACGATAACGACACACAACCACAAAACAGAAACCTAACCACAGCTGCAACATCAGCCACTTTAAACCCCTCCAAACCACACAATAAGCAAACTGACACCCACTATAAAAAACATGGCACCACCACACACACGGAGCCGAACAAAAGCAGCACAACTGACCAGTTCAGGTCTAAGGCTGGCAGCTGAGACCAGCCCATCCACTCAAAACACACCCCCACCGAATCAGAACACAGCCCCCATTCAAAACACACACACACACACACACACACACACATATATATATATATATATATAATTTATCAATTAAATAAAGAGCTCAATGTGGCTTATCTGGGTATAGGTCATGGAATTTTTTTTTTATTGAAAAGTTTTACAATACATTTTATCTTTAACAATCCCCCGCTCCCCCCACCCCTACCTAACCCTCCCTATCCCTCCCCCCCATTCCCCCCTCCCCCGACTTCCCAGAGCTAAGTACAAGGTATAAAAACAAAAAACAATCATAAACATCCACATGCTAACAACAATAAACTATTAATTCTATCGCCCTCTAGCTCATATAAGATAACTACAAGCAATATTAATATTACATATAAAAAGAAAAAGGAAAAAAAAGAAAAGAAAAGAAAACTTATTCAAATGCTAAATGAAATTTTTTAGTACCATATTTGTTCTGGATGTAATCAATCCATTTTTTCCACTCCATAATATAACGGTCTTGCGAATGATCTTTCAAGTAAGCCGAGATCTTTGCCATTTCCGCCAGGTCAGAAACCTTTAAAGTCCATTCTTCTATAGTCGGCAGTTCCTCCTTCTTCCAATATTGACCTACTAAGAGTCTTGCTGCTGTAATTAAATTCAACATCAACTTAATGTCCACAACAGTAGCATCTGTAATTATACCCAGCAAAAACAATTGCGGACAAAACTTTATCCTTTGCTTGAAGATCTTCTGCATATTCCACCAAATTTTTATCCAAAAATCCTTAACCTTTTTGCAGGTCCACCATATATGAAAATATGTTGCATCTTCGCCACCACACCTCCAAGATTTTGGCTGATAGTTCAGATACATACTTGCAAGCTTTTTAGGATCTAAATGCCATCTGTAAAACATTTTATAAAAGTTCTCTCTTAGGTTTTGGGCTTGGGTGAATTTTACGTTCCTCACCCAGATCTTTTCCCACGTGTCCATTGTAATAACTTCTTGAATATTCTGGACCCATTTTATCATACAATCTTTCACAAGTTCTGTTTCTGAGTCAATTTCTATCAGTGCAAGATATATCCGTTTGATATGTGCTGGACCCTGATTTCTAATTTGCTTTATCAAATTTTCATCAGTCATTGCAAAACCAAGTTTCTGATCTTCTTTCCACCTGGCCCGTAACTGAGTATATTGAAACCAAGTTTGAACAATCTTCTCATCTCGCAAGAGGTTGTACGGCTTCAAACACCAGACATTTCTTTCCAAGCTTAAAATCTCCTTATACGTAGTCACATCATGTTTGAAGCCAACATTTATGTTTTCTATTGCGTGTTTTGGAATTGCCCACAACGGCATCTTGTAATCTAACTTATGTCTATACTTCTTCCAAACTCTCAACAATGCCTGTCTTAAAATATGCACTTTAAACGCATTATCTACCTTCTTATCATACAACAAATATGCATGCCAGCCAAATAACAAGTCATGGCCCTCAAGATTTAATAATCTCTCTTGTGTCAGATTAATCCAATCACTTATTCCTGATAACGCAGCAGCTTCATAATATAATTTAAGATTAGGCATTTTAAGACCACCTCTTTCACGAGTATCCTGCATAATCTTAAGTTTAACTCGTGGCCTTTTCCCTGCCCAAACGGTGGCGACGCGGCGCCGAAGACAGCCGTCTCCGGGCTGTCCGCTCCGCAGCTGTGTTTTTCCATCGAAAACAGCGCCGATCAGCTGTTTAGGTCGATTTGAAGCCCCCTCCTCGGGAGAAGAGGAGGGGGTGAGGCCCCAGGTAGGAGTTGAGCTCTCCGGGGCCGCATGAGCTGAAAGTTTGGGCATCTGAAGGATTGAGCCCCCCCGAAGCCTGGGTTAGCTCCGAGCTGCGCAGCGTCTCTGCTCCATGATTTTTGGAGCAGAGCCAGGCGTTAGCAACCACCCCTGCCAGAAGGAAAGACTCTCGAGTATTAAGGTGCAGGCAGAGCGGTACAGGAGGTCAAGGTGAAGTGGACTTTTATCTTTACTCTCTAGCTCAATGGATTTTATAGCTTTAAAGTGAAAGTACGCAACAAGTGAAAGTGGGGAAAGATGGCGGCTAAAACTTCTAAAGCTCTTTGGAGTGCGGGAACTTCCCCGGGGCAACAGACTTCGTTGCAAGCTTTGCTTCCTCCTGCACCTCCTCTGGCATTGACGCTTAAGGACTTACAAGATGCCTTTGCAAAGCAATTGCAAGTAATGTCAGATATGATGGATGATAAGATGGAAAAGCTGGAGGCAAAGCTGGAGGAGAAATTGGAGAAATTGGAGGAGAAGATGGAAGAGAAGTTTAGTGCAATGAGGGTAGACATTTTGTCTACAATTGAAAGTGTGGCTGAATGTGTGCAACGTTTGGATGAAAAAGTGGAGGATCTTAGTCAAAAGAACTCTATATTAGAAGTAAAAGTACTGGAGAATGAAAATATAAGGGACAAAATGGACGGAGAATTGAGCCTTGTCCAGTACCATCAGATGCAGTATGCTATTAGAATCAGGGGATTAAAAGAGAATCCTAAAGAAGACTTAAAGCAGCTGATCTCTGAGGCTTTGGAAGCAGTACTGGGCCAGCCAGCATCGGAAATAGAGGGAAGTATGGATAAAATCTTTCACGTAAATTCATGGATTGCAAGGCAGAGGAAGTTACCTAGAGATGTGGTGGTCTATTTTACAAAGAGAGCAACTAGAGATGAAGTTATTCAAGCTGCTTACGATACTAAATTTGTGGTTGCTGAGCAAGAAGTCCTGGTTTTAAAAGAGATTCCTCCAAAGATTTTAAGGAGAAGGAAAGATTTTGCATTCCTTGCACAGGAACTTAAGAAATGTGATATCAAGTTTAGATGGGAGATTCCAGTCAGAATGGTGGTGATGCATGAAGGTAAAAGACATCGTCTGGTTACTGTGACTCAGGCACGTGATTTTTACAGCAATGTGTTAAAAGCAACCCCTCTATCACTTCTGGAAGCTGCAAAGGGATTTGGAGAGGGAAAGCCTCAAGACGCTCAAGGCAGACAGACAGAGGAGAATGGTGCTGGAGGGGATCAAGTTACAGTCTCATCAGCTGCTGCTGGAGAGCAGAGGATGACGCGTGCCGCCTTAAGACGACCGAGACAAGAGCAAGAGCAAGACCAGCAGAAAGTTATGGAACTTCCAAAGCGTACTTACAGTGAAGCTGTGGGAGGGGTGCGGCCCAAGGAAGTTACAGGGGTCATTGCAGACGTGCTCCAAAAGCTTCGGGATGCCAAGAATGGCGACTAAATTTCTAACTTGGAATGTTAATGGATTAAACTCACCACAGAAGAGAAGGAAAGTTTTTCAATATTTAAAACAATTTAAGACTGATGTTATTTGTTTGCAAGAAACACATATTAGGGTTATGGACCAAAAGTACTTATCGAACTTAAGGTTGGGCACGCAATTTGTTGCTTCTGCGATGAACAAGAAAAATGGAGTGGTTGTCTACGTTAAAAATACTCTAACAGCAGAACTAATCGAAGTAGATAAGCAAGGAAGATATGTTATGATAGATTTGCTGTTAGAAGGTAAAAAACGCTTCTAGTTGGACTGTATGCTCCTAATCAACAACAAGCAGACTTTTTTAACTTACTACACACAAAGGTTACCCAATTGGATTATAAATCTTTTATTTTTATGGGAGATTGGAATGGTGTCCTAGATGTACAGATGGATAAAGCTGGTTCTTTTAAGCGTGTCCCGAGCCATGCTAGATTGCCTAAATCTTTTTTTGAAATGAAGGACGATTTGGAATTACGAGATATTTGGCGTGATACACATCTACATGAAAAGGATTATACTTTTTTTTCTGATAGACATCAATCTTTTTCCAGGATCGATTTTATTTTGCTGACTAATGACTTTTTTTCTAGGATTAAGAAGGTAAAGATCTGTGCAAGAATTATTTCTGACCATAGCCCAGTTTGGTTAGAGATCAATAAGGACAATAGGGATAGGCGCTCTTGGCGCGTAAATGAGAATCTGTTTAGAAATCAGAGAAATGTGGAAGAATGTAAACAGCAGATGAAGGATTTCTTTGAAATTAATATGAATAAGGATACCTCTATGGACATGGTTTGGGATGCTAGCAAGGCCTACATGAGAGGGGTGTTGATATATATGAATAATAAGTACAGACGTACCTTGGAAGTTAGAAGGAAAGAACTGGAGAATGAAATTAGGGAAAAAGAAAAGGCCCTAATTTTGAACCCATTGGATGTGAAGATTAAGGAGGTTATTAACCTATTAAGAGGACAATTTGATAAGTTGATGGCTGATCAAGTGGCAACTAATTTACGGTTGGCTAGGCATAATACTTTTTGCAATGCTAATAAGCCAGGTAGATGGCTAGCTTACAGGTTAAGGAAAAAGCAAAGGGCTTCTAATATAGATAAAATTGAATATAAGGGAAAGGTTGTGTTTCAACAGGATCTTATTAAGGAAGCCTTTGTGGATTTTTATTCTAAATTATATGCTAAGGAGAAGATTAATGAACAAGACATTGATGTATATTTGAAGAATGCTAGCATCCCGGTTCTCACGCAAGCACAAAAGGAGGAGATTAATCAATTGATAACAGAAGAAGAAATTCTTATAGCAATTAAGGAACTGAAGGTGGATAAAGCGCCAGGCACGGATGGTCTGACTGCGGCTTACTACAAAAATTTACAATTGGAGCTGATAAAGGCATTAAAGGAATTGTTTCAGACAATTCAGAGGGGGGGAAAGGTGCCTCCGTCTTGGAGAACTGCTTTTATTTCTTTGATTCCGAAGGAAGATCAAGATGCTACTCAAGTAAAAAACTATAGACCGATATCACTTTTAAATTCAGATTACAAGATATTTGCCAAGGTGTTAGCTAACAGACTGATGAGGGTTCTGCAACAGGTGATTCATGGGGATCAAACCGGGTTTATTAGTGGTAGACAAATGAAAAATAATGTGAGGCATATAGTTGATGTGGTGGAGTTTTTGGAAAGGAACAACCAGATCCCTGCGGCGCTAATTTTTTTAGATGCTGAAAAAGCTTTTGATCAATTGAATTGGCAATTTTTGATGAAAGTTTTAGATAAAATGAATTTCAGGGATAAATCAAAGGGATAAATCAAATTGGTTTATCAGGGATAAACCAATTAGGGCATTATATCAAAAACAAACTGCTCGAATAATAGTTAACAATAGTCTGACTGAAGTATGTAATATAGAGAAGGGCACAAGACAAGGGTGTCCGTTATCACCTTTATTATATGTTTTAACATTGGAGATATTATTGGTAAAAATACGGAATTCGGAAAGAATTAAGGGTATTCAAATTAGAGATCAGGATTATAGACTGAGAGCGTTTGCAGATGATCTGGTTGTTACGGTGACCCAGCCAGAAAACTCTGTTGTGGACCTGATGGAGATAATAATGCAATATGGGAAGGTTTCTGGATTTAAGGTTAATGCACAAAAAACTAAAATTTTGGCCAAAAATATGACAGTATCGCAAAAGGCCCTTTTAGAAGGATTAACTGGATTTGAGATTGTCAAAAGGGTCAAATATTTGGGGTGTTTTTGTCACCCTCTAATACAAAGTTATATAAAAATAACTATGAAAAGTTATGGGGAAAAATTCAAAAAGAATTGGAGAGTTGGGAAAAACTGCAATTGTCTTTGCTGGGAAGAATTGCAGCAGTGAAAATGAATGTCCTGCCTAAATTTTTATTTTTATTTCAAATGATACCGGTCCTTTAAAAAGATTCTAATTTGGAAGAATGGCAACGAGGTCATGGAATTTTTTAAAGCTGTTTGGGTGCTTTAATATGTTGGGAGTTGACCCATTCAATTTATGAGAGGGGAAATCTTTCCAGGATAACAAATGCTGAGTTTTTTCCCAATCTTTGAGAGTCCAAAATGTTTTTAACTTCAAAGTGCTGCTTTCTCTCTGTCATAATAGGGTCAGAAAGTGGTTATGATTCTGGTTTCAGTGGGCTACAATGAAATACTGGGTGTACACATCTGAGCATCTTTGGCAGCTCAAGTTCTACAGTTACTGGGTTAATAATCCTCTTGATGGGGAAAGGTCCAACGTATTTCAGCCCCAATTTTTTAGATGGTTGTCTAGATTGTAAGAATTTGGTAGAGAGATAGACCGTGTCTCCCACCTTAAAGTCCTTTGGTTTGATGCGCTTTTTATCAGTCTGTTTTTGTATGCTCCCCTAGATTCATCTAAAACTTTTCTCACCACTGGCCAAGGGTTCTGTAACTGGGCCACCCAATCTTTTACTAATTCAATTAATGGTAGTTAGCCTGAGGTAGTTCAGGAATAAATAGAAAGTCTTGTCCTATGGCCTCTTTAAATGGAATGCACCTGGTGCTGCTGTGCAGAGTTGTAGGTGACCTGTGAAAGGGAGGAGGTCCATCTAATTGTCCTGTTGGTAATTAAAATTGCATCTGAGGTACTGCTCCAGGACGCCATTGGTCCATTCACACACACACACCATTAGTAGCCAGACGATATGAGGAGCTGAGCCCAAGTGGTCCTCAAAAGTTTTAGGAATTCATGCCAAAGCCGTGAAGTGAATTGGACTCTGCGATCTGATGTTATTCCTTCTGGACCACCATGTAGCTGATAGATGTGCTGCATGAATAGTTCAGCCAAAGCACATGGTGAGGGGATAAAGTGCACTTGCTTAGAGAACAGATTGCTTATCACTCAGATAACTGTATTCCCCAAGCTTTTGGGCAATAAAGTCCATTGATATCTCTTTCTAAGTAGCTTTGGGCTCTGCTACTGGCTGGAGAAGCCTGGGTATTTTCCCTCATCACCTCTTGGCAGAGGCACAAATAGGGCAGCTAGCCACATAGCTCTCTATGTTCTTTTTCAGTGACACCCACCAAAATTACTGCTTGATTAGGTGCAGGGTTTTTATGAAGGCAAAGTGCCCCACCACTTTTGAATCATGGCTTTTTTGTAGAACCATTAATTGTTGGCTTTGTGAGACATATAGTTTAGCTCCTACTCAGGCTAGACTATCTTGCATTGTACTTTCTCCCTTGTACATTTGGAACCATTTGTCCTCTTCCAATGCTGCCTTTAGGGTACCCTTTAAATCACAACTAGTTGGGTTTTCATTTTGGCTTATGCCTGGGTGGAGACTGGGCCTGCCAGTTGCCTGGAGGGGATGACCTGTTTAATCACCTCTGGCTTTGAACTATTGTATTGTGGCAGCCTGGATAAAGCATCTGCAAAAAGTTCCTCCCCCCTGGAAGGTATCTCAACATGAAGCTGAATCAATTAATGTACTGGGCCCAGCAAGCCTCTTTGAGCGATAGTCTCAATTTTTTTTTATTGAAAAGTTTTACAGTACATTTTATCTTTAACAAAACAAAACAAAACCCCTCCCAACCCCCTCCCCTCTTCCCAACCCTCCCCAACACCTCCCTCCCTCCCCCTCCCCCCTCCCCGACTTCCCAGAGCTAAATACAAGGTATAAAAGTAGAAACAATCATAATCTACCATATGCAAACAACAATAAGCTATTAAATCTATCGCACTTTAACTCTTTTTTTTAATTTAAAAAGTTTTACAATACATTTTAACTTTAATCCCCCCCTCCCCCACCCCCACCCAACCCTCCCTATCCCTTCCCCCCATTCCCTCCTCCCCCCCCCGACTTCCCAGAGCTAAATACAGGGTATAAAATCAAAAAACAAACATAAGCACCCCTATGTTATCAGCAATAAACTATTAGTTCTATCTCCCTCTAGCTCATGTAAAATGAATACAAACAATATTACTGTAATATTACAAATAAAGTAAAAAAGAAAAAGAGAAAAACAAAAAAAAGCTTTACTCAGAATAGATTTTCTTAATCCCAGTCCTTATTCATATTAATTTCAAAGAAAAAAAAACAAATTCTCAGTTACGCGCCAAAAGCGCCTATCTATTAACCTTAATAATCTCCAACCAAACTAAACCATAATCAAAAATAATTCTTGCATGTATCACACCAAATGTCTCGCAGTTCCAAGTCATCCTTGAGTTCAAATAAAAAGAGTAAAAAAAAAGGGTTAAACAGTCTGTAAGACAACTTATTGTTAATGAGGAGCTTGCATACCCATTCTTAGTTCAACACACACTTTTAGTCCATAACCCTAATATACTTTTCTAACAAGCAAATAACATCCATCTTAAATTGTGTTACATATTAAAAAAAACTTTCTTTCTCCTCTATGATAAATTTAATCCATTAAGATACTAATTTAAAAATTTAATCAGCAATCTTAACGCCCCAAAACTTTTGGAGCACGTCTGTCATGACCCCCAAAACTTCTTTGGACCGCGCCCCTCCCACATCTTCACTGTAAATACATTTTGGAGATTCCATAACTATCTGCTGGTCTTGCTCTTGCTCTCGTCTCGCTCTTCTTAAGGCGGCACGCGTCTTCCTCTGGCCTCCTGCAACATCCGATGAAACTGTATCTTGATCCCCTCCAACACCATTGTCCTCTATCTGTCTGTCTGCAACATCTTGAAGCTTTCCCTCGCCGTATCCCTTAACAGCTTCCAAAAATGATAGGGGGGTTGCTTTTAACACATTGCTATAAAAATCACGTGCCTGGGCCACAGTAACCAGACGATGTCTTTTACCTTCATGCGTCACCACCAGTCCAACTGGAATCTCCCATCTAAACTTAATATCACATTTCTTAAGTTCCTGTACTAAAAATGCAAAATCTTTCCTTCTCCTTAAAATCTTCGGAGGAATCTCTTTTAAAACCAAGACTTCTTGCTCAGCCACTACCAGTTTAGTATCATAGGCAGCTTGAATAACTTCATCTCTAATTACTCTCTTTGTAAAATAGACCACCACATCTCTGGGTAACTTCCTTTGTCTTGCAATCCATGAATTTACACGAAAAATTTTGTCAATATTTCCCTCAATTTCAGATGCTGGCTGGCCCAATACCCCTTCCAGAGCCTCAGAAATCAGCTGCTTTAAATCTTCTTTACAGTTCTCCTTTAAACCCCTGATTCTAATAGCATACTGCATCTGATGATACTGAGCAAGGCTCAATTCTCCGTCCATTTTATCCCTTATATTTTCATTTTCTGATACTTTTGCTTCTAATATAGAGTTCTTTTGACTGAGATCCTTCACTTTTTCATCCAGCTGTTGCACACATTCAGCTACAGATTCAATCATAGACAACATGTCCACCCTCATTGCTCTAAACTTCTCTTCCATCTTCTTCTCCAGTTTCTCCTCCAACTTTTTCAGCTTTTCATCCATCATGTCAGACATCAATTGTGAATGCTTTCCAAGAGCATCTTGTAAATCCTTAAGCGTCAATGCCGGAGGAGGTGCAGGAGGAAGCAAAGCTTGCAATGAGGTCTGTTGCACCAGGGAAGACCCCGCACTCCGAAGAGCTTTAGAAGTTTTAGCCGCCATCTTCCCCCACTTTCACTTATTGCGCACTTTCACTTTGAAGCTATAAAATCCATTGAGCTAGAGAGTAAAGATAAGAGTCCACATCACCTTGACCTCCTGTACCGCTCTGCCTGCATCTTGATAATCAAAGGTATTTCCTTTTGGCAGGGGTGGTTGCTAACGCCTGGCTCTGCTCCATAAATCCCGGAGCAGGGGCGCTGCGCAGCTCGGAGCAACCCAGGCTTCGGGGGGGCTCAATCCTTCAGCCGCCCAAACTCTCAGCTCAGGCGGCTCCGGAGAGCTCAACCCCTACCTGGGGCCTCACCCCCTCCTCTTCTCCCGAGGAGGGGGCTTCAAATCCATCTAAACAGCTGATCGGTGCTGTTTACGATGGAAAAACACAGCTGCAGAGCGGGCAGCCCGAAAACGGCTGTCTTCGGCGTCGCGTCGCCACCGGAAATCAACTCTTATAAAATGACTACAAGCAATATAAATATCACATCAATACTTATTCAAATGTTAAATGAAACTTTTTAGTCCCATATTTATTCTGGATGTAATCAATCCACTTTTTCCACTCCACAATATATCTCTGTTGCGGATGGTCTTTCAAATACGCTGAGATCTTTGCCATTTCCGCCAGGTTGGAAACTTTTAAAGTCCATTCTTCTATAGTCGGCAGTTCTTCCTTCTTCCAATATTGCCCTACTAAAAGTCTTGCTGCTGTAATTAAGTTCAACATCAACTTAGTGTCCACAACAGTAGTGTCAGTAGTAATGCCCAGTAAAAACAATTGCAGACAAAACTTTATCCTTTTCTTAAATATATTCTGCATATTCCACCAAATTTTAATCCAAAATGCTTTAACCTTTTTACAGGTCCACCATATATGAAAGTACGTTGCATCTTCACCACCACACCTCCAACATTTAGGCTGGCAGTTCGGATACATACTTGCTAATTTTTTAGGATCTAAATGCCACCTATAAAACATTTTATAAAAGTTCTCTCTTAAATTTTGAGCTTGCGTAAATTTTACATTTCTCACCCAAATCTTTTCCCAAGTATCCATTGTAATGACTTCTTGAAAATTCTGAGCCCACTTTATCATACAATCTTTAACAAGTTCTGTCTCTGAATCAATTTCTATCAGTGCAAGATATATCCGTTTGATATGTGCTTGACCTTGATTTCTAATTTGCTTTACCAAATTTTCATCAGTCATTGAAAAACCAATTTTCTGATCTTCTTTCCACCTGGCCTGTAATTGCCCATACTGAAACCAAGATGAACAATCTTTTCTTCTCATAAAAAATTATACGGCCATACATTCCTTTCCAAACTTAAAATTTCCTTATATGTAGTCACATCATGTTTAAAGCCAACATTTATATTTTCTATTGCGTGTTTCGGTATTGCCCATAAGGGTATCTTATAATTTAGCTTGTGTCTATACTTTTTCCAAACTCGCAACAGAGCATGTCTTAAAATATGCACCTTGAACACATTATCCACCTTCTTATCATACAATAAGTATGCATGCCAACCGAATAGCAAATCATGACCTTCAAGATTTAATAATCTCACTTGTGTTAGATTAATCCAATCACTTATCGCTGACAAGGCAGCAGCTTCATAGTATAGTTTAAAGTTGGGCATTTTGAGACCACCTCTCTCACGCGTATCCTGCATAATCTTAAATTTAACTCGTGGCCTTTTCCCTGCCCAAACAAATTTATTAATACCCTTTTGCCATTCCTCCAAGTTTGAATCCTTTTTAAGAATAGGTATCATTTGAAATAAAAATAGAAATTTCGGCAAAACATTCATTTTCACTGCTGCAATTCTTCCCAGTAAAGACAATTGTAGTTTTTTCCAGCTATCCAATTCTTTTTGAACTTTTCCCCATAGCTTTTCATAATTATTTTTATATAGCTTTGCATTTGAGGGTGACAAATATACCCCCAAATATTTAACCCTTTTGACAATTTCAAATCCAGTTAACCCTTCTAAAACAGCCTTTTGTGATACTGTCATATTCTTAGACAACATTTTAGTTTTTTGTATGTTAACCTTAAATCCAGAAACTTTCCCATATTGCATTATTATCTCCATCAATTCTACAACAGAATTTTCTGGCTGGGTCACCGTAACAACCAGATCATCTGCAAACGCCATCAGTCTATAATCCTGATCTCTTATTTGAATTCCCTTAATTTTTTCCGAATCCCGTATTTTAATCAATAATATCTCCAATGTTAAAACAAATAGTAGAGGTGACAACGGACACCCCTGCCTTGTGCCCTTTTCAATATTACATACTTCGGTCAGACTATTATTTACTATTATACGGGCTGTTTGCTTTTGATATAATGCCCTAATTGGTTGTAAAAATTTATCCCCAAAATTCATTTTATCTAATACTTTCAACAAAAATTGCCAATTCAATTGATCAAAGGCTTTTTCCGCATCCAAAAAAATCAGCGCTGCAGGGATCTGATTGTTCCTTTCCAGAAATTCCAACAAATCAACTATATGCCTCACATTATTCTTCATTTGTCTACCACTTATAAACCCAGTTTGGTCACCATGAATTACCTGTTGCAGTACCCTCATTAATCTGTTAGCTAAAACCTTAGCAAATATCTTGTAGTCCGTATTCAAAAGTGATATTGGTCTATATTTTTTTGCTTGAGTGACATCCTGATCTTCCTTCGGAATCAAAGAAATAAAAGCAGTTTTCCAAGACGGAGGCACCCCTCCTCCCATTTGAATTGTCTGAAACAATTCCCTTAATGGCTTTACCATCTCTAACTGTAAATTTTTATAATACACAGCAGTCAGCTCATCCGTCCCTGGCGTTTTGCCCACTTTCAATTGTTTAATTGCTGAAAGAATTTCTTCCTCAGTTATCAATTGATTCATCTCTTCCTTTTGTTCTTGTGTAAGAACAGGAATACTAGCATTCATCAAATATATATCAATATCTGCCTCGCTAGTCTCAAATTTTAATGGTCAGTCCATACTTCCCACCTTCTAGAAAATGCCTTCAAGTTAGGAGTGTCCAGCACACTTCATAGGCTTCCTTCTCCCAGACTGTCCATCTCTGTTCTATCTTATTTAGCTTTTTAGAAGTGTAAGCACAGAACTTCAGGACCCCTTGCTAATTTTCCTGTAAAAGCACTGTGCCCACTGCGGCATCACTGGCATCAGCTTGAATGACTTGTGGTGTGGATGTTTCAGCACCGGCTCTGCTGTTAACAAGCACTTAAGTTTTTTGAATGAAGCCTGGTATTCTATAGTCCATTTAAGTGGCTGGCTAGGTTTGGTTTCCCCTCCCCTTTTGTCTTTTTTTTTATTAAAAAGTTTTAACATACATTTTATCTTTAACAATCCCCCCTCCCCCTCCCACACCCATCCCTCCCTACCCCTCCCCCCCTCCTCCCCCCCGACTTCCCAGAGCTAAGTACAGGGTATAAAAACAAAAAAAAACACTCATAAACAACCAAATGCTAACAAGCATAAACTCTAAAATCTATCACTCTCTAGCTCATATAGGATAACTACAAACACTATTACTATTAACTATAAAAAAAGAAAAAAGAAAAGAAAGGAAGACTTATTCAAATGCTACATGAAACTTTTTAGTCCCATATTTGTTCTGGATATACTCAATCCATTTTCTCCACTCCATAATGTAACGTTCTTGCGAGTGATCTTTCAAATAAGCCGAAATCTTTGCCATCTCTGCCAGGTCAGAAACCTTTAAAGTCCATTCTTCTATAGTCGGCAGTTCCTCCTTCTTCCAATATTGACCTATTAAGAGTCTTGCTGCCATAATTAAATTCAACATCAACTTAGTGTCCACAACCGCAGCATCTGTAATTATACCTCACAAGAAAAATTGCGGGCAAAACTTTATCCTTTGCTTGAAAATCTTCTGCATGTTCCACCAAATTTTTATCCAAAAGGCCTTAACCTTTTTACAAGTCCACCATATGTGAAAATATGTTGCATCTTCATCGCCACACCTCCAGCACTTGGGCTGATAATTCGGATACATACTTGCAAGCTTTTTAGGATCTAAATGCCATCTATAAAACATTTTATAAAAGTTCTCTCTTAAGTTTTGAGCTTGTGTGAATTTTACGTTCCTCACCCAGATCTTTTCCCACGTGTCCATTGTAATAACTTCTTGAATATTTTGGGCCCATTTTATCATACAGTCTTTAACAAGTTCTGTTTCTGAGTCAATTTCTATCAATGCAAGATATATCCGTTTGATATGTGCTGGACCCTGCTTTCTAATTTGCTTTATCAGATTTTCATCAGTCATTGTAAAACCAGTTTTCTGATCTTCTTTCCACCTGGCCCGTAGCTGAATATATTGGAACCAAGTTTGAACAATCTTCTCATCTCGCAAGAGACTGTACGGTTTCAGACACCAAACATTTCTTTCCAAACTTAAAATCTCCTTATACGTAGTCACATCATGTTTGAAACCAACATTTATATTTTCTATTGCGTGTTTTGGGATTGCCCACAATGGTATCTTACAACCTAACTTATGTCTGTACTTCTTCCAAACTCTCAACAATGCTTGTCTTAAAATATGCGCTTTAAACACATTATCTACCTTTTTATCATACAACAAATATGCATGCCAGCCAAACAACAAGTCATGGCCCTCAAGATTTAATAATCTCTCTTGTGTCAAATTAATCCAATCACTTATTCCTGCTAACGCAGCAGCTTCATAATATAATTTAAGATTGGGCATTTTAAGACCACCTCTTTCACAAATATCCTGCATAATCTTAAGTTTAACTCGTGGCTTTTTCCCTGCCCAAACAAATTTATTGATACCTCGCTGCCATTCCTCCAGATTAGAATCTTTCTTAAGAACCGGTATCATTTGAAATAAGAATAAAAATTTAGGCAGGACATTCATTTTCACTGCTGCGATTCGCCCCAACAAAGACAATTGCAATTTTTCCCAGCTCTCCATTTCTTTTTGGATTTTCCCCCACAATCTTTCATAGTTATTTTTATATAACTTTGTATTAGAGGGTGACAAAAACACCCCCAAATATTTGACCCTTTTAACAATCTCAAATCCAGTTAGTCCTTCTAAAAGAGCCTTTTGCGATACTGTCATATTTTTGGCCAGAATTTTAGTTTTTTGTGCATTAACTTTAAATCCAGAAACCTTCCCATATTGCATTATTATCTCCATCAGGTCCACAACAGAATTCTCTGGCTGGGTCACTGTAACAACCAGATCGTCTGCGAACGCCCTCAATCTATAATCCTGATCTCTAATTTGAATACCCTTAATTTTTTCCGAGTTCCGAATTTTTATCAATAATATCTCCAATGTTAAAACAAATAATAAAGGTGATAACGGACACCCTTGCCTTGTGCCCTTCTCAATATTACAAGCTTCAGTCAAACTATTGTTAACTATTATTCGGGCAGTTTGTTTTTGATATAATGCCCTAATTGGTTGCAAAAATTTATCCCCAAAATTCATTTTATCTAAAACTTTCATCAAAAATTGCCAATTCAATTGATCAAAAGCTTTTTCCGCATCTAAAAAAATTAGCGCCGCAGGGATCTGGTTATTCCTTTCCAAAAACTCTAACACATCAACTATATGCCTCACATTATATTTCATTTGCCTACCACTGATAAACCCAGTTTGATCCCCATGAATCACCTGTTGCAGAACCCTCATCAGTCTATTAGCCAACACCTTAGCAAATATCTTATAATCTGTATTTAAAAGTGATATCGGTCTATAATTTTTTACTTGAGTAGCATCTTGATCTTCCTTCGGTATCAAAGAAATAAAAGCAGTTCTCCAAGACGGAGGCACCTTTCCCCCTCTCTGAATTATCTGAAACAGTTCCTTTAATGGCTTTATCAACTCCATTTGTAAATTTCTGTAATAAACCGCAGTCAAACCATCCGTACCTGGTGCTTTATCCAACTTCAATTCCTTAATTGCTGTAAGAATTTCTTCTTCTGTTATTAATTGGTTAATCTCCTCTTTTTGTGCCTGCGTAAGAACCGGGATGCTAGCATTCTCCAAATATACATCAATATCCTTTTCATTAATCTTCTCCTTAGCATATAACTTAGAATAAAAGTCCACAAAGGCTTCCTTAATAAGTTCCTGTTGAAACACCACCTTTCCCTTATGTTCAATTTTGTCTATATTAGAAGCCCTTTGCTTTTTCCTAAGTCTATAAGCTAGCCATCTACCTGGCTTATTAGCATTGCAAAAAGTATTATGCCTAGCAAACCGCAAATTGGTTGCCACTTGGTCAGCCATTAATTTGTCAAATTGTCCTCTTAATAGCTTAATAACCTCCTTAGCCTTCACATCCAATGGGTTCAAGATCAAGGCCTTTTCTTTTTCCCTAATTTCGTTCTCCAATTCTTTCCTTCTGGCTTCCAAAGTACGTCTGTGTTTGTTATTCATATATATCAACACCCCTCTCATATAGGCCTTGCTAGCATCCCAAACCATATCCATAGAAGTATCCTTATTCATATTAATTTCAAAAAAATCCTTCATCCGCTGTTTACATTCTTCCACATTTCTCTGATTTCTAAACAAGTTCTCATTTACGCGCCACGAGCGCCTATCTCTATTGTCCTTATTGATCTCTAACCAAACTGGACTATGGTCAGAAATAGCTCTTGCACAGATCTTTACCTTCTTAATCCTAGAAAAAAAATCATTAGTCAGCAAAATAAAATCAATCCTGGAAAAAGATTGATGTCTATCAAAAAAAAAAGTATAATCCTTTTCATGCAGGTGAGTGTCACGCCAAATATCTCGCAGTTCCAGATCATCCTTCATTTCAAAAAAAGATTTAGGCAATCTGGCATGACTCGGAGAGCGCTTAAAAGAACCAGCCTTATCCATCTGTACATCCAAAACTCCATTCCAATCCCCCATAAAAATAAACGATTTGTAATCCAATTGAGTAAGCTTTGTATGAAGTGAGCTAAAAAAATCAGCTTGCTGTTGATTAGGAGCATACAGTCCAACTAAAAGCGTTTTTTTGCCTTCAAGCAGCAAATCTATCATAACATATATTCCATGCTTATCTGCTTCAATTAATTCCGCTGATAAAGCGCTTTAAACATAAACAACCACTCCATTTTTCTTATTCATCGCAGATGCAACAAATTGCGTGCCCAATCTTGAGTTCGATAAATACTTTTGGTCCATAGCCCTAATATGCGTTTCTTGCAAACATATAACATCAATCTTGAATTGTTTTAAATATTGAAAAACTTTCTTTCTCTTCTGTGGTGAATTTAGTCCATTAACATTCCAGGTTAGAAATTTAGTCGCCATGCGTGGCATCCCGAAGCTGTTGGAGCACATCTTTAATAGCCCCTCTATCTTCTTTGGGCCGCGCTCCTCCCACTGCTTCACTGTAAGTACGCTTTGAAAGTTCCATAAACTTCTGTTGGTCTTGCTCTTTTATTTGTTTTGCTCGTTTTAAAGCGGCACGTGTCACCCTCTACTCTCCAGCAACAGCCAACGAGGCTATAATTTGATCCCCTCCAGCACCATACTCCTCTTTCTGTCCACCTTCAGCCTCTTGGGATTTCCCTTCTCCAAATCCCTTTGCAGCTTCCAGAAGTGATAGTGGGGTCGCTTTTAAAACATTATTGTAGAAGTCACGTGCCTGTGTCACAGTAACCAGACGGTATCTTTTACCTTCATACATCACCACCAATCCGACAGGAATCTCCCATCTAAACTTTATTTCACGTTGCTTAAGTTCTTGCACAAGAAATGCAAAATCCTTCCTTCTCCTTAAAATCTTTGGAGGAATTTCTTTTAAAACCAAAACTTCTTGGTCAGCAATCACAACTTTAGTATCATAAGTGGCTTGAATAACTTCATCTCTGGTTTCTCTCTTAGTAAAATAAACCACCACATCTCTAGGTAGCTTTCTCTGTCTAGCAATCCATGAGTTTACACGAAAGACTTTATCCATGCATCCCTTTATTTCAGATGCTGGCTGACCCAATACTTCTTCCAAAGCCTCAGAAATCAGCTGCTTTAGGTCTTCTTTAGGATTCTCTTTTAAGCCCCTGATTCTGATAGCATACTGCATCTGGTGATACTGGACAAGACTCAATTCTCCGTCCATTCTATCCCTTAAATCTTCATTCTCCAGTACCTTTACTTCTAATATAGCATTCTTTTGACTCAGATCCTCCACTTTTTCGTCCAAACTTTGCACACATTCAGCCACGCTTTGCACTATAGACAAAATGTCTACCCTCATTGCACTAAACTTCTCTTCTATCCTCTCCTCCAATTTCTCCAATTTCTCCTCCACCTTTGCCAACTTGTCACCCAGCATTTCTGATATTACCTGGGATTGTTTTTCCAAAGCATCTTCTAAATCCTTCGATGTCAGTGCAGCAGGAGGAAGCAAAGCTTGCAACGATGTCTGTTGCACCGGGGAAGTTCCCGCACTCCGAAGAGTTTTTGAGGGAGGTTTAGCCGCCATCTTTTCACTTTCACTTGTTGCGCACTTTCACTTTAAGTTTATACTGTAAAGTCCATTAAGCTAGAGAGTAAAAATAAAAGTCCTCTTCACCTTGACCTCCTGTACCGCTCTGCCTGCTCCTTTTATTCCAGGGTCTTTCCTTCTGGCAGGGGTGGTCGCAAATGCCTGGCTCTGCTCCAAAAATCCCGGAGCAGAGACGCTGAACAGCTGGGAGCAACCCAGGCTACGGGGGAGTTCAATCCTTCAGCCGCCCAAGCTTTGAGCTCAGGCGGCCCCGGAGAACTCAACCCCTACCTGGGGCCTCACCCCCTCCTCTTCTCCCGAGGAGGGGGCTTCAAATCCACCCGAACAGCTGATCGGCGCTGTTTCGGGTGAAAACAACTCAGCTGAGCAGCGGGCAGCCCGAAACGGCTGTCTCCGGCGCCGCGCCGCCACCGGAAGTCCCCCCTCCCCTTTTGTCTTTAGCAGGTTGGTGATGAGGAGGGCTATC
Organism: Vipera berus; assembly: GCF_964194415.1. Lineage (NCBI taxonomy): Eukaryota > Metazoa > Chordata > Lepidosauria > Squamata > Viperidae > Vipera > Vipera berus. Next base: position 29,954,407 of record NC_138208.1, read on the forward strand.
TGGACAAATGAGGGAATGAACTGGCAGTAAAATTTTGCAAATCCAAGGAAGCTTTGTAGTTGCTCCCAGGTGTGGAGAGGAGCCCACTCTAGCACTGCCCACACCTTTTTGGGATTCATCTCTATCCCTTCATTTTACTCTAGTGGAATTCACATGTGGACAGCTTGGCATACTGTATAGTTTGACCACTTAAAGCTTCTTGAGCACAGCTCTGACTAGTTTTACTTGTTCTACCATTGCCTCAGTATAGGTTAAAATGTTATCTAGGTAAACTAACACTCCCTTCTACAGGTGTTCATGCAGCACTTCGTTTATTAGCTGCACAAACACAGGAGGTGCCCCTTGCAGTCCAAAAGGGAGGACCCAGAATTGGAAGCATCCTAAGAAGTAATTGAAAGTTGTTTTTCACTCAACCCCTGCTTTGATCCTCAATTGGTAGTATGCTTCCCTCAAATCCAACTTGATGAAAACATTTCCTTTGGCCAAGTGGGCCAGCATGTCTTTCATAAGGGGGAGTGGGTAAACATTTTTCACACATACAGTACTAAGCCCATGATAGTCAACACATCCTTGGACTGGTGGATTCGATGAATCCACACTTCAGGTTTTTGTGTATAAAAGTCTGCAATTCCTACCATGGTTGCATTTTGATATTTTAAATCTCTACCTGCATACTGGAAAAATCTGTGACAAATAAGAGGAGCAATAAGCCAAAAAAAGAAATAAATAAACTGTGAATAATTTAGATCCAGGCACATTGTGAAAGTGTGAAAATAAAATCCATAGAACTAAATCAGATATGATGTTCAGATATCCCATCAAAGGATGACTTCATAGAACAAAAGGAACATTAAATGCTGAGGACATTGGATGTACGTTTTGTCACACTGTGTTTAAAACCACTGAAAACACCTTATTTCAAGTTTTTTTGCATGTTCAGCTAGAATGATATTTAAGGAATTTCTCTCTGTTCTACAGTATAAGGTATTCAAAGTAATTCTAATTTTTCTTGTTGCTTTCTTGTAATTTTAATATTGTCCCCAATCTACCCTTAATTGGATGAGCTGCATTTTCCACTGTCAGATTTTCTGTTCCAAATAGCACATCTTACAATTTTGAGCAGTAATTCTATATAGTAGATTACACAGGGCAATGTTCCTAATTTTCAATCTGAAACTAAAGCAGTAATTACATTTACAAGCAAAGGTAGATAATGCTACAATATTTAAAAGAGGCTTGTATCTGTCAAACAAGGAGTGATTTCTGAAGGACATCATAGTATCCCTGTATTCATGGCCTTTCTCTCATGAGTTCACAAACTCTAATTTTGGGCCAAGTATTATTTTTTGTATCAAGGCCTTATTAATCCAAAGGTACTTTTCCAAAATGCAACTGGACTTTCTTGTTTTTTTCCCCCTTGAAAACATTTCACTTCTTATCCAAGAAGCTTCTTCAATTCTGAAGAAGCACCTTTGGGATAACCATGACCTGGATGATTGAGAATCTCCAGAAACAAAGCCTTATTAAATTTCCACTTATGCTATTTTTCTCCACTTTTTATAGAGCTAGCTTGTGTTCATTGCAGTTACTAATATTTTGCAACTCCCCCTCCATTAATTCAGCTTTCTTTAAAATATATTTCATTCCCATAACCTTATAAAACACTGAATTTCTCTCACTCTCCATTCCAAATATAGGCAAATTCTGCATTTACAGTTTTATGGATCTTATTTAGTCAGGTTCATTTATCTGAAAACCATCCTTCTCCAGATGATGTTGGTTAATAATATAAAATAAACATTACAACCATTAATTAATTAATTGAAAAATTGACACCCTGGGTGTCATCAGCACTGTTTACAATGTCTTCTTCTCCTGTAGCTACTTAGTCTTTATCTTTCTTTTGAATTAGATAACAATAATAACAACACTTTACATGATATATAAATACTGATTGAAATATAAGGGAGATTGAGAAGTAAAAGAAAAATCTATGAAGCATTCCTGAATGAAAATATAGCTACAAATATGTACCTCTTCCATGGTCCTTTTCTTAGACATAATTGCTTTTTATTTATTTATTTATAAAAGAAGGTTTTATACTACATTAATCTAATAAAGGAAATATTGAGAAATAAAAACAGCAGTAGGTTACAGAATAGATGTAATTACTTGGTGCTTTTAAAATAAGACATAAGGTCTTCATTGCCTTTTGGGAATATAAATAAAACTAACCTGATTTCTAACTATGGAAAGATAATTGATTACCACCAGCATACCCCAATGCACTCTTAATTTAATCTAATAAAAGATCCATTGATTTCAATGGATTCATACTGATGAAACAGCACTTTATTTAAGAATGAATGAATTGTGTGACTTGTCTTGTAATATACAATTAGGTTACACAATGAATAAAGATATCTAAGCACTTGATAAAGCAATCTTTTCTTTAAGCTCTCCTTCAAAATACTCAAAAAATTATGATCTGTTTTAAATTTTAACCAAGAACTGAAGTTTCATTTTATATTAAAAATGGCAACAATTGTGTATATATTTTCAGCTTTCAAAAGAACTATCCATAGTTTCATCTTTTAGCAAATGTCTTCAGTTGTACAGCATTAAAAAAATTATCTGACACTTGTCAAAACCTTACCGGTCAGAATAAGCAATATTAAACTACACTGACAAATAGTTTGAGTTGATAGAATGCAATTTCGTAAGGTTCTCTCATAGTGTAAGTTTATAAACCTCTATTCAGATACTGTCCCATCATCAACTGAAATATTTATTCATTCATTTATTATTAAGCTATCACACTTCTACAACAGATGACAACAGATTGAATATAAAAAGCTACTCTAAATATCTGTTTTCACTACCTAGCTACATATTATGAAGGAGGGTGCTTTCTAGATCTTGGAGAGCAAACTATTTCAGATATAAGGGTCACCCAGAGAAAAACTGACTTCTCCCCAATCTCTTGCCTCTTGTAGACAATCAGAAAAAGGATCTTAGGACAAATAGAAAAGAACTGTTACATAAGCAAACATCCCTTTACTCATAGAAAGCAAAATCATATTTGGAAGAAGCTCAGGCAGGCTCCTCCCTGATTTGGTGGGATACAAGGGAGGTACAACACAAACAGATTTGCAAGACTCAATAAAGCATAGCTCTCACACTCCCTGTGGTTTCTATTTGAAGGATTGACACCCTCACACATGATATGTAAATTAGATGGGTGGTTATAATTTCCACACACAATTCTACAGGAACCTGGACAATGAACCACATAAGGGTTTAGATGCCAAGAGTTGGAATTGTAATCAGAAGCCCATTGGTAATCTACGAAGAGGTTGCAACACTGGCATTATACAGGTGGGCTGTTGTATGTTGTAGAAATTAGATTTTCCATGCTATGTTTAAAAGAAAACTTATATACCATGTTTTGCAGGATTTATACAGAGATAAAACTGAAGTGGATCATCATTGCCTACATCTAGACAAAGGCCCCTCTAATCATGTCTTCCACCTTCCTATCTAGGAGTAATTGTGAGCCTAGAAAAAACACTATTTTTTTAGAGTTATCACTGGAACAGTAATGTTTAGTATTAGTTGTTTTCAGGTCAAATAGCAACTAGTTTTGCTAAGATGCAACTTAATTTTGTTTCTCCCATCCAGATCCTTATGGTCTCCAAAAACTAGATTGGTTTTCATTAGCTTTCACTGTCATTACTGGATTGGTGTGGAGATAAGATAGTCCTCAACTTATGACCATAATCAAGTCTAGAGTTACAATCATAAGTTGTGGTCATTAAGTAGGTTACCATGTAACCAGACCCAAATTTGCAACATTATTTGTGGTGGTTGTTCAGTAAATTTCATGGTCAATAAGCAAACTCATTTTACCAAATGGACATTTTTTGCCAGAAACAGGAAGTAAACTGTGGACATTGGCAAAAAACAAATCTAAAGTCATGGTCACATGAATACAGGATACTGCAAAGAGTTGTAAAGGTGAGTCAGTTCCAAGTACCCAAAATGTGATCATGTGACTATGGGGGCAGCATTGTAAATTTCAAAATCAGATCATAAGTAAGTGTTGGGAAGCTGTGTCAATTGTAACATTGAATGGTCACTAAGTAAGTTGCCAGTTGTGGACTATCTGTAAAGGTAAAGGTTCCCCCGCACATGCGTGCTAGTCGTTTCCAACTCTAGGGGCCGGTGCACATCTCTGTTTCAAAGCTGAAGAGCCAGCGCTTGTCCAAGGACGTCTCCGTGGTCATGTGGCCAGCATGACTAGATGCCAAAGATGCACGGAACGCTGTTGTCAGGTTTCTGACGTATGGGCTTTTCAAGTGACTCTGAGGCATTGTTTACCTTAAAAGTCCTTTATTAGCCTAATACACCGGCAAATTCTTGCTCGAAGGAAGCTGGAATCTGAAATCTCCACCCCTTGCACAATATATTAAATACAATTCTCCACCTTTCTAATTTTGTCATTAATCATATTCTCCAATTAATTTAAAGAATCAGTTTCCCTTCCATTAGAAGAACCGCCAAAATCTTATCTTCTTTAGAGAGACAAATGGCCTTGAAAGTGCATTCCTACTCTTCCCTCCCACCAATTTTAAACTAAAACAATACACAAGCCTTAAAGCAATACACAAGGTTAACATATGAAATAGCTACTTCTTCAACTCTTGTCAAGCAATAACATTCGATGTTAGCAGCGCTGACATCCGGCCCCCCCTTAGAAAAAGGACAGATCCTGTAATGTAAACAGCACACAAGTTAGGAATTCGCTTTTGGTTTGTTGGGGTGTTTCTCATAAAACCTTTTTATAAGTCTGTCAGCTTTCACATCAGTAGATTTCACCCAAGTGGCTTCAGACAATGGGTATCCCTTCCACTGTACTAGCTATTGCAATTTTCCCTTAAAGATTCTAGAGTCAAGAATACGTTTCAATTAATAATGGGTTTGACCTGCTACCATGAGGGGTCCAGGTCCTTTCTTAAGGGGAGGTCTTAAAGTGGACGTTCGAAAAGGTTTTAGCAAGCTACAATGGAACACCAGGTGAATTTTCCCCAAAAGTCTGGGTAGTTTCAATTTTACTGAGACCGGGTTGATGATTTTCACAATGGGGAAAGGCCCCAAGAATTTCGGTCCCAATTTCTTATTGGGTAGTTTAAGGCGTAAGTATTTGGTTGACGAAGGGACGCGGTGGCTCAGTGGGTTAGGACGCTGAGCTTGTCGATCGGAAGGTCAGCAGTTTGGCGGGTCGAATCCCGAGTGCCGCGTAACAGAGTGAGCGCCTGTTACTCATCCCAGCTTCTGCCAACCTAGCAGTTCGAAAGCACGTAAAAATGCAAGTAGAAAAATAGGGACCACTACGGTGGGAAGGTAACAGCGTTCCGTGCGCCTTTGGCGTCTAGTCATGCCGGCCACATGACCATGGAGACGTCCTCGGACAAGCGCTGGCTCTTCGGCTTTGAAACGGAGATGAGCACCGGCCCCTAGAGTCGGAAACGACTAGCACACATGTGCGGGGGAACCTTTACCTTTACCTTTTATTTGGTTGACAAATAAACCATTTCCCCAACTTGGAATGTTCTTTGGGGAGCTCTCTTTTTGTCAGCTTGCTTTTTGTAGGTCTCAAAAGTCTTTTTTAAGGCCACCTTTGTATTTTCCCAAACTTCTTCCCAACCCCTCACCCAATGATCAAGAGTCTGGGAAGCAGAGGGTAACTGAGGGTATTCCGGTATGGGGTTGAATTCTTTCCTGGTGGCTACACGGAAAGGAGTGTAGCCGGTGCTGCTATGTACTGAATTATTGTAAGCCACTTCTGCAAAAGGGAGGAGGTCGGTCCAGTTTGTTTGTTGGTAAGAGACGTAGCATCTAAGGTATTGTTCCACCATTTTGTTGGTGGACTCTGCGGCTCTGTTAGTAGCCAGGTGAAAAGCAGTTGATAGGCCTTGAGATGATCTAATTAATTTAAGAAAGTTTCTCCAAAATTTCGCTGTGAACTGCACCCTTCTGTCCGAAATTATTCACTTAGGGGTGCCATGTAGTAGATAGATATGTTTTAGGAACAACTTAGTCAGGCGTTGAGCTGATGGAAGTCCTTTGCAGGCGAGAAAGTGAGCCTGTTTTGAAAATAGGTCTATCACAGTCCAAATGACAGTATTTCCTCTACTGTCGGGTAGGTCTACTATAAAGTCCATAGCTATTTCTTCCCATGGTTGAGAAGGTTCAGCCACCGGTTGCAGTAACCCAGGGGTCTTTCCTGGGATTCTTTTCATGGTGGCACATACAGTACATCTCTTGACATAGTTTTCTATGTCTCGTTTTAGTCCTGGCCACAAAATTGCCAGCGAACGAGATGTAGAGTTTTTAGATATCCGAAATGTCCAGCCTGTTTGACATCATGGCTGTGGTTGAGGGCCTTAACGCGAAGAGCTTCAGACAAGTACAAGTTTCCCCCCTTGTAAGCCAGACCATCCCTGCATGTTAGGGATGTCTGATTGTCTTTAAACCATTGATCAGTGAGCAGTTCTCACTTTATTTTCTTTACCCCGGGATCATCAGGATTAGGGGCCCTGCGAGGTGTGAGTTGGTCCACAGTTTGTGGACCGGGGATAATTGCCTCATGAACTTCTTCGCGTTCACTTTTGTATTGTGGCAATCGGGAGAGCGCATCAGCTAGCAAATTTTTTCTTCCTGGTATGTACTTTAGAGTAAAGTTGAAACGGTTAAAGTACTGTGCCCATCGTATTTGTTTTGGGGACAATTTTCAGGGAGTTTTTAGTGCCTCTAAATTTTTGTGATCTGTCCATACTTGAAAAGGCACCTTGCTCCCTTCTAAGTAGTGCCACCAGTTTAATAGCCCCCACCTAATTGCGAAGGCCTCCTAGTCCCAGACTTTCCATCTCCTCTCGCTTTCAGTAAATTTCTTACAGGTGTAAGCACAAGGTTGTAGAACCCCACTTTTATTCTTTTGCAATAACACCACTCCGACTGCCACGTCGCTGGTGTCTGCCTGAATTACAAAGGGCTCCCCTGGGCAAGGGTGCTTTAGGACTGATTGAGCCGCAAATAGTCTTTTTAAATTCTCAAAAGCTTTCTGACAACTCATAGTCCATGCTAGCGGCTGGCCAGGTCATGGTTTTCCCCCTCCCTTGCCCATTTTGAGTAGTTCTGTAAGAGGTAGAGCAATCTCAGCAAAAGAAGGAATAAATTGACGGTACAAGTTGGCAAACCCTAGGAAGCTCTGGAGCTGTTTGCGGGTTTTGGGGGGCTGCCATTCAATTATAGTTTTTACTTTGGCTGGGTCCATTTTGATACGCTAATTGGAGATTCTATATCCAAGATAATCTAATTGGGTTTGGTGAAATTCACATTTCGACAATTTGACATAAAGTTTGGCATTCAGTAGTTTCTTTAACACTTCTCTGACCAGTTTTATGTGGTCAGTCATATTCGTGATGTATATCAAGATGTCATCAAGGTATACTAGGACCCCTTTGTATAGGTGTTCATGTAGGACCTCATTGATCAATTGCATGAATACGGCTGGGGGCCCCTGCTTTCCAAATGGCATGACTTTGAACTGGTAGCTCCCAAGGGGCAGTTGAAGGCTGTCTTCCACTTGTCCCCCTCCTTTATTCTTACCCGGTAATATGCTTCTCTCAGGTCTAACTTGGTGAAGACACTACCCTTCGCCAGATGGGTTAGCAAGTCTTTCAGGAGGGGAGAGGGTATTTATTTTCCACACTCACAGCATTTAGGCCTTTATAGTCCATGCAGAAATGTAAAGACCCATCTTTTTTCTCTTTGAACAACACAGGGGCTCACACAGTAGACTTGGCCCGTTCAATGAATCCCCTCGGTAGGTTTGTATCCACATATCACTGCATATCCTCCATTTCAAGGGGGGACATAGTGTACATTCTTGGTCAGGGGAGTTTGGCCCCTGGTAGAAGTTCAATGGAACAATCATTGGGACGGTGAGGAGGCAAGGTATTGCATTCTTTCTCACTAAACACCTCCGCTAGGTCCTGGTACTCGCTGGGGATGAGCGGCTTGCCAGGAGGCCGCAAGGCAGCCATATGCGCTTGCTCATTGGTTGGGCTAAAATCCCCTGTAACATCTGTTGAATCAATGGGGGGATCAGGCCCTATGGGTAATCTCACAGTTCTCATTCCTTTTTCCCACCAGATAAACGGCTTCCATTTGTCTAGCCAGGCTAGTCCTAGGATCACAGTCTCAGACATCTTTGGAGCTACCAGGAAGTGAATAAACTCCCAGTGCTCACCTATTTCCAGGCGTAAGGGGACTGTTAATTGTGTGACTAAAGTCCCTCCCATTAGGGAGCCATTGGCTTGCTTAAACCTCACAGGTTTGGAGAGCGGCTTGGCCCGTATGCCCAGTCTCAAGGCTCATGACTGGCTAATGATGCATCAGGAGCAGCCGGTATCAAGTATCACTTTTAGGTCTACTTGTGCCCCTGACTTAGGGATTATGAGTTTAGTAGGCAATAAAAAGGTAGGATTGGTCGACTCACCATCAGGTCGTTCTCCCCTTCATTGTCACTGTCAAAACTGGGTAAAGTGTGAGTGGGTCCGGTCAGCGTCCTCCTGGGTGGAGTACATAACCTGGGTAACGGGCTCCTTGGTGGCCCAGTTGGACTTTTCTCTTGATGGCTGCTGTGCAGGTTTCTTCCTCGTTGTTGGATCTGGTCTACTCTGCTGTTGTGGGTAAGGAACTGGGCAGGTTGCTGCTTGATGTCCCTGCTGTCCACATCGAAAGCACTTGATTGGTGGACCTGTAGGTGGTCTAGGTCTTTCAGCAGTAGCAGATGTTGGGGGTTTTTGGGGTGGTGGTAGCCATCTGGATCCTGGTTTTGGTGCAGTTTCAGGTGGGGGAGGCTTTTTATAGCGGGCGAGCTGGACATCTAATTTCACTGCTGCCTGGTACCATTCATGCAGCTGGTTGGGTACAGCTTGGTAGATACATGCCTGAGAGAGATGGTCGTCTAACCCTTCTCTAAAAAGATGAATCATTGATTGCTCAGGCCACCTCTCTATCCGACCTGCCATCGTTCGAAACTCCCGCACGTACTCTAGGGCAGACCGGCCACCTTACTTTATTTTATGGATTTGTTCTTCTGCTTTGAGGGCAATGGATGGGTCCTCAAATCTTTCCCTCAGCCCCAGGAGGAAAAGGTGGGGGTCCTCCAATTCAGGGGCCTGATCCTTATATAAATTGTTCAACCATTCAGATGCTTCTCCCTCTAGGTTGGATGCAATCACATCGACCATCGCACCTGGGTCCGGGTAAGAGTGACCCCAGCGATTCAAATGAGAGTGTACTTGGTTGAGGGAAAAAAAATCAGTTTTTCTGGGTCCCCATCAAAGGTTGTTCTGAAGGGTGGGCTCATCATTGCTTGCTTGGGCCCCTATTGCTGCTGGCCCCACCCTAGTTGTTGGTTCAATGGCTGCTGGGGGGCCCATTGGTGCTGTCTCCCCCTTGGTTGTTGGATCAACTGTTGCTGGGGACCCCACTGCTGCTGGCCCCCTCCTGGTTGTTGATTCACTGGCTGCCAGGGCCTCCACTGCTGTTGTTGTGTCTCCAGTTGCTGCTGGCCCCACTCTGGTTACTGATTTAATGGCTGCCAGGGCCCCCCTGCTGCTGGCCCCTTTGGCCCTGCTGTACATTCAGGGGTTACACATCTGGATCCTGCTTCTGCCACCCTTGCTGTTGTCCTCGCACCAGCTCCTGATCTCCAGGCTTCTGCACCACCCCCAGCTGTTGCAAGGCTTCTATTAGCTGGGGCAAGCTCAGAGGTTGTTGGCCTTTCACTTGTGGGGGCTCCCCAAACTCCCATTGCTGCGGAGGCCCCAGGCTGGGGTCCTCTGTCTCTATGGGTCTGGAGGGCTTAGCAGGGGACTCCTGGATCTGGCAAGCAGTCTGATCTGCAGACAGGATTTTCCATTCACCCAAGTATTCAATCTCAGCTGGCCTGGCTGCTCCGAGGCTCCTGGAGACTCTGCTGGGCTTAATCCACTCTCCTGGTTGTTTGGATCTAGCTCCCAGCTGGGAGGATTGCTGAAACTCTTTCTTTGCTGGCTTCTTCTCTGGCCCTTCCCCCCACTGGGGTGGCTGCTGGTGCCGGGGAGCTGGCTTCAGGCAATTTTACTCCCTCCATTATGGGATCTTCCCCAACTCTTTGCCAGACTGCCTCTGAAGCTTGGAGACAGCGACGGGAGGTCTGGACTCCTTAATTAGTTTAAAAAGTAGTGTGGATTCCAGCTTGATGTCAAGTTTCCAACGTATGGGCTTTTCAAGTGACTCTGAGGCATTGTTTACCTTAAAAGTCCTTTATTAGCCTAATACACCAGCAAATGCTTGCTCGAAGGAAGCTGGAATCTGAAATCTCTGCCCCTTGCACAATATGTTAAATACAATTCTCCACCTTTCTAATTTTGTCATTAATCATATTCTCCAATTAATTTAAAGAATCAGTTTCCCTTCCATTAGAAGAACCGCCAAAATCTTATCTTCTTTAGAGAGACAAATGGCTTTGAAAGTGCATTTCTACTCTTCCCTCCCACCAATTTTAAACTAAAACAATACACAGGCCTTAAAGCAATACACAAGGTTAACATATGAAATAGCTACTTCTTCATCTCTTGTCAAGCAGTAACATTCGATGTTAGCAGCATTGACAGCTGTTACCTTCCCACCATAGTGGTCCCTATTTTTCTACTTGCATTTTTTATGTGCTTTCAAACTGCTAGGTTGGCAGAAGCTGGGACGAGTAACAGGTGCTCACTCTGTTACGCGGCACTTGGGATTCGACCCGCCAAACTGCCGACCTTCTGATCGACAAGCTCAGCATCCTAACCCACTGAGCCACCACGTCCCTGGACTATCTGTACATATATCTATATTTGTATCTACAGATATAGATATACAGTATGTATCATCAACATACTGGTAGTACCTTACCCAAAACCAATGGATGATTTCTCCTGGTGCTCCAGCCAAATATTTAAAAGCAGAGAGAGAGACATGAGCCCTGCAGTACCTCACAATGGAACACCTGATGAATTTACCTCTCTTCCTCCTTCTACTGACTGAAATTGTTCACTTATGCCTTCCATTCCTAAGCTTAGCAGGCAATCATGAAGGATACAGCCATTAATGCTATTGAATGCTACTATGAATTCCAAAAGACCAGGAAGGGTACCAAATCTAAATGTGGCAATATATATATACTGAACCTATTTCAGTTAAATATGTGTAAGAATGAAAACAAATCCTCTTAAATATATATTTGTCTTCACTGGCATCCTCAAATCACACTACTAATGTAAGACTTAAGTAGCTTTGGTGTCAGAATCCATTTATATTTCATTTCTAACTGTCTCTTCTGTGGAAAACCCACATCTCACTCTTCCCTGGATTCTTCCATTCCCAAGGAGAAGAGGGAACAAGCATGGGATTTTATTACTTTCACTTCCTTCCTTAAATGTAACCTTTGTGTATTCCCCTGCCTGCTATCCATCACAATATAACCAATTACCAGGCATTCCCCTCTTATCTTACGGACAGCTAAGAAAGGGGGTGGAAAGTGAGGAAAGAATGCTTCCAAAATCTGGATTGTTTCTCCAGATGAAATGTGAGGGGGTGGGAATGATCCTGTTTGTCCCACAAGGGGCTTGCCACCTTGAGCTTGGCTGATCCGGAACTGACTGAATGACCTGAGGGGTGGAGTTTGCTTGGGGACATTTTAAAAATATCAATCTGTGAGGGGATTCTTCAGATCCTGTTTATTATACCTGCCATCTCCTATTTCTTAGTAAAAGTTCCTACTTGGAAAACCTTGTCCCCAAGAGTCTTTCTTTCCTAAGATGTGGGCTGAAGTGGGTTCTGATATTGGTTTGGGGCTTGGACTACAGTATATGTGAAGGATGATACTTCTAGATAAAGGGTGTCAAACTGCCAGCCCATTGGCTGGATGCGTCATCAGGAAGCCACACCCACCCCATTGCCAGCAATGGCAAAAAAGCTCCAATACATTGTATGACGTCACTTGACATCGTGAGTTTGACATGTCTGTTCTAGATGTTGGCCAAATTTAGTGAGAATTATAATTCACCAGTATTTTGAAGAGCCACATAATTCCCACCAAGGCTAGAAAAAAAATAAAATAAAACATTTACTTTTTATAATGACAATCTCATTAGGGTATTTCAGTTTTGCCATACAAAGAGAGATTGGATACATTCAGAGTCCTACAGTCATAGAACAGAATTGCAACCAGACTTAATATCCATTGAGATCAATTGATATGAAATACTGAGTTTCCATTGAGAAAAGACTGATGAACATGGAAGCGCCAAGAAGCATTAAGTGCCTTTACTTTATAAATAGGGACTTCTAGAAAACTAACACTCCCCAAAAGTAACATTTAATAAAAACATGTGAAAATATGTCAATGGAGCTGACAAAGTTTCAACTGTGTTGCTTCCCAGTGTACTTATCAATAGAAAGCTGATAATTGCATTATTGCTATTTACATATTGGTTCTGTGCTGGCAAGAATTTGCATAATGTATTGTGGCTCTATACTCTAGGGATTTGCATTGTAGCATATTGGTGCTTAATGAACTCTGAAAAAAATTGATTTTCCACAGAGTAAATTAAGGAATGCATTATAGCTGTTAAAGCAATCTTAAGGGAAATCTGAGGCTTCCACTGCAGCACCATGCTTAGTAAGTAATAAATTACATGTTATACTTATTTGCCTTAATTCATGCTAATTTTGTCCAATTAATGTATCACAGTAATTCAGAAGCCTGTCACAGGAGAGCTAATTATTTATTGGATTTTTTGTATTTGGCTCCCTAGGAGTCTGCTAGCAAACAAACTTAGGAACATGTTTCCATTTGGGCCATGGTGACATTCTTATATCTTATTAGGAAGAAAAGTTCTGTTCTTCAAAAAGTGCACCATTATTCACTCAACATACCATCTTTTTGTTGTTTAATTGTAATAGCAAGAACATTCTCCTGTTCTACAAAGGATATGATGAAATGTGTTCCTTTCCCATCTAATTCTTTCGTTTATGCATTAAATCACAAGGTACAAGTTAGTTTCTAATTTGCTGTATTTGACAGTCTTAGAAGGAGTGGTTAACAACAAAATCATAGTTCATTGGTTACATGCGTGCTTTCTACCAAGATGGACCCTCATTCAACTTCTACCATCTCCATTTACCTGGGACCTCAGGTAGCAGATGATATGAACATGTTGTGTTCTTGTTCTGGTAAAACACAGAGTGAAAAATTCCTCTAATCCATCTTCTTTTCATTGTCCCTCATATACAGTATGGGTCTTTATATATTACTTTACATATAATTAGCTGCAGGAAATTAAAAGACAACCTCACAAACAATATATATTAGCTTGACAGAAATAGATTCTTAACTGTGGCAGCATTTTAATTTGAAAGAAAAAAGGGAAAGGGATGAATTATTTATGAGATTAATTTGTGTAGTTCATACCTATAAATAAGACAGCAGCTGCTAAATAATTTGCACCGAGTGATAATATGCAGATATCAGAATGAAAGCAGTGAAAGATTTACCAGCTGTAAGAGGCTCCACTATTTGTTTCCGGCTTTCAATGCACAATGTTTACATAAACTCATAACGATTGTGAGATTTAAAAACCCAAAATTTGATACTCACAACTCAAAGACAAGTCTGGTTAACAAAAACAAAGATTTATTGAAAAGAAATTGAAAATAAGAAAGAAAATAAGAAAGAAAGAAAGTGTTTGCAAACGCGGCCTCTTAGACCCTTCCTAAGTTGGATTGGGTTCTAAGAGCGCACTGAGCAAGTTTCAAAGTAGGCATTTTATACTCTTTCAGGATACATGCCATTCCTAAGAAGCTTAAGTCATTCTTTGAAGTTGTTTCCTATTTCTAAAGGGGTCCTTCTGACCATTACCATCTATCCCTTATGATCTTATCTAGATCTTATCTCGTTTACTTGTAATTTCCATCTTGGTTGTAATTTCCACCTTGGTCCGATGTTCCTGTCTCTCGGAAGCTTTTTAACATTTCAAAAAAAAATTGTTGATTACCATTTGTGAGTTCTCTGTCTGAGCAGGAAATAGATAGCCCCACATCTTAGTGTTACATTTGATACAATTCATTGGTGTTACATTTTATACAGTTTATAAAAGAATAACCTTTATTTATTTTCCTTTAATTCCACCCTTTTTCTCTTCTACCTGAATTATTCTTTTATACTTTTAGGAATTCATCATTCCCTACTTTTTCTTCAAATTCCTGTGGAAGCAAGTTATTATATTCTGAATCTTCTTTCCCCAACCCTTGTTTTCTTACCTTCATTATTAACATTGTTTCTTTCTTCCCGGTCTTTTGTTGTTATTAAAGTCATTTAATAAGTCATCTTTTGGTTGATGAATATATATATATATATATATATATATATATATATATATATATATATATATATATATATATATATATATATATATATATATATATATATATATATATATATATATATATATATATTGCTAGTCGTTTCCGAATCTAGGGGCCGGTGCTCATCTCCATTTCAAAGCTGAAGAGCCAGCGCTTGTCCGAGGACGTCTCCGTGGTCATGTGGCCAGCATGACTAGACGCCAAAGGCGCACGGAACGCTGTTACCTTCCCACTGTAGTGGTCCCTATTTTTCTACTTGCATTTTTACGTGCTTTCGAACTGCTAGGTTGGCAGAAGCTGGGACGAGTAACAGGTGCTCACTCTGTTACGCGGCACTCGGGATTCAACCCGCCAAACTGCCGACCTTCCGATCGACAAGCTCAGCGTCCTAACCCACTGAGCCACCGCGTCCCATATATATATATATATATTAGATATATATATCTAATTAAAACACAATTTCCAAAAAAGATTGTCTAACAATTAATCTCTCCTCTTTCAAGTAAAAAAATAATTGCAAGCTGAAACTGCAAGAGTGGGCATTAAATTTCACATCCACCCCCCTTCCTCAGACCAGAATTCTAAGCAGAAAAAAATGGTTAAAATGACCAGGCCCCCCCTTCTCTCTCTCTCTCTCTCTCTCTCTCTCTCTCTCTCTCTCTCTCTCTCTCTCTCTCTCTCTCTCTCTCTCTCTCTCTCTCTCTCTCTCTCTCTCACACTTTACAGGGGGGGGGAAGAGAAAGAGACAGGAGTAAAATAAATTTTACAAAAATCTCACCACTAAATTTTTTTGCTGTCCTTCACATGCATTTTCCATAAATTCTCTCACACATTGTCCATGAAACTTGTCTTGTTGTTTTTTCATTTACTTTTACAACAATAAAATCTGTAATTTACTATTCCTTTCACAGCCTGGGACTGGTGGGGGTGAGTGATGTTTGAAGGCTAACACACACATTTACATATCAGCAAATTAACTCATTCACTTCCATTCTGACTGCTTGCATAAACAATTTCACATACAAAAATTTCATTTCATACTTTCTCCAGACAAACCATACATTGTTAAATAAGGCCTTTTTGTTTGGTGTTATCAGAGAGGATTTTGACCCTCTTCCAAGTCTTGGAAATAACACAGAACACAGACAGACATATATACACAGATACTATTAAAACAACGTTTATTTAGACACATGGCTTGTCTTACAAGAGGTGAGAAAAATCATGAGGTGATTCCAACCAAACATGGTTTCTATAGGGCCCCTTAACCATCTCCTATTTTTCTCACCATTCCAAGTCCAAGCTTAATGTTCCAAATGTCCAAATATATATATAACAAAACAAAACACACATATCAATTTGGGGTTTTAGGCCAAAACAGGGCTCCCCTTTTAATAAAAAAGGGGGGAAAAACATGGTTACCTCCAATTTATCCCACCAACTTCAAAAGACAGTGGGGAAAGACTAAAAGGAATTTTGAACCTGGGGTCTTTTGCAAGTGTAAAGGGGGAGGGGAAAAGTAGCACCCTCCTCACCTCACCTTTGACAAAGGGAATTGAATAGTCCAAAGAGCTAGATTAAAAGAAAAAGAAGAAAAACTTGCTTTTATTTCTTTGAATTTTATTTTCTTTAGGTTTACAACAACAACTACAACAATTGCCCATCTTCTTTGAGAGTTTCCCTGATTATGGTTCCCTGAGGTTCTCGATCTTATGGCCACTCAAAATTTTCAACACCAGTTTGTTTCCCTTCAGGCTGTCCTTTCCCCTCGCGGGTTAAGGAAATGCAACCTTTCAGGTCTGCACTCGCTTTGGACTTACCAGTGTTCCCAGAACACAGCCCATCACACTCACAACAGCCATTATCGCAGAAACCTCCCACAATCACTCTCCTGACCACCCAGGTACAATTGCGTGCTTCCCTCCTTCGGGGCAAAAGTTTCTTACCTGGGCCAGTGCACTGGGTTACCTGGTCCTGGGCCTCAGTTGTTGACTCTCTTCCTTTTTCCTATTCTTTGATTTTGTAGACCAGAATTGTTAATTTAGTTTGGCTCGGAGCCTGCAATGGGAAGCTAGATCTCAGACAACTCCAGGCGGTTGAAATCAACAGGCGCGCCCCTGGACTTTACTGAGAACAGCTTGCCCCAAGAGGCTCTTTCAAGCCCCACGTTTGGTCGCCAAGATTGTGAGATTTAAAAGCCCCAAATCTGATACTCACAACTCAAAGACAAGTCTGGTTAACAAAAACAAAGATTTATTGAAAAGAAATTGAAAATAAGAAAGAAAATAAGAAAGAAAGAAAGTGTTTGCAAACGCGGCCTCTTAGACCCTTCCTAAGTTGGATTGGGTTCTAAGAGCGCGCTGAGCAAGTTTCAAAGTAGGCATTTTATACTCTTTCAGGATACATGCCATTCCTAAGAAGCTTAAGTCATTCTTTGAAGTTGTTTCCTATTTCTAAAGGGATCCTTCTGACCATTACCATCTATCCCTTATGATCTTATCTAGATCTTATCTCGTTTACTTGTAATTTCCATCTTGGTTGTAATTTCCACCTTGGTCCGATGTTCCTGTCTCTCGGAAGCTTTTTAACATTTCAAAAGAATTTGTTGATTACCATTTGTGAGTTCTCTGTCTGAGCAGGAAATAGATAGCCCCACATCTTAGTGTTACATTTGATACAATTCATTGGTGTTACATTTTATACAGTTTATAAAAGAATAACCTTTATTTATTTTCCTTTACTATCCATAACATATCTTACTGCTGCTCTTTTTCCATAGAGAGCAGAAGCCTTGTCAGATGATTAGCACTTTGAGCTCCTACTTGATAAAAGAACCCACATTTCTTTAAATCTATAATGCAATATGACATTACCAGCAAGCTACAGAACCCCTAGGATTCAGCTTGACACAATGTGAAGTGTGTAATAGTGACACAAATGTAAAGCAAGTAACTATAAGAAATAGAGTTCAGGAAAAAGCTTTCTAAATGATACACTCACATACAACTGTGCTTACGCAAACTTTCCATTTTTCCATCAATGGGCAGTGATCTGTTCTTGCCTAGAGCCAAATAAATACTTGAAAGTTCAACAAATAGCTGTGAGCAATATAGTACCATTATATTTACAATATCTCTCATAGTCTCATTTTAAAAGAAACCGTCAAATACTTTAGTGTTTGGGGTGTTGTTTAATAGTTTCCATTTCTTGAAATGTGGGGGTTAGGGAGGGAAAAGAACAATCTGGACTGAACCACTTTTCAGAAATAGGGACAACTAAGCAGAGTTGGGCTGCTAAACTTTCATACAAATGTCAATCCATACTGGAGTTGAAGAAATTCAGCGTGAAAGGAACAAGGAATGGTGGTGAAAACTGTTCAGGAGAGCCTGCATGGCCTTGGATTGCTTCGGAGATGTAAATCAACAACAGAGATGCCGGCTGCTGACACGGAGGGTGAGAAATCAGCTGCTATGTCGGGAGGAGTGGAGAGGAAGAAAGGTGGTTACTGGATGTGGAAAAAGCAGTGTGCTCAATGTTTTGAACAGTAAAGGCTGCGTTTCGGACCACGGAGGCAGAGGGGAGGAGCAGCCATTGCAGCTGGGAAGTTTCCCTCCATTGCTGACCATCCTCGTAAAAAAAGGAGGAGATGAGACCATAAAAGGAAGCATGGCAAGCATGGAAGCCTAACATCTAGTCTAAAAGCTTACAGTGTCTCTTCCATCTATTTTGTTTGCAAATGCTCGCTCCTTAGAACCAAAAATGGATTACTTGAGGCTGGATTTAACAACAAACTGGGAGGTGAGAAATTGCTGTGTCATCATTGCAACAGAAACTTGGTTAAAGCCCTCTGTCCCAGATAGTGCTGTTAGCTTGATGGGTTTTTCAACATTTCAATTGGACAGGAGTTTTACTCTTAGTGGCAAATCCCAGGGAGGGGGTGTCTGTCTTTATATAAATGAAAGATGGTGTAATAATGCCAAGGTGGTTTCAAATCTGTGCTCCCCAGAAGTGGAACTTCTGACCATCAAATGCAGACCCTTCTATCTGCCTAGAGAATTCTCTTTTACCATTATCACAGCTGCATATATCCCCCCTGATGAAAACAGAAAAGAGGCCCTGAAGGCTGTCATACCATCAGTGACTTACAAACTACTCACCCAGAGGGTGCATTTATTGCAGTGGGAGACTTTAACCAAGTGGATTTGAAAGCTACCCTGCCACATTTCCATCAATATGTGGACTTTGCAACCAGAGGGGAAAATACACTGGATCTTGCTTATTCCAACATCAAGAATGCTTTCAAAGCTATCCCCAGCCCTCACTTAGGCTCTTCTGACTATCTCTCAGTGCTGCTTATTCCAGCATATAAACCTTTATTAGTCAGGGTTTGGACAGAGGGAGCTATAGAAGCATTACAAGACTGCTTTGAGTGCACAGATTGGGGCATGTTTACGGAAGCAGCTACTGAGAGCCAACATACAAATGTTGAGTATACCATCACAGTGTCTGCATATATCCAAAAGTGAATAGATGATGTCTGTGTCCTGAAAAGCATTGTTGTGAGGGCAAATGATAAACCGTGGATGACTTATGAGGTCTGCAAGATGCTGAAAGCACTGAACATGGCTTTTAAATCTGGTGACATGCTGGCACTTAGAACAGCCAGAGCAAATCTGAAAAGTGCCATAAAAGATGCAAAGCAAGCCCATTGCCAGAAAATTCAAAACTTTTTTCAAGACCCTACAAACACCAGCCAAATGTGGAAAGGAATCCAGACCATTATGGATTACAAGGTGAATCCACCGAGATGCAAGGATGACACAGACTTCCTAAACAAACTGAATGCATTTTTTGGTAGATTTGAGACATCAAATAGCACTCCTGCTAGGAAAGCTTGCTCCTGAGCTTAGCAAGTGCTAAGCTTTGATGTCACCTCTGTCCAGAAAACACTGAGCAAAGTTAACATTTGGAAATCAGCAGGCCCAGATAACATCCCAAAACATGTCCTTAGAGCAGGGGTCTTCAAACTTGGCCCTTTTATGACTTGTGGACTTCAACTCCCAGAATTCCTCAGCCAGCATGCCTGGCTGAGGAATTATGGGAGTTGAAGTCCACAAGTCATAAAAGGGCCAAGTTTGAAGACCCCTGCCTTAGAGATTGAGCTGGCTTGTGTTCTCATGGATATTTTCAGTCTCTTATTGCAGCAGGCAGTGGTCCCATCATGTTTTAAGATGGCCATCATCTTGCCAGTGCCGAAAAAAGTCCACAATTACAGGCCTCAATGATTACCGTCCAGTTGCACTGACATCCACCATTATGAAATGCTTTGAGAAGCTGATAAAGGACTTTATTGTATCTAGGCTCCCACCAGCATTTGACCTGCTTCAGTTTGCCTACTGACCAAATCGCTCTACAGAGGATGCTATGTCTTCTGTTCTCCATCTGAGCTTGAAGCACTTAGAGGAAAGAAATACTCATGTGCGTTTGTTGCTTGTTGACTTCAGTTCAGCATTTAACACAATCATTCCCCAGCATCTAGTAGACAAACTGGGCCTTTTAGGCTTAAACACCGCTTTCTGCAACTAGATTCTGGATTTTCTTACCAACAGTCCCCAATATGTGCGAGCTGGAACAAATACCTCTAAAACCATTTCCCTGAGCACAGGTTCTCCTCAGGGCTGCATCATAACTCTGCTGCTGTTCACCTTGTTGACCCATGACTGTTGTGCTAGGTTTGCCACTAACCATATTGTAAAGGAATATGGAAGGCAGTGCAGAGAGTGGTGAGGATGACCAAAAAGATCATTGGCAGTTCCCTCCCTCCCATCCAGGACATAGCACAGAAGCGTTGTTTGAACAGGGTCCATAAGATTAGCTGGGGCATTACCTATCCTCTTCACAACCTGTTTTCCTTGTTACCTTCTGGGAGGAGACTTCATGGTATCTGTAGCAGAACATCCAGATTCAACCATAGTTTCATTCCATACAGCATTATTTATTTATTATTTATTTATTTATTTATGGGACTTATATGCCGCCCTATCTCCCGAAGGACTCAGGGCGGCTCACAACAATAAAACAGCTATAAAAAACAGTAATACAAATATTAAAAAAGAATTAAATTACAAAGCCTTATAATTAATTACTAAAACCAATAAAATTAAAACAATATTAAAAAACCCCATCCTCAGTCCAGGTCGGCCAGTTGGAAAAGATACGTCTTTAGGTCTTTAGGTTAACCTTGTGAACTCTCAGGATTCCGCCTTCCATTATATATTCAAGTTGGACAGTATTTAATATTTTATTGTTATGTATATGTAGGGCTGTGGGTCTATACATATGTTGTATGTAGTATGTTTTGAGGGTGTGTCATGTATGTGTCTCACTTTGAAAGCGGGCAACTAAATTTCATTTTTGATGTGTGCCATTGTGCCCACAGTAAAATGACAATAAAGATTATCTTATCTTATCTAAACCCTGGAAAGATTTATCTAACTTTTGGCAAATGTTTGTCATGTATTTAGTGATTTTTCTTCTATTTCTGCTTATGTCAATGTTTCAAAGTATGCAGGGGCAGCATCTCAAGACTTAAAATGCTGATTACTCCATGCAAGCTCAAACTGAAACCATGGAAATTTAACAAACAATGGCATTCCACCTTTTCATCTAGAATTAGAGAGATGTTGTAAATATATAGGTACATTTGTTACTTAGTTCTTTGATCTGCAAATCACATTTTCATTTGGATGGCCAAAAAATATCTGTGTACACAAGGAAGGAAATGAGTAAGATGTTAGCCATGTTGTCTCAAATTTGGGGTAATGGAGTCCAAACCCTGCTGCAAGAAGTTGGGGAAATCTAGGTAAGCCATTGCAAGCTTGGGACTTCCAATGGGTGTCACAAGAGAGGGTTGGACAGTGCACTGTCTGGAAGCACTTTCTTTATAATAAAAGAATAAATAAATCTTTGTTCCACAAAAACTTTGAAGTGCAGTTTTATGCCCCCAAAGATTATATTTTTGTCATCTTTTTCCTTGTTATCATTTAATATAATTGATTGGGTGAAAAAAAATCAATGAAGTTGTCATGAGTGTTTTTTTATGTTTTATGTGAGAACACAGGGATTTCTCTGAACAAGAGAATTAATTGTTTAAATATGCATGATGATGCCATCATACAAATACCTGTCAAGTCCCCAAATCCTTATTGTCTACCTTGCATATATACTCTTGTGATTTTGTTTTGGGGCCTGCCATTCTACTGGGGGATCTCATGAGATCTCAAGAAGTTAGAAAGTCTGATGGAACTTTTTTTTTAACCAATAGTCCCACAACATGTGGTGAAGGCTGAGAAGCAAACAGAGAAATGGAATGCAGCTGAAATGCAGGTTAGTAAAAAAAAACCACTTGGGAGAGGCGAGGGGATCTGGGCAGGGTGGGTGTGGCAACCTTACCCTGCATGGTGGTGGGAGGGTGGGGCACATGCCCTTCCCATGCAAGACCACCCCCAGGCAGGGTGGCCGTGCTAGGCAGCAGTGGGCAAGGCATTGAGTTGGAGGCCGGCAGGCCAACCAAAGGAGCAAGTGGAGCACCAGAGGCTCGGGGAGGGAGGGTGCTGAAGTAGGCGGTCAGGCCTTTGGCAAGAGCAACGCGGCTCAGCAGAAAGCGGCCTCAGAACAACTGGGGCAGACCCAAAGCAATTAGTGTATTTCCTGGCACAAGTTTTCACCTACATGCAAATCTATGGGAGAACACTGCCTACTAATGTTGAGAAGGTCCAGGCAGTTGCCTGAACTTTGGAAGGTGGAGCAGCTGACTGGATGGTGACCCTGTACAAAAAAGGAAGATGGCTCTCTTTGTGGCCCAGGAATGGAATGGCCATTAGTTTTGGGACTGGCTTGGCTAAAATAGTGGAACCCCATGATCAACTGGAAGGAGGGACAGTTAAAATTCCCACAAGGGGAAGCCCCACCCATCACTAAAGAAAATGGCAGAAGATGTGGTTTACATCATGATTTTGCCTCCGCCCTCAGTGAATCAGACTTAAAAAACCTCCCAATGGAATACCAAGATTTGGCTGAGGTATTCAGTGAGCAGAGAGCAGACAAATTCCCCCCTCACTGACCCACAGATTGTGCTATTGAAATCATTCCAGGGGCAAAACTGCCAAAACCTAAAATGTACTCTATGACTCCCAGGGAATTAGACGAACTGGGAAAGTTCATCAAAAAGAATTTAGAATGGGGTAGAAGCCCCTGTATTATACAGAAAAAAGGAAGATGGCTCTCTTTGTCTGTGCATGGATTATAGGAGTATGAACACTGTTTGTGTCGAAAACATGTATCCACTACCTTTAATGAAAGACATCTTAGCACACTTATCTAAAGGGGAAAATTTTCCAAGTTAGACTTGAGCAAATCTTATTGCCGCATATGAATAAAGAAAGGGGATGAATGGAAAACTGCCTTCAATTGCCCACTTCGTTGCTTGCAATTTAAAGTTCTTCCTTTTGGACTACAAGGACTCCTGCAGTATTCATGCAATTGATTAACGAGGTCCTACATGATCACCTGTATAAAGACCTTTTGGTTTACCTAGATGATATCCTTATTTACACAAAAAACAAAGATGAGCACATTAAATTGGTCAGAGCAGTACTAAAAAAGCTGCACTCTGCCAAACTGTACACCAAACTGTCAAAGTGTGAGTTCCACAAAGATTACATTGATTACTCGAGCTATCGTATATCCAACTAGGGAAAAGAGATGGACCCAGAGAAAGTGAGAGCAATCTTGGATTGGGCTCCTTCAAAAACCAGGAAACAGCTCCAAAGTTTCTTAGGATTTGCAAACTTTTACAGACAATTCATCCCATCTTTTGCACAGATTGTCCTCCCAATCACAAATTTGTTAAAAACTAAGCCAAAGCCCAGTCAACCATTAAAATGGACAGCAGAGTGTCAAGTAGCCTTTGAGAAACTTAAGAGACTTGTTTCTATAGAGCCAGTTTTGAAACATGTGGACCCAGAACAGTCATTTATAATTCAAGTGGATGCCAGTAATGTGGCTATGGGAGTGGTTTTATTGCAGAGAAATAAAGAAGGACAATTGCAACCTTGTGCTTACACCTCTAGGAAATTATCAGACACTGAGCAGAGGTGGGCAGCTTGGGAGAAGGAGGCCTATGCAGTACAATGGGCCCTCCTCACTTGGAGGCATTTACTAGAAGGGAGTAAAATACTGTTTCAAGTATGGACTGATCATAAACATATTGAAGCCATGAAAACACCCAGGTAAATGTTCCCTAAACAAGGAAGATGGTCTCAACATTTCCATAATTTTGATTTCACTATTCATTACCTCCCTGGGGGAAAGATTTTGGCTGATGCATTATCCAGATTACCACAATATAACAGTAAGAAACCAGAGGTTGCTAAACCATTTTACATCCTCATCAATTAGCAGCCCCTGTAACCACCAAGGTCCAGTCAAAACCTGTGGCTCCTGTCAGAAAGACTTTGTTACAGAATTTAAAAACTGCATTAGAGACCTATGAGTGGTTTTGAAACCACAATAACCTGTGTGTGTTAAAAGATGGATTAGCATAGACAGGAGAAAAACTTTATGTCCCAGCAGCCTTAAGGCTTAAAGTAATGCAAGCAAGGCATGACTTGAAAACTGCTGGGTATTTTGGATTTGTAAAGACCTTACATCTCATTAAAAGGCAATTTTGGTGGCCTGCATTGAAAAGGGACATAGAAAGCTATGTAGCCAGCTGCCCCACATGTGCAATGGCTAAATGGTGGCAGGGGAAATCCCCAGGGTTGCTTCAACTGGTAACCAGTACATCAGCACCCTGGAGAGAGATCTCTATGGATTTTATTGTGGAATTGCTTAAGAGTGCTGGAAACACTGTGATTTGTTGTCTAGATAAGTTCATTTCATTCCATGCCCCAAGATCCCATCTGTAAAAACTTTAGTGAAACTCTTTGTGCAAAACATGTATCACTTTCATGGGGCCCCACAATGTATAATTTCAGTCAGAGGTGTTCAATTCACCTCTAAGTTCTGGAAAATGTTTCTGGACTTGATGGGTTCTAGTCAAGGATTATCATCTTCACATCATACTCAAATGAATGGGGGGACAGAGAGACTGAACTCATTTCTAGAACAATATCTGAGATGTTTCATTAATTATCAGCAGGACAATTGGTCTGACCTGTTACCATTTGCTGAGGTGGCTTATAATAATGCTGTGCACTCCAGTACAGGTTTCACTCCATTTCAAGTAGCTAATGGTCAAACATTTGTGGCCATGGCTGAACTCCCTCCCAAGAAGCCTGAAATCCCTTCCTTGCAAGAATGGATTAAACAGTTACAAAATACCTGACCAGTAGTCAGGAAAGCTCTGGATGAAACTCAAAGCCAATAAACAGAGGGTGGAGCAAAAACCATATAAAGTTGGAGACCGAGTATACCTCTCCACAAAGTATTTGCAGTCTTTACAACCTTCTAAGAAATGAAGCCCTAAATTTGTAGGACCTTTCCCTATCAAATGCATCATCAATCCTATGACAGTTGAATTGGACTTGCCAAAGAAATTTTGGAAAATCTACCCTGTTTTCCACTGCAGTTTGCTCAAACTGGAGGTCACTTCTAACCTTAGACCTCCTGTGCCTCAGGCACCCACACCTATCATGGTTGAGGGTGAACAACATTTTGAGGTTAAGGAATTTTGGAATGTTGAATACACCATGGTGTGACACAATACTTAGTAACTTGGAAGAATCTCCCTTCTTCCCAGAATAAGTGGATGTACAAGAAACATGTTAGAGCCCCTAAACTTCTAAGATGCTTCCATTCTCAATATCCTGATAAACCTAATTGATATGCCTATACTGTTTGTTCCCCTTCCCTTTTTGTCTTTTAGGTAGATTTCCCATTCTTCTAGGGGGGCTGTATGTCAGGTCCCCAAATCCTTATTGTCTACCTTGCATATATACTCTTGTGCATTTGTTTTGGGGCCTGCCATTGTACTGGGGGGAAGAGGGATATTTTCTGTTAAGTCGTGGGCTCTGGTGAGCAGGAATGAAGACACACAGCTGAGTACAGAGAAACTCATTCTTTTTTTCAAGCTGGAACTGTACTGGACTTGGGGCTCTCCCCGCCACAATATATAGCCAAACCTTATGGTAGCAACCAATCAGATTAAACCCATGCTTGCCACCCAAGGTTGACCAATTGCAGGACCGGAGATGTCCTGTCTGGGTTGCTGGAGAGCTGTTAGGTCTCCAGCAACGCACATGGTATGGTACCAAAAGCCCAGTACATAACACCCCTCCCTCCTAAGATCAGGCTATAATCCCCTTAAATAACTTGACAATAGTCAAGACTTATGAATCACTCCCAACAACACTCCCAAAATACATAATAACAAATAATAAAAATAATGCTTGTTAATTCAAGGTAGTTAGAATAACATTACGCGACCTTTACAGACGTGCCCTTATAGTATAGACTACAATAAGATTAAACAACAGATAAATGGCTTGTCAATGCAGTAAGGATTACAAAGAAATGAAACAACATCTCAGTGAACATGCTTGCCAGCAGTTACAATTTGCCCCAATTTCTGTAGGTAGTGGTACAATTGTCACAACATTATACATCACTTTATTTTACAATATAGTCTGTAAGATATGCCAGGGGTTTGTGTGGTGTGGAGGAACGCCTTAGAGTTCCATTCACTTTGTGGTCTACCAGCTTACCCGGTGGGCTGGGTAGACACATGTCCCCTTGTGCTCCATTGTCCAGGGGAATTGAAATGCTCTGGCTGGCCTCACCAGGTTGGCCTACCCCAGAGTCAGTCTCTTTCTGCAGAGTAGGCACAGTGGTTGCTGAGATTTGGCTGGTTCACCTGGTCAGAGGTCCCATGTTGCACTTTCGAGCTTCCTTGTTATTCCTCAGAAACAACTTCAGCTGAGAAGGGAAAACCCTGGTGGTTCTGGGGTGGGCTGGCTTGGGTGCCAGTTTGAGGACTTCGGGAGGGACTTATGCCATAGTCCTCACTTAGTGACCATTCTGGAAACCTCTTCCTAAGTTGGTCGATGTGACCAGTCACCCTCCCTCCAACTCCACTTCATAAGATAGGGGTCCGGATGCTTTGGTCACCTGACCAGGAACCCACAAATTTCCAGGCCCATAGTTTCTGGCCCAAACCCAATCACCCATTTGCAACCCCCTCGGGGGTTTTGGTCTAGAGGCTTCGGATGCCACTCTGTCTGGATGCAACCTGTCCAGTTTAGTAATTAAACGCCTTCCCCAATGAAGCTCAGCAGGACTTTTACCTGTAGCCGTGCAGGGTGTAGAATGCTGACAGACCAAAAAATCTGCCAGTCTATGATGCCAGTCACCTGTGATAATGTGCTTGAGTGCCTCCTTTGTTGTCCTCACCATGCGTTTGGCTTGTCCATTCGAAGAAGGATGAAATGGTGCAGACGTAGCATGTTTGATGAGGTTAGCTCTAAGAAAAGCCTGAAACTCAGCAGCAGTGAATTGAGCCCCATTATCAGAAACCAAAACATCAGGCAACCCATGTGTTGTAAAGAGTTTTCTCAGCACCTGGATGGTCCTAGCAGTAGTCATATTAGGGACTGGAACTACTTCCAGCCATTTTGAGTGGCTATCCACTACTACCATGAATAGCTGTCCTTGAAAAGGCCAAGTGTTGTCTATGTGAACCCTGGACCAGGGAGTATGTGTTTCTTCCCACCTGTGAACTGGGGCCTGAGGCATTTCAGGCCTAGATTGCTGGCAAGTATAGCAACCATGAACTTGATCCTCTACAGCCTTATCCAAGCCAGGCCACCAAAGGTAGCTTCTAGCTAAGGCTTTCATTCATACAATGCCTGGATGACCTTCATGTAAAGATTGTAAGACTCTGTCCCTCAATGAAGTGGCGATAATGACTCTGTTGCCCCATAAAATGCAGCCCTTGTGTGCAGACAACTCATGTCTCCTGACAAAGTAACTTTGAAATTCAGAGCCTGGACTTTTTTCCAACCAGCCCTTGTATACCCATGACAGTACTCTGCTCAGAATTTTATCTGTGGCAGTTTCAGCAGCAATATCCCCAGCATGGAGGGGAAACTCAGGTAAGTCCTGAATGGACAATATTTTAGCAGCAGGAGCTGGATCAGGATCCATTAGTGGCAGTGGTAGTCTGCTGAGGTCAACTGCATGGCCCATTTCCTTCCCAGGTTTATTTTTTTTTTATTAAAAAGATTTACAATACATTTTATGTTTAACAAACCAAAAAAAGAAAAAAAACCCTCCCAACCCCTTCCCCCCACCCTCTTCCCCCTCCCCAGCCCTCCCCAACCCCTCCCTCCCTTGCCCCTCCCCCCCCCCGCTTCCCAGAGCAAAATGCAGGGTATAAAAATACAAACAATCATAATCTAACTTACGCAAACAATCCTAAACTATTTAAACTACCAAACTTTAACTCATATAAGAAAACTCCAAATATATATATATCATATCAATAATTATACAAATACAGAATAATACTTACCAATCCAATACCAAAACACAGGGTATAAAAATACAAGCAATCATGATCTAACTTACGCAAACAATCCTAAATTATTCAAACTATCAAACTTTAACTCATATAGGTAAATTCCAAACATACATATATATATCATGTCAAGGATTATTCAAATACAAAATAATACCTTCCAATCTGATACCCAATAAAAACAATCTCAAATAAACCAATTTATATCAATTGTCTAAAACTATTCCTCATTCCAACTAAGCTTTAAATTCACATTATCCTAATGTGTTATACAACTTAAAATACCATAGATTACTTTCCAAACTTAAGAAATTTTTATATAATCATATCATTCTTGTATTCTTATATTCTATTACCTATTCCAATATTACCCATAAAAATATTACAAATTAACTTCAATCACAAAGAAAACAATTTATATCAATTTTATAAAACTATTCTTCTATCCAACTAAAAGCTTAAAATTTTTCATCCAAATAACAAATCATAACCTACAGAATATCAATAAACACTACTACAAATCTTCCCAATTAACTTTTCATAATCATCTTAGAACTAAAGGAACACGAAATATTACATAATTATTTTATAAGGGTAAAAAATATATCCCCAAATATTTAGTCCTTCTAGCAATTCCAATTCCCATAATCCTTATTACATTATTGTCTCTTACAGTTATGTGACTAAATCTTCAGGCTTGATTCATTCGTCCAGAAGTAACACGCCTCTTCCAATTTCTGGCCTTCTCCAGTGATAATGAAATTTGACCCCCTCCTGTATCTTTCACATCTGCCTGCGTTAACCCTTCAGCAACTTGCAGGTTCTCTCTAGAAGGTTGAGACTCTCTCTCACCTTTTTTCTTTGTAGATTCCAAAGATGGCATGGGGACTGCTTTTAAAACATTACTGTAGAAATCACGTGCCTGAATCTCCGTGGTAAAACAGTACCTCGTACCTTCATAGGTCACCACCATGCCCACTGGTATTTGCCATCTAAACTTAATATCACGTCGTCTCAATTCTTGTGTCAAAAAAGCAAATTCCTTCCTTTTCCTTAAAATCTTTGCAGAGATCTCTTTTAAAATCAGAACTTTTTGCTCAGCAATTACAAAATCAATATTGTAGGAGGCCTGGATAACTTCATTTCTAATCATTCTCTTTGTAAAATAAACCACCACATCTCTGGGTAATTTCCTTTGTCTTGCGATCCACGAATTAACACGGAAGATTTTATCTATATCTTGCATTATTTCATCTGCTGGTCGCTTCAACACCCCTTCCAAAGCCTCAGAAACCATTTTCTCCAAATTTTCTATTAGGCCTCTGATTCTTAAAGCAAACTCCATCTGAGAATACTGTGTCGAAATCAAATCATAATTCATTTTCTCTATTACATTTTCAGTTTCTGTCATTTTAGCTTCCAATCTAATATCATTTTGAGCAAGATCTTCCACTCTGTCATCCAAAATCTCAATACTTTTAATCATGCTTTCTATTGCAGATGTGATGTCTGCTCTCATTTCTTTTAATTTCTCTGTAAACTTCTCCTCCAACTTTTTCTCCATTATCTCAACAAATTGCTCCATTTGCTTTTCCATAGTCTCTTGCAACAGATTCTGCAAATCTTTTGCTGTAAAAGCTGATACAAATTCAGATGCAGAGGACAATGAAGTTTTCACCGAAGACTGCTGCCTCAGGGCAGGAACTTTAGAAGATGTAGCCGCCATTTTCACCCTCTATTGTTAACTACGCACTTTCACATGCAGATTCAGCAAAGTCCATTGAGTTAAAGATCAAAACATCATCTTCACCAAAATCTCCTGCATCGCTCTGCCTGCATCCTCATTCTCAAAAGCTCTTCCTTGTTAGCAGGGATGGTTGTGAACGCCCTGTTCTGCTCCAAAAAACCCGGAGCAGAGGCGCCTCGCAGTCCGGAGCATGCCCAGGCTTCTGGGGGGCTCAATCCTTCCGCCGCCAAAACTCTAAGTTCTGGCAGCCCCGGAGAGCTCTACCCCTACCTGGACGCTCACCCCCTCCTCTTCTCCCGAGGTGGGGGCTTCCGAGCCGCCGAACAGCTGATCAACGCTGTTTTCGGCGGCTCTACGGAGCTGCGAGGCTGACAGCCAAGAAATGGCTGCCTCCGCGTCGCCTTGCCATCCGGAAGCCCCTTCCTTCCCAGGTTTATGAATTAACTTAAAATTGTAAGCAGACAAAAACATAGACCATCTCAGCATTCTTGGAGATAGTATGTGGGGAGTTTGCTTATCTGTTGTGAATAACCCCAAAAGGGGTTTGTGGTCAGTGTAGACAGTGAAATCCCTACCATATAAATAATCATAAAACTTCTTTACTCCAGCCAGTATGGCCAAGGCTTCTTTATCAATTTGCGCATAATTACACTCAGCAGAAGATAAAGTCCTAGAATAAAATGCAATAGGAACCTGTTTCCCATTCTTCTCTATGTGGCTTAAGGCTGCCCCCACCCCGTAGGGAGATGCATCACATGAAAGACATACAGGTTTAGACTCAATGTAATGAGTTACAGTGGACTTTACTGAAAGAAAGGCTTTGAGATCCTGGAAACTTTTTCATGTAGTTTAGTCCATTTCCAAGGGGCTTTTTTATCAAGTAGCCTGTGGAGGGGCTCTGCTATTGCAGCCTTATGAGGTAGGAATGTGTGATAAAAATTCAGGAGGCCCAAAAATGCTTGCAGCTCTCCTTTTGATTTTGGCCTAGGAGCCATTTTGATGGCCTTCACTTTTGAATCAGTGGGGCGAATTCCACTAGCATCAATATGGAACCCCAAGAATTCCGTTGATGAGACCCCAATACTACATTTGTTTTTCTTTAATTTGAGGCCTGCATCACGGAGCCTTTGCAAAACAGCCCTGAGCCTATTGGCCAAGACTTCTGGGGATTCCCTGGCAATGAGAACATCATCAAAATAGGGGCAGACACCCTGAATACCCTTAAGTGTGTGTTCCATAATCCCTTGGAAAATACCCAGTGCAAACTTACTCCAAACTGCAATCTTTTGACTTTGAATGCCCCTCTGTGAGTTACTATTGTTTGAGCCGCAGCTGTGGCCTCATCAACCGGCAATTGCTGATATAAGTCCCAAAAATAAATAAATAAATAAATATGCCTGCACTAAATAAAGTTTAGCAAAAATGGTTCCCCCTTGCAAGGAGGCTAGAATATGGTTGACTACAGGGACCGGGTATGCATGTTGATTGAGGGCCTTATTTAATGTGCATTTATAGTCTGCGCAAATGCAAACTTCCCCATTGGATTTTAGTGGGGTGACAATAGGAGTTTCCCACTCCCCCCCATCAACAGGCTGTAATACGCCCTGTTCTACCAACTTATCTATCTCAGAATCGATTTTGTGTTTTAGGGCAAAGGGGACCCTGCGAGGCTTAACCCTAATCGGTACAACGTTAGGATCTAATTTAAAAGAAATTGGCGGGCCAGTATAAGTTCCCGGTTTTGACTCAAAAACATCCGCATATTCCTCGCAAACAGTCATCAGGTCTGCTGACTGTTTCCGGTTAATGCCTGTAATTTGAATGCCCAAAGCCTCAAACCAATCAAGTCCAATAAGACTTGTTCTTTGGCCCTCTACTACTATGACATTCAGGTGCCCCCAAAACCCTTTAAATTTTACCAATAAGGTGGCTTCACCCTTAACTTTAACGTGAGCGTTCTGAAAATCTGTTAAAATAATATCTGAGGGCCTTAGTTTAGCCCAATGGTTACTGCGTCTGCACACAAAGTTGCACATGTCATGCGAGATGATTGATACCACCGAGCCAGAGTCCAACTCCATCTTACATGGAACTCCTTGTAGCTCTACTGAGAGCTTGAGTTTAGGCTTGAGGGGACGACGAGCCCCTGTGCGGCAAATGCTTCTCCGGCTTCTGAAGAACCCCACACTAACTAGACCCTGGACCCCAGTACCTCTCCTAGTCAGTTCCTCCGACTGGTGTTGGGGTGGTCTGTCTCTCTGGCAGGCTCTGCACACCACCACGATGTGGCCAGTCCTTCCGCAAGCTCTACATGTGGCCAAACAAAATCTGCAATTGGCGCAGAAATGGTTGCCTCCACACCCCTTACATCTAGGTAAGAGAACTGCCTTGTTGCCGCGGTTTTGCGCGTTTGGCTGCCTTTGGAGCTTGTTTATTTCGGGTTCTTCATCTTCTGACGATTCTCCAATGCATTTGGTGACCTCGAGATGGACGGAATCTTCTACTTTTGAAGATTTGGTGGGCTATACTGTTTGCACTGCACCTCTGGCTGCTTCGTCAGCCATGACCTTGTCCTGTGCCTCAGCAAATGTGAAATTGGGTCTGGCAAACAGTCTCTGCTGTAGGGTTCTGTCTCTAAGGCCACAGACGAGTCGGTCTCTCAGTTGTTCCTCTAAATTTGAGAACTTGCAAAGGTGTGCGGCCTGCCTTAGGCCCCCGATAAACTCTGAAGCTGTCTCTCCGGGAAGCTGCACTCTTTGGTCGAATTTAAAATGCCATGCCATCTCTGACATCTTGGGCTGAAAATGTCCGGTCAGCTTCTTCTTACGATCTGCAAATGATACTGCTTCAATGGGCATTGGCACAAAAAGATTTTCCACTAGGTTGAAAGTCACTGGCCCACACACGCACAGCAACGTGGCAGCTTTTAGGCCTTCCTCTGCAATCTGGTTTGCTCGTAGATAGTTCTCCACTTGCGAGAGGTAAGATGGCCATTCTTCTGGATGCTTTATATCAAACTCTCTGAGTTTGCCAACCTTCAGCATCTTTCTTCGATTCTTGCGTTCTTGGATCCTGCTTCTTGGGCTCAGGAAATGCGTCCACTGAGCACGCGGCTGCTAGTGTAGCTTTACTAGCCGGCCTAGAGGGGGGGAAGAGGCATCTTCCCTCCAGCATATAATGCCGACCCCTCATGAACTTCAGCCATTTAGGCAGTGAAGCAGGATCCCATCCTCGTCGCCACTGTTAAGTTGTGGGCTCTGGTGAGCAGGAATGAAGACACAAAGGTGAGTACAGAAAAACTCATTCTTTTATTCAAGCTGGAACTGTACTGAACTTGGGTCGCTCCCCACCACAATATACAGCCAAACCCTATGGTAGCAACCAATCAGATTAAACCCATGCTTGCCGCCCAAGGTTGACCAATTGCAGGACCGGAGACATCCTGTCTGGGTTGCTGGAGAGCCATTAGGTCTCCAGCAACACACGTGGTGTGGTACCAAACGCCCAGTACATAACATTTTCTTTCACTTGGGATAACTTTTGCTTTCTACTTTTCCTCTCCTGCCTCTATCCATTTGAGAAAGGAATGTGTCTTCCTTATCAGGGAGACGGTTACAGAAAAATGAAACTGGAGAAGACCTTGAGATGCGCGCCAAATATGCCAGTTATCTGCAAATCGTGCCACCTGTGGATTGGCTGGATTTCAAATGGGCTTTATGACTGTGGTTGGAGGATGAATATTGCTGGTTTAACTATACCATTTAAGCAAGATTTTCTCCAGATCTCGCCTTGAGTTCTCTACTGTCACTAACCCCTAATAAAAGTTTCCTTTAGAGACAATGCTTGTTTCAATATTTCTGCTTTCTTGGGTGATTAGCTGAGGTGGGTCTTTACAATACCACTATTTATGTATTTGCATCAGATGTCAAGATATAAGTGTGCAATGCTGGCGCTTATTGTACATGATAATATACCTTGAATAGCAATAGCACTTAGACTTATATACTGCTTCAAAGTGCTTTACAACCCTCTCTAAATGCTTTATAGAGTCAGCATATTGCCCCCAACAATCTGGGTCCTCATTTTATTTGGAAGAATGGAAGGCTGACTCAATCTTACTGTCATTTTAGCTCTGTCTTGGTTTACTACATAGGCTGCCATATGAAAGTGTCCTGCACTGTACTGTATGATGGACTTGGCAGCTATCAGTAACTTGACCACAATGCTAACGTGACCACAATGCTACAGTGAAAGGTTTGGTTAAATGCTAAAGGAAAACTTCGAGAGGAAACTCCTTCCCTTTTCAGATCAGGAAACATCTGGTTAACCATAAAACAATAGAGAGGCATGTGAAGAGCGGCATAACAAAAGAATAAATAAATAAATTTTGGTCCCACAAAAACTTTGAAGTGCAGTCTTAAGCCCCCAAAGATCACTC
Organism: Vipera berus; assembly: GCF_964194415.1. Classification (NCBI taxonomy): domain Eukaryota; kingdom Metazoa; phylum Chordata; class Lepidosauria; order Squamata; family Viperidae; genus Vipera; species Vipera berus. The sequence continues at coordinate 29,988,691 of NC_138208.1, forward strand.
CTCCTCCCCCTAAACCCAGCATTTTCTTCCATCTTGTACCATAGGAACCATGCTTTCTAATGTGTATTACAAAAATCTGGATGGCTTCTATATGACAGATTCAAGGAGATATACAAAACATTAATTCTTGGTTCCATTGAAGATATCACCTTGAGTTTTACAGCCCAGACCTTTTAGCCCTAGGGCTTCCATTCCAGGATATAGTACAGAAGGTAAATCTGCCTTCCATTATGTTAAGTATGAAAGAAATTAGCATATTATTTTTTGAATTTTTTTCTAATCCCAAAATTATTGTCACTATACCTTCAAGTCAATATTGACTAAAGGTGACTGCCTGGACAAGTCCCTGAAGTTTTATTGGCAAGATTTTTCAGAAGTGGTTTGTCTTTGCTTCCTTCCTAGGGCTGAGAGAGAGGGACTGACATAAGGTCACTCAGTTGTCTTTTTGTCTAAGGTACGATTAGAACTTACAGTCTCCCAGTTTCTAGCCTGATGCCTTAATCACTCTACCAAATTCCCAAAGACACATACAGAATGACATGAGTATTATACATGCCAACATACATGCTCATCACATTGTTCACTTTTGGGATAAGATATACTATGCAGTGGGGAGAAGTAGTAAGAAATATTAAGCTCCCCAAATCAACTTTTTATTTCCATCAAAGGGACCTTTATTTTCTTTTCTTTTTTTAATCTTAATTATTCTATGTTTTCTTCAATTCCACTCTTGGAACTGAGTGGAATTTGAGGAATTATCTTTTCTGGAAACACATGCATTGCTACTTATTGTTACATACTTGATTAGTGTTTAGGTTTGTTTTATCTTTGTGTTAATTTTAAAGTTTGAAAGCCCAGAATCTTGATTTGTAGTTCCAGAGTGTGTAAGCTAAGGGTGTCCTCCTAAATGTAATAAATTGTCAAGACCCACTTCAATCCCACATCTTAAGAAAGCAGAACTCTTGGAAACAATTTCTTCTAATAGAAACTTTTATTAAGAGGCAGGCATAGTAGACAGTATCTGAGACAATATCTGAGATTTCCAGCTCAGAGCAATAGATTAAAGTATCCCCAAACAAGACACCACCCCATAGTCCGCCCGCCCAGTATGGGACAGCCAATCCCCAGTTGTTAAGTCCGTCATGGGAAAAGGGGAGATAACATCGGCCTTTCACCAGTTCACACAGCGATGGTCGGCGGCTTCTTCACACCTTCCTCTGAGAGCGTAGAAATAAACCAGGCACTGAGGTTACATTCCTTATTTCCTCCATTGTTCTAGCTGACAATTTAGGGAGATAAAGTTCAGAGAGAGAGATAACACAGGAAGGAAATTGTTACATTTTAGCGGGTAGAGGACACAGAGGCAATAAACGAAGCAAAAGGTTACATTGTAGCGGCTAGAGGAAGCAAAGGCAATAACCCTGCAGACACATCCCCCCTCCCCCTTGGGAGTATGTCTGAACCCAGGGAACGGTGAGATTTGATTTTGGGTCAGAGGGGATAGATAGAAATGAAATAGGAATGGGTTCTGACATAAATAATTTAAAAAAAACTTTAGATGGATGAAGTAATACGTTTCTTCCAACCTCAGTTTTGCAGCAATTAATGTCTTACTTCCATTTTACTTTCTAAACATTGTATTCCTTGAATTATTTTATTTCACTTTTTTCCCTTTTCTTCCATATCAATTTTTCCCCCAATATCCACTCTTAACACTTCCACACGGTGTTCAAATCCACAATTCCTCATCCTTATATCTTTCAATAATAATCTCAAACTTTTATCATAAATAATTAGAATATGCTTTTATATTTATATTCCAGTGTTTGTCCCTGAATCATGTTCATTGTCAAAAACATTAATAGTGTTTATTGTCAGAGACAAACCAAAACCAAACAAATGTTTTTTCTAAGCAGATACTCACCCCAAAGTTATGGTATCACTCTCACTTATTGTTGGGTCACTAAACTTTTCCTGAACTCAAGTTGTTCTCACTTATCTCTTCATATTGTCTAAAATATTTCCCTTTCTCTTGTATTCCATTAATTGATAATATTGCCAGTTTTCCTAATTCATCTCTGGTTCTTTTTTTACCATCATTCACTACAGCGATGGTTCTGAGAATTCTGGGAGTTGAAGTCCACATGTCTTAAAGCTGCCCAAGTTGAGAAACACTGCAGTAGAGCATAGCATGTAATTCTCCCCCTCCATCTTCTTCCATAGGTATCTACAACAATGTAGGTAGCACCAATTCATTTATAGATATATGATAGCATTTTTTCATTCATACTGTAATTAAACACAGACCCTCACTTCTCTGCATATATTAATTAACTCTGTTCTACTAGATTAGATCACCTTATCTCATATACTTTTGTTTTACTTTCACAAATATCTATTATTTTTTTCATTCATTTATTTCTTTATTTATGCTCTTTATCTCCCTTATATGTCAACTCACAATTTTCCATATGCCTTGGTCTTTACTTGATAGTCCTATAGATATTGACTTCCATCATTCATCATAGTTTTGGTCATCCAAAACTTTCATATTAATACTAATGTGAGTATTATAGGTTAACATAGTTAACGTATTACACAGTGTACAATTAAGTATGTGGAGTATTAATTAATAAGTGAGTACTTTTAATTAACAAAGTGGGTACTATAAGTTAATAAAATAGCAATGAACATTCTTGTAACAGGAAGAAAACTGTATCAGTTTGGTAACAGTGTTGGACCATGGACAAAAATTTTTCAAAATATACTGTACACCAACAAAAAAAAGTGCAATTAACCTCTATCACCTGACAAACACGTAGCACTATAAAATACACAAAAAGCTCCCAGTATCCTTTTTCTGTTCTGAAAATTCTGTTTGAACTATATTCCAAGTCTTCAAAGACACTAATCAAGCAGAATGAATTATGAAAGGCGTGCATTGTCAAGTCAACAGAGTATTGCTATACAGAATAAGAAATAAATCTAAAACAAGACTTAGAATTCCTGGCTGAATTCTATATTCTAAAGTGTCCATGTTTATTTCACTGTTAAACTGATATATTGTCTTCTGCTAGGTCTAGCAGAAATCCTTAAACTGACTTCAGTGTCACCTTGCCTGATATAGACATATTGACAAATATCTTGGGTACAGACAGCTTGGTTAACAGATTATGGTAACAATTTGACAGTTCTTTTTTGCAGGTGTGGCAAGGAGTTGCAAGTGCACTAGAAACTGGAGCTTTTCCCTTCAAGAAAAGTGCAGTTTACATCAGGCCAGAAACACAGAGAGCATGCTTAAAGTAATTTCCATGCTTCCTTTCTTATAAACTTCCTGGGTGCTACTAATTGTGCATGGTGTGACAGAATTCCAATCTACCGTAGTATAAGACTACTTTTTAACCCATGAAAATCTTCTCAAAAGTCAGGGGTCGTCTTATACACCGGGTGCTGAAACTTTAGGGACAGGGCTGGCTGGAAAACCTGGAGCGGATCTTCCATTTAGTCTGCGCAGGGAAAGCGGGACCAATTGGAGTAGAAGCTGCAGTCTGTGATTTTTTACAGGCTGGGGTCTGGGCTTCTTTCCTTCTAAAGTTGAAGAGCAGCTGTAGGCAGGTGGGGAATCCAAGAGCAATTTGAAAGGCAGGTGGGGAATGCATAGCCAGAGCTTAACTCTAAGGACACATTTGACTCAGGAACTGGGCGGGCTGGCTGGAAAACCTGGAGTGGATTTCCCATTTGGTCTTTTTTTTAAATCCCATTTATATCCCACCGTTCTCCGAAGACTCAGGGCGGCTTACAATTTAAAGCACAAATCAATGTGCTTAGCAATAGCCTTCATTCTATGTATATGCCTGCCTATTAGAGCTTTCACCCCCCCCCACAAGCAGCATTATTACAAAGTCAGCTTAATTGTTCCCAACAATCTGAGTCCTCATTTTACCTACCTTGGAATGATGGAAGACTGACTCAACCTTGAGCCTGGTGGGATGGGAACCTGCACTAATTGCAGGCAGCTGGGGTTACTTAAGGCTCTGCGCAGGGAAAGCTTTAGAGTGAATTAGGAAAAGTGAAAAAGTGAATTAGGAAAATAGGAAAAGGGTTGCTGGAATTGGGTACGTGTAGTTTAATGAAGAGAAGGGTGAGGGGTGACACGATAGCAGTGATCCAATATCTCAGGGGCTGCCACAAAGAAGAGGGAGCCAAGCTATTCTCCAAAGCACCTGAAAGCAGGACAAGAAGCAATGGATGGAAACTAGTCAAGGAGAGAAGCAACCTAGAACTAAGGAGAAACTTCCTGACAGTTAGAACAATTAACCAGTGGAACAACCTGCCTCCAGAAGTGGTGAATGCTCCAACACTGGAAGTTTTTAAGAAGAGACTGGACAGCCATTTGTCTGAAATGGTATAGGGTTTCCTGCCTTAGCAGGGGGTTGGACTAGATGACCTCCAAGGTCCCTTCCAACTTCTTCTTCTTCTTCTTCTTCTTCTTCTTCTTCTTCTTCTTCTTCTTCTTCTTCTTCTTCTTCTTCTTCTTCTTCTTCTTCTTCTTCTTCTTCTTCTTCTTCTTCTTCTTCTTCTTCTTCTTCTTCTTATTATTATTATTATTATTATTATTATTATTATTATTATTATTATTATTATTATTATGTTTAATCCACTTGCACTGTTTTATGTTTACATGTTTGATGACAAACAGCCTTATGTTTATAAGTGACAGTTTTCCTACTAAGTACCTGCATGTCATAAGCATTTGAATTAAAATTACCATATTAAAATCAAATCTGATGTTTTTTAATTTTTATTTGGTGTGCGTTGGAAGAGGGGTAGTCTTATATGGCGAGTATAGCCCAAACCCTATAATTTAACAGGAAATGTAGGGGGTCGTCTTATACGCCCAGTCGTCTTATACGCCGGAAAATACGGTATTCCTGGCACAACAGAGTCATCCTTTGTTTTCAGACTGGTTCACTCTGTTTTGCAATGGAAACTCCTTGTGGAAGAGCAGGCTAGTCAGATGAATGGCAGCACCTGTGCTGCCTGCTTTCCTCCCATAATCTAAGCCAGTGGTCTTCAAACTTGGCCTTTTTATGACTTGTGGGCTTCAACTGCCATAATTCCTCAGCCAGGCATGCTGGCAGTATTGTGTTTTGGAAGCTCTGCAGCAACAGGCAAAGTACAACTACAAAACAAAAGATGTTTTTTTCTTCAGAAAAAGTGGATGATTCCAAGGAGAGGAAATGAAGTATACCCAGCAAGACAAAGTACAAAATGGAAAGGGCACAAGAGCTTTACATGCTGGTAATTAACAGGAAAAAAAGAAATCTGAAAGTGAGGTGATTTAAGACAGAATAGGCTTAAGAGAGAAATGTTGATGCACTCTAGTAATCGATAGAGTATAGTATACAGTAATTGTAATAGGTAATAGTAAGAGTATACTATATTTAATACTAATAGTATAAACACTGTCATGATAATTGAATAATAATATTACTATATAGCAATTACATAGCAATACTATAGAGATAGTACTATGGAGATACCAATAGAACAGAATATAGAAAGCACTCGCATATCACTTTTACATGTTTGTTTTTTACAAAACAAAGCACTTCCCCAACCCTTATAGGAAGATATAAATAAACCACCTTCCAGGTCCAGTGCTTTGGTGTCTCTCTTGACTTGGGTCAATCCAATTGGGCATGGTTTAAAAAAGAACCCATGACATTCTTGGAACCCGAGGGCAGTAACTAGCTTTGCACTTCTGAGGTTGCCTTTCTCCAGGCTCTCCTTATGACTTAAATGACAGCTGAACTGCTGTAGTGCCTCAGTGTTCTTGTATTAGTATTCTGCAAAGCTTAGCAAACAGGGGGTTTGTGTGTTTTTCTGCTATAAACATCAGTACAGTGAGTTAAGGATGGGAACAGCATGTTATAGTGATGGTGAACCTTTTAGAGACCAAGTGCCCAAACTGCAACCCAAACCCCACTTATTTATTGTCGGGTGCCAGGTAGGCGTGGCCACTGGGTGGGCATGGCCACTGGGTGGGCACAGCAGACTGGCTGGACATAGCTGGGGTGGGCGTGGCCACCTCAATGTTGCTCATGAGGAGGGAAATTGGTATACCAGTTTCTTACTGCCGCCTGGCTTGTCCCGTGGCCTCATGGCAGCAGCATTGGGCAGGAGGCAGCAAACAGCCAGTTTTGGCATGACGTGGCTGTTTGCCACCTCGTGTATTGCACCCAATGCAGCTGCAATGCGGTTCGGCTGAAAGTGGTCGTGGAACAAGTGGGGCAGGTTCCCCCCTCACCTGCCCATTCAGCTACAGCAGGGGTCCTCAAACTTTTTAAACGGGGCCAGTTCATTGCCACTCAGACCGTTGGGGGGCCAGACTAAATTGAAAAAAAAATGATTATAGAACAATGTAAAATCAAGTATAAAATGAAAAAAATGAAACAAGAAAAATGAATTGGTTAATATTTGAATGAGTTTTTAAGTGAAGAAAATATTCAACATTTCCAATGAATGCACACATGTAACTGCTGGTTTTTCCACAAATACTTTTTGAATTGTGGGAAGTTGGCAGAAGTTTTCCTCCCTCACTTGTTTAATGAGTATGTCCAATTTTACTTCAAATGCTTTCTCATGTGAATGCATATCACAGATGAGCTTCTCCTTTCCTTGAAGTTGCACATTGAAACTGTTGAGTAGCTCTGTTACATCTGTCAGAAAGGCAAGGTGCCATTTCCATTCAGCATTTCTTGCAGATGTCTCATGACCCAAACTAGGTAACATGAGCAATGCTAGAAGCGAGGGGATTTGTGGAATGAAGGAGGAGAAAAGCAGAAGGAGGGTGGCTGTGAAGTCCTTGCTGCTCTCTGAGCTTGGTGACTTTCTTGCAGACATTTCATGACCCAAATAAGGTAACATCAGCAGTGCCAGAAGAGAATGGGGTTTGTGGAGTAGAGGAGAAGAAGAGGAGGAGGGCGCTTGTGGGTTCCCTGGTCCTCTCTGAGCTTTGTGGCTTTCTTGTAGACATCTCATGACCCAAACTAGGTAACATCATTAGTTCACTTATTATCTCACTTTGGGTCCTGAAATGTCTGCAAGAAAACTACCATCCTCAGAGATACAGAGACCCCCCCCCCAAGGACCCTTCATTTTAACTCTGAGCCAGAAATATTCTCCTTGATTGGCATTCCAGACCATCTCAGGGCAGAAGAACCTGCCTGGCAGGACCTCATTCCTCTTTCCCATGGGGCACATTCCAGTGCCCCTGTTCTTTTAGGCATTAAGCGAGACAACGTGTTGAAACAGCAAACAAGTTTATTAACTCAGAACAGAAGCAGCCCTAATAGCTGCTGCACAGCTATTTATACTGTTAGCCTCTAGCTGGCAATGAATAGGTTTAAAGTAACAGTTTGTCGCCCCAAGCCTAATTATCAGCTTGGAGACAGGCAATCTGGTTTTCAGTAACAGCAACCGTTAAGCAATACAGCAATCTAGGTCAGACATTAAGCAAGTGATTAAAACAGTTATGGCCAATACATTACAGCCCCCATCCTTCCTCCACCATTTCCTGGACCCTAAAGGCCAATGAGGTTTCTCTCAACCACCAGCACCGGCATGCCGCACCATCACCCTTGTTCATGGATTGGGATGCTCCTCCAAAGGCTGACTGCATCCTCCCTCCCAGCGGCTCCCCCAACCTTTCATTGCCTCAGCTCCACACATCTCCTCACAACCCTGAAATAACCTTCCAGGAGCAAATTATCCTTTTTTCTCGCTCACCCCAGCCCCCCCTCACAAATACCTCGCCCTTCATTTGCTTCCCTCAGACCCTTAACTGGCGTCCCACTCCATCAGCCCCATTCTGACTGCCAGTGGGGCTGGGTCCCTCAGCGATGGTGGGAATGATGTTGAGGCCAGCAACACCAGTTTCCTTTTGGCTGGCATGGCGGCAGTGGCAGCAGTGGCAGAGGCTGGACTCGCTTTCTGTAGCACCTAGCGAGGGGGCCGCCTCAGAAGCAGCAGCAGTGGCATCATCATCACCAGGCTTGGCTGCCCTAAGCAAGGCTGAGGCTGCAAGCAAGGCCTAAACCTCTCAGCCCGGCCCTGAGCTAAAAATGTGAATAGGTGAGAGAAAGGGGGCATGGCCAAAGCACAGGCATGTCCTTGGACATGCGAGGGAGAAACTGGGAAAAAAACATCTTCTCCCACCAACCCTCCATCCTGCCATTGGCTGGGGCTCTCGCCACCATCCACCCACACACTCCTTGTGATTGGATGGCTTGCCACGGAGATTGAGGCAGGCTGGAGAAAAAGACAGGTCGGGCCACCTGTGGCCCATGGGCCATAGTTTGAAGACCCCTGAGCTACAGCTTTGGTGCCTCTGTAGGCAGAGCTGTGAAGTTCTCTTCTCTGGCAGAGAAGTGAACTTTGCAGCTTTGCCTATAGAGCCACCAAAGCAGCAGGTGGAGCGCCAGAGGCTCGGGGAGGTATCTTTTATGAGAAGTTGGAATTGATTGAGATTATTTCCCCCCAAAAAACCTTTCTTTGCTTCCTTGCACGTGGTGGTGGTGGATTACAAAGGAGAAACGGCATGGGGCTAAAAGTCAGGTAAGGAAAGAAAGGCAATTTCTGGGGGGATCAAGGATTTCTTTCTTTACCTGCCCCACTTGTGACTGGCCATACTCAGCTTATGGTCCTCAATGGAACTGCATCTACATAGAGGGAAGTATATAGTGGGGTGCCCCAGCACTCTGTTCTGGGCCCAGTGCTCTTCAATATCTTCATCAATGATTTGGATGAGAGGATAGATAGGGAACTCATCAAATTTGCAGGTGACACCAAGCTGGCAGGAATAGCCAACACTTCGGAATATAGCCTTAAGATACAGAGGGACTTGAACACTTGGGCCTATCTAACAAAATGAAATTCAATGGTGAAAAAGTAAGGTTCTACATTTAGGCAAGAAAAACCAAATGTACAGGTATAGTAAAGGGGGTACCTTGCTCAATAGTAGTAACTGTGAGAGGGATAGATGGTACCTGGCTCAATAGTAGTAAATGTGAGAGGAATCTTGGAGTCCTAATTGACAATCACTTAAATAAGAGCCAGCACTATGCTGCAGCTGCCAAAAAAGTCATTGCAGTCCTAGGCGGTATTAATAGAGGAATAGAATTAAGATCATGTAAAGTGTTAATACTGTTCTGTAATGCTTTGGTAAGACCACACTTGGAATACTGCATCCAGTTTTGGTCACCACAATGTAAAAAAAATGTTGAGACTTGAGAAAGAGTATAGAAGAGCAACAAAGATGATTAGGGAACTGGAGGCTAAAACATATAAAGAACAGTTGCTAGAATTGGGTATGTCTAGTTTAATGAAGAGAAGGACAAGGGGTGACATGATATCTCAGGGGCTGCCACATAGAAGAGGGCATCAAGCTATTCTCCAAAGCACCTGAAGGCAGGAAAAGAAGCAATGGATGGCAACTAATGAAGGAGAGAAGCAACCTAGAACTAAGGAGAAATTTCCTGACAGTTGTTGTTGTTGTTGTTATTATTATTATTAAAACTCTCCAAATTGAAGCTACAACTGGAAAGCTCCCAGACAATCTATATAAAGTATGAACAAATAAACCAGAAATCAGAGGGTAAAGCAGAATAAATGGATCTAGAGATGGAGGAGATAGGAGAAAGGAAACATGGACTGCCATACACAAATAAAATACTCCAAGACCTAGCTATTACAATGAAAATACAAAAGACCCGTTACTCCTTTCTCCAAAATACACCTGATGACAAGAAAGAAGGTTCTAGAAAATGGAACATAGAGTGGGCAAGGGAAGTGTCTAGAGAATGTGGATGGGCGGAGTTCCCCCCCAAAAAAATACTCTAGCTAAATTGTCTTCCTCATGCCAAGCAGCTTTCACAAAAATAGAAAGAAAATATTGGATGATAATAATAATAATAATAATAATAATAATAATAATAATAATAATAATAATAATAATAATAATAATAATAATAACAACAACAACAACAACAACAATAACAACAACAACAACAAACAACACAATAACAACAATAACAACATTAATAATAATAATAGTGATGATGATGATGATGATGATGATGATGATGATGATGATGATGATGATGATGATGATGATGATGTTGGAAGAGACCTTGGAGGTCATCTAATCCAACCCCCTGCTCAGGCAGGAAACCCTATACCATTTCAGACAAATGGCTGTCCAGTCTCTTCTTAAAAAGGTCCAGTGTTGGAGCATTGATAGCTTCTGGAGATAGGTTGTTCCACTGATTAATTGTTCTAACTGTCAGGAAATTTCTCCTTATTCTAGGTTGCTTCTCTCTTTGGTTATTCTCCATTTTTTGCTTTTTGTCCTGCCTTCAGGTGCTTTGGAGAATAGCTTGATTCCCTCTTCTATGTGGCAGCCCATGAGATATTGCAACACTGTTATCATGTCATCCCTCATTCTTCTCTTCATTAAACTAGACACACCCAATTCCAGCAACCATTCCTTATATGTTTTAGCCAACAGTCCCTTAATCATCTTTGTTGCTCTTTTCTGTACTTGTTCTGTTTCAAGCAAAGTAGGCTTTTATTGCTTCATACATGAAGATAAACTCCATGAAAAGGATGTCATGCCTATTACTTTAATTCATCAGGCATTCTCTAAACATTAACTCACAGCTACTGGAAAGATACAATCCTCAAAATGACAGAATGATCTCAGTTCGAATCCAAGGCAAACCATTCAATATCACAGTAGTCCAAGTCTATGCCCCAACCACCAGTGCTGAAGAGGATGAAATTGACTGGTTCTATGAATCCCTACAGCACCTTATAGAACTAACACCAAAAAATGATGTCCTTATCATCATGGGGGATTGGAATGCTAAAGTAGGAAGCCAAAAGATAACCGGAATAACAGGCAAGTTTGGCCTTGGAGTACAAAATGAAGCAGGGCACAGGCTGATAAAATTTTGTCAAGAGAATATGATGGTCATAGCAAACACTCTTTTCCAACAACCCAAGAGACGGCTCTACACATGGACATCACCAGACGGTCAACACAGAAATCAGATTGACTATATGCTCTGCAGCGAAAGATAGAGAAGCTCTATACAGTCAGTAAAAACAAGACCAGGAGCTGACTGTGGCTCAGACCATGAGCTTCTCGTTGCAAAGCTTAGGCTTAAATTAAAGAAAGTAGGGAAAAGCACTAGGCCAGTCAGGTATGAATTAAATCATATCCCTGTTCAATATACAGTAGAGGTGACAAATAGATTTAAGGAATTAGATCTGATAGACAGAGTGCCTGAAGAACTATGGACAGAGGTTCGCAACATTGTACAAGAAGTAGCAACTAAAACCATCCGAAAGAAAAAGAAATGCAAGAAAGCAAAATGGCTGTCTGAGAAAGCTTTGCAAATAGCTGAGGAAAGGAGGGAAGCGAAAGGCAAGGGAGAAAAAGAAAGATATGCCCAATTAAATGCAGAATTCCAAAGAATAGCTAGAAGAGATAAGAATGCTTTCTTAAATGAACAATGCAAAGAAATAGAAGAAAACAATAGAATAGGGAGGACCAGAGATCTTTTCAAGAAAATTGGAGAGATGAAAGGAACGTTTCATGCAAAAATGGGCATGATAAAGGACCAAAATGGCAGGGACCTAACAGAGGCAGAAGAGATTAAGAAGAGGTGGCAAAATTACACAGAAGAACTATACAAGAATGAGCTTAACGTCCCTGATAATCACAATGAGGTGGTCACTGACCTCGAGCCAGACATCCTAGAATGTGAAGTGAAGTGGGCCTTTTATTTTATTTTAATTTCCTGGGCTCCAAGATCACTGCAGATGGGGACTGTAGCCAAGAAATTAAAAGACGCTTGCTCCTGGGAAGGAAAGCCATGGCAAATCTAGACAGCACACTAAAAAGCAGAGACATCACCCTGTCAACAAAAGTGCGTATAGTCAAGGCTATGGTCTTCCCAGTTGCAATGTATGGCAGTGAAAGTTGGACCATAAGAAAGGCTGAGCGCCAAAGAATTGAAGCCTTTGAATTATGGTGCTGGAGAAGACTCCTGCAAGTCCCTTGGACTGCAAGGAGATCAAACCGGTCAGTCCTAGAGGAGATCAACCCTGACTGCTCTTTAGAAGGCCAGATCCTGAAGCTAAAACTCAAATACTTTGGCCACCTAATGAGAAGGAAGGACTCACTGGAGAAGAGCCTAGTGCTGGGAAAGATTGAGGGCAAGAGAAGAAGGGGACGACGGAGAATGAGGTGGCTGGATGGAGTCACTGAAGCAGTAGGCGTCAGCTTAAATGGACTCCAGAAGATGGTAGAGGACAGGAAGGCCTGGAGGAACATTGTCCATAGGGTCGCGATGGGTCGGACACGACTTCGCAACTAACAACAACACTGGAAAGATTCTTTTGAAGCACATTTCATAATCTGATCCCAAACACTTAGGTTAAAAGGGGTAGTCTTTCCCATTTTGAGAGAGGAAACAGCTCCCATGGCTGGAATTCATTAAAGCAATGCAGGTTTGCACGTAGGCAGGAAAAACCTTGGTATCCAAACGGAAGTCCCTACCAGTGGCCAATCTGAAACACAGATGTAACCAAGTAACTTAAAACTACATTACCCTAGAAGAAGGAGGAACTGCCTACTATAGAAGAGTGGACTCTAAAAGTTTCAAACTTGGCAGAAATGGCAAAAATTTCGGCATATTTGAAAGAACAATCGCAACAGAGATATATCTCGGAATGGAGAAGTTGGATTGATTATATTCAGAATAAATATGGGACTAAAAAAATTCACCTAGCATATGAATGAATATTAGAATTATAACATGTATTATTATTTACTTATGTTTAAGGGGAGTTAAAGTGCGATAGGATTTAAAGCGTATTTATAGTTGGTTAGCATATTTTAGCTTAAGTTTGTTAGAGGCACTACCCTGTATTCAGCTCTGGGAAGTCAGGGGGGACGGGGGGGCGGGAGGGTGTGTGGGGGGGAGGGGGAGGGAAGGAGTATATGTTTAAAATGTACTGCAAAACTTTTTAATAAATAAAAAAATACATTACCCTTAAGGCTGTCCCTTAAGGGGACAGTTCTTAATTTCTAAAATAGCACTTCACTCTTTTCAGCACACTCCCCACCTGGAATTATAAAATTTCCACTATTAACTAACTATTAACTAAAATAAATGCAACTATGAGGTAGACACAAAATATGCATAGCTCAAGGTACAGTCTTCAAGTTCAGTCTTCCTTAACAGCAGCACCAGGTCGGTAATCGGCCTGGTGTAAAGCCTTTTAACGAAAGTCTGTGAGTCACGACATGACTCTTATGGCTTCGCAATATGGACTTCAACTTGGCAAACTAGTCCATCAGAGCTAGGTAGAACTTGATGCACAAGCCCTATGGGCCACGAGTTCCAATACGTGTCCTTGTCTCTCAGCAAGACAAGGTCTCCTTCTTTGAAGTTAGGCTATTTGGTCTTCCATTTGCAGCAATCCTGAAGAGTAGACAAGTATTCTTGCTTCCAGCACTTCCAGAAGGTGTTAGTGAGCAGTTGAACTTGTCTCCATTGTTGTTTATACATATCTTTGGGAACAAAGTTCCCTAATGGTGCTGGCAAGTCACCTGTCTTCTGGGTTAGCAAGGTGGCCGGGGTGAGAATAGTTGGATTTTCAGGATCCGAGGACACTGGAACCAAAGGTGATAGCTGCCACTTGATGATAGCTGCCACTTCTGCCATGAGGGTGGTGAGGATCTCATGCTTCAGCATGGGAGTCTTTGCCAACATGGAATCCAGGATTTTGCGGGCTATGCTGACCATGTGTTCCCATGCTCCTCCAATATGGGATGCATGGGGAGGGTTAAATGTCCATACACAGTTCAGGGCCTTTAGATATTTGTCAATTGCTGAATCGAGGCAAGTGCCTTCTTCAATCTGTAATTTCTTGCAGGCTCCTACAAAGTTAGTTCCATGGTTAGATCTAACTACCTTAACTGGGCCTCTGTAGGCTTGGAACCTTCTTGGAGCATTGATGAAGCAGGAAGTGTCCATGCATTTGATGACTTCAATGTGAACAGCTCGAATGCTAAGACATGTGAAAAGGACTGCCCAATGTTTGCTGTTAGCCTGACCACCTCTGGTCCAACGAACAGTCACGGACCAAAGGCCAAAGACATCTAGGCCTACATTGGTAAATGGTGGTCCAGGACTAAGGCACTGGGGTGGCAGGTCAGCCATCAATTGGTGTTGTGTCATGCCTTCTTGTTTGCGACAATGCAGGTAGATGTACAAAACGGTAGTGATGCACCTTTTGGCTCCCATGATCCAGAGTCCAGCTGCTCTAATGGCACCTTCTGTGAAGTGCCGGCCTTGATGGTGGATGGTTTCATGGTAGTGTTGGACCAGCAGTTTCATTACATATTGACAAGTGGTAAAGATGACAGGGTGCTTGATGTTTGGGGCTATTTTAGCCTTATCTAGATGCCCCCCTACTCAAAGTAAGTCATGGCTATCAAGAAACGGGTTCAACTTCAGCAATGAACTAGACCCTGGGATAAGCTTCTTAGCTTTCAGACACTCAAATACTACCGGGTATGCATCTTGTTGCAAACTTTGTAGAATCCCTCTCTCAGCTTGGAGATAGCTGTCTGGAAAGCTTATCTCACGATGAAGGAAGCAAATGATCACTGCTATGCCCAATATGAGAGGTCTCCATCTGGAGAAGTGTTCAAAGCAAGAATGTAGTTATCCCAGACTCCCAAAAGACCTTTTTGATTCCTATATCCCAAAAGACCTTTTTGATTCCTATATTAAAAGTTACAAAGTTCTCCCTTCCTGTCTCTAGTGATAAAACTTCTGCCTTCCCCCCATTTACAATTGTAAAGTCTGCATTCCTGTGATACCTCTGCCTGCTTCATTTACAATTGTATCCTGTCTTTAGTGATAAACATTTGTCTCCTGCTTCATTTACAATTGTATATAACAAGACTTGTCTTCTGTAATTGTCTTTGCCTCTGTCTCTTGTAATTGCCTCAAATGCTTTTCAAGTTATGTCTTCCTGTGACAACCCTTGTGTTCTCTGTTAGCATTTGTATATGATAAGCTATGCTTTATTGTTTCCTGTAATGACCTTTGCCCTCTTCATTAGCAGTTCTCTGTTAGCATTTGTATATGATAAGCTATGCTTTATTGTTTCCTGTGATGACTTTTGCTCTCTTCATTAGCAGTTGTATGCAATGAGCTATGTTCTATGACCTTCCATATGTTAATTCCTCATGTGTGTACTTCCCCCTCCCTGATGAAACTGCCCAATAAAAGAGTGCTGTGCAAAGCTGTTCGGGGGAACACCATCCACCCCGGGCACTCTGTGCTCTCTCACCTTGAACAAACTTGTGTTGGTGCCTCAGTTTGTCCTAGGATCCTGTTCCTGCGCTATCGCAGTTCCCAAGTGTGACCGTTGGAACGTCCAGCACACTGGGTCGGTGGCAAAGGGCAAAATCCTTCCATATTCAAGGTGTTCACCCTTGCGAGGGTCCCTCTAAATTCTCACCCCTGTTACGGGGCTCTAAGAGTTGAGGCCAGAACCCTGATCGGTCGCTCAGCACAACACAAGAAGGTTCTAGGGGATGGTTAAGGAGCAGTTTTTCTGACTCCTTGATCCTTGTTGACAAGCAGATGGCCTGGATGGTCATTTTCTTGTCTTGTCTGAGTGATTTGCTGGGTACCTGTGGTCGAACGTCAGCATCTTGATCTGGGTCTACAAGCTCATGATGTTCTGGTCTCTGTGACATCTGGCTGTCTGGGCAACCCAAGAACTCAGGACCCTTTAGCCAGATCAATTCTGCCAACTGTGATGCAGGAATGGACTGCATAGCCTGGTCTGCTGGATTCTGATCTGTTGGCACATATCACCACTGCTCAGGACTTGAAGATCTTCTGATCCTTTCCACTCTATTACTTACATAGATGTAGAAGTGTCTGAGATGACAAGATTGAACATCGACATCTTAGGTATCAGCGAACTAAAATGGACAGGAATGGGTGAATTTAATTCAGATGACCATCAGGTATACTACTGCGGGCAAGAATCCCTCAGAAGAAATGGAGTAGCCTTCATAGTCAATAAAAGAGTAGGAAAATCAATACTGGGATACAATCCTCAAAATGACAGAATGATCTCTGTTCGAATCCAAGGGAAACCATTCAATATCACAGTAGTCCAAGTCTATGCCCCAACCACCAGTGCTGAAGAGGATGAAATTGACCGGTTCTATGAAGCCCTACAGCACCTTATAGAACTAACACCCAAAAATGATGTCCTTATCATCATGGGGGATTGGAATGCTAAAGTAGGAAGCCAAAAGATAACTGGAATAACAGGCAAGTTTGGCCTTGGAGTACAAAATGAAGCAGGGCACAGGCTGATAGAATTTTGTCAAGAGAATACGATGATCATAGCAAACACTCTTTTCCAAAAACCCAAGAGACGGCTCTACACATGGACATCAACACAGAAATCAGATTGACTATATGCTCTGCAGCCAAAGATGGAGAAGCTCTATACAGTCGGTAAAAACAAGACCAGGAGCTGACTGTGGCTCAGACCATGAGCTTCTCCTTGCAAGGTTTAGGCTTAAACTGAAGAAAGTAGGGAAAAGCACTAGGCCACTCAGGTATGAATTAAATCATATCCCTGTTGAATATACAGAAGAGGTGACAAATAGATTTAAGGAATTAGATCTGATAGACAGAGTGCCTGAAGAACTATGGACAGAGGTTCGCGACATTGTACAACAGGTAGCAACCAAAACCATCCCAAAGAAAAAGAAATGCAAGAAAGCAAAATGGCTGTCTGAGGAAGCTTTGCAAATAGCTGAGGAAAGGAGGAAAGCGAAAGGCAAGGGAGAAAAACATAGATATGCCCAATTGAATGCAGAATTCCAGAGAATAGCTAGAAGAGATAAGAATGCCTTCTTAAATGAACAGTGCAAAGAAATAGAAGAAAACAATAGAATAGGGAGGACCAGAGATCTTTTCAAGAAAATTGGAGAGATGAAGGGAACATTCCATGCAAAAATGGGCATGATAAAGGACCAAAATGGCAGGGACCTAACAGAGGCAGAAGAGATTAAGAAGAGGTGGCAAAATTACACAGAAGAACTATACAAGAATGAGCTTAACATCCCAGATAATCACAATGAGGTGGTCACTGACCTCGAGCCAGACATCCTAGAATGTGAAGTGAAGTGGGCCTTAGAAAAGCTGAGCAACAACAAAGCTAGTGGAGGTGACAGTATTCCAGCTGAGCTATTCAAAATCTTAAAAGACAGTGCAGTAAAAGTGCTACACTCAATTTGCCAGCAAATTTGGAAAACTCAACAGTGGCCACAGGATTGGAAAAGATCAGTTTACATTCCAATTCCAAAGAAAGGCAGTGCCAAAGAATGTTCAAACTATCGCACTATTGCACTCATTTCTCATGCTAGTAAAGTCATGCTTAAAATCCTACAAGCTAGACTTCAGCAGTATGTGGATCGAGAACTTCCAGAAGTACAGGCAGGATTTCGAAGAGGCAGAGGAACTAGAGATCAAATTGCCAACATACGCTGGATCATGGAGAAAGCTAGGGAGTTCCAGAAAAACATCTACTTCTGCTTCATTGACTATGCTAAAGCCTTTGATTGTGTGGATCATAACAAACTGTGGCAAGTTCTTAAAGAGATGGGAGTACCAGACCATCTTATTTGTCTCTTGAGAAACCTATATGCGGGTCAAGAAGCAACAGTGTGAACTGGACACGGAACCACTGATTGGTTCAAAATTGGGAAAGGAGTCCGGCAAGGCTGTATACTGTCGCCCTGCCTATTTAACTTATATGCAGAGCACATCATGAGAAAGGCAGGGCTAGATGAATCAAAAGTTGGAATTAAGATTGCTGGAAGAAATATCAACAACCTAAGATACGCAGATGATACCACTCTAATGGCAGAAAGTGAAGAAGAACTAAAGAGCCTCTTGTTGCGGGTGAAGAAGGAGAGTGCAAAACTTGGGTTGAAACTTAACATTAAGAAAACCAAGATCATGGCATCTGGCCCTCTCAATTCCTGGCAAATAGATGGGGAAGAAATGGAGGTAGTGACAGATTTTGTTTTCCTGGGCTCCAAGATCACTGCAGATGGGGACTGTAGCCAAGAAATTAAAAGACGCTTGCTCCTGGGAAGGAAAGCCATGGCAAATCTAGACAGCACACTAAAAAGCAGAGACATCACCCTGTCAACAAAAGTGCGTATAGTCAAGGCTATGGTCTTCCCAGTTGCAATGTATGGCAGTGAAAGTTGGACCATAAGAAAGGCTGAGCGCCAAAGAATTGAGGCCTTTGAACTATGGTGCTGGAGAAGACTCCTGCGAGTCCCTTGGACTGCAAGGCGATCAAACCGGTCAGTCCTAGAGGAGATCAATCCTGACTGCTCTTTAGAAGGCCAGATCCTGAAGCTAAAACTCAAATACTTTGGCCACCTAATGAGAAGGAAGGACTCACTGGAGAAGAGCATAATGCTGGGAAAGATCGAGGGCAATAGAAGAAGGGGACGACAGAGAATGAGGTGGCTGGATGGAGTCACTGAAGCAGTAGGCGTGAGCTTAAATGGACTCCAGAAGATGGTAGAAGACAGGAAGGCCTGGAGGAATGTTGTCCATAGGGTCACGATGAGTCGGACACGACTTCGCAGCTAACAACAACAACAAAGAAGTGTCTGCTTTGGTTGTGAATGTAGCCCAACACCACCTTGCTGTCCGTATAGAAGGTGGTGGGTTGTAGCTCAAGGTCTGTCATTTTCATTATTAGGTTGTGAGTTCTACAGCCAAGATGGCACCACAGAGTTCCAACCTTGGTATGGTGTGACCTTGTTGTGGTGCCAGTTTTGCCTTTCCCATGATGAAACTGACGTGAATGTCGCTCTCCCCACCGTAGACACTGATATATCCTACAGCTTCTATTGCCTTTGTTGACACATCTGAGAAAACATGCAACTCTTTCTTCAGTGCAGCAGCAGGTGAAATGGAAACATGTGCGCTGAATGCAGACGCTTTGGAGACAACTTAGGGATGCATGCCACATCTTACAGTCTTGCTTCTGTTCTGGTGAAAGCGGCTATCCCAGTCTGTGGTGCTTTGGGAGAGCATGTACAGAAGTAGCCTCCCTTGGACTGTTACAGGTGCAGCAAACCCTAGAGGGTTGAACAGGCTATTCACTGTTGACAGAACTCCTCTTTTTGTGAAGATGGTGTTCTGTGCCAGAGCTCTAAAGGTGAAGACATATTTCTTCAAGTCCCAACACAGACTGAGACTATATTGGATAAAAGGGGCATTGGTGCCAAAATCAAGGTCCTGTAATCCCTTAGCATGGTCTTCAGGATTGAAGGCTTCCAACACTTCTTCACTGTTGGATGCGATTTTGTGTAGCCTAAGGTTGGCTGCTGCTGCCAGCATCTGGAATTTTCCTGTTAATAGATCTATGGCTTCTATTGGAGTGGGTACAGATTTTAGGCCATCGTCAACGTAGAAATCCCATTCTATGAAGCATCTGGCATCTGCGCCCTATTTGCCTTCACCTACATGAGTGGTGTGTTGCAGGCCATAGTTAGTGATTGCAGGGGAAGAACCATTCCCAAAGATGTGCACTCGCATTCTGTACTCTATTATTTGTTGGTTGTGCTGCTCGTCGCTGATCCACAGGAAGCGCAGGTAATTGCGATGATCTTCACTGACGTAGAATGAATAAAATATCTGTTGGATATCAGCCATGACTGCTATAGCTTCCTTTTTGAAGCGGATGAGCATGCCGAGCAAACTGTTGGTGAGATCAGGCCCTGTAAGAAGCACTTTGTTCAAAGAGATGCCTTGGAACTGCGCACTGACATTGAAGATTACTCCTATCTGACCTGGCTTTTGTGGATGGTACACTCCAAAGAATGGTAGATACCAGCATTCTTCATCTTTCCTCAGGGATAGGGCAAGCTCAGTGTGTCCACTCTGGATCATCTTATCCATGAACTCCACTAGATGAACTTTCATTTTGGGCTTCCTGTTCAGGATTCTCCTCAGACTATTGAGGTGAGAGAGAGCTTACTCATGGTTGTTCAGCAGGTGCTGCCTAGGTATGCAAAAGGGTAGTGGGGCTACCCAGCTCCTTTACAGTGGCATCCTGTAAAAAATCCTTATTCATGAGCTGCAGAAATTCTTTGTCCTCTATCAACATGCCCTAGTCATTATCATCTTTGCTGGTCTGGAACACTGTTGCTCCTAAAACGGGTTTAAGAACTGTGCTGACCAGTTAGCAGGAGTGCCTGAATGACTACAGACCTGTTGCATTAACATCTGTAGTGATGAAATGCTTCGAAAGACTGGTTCTCCAACATCTTAGGACATGCCTCCCACCGGACTTCGATAAACATCAATTTGCCTACAGAGGGAACAAGTTGACAGACGATGCCATAGCTACTGCTCTACACTCTGTAGCAAGCCAGCTAGAGAAACCTGGAAGCTATGTCAGGATACTTTTTGTTGATTACAGCTCAGCTTTCAACACCATTTTGCTGAGCACTCTCATTGAAAAACTGACTGACTTGAATTTTCCCCCCTCCATCTGCAATTGGATTAAAGACATTCTCAGGGACCGGTTACAGTGAGGGTTCGGTCTGTTTTATCCACCCCCCTGAAGCTTTGCACCAGCTTGCCACAGGGCTGCGTGCTTAGCCCCTACCTGTACTCATTGTACACATATGATTGTGTATCATCCAACCCATCCACTGCGATAATTAAGTTCGCAGATGATACCACTGTAGTGGGTCTTATTACAGGTGGAGATGAAACAGCATATGGGGGGAGGTACAAAAACTATCCATATGGTGTTCCCAGAACAACTTACACCTGAAGATTGGCAAGACGAAAGAGATGGTGCTAGAGGAAAAAAGAGGAACCTGCCCCACTTTACATTGGGGGGGGAGCTGTGTGGAGAGAGTTTCCTCCTTTAAATTTCTGGGAGTCTACCTCTGTGAAGATCTTACCTGGACAGTTAATACAACCCAGGTGGCCAGAAAGGCCCAACAGAGACTCCACTTCCTCAGGGTCTTACCGAAGAACAGGGTAGAACAACAGCTAATGACCCTCTTTTACCGGTCTACTATAGAGAGCATCCTCTCACACTGTATTGTGGTTTGGTATGCTGGTCTGACAGCCATGGATAGGAAAGTATTACAGAGGGTGGTGAGCACAGCACAAGACATTGTGGGCTGTCCCCTGATACCACTGGATGATATCGCCAGGGCTCGCTGCATTGGAAGAGTGAGGAAAATTCTCAGGGATGACTCACACCCTGGTCGGTATCTCTTTACTCTCCTACCATCAGGTAGGAGATATAGGAGTATAGCCAGCCATACCAACAGGCTGAACAACAGCTTTTATCCATGGGTGTTAGGCTCTTGAACGGGAAATAATTTTATAATTTTATGTATGACTGACTTGTGAGGCTGGTGTGTTGTGCAATTAGCTCACATGGTGTAACAAGATGGAGGGTTTGTTGTCACTGTGAGTTGTGGTGGTGGGGGGCACAAAGGGAGGATCAGCCAATCTCAATGTATACATGGTTGTACTTTGACAATAAAGGTTCATTCATTCATTCAATTGTCGAAAGCGTGAAGTATTCTTGGCATGGTTTCAAGTGGGATGCTCTCCTGTTACTAAGAATGGAAGTCGCTAAGACATTCACCTTGGTTGGAGCTTGCAGCTGATTGACGCAGACTGTTCCTGAAATGACCCATCCAAGTTCCTTCTTGAGGGCAATTGGGGAGCCTATTGGGCCTCTGACCATTCCATGACAAGGAAAGGCGTCAGGAGTGTCTACTCCTAAGAGAAGCAGGATTTCAGCTTCAGGATCTAGAGCAGGAAAGTTATCAGCCATGTGCATCAGGTGAGGTATGGTGCTTGCTACTTCTGATGTTGAAATCTGACTGCGATTATCTGGTAAGGCATCCCATTCTAGCAATGGTGGCAGTGGGAACCGTGAACTCCCATCTAATGAGTCTATGCAGAGTCCAGTAACTTTCCTCCCCACTGTGCTCTGGGGCCCAGTGCATGTTTCTTCACTTTGGACATCAAAGAGGTTGAAGAATGCTGACCTAGCTAATGAGTTATTGCTTTGTGTATCCATTATTACATATATCTTCATGGCTTCTTCTGGGCATCTAGTGGGTAGACTTTAGCTAAGCAGATTTGGTGGCATGAATGAGGGAATGGTGAGTCACCACATACTGATGTGCAGTTGACACTCATGGTTGCCTCTGGGTGCACTTTGGAGCCATGCTGATGCTCCTTGGTTGCAGGAGGAGTAGAAGTTGCTTCTTGTAGTGGCTCAGAGTTTGGATGCAGGGCTCCTGGGTGCTTGTCACTCTTGCATAGGTGGCATTTCACCTTAGCTGTGCAAGCTTTGGCCATGTGTTCTGTAGACTCACAGCACTTGTAGCAGACCTTGTACTTCCTGATCAAAGCTAACCCTGCCCACACCTTCCCCTTTTATTATCAGTCCCAAGGTGTGGCTTCTCACTGCCTTCTCCTCCTCTCACTGAGTTGCCTCATTGATTTTCTCTGCTCTGCTCTGCTGGATTGCCTTTTGCTTCTAGCGTCTCTGAACAGATTCATCTGTGACTCTTCTGAGTCCGACACCTCATACTCACACAGCTGAGCCTCATGAGGAACATGACTGGAGGGGCCAGGCTGAAGTCCTGCAGTGCATCAGAGCCTCCCTCTGACACCAAAGGCTCTCCAGACCCCTCCTCCTCCTCAGATTCATTGGACAGCTGCTGGGAGCACAGGCTGACACTGAATCACAACAATTTCTTCCTTTTGCAGTTGCTCTGCTTTTGCCACACATTGAGCTGCTTTGGCTGACACAGCTTCAATTTGTGTTTGTGCAGGTTGAACAGTAAAGCCTTCTGCACTTGAGACTCAGGACAAATGGCTATGACGAGAAGATGCTTTAGAAGGATGGGAGGAGCCTGAGACTGAAGATTGCTGTGACACACTGGAACACACCTGAGACCATTGTGGCTTAAGATGAAAAAAACGAAGCTTTCTTAGAGGAGTGAGAGGAAGCTACATGTGACCACTGGGATGGCACATGTGAATGATGGGTCACTTCGGACTTGGCCTTCTTACTTGGTGCATCCTTTGCCTGAAGATCGGCTTGGAAAAGGTCTTTACTACTTTGTAGGAGCTTCTCACGCTCTTTGTATAGCAGCTTGAGGTGTTGTATTTCCTCTTTGAGTGTTGAATCCCCTAGCTGCAACTGGAAGTCTATGAGGCGGCATTCATAGCTTGTCTATTGTAAGAAAATCCCCTCCATCTCCTCTTCCAATGAGCGAATGCACTCGGGGGAAGGGTCATCTTCAGAGGCATCACAGAGTTTCTGCAACCTCTTCCAGGATATTTCATGATGTTGATAATCCCAATTCTCCAACAGGCTCAACCACATGTCTTCAGTAGGCTTTCTTTGTTGCCTCAAGTCATAAGGTTTCTGAGATGTTTCTGCCTTTTCTAAATTTTGGACATGAAATTCTGCACACATGTCGAGGTTAGTTGGAGGGACCAGCTCTTGTGGCACATTAGAGGGCTCTGCCATGACTAGGGAAGAGTCAAAGGATTTCTTGGATACTTTAAAGGATTTCGGTAAAATTCACTCTTTGATCACCAGGGTGCGCTGTATGTGGGTAGCTTGAATACAAGCCTGTTGTTTGCAGATTAACCACCAGAGGGCACTGCACCTAAACTATACTTGGAAAAACTGACTGCTGCTGGTTCCCTTCTGATGAGGAATGCGAGGCTGGCTGTCTGTTTCTGGAATCTCTAAGGGTTTGAACTCCCGAGGTTGAAATTCCAATTTGGACTGTAGAAATTCCAATTTGGACTTGCAACTCTAAAGGGGGTTTGGCTTCGCTAGTTCCTTTTAAACAAGAGTCCAGGGAATAGCTGAATAGCTGGCTTCAGTTAAACAGAGGCTAGGTAGACTTTAGCTTGCCTGTGAGCATTCCAACATGAAGGAATGTTGTTCCTTTAGCAGTCCTAGGTTTTCACATGCAGAAATAGCTGGCTAGCTGGCTGTGTCATGCAAAATTCTGTCTCAGAGCAATCTCTTAGTTAAACACAAAGAGAGTTCTTTTTCCTTTGGCTGAAGATAAGAATTTAACACATATCTCTGTTTTCACTATGCTCTTCTTACTTTGGGCGAAGATAATCTCTTTTCACTATTGGGTGAAGATACTAACTCTTTTCACTGTTCTGTTTCAAGCAAAGGAGGCTTTTATTCCTTGATGCAGACAGATAAACTCCATGAAAAGGATTTCATGCACATTACTTTAATTCATTAGGCATTCTCTAAACATTAACTCACAGTTACTGGAGAGATTTTTCTGAAGCACCTTTCATAATCTGATCCCAAACACTTAGGTGAAAAGAGGTAGTCTTTCCCATTTTGAGAGAGGAAACAGCTCCCATGGCTGGAATTCATTAAAACCATGAAGGTTTGCACGTAGGTAGGAAAAACCCTGGTATCCAAATGGAAGTCCCTCCCAGTGGTCAATCTGACACACAGATGTGACCAAGTAACTTAAAACTACATTATCCTTAAGGCTATCCCTTAAGGGGACAGTTCTTAATTCCTAAAATAGCTGTTTATTCTGATCAGCACAGTACTCTTTCTAGAGTCTCAACATCTTTTTTACATCGTGGTGACCAAAACTGGATGCAGTATTCCAAGTGTGGCCTTACCAAGGCATTGTAAAGTGGTATTAACACTTCAGGTGATCTTGATTCTATCCCTCTGTTAATGCAGACTAGCACTGTGTTGGCTATTTTGGCAGCTGCAGCACACTGCTGGCTCATATTTAAGTGATTGTCCACTAGGACTCCAAGATCCCTCTCACAGTCACTACTATTGAGCACCTATACTATACCTGTGCATTTGGTTTTTCTTGCCTAAACATAGAACCTTACTTTTTTCACCATTGAATTTTATTTTGTTACATAGTTCAAGTCTACCCAATGTTCAAGTCTGTCAAGATCCTTTTGCATATTAAGTGTATCTTCCGCAGTGTTGGCTCTTCCTGCCAGCTTGGTGTCATCTGCAAATTTGATGAGTTCCCCATCTATCCCGTCATCTAAATCATTGATGAAGATTTTGAATAGCACTGGGCCCAGAATAGACTCCCAGGGCACCCCACTATATATTTCCCTCCATGTAGATGCAGTTCCATTGAGGACCACATGCTGAGTATGTCCGGTCAGCCAGCTATGAATCCATCTGGTGGTGATACTGTCTAACCCACATTTTTCTATCTTATCAAGTAGTAGGTTGTGGTCTACTTTATCAAATGCCTTACTGAGGTCTAAGTAAATTATATCTATAGCATTCCTCTGGTACACCAATTTTGTCACCTGGTCAAAGAATGGAATAAGATTTGTCTGACATGATCTGTTTTTGAGAAACCAATGTTGGCTTTTGGTAATGACTTTGTTTGCCTCTAGTTGTTTGCTGATTTATTGCTTATCTTTTCCAAGATGTTCCCAGGAACTGAGGTCAGGCTCATAGGTCTGTAGTTTCCTGGATCCATTTTTTTCCTTTTTGAAGATGAGAACTACATCAGCTCTTTTCCAGTTCTCTGGTAGTTCCCCAGTGCTCCAAGATCTTTGAAAGATATAGTTCAGTGGTTCTGAGATAACATCTGCCACTTTGTTCAGAAACTTGGGGTGTAGTCTGTCTGACCCTGATGATTTGAACTCATCTAGGGTGGATAGGTGCTCACTTACCATTCTTTTGCCTATCTTAACTTGTGTTTCTAATCTGTTTTTTACAGTACTGTTTTTGATAGGTTGGACTGTTTTTTCCTTTTGTGTAAATATGGATGCAAAAAATGAGTTGAGTCATTTCGCTTTCTCCCTGTTGCTTGTCACCTTCTTGACACTTTCTCCCACTAGTGGACCAATCATTTCCTTAACTTTTTTTCTTTTTTTTTCACATGTTGAAAGAAGCTTTTTTTGTTTTTTACTTTTGTTACAAGCCTTAGTTCATTTTGAGCCTTAGCTTTCCTGTCTTCACCTTTGCAGGCTTATTGTGCCTTAGTTATGAGCCCCTCTTTCCGCTTTTTATATTTGTCCTTTTTTACTTTCAATTCATCAGAGAGTTCTTTATGCAGCCATGCTGGTTTCTTTTGAGAGCTGTTATTTTTCTTCTTCATTGGTATTGTGCTTGACTGGGCTTTTTAATCTCACTTTTCAAAATTTCCCAAGCTTCTTAGGATTCTCATCCATGGAATCCTTCCCAAGCTCTATCTAAGTTTGTTGATTTACTTATCCTCAGCTGGAAAGCTGCTTGGCAAAGAAAGAAAGTGAGAGTTAGACTTAAAAAAAAAACAAAGGATTTGATCTATCAGAGGGGGCACTATCTGTTTAATATTCTTGTTTGAATATGATTAAAAGAACAGATGACCCTTAGATCTAATTAGATTTCTATAATGGAAGATATGATTTAGAATTAAAGTAGCATTTTTTTCTTTTGATATGAGAAATTTGAAAATAAGAGGAGGATTGGTATGAATATTTTTAACTATATAAATGTAATTAATATTGAGAAAATCATAACTGATAAAAAATACTTTAAATATTAATGGGAAATCAAACCTTAATAAGAGAACAAAAACAGGATATTGACTTGTTAATTGATATTATTGTTACTTCTATAATATTAGTAAAATATAATGAAGATGTCTATATCTAATTTTATATACATCAATAGTACTGAGAATTGTAATTGTGTAATGAGGGGGAAAGAAAAAATCTGGGGAAGAAAAGAAGATCAAGGAAAAAATACTGGATTGTGCAGTACTGAATAGATTTATATTGAAGAAGTTAATGTTAAATATGTGAACCCAGATAGCATGTTGTTTACTAAGCTCTAAAGACTGTAATTTTTAAAAATTAATAAAACATATTAAAAAAAGAATGGAAGAAAGATGATCACCAAATTCCAATGGAGTACTGGGACTTACAGGATATGGTTAGCGAAAGGTGTTTGGATGTTCTCCCACCCCACTGACCAATGGACTGTGCCATAGAGATCCTGCTGGGGGCTAAACTGCCCAAGCCCAAATTGTACTCAATGATCCTGAGGGAGCTGGAGGAACTACATCTTTTTATAGATAAAAACCTAAAGTGGGGATTTATTCAGCCGACTTGACCCAGGGTGCCCACTCTGATGCTATTCCAGGGGGAAAGGATGGGTCCCTTTCCTTATGTGTGGACTATAGAGGGTTAAATGCTGTGTGTGAAAAATGTCTACCTACTACCCCTAATGAAGGACATGTTAGCCAAAGGGAAGATTTTTACTAAGTTAGACTTGCAAGAGGCTTATTACCAAATCAGGATTAAGGAGAGGGATGAATGGAAAATCACCTTGCTCAATGGTAGTAACTGTGAGAGGAATCTTGGAGTCCTTGTGGACAATCACTTAAATATGAGCCAGCAGTGTGCTGCAGCTGCCAGAAAAGCCAACACAGTGCTAGGCTGCATTAACAGAGGGATAGAATCAAGATCATGTGAAGTATTAATACCACTTTACAATGCCTTGGTAAGGCCATACTTGGAATACTGCATCTAGTTTTGGTCACCACGATATAAAAAAGATGTTGAGACTCTAGAAAGAGTACAGAGAAGAGCAACAAAGATGATTAGGGGACTGGAGGCTAAAACATATAAGGAATGGTTGCTGGAATTGGGTATGTCTAGTTTAATGAAGAGAAGGATGAGGGGGGACATGATAGCAGTGTTCCAATATCTCAGGGGCTGCAACAAAGAAGAGGGAGTCAAGCTATTCTCTAAAGCACCTGAAGGCAGGACAAGAAGCAATGATAGAAACTAATCAAGGAGAGAAGCAACCTAGAATAAGGAGAGACTTCCTGACAGTTAGAACAATTAACCAGTGGAACAACCTGTCTCCGGAAGCGGTGAATGCTCCAACACTGGAGGTTTTTAAGAAGAAACTGGACAGCCATTTGCCTGAAATGGTATAGAGTTTCTTGCCTAAGCAGGGGGCTGGACTAGATGACCTCCAAGGTCCCTTCCAACTTTATTATTATTATTATTATTATTATTATTATTATTATTATTATTATTGTTGTTGTTGTTGTTGTTGTTGTTGTTGTTGTTGTTGTTGTTGTTGTTATTATATTCATTAAACATGAACCTCAGTCAACTGTACATTCAAATTGACTGGTTCTGATGGTTGACACAGGTTGCTTCCAGAATCCTAGGTATCAACCAGGTACCTCCTTAAAATGTAAGATGTTCCAAGTAGCTCAGTTTTTTGTAGCATTGCTTGAGTTATTGCAGGAAGCTGCAGTTTCTTGATGTATTTTGCAGTTTTTGGACATAGTTCCAAGTGCCTCGATGGCAATGGGTATCACTGTTACATGTTTCATCCATAATCATGCAATTTTGATGGCCAGGTCACAATATTTTGTAATTTTTTATAGTTCTTTTTCTTCGACTCTGGCATCTCCTGCTACAGTGATATCAATCAGCTGTATGCTTCAGTTCTCTACAACTGTGATATCTGGTGTGTTGTGTTTCAAATGACGATCTGTCTGTATTCAAAAGTCCCACAAGATCTTCACCTTCTCATTCTCAACAACTTTTTCAACCCTATGTTCCCACAACTTTTCGGACACAGGCAAGTCGTATTTTTTACACAATGGCCAGTGGATTAATTTAGCAACTTGGTCATATCTAGCTTTGTAATCAGTTTGTGTGATTTTGCTGCACTCAGATATTAGATGTGAAACAGTTTCAACTTTGTTGTTGCAAAGTCGGCAGTTTGGATTGTCAGTGGATTCTTGTATCTTCGCTTTCGTGGCATTAGTTTGTAGTGCTTGTTCTTGAGCAGCCCATATTAAGCCTTCCGTTTCTTTCTTGAAGGCTTAATACTGGCTGTTCAAGAACAAGCACTTATTATTGTTGTTGTTGTTGTTGTTGTATACTCTAATTGTTTCTTAGAGTGCTTTCAATTCAGGGTCCTCCCCCTTTGAGACTACAAGAGGACCCATGGCCCCCACGATTTTCATGTAACTGGTAAATGAGGTGCTGCATGTACAAAGGCATGCTGGTCTACATAGATGACCTACTGATTTATACTGAGACTATGGCAGAGCATGTGAAACTGGTCAGAGTGGTGCTTAAGAAACTTAGAGCTGCTCAGCTATGTGCTAAACTTTCAAAGTGTGAATTCCACCAGAGCAAAATTCAATACTTGGGCTACCACATTTCCCATGAGGGAATAGAAATGGACCCTGAGAAAGTTAAGGTGGTGCTAGAGTGAGCCATGTCCCACACCACTAAGCAACTGCAAACTTTTTTGGGATTCACAAATTTTTACTGTTTATTTATCCCATCATTTGCCCAAATTGCCTTCCCCATCATCAACTTGCTAAAGACAAAAGGGAAGGGAAAACCCAAGCCAAGTAAGTCCCTGAAATGGACAATGGAGTGCCAGGTATTGTTAAAAAAACCCCTCAAATAGTTGTTTGCCACTGAATCAATGCTAAAATACCTGGATCCTAATGCCCACTGAAAAGAAATTTCTATGGACTTCATAGTGGAGCTAACAGAAAGCTTAGGAAACACCGTAATCTGGGTGATTACTGATCTGTTCTCTAAACATGTGCATTTTGTGCTTTGCCAAAAAATCCTATCTGCTCACACTTTGGCTGAACTGTTAATTCATCACGTCTATAGACTACACAGTGCCCCACAACAAATAATTTCTGACCACAGGGTGCAATTTACTTCAAAATTTTGGCAGGAGTTCTTAAAGCTTCTTGGAACAGCCCAGGGGCTCAGTTCCAGTCACCATCCTGAAATGAAATGGGTGTGTGAACATGCAAATGGGGTGCTAGAACAATATCTGAAATGTTACATAAATTACAACAGGATAATTGAACAGATCTCCTGCCATTTGCTGAGGCAGCCTATAATAACTCTGTATATAGCAGCAATGGATTCACCCCTTTCAAAGTGGCCATGGGACAGGATTTTGTGCCCATCCCTGAATTTCACCAACACCCTATCTCATCCTTAAAGGACTGGGTTATCCAGCTGCAAGACTTATGGCCAGTCATCAGAAAATAATTAGAGGAGGTGAGAGAGGCCTATAAAAAGCATGTTGACAAAAAAGGAGCAAAGCTCAAAGATTTTAAAATTAGAAACTAGGTCAACCTCTCCACCAAATACCTACAAATCAGGGCTTTTTTTCTCATAGAATGCTCAGAATGGCGTTACGGCACCTTTTTTGCAAAAAAAAAAAAAAACTTTTGCACAAGCTGTGCTGCTATTGGCTTTCAAAAGCTTATTGCAGGCTTTGCTCTTTTATGACTCATGGACTTCAACTCCCAGAATTCCTGAGTCAGCTGTGCTATTGGCTTTCAAAAGGCAATAGGAATTGCTGCTGAGCTTGCCAAAAGACCCGGCCAGCAAATGTTGCACAGGCAAGTTGCAGTGAAGGCAGGAACTTTGCACTCCTTGCTGCTCCCCAACTACACCATCTGAACTAGGTAAGTAAAATATTATTTGCAAATAGGATATCCAAGTATGACTCAAGGAAATTTTCCCTGCATGGAGGGAGTAGTGGTTTGTTTCACTTTGTTTTACTTTTCAAAATGCTGTAGGGAAGAAATGATGATTAGAAAAAGGCAGGAAGTTATTTTTATTAGGAAGAATTCATTTATCCCATACTAGATCTTTGGGAGCTTAGTACCACCAGCACAGAGCATTTGCTTTTCTGAAACTTCATTCAAATTCAATTCATGATATGGACATTTGGGGATAAAATGTTATTTATTAAATTTATATGCTGACTATCTCACCAGGATGACTCTGAAGTCAACTGTGAATCCATGCACAGTGGGGCCATTAAGCCCATTTTTTCCACTTTATCAAAAAGGAGACTATGACTTACTTTATCAAGTCCCTTTAAATTAACTTCAGCCCTTACAATTGCTAGCAACCCTGGCTCTCAATTATTATGAGAGGCTATTGTATGTGGAAAAAAAGGGAAAATCCGTGTTGAATTGCTTTAACACACTGCATTTAAAAGTTGATAGCTCCAAAATGAAAAACAAAAAACAAAAACCTCACAAAGAAAAATAACAGAAGGAAAAGTCCCAGAAACAGAAATGGTTCATCCAATGGAAAAGTGAATCATACATTAGCTCAGAAGAAATAAAGTTTTGGAAACAAAAACAACAAAGAACAACAGATTTGTTCCAGGTTGAAACAAGCCACATTAAAAAAA
Source organism: Vipera berus (assembly GCF_964194415.1). Lineage (NCBI taxonomy): Eukaryota > Metazoa > Chordata > Lepidosauria > Squamata > Viperidae > Vipera > Vipera berus. Next base: position 30,020,140 of record NC_138208.1, read on the forward strand.
ATGAAAGACACCAACTCAGCCCTAAATGTCAGCTGATGTTATGTGTCAGGAAGTGTTCCCAAAAACACATTAAGTCCTTGCATAGATCTTCCATATTCTTTGTACATTTCAGTTAAGAATCTCATCTCTTTCTCTCACTCACTCACTCACTCACTTTTCCCATGTCTTCTATTTTGAAAATGCTATTATAGAAATAACTAGTTTATTATGTTATAGAAAAGTAAAAAATTGAGGTTCAATGTTAATGCTTCCTTCTACTCCTGCAACAGAGGAAGTCAGAAGTCAGTGTCTTTTCTTTTTCCCTTCTCCTCCTCACTTTTCCCTTTTTCTCTCACCCTTCGCTCACAAAAGCCCCCCACTCACTCACACTTTGCTCACAAAAGTCTCCAGTCTCTCTCACTCACTCCTCCATCTCTTTCAAAGGCTCCTCGTTCAGTCTCTCCCCCACTCACTCCGTCTCTTTCAAAGGCCTCTTGCTCACTCACTCACTTACTGCCCCGTTGCTTCCAAACACCATTTGCTCGTTCACACACTCATTTACTGCCCCGTTGCTTCTAAATGCTTCCAAATGCTTCCAAATGCCATTTGCTCATTCATTCACTCACTGCCCCATCACTTCTAAATGCTTCCAAATGCCACTTGCTTGCTCACTTACTGCATTTGGAAGTGATGGGGCAGTAAGTAAACGAGTGCCGGGGCCAGAGTGCCGGGCGGCCCGATGCAGCGCTCCATGGCTGGGGCATCTTCAGCTGGTGTTAGGGATGGTGCCGGAGGCCGTCAGCTGTTCAGTGCCAGAGACCGCTGCCATGAGGAACACAGCTCTGGGTCAGGGTTTGGAGCAGCTCCGGGTGGGGGCTCAGCATGGGCTGCAGCGTGGCAACTGCAGGGAGGGGAATTCCCACAGCGGCTGTGGGGAGGAGAATCCCTGCAGCCTGTGGCTCCAAGCCGCAGGGGTGGGGGATGCAAAGGACAGGTGGCGACGCTGTAGCAAGAGGGGGTTCTTACAGACACCGGCATCGCTCCCAGTGACAGCACCTCTGAGTTCCAGCACCATTTTTTTAGAAGAAAAGCCCTGCCTACAATCCAGGTAGCCATCCAAAAAACTGGGACCCAAATATGTTGGCCTTTTCCCCATTAAACGACTCATCAACCTGGTCATGCTTGAGCTTTAGTTGCTGAAATCCTTTAGGTGCATTCACCCAACTTTCCACTGTAGCCTACTGAAACCAGAAACTTAGCCCCCTATGTGCCAATGCCACCGCCACCAGCTGAGCCACTCATGATTAAAGAAGAACAACATTTTGAAATTAAAGACATTTTAGATTCCCATAGACACTGAGGAAAACTCCAAAATTTAATGGCACGGAAAGACTTTCCTCCTTCAAGAGACTGAGTAGATGAATCTTGACCACATTAAAGAGGCCAAACTCTTCAAATGCTTCCACAACCTGTATCTCAATAAACCAAAATAGTACCTTATTCTGACTGTATATCTACCTTGTTTACCTCTTTGTTTTCATTTGTTGTGCAGGACTAACATCCCTGTCACAGGGGGCAGCATGTCAGATCCACCAGCTTTGGCTTGGTGCCTTGCCGATGTTCAGATGAGGAAGAACAGAGCAGTTGAGGAAGAACAGAGCATTTTGGAATCCAAGTCATACTGGCGAACTGGCATCTTCAAGCTGTTTGCCCTGAGTGTGCCCAAACACCTCAGAGTTTCTAATAATATCTTGGTGGTACTGGATTGGATATGCATGGATGGAGCATGAGGGGAGGGATAAAGGAAACCAGGGGCTTAGTTCTGTATTAATGTGCAGGAATTTTAGATTCCGCTTGACTCTCCTGCAGTCAGCATCTCTTAGTAAAAGTGCCTTTCCACTTCAAATGGAGTTGAGAGTTTTACTTCCCTAAGGGATCAGACTGGGGCAGGTCTGACACCCTGCCTGACCCAGTCTGAGTCGAGGACAGTTATGTCAGAAGGATTTCAGACTTCTCCTAACCTGCTTGTGAAGATGAGCAGCAATAGTGAGTGGGAATGCTACAATGTAGAAAAGCCAACCAAAGGCTACTCTGGAGTGACTATTGGTCTCAAATCAAGAGGCTTTTCCTAAACCTCCATGAAGCCTTAAAAAAGTACAGGAATCTTAGCCTATTCCCAGTTCCTAGTAAATTACTCATCATAATTTCATTCTCCTGACCACATCTTTTCTCCTCCCACTGAACTATTTGCACCAACTGTTTCCAAAATGATCATGTTGAAAAGAAAAAAGGAGAACCTATAGTTTCTATTTTATTCCATTATATTGGCAGTTTGACAATGCTTGTTCTTTTAATATTATTTTTCTTGCTTTAATATTATTTATAATTTAATGGAAGCGGGCATTACATGAACAAACACTATTGTGTAGTGGGTTCTTGGCTGCATGGTCAGACAACAGACAATGGACTCAGCATGGCAGCTCTTTATTGGTAGCAGTACCGAAGCGAACAAAGGGGTTACCTGTACCTTCTTATATACTTGGCCAGGTGCACTGACAGCCAATCCCTTATTTGGATTTTCCCGCCGAGCGCTTACCAGCCAATCCAGATACAGTACAGTGCCACCTGATGGTCACAATGAGCTGCTGCTATATTTTATTATCCCCATACATAACACCCCTTCCCCCATAATAAAAAAACAATAAACAATTTTTATTTTTAACACAAGCTTCTTGGTCTTGCTTAGACACCTTGCGTCCTTCCTTACATCCTTACATAGTCCTCTAAATAAGCTGGTGGCCGATGAGTCCTGGTTGACCTTCTCAGGGGTTGTTCCCCTCCTTGATCAGAAGCATAATGCATTGAGTCCTGACCCTGGGGCCTTGCAACCCCTTGCTGTTCTGGCCTGAAAAAACCCTCAGGAAACATTACAAAGTCTGGAAGGTCTTCTTCCTCCCCTAAACCCCAAGTTTGTGGCTGGGACGATTGGTCACCCTGTGACCCTTCAGGAACCCGTTTCCTGGTTTGGTCGATGTGTCTCCTGACCTGGCGACCCCCCTCCACCTCTACAATGTAAGACAGCGGCCCTGTTCTGTCAATTACCTTCCCTGGAACCCACACATGTCCCGGCCCATAGTTCCTGGCCCAAACCAGGTTTCCCGTGTGAAGTTCCCTAGGGGGCAAAGGTTGATCCGTCTCTGGGGCCACTCTGTCAGGATGGAGTCTGTCCAACTTTGTGATGAGACATCTGCCCCAATGCAGTTCAGCTGGGCTCTTGCCTGTGGTTGTGCATGGGGTAGTGTGTTGAGCCAGAAGGAATTGGGCCAACCTCTGATGCCAGTCCCCGGTGATGATGCATCTCAGAGCATCCTTCGTTATCCTCACCATATGTTCTGCCTGCCCATTAGAAGATGGGTGAAAGGGCGCGGAGGTGAGGTGTCTAATCAAGTTGGCCCTCATGAAATCCTGGAAATCAGCAGATGTGAATTGCGGGCCATTATCCGAAACGATCACATCAGGCAGGCCGTGAGTCGCAAAGAGTGCCCTTAGAGCCTGAACCATTTTGGCTGTGGTCATACTGGTCACTGGTACCACCTCTAGCCACTTGGAGTAGCTGTCCACTACCACTAAGAAAGTGTGGCCTTGAAACGGACCAGCATAATCTATGTGGATTCTGGACCAAGGGTTGTGAGTCACCTCCCACTTGTGAACCGGTGCGTGTGGCTGATTTGGCCTAGACCTTTGACATGTGTAACATCCCGCTACCTGCTTTTCAATAGCTTTATCCAGGCCCGGCCACCACAAATAACTCCTGGACAAGGCTTTCATCCTGACTATGCCCAGATGCCCCTCATGTAATTACCATAAAACCTTGTCTCTAAATTTCTCGGGAATGATGACCCTGCTACCCCACAATAGGTATCCCTTATGAGAAGACAGCTCATGTCTCCTCATGAAGAATGCCTGGAATTCTGGCCCTGGACTCTTTTCCTGCCAACCTAAGGCAACCCACACCAGTACTCTGCTGAGGATCCTATCTGCTGTGGTACCTGCAGCAATGTCCTTAGCATGGAGTGGGCATTCTGGCAGGTCCTGGATTGCCATAATCTGTTCAGCAGGTGCTGGGTCCGGTTCTGTAGTGGCTACTGGTAATCTGCTTAATGCATCAGCGTGACCCATGTCCTTTCCTGGTTTATGAACCAGTTTGCACATGTATGCAGAAAGGAATATGGACCACCTCATCATCCTTGGAGATAGGATTTGCGGGGTTTGTCTGTCAGTCGTGAACAACCCCAACAAGGGCTTATGGTCTGTGAAAATAGTGAATTCCCTACCATATAAGTAATCATGGAATTTCTTGACCCCTGACACTATTGCCAGTGCCTCTTTGTCTATTTGGGTGTAATTCCTTTCTGCCCTTGACAATGTCCGGGAGTAATAAGCGATAGGTCTCTGCTCCCCATTGTCTTCTATGTGACTTAGAACAGCACCCACTCCATAGGGGGATGCATCGCATGCAATGCAGATGGGTTTGGTTTCAATAAAATGTGTGACCATTGAGTTGCATGACAATAGGTCTTTTCAATTCCTAAAACTCTGTTCGTGGACCTTGGTCCAATTCCAAGGAGTTTTTCTTATCTAAGAGCCTGTGTAATGGTTCAGCAATTGCTGCTTTGTGGGGTAAGAAAGCATGATAGAAATTAAGCAACCCCAAGAAAGCTTGCAATTCAGCTTTGTTCTTTGAAGTAGGAGCCATTTTAATTGCCCTTACCTTTAAATCAGTAGGGTGAATTCCTTTGGCATCAATTCTGAACCCGAGGAATTCAGTTGATGCCACTCCAATACTGTTGTGATTCAGGGCCAGCCTGTGGGTCCGGCAGCCGGCTCGGATGTCTCGGATGACTCAGACGAGGGGGAGGAGGAGGGTGTTGAAGACGAACTTGCTGATGATGGCTTGGAGGCTTCGCAGAGCCCCCAGCCAGGGCCCTCTTCTCAGCTGCGCGAGCCCGACAGTGCGGATGATGATGACCCACAGCTGGCCCTGTTCAAGGACGCCCGACGCAGGAGGCAGTCAAGCAGGAACAAGCAGAGAAAGGCTGTGGGACTCCTCGGAAGGAGGCACAGGGAGGCCACGCCCTGAACTCTAATAAAGGGAGTGTTTGGGGAAGGGCTGGTTGCTGAAAGCAACCGCTCCGTTTGAGGATCACAGTTCCGGTGTTTTGTTTCTTGTTCTGTTGTTTGTGTAATAAATCTTGGCAGACGCCTTCCAGCCTCAGACGCTCTCCAGCCTCTGCCGTTTGTACAGGGGTTGCCTTTCTGCAAGGCCGGTAGCAGGCTGGTACAGAACAAATACTGCATTTATCCTTCTTAAGTTTCAGCCCTGCAGAACGGAATCTGTTTAACACACCTGTCAGCCAGGACCTCCTCAGAATCTCCAGCAATGAGGACATCATCAAAGTATGGGCATACTCCAGGTATGCCCTTCAGAGTCCTCTCCATCACCTCCTGAAAGATGCCAGAAGCCACAGAGACTCCGAATTGCAGTCGGTTGACTGAAGGCTCCTCTGTGAGTTACAATAGTCTGTGCATCAGCTGTCTCCCTAGTAACGGAGAGCTGCTGATACGCTTGTGCCAAATCGAGCTTGGCAAAGATGGCGCCTCCCTGGAGTGCGGAGAGGTTGTTTCTCACCATCGGGACCAGGTATGTGTGCGGATTTAGGGCCCGATTCACCGTGGCCTTATAATCTGCACAAATTATTACTTCCCCATTGGCTTTGAGTGGGGTGACAATCGGGGTCTCCCACTCTCCCCCGTCCACGGGTTCTAACACCCCTTGACTCACTAATTTATCCAATTCGCTCTCAATCTTGTGCTTGAGAGCAAAGGGGACTCTGCAGGGCTTTATTCTCACAGGGAGAATATTGGGGCTCAATTTAAACTTAATTGGGGGCCCTGTGTATTTACCCAACTTGCCATCTAATACGTCTGCAAACACTTTGCAGACGGCTTCGAGGCTTTTGGTCTGGGTGCTATGGATCCCTGAGATCCCTATTCCCAGAGCCTGGAACCAATTTAGCCCCACTAAACTGGTCCTCCGACCCTCGGCTACCAGGATGTCCAACGGACCCTGGAAGTTCTTGAACCCCACTAACATCGTGGCCACCCCCTTAATTTTAATGGGTGCATGCTGGAAATCAGCTAACTGAATGTTGGTGGGCTTTAAAGAAGCCCACCGTTTATTCTGGCCGCAAACTGTTCTAAATGTATCACTAGAAATGATGAAGACTGTGGATCTGGAGTCGAGTTCCATCCTGCAAGGTACCCCTTGCAACTGGACCTCTAATGTTATTTTTGGTGTGAGAACCCAGTGAATGTCTGTGTGTGAGATGGTCACCTTGTTCCCGAGGAGTTTGATAGGAGAGGGCAGAGGAGATTTGAGATGAGGGGACTCAGTACCTTGCCAAATGTCCACCGATTGAAGTTCGTGTAAGTTGTCCCGCATGTGATTTCTGCAGACGGCCGAGATGTGTCCTGTCTTACCGCAGGACCGGCACTTAACAGATCTGAATTTGCAGGTCACCCTCGGATGGTTTCCCCTGCAGCTAGCACATTTTTGAGTACATTCTTTGCAGTTGCAGCTTGTGCATTTGCTAGTCATTGGTGTCTTCCACTGGCTTCCATTGTTGTCGTGCCGCGGTTGCTGTCGTCCTTGCCTTTGATGCATGGCATCAATCTCAGCCTCCTCTGCTGCTTCTCTGATTCTGCCATCCACAGCCACTCCATGATGAATGGAACCACCTTGGCTGCTAGGTTGGGTTTGAGGGGTCGCGTTTACAGCTTCCCCAGCAGCTTCGCTGGCTAAGATCTCATCCTGAGCATCTTGTAATGTGATCACCGGCCGGGCATATAAGCGCTGCTGCAACCGCTTGTCTCAGAGCCCACACACCAATTGATCCCGCAACCTTTCTTCCAAATTAGAAAAATTGCACAGGTGTGTGGCTTCCAATAGAGCTGCAATATATTCAGAAGCTGTCTCACCTGGCCGCTGGCATCATTGGTTGAACTGGCCTCACCATGCCAGTTCGGACATTTGCGGCTCGAAGTAATTGTTCAATTTCTCCATGACGTCCTTGTACGACACGGTCTTGATTGCTGTTGGCGCGCAGAGGCTAACGGCCAGGTTGTGGATTGCGGAGCCGCTCAGGCAGGTCAGGAATGCAGCTTTCTGGATGTCATCAGTGATCTGGTTAGCCCGCAAGAACCCTTCTACCTGGCTCAGGTGTGAAGCCCATCTCTCGGGATGCCGCATGTCGAACGGCAGCACCTGCCCATACTGTGCCATGGCCATCCTGTTTCTCCGTTTGCTGACTGCAAGCTCTTGCTTAGCCGGCCGAGGAAGGTTTGGGGAATTGCTTTCCACCAATCCTAGTGACTTCAGCTCTTCAGGAGAAACAAGATCCCACCTTCGTCGCCACTATTGTGTAGTGGGTTCTTGGCTGCATGGTCAGACAACAGACAATGGACTCAGCATGGCAGCTCTTTATTGGTAGCAGTACTGAAGTAAACAAAGGGGTTACCTGTGCCCCCTTATATACTTGGCCAGGTGCACTGACAGCCAATCCCTTATTTGGATTTTCCTGCCGAGCGCTTACCAGCCAATCCAGATACAGTACAGCACCACCTGATGGTCACAATGAGCTGCTGCTATATTTTATTATCCCCATACATAACAAACACACACAGCTTATGCATATATAAAAAATAAGCAGAAAGTTTTAAAATGCTTTCATGTCAAAAGGAAAAATGACAAAAGCACTACAAAAGGTAAACATTAATTTTGGAACAAAGACTGGAACATGGTTTAATAGGTATGGCAACAATTGTGGAAAACATTTTTCACTCCCAAGGTTGTTCTTATTTTCTTTCTTAACAGCTTAATTTGTCCCAGAATTAACAAGACAAAAGGAAGTTATAGGATCTGTAGGCAACATTTCCTTACATCTACCACCACCGTGTCCTTATAAACTACAGTAGGCCACTTGGGAGACAGATCAATATAATGTATGCTATAGCTGACATCAAAAAGAATAGATATACTACAGGAAAAACTCAATCTATTTAAAAAATTTAAAGCACTATCCTAGCAATTGTTTTTTCAAAGCCTTCCTGCACAATTGTGTTTTTTTCTTGATAATAATGAAACTATAGGCTTGAATCTACAGTCTTTAAACAAAAACATTCAGCCTTGAATCTTTAAATGATTATTTTATAAATCTTCAAGGAAGAATATTTAGAAAATCCATTAACTTAATATGCAGAAATTCAGGAAACTTTTCCAAATCTCCATTTCTAAATGAAAATGTGGGGGAGGAGGATATTGAGATCTGCCAGTTTATAATAGTAGGAAATTTTACCAGATAAAGACAAGATCAGGCAGGAAAAATTTCCTAAATAAAGTTAATAGGCAGGCTCAGCCCATGCTGTAGAACTAAGACAAAGCAAGATGATACTTACCCTGTTTCATGTATAATAGTAAATTACATTGGCAAATTAATCTTTTTGCAGTATAAGCTGCAAAACAGAATTCCCCACTGAAAGTGATGCAGCCTGGCTAATACAGATTTCACAGGAATGGTTGAACTGCATGCAGCTCCTCCTTTTTGGTCAATATCGCTGACCTAACTTTTACTATCTGAAACAAGTGTTTCTCCTTGTATGATGATATGGCCAGCCTGGAAGACTGGCTTAATAAAATGAAATATAGGATGGGGAAGAAAGAGATGTTGGCTGGCTAAGTTGTCTATTGCTCAGCTTCATTTGTCTTTTAGGGAGAAAACAACGCAGGAATTTTTTTTTGGCGGGGGGCAGTCTTTTCTTATATATATATAAAAAAAGAGTAAGGGAAAGTGTCAGGATCTACTTCAACCCACATCTTAAAAAAGCAGAAGTCTTGGAGACAGTTTCTTCCAAGCAGGAACTTTTACTAAGAATAAGAGATAGCAGGCATAATAGACAGGATCTGAGGGATTTCCTTACAGATTGATATTTTTAAAGTGTCCCCAAGCAAACCCCACCCCACAGTTCATCCGGGCAGTTCCAGACTGGCCAATCCCCAGGTGGTAAGTCCATCATGGGAAAGGGAAGATAACTTCAATCCAGTTCCATCTGCAGCATGATCATTCCACAGCTCTTCACACCTTCTTTGGAGAAATAAACCAGATCCCGGAGGTTTGTGGCTCTTCCCCCACCCCTTTTCCTAGTTGCCTGGTAAGGGAGAAAAAGTTCAGAGAGATGCATAGTATAGAAAGCAATTTGTTACATTGTAATGGACAGCAGACAGAAGGCAAATAAACAAAAGGTTACATTGTATTTAATAGAGGAAGTGAAAGCAATAAAACCTGCATGCATATCCCCTCTTCCCCTTGGGAGCATGGCAGAATCCAGGAGAAGGTCAGATCTTGCTTTAGATCAGAGGAGACAGTATGCTTTTGCTCCAAGTTGCTGGGAAACATTACTGAAATGGCACTATTGCTCTCACATTCTGTTTGTTTATGCACTAGAGGCAGCTCCATGCCTGCCATGGGAAAAGACCACTGGATTCATCTAGAAGGGCTCCAGTTAACATTCCCAAAGCTTTGAAAGATAGAGAGCAGGGAGCTGGGGAGATAAATAGTTATCTGAGTTGGAATGTACCATATATTGTTAGGCCAGGAGAGGGGTTTTTTCATGAGGGAAAGGAGGTAGCAGCTATGCTCTCAAAACAGCCTGGATTCCCCAGTAATGTTGGCCAAGTTGAGAGGGGGTTTCAGTCCTATGGGTAATCTCACAGTCCTCATTCCTTTTTCCCACCAAATAAAAGGTTTCCATTTTTTAACTAGGCTAGACCTAAAATCACAGCTGCAGTCATCTTCGGAGCCACCATGAAACAAATGAACTCCCAATTTTCACCTATTTCTAACTGTATAGACTTTGCCAGTTGTGTGACTAAAGTTTTTTCCCATTAAAGAACCATCTGCTTGTTCAAACCTCACAGGCTTGGAGAGCAGTCTTGCCCATATACCCATTCTAAGGGCAAGTGGCAAGCTGATAATGCACTGGGAACATCCAGAGTCCACTAGTTCTCTCAAATCCACTTGTACCCCTGTTTTAGGGATTATGAGTTTGGCAGCAAGAGAAAAAGGTGGAACAGGTTGACTCACCATCAGGTCGTTCTCCCCTTCATCATCGCTGTCGTAGGAGGGCAGAGTAGTGGCAGGTCCAGCTTGGGCCTCGGTGCTCTCCTGCTTGGGCAACATGACCTGGGCAATGGGTTCTTGCATGATCCAGTTCGATTTTTCTTTCATCAGCTGTTGGGCTGGTTTTTTCCTCACCAGTTGCCTCGATCTGCTTTCCTCCTGAGGGTATGGGATTGGGCAATTCACTACTTGGTGCCCCTGTTGTCCACACCTGAAGCATTTAATTGGTGGACCAGCAGGTGGCTTGGGGGATTCTGCAGCCGTAATGTCTCAGGGCTTGTGGGGAGGAGGCCACCTGGTCTGTTATGGTTTCAGTCCAGCTTCATGAGGTGGTAGCTTCTTGTAATGAGCAAGCTCGATGTCCAACCTTACTGCCACCTGATACCACTCCTATAATTTATCAGGGACAGCCCAATAGATGCACTCCCAACAAGCAGTCATAATTCACGTTCTCCAATTAGTCTGAAAGGAGGGCTTTCTCCCCAGCTCCTCAGCCTGCCAAAAAATTATCAAGTCGTACTTGGGTTCCCACAAAGCAGTGTTTATTATTATGGCTAGCTGAGCTCAGTATTCATCCCAACCTCCCTCCTGCACCTGATCTCTAAATAGAAGGAAAAGCATGTTCAAGCAGAAAGAGAAAATGACTGCGATTTTCATCAGTTGTCAGAGCAGGAACATCCAATGTTTACAGCATTGACATCATATATGTGTGTGTGTATGTGTGTGTATATCAGCTACCCACATATCAGGCACTACGACACTATGGAAAATTGCATAAGAGGCTGGAATGCAAGAATCGACAACTACCCCAACTTTCCACCCCCTCTCTTGTGGACACTAAGGACAGCCTGATGAACCACAGAGAGATCCTTGCCATGGATTGACTGACAAAGCTGAACAACCAGGGGCCATGTCAATCAGTGACACAGAGGGACAGAATGGACCGGCTACAAGATCAAAGCAAACTAGCACGACTGATGCTGCAAATGTGACCGGGAGGCCACCAACTAGATCAACTGCATGAGCTGGCAATAACACACTGAACCATAATAGGGAGAGTGATTGTGGGATAATGCCTGACAGTTTGACATCACAGGATAAGTGCACACAGTCTAGGAAGCAGGCGGTGGGAAACAGGGTGACGAGAGCTATGCATACATCAACCAATACAGCTGAGCCAGATGTGATGCATCCAATTATATGTGGGTGGCAAACTGATGGACCTACCACATGTTCGATGGCTAAATTATTGATAGTTAAAGGGCTATTAAAAACAATGTCTCTCCAATGTTGGCTTACACTTTGATAATGTTAGCAGCAGCTAATTAAAGCTCAGTGTGAAATATACTTTCCATCCCAGAGATCAATATGCCCTCCTTTTTACAAATATGTGTGTTTATATATCCGTGTGTATATAAAACTGGGACTTATTCTCGGGGAAACATGGTATGTCCATAGCATTTTGCTGGTCTACTAATTTATTCACAATGTCAACGAATGACATAAGATTCATTTGGCATGATCTGTTTTTAACAAATCCATTCTGGCTTTTAGTTATAACTTTATTTATTTCTAGATGTTCACAGATCCATTTTTTATTATTATTTTTTCCAGTATCTTCCGAGGTATTGATGTTAGGCTAATTGGTCTGTTGTTTCCTGGGTCTGTTCCCCCCCCTTTTTTTGAAGCTGGGAACCACATCAGCTCTTTTCCAGTCCTCTAGTACAGGACTTTTCAACCTTTTCACAGATTGTACCACTTTTAGGACATGAGAATATTTGAGTTAGTAAGGTGTTTAGTAAGGTGTCAAAAACCTGATGACTAAAAAAAGAGGGGGATTTTGGGCTTTACTGGTTAGATTCATTTGTTGTTATAGAAATGGCTAGTTTATAATATTATGGAAAAGTAAAAGGTTGAGGTTCAATGTTAATGCTTCCTTCCTAGTGAAACAGTCAATGCCTTTTCTTTTCTTTTTCCCTTCTCCCTCTCACATTTCCCTTTTTCTCTCACCCTTCACTCGCAAACTCTCTCACCCTTTGCTAGCAAAAGCCTTTTGATTGCTCTCATTCACAAACACATTGCTCGCACAAGCTTCTCTCTTGCTCCATTCACTCACACGTTGCTTACAAAAGCTTCTCTCTTACTCTCATTCACACACAAATTGCTTGCAAAAGCTTCTCTCTTCGTCCATTCACACACATGTTGCTCGCAAAAGCTTCTCCCTTGCTCCATTCATACACATGTTGCTCGCAAAAGTTTCTCTCTTGCTCCATTCACACACACGTTGCTCGCAGAAGCCTCTCGCTTGATCTTTCACTCACCCTGCACTTGCAAAGGCTGCTCGCTCGCTGTCTCTTCACCTCTTCTCTAACAAAAGCTTCTTTCTCCATTTTTTTTTCTCTCCTACCAAACTAGATATGATAAAGATGTTAAACTGTATGGATTTTATAAGGAACAAACAGTATTTGATAAGACTTTGTTAACTTCAAATAAGTAATTAAGAAAATGTATATTTTTTATTAATTTTGGAAATGGAAAGTGAACAAGTTAAAGAAACAATGATAAGATGGGTGAAAAATTTTGGATATAATATAGAATTAGAAAAATGGCAAACTATGGGAAAGAAATTACAAATCGGCAATGTCCACTTCTTATAAAGAAAACTAATATAAAATGTTATATAGATGGTACTTGCCACCAGCAAGATTAGCAACAATGTTTAAAAATATGTCAGATAGATGTTGGAAATGTAAACATAAGTCAGGCACTTATTATCATGTTTGGTGGACATGTGATAAAGTAAAGAACTATTGGGAAAAGATACTTAATTGGCTAGAAAAGATGTTGGGAGAACATGTAGATTTTAAACCTGAACTTTTTTTATTGGGTATAATGCCAGAAAAGATTAACAAACAAAGCCTATTTTTGATTTTGCATGTCACAACAGCAGCAAGAATTTTATTTGTGCAATATTGGAAAAATAAGGAATACCATCAGATGAAGAAATAATTAAAAAAATACTAGAATGCACAGAGATGGACAGATTGATTATGAGACTGAAAGAAAAAGAAGAAACAGAATATTACCAAACCTGGGTCTTATTTTATCAATGGCTAGAGGAAAGAATAAAGGATTAGGAATTAAATAAGTATTAGTGAATGCAAACTCAGACAGCATGTTGGTTGAAAAATTATTATTGTTATGTATGTAAAAAAATAATAAAAACTTAAAGAAAAAAGGGAGGGGTAGAGGTTACTTTCACTCACTGCATTGAGAGATCTATAATCTACACAGAGATGAAGACACCCATCCTTCTTTTCAAGGAATAACACGGGGGCTGCCGTTTTTGGCTTTGCTAGTTGGATGAAACCCCTTGCTAAATTATTTTCTACAATTTTTTTTTCATTTCTTCTAACTCCCAAGGGGTCATGGAGTATAGTTTTGGTTTAGGCAACTTGGCCCCCAGGAGTATTTCAATGGCAGTCGTTGGGCCGGTGGGGGGGTAATTCTTCCAACCTCTCTTCGCTGAAGACTTCAGCTAAATCTCAGCATGCCTTCCAATTCACCCTCACTTGCTGCAGCAACACCTTCTTGGGGACTTCAACCCCCCCCTTTGGTATAGGTTACCTTCTGGGAATTGGGATTTACTTTTGGGAATCTCAGTTTTCCAGTCCTCCAATCCAACCTGGGATGCCAAATATAAGTGGGCATTCCATTCCAGGGGTCACCATGAACATTAAAGTCTCTACATGGTTCCCTATGGTCAGCTGAACAGGTAGTGTGGCAAGGATGGCCAAGACTCCCTCTGCAATGTACCCATCCAGTTGGCAGAAAGAAATTGGCTTCTTCAGCTTCACCAAGATTCCTAAGTTCCCCACCAAGGTTGGGCTTATGAGGCAATGAGTGCAGCTGGGGTCCATTGGGGCTCTTAGGGAGACTTTTTCTGGCATTTCTGGGCTAAAAGGTTCAATGGTTCTGGTGAGGGGTGTGATGGGTTCACTTACCAGGGATCCATCCTCTGAACTGTCTTCCAAAGACTCTGAGGGTTCTCTGGTCTGAGTTGGAGTTCCTCCCCCCTTCTTGGATGGAGTTAGGACCTCAACAACCTCCATGCTTTTCATTGCCGCTTCCTTCGGTTTCATCGGGGGTTTTCTTGGCTTCCTCCCTACAGGTTTTTGGACAGGGGCTTTCAAGAGACACTTGGCAGCACAGTGCCTATCCTTCCCACATTTGAAACAGCCCGTTGCCCTTGGGATGGTAGGGGTCTGCTTCATCAGTTCTTGGGGTGGCTCTGCTGGCGATCTTCCCCAGGATCTCCCCGTGCATCATTGTCTTCTGTCACAATCAAGTTCAGCTTCCTCAGTCATGGTGTACCAGTCTTGGAGCCGGTCAGGATCTCCCTGAGAAATGCAGGCATAATACAGGTCATCTTTTAGGCTGTCTTTGAAATGTCTGATCAGGATGTCCTCTGGCCAGTTCAGCTTGAAATTCTTGCATGTATTCTGCTACTGGCCATCGTCCTTGTCTGACAGTTTTTATGTATTCTCAAGCCTTCTGGTTGGCCAAGGAGTCTTCAAATGTTTCCTGAGAGCTGCCATGAACTGGTTGAAATTTCGCAACTCTGGGGCATCAGCATCATGGAGGTCCACCACCCATTCAGCTGTGTCACCATCTAAAGCCATTGATATGATTCTTATCCAGCAGTGGTCGCTAGGTATTTCATGGACATACTCTTCCAGATAACTCAGGACTTGTGTCAGGAAGAATCCTAGCTGATGCAGCTCTCTGCTGTATTTAACTCCCAGTGGAGGGAACTTCTGGATGGCTCAATGTCCTCTCCATCTCCATCCTCTGCTGCGGCTCGCCCAGGTGTGGCTGAGGTTGTAACGACAGTTGCTGCCTCCGTAGCACTGGTGGATGGGCCTGGGGTTGCTGCTTCACCCCCTCCCTCATCTGTCCCCTTGGCTGAGGCTGGATTTGTGGTACCAGAGCATGGGTCAGTTTTCTCTTCCTTCAGGGAATCGAAGGCAACTCTCAGCATGTTGATAGCTTGTTCTAGGAACTGGTTGGAGCAGGGTGGCCAGTCATTTTCTTCACTGAGGTGAAGCGATCTCTCCATCTCAACTGTACAACCTGGCTGGTGACTGCCACATTTGAGGGTCACCTTCCTGGCTCTCTTCTCCCAGTTCTCCTTTCTTCCAATGCCCATCAACCACTTTGGTTTCTCTCAATGTTTGGTGACCACTACTTCATCCAAGGAACTCAAGGACTGTGAGCTATATCTTCTGGGATCTGCCTGGGAGATTTCCCCACCCCCCATAGCGGTCTCTTCCCTTTCCATCCTGATTTCAGACATCATTTGCATGGTCCCACAGTAAAGGTCCTCCTTCTGGGTTGACCATTACTGCAGATCCTGCCTAATATAAGGACCTGCTTTAAAATCTCATCCCAAGAAAGCAGGACTCTTGGAACAATTACATTCTGAAAGGAACTTTTATTAGGTGAAGTTGACAGCAGGCATAGAAGGCAGGATCTGAGGGTTTCCCACTCCAATCAATAGGTTAAAGGAGCAAAAAGCAAACCCCACCCCAACAGTTCATCCAGTCAGTTCAAATGGCCCAATCCCCAGGTGTTAAGTCCACTCTGGGAATGAGGCTGATAAGACTCCATTCCCAAGGCTGTGAAAACATTGTTGGGTCTTCACACCTTCCTTTCCCCAGCGAGAGATAAACCAGATGGCCAAAGGCTCATTCCTTTCTCACCCCAGGTTGACATCAAGGGAAAATACTTCAAAGAGCAACCACATAGAGGAAGTGGAGAGGTTACATTGTAACATTAAAGCCAAAGACCATTACATGGAGGCAAATGCATCCAACAAATTTTTCTTAGGCTCTGAGTTTGTTAAAAATAGCTTTTTTAAATTTTAGGAGACTGGCTGGATTATGTCCTATTGCTCATGTTTGCATTATATTGAATTACAAAATGACATGGTTACTCTCACCCAAAGTTCCAGCAACTTCAACTCCCTCTATCACTTCTTCTCTTTTAGTAAGAATTAGGTCTAATATAGCTTTTTATCTAATTCCCTCCTTTACCTTTTGGATGACAAAGTTGTCAGGTAGGTTGGTTAGGAATTTGTTTGATCTCCCACTTGCTGAAGAGTTTGTGTCCCAATGGATATCAGGATAGTTAAAGTCTCCCACTATTTACTATGGAATCATATCAGTTAAAGACTCTGAACTTGTCAGCTGGAAAATTGGCAGCCTTGATTCAAGACCTGAGTGCAAATGCAAATGCAAATGCGAGTAGATAAATAATCACACTTCAGTGACAGTATTCCTTTTTTTATTAAAGAGTTTTACAAAAACAAAATTTTACAATATATCCCCAAATCCCTCCCACCCAAACCCACCCACTTCCCCCCCACTTCCCAGAGCTAAATACAGGATTATAGTTACAATAATCATATTCTAAATAAAAATTATGCATAATATACAATTAACCAAATTCATAATGTGCTTTAACTCCCCTTTAACATAACTACAAACAAAGTACCAATAACAATATCCCACTAAAATCTACTCATAAGCTAAATGGAACTTTTTAGTCCCATATTTGTTCTGAATATAATTTATCCATCTCCTCCAAACTGAAATATATCTTTCCTGTGAATGATCTTTCAAATAAGCAGAAATCTTAGACATTTCTGCAAGATTCGAAACTTTAAACACCCATTCTTCTATAGTGGGCAAACTATCCTTCTTCCAATATTGTCCCACCAGTAACCGTGCTGCTGTTATCATGTTCAACATCAAGTTAGTTTCTTTAACATCACAATCTACCACAATACCCAATAAAAACAATTGCGGAGAAAACTTTATCTTTCTCTTAAAAATCTTTTGAATGTTCCACCAAATTTTGATCCAAAAAGCTTTTATATTTCTACAAGTCCACCACATGTGGAAATAGGTAGCTTCTAAACTACCACATCTCCAACATTTAGACTGTAAATTAGGATACATGTTGGACAACTTCTTGGGATCCAGATGCCATCTATACAACATTTTATAAAAATTTTCTCTTAAATTTTGAGCCTGAGTAAATTTAACATTTCTAACCCAAATTTCGGTAGCGCTGCCGTGCCGAATGGTGGCGTTCTGAAGCCGCCCGATCCTGGGAAGCGTCAAAGTGCCCGGAGGCAATGAAAATCAGCTGTCCCGCAGTGCTGGAGCTTCTCCCTCGGGAGAAGAGGGAGAGGCGAGCTGAACTGGGTAGAGGTAGAGCTCCCCTGCGATTCTCCCAAGTAGTTTGGGGGATAACAGGGTGAGCCCCCTCGGAGCCCAGGCTTTCTCCACTCTCAGGACGTCTTCGCTCCAAAAGGAGTGGAACAAGACGCGACAACTGCACCTGCTGCTTAAAGGGGATTGTGAGTATTTTGTTCCTTTGAAAAGCAGGCAGAGCAAAGCAGGAAGATCTGAATTTTCAAATTGGATTTTAACTTTAACTCAGTTTCATTATCTTCTTTAAGTTTCAAGTTTGAAATGGAGTAAAAATGGCGCTGGAATGTTTCTTTCCTGTGTGAAGTGACTGTGTTTGAAAATTGTTATATTTTGCTACAAAGCAAGAGATACAATTTGCAACTGACTTTATCCAGTATCAGATTTTGCTTATTTGAAAGCCTGTTCCCTTTTCTTCTTATTGAAGGCTAAGAACTTTGAGAGAATTGTTATTTTTTCTTCCCTTTTTTTTCCTGAACTTTGATTCTGCTGGGTGAAAGAGGAAATCGAAACCTAAGAGATGGCTGCGAGACGTGGGGGAGGGCCTCCACTTTCTAAGAATGTTATTTCCTCACCTATACCACAAGCTGCAGGGCAGACTTCGATGAAACCTACAGTACAACCACCCTCTCCCCCACCTCCTGCATTTATACTGACAGACATTCAGCAAGTTGTGATGCAGTCTACACAAGTTTTGCAGCAAGAAATACAGAAAACAAGGGAAGAATTTGTTAATCAAAACAACCAGATCAGGGAAGATATAGTGCTTGCACTCCAGGATTTGGCTGCACATATAGAACGCCTGGATGTTCGTGTGGACTCAGTTATGGAGTATGTGGAGAATTTGGAAAATAAAATTATTGATGCTGAACAGAAGATTGATAGAGCAGAGGCCAAGATTGACAGAACAGAAGACGAGGTTACTATATCAGAATATAAGAACATGGAGTTTGCTTTGCGTATCAGAGGCCTCAAAGAGAATCCTAAAGAAGATTTGGAATGTGAAATAGCACGAGCAGTGGCTCCTGTTTTGAAATGTGAACCTGAAGAACTACTTAAGGAAATGGATAAGACATTTAGGGTTAACTCCTGGATTGCTAGGCAAAAAAGTCTACCTAGAGACGTAGTGATTTATTTTTCCAGGAGATCAACCCGAAACTCTATTATCCAGGCTTTTTATCGGGAAAAATTTCAGATTGCAGGCCAAGATATTATGATTTTATTTATTTATTTATTTATTTTATTTATTAATTTAATTTGTATACCACCCTTCTCCCAAAGGACTCAGGGTGGTGAACAGGGCAATACATAATAAAAACAAGATACAAAAATTAAAAATTATTAAAAAGTAATTAAACAGCGATGCCCGTAATAAATTAGTGCAGATTAAAAGTTAAGACCAATTTATAAAACCCAACCCCATCCCATCAGGTCTTCCCATCCCATCAGGTCAGGCCGGCCTGTTCAAAAAGGTGGGTTTTAAGATCACGCCGGAAAGAGCGGAGATCAGGCGCCATCCGGAGCTCGACCGGAAGATGGTTCCATAAATCCGGCGCGCCCACAGAGAACGCCCTCCCCCTGGGGGCCACCAGTCGGCATTCTTTGACTGGTGGCACCCTGAGGAGGCCCTCTCTGTGGGAGCGTACTGGGCGGAGGGAAGTTGACGCCGGCCTTCAAAAATTCTTAGAAAGAGGAAAGACTTTGCCTTTTTGTCTGATGAGCTTAAGAAGCGACAAATCCAGTTCAGATGGGAAATACTTATTGGAATTGTGGTAAATTATGCTGGGACCAGATACAGATTGGATACAATTTTAAAAGCAAAAGATTTCTACACCAAGGTCCTGAAAGCAGGTTTACCACCGTCTCCCCGAATTAAAAGAACAGAAGCAAGACAAGATGATAAACAATTGAGTGAAGGGGCAATGCCATTGCCTCTTGAGGAGATGCAGAAGGCGGAGGCCATGGAGCAGAGTTTGGCATTAAAGGAAGATCCAAAAGAACAGAGGATGACAAGAGCTGCATATAAGCATATGGAAAAAGAGCAAAAACAAAAGCCTGTAACTGGTCCAGCTATGCAAGATGCGGCTGTTTCAGAGTCTGTGGGAGGAGCACATCCTAAGAGAGCAACAGCTGATCTTCAGGCCTTGTTCCAAAGGCTCATGGTCACCAGAGATGGTGAAGTTCCTGACATGGAATGTTAATGGGTTAAATTCACCACAGAAAAGAAAGAAAGTATTTTTTTTTATCTGAAACAACTTAAAAATGACATTGTTTGCTTACAAGAGACACATATTGCATTAAAAGATCAAAAATATCTGATTAATTCCCGATTGGGAACACATTTTGCATCTTTTGCTCCGGACAAGAAGGCTGGAGTGGTTATTTACTTAAGAAAAGACTTCTTGGCAAGATTGATTGAATCGGATAAACAAGGGAGATATGTTAGTATTGAATTAATACTACAAGGAAAGAAAGTTTTTCTTATTGGATTATATGCTCCAAATCAACAACAGCAATTTTTTTTTTAAATTTTTACATCAGAGACTAATTGAACTGGATTACAAATCTGTTATTATGATGGGGGACTTGAATGGGGTTTTGGTGCCATCTGAAGACAAGAAGGGATATTCTAAAATCTTTTTTAATTCAAAATTGCCTAAAGCTTTTTTTTGATTTGAAGGAAGATCTGGAATTGAGAGATGTATGGCGGGAAAGGAATATGAGAGACAGAGATTTTACTTTTTTTTCGGATAGACATAAATCTTTCTCCAGGATTGACTTTATTTTGATTACTACTAATCTTTCTTCTTCGGTTAAGAACGTTAAGATTTTTCCTAGGACAATGTCTGACCATAGTCCTGTTTGGTTGGAGTTCTTTGCTGAAGACGCCAGTAGGAGATCCTGGAGGCTGAATGAGAATTTATTTACAAATGACTTGTTCTTGCAGAAATGTAGAGAACATATGAAAGAATTTTTTGTCAGAAATATACATAAAGGTACCTCGATGGAAATGGTTTGGGATGCTAGTAAAGCCTATATGAGAGGGGTTTTGATTTATATGAATAATGCTTATAGGCGTAAGCAAATGCAAAAACGTTTAGATATTGAGGAAGAGATTAAAACTAAGGAGAAAAAGCTCATTTTGAATCCATTGGATAATAATTTAAGGATCTCAATACATTTATTGAAAGAACAATTTAATATGCTACTGGCTGATCAAGTAGCAACTAATTTGCGCTATGCCAAACACAATACTTTTTGCAACACCAATAAGCCTGGTAGATGGTTGGCTTATCAATTAAGGAAAAAACCGAAATCACGTACTATAGATAAAATAGAATATAAAGGCAAAGAAGTCTACCAACAAAATTTGATTAAGAGGAGTTTTTTAGATTTTTACTCGAAATTATATTCTAAAGAAAATATACAAGCTTTAGATATAGTATTTACAGGGAGCTCATTTTCCAAGACTTTCACAAGAACAACAACTTGAGATGAACTGCCCAATTACATCAGAAGAAATTTCTTTAGTTATTAAACAGTTGAAATTGGGCAAGGCTCCGGGAACGGATGGATTAACAGCAATTTACTATAAAAAGTTGTTGCCTGAAATGATTGAACCCTTAAAGATTTTGTTTAATGAAATTCAGACTGGAGGTGTAGTTCCTCCATCATGGAGGACAGCTTTTGTATCGTTGATTCCAAAGGAGGATCAAGACCTTACTCAACCTAAAAATTATAGACCTATATCGCTTTTAAATACAGATTATAAGATTTTTGCTAAAGTATTGGCCAATAGATTAATGCAAGTTTTGAAACAAATGATTCATAGTGATCAATCGGGATTTATATCTGGGAGGTATATGAAATATAATGTAAGACAAATTGTTAACTTGCTTGAATACTTGGATAAGAACAACCAAGTCCCCGCAGCATTGATATTTTTGGATGCAGAGAAAGCCTTTGACCAATTGAATTGGCAATTTTTATTAAGAGTTGTTGAGGAGATGAATTTTGGAGAAGGTTTTCTACATGCTATTAAAGTTATATATCAACAACAAAGTGCACAAATTATAGTTAACGGGGGATTAACAGAGACCTTTAAAATTGAAAAAGGTACAAGACAGGGTTGCCCCCTATCACCATTATTGTTTGTTTTAACATTAGAGATTTTATTAATCAAAATTCGAGAGTCCTCTATGATAAAGGGAATTAAAATAAAACAGAATGATTATAGATTGAGAGCTTTTGCTGATGACTTGGTTGTGACAGTATCCCAACCGTTACAGTCAGTTATAGATTTGATGGAAATTATAACTCAGTATGGTAAGGTTTCTGGGTTTAAGGTGAATAGTAATAAGACTAAGATATTATCTAAGAACTTATCTATGAGTGAAAGGGATATGTTATCTAAATTAACAGGTTTTGAAATAGTGAAGAAGGTTAAATATTTAGGAGTATATATTGCAGCCTCAAATGTAAAATTGTATAAGAATAATTATGAAACACTATGGTCGAAGGTACAAAGGGACTTAAATAATTGGAAAAAATTACAATTATCATTACTGAGAAGAATTGCAGTTGTTAAAATGAATGTTTCTCTTTTTGTTTCAAATGATACCTATATTGAAAAAGGATGCCAACCTTGATCAATGGCAGAAGGGTATTAACAAATTTATTTGGGCGGGGAAAAAACCAAGAGTTAAATTTAAGATTTTACAAGATGCTAGGGAAAGAGGGGGACTCAAGGCGCCGAATTTGAAATTCAGTGACAGTATTCCATGCACCTCAGCTGATCACATGACCATGGAAATGTCTTCGGAGAATGCTGGCTACCTTGGCTAAGAAATGAAGATGAACACCACCTCCTAGAGTCAGAAATGACTGGACAGGGGAAATCTTTACTTTTTTTTATTTTCAGGACAAACCTGAAAAAGCAACAAATCTGAAAGAGGTTTACAAGGATAAAAAAAATATTTTTTTGCTTGTAATTCTGCTTTACAAAGAAAAATTCAAGATGAAAATCAAGCAAAGTTTTTCAAAAGGCATATTCTAATTAAAATATCTAAAATAAAGGACCGCCCTTACAATAAAGGATGTATGATCACTGTACTTAGAGAATAAGAGCTATAATTCATTGCCTGATGCAAAATATATAATGTAGGCATCTGGTTAAGGTGTACCATAGTTCTTTTTCAACTTTTTGCCTTCCAATTGGACACAAGTAACATAGAAAGTTAAGCAATACACAACTTCTCTCTCAGTTCTCTGAATTGGAAAGCAGAAGCTCTCATCTTCAGCAATTCAGGCTTTCTGCTAGTTTTATATTTACACTGGCCATATTAAGGTCTACTAGCTGTATACAGTAATCAGAGGCATGGCTTGTTAACTACAGTGTGACGAAATATAAAAATACCATCTTAGTTATCACTTGCTATATGAAAATTAAGGACATCGAGAAAAGCAGAAGAAAATGACTTGAAAACTAAACCTCCTCCCCACCCTGCTGTGTCTCTGTCACATTTTGGCAGATAAGAAAGGCATATTCAACCATCCTGCACACACTGAAATCACTGAACCTTTATTTCAAGAAGGAATAACATGAACAACTCCAGGAGATATATCCATGCAGACCCAAAGATTTAAAAAAGAAAAATAAGCCCATTGTTCTGAAAAGTTTTAAGAAACATTTGAAATCTCCTGAATATTTTATACAAAATTATGTGACTTTTCTTGGTTTGGGACAGAATTAAAATAGTAATGATTTCAGTCTAAAATTGTTTATATAAAATGACAAGGACCAGAAATACTATGGGGGGGGGGGGAAACTTACTAACCTGGGGCTAAGGAGAATAAATCTTGGCTTTCTCTTGGCTATATCTCTTATCTATTAGAGAAAGATAATAAATTATAATAGAGTAAGTAAGACCATCAATCCATCAATATTGTCAATACTGTCAACAGAAGCTGGCATCTTCTCACTGAGGAAACAGAACTTTCCCCTGCCTTATCTAGAGATGTCAGATATTGAATTTATTATTTTCTGCATCCATTGCATGTGCAGTGAATTTGATGTGTCTCTGTTATTAGCATTAGCAAAATATATATAGTTCAAGTATAAAAATATCATCCACACAAGCTGCCTCAAAGCAGACTATATCTAAATTCAAAGTATGAAATTATCAGTCAAAACATCTGTTGGCCTCTGAGTCTTGACAGACAGCAAGCATATTTCTGAGTTGACAGAACACCTTACATATAAAATATAGAATGAACTGAGCTATAAATTGAGCTAAGACAACAATTGTCAAACAACACTGAATAAACTTCCAATTTGATAGGTTTACAAAGTTTAGCATACTGTATGAACCCAACTGCTGTTAAGCTCTTCATAGCTATGGAAATGTATTGGAGAAAATACCATTAAAAAGACAGCATGCCTAGAAATAAAGGGGAAATCAAAAGCCACTAGTGTTTATAGATATCTATCCCTAGAATAAAGTTCATTGGCATAGCTATCCAGATAGCATTAAGAATCCAACTATTACTACCAATCTTTGCATCCTGAGTAGATTTTGTCTAGGTTCACATGACACAGCTAATCATGGTTTATTGGATTAAATTCTCAATGTTTACAATTTCATTGGGCTGTACTGCCATTTTTAATTTAAAACTAGTAAATGAATTGCACTGCTCAAGTAAATCAGGGCAGATATGATATTGTTGCCATTACAGAACCTCATGAATAGAATATACAGCTAGAGAGATTTAAATTATTTAAAAGAAACGGGTCAAATAAAAGAAGAGGTGGTGTTGCTCTAAATATAAGAAATAACTATATATCTACAGAAATAAAACAGAACAAAGATAATAATCACCTTTAATGCATTTAAAAGGGGGGAAATGACATTGCCATAGGTGCATATTATAGGCCACCCAACCAAACAGAGGAAATAGATGAATATTTTGTTAGTCAGTTAACTAATGTATGTAAGAAGCACATCACAATAGTAATGGGTGACTAACTCATCCAACATCAACTGGGAGACAAACTCTGCACCAAGTGGAAGATCAAACAGGTTCCTGACAAACCTAGCAGACAACTTTGTGTCCCAAAAAGTAGTGAACTAGAGGGTCAGCCATATCAAACTTAATTCTCACTAACAGAGATGAAATTAGAAGGTGTTGAAGTTACAGGAACCTTGAGGGGGGTTGATCATAAAATATTGGAATTCAACATTATGGAAGCACAAGCAGTAGAACAAAGTCAGACTAGAGTCATAGACTTTAAGAGAGCTGATTTCAATAAATTTAGAGAGCTTGGGAAGAATTATATGGATGAGAATCCACAAGGGGAAATTTTGAAAAGCAAGATTATAAAAGCCCAGTCTAGCACAATTCCAATGGAGAAGAAAAATAACAGCTCTTAAAAGAAACCAGCAGGGCTGTATAAAGAACTCACTGATAAATTGAAAGACAATAAGGACACATATAAAAAGTGGAAAAAAGGGGCACATAAATAAGGCAGAATATCAGCAAATAGCCTGACCTGCAAAGATGAAGTCAGGAAAACTAAGGCTCAAAATGAACTAGGTAAAAGTAAAAAAAGACAAACGTAAAAATAATGGAAAACAGCTTTTTTAACATGTAAAAAACAAGCAAAAAGTCAAGGAAATGATTGGTTCATTAATGGGAGAAAATGGCAATATAATGAGCAACAGGCAGAACTGCTTAACTTATTTTTTGCATTTGTCTTTACACAAAAGGAAAAACCAGTTTAACCTATCAGAAACAGTACCATAAAAAAACTAGGAATACAAATTAAATAAGCAAGAAAATGGTAAGAGAGCATCTGTCCACCCTAGATGAGTTCAAATCAGCAGGACCAGATAAATTTCACCCCAAGATTTGAAGGAAGTGGCAGATGTGGTCTCAGAACCTCTCTTTCAAAGATCCTGGAACACCAGAGAACTAGCAGAGGACTAAAAAAGGATGGATGTAGTTCCCATCTTCAAAAAAGGGAAAAAATAGATCAGGAAGCTACAGACCTATCAGCGTGCCACCAATACTTGGGAAGATTCTGAAAAAGCAACAAATCTGTGAATACCTAGAGGCAAACAAAGTCATAATCAAAAGCCAACATGGGTTTGTCAAAAACAGATCATGCCAGACAAATCTTATTGCATTATTTGACAAAGTGAGAAAATTAGTGGAACAGAGAAATGCTGTGGATATAATTTACTTAGACCTCAGTAAGGCATTTGATAAAGTAGACCACAACCTACTACTTGATAAGATAGAAAAAATGTGGGTTGGATGGATTTATAACTGGCTGACCAACCCCTTTCAACATATAGTTATCAATGGAACTGCATCTACATAGAGGGAAGTATGCAGTCGTGTACCACAAGGCTCTGTCTTAGGTCCAATACTCTTCAGCATCTTCATCAATGATTTGGATGAGGGGATAGATGGGCAACTCATCAAATTTGCAGATGACACCAAGCTGGCAAGAATAGCCAACACTCCAGAAGATAGGCTTAAGATACAGAAGGACTTGAACACTGGGGCCTATCTAACAAAATGAAATTTAATGGTGAAAAAAGTAAGGTTCTACATTTAGGCAAGAAAACCAAAATAAAATAAAATCCCCTTCCAGGTCTGGACAGACCACAAAAATTTGGAAGCACTAAAAACACCCAGGAAACTCACTCCTAAGCAAGCCCCCTGGTCCCAACATTTTCACCAATTCAATTTCACTCTCAAACACTTACCAGGGGGGAAGAATTTCCTGGCAGATGCATTATCTCGCATGCCCCAATATAACAGCACATGGGGTACTGACTCTAAACCACTTATGCCTGAACAACAACTGGCAGTTCCAGTCACCACCAGGGCCCAAGCTAAAATGAAGCCGAGGGTGGATAGCCAAACTGGAATAGAATTCCGAAAGTCTTTGGAAACTGATGAATGGTTCCAGAAAAATAGACATGTGTGCACAATTAAAGATGGACTACCCTGGGTGGGTGAGAAGTTATACATACCTGCCACCCAGAGGATCAATTTCATGCAACTGTGCCATGATACAAAATCAGCAGGACATTTTGGGTTTGTAAAATCCTTACACTTAACAAAAAGGCAATTTTGGTGGCCATCCATGAAAAAGGACATAGAAAGGTGGGAAGCTGTCAAATTTGCGCGATGGTTTAGAGGCTGCAAGGGAAATCGCCAGGACTGTTACAACCGGTGGTGAACCCCTCAGCCCCATGGAAAGAAATAGCCATGGATATTATAGTGGAATTCCCAGAAAGCAACGGGAACACTGTAGTCTGGATGGTCACAGATCTGTTTTCTAAACAGGTGCATTTCATACCTTGCCAAAAGATCCCCACTGCGAAAGCCGAGCAAAACCTTTCGTGCAGCATATTTACAGATTGCATGGGGCACCACAACACATCATATCTGATAGGGGGGTGCAATTTACATCGGCATTTTGGAAGGAATTTCTGTCCCTCTTAGGAACCACCCAAGGACTGTCATCTAGTCATCATCCTCAGGCAGATGGATCGGCTGAACGGTTGAACTCAGTACTTGAGCAATATTTAAGATGCTTTATTAATTTCCAGCAAACAAATTGGATGGACCTACTGCCTTTCACAGAAGTAGCATATAATAATGCAGTCCACTCCAGCACAGGTTACACTCCTTTTCAAATAGCTACTGGTCAAACTTTCAACCCCATGCCAGAACTAACCCCAAATGAACCGGTCATCCCCGAACTGAAGGAATGGATTGCTCAATTACAAAACATCTGGCCAATCCTTAGGAAAGCTTTAGATGAAGCTAGACAAGCATACAAGACACAGGTGGACAAAAAAAGAGTTGATCCCAAACCATTAAGGGTGGGAGAGATGGTATATTTATCCACAAAATACCTTAAATCACTAGGTAAAGGTAAAGGTTCCCCCGCACATGCGTGCTAGTCATTTACAACTCTAGGGGCCGGTGCTCATCTCTGTTTCAAAGCCGAAGAGCCAGTGCTTGTCCGAGGACGTCTCCGTGGTCATGTGCCCGGCATGACTAGACGCCAAAGGCACACAGAGCACTTTTACCTTCCCACTGTGGTGGTCTCTATTTTTCTACTTGCATTTTTACGTGCTTTCGAACTGCTAGGTTGGCAGAAGCTGGGATGAGTAACAGGTGCTCACTCTGTTATGCGGCACTCGGGATTTGACCCACCAAACTACAACCCTGTAAAAAACTCGGACCAAAATATATTGGACCTTTTCCAATTAAAAAAATCATAAACCCAGTAACAGTTGAATTAGAAGTACCCAAAAATCTTAGGCAGATACCCCCAATTTTTCACTGCAGTTTACTAAAAAGAGAACAACAGTCACCCCTACGAACAACCCCTCCCACCTCCTCCCATCATGGTGGAAGGGGAATAACACTTTGAGGTGAAGGAAATCCTAGATTACAGGAAACACCATGGAGCAATTCAATATCTAGTAGCTTGGAAACACCTCCCCTCCTCAGAAAATGAGTGGGTCAATAAACACCACATTAGAGCACCAAAGTTGCTTAAGAGGTTTCATACAGAATATCCTAACAAACCGGGCTAACATTTATATTTTATTTCCTCTACAGATGGACCTATCTTTCTTTTAAGGAGAGCAGATTGTCAGAATCCATTTATATTCCATTCCTAAATCCCTATCTGTGCAACCCTAAATCTCACCCCTCACTGGATTCTGCCATTCCCAAGGGGGAGAAGAGAAGATGTTAATTGGCCATCCCTATCCACTAGATGCAAGGTTGTTTATTCAGCCTGCCTGGAGGCCATCATCAAAGACCAGGGAAAGAACCTTTGAATTGAGAAGAACAAAGAAAGGGGGGGGGGAGATTTTGTTTTGTATCTCCAATTGGAATCTGAAGGGAAGGAAGGAAGTGTCGTAAAGGCATGGAAGATCCCTTTTCCCATGGAAGGTTTTGACACCTGAACCTTAATTGATCCAGGACCAAATGGATCCTGACCAAATGGACTGAAGGGATGGGTTTTTACTCGGAGACACTTTAAAAGTATCAATCTGCAACACAGTTTCCAGATCCTGTCTAGATTATCCACTGACAATCATGTTTTAGTAAAAGTTCCTACTTGGACAATCCTGTCTCCAAGAGCTCTTCTTTCCTAAGACGTGGAAAGTTCCAACCCAAAATATTCCCTTCGCTATACAGCCCTGTCCCGGCTGCCACATCCCTCCTCTTTCCCCATTGGCTGAGGTACTATGAGTTACACTCTTTCTGACCACCTCCTACATATTTTCTGCTACATACTAAATCATACATTACATGTACATTAAAATTAAGATATAATTTATCCAAGGTGTGTCAATACTAATCAACTAATTGCACATGCTCAGTTGCCTGATTTCTGGCCCTCTTTTTATGACTTCTTAGAAAAATAGAATCTTTCCTGTTTTTCAATTCAGTATTCCTTTCCTCTTATCTTATTCAGCTTGTTTTCTGTTTTCCCACTCTAAGATCCAGCTAATTTTTGCCTACGTATTTATCTTGTAGCCTGTCTTTATGTTATCCTTTCCTGATTCCCATCTATTATAGTTGCTTCTCCACTCAATAAATTTCCACTCCAGCAAATTCAATTTTAAATTTCTCTTTCAATATTAATTTTTTGAAGACCTTTCCATTACTTCTATTACAGCTATGCTACAGAAAAAGCCTGGATTCTCCATTTTAGATCAAAACATCCTAATTTTATAAGCTTTGGTTTGTTCACTGAGTGGCAATAAATTTACTTCCAAAACTGTAACAGATATTCCCAAGATAAAATAATAAAACAGAATGGGTTAGTTAGAATATGAATAAACTGAGTGATTCTAGAACACAATATGGCCTGAACAAAGGTTCTGCAAGGGAAACTAAAAGTGAGTGCAATTTGTCACTTAAAACATAAGAAATTCTTTTTCTCCACATAAGTGTTCCATAAAGAAGGACTCTATTTTATCTATGCAACATATATTTATGTGTTTTACAACTTTAGTTACCATAACAACAAGTTCTGTTCTTGAAATGCTGCACCAATATTTTCCAGGGAAGATGCTTTAAAAAAATGTGTAAAATGTCATACAGAATAGCACTAAATGAAGAGTAACATAGGAAGCATAAAAATAAAACTCCATTAAAAATCTTTTTACTATTTCTATTTCACATGCAAATTAATTTATTGAGATAGTATTTCATAAACATGGGAAGAATATATTTCGGAACAGAAAGAGTCTACTTACAGCTACTTTGCTCTGTGACTCTGATGAAATCAAATCATCCTCTGTATCAGATTTTTATTTAATCAATTACACATGTAGTTCTCTCTGCCCCCAAATGAGAACAAATTTATCAACCATCCTTATCTCTGTCTGATATATTAGAATTAGTTGTTGACTGTATGAAAAGAGAATTAGACCTAAAACCGGATTCACAGCCCTGTAGAATCTGAAGAGTTTATCAAAATGTTGACAATGTTGTTGTGATACAAGCTCTGCCTCTTATGGATTGATGTCACAATCCACATACAAAACCTTCAATAGCAAGTGCAAATATCCAGGGAGATACTGAGCATCCCTGTTTTGTGCTCCTACTGATAGCAAATGATTCAGTATTCCAGAGGTTTATTTGGATCATTGAAAAGGAGTTATCATATTTTTAAGAATGCTAATGTGAAGTTGTTCCACCAATGTAATCAAGTAGACCCATTGTGGTCAATCAAAGCCTTAAAAAGCTCTAAAGTCAAAATAGATAAGAGAACATTAAGGTCTCTAATATAATGCAGACAATTCAAAATGCAGTGAAATGGATCTGCAATATATCTGTCTTTAATAACACTCATGTTCAGAGTTTATATACTACCTTATGAAAGAATATAGTCTTCTTGCCAAACAATGAAAATCTTTAAATCTTGATTCAGCAAATTATACTAGTGCTTTATCTTTATTTGACCATGATTCTGAAATTAAACTCCCCCTTAGGGTGGAGTTAAAAAGAGGCACTTATTGGGAACTAATATATTACACCTCTGTTAGATCAGGCCAAGTTGTAAGAGGCATGCTAATCAATGAAACTGAGCATAAGATCAATCTCTTTGCAGACAACATAGGTCTAATATTAGCAGACCCTATTGATGTGATTCCTAAATTACAAGAGGAAACTTGACAAAATTTTGTAAAATTTGAGGCTATCCCAGAATGAAAAATAAGCTTCTCAGAATATGAATTATATTCCTGACTTGAACAAAAACCCTAGCATAAAATTTTATTTCTTCTTGGTATTTCAAAAATTGCCAAGCAGAAATATTTTGGAGTCACAATTTAAAAAAAAACCAAGAACACTATCTCATCTTGTAAATTGAACTTTGCTCTTGTAATAAAAGCTATTAAATTGAAAATCAGAAAATGATATAATATCAAATTATTATGGCTCAGGAGAAACACCACCATTAAGATGGCTTTACTTCCTAAATTGTTATTTTTATTTCAAATTATATCAATTTGTCTTTGTTGATGTTATACAATAGCAAAAATTACTAACTATACAGGTGAAACTCGAAAAATTAGAATATCGTGCAAAAGTTCATTTATTTCAGTAATGCAACTTAAAAGGGGAAACTAATATATGAGATAGACTCATTACATGCAAAGCAAGATAGTTCAGGCTGTGATTTTCATAATTGTGATGATTATGGTGTACAGCTCATGAAAACCCCAAATCCACAATCTCAGAAAATTAGAATATTACATGCAATCAATAAAACAAGGAGTCTACATAGAACAATATTGGACCTCTGAAAAGTATAAGCATGCATATGTACTCAGTACTTGGTTTGGGCCCCTTTTGCAGCAATTACTGCCTCAATGCGGCGTGGCATGAAAGCTATCAGCCTGTGGCACTGCTGAGGTGTTGTGGAAGACCAGGATGCTTCAATAGCGGCCTTCAGCTCTTCTGCATTGTTCGGTCTCATGTCTCTCATCTTTCTCTTAGCAATGCCCCATACATTCTCTATGGGGTTCAGGTCAGGCGAGTTTGCTGGCCAATCAAGCACAGTAATCCCACAGTCATTGAACCAGGTTTTGGTGCTTTTGGCAGTGTGGGCAGGTGCCAAGTCCTGCTGGAAAATGAAGTCAGCATCCCCATAAAGCTCGTCTGCAGAAGGAAGCATGAAGTGCTCCAAAATCTCTTGGTAGAAAGCTGTGTTGACCCTGGACTTAATGAAGCACAGTGGACCAACACCAGCAGATGACATGGCTCCCCAAATCAACACAGACTGTGGAAACTTCACACTGGACTTCAAGCATCTTGCAATGTGTGCCTCTCCATTCTTCCTCCAGACTCTGGGTCCTTGGTTTCCAAATGAGATGCAAAAGTTGCTCTCATCAGAAAAGAGGACTTTGGACCACTGAGGAACAGACTAGGTCTGTTTTTCTTTAGCCCAGGTAAGACGCTTCTGACATTGTTTGTTGTTCAGGAGTGGCTTGACAAGAGGAATACGACATTTGAAGCCCATGTCCAGGATCCGTCTGTGTGTGGTGGCTCTTGATGCACTGACTCCAGCCTCAGTCCATTCCTTGTGAAAGTCCCCAACACTTTTGAATGGCCTTTTCCTGACAATCCTCTCCAGGTTGCGGTCATCCCTGCGGCTTGTGCACCTTTTTCTTCCACGCTTTTCCCTTCCACATAACTTTCTATTAATGTGCTTTTATACAGCACTTGGTGAACATCCAACTTCTTTTGCAATTACCTTTTGAGGCTTTGCCTCCTTATGGAGGGTGTCAATGATGGTTTTCTGCACAACTGTCAGGTCAGCAGTCTTCCCCATGATTGTGATTCCTACTGAACCAGACTGAGAGACCATTTAAAGGCTCAGGAACCCTTTGCAGGTGTTATGGCTTAATTAGCTGATTAGAGTGGGACACTTTGAGCCTAGAATATTGCACCTTTTCACAATATTCTAATTTTCTGAGATTGTGGATTTGGGGTTTTCATGAGCTGTACGCCATAATCATCACAACTATGACAAATCACGGCTTGAACTATCTTGCTTTGCATGTAATGAGTCTATCTCATATATTAGTTTCCCCTTTTAAGTTGCATTACTGAAATAAATGAACTTTTGCACGATATTCTAATTTTTCGAGTTTCACCTGTACTTTCTGCGAAAATATTGTGGTGTAAAAATAAAAATTATATACAGTATAATTCTTGTGACTGGTTTGGAACTCAGACTTTATCTTTTTACAGTGAGGCTTCTGTTCTAGGTGTAAAACTTTGGCAGAAAATACAATTCCAGAGGTTAAAACCAGCTACTTATGTGTTTATGCAGGTGACACAAACTGGCCTTTTGCAGTCAACCAGTGTGCCCAATAAAAGATCCAAGTACTGTCTGGAAATTGAACCTGCTAACAGGACCTGCATCATTGAATAGAGACCCGCCATCAGTAAGATGTGAGATTCTGTTTTTATGTTACTGTTTTGCCTTCCATTGTATTGTTTTATTCTCTAGCTCTCTGCTAAGATTTCTGCTTTTTAAACAAAGTATTTTTTTATTCTTAGCCATGTTTTATTGGACTGTCAACTAGAAGTGGCACAGTTCTTTCAATGGATTTTTTTCAATCTAAGATATATCTTGCTCTAACATGATGCTTTAATAATGTTGCCAATCCTCTGATAAGTTGTTCACAGCTGATATTTAGCCCCAGTACCTAAAACTTGAGAATCCACATTGATTTCCTTCAAGTTCAGCCAGATCCATGAATATTAAGTTCTGCTTGCCCCAGAGCAATAGTATATTCACTGATACTTGCTGAGATCATGAGTCTCCATGCCCCATTTTTAAGACAAAGGCATTAATAAGGAAGCTGAGGAAAAAGTAAGACATTAAAAAACAAGGAAAATGAAAATTCAGTATTTTTATATTGTTGTTAATAATGAGAAGTCATGCTTCAAAGAAATCTGTTCTGAATTACCCTGAATAATGCAAAAACAGCAGTATTTACAAGGCCAATAAAGAATTAGCGCTTCCTAGATACATTTTGTGATGAAACTGAAAGCTACAGTAACAATTCAAGAAATATTTGTAATGTGGTAAAAATCTTCACGTAATGCTAGCTACTATATGAATATATCCACCATCAATGGATAATGGATAAATCTTTAGATCAGAAAATTGTACCACATTACAAAGAAAAGAAATAAGTGCATTAAACCTTATAATTTGTGATTTTTCTTGTGCTACCATAAATATAGTAGTAAGATCAAATAACATGTAACATAAGGACTAGCTTCACACACTTTGCTAAGCCACCAGTTCTTTTCATCATGATTTAAATTGAGACTTGATTTACATATAAGGCTATGATATAAATATGGTATATTAGGTGGATGGTATATTAAGTGGACAGACATACTAAGCTAAAATTCATTATATGTCTGTCTGTCTCCAGTCTGCCACAGAACATTCTAGAAACAAAGAAATCAACCAGCAATTATAATCAATGGGTTTGTACATGTATTTTCTCACAAAACATTATCTCTGAACAATATTCTTCAGCTAATATCAGGTACCAATTAAGATGCTGGTTTAGGTGCAGGAAGATCCAGATTCCAGTCTACCTTTAACCACAAAAACTCACTGAGTGACTTTGGGCTTGTCACCTACCTCATAGGTTGTCATTCTTGGGAGAATTCTCAGAGTTGAAGTCCACACAACTTGCTGAGGTTGAGAAACACTGGTTTATTAGATTCCTGGTGTTGATCCATTCCTTGTCTAAGTCAACCAAGAAAAGGTAATCAAATCTGTATTATGTTGAAAGCTTTGCTTAAGTCAAGATACCTTGTGCTCAGCATATTCCTATGCTTAACTAAATAGGTCCCTGTGTCAAAAAAGATGGTTTGCCATGAGTTATTTTTTTGATAAACTCATACTAGCTAGCTGATTCTAGGAAATATTTTTCCTAAAAACATATGGGCTTAATCATCTGTTCCATAGTTTCAGCCAGTATTGGTCTTAAAGGTATTTATCAGATTCAGCTGGACGTTCAGAGGTTAAGAGAAAGCCAAGGAAATATTGCTCCAAGGAGTATGGGTTAAATTGTGGATGGTCTTGTGGTTGCCAACTTCAACTCTTTGTAAAGACTTAAATACATTTATGGAGGATCCATTTCTCAAAAGCTATAGTCATAATGTCTGTATGCAGGATTGTAGTTGCCACATCTAAGAGCAATAGTATGAATGTCCTACTTCTAGCTTTTCTAGAATGAGTGTATTTGTGAATTTCTGATCCAGATTCCATGGTTATTGCACATCCATGCGCATAAAGAGTTCTGTGGTTTATAAATGATAATTAGGGCCCAATAATAATTAGCAAAATATTCTGCTCTTGAAAGTCTTGATTTCTCTAGCAAGTTGTACTAGCAGCTATTCGAGCTGTCCTGCAATCCCTCCAAATGAAATTCATTTCTTCCTGTGCGCCATATTTGAGAGATGAAAAGAATTAATGTCACATGCAGGTTCATAAAGAGGTCTGTGTAATAGTTTCACATCTATTTATTGATATTTATGATAAACTGAGGACATGTAGAAATAAATACAGCTTTATTATTCACTTAAAACCTACAGGTGAAACTCGAAAAATTAGAATATCGTGCAAAAGTTCATTTATTTCAGGTATGCAACTTGGTGGAGCAGTGGGCTAATGCCTCCTTAAGTAACACCAGCTGCCTGCAATTAGTGCAGGTTCGCGTCCCACCAGGCTCAAGGTTGACTCAGCCTTCCATCCTTCCAAGGTAGGTAAAATGAGGACCCAGATTGTTGGGGGCAATTAAGCTGACTTTGTAATAATGCCGCTTGGGGTGTGTGTGAAAGCCCTAATAAGCAGGCATATACATAGAATGAAGGCTACTGCTAAGCTTGTAAGCCGCCCTGAGTCTTCGGAGAAGGGCGGGATATAAAATGGAATTAAAAAAAAAGGGGAAACTGATATATGAGATAGACTCATTACATGCAAAGCAAGATAGTTCAAGCCGTGATTTGTCATAATTGTGATGATTATGGCTTACAGCTCATGAAAACCCCAAATCCACAATTTCAGAAAATTAGAATATTATGAAAAGGTGCAATATTCTAGGCTCAGAGTGTCCCACTCTAATCAGCTAATTAAGCCATAACACCTGCAAAGGGTTCCTGAGCCTTTAAATGGTCTCTCAGTCTGGTTCAGTAGGAATCACAATCATGGGGAAGACTGCTGACCTGAAAGTTGTGCAGAAAGCCATCATTGACACCCTCCATAAGGAGGGAAAGCCTCAAAAGGTAATTTCAAAAGAAGTTGGATGTTCCCAAAGTGCTGTATCAAAGCACATTAATAGAAAGTTATGTGGAAGAAAAAGGTGCACAAGCAGCAGGGATGACCGCAGCCTGGAGAGGATTGTCAGGAAAAGGCCATTCAAAAGTGTTGGGGACTTTCACAAGAAGTGGACTGAGGCTGGAGTCAGTGCATCAAGAGCCACCACACACAGACGGATCCTGGACATGGGCTTCAAATGTCGTATTCCTCTTGTCAAGCTGCTCCTGAACAACAAACAACGTCAGAAGCGTCTTACCTGGGCTAAAGAAAAACAGACCTAGTCTGTTGCTCAGTGGTCCAAAGTGCTCTTTTCTGATAAGAGCAACTTTTGCATCTCATTTGGAAACCAAGGACCCAGAGTCTGGAGGAAGAATGGAGAGGCACACACTGCAAGATGCTTGAAGTCCAGTGTGAAGTTTCCACAGTCTGTGTTGATTTGGAGAGCCATGTCATCTGCTGGTGTTGGTCCACTGTGCTTCATTAAGTCCAGGGTCAATGCAGCCATCTACCAGGAGATTTTGGAGCACTTCATGCTTCCTTCTGCAGACGAGCTTTATGGGATTGCTGACTTCATTTTTCAGCAGGACGTGGCACCTGCCCACACTGCCAAAAGCACCAAAACCTGGTTCAATGACCGTGGGATTAATGTGCTTGATTGGCCAGCAAACTCACCTGACCTGAACCCCATAGAGAACCTCTGGGGCATTGCCAAGAGAAAGATGAGAGACATGAGACCAAACAATGCAGAAGAGCTGAAGGCCGCTATTGAAGCATCCTGGTCTTCCATAACACCTCAGCAGTGCCACAGGCTGATAGCTTACATGCCACGCCGCATTGAGGCAGTAATTGCTGCAAAAGGGGCCCAAACCAAGTACTGAGTACATATGCATGCTTATACTTTTCAGAGATCCGATATTGTTCTATGTACACTCCTTGTTTTATTGATTGCATGTAATATTCTAATTTTCTGAGATTGTGGATTTGGGGTTTTCATGAGCTGTACACCATAATCATCACAATTATGACAAATCACGGCTTGAACTATCTTGCTTTGTAGTAATGAGTCTATCTCATATATTAGTTTCCCCTTTTAAGTTGCATTACTGAAATAAATGAACTTTTGCACGATATTCTAATTTTTCGAGTTTCACCTGTATTCTTCATTCACACACAGTATATATAATACAACTCAGTGTCTAGTTGGCCAGACTAGGTTTGATTTCCAGAAGAAGGGAGGTAGCCATCATGCATGAATCTCATTTTGCATAATGGCTGTTAAGGACTACAGTTTTCATCTCCTTTCATAACTTCCAATAAAGCTTCACCAATCCTAGTATGGCATGTACCTCTTAGTACTTTTCCACTTGAATCCTATAGCTGCAACCAGTTTACTCAGGAATAATTGCTTATTTAAGCACCATTTCTTGTTGAATTTTCAGAGAGATCTTTATTATGTTGTTTATATGCATGCTGTATAAATTGAAATCTACCAGAACAAACAAATTTGTAATTGAATCAGCAAGGGCTGAAAGTTCACTGGAATACAAATTTTAATTGCTTACAAAATATTAGGTGTGTTGAGGCTGATTGAACTAATGTGGGAAGAACATTGCAGATATCAGGGACTGCTAAAGAAAAATCCCCCCCTTCACTTTTTGAAATGAGGAGAAGAGAATTCTTAGAGGGGTTAGGGTTAGGGCACATTGTATTTTGCATTCATATTTATTAGATTTATATCCTGCTTTTCAATCAAGAGCTTAAGGCAGTTTGCAAAGAGTGTCTTTCTCCTATTTTTCCTCAGAATTCTGGCACTTGAAATCCCCAAGTGTTAAACCTTGCTAAGAGAAACCCTGCAATAAATAACTCCAAAGCAAAAGAGAAAAGATACAGTAAGTGTTCAAAGCATGGCACAAAGAAAACACAACAGAGTTGAGACTGCAAAAGTTGTGCTCAACATTTTCTTTCAGACAGGAAAGCCATTATAACATCCATGCTGAGCCAGATGCCCAGCTGAAATAAAATACTCATTAGAGTCTATTTTCCTGCCAGTCTGACCTGTATCTGACCTGCAAACTTTAGCCCTCTGCTGTTGCAACTTTAAAGGACACTTGTGCTTGAGACAGGGTGGGTCCTGAAGGGCTATTAGTGGATGCAGGTAGGGAGTTTCTGGGGACTTGCTGAATCTGCCTCAACTGGAGTTACTTATTTCAGCACTGTTGGGATAACCTCCTCCCCAATATTATTACCCCAGAAGCACTTGGTTCTACTTCCTCTTCCTCATCAGAAGATGAGTGCTGCAGGAACATATTATCATCAGATAGATACAGAGTTGGTTGAACAATATACCCAAAGATGTATTTCAGTGGTCCCAAGGAAAGTGTGAAGTATTTTCATTTTTTTATTAAATTTATATGGCATCCAGCTCACTGTGACTCTATATCTCAAGACTCTTAGTCTTCTAAATTTAGGGGACAAGAGGGTTAAAAATTATTTGACAAACTGGAGGAACTGGCAGAAACCAGCAAGATAAATGTCAACAGGTACAGATATAAGATCTTGATAGGAAAAGTCAAAGGGATGATGAGGGAATTTATACTGGGTAGCAAAACATTCAAAATTAATATGTGTATCTTTAGATCAGAAGATGAACATGAGCCAACAGTGCAAGCAAATATAATCCTAGTCTGCATCAACAGTGGCAGAATAAAACCAGTAATTATTCCTCTTATTCTGCTTTGGTTAGATCACACATGGACACTGCATTTAACTCTGGGAATTGCATTTTAGGGAAGAGATTGACAAACAAAGCAGGTAGAGGAGACCAATTAAAAGAACTTCAAGGCAAGGAATTCTTCCTCAAAGAACATTTTTATATGGCTTCAAAATAAAGGCACATACAAAGGTGAACCCAAGACTAAATTTGCCTCCCCCTGGTTACAAAGTTGCAAATTGCAATTCCCACCCCCAATTAGATGTCATAAATCACATTCACCAATTGTTAGTAAACGTGGGCACTCCTCCCAGATCTCCAGCCTGCCAAAATATTATCAGTAATGACTTTGGTTCCCATACATGAGAATTGTAATGGCGAACTTAAAACTACACTTCCCCCCTCCTTCCTTTCTAAATATATATATATTCAATTTTATTTTCCCATTTCTTCCACAAACAAGTCAACAAATACTGTATATCGCCATACATAAATACAGTACATACACATAAGTTTGGGTGCTGCTCGTCCATTTCCCATTTCACTGTATCCACCCTTCTTCTCTCTCTTTCCTCTTCTCTACTTTCTTTCTCCCGTTCTCTTTTCTTTCCTACTTCCCTCTTCTTCCTCTCCTCTCCTCTTTCCCTCACCACTCCCCTCCCATTTCTCCACACTTCTCCTCCTCTTTCCCTCCAACCTTCCTACTTCCTTCCCCATCCTCAACTCTCTTCCCTCTCTCCTCTCCTTTCTTCCCTCCCATTCTTCTTCCGATACAATTCAGGGGTGATGTCTGAGCAGCTCCTCTCCTTAGATTTTCAATGTCTATATTAGGTATGATGATATCCTTATCTCCTCATTTTTTCCATCTAAATTAGTGTTAGCTGTCTTTTAATATTCTCTTTTTCACCCACTCATACAATTTTCCCCAAATTTCATAATACTCTGACTCTGTCTTATCTTTAATTATCATTGTTAATCTATTCATTTCTGCACATTCCATTATTTTCCTGATCACCTCTTCTGGAGGAGCTTTCAGTGCCTTCCAGTTTTGTGCAAACACAATCCTAGCTGCAGTGGTTATATGAATAATTAAATATGTGTTCTCTTTGCTATATTTCTCTGGTAAAATACTCAACAGGAATATTTCTGGTCTTAACTCTATACGTTGTTGTATCATCTTTTCTATCCATGATTTGATTATGTTCCAATAGGTTTTAGCTTCTGCACACGTCCACCACATATGACAGAAAGAGACTGGTATTGGATGGCATTTCCAACATTTCATAGATCTGTCCTTAAACATTTTAGCTAGTTTTTCTGGAGACATATGCCATCTGTAGAACATCTTGTACATATTTTCTTTATACGCTGTTGCCATTGTCAGTTTATAGTTTCTTTCCCACAATTGCTGCCATCTATCTAATTCAATCGTATATCCAAAATATATCCACCATTTTATCATTGACTCCTTAACTTGCTCCTCCTCTAATTCCCTATATAATAAATAGCTATACATTTTTAATCCATTTTTCTTCAGTTCCCATAAGTATTTCATCTAACTCTGTTCTCCCCAAATTAAAACCATCTATTTTAGCATCTTTTTCATATCTAGATTGTATTTGCATTCTCATGTACCAATCCATCTTTATTCCTTGTTCCTCTAATTGTTGTTTGGTTTTCAGCTTCCCCGTGTCTTTTTGTAGGTGTTTATATCTTATAATGTTTCCCATGATAAACATATTGGGGTGTGTTAATGCTTCCATCGTTGAGAGCCAATCTGGAATCCTCAAGTAATGCTTCCTCTTTATTTTCTCCCAAACCATGAATAAAGAATTCCTGATATAATGTCTCTGGAAATAGCTGTGTATTCTATTTTTCCCCATACCATATGAACGCATGCCATCCCAACTGTAAATCATGTCCCTCTAATGTCAATAATCTAGTATTCCTCAGTAAAGTCCATTCTCTCATCCATGACATTACTGCAGCCTGCTAATATAATTCCCAATTAGGTAAACTAAACCCACCTCTGAGTCTTGCATCCTGTAACATTTTTAAATTAATCCTTGCCTTTTTCCCCTGCCAAATATATTTCAAAATTATTTTATTTAGCCCCTCAAAATATTTCTTTTCCAATCTTATTGGTATTGTTGAAAACAAAAACAACAATCGTGGTAATATATTCATTTTGATTATTGCGATCCTGCCCATTAATGATAGTTGTACCTTTTTCCATTTATCCAAATCTACTTCAATTTGTCTTTTCATTTTGTAATAGTTATCTTCTTTAATTGTTGTACATCTTGCTGTCAGCTGAATCCCCAGATATTTTACCTTCTTTACAATCTGTATCTCTAACTTTCCCATCAATTCTTTTTTTGTTGTTGTTTTTCAGTAATATTTTTCACTAACATTTTTGTTTTATCTTTATTAATCTTTAAACCTGCTACCGCACCATATTTTTCTATTTGTTCTGTTAATACAGGTCCTGTCTCTAGTGGCTCCTCCAAGAAAAATACTAAATCATCTGTGAAAGCTTGTAGCTTATATTCCTCTCTCTTAACTTTCATACCTTTTATATCCTTATTCTGTCTTATAGTTCTATTTAGTATCTCTAGTGACAATACAAACAATAATGGGGATAAAGGGCATCCCTGCCTTGTTCCCTTCATAATGTTAATCTTTTCAGTCATATCTCCATTTACCATTATTTTGGCTATTTGCTTATTGTAAATTGCTTTAATTACATTTATAAATTTCTCCCCAAAATCCACAATCTGTAGTTTTCTTACCATGAATTGCCAATTCACATTGTCGAATGCTTTCTGCGCATCCAAAAACATCAATGCCATCTGTTTTTCAGGATGTGTTTCATAATATTCTAATGTGTTTAATATAATTCACATATTGTCTCTAATCTGTCTTTTGGGCAGGAACCCATTTTGACCCATATGTATAAATTTGTTTAGGAATTTTTTAAGCCTTTTGGCCATGATTGATGCAAATATTTTATAGTCCACATTCAGCAAGGAAATCGGTCTATAGTTCATTATTTTCTGTATTTCTGTTTCTTCTTTTGGTATCAGGGTAATAAGTGTTTCCGACCACAAATCTGGTATCTTAGCTTCAGAGAGGAGTTCATTATGAGTTTCAGCATTACATTGCCCAACAGTTCCTGCAATGTTCTATATAGTTCTGCCGGTAGCCCATCTGGTCCTGGTGTTTTGCCATTCTTTTGTTTTTTAATTGCTTATGTTAATTCCATCATTGTTATTTTCTCTTCTAGTAGCTTTTTAAATTTCTCTGGTACTTTAGGTTTCTCTGTTTTTTTCTAAGAATTGTTTTATGCTATCATCTGAAACTACTTGTTGCTTATATAAATTCTCATAATATTCCCAAGCTATTTTTTTCTTTTCTTCATTCTGGTGTTGTAAAGTCCCCTCAGCATCTTCCAGTTGTTTAATCCATCTCTTCTCTTTCTCTTTTTTAATTTTATATGTCAACCATCTCCCTGGTTTGTTTGCATGTTTGAAAAAGGTTTGTTTAGCTGCCTTTATTTTCCTTGCCACCTCTTCATTTTCTATTAAGTTCATTTTATGCTTGTTCAACTCCATTAAATTTTTAATCTTTTTGTTTTGTGTATCTTTCTGTAATTCTTTCTCAAGAGTCTTATATTGTTCCTCCAATTTTTCCCTAATTTGTCTTTTCTGTTTATTCTTTTTACTCCAAAAAAATGAAGAGTACAAAAAGTTTCTGTGACAAGTAAAGGTGAGTACAAAGGGAAAAGGAAAGAAAAAGAGAAGGAAAAAACCAAATATCCTTATATCAAAAGAAAGAAAGAAATAAATAAATTAATGCATACAGGTTATACTCTTTGTTCATTTCAGAGTCTCTGTGCCTTAGTCCAAAAGAAAAAAAAATCAAAGTAAAAAACAATCCACCATTCCGCAAACTAAGAAAGAAAAAAAACAACCCAGACTCTGTAAGCATCTTATCAGTGAGTTCAGCAGCTGTCATTCAAGGTCACTTACTCTCCCTTTTTTTCTTAAACTTCAAGGGTATTCTCAGCTGAGATACTTAATTCATAGCCTTCTTTTGCCTTCCATTGTTGTCCGCCGCTGCAGTTCCAGGAGAGGAGCAGTTTAAAAAATCCGCTCCCCTCCCCCACTTCTCCACGGCTTCAAATTCTTCTTATTTCCCCCCTCCCACAGTTTCCAGCATTTAAGGATTCTCAAGCTTCTCACCCAGGCAATCCTCCAAACTTACTTTCAAGATCTTCCAAGTGGCCACCCTTGCTTGTGACGTCGGCAGGTCTGCACGGAGGAACGGAGACCTGGGTAGGTTTGGGGAGGTGCCCAAACCTCCCCAAACGTCGGCAGGAGGAACGGAGACCTGCCGACGTTTGGGTAGGTTTGGGGAGGCGCCCAAACCTCCCCAAACGTCGGCAGGTCTGCGCGGAGGAACGGAGACCTGGGGAGGTTTGGGGAGGCGCCCAAACCTCCCCAAACGTCGGCAGGAGGAACGGAGACCTGCCGACGTTTGGGGAGGTTTGGGGAGGCGCCCAAACCTCCCCAAACGTCGGCAGGTCTGCGCGGAGGAACGGAGACCTGCCGATGTTTGGGGAGGTTTGGGGAGGTGCCCAAACCTCCCCAAACGTCGGCAGGTCTGTGCGGAGGAACGGAGACCTGCCGACGTTTGGGGAGGTTTGGGGAGGTGCGCGCGCACCTCCCCAAACTTC
The DNA here is from genome assembly GCF_964194415.1 of Vipera berus. NCBI lineage: Eukaryota > Metazoa > Chordata > Lepidosauria > Squamata > Viperidae > Vipera > Vipera berus. The sequence goes on from NC_138208.1 coordinate 30,063,488, forward strand.
GGCAGGTCTCCGGTCGGCGGCGGCTTGGGAGAGGTGCGCGCGATCCTGGAAGCACCGAAGCCTCGGCCGTGCGCAAGTCCTCGGTAAGCTCCGGGCGGTCACTTGCTTCGCGTCTCCTGAGGGAAGGGGGGGCGACTGGAGCGGGCGTGTTTCCTCGCCTGCTGGGCGCCGCGATTTGCCCGGGGAACGCGCGGGCCCCAAATGGCAGCGTGGAGCGAGGAAGCGGACAGCCAGGGCTTCCCCGAGAGCCGCGGCCACACAGGGTATTCCTGTGTATTAAGGCTTGCAAAATGGCGGATCGAGCCTCTGCTGGCGGCAGAGGCTTGCAGAGCGCGGATCCAGCCTCCGCCGGCGGCGGAGGCTTGCAGAACGGCGGATCGGCTTATACTCGAGTCAACAACTTTTCCCAGTTTTTGGGGGTGAAATTGGGGGTCTCGGCTTATACTCGAGTCGGCTTATACTCAAGTATATACGGTATTTTTATTTTAATTCCATTTATATCCCGCCCTTCTCCGAAGACTCAGGGCGGCTTACAAGCTTAGCAGTAGCCTTCATTCTATGTATGCCTCTCTGGCCTCATCGAGAACTTTATGGACTACCGGCCAGGTATTTTGCAATTGCTTAATACAATCTTTCAATAAGGGGATTTTAGGTTCCTTGACGGGGAGCTCTGGTATGGCCACAAAAGTTTGGCCATTGGCAACTTGGAAAGGAGTAAACCCAGTACTGGAATTTACTGCATTGTTGTAAGCCACTTCAGTGAAAGGTAATAAGTTCAGCCAATTGTCTTGTTGATAATTTATGAAACACCTTAGATATTGTTCTAGAACCGAGTTCAGACATTCTGTCCCCCCATTTGTCTGGGGATGATGGGAGGATGATAACCCTTGATTAGATCCTAAAAGATCTAGAAAAGCTCTCCAGAATTTGGAAGTGAATTGGACCCCTTGATCTGAAATAATCCAATGTGGGACACCATGGAAACAATATATGTGTTGCACAAAATGTTTGGCTAAAGTTTTTGCAGTAGGAATTTTGGGGCAGAGTATAAAATGCGCTTGTCTAGAAAACAGGTCTGTAGCCACCCAGATAACCATATTTCCAGCACTCTCAGGCAGTTCAACAATAAAATCCATGGAAATCTCTCTCTGTGATGCTGATGGGCTTGCTACTGGTTGGAGTAGCCCTGGGAATTTCCCTTGATGTCATTTAGTAGCTCCACATATGGGACAACTGGCTACATAGCTTGAAATGTCATTTTTTAATGCAGGCCACCAAAATTACCTTTTAATGAGGTGCAAGGTTTTTACAAAACCAAAGTGCCCAGCAGTCTTTGAGTCATTTTTTTTTGAGTGCCAGTGCCGTGGCGGGACGACATCCTTTGGAAGCTCCTGAAGGATTGTCGCTTTTCAGCTGTTTGGGGGATCTGTCTGAGTGTCAGACAGATCAGAGCTGTCCTGTAGGGATGGTGAAGAAGGGAGACATAGTTTTGGCAGCACAGGAGAGATCGCAATCTCCTGGAGAGCCGACAGAAGCTTCCCAGACCAGCAGCTGTCAGACGGCCATTGTGAGCCATCACAAGCAAGGGTGGCCACTTGGAAGATCTTGAAAGTAAGTTTGGAGGATTGCCTGGGTGAGAAGCTTGAGAATCCTTAAATGCTGGAAACTGTGGGAGGGGGGAAATAAGAAGAATTTGAAGCCGTGGAGAAGTGGGGGAGGGGAGCGGATTTTTTAAACTGCTCCTCTCCTGGAACTGCAGCGGCGGACAACAATGGAAGGCAAAAGAAGGCTATGAATTAAGTATCTCAGCTGAGAATACCCTTGAAGTTTAAGAAAAAAAGGGAGAGTAAGTGACCTTGAATGACAGCTGCTGAACTCACTGATAAGATGCTTACAGAGTCTGGGTTGTTTTTTTTCTTTCTTAGTTTGCGGAATGGTGGATTGTTTTTTACTTTGATTTTTTTTTTCTTTTGGACTAAGGCACAGAGACTCTGAAATGAACAAAGAGTATAACCTGTATGCATTAATTTATTTATTTCTTTCTTTCTTTTGATATAAGGATATTTGGTTTTTTCCTTCTCTTTTTCTTTCCTTTTCCCTTTGTACTCACCTTTACTTGTCACAGAAACTTTTTGTACTCTTCATTTTTTTGGAGTAAAAAGAATAAACAGAAAAGACAAATTAGGGAAAAATTGGAGGAACAATATAAGACTCTTGAGAAAGAATTACAGAAAGATACACAAAACAAAAAGATTAAAAATTTAATGGAGTTGAACAAGCATAAAATGAACTTAATAGAAAATGAAGAGGTGGCAAGGAAAATAAAGGCAGCTAAACAAACCTTTTTCGAACATGCAAACAAACCAGGGAGATGGTTGACATATAAAATTAAAAAAGAGAAAGAGAAGAGATGGATTAAACAACTGGAAGATGCTGAGGGGACTTTACAACACCAGAATGAAGAAAAGAAAAAAATAGCTTGGGAATATTATGAGAATTTATATAAGCAACAAGTAGTTTCAGATGATAGCATAAAACAATTCTTAGAAAAAAACAGAGAAACCTAAAGTACCAGAGAAATTTAAAAAGCTACTAGAAGAGAAAATAACAATGATGGAGGAACGGAGACCTGGGGAGGTTTGGGGAGGCGCCCAAACCTCCCCAAACGTCGGCAGGAGGAACGGAGACCTGCCGACGTTTGGGGAGGTTTGGGGAGGCGCCCAAACCTCCCCAAATGTCGGCAGGTCTGCGCGGAGGAACGGAGACCTGGGGAGGTTTGGGGAGGTGCCCAAACCTCCCCAAACGTCGGCAGGAGGAACGGAGACCTGCCGACGTTTGGGGAGGCGCCCAAACCTCCCCAAACGTCGACAGGTCTGCGCGGAGGAACGGAGACCTGGGGAGGTTTGGGGAGGCGCCCAAACCTCCCCAAACGTCGGCAGGAGGAACGGAGACCTGGGGAGGTTTGGGGAGGCGCCCAAACCTCCCCAAACGTCGGCAGGTCTGCGCGGAGGAACGGAGACCTGGGGAGGTTTGGGGAGGTGCCCAAACCTCCCCAAACGTCGGCAGGAGGAACGGAGACCTGCCGATGTTTGGGGAGGCGCACAAACCTCCCCAAACGTCGGCAGGTCTGTGCGGAGGAACGGAGACCTGGGGAGGTTTGGGGAGGCGCACAAACCTCCCCAAACGTCGGCAGGAGGAACGGAGACCTGCCGAGGTTTGGGGAGGCGCCCAAACCTCCCCAAACGTCGGCAGGTCTCCGTTCCTCCGCACCCTGCCTGCCTGATTCTTTCCGCTGCGGAAAGAAGCAGGCAGGCAGGGCGCGGAGGAACGGAGACCTGCCGTTTGGGGAGGTTTGGGGAGGTGCGCGCGCACCTCCCCAAACCTCCCCAAACTTTGGCAGGTCTCGGACGGCGGTGGCTTGGGAGAGGTGCGCGCGATCCCGGAAGCACCAAAGCCTCGGCCGCGCACAAGTCCTCAGTAAGTTTTTTTGTTGACTGGAGTATAAGCCGAAGTGGGCTGAAAAATTCGGCTTATACTCAAGTATATACGGTAAATAAAAATACAGACTCCAAGTGGACAAACCGAGGATGGAGAAAAAGCCTTACAACATTCATGAATGTGTATTTCTCTCTACCAAATATTTAAAATCGTTACAAACCTCAAAGAAATTAGGCCCTAAATATGTTGGACCTTTTGCAATTACACGCATCATCAATCCAGTAACAGTCGAGTTAGATCTGCCAAAACATCTATGGAAAATGCACCCTGTGTTCCACTGCAGCTTGCTTAAACCATAAGTCACTTCCACTCTCAGACCCCCTGCTCCACCGTTGCCTACACCTTTCATGCTTGAGGGTGAACAACATTTTGAAATTAAAGACATTCTAGACTCTAGAATCTATCATGGAGTGACCCAATACCTGGTCTCATGGAAAAACCTCCCTGCGTCCCAAAATGCGTCCCCAAAGACCCCCTAGATTTCTGCAATGGTTTCACTCTCTATATCCATCCCTAATAGATATTTCCTTTTGAGACAATGCCTGTTTCAAGAGTTCTGTTTTCTTGGGTGATTAATTGAAGTGGGTCCTGACAGCATATATAGTATGGGTGTTCTTTGGGCATCAGTGCATACATGTATTAATCATTTATCAAGGCAGAAAATATTCCTGATGTAGTTTATAAAATGCAATTGCATAATATTATTGCTACCCTATGTTTTTAATTACATCACTTACATGCATTAATGACTTCCATAGTTGCTCTCTAGGAAATAATAAACAGCTTAATTGTACGAGAGACCCATTTCATTAAAATAATTTAAGAGATGCAACAGCATGACAAAATTCATAATTTTTAACTCAGATTTTTATATTAAACTAAACAGAATCCTGCTATGTTTGTTGTAGTAAATATCCCAACAGGAAAGAGCAGCAAATAAAGAATTCCTTCCAGGTGACCTGGAAGCCTTCATTGAAACAACTCAACTTATTTTTCAAAGTTCATTTCTCAAGTTATCTTAATATATTTCGTATTGTTGCAACCTCAGAACATTAGCATTGCATTCATTTCTAACTCATGTAATCTCAACAGCACATTCAGAACAATTAGACCATATTGTTCTTGGACCTTAAACAGTTGGGGGGAAAATGCACTTGAATTTGTTTGCATAAATTCTCACAGCTGATATCAAATATTTTAAAATTGTGAAACCATAATATATTTTGGTCTTATCAGTTACAGACTGGCATCTGCTACTTGAATGGTTAGATCCTATCAGTGAAAGCTTCAAATTATAGCCCAATTCAGCTATGGAACATTGTTCTGAGGTTCCCACCCCCACCCCCATAGCTCATAAAAAGTACCATTAGTCAGTGGTCTTGTTTGCCCCCAGTGTTAAACTATAATTTATCATTAAGAGGAAGAACTGCTCTTATTCTCCTTTGTTACGATGGACATGGGTGGAACTGTTATTTTCATTTTTTATTAATCATAGTTTTTCATCCATTTAAAGAGTGGAATAGTTGAGGTTAAACTTACTGATGTTAACAGAAATAAAGGAACTGGAAATCAGTTTCATCTTGTGGTTAAGCTACCAGGTTAAAAAGCAGGAGAACTTGAGTTCAAGTCCCATCTTAGCCATGAAGGTCAGCTGGGTGACTTTGGGCCAGTCACTTTCTCTCAGTCCAACCGATCTCATAGAGTTATTGTTGTGGGAAAAATTGTAGGAAGCTGTGTTGGATATGTTCACTGTGTTATTTGTAAAAATAATAAAGATGGGATACAAATTAAATAAAATAAACTTCATACTAAGTTTATGCAGCTGGTCTCCTTTAATCATTAAATAAATTTAATAATTAGAAAGGTCAATTAACATAGGGCTTCAAATGTACAGGGAGTTCTTGTTCAGCAACCAGTTTGGAGTAATAGTTAAGGTACAGGGCTAGAAACCCAGAGACGGCAAGTTCTAGTTCTGCCTTAGGCATGAAAGCCACCTGAGTGACCTTGGGCCAGTTGCTTACTCTCTCTCTCAGTCCCTCACTTCACAGGGTTATTCTTGTGGGGAAAATAGGAGGAGGAATGTTGGCCACCTTGAGTTATTTATAAAGTAATAAAGTTAGGATAAAAATCTAATAAAAAAATAAATTAAAATATGATTGGGACTGCCAACAGACTATTGAGCAAAGCAGTTGTTAAGTAAAACCATGACTGCTTATGATCTTACTTCAGTTTTTGTTTACAGACTTGCAAAGGTTGTAAATACAAGAATTGATCATAAAGTTATTTTTTCATCAATGTAACTATGAATAGGCACTAAACAGGGCAATCACTAAATGTGGACCATCTGTAATGTTGAACTGGTTAATGGAAGGTGAATCAATCGAACATGTATTAAAGGAGCAAGATTTTAAAGCTACATAAATGTTTAGTGTTATATGTAAACCCGGCCACAGTCTTAGGATAAAAGCATTACAATTGCTATCATAAACAGTATCAAATATTCAGATATAGAAATAAATATACCCAGTGTTTTACTACTGAAATATAAGATAAGCACTAATGTAAGGAAAGCTAAAATCCCCAAACTGCTTCAATTTATATTACATCAAAATGAATTGCTTTGGGGTCACTTCAGATACATAATGGTAGGGTTGGGAAGAAAAGAATATCAAAAATAATAATGGGTTTTATTTTGCAGTATCAAAGAATGAAGATGGAAAAGGAATGGAGGAAATGCATTAATTATTGTCCCCAGTGTGGATATATTAATTATCAAGAAAGACTCAGTTAAAATGCAGAAGATAAAGCAGATAAGGTACAGCAGACAAAACATGTCTATTTTTTATCATTTGACAAGTTTAGACTGGTATCACTTTTTTCCTCCCTGACACACAGTCTTCCAGCAAAGCATGTGAACATGCTCCCAGACAAGTGAGGGAGAGGACCTAAGCAAACTATAAAATGATCAAAGGCTGTTTCAATATCATAATGTATAACTATAGTGGGAAAGTAGACAAGATGATAAAAAGAAGCAGATGACTTTGAAATGTAAGTCTGGAAAGTGTGTGGGGGGGAGCTATACCCGCAGGATTTTCAAATAAGAACTTGAAAAAATAGTGCTTTTTTTTTCACAAGAGCATCCGAAGGAGCAAACATGATATTGGAAAGCTTTTAAATAAGAAACATGTCTCCTTTTCAGAAACTACCAGAATTCTTACATGGAATCCAGATTATTCAGTTAAAAACTGAAGAACTGAACAGGGACATTCAGCATCAAATAGAAACCAGAGGAAGTTAGAGAAAGGGCATCATAGTTAATTCAAGTTGTGAATTAATTAAAATTATGACAGAAATAGAAAGTGATACCGTTATACAATGGGCAGCAATCACTCAGAAAGCAAAGATGGAAAAACTAAAAATACTGAGAGCATGATAAATAATAACAGCAGAAAAAGCTCAGCTTTTTCCCAAGACAGGTTTGATGCCATATTTAATACTTGACACATGAAACTCATTTATTTAAAACAATTGTATCTCACTCTTCTTCACTCTTAGCTAAAACAAAAACCCCACCGCATAGTTTAAATAAAATGATATAGTGTCCATGTTTATATGTGTTCTAAACAACTTCAAAACCTCGTGAATAGCATAACCCAAGAGCAGTAGCATATGTCATGTCTGTTGATAGAGTTCAGAAACATATATAAGGGTTAAAAATGGAAAATGCTATATACTGTATATTGGCAATGTTTCTTTCCACAAAACATGCTCATCTTATCCCAATTATCCAGTACATTTTCTTTACAAAAGATTTGGAATTGAGGTCATGGGGCAGGCACGTATGGGGCAAGCAGATGATATAGGAAGTAAAAGTCCTTCCCCCTCTCTGCTTTGAACCTTCTGCTAATCATAGCATGAAGAAGACTCTAAGGAATATAGATAATCCTTGGATTACAACACTTCATTTAGTGACCGTTCCGTTTCAACTGCACTGAAAAAAGCAACTTATGACTGTTTGTCACACTTATGACTATTGCTGCACCTTCATGGTCATGTGATCAAAATTCACGTGCTTGGCAACTGACTCATATTTATGATGGTTGCAGTATCCTATGATCATCTTTTTTGACCAGTCAATAGGGAAGCCATATTCACTTAACAACCCTGTCAGTAATTTAACAACTACAATGATTCATCAAACAACTGTGGAAAGAAAGATTGTAAAATGAAGCAAAATTAACTTAACAAAACGTCTTGCTTAGCAACAGAAATTTTGCACCCAATTGTAAGTCAAGGTCTACCTGTACTAGTAATCTAATACTATATTACTAATTATAAGCAATTGTATGAAACTTACTTTTCCAGCTGTTTACAGCTACAGTGGTTACAGCTTTATTTCTAAACACCATTCAATTCATGCTATATGGATTTTTGTCCCACATGTTAAGTTTTAATATGGCTTTTCACACTTTCTCATTTATATTGAACTATGTCCTGTTAAACTTTATTTAACATTAGGATCGAATACACGATGACATTAGAACAAAAATGAAGAGATTATATTATGTCCAGAAGATGGCCTGTTGTAGAGAAAATGGGAAGACATAGAGAAAAGGCTGGCAATTAACTAAGTAGGAGAAGGAAGCTGGACCACAAAGGGGAAGGAAAAATTTGTCCAGTAACTGGAATCTGGCAGAATATAATATTAAGAAAATGGATGTGAGGGGAAAGAATTCGGGACCAGACCAAGACTATTGCAAAACTGCTGTCTTCCCCAATTTCCTGATCAAAACACAGCCAGACTGATTGAGGGATAGAATACTATATATGTTGTGCCAATGATTTTGGGTCCATGTGAAGGGAACGTGTCAGTTCCACCATCTTAAGCTTGGTGCCTTGCTGGTATCCTGTCATCAATGACCTGGGGAAGGGAGGGAGAATAAGTGGACAATAAAACTGTATACTGTTATGGTGAGAAATTGGGAGGGGGATTGACAATTGAGGAAGAACGAGTGTATTGGAATCGGGTTCATGCCAGCATCTTTAAGGACAGAACCAGAATACCTCAGCATTTCCCAAAACATCTTGGTGGTGCCGGATTGGCTATACACCAATGGACCATGGGGAGAGGGCTGGGGAAACCAAGGGGTTAGATCTGTATTGACACATGGGAACATTAGATTCCTCCTGATCTTACTACAATCAGCATCTCTTAGTAAAAGTATCTTTCACTTCAACTAAATGGAATTGAGAGTTTTTCTTCCCTAAGGGATCAGACTGGGGCAGGTCTGACATTAGACAGAATATGCAATGGTGGTCAACCCAGAGAGGATATTACCTCTACTGTGGGGACCATGCATGCAATGTTGGCTCATGGGTGTGACCATGAGGAGATTGAATGCTGGGGGAGGCATCATGCAAGCCCCCTCCTGGGCTGGATCTCTCCAAGTAGATGAGGAAGGTGAAGAGTTACAGTGACTGGCCATGACCCAGGTGGTCCATGGGAGTTGGGAGGAAGACTGGGAAGAGAGATCCATGGAACAGCATGAACAGCAGTTGGGGCTGGAAGAGCTAAAGGAGAAGATGAGTATAGAGCATGGCCAGGCCAACTGGATGATGGAGCAAGTCACCAAGTTTATGCAGGAATCTTCAAGAACCTCAAAGTGCACCAAGCCCTTGACTGCACCACACAATCTGACAACCAGCCACTTCCAGCCTCAGTGACTGATTACCAAGTGAGGATCAAAGCAGGGGATGAATGGAAAATGGCTTTCAATTGTCTCTTAGAATACTTCAACTTCCAGGTCCTCCCTTTTGGACTGCAAGGGGCCCCTGCTGTATATATGCAAACAAAGTGCTGCATGAACTCCTGTATAAAGGAGTGTTAGTTTACCTGGATGAAATTTTAATCTGTACTGAGACAAAGGCAGAACATGTAAAACTAGTCAGAGCTGTGCTCAAGAAGCTTCAAGTGGCTGAACTATTTGCCAAGCTGTCCAAATACAAATTCCACCAAAGTAAAATTGACTATCTGGGCTATCACATCTCCCATGAGAGGATAGAAATGAACCCCAAAAAGGTGCTGGCAGTGCTTGAGTGGGCTCCTTCATGTACCAGAAGCAACTACAAAACTTCCTAGGATTTGTGAACTTTTACCACCAGTTCATCACCTCATTTGCCCAGATAGCCCTCCTCATCACCAACCTGCTATAGTCAAAAGAGGAGTGGAAATGCAAACCCAGCGGGCTGCTTAAATGGACTATGGAATGTCAGGCTGCCTTACAAAAGCTTAACCACTTGTTTGCAGTGGAGACAGTTCTGAAACATCCAGACTCCAAAGCCCCCTTCATCATTCAGACTAATGCCGGTGATGTTGCAGTGGTCACAGTGCTTTTACAGGAAAACGAGCAAGAGGTCCTACAGCCCTGTGCCTACACTTCTAAAAAGCTAAATGAGACAGAGCAGAAAATGAGATTTACAGTCTGAGAGAAGAAAGCCTATGAGATATACTGGGTACTCCTAACTTGGAGGCATTTTCTAGGAGGAAAAAACCCATTTGAATTATGGACTGACCATAAAAATTTAGAAACATTTAAAAAAACTGGAGACTATCAGCCAAACACACTCACTGGGCCCAGTACTTTAACTGATTCAATTTCACATTAAGGTACCTCCCAGCAGGGAGGAACTTTCTAGCAGATGCTTTATTCAGGCTACTGCAATACAATAGTTCAAAGTCAGAGGTGATTAAACCGGTCATCCCCTCCAGGCAACTGGAGGCCCAGTCACCACCTGGGCACAAGCCAAAATGAAAACCTAACCAGCTGATGATTTAAAGAGCACCATAAGGGCAGCTTTGGAGGGGAACAAGTTGTTCCAAATTTACAAAGAAGAATGTACAATGCAAGATGGTCTAGCTTGGGTGAGAGCCAAACTATAGTCTCACAAAGCCGACGATTGATGGCTCTAAAAAAAAGGCATGATTTAAAAGTGGCAGGGCATTTTGGCTTCATAAAAATCCTGCACCTAATCAAGTGGCAATTTTGGTGGCCATCACTGAAAAAGTTCATAAAGAGCTATGTGGATAGCTGCCCCATTTGTCCCTGTGCCAAGAGGCAACAAGGGAAAATACCCAGACTTCTCCAGCCAGTAGCAGAGCCCAAAGCCCCATGGAAAGAGATGTCATTGGACTTTATTGTAGAACTGCCCAAAAGCTCAGGGAATATACTAATTTGGGTGATAACCAATTTGTTCTCCAAGCAAGTGCACTTTGTACCCTGCCAAAAAATCCCCACAGCACACACTTTAGCACATCTATGGCTGCATGGTGTTCTAAAAAGAATAATCTCAGATCATGGAGTCCAATTCACTTTGTAGCTTTGGCAGGAATTCCTAAAACTTTTGGGGACCACTCAGGGCTCAGCTCCTTGCATCATCTGGCTACTAACAGGGCCTGTGAATGGACCAATGGCATCTGGGAGCAGTACCTCAAATGCTATATTAATTACCAACAGGATAATTGGATGGACCTCCTCCCTTTTGCACAGGTCGTCTACAATAACTCTGCTCAGCAGCATCAGGTTCACTTGATTTAATGTAGCCACAGGACAAGACTTTGTATCTGGCCCTGAGGCCATCCCATTAAATGCATCAGTGAAAGATTGAGTTGTCCAATTACAGAGCACCTAGCCAATGGTGAGAAAAGCTTTGGATGAAGCTGGGAAACATATCAAAAACAGAGTGATAAAAAACACATCAAGCCACAGGACTTTAAGGTGGGAGACAAGTTCTATCTAACTACCAAATTCTTACAATCTAGACACCATAAAAAAGGGAGCTGAAATATGTTGAACCTTTCTTATCAAAAGATTAACTCAATAACTGTACGCTCAGATGTGTACACCTGATATTTCATTGTAGCCTACTGAAACCAGAAATCTTCCTTGCATCCTGAATCGCAACCATCTCCTGACCCCATTATGATTGAGGGAGAGCAGCACTTTGAAGTCAAAGACATTTTAAACTCTTGTATACATCAGGAAAACTCTCAGTATTTGGTAGTCTGGAAAGACCCCCTCAGAAACTGAATGGGTTAACTCCCAACATATTAAAGCCCCCAAACTGCTTAAAAAATTCCATGACTGATACCCATATAGGCTACATTGAACTGTTTTGCTAATTGGGAAATTTTGTGTATCTCTCCCTCCCTTTTTCTTTTTCTTTTGCAGGACTAACGTCTCTGTCAAGGTTTGTAGAATGTTAGCTCTGCCTGGTTTGGCTTGGCACCTCACAGGCATCAAAATCTGGAAGGGGAAGGAAGGGAGGAAGAATGAAAGGGGGAAAAAGAGAGGGAAGGATGTGTACGTGATAGAAAATCTGGAGGGGGAAATGACAGGTGATAAGGACCAGAGGAGCCAGGTTCTGTTTGTACCAGAATCTGAGATTGGTCAGGCATGGTCAGGCACCCTGAGAAATATGCAGATTACCCTCAAACATCTCAGGGTTGTCAAAATATCTTGGCAAGCTCTAGTTGGCTGGAAATAATCTGTTCAAGGGGAGAGGGATGGGCTGGGGGCAAACCTACACCTTATTTTTGTATCTAGTGAGTGCGGGCGATTTCAGAGCTGGTTTGACTTTACTACAACCAACATCCTTAGTAAAATAACCTTTTGCTTTAACCAAATGGTGTCGAAGGCTTTTCTTTCCTAAGGGATTGGGTTGAGGCAATCCAAGAATTACATTAATTCTTTCATGAATTGTGTTTGTCATAACTCTATACTATAGTTTATACTCCTCTTCTTGTAGTAATTTCACCTCCATTGTTGTTGCTTCCATTTCTTTTTCTTTCATGTCAGTTTTGTCCAAGAATAATTGTTGTCGATAAATACTTATGAATATATACATACATATATCCATACACAGACATTATAATATAAACAGAGACATCTTCAAAATTTAATTTAATTTAATTTAATAATTTGATTTCTATACCGCCCTTCTCCCGAAGGACTCAGGGCGGTGAACAGGGCAATACACAATAAAAATCAGATACAAAAATTAAAAAACCATTAAAAACCAATTAAACATCATGCCCATAAAATCAATACATATTAAGTTAAAAACTAATTTAAAAAAAAAAAAAACCCAACCCCACAGAAATATTAATTGGAATGTAATTAATAAAATGCAGACTGAAATAAAAATCTTCAGTTATTAAAAATAGATTTAGGATTTTTCTACACATCTGAAAATTTAAGATACTGTGTCATTATTAAGAATACTCTGCTGATTCACAGATATGGTAATTCAACTCCTCATAAAGTAGCAACATATACTGTAGGTGGCTCAGTGGGTTAGGACGCTGAGCTTGTCGATCAGAAGGTCGGCAGTTTGGCAGGTCGAATCCCGAGTGCTGCGTAACAGAGTGAGCACCTGTTACTCGTCCCAGCTTCTGCCAACCTAGCAGTTCGAAAGTATGTAAAAATGCAAGTAATACAATAGGGACCACTACGGTGGGAAGGTAACAGCGTTCCGTGCACCTTTGGCGTCTAGTCATGCCGGCCACATGACCACGAAGACGTCCTCAGACAAGCGCTGGGTCTTTGGCTTTGAAACAGAGATGAGCACCGGCCCCTAGAGTTGGAAATGACTAGCACGCATGTACAGGGGAACCTTTACCTTTACCTTTATAATCATATTAGAGATAGTTTCTTGAAAATTCAGTTTGTGCATATTTCTACAGAAACCTGCAAAACCTTGTACTATATTGTTTATACATAATTTAGAAGAATTGTGGTCTTTTTAAAGTTTAGATAATCTGCATTGTCATGTATCATTCAATTTCTACAAATGATTTTTTATCTAAAGAAAGAGGTAAGGAAGCTTTGGCTATCAAGATACTGTACACACTTGAAGCTCCTCTGGATGCATTAGCTCTTCTTCCACCAAGTTTTTTTTAATGCAGAATAAGAATCCCTGTACACTGAAAGTCTACAGAGCAAACTCTGTGCTTTGTTTGTTAATTCAACTTGATGCCCCAGTTTCTCAATTCTCCTGAACAGGATAAAGTGCACTTAGAATAGATTTAACCTGTCAGGCTGAAGGGTATGTAGCATGTGTACTAGCTCTAATTCAATTGTTGAAATGTAAGGATGACTTATCTTGACTTTGTCTATGGGGTAGTCAAGGAAGAATTACTAAATGAGACATGAATGTGAACTTTGAATACCCAATACACCTAGTATTTATTTTAGATATCACTGAATTTCTTATGCTTTATAGACTTTACAGCCAACTTGTTCATTCCATTCCTAGAAATATTATGAAGCACTTCTGACTACAGTATTTAGTTACCCTATCAATGGCTCTTTTTCACTTGCCCCTAATTTCACCACAAAAGTGCTGCTTTGTGTAACCACTCATTCTTATCATGTCTTCATGATGATGCTATCCCCAGCCCAAGCTTCTGGCAGCATAAAGTTGTGCTCAGTTTTTCCAGTTTTAAAGTAAATTTTGCCGTTTCTCCTGACACAGGTGTGATTTTGCATCACTGGCCATTTGGTTGCTAAAATAGCCAAGGATTAGAATCTACCTGATTCGTATTGATCACTTTTGGCTATTAGAGGCATAGCCCCTTCCTTTTGGTTGCTGGACATTGCCTTCCTTTGATGATATTTGTACTGGATGCCAGAACTATTGGTTTTGCTTAATTTCATGTTTCACTTTTATTCAATAACTTTTCCACAAAAACAAATAGCAATACAATGAGTTGTAGAAGGGCAGCAATATAGAATAGATCAAAACAAAGCAGGAGGAAGTGAACACAAGTAAATAGAACCACATTCAGTTTAGTGTAGTGGTTAAAGAACCAAGACAGAAGTCAGGAGACTGTGACTTCTAGTCTCAGCTTACACATGAAAGCCAGCTAGGTGACTTTGGTCAGTCACTCTCTCAGCCTCACCATCTCACAGGATTACTGTTGTTGGGAAAATAGGAGGAGGAAGGCGTATTAAGTATGTTCACCACCTTGAGTGATTTATAAAAATAATAAAGATGGGATAAAAATCTAATCCATCCCACCCACCCCAGTATGGAGGCAAGAGATGCAGAACGACACGTTCCAAGGAAAAAGGAAGGAGGGACGGAGGAAAAGCTAAACAAGCCTAAGAACAGACTAATGATTTAAGAGAAGAGGAAGCAGGAAACAAACACCAAGTGCAGTAAAAAAATGAGACAATGTTTTTTTTTTTCAAAGGAGAAAAATAATTTAAATTATGCTTTGAAGATCAGATAATTGAGATACATAGATATGCAATGGCGTTAGCTGCTAATAAGAAGCAAAGTTCTTATGAAACCAAATGTGATGACCAGTCATATGAATCTACATGAGTACTGTAGAGTCATAGAAATATATTCAGAGTGGCTTCCGGTGGCTCCGCGGCGACGGAGGCAGCCTTCCCGGGCTGCCCGCGGCTCAGCTGTTGTTTTTTCGCCCGAAACAGCGCCGATCAGCTGTTCGGGCGAATTTGAAGCCCCCTCCTCGGGAGAAGAGGAGGGGGCGAGCTCCCAGGTAGGGGTAGAGTTCTCCAGGGCCGCCTGAGCTTATGGCTTGGGCGGCTGAAGGATTGAACTCCCCCGTAGCCTGGGCTGCTCCCAGCTGGCCGGCGCCTCTGCTCCTGATTCTTGGAGCAGAGCCAGGCGTCTGCGACCACCCCTGCCTGAAGGAATGACTATGGATTAAAGGAGCAGGCAGAGCGATACAAGAGGAAAAGGTGATATTTTACTCTCCAGCTTGATGGCCTTTTTTGGATTATAAATCTGAAGTGAAAGTGCGTCGCATTTGGTAAAAGATGGCGGCTAAACCACCCCCTAAAACTCTTCGGAGTGCTGGAACTTCTCCTGTGCAACAATCATTACTGCAGGCGCTGCATCCTCCTGATGTATTGACATCAAAGGACTTACAAGATGCTCTTGAAAAACACGCCCAGGTAATTTTGGAATCAATTAATGCTAGATTTGTACAGATGGAGGAGAAATTGGAGAAATTGGAGGAGAGAATGGAGGAGAGGATGGAACAGAAGTTCAGAGTGATGAAGGCAGACATCTTGTCTTCAGTGTGTAAAGTGGCTCGCTGTGTGGAAGAATTGGAGGAAAAGCTAGAAGATCTGACTCAAAAGAATGCTATATTAGAAGCAAAAGTATTGGAGAATGAAGATAAAGTGGAAAAAGAACTGAGTCTTGCTCAATATTACCAGATGCAGTTTGCCATTAGAGTTAGAGGCTTAAAGGAGAATACTAAGGAAGATCTAAAGCAGCTGGTTTCTGAGGCTTTTGAAGAAGTGTTGAAACAGCCAGCATCTGAAATAAAAGGAGGCATGGATAAAGTGTTTCGTGTGAATTCATGGATTGCTAGACAGAGAAAGTTGCCTAGAGATGTGGTGGTATATTTTGCAAAAAGGGAAACTAGAGATGAAGTTATACGAGCTGCTTATGATACTAAAGTTGTGATTGCTAATCAAGAAGTTTTGGTCTTAAAAGAAATTCCTCCAAAGATTTTAAGGAGAAGGAAGGATTTTACATTCCTTGTGCAAGAGCTCAAGCAACGAGATATAAGGTTTAGATGGGAGATCCCAGCTGGGTTGATGGTGACGCACGAAGGTAAAAGGTACCGTCTGGTTACTGTGATGCAAGCGCGTGATTTCTACAATAATGTTTTAAATGCAACGCCATTAACATCTCTGGAAGCTGAAAAGGGATCTGGAGAAGGAGTGCATCAAGAGGTCGAAGGTGGTCAGATAGAAGACAACGGTGTTGGAAGAGATCAAGATACAACTTCGTCGGATGATTCAATAGAACAGAGGGTGACGCGTGCTGCTGCAAAACGAGCTAAGAAGAGAAAATAGCAGGATTTGCAGAAGTCTATGGAATTTCTACGACGTATTCATAGTCAAGTATGGGAGGTGGGAAAAGATTTGGGTGTAGACGTAATATAGTTTTTATATGTGGTGGTTTTGTGGAAAGGGTGAGGTTTTTTTGGATTAAAGTTTGGTGGAATATATAGAAGATTTCCAAATGGAGGTTAAAGTTTTGTTCGCAATTTTTTTATTGTTTGGAATAATTATAGATGTGCTGGAAGAGGAACGGCTGATTACAGAAGACTGGACTTTAAAGTTTTCTGATTTGGTTGAGGTGGCGAAGATCTTGGTTAATTTGAAAGATTATTTGTAAGAACGTTATATCATGTAATGGACAAAAAGGAATGGAGTCTATTTAGGACAAGTATAGGTTGAGAAGTATTATATAGTATTTGAATAATTCTTTTTTCCTTTTTTTTTTCTGCTCTTTTTTTTCTCTTTCTATTTTGGGGTTCTTTTTCCTGTTTTTAATGTATATTTAATATTATTAAGGTTTGTCTTATTCTATATAAGCTAGAAAGTGTTTTTTATTTTATTTTAGTTTTTTATATATATTTAATATTGCCAAGGTTTGGTTTATCCTATATAAGCTAGAGAGTGATGGATTTTAGAATTTATAGTTGTTAGTACATGGTTGCTTATGTTTGCCTTTCTTTTCTTTTTTTCTTTCTCTTTTTATATATATACCTTGTATTCAGCTCTGGGAAGTCGGGGGGGAGGGGGGGAGGGGGGGAGGCAGGGGGGGAGGAGGGAGGGAGGGAGGGGGGAGGTAGGGGGGGAGGAGGGAGGGGGAAGGGGGGTTTTTTAAAGGAAAATTGTATTTTAAAACTTTTCAATAAAAAAAAAAAAGAAATATATTCAGAGTGATTTCTGTTAAAAAAAATAGAACTGTTCGAAAATGCAGATCAATGAGTTCAGTGTTAAGTCATGGGCTCTGGACCACATGGCCAAGATGGACGACGCAGGACAATTGGGTTCAGCATAACATTCTTTATTGATGAAGCACAGACTTTTTAAACAAAAGGGCAACTGCCCCTCTTATATACCTAGCCAGGTATACTTGGAATCAATCCCATTGTCCGGATTTCCCACCAAAGACTGCCCTGCCAATCCTGACAGGGCACACTGCCACCTGGTGGCTATCTCTGTGTAACATCCCCTATATACATATATACATAACAGCCCTTCCCCCATACCAAAAAACAAAACAAAACAATAATGGAAACAATAAACACCTGGTGGTGTCAGTGGCTATCTTTGTGTAACATCCCCTATATACATATATACATAACACCACTTGATCCCTGATCCTGTCTTCAAGATCAGGAAATTTACACTGGTGAGCAGCCTGTCTCAGTGCCAAGAAGAATTGCGAGGTCAGCTCACCCGGTGTTGTGATTCAGGGTCAGCCTGTGGGTTCGGCAGTTGGGTCGGACGATTCAGAGGAGGAGGAGGGGGGTGTTGGAGAGGTTGCTGAGGGTGTTGGAGAGCTTGCTGATGAGAGCCCTCAGCCAGACCCCTCCGGACGCCCGACGCAGGAGGCAGTCAATCAGGAGTAAACAGAGGAAGGCAATGGGGCACCTCGGAAGGAGGCAGAGAGAAGCCACGCCCTGAACTGTTTAAAAGGGGAATGTGTGAGAGGGCTGGTTTGCTGAAGGCAACTGTTTGAATAGCTCCTGTTTCATGGTTCGTGTTTGCTCTCTTTGCTCTGTTTGCTCTGTTTATGTTTTTATGTTAATAAATTTGGCAGGCTTAGTTCCAGCCTCTTGCCTTCTTGTAAAAGGGGTTGTCCCTGCCTTTTCTGCAGGGTTGGTAGCAGGCTGGTACAGAACAGTTTGCCTTCAGCCTCCCACCCCTTACTATTATTATGGAGCAGCTACGTGCTGAGAATGCCCAGCTCGCCCAGCAACTCACTTTGTTGGCAGCTCAGGTGGCTCAATTGCAAGCTCAGGTCCATGCTGTAACCCCCACCATCACCCCCACCCAGGAGAAAATGCTAAGTTGCGATGCCAGATAAATTTACTGGCAATCCAGAACTGTTTCCTGCTTTCCTGGGACAATGACAGCTCTTTATCAGTGTGAGAGCAGCTGATTTCCCCACTGACCGGGATAAGGTGGGGTTTGTGTTAAGCCTTCTTTCGGGTGATGCAGCTCGTTGGGGCATGCCTCTGCTGGCTCAATCTAGTCCATTGTTGGACAACTTTGTGGGGTTTTGTGATCATATGCGTCTGATGTATGAGGACCCTATAAAGACACAGACTGCTACTCGACGCCTGAAAGCTCTGAGGCAGGGTCAACACCCCCTACAGGGCTATATCAGCGTTTTTCGGCTGCTTACCCAGGATTCTGCCTGGAATGAGGCTGCGCTTGTGGATGCCTTCCAGGATGAATTGTCGGAGATGTTGGATGAGCTGGCCCATGTGGATATTCCCTCAGACCTGAATGGGCTGATCCATCTCTGCCTGTGGATCGATGCTGGGTTGCATCAGCGAAGGAGTCGCCGTGCCACCCCACAGACCCCTGCAGCACCTGTTGTGCGTGAGACCCCAGTTCAAAGAAAGGAACCAATGGAGCTGGGTGCCGCCAGGTCTCATCTATCGGTGACTGAAATGAACAGACGACAATCAGGGGGTTGTGTTTTTACTGCGGGGACCCTGGGCATTTGGCTGCTTTTTGCCCAAAGAAGTGACAGCAGGCATCAGTGACCGAGTCTGCCCCAAGAAAGTCCCCTACTTTTCTGTCGGGAAATGCCCCGAGCCCGATCTAGACGGTGTGATAGATCGGGCGTCCCACAACAACACTGAGCAACATCTTTCTGATGCTGCCTGTGGACCTCCATGGCATCTGATATTGGAGGCACGTCTGATCCTTCCTGGCAAGCCAGAGGGGATTCCAGTCCATGCCTTAATTGACTTTGGGGCCACCACAAATTTTATGGACTCAGCATTTGTGGCCAAATGGGCTGTTCCCCAGTGCCCGGTGGAACCACCCATGTTAGTGGAGACTATCGATGGTCGAGTGCTCCTGTCTGGGCCAATTACAGCCACCATGCAACCATTATGTATGGCCATCAGTTCCCATGTGGAGGCCATCCAGTTCTATATCACCTCAGATCTTGGGACTGGCATGGCTCCGGGTGCATGACCCACAGATCTATTGGTCACAGAACTTGGTCACCTTCCCAAGCTTGCAGTGTGTGGACCACTCCCGCCATATCTGTGCCGGCCCTGTGTAGGGTTCCCCAGGGGTTTCCTTGCCTCCCGAACTGTCCGACTTTGCTGATGTGTTCAGCGAGACAGAGGCGGATCAATTACCCCCGCACAGGCCCTATGACTGCCCCATTGATTTAGTCCCTGATGCGCCTCTCAGAGGCACGTCTGATCCTTCCTGGCAAGCCAGAGGGGATTCCAGTCCATGCCTTAATTGACTTTGGGGCCACCACAAATTTTATGGACTCAGCATTTGTGGCCAAATGGGCTGTTCCCCAGTGCCCGGTGGAACCACCCATGTTAGTGGAGACTATCGATGGTCGAGTGCTCCTGTCTGGGCCAATTACAGCCACCATGCAACCATTATGTATGGCCATCAGTTCCCATGTGGAGGCCATCCAGTTCTATATCACCTCAGATCTTGGGACTGGCATGGCTCCGGGTGCATGACCCACAGATCTATTGGTCACAGAACTTGGTCACCTTCCCAAGCTTGCAGTGTGTGGACCACTCCCGCCATATCTGTGCCGGCCCTGTGTAGGGTTCCCCAGGGGTTTCCTTGCCTCCCGAACTGTCCGACTTTGCTGATGTGTTCAGCGAGACAGAGGCGGATCAATTACCCCCGCACAGGCCCTATGACTGCCCCATTGATTTAGTCCCTGATGCGCCTCTCCCAGTGGGGTGTTTGTACTCCATGTCGGACCCCGAGTTGGCTGCATTGCGGGACTTTCTGGAGAAGAATTTGGCTCGCGGTTTCATCCGGCCCTCATCCTCGCCAGTGTCTGCACCAGTGCTCTTCATCAAAAAGAAGTCTGGCGAATTGCGGCTTTGCTGCGATTATAGGAAACTCAACACCATCATGGTGCACAATCGTTACCCGCTGCCCCTCATCCCTGAACTCTTGGACCGACTCCGGGAGACTAAGATCTTCACGAAACTGGACTTGCATGGAGCTTACAACCTCGTCAGGGTTCGGCCGGGTGATGAGTGGAAGACGGTGTTTGGTAGTCATTATGGACATTTTGAGTACACGGTGATGCTGTTTGGCCTGACCAACACCCCCGCCGTTTTTCAGCATTTCATGAATGACATTTTCCGGGATTTGTTGGATCAGTTTGCCGTGATCTACTTGGACGACATCCTGATCTACTCCCCGTCGCGTGAGGTGCACCATCAGCATCTCCATCAGGTCCTGCAGCGACTCCGAGAACATCGGCTGTTTGCCAAGTTGGAAAAGTGCCAGTTCTACCGGGTGACCATCGATTTCCTGGGTCACCGCATTTCTCCTCAGGGCATCGCCATGGAGCCGAGTAAGGTTGAGTTGGCAATCCCCACGTCGTGTGAAGGATGTTCAGCAACTTCTTGAGTTCGCCAACTATTACCGAACTTTCATCCCTGGGTTTGCTGCCTTGACAGCCCCCCTCACCTGGCTCCTGCAGAAGAAGACTCGGTTCCAGTGGAACGCTCCAGAACAACAGGCTTTCCAGACTTTGAAGGAAGCCTTCATGAAGGAGCCCATCTTGAAGCATCCTGACCCGCAACAGCCGTTTGTTGTGGAGGCGGATGCCTCCGACATTGCCATTGGGGCGGTGTTACTCCAGGCAACGATGCCCAGCGGTACCCTCTTCCCTTGCGCGTACCATTCACGAAAACTGAACCCTTCGGAGCGCAATTATACAATCTGGGAGAAGGAGCTGCTGGCCATCAAAGTGGCGTTCGAGGCCTGGAGGCATCATCTGGAGGGAGCGTGGCATCAAATCGAGGTCCGGACGGACCATAAGAATTTGGAAAGCCTGCAGACCGCTCGGAATTTGAACCAACGCCAGATCCGGTGGTCTCTTTTCTTTGCGAGGTTTGACTTCCGGGTTCGGTACATACCTAGCGGGCATAATCAAAGAGCGGATGCTCTGTCTAGGAAGCCCGAATACTCCCGAGTGGAAGACAAGCTTCTGCCCAGGACAGTGATCCCCGTCGAGTCTTTTGCTGTGGTGCGGGAGCCGGTTGATATACGGCTCGGATCCGGGAGGCACAGCAGCAGGAGGTGTGGGTGGCTCAGCGGAAGGAGGAGGTGGGGCTAGATTCTCCTTGGACAGTCACGGATGGACTCTTGTATTATCGTGACAGGCTCTACATTCCGGGAGGGCCACTCAGGGGACTCATCCTCAGCCAGTGTCACGATAACCTGGCGGCGGGGCATTTTGGCCTGTTCAAGACCCTGAACCATGTCTCCCGTAACTTCTGGTGGCCCCGAGTCCAACACGACGTCCAGTCCTATGTCACCTCCTGCATCCCATGCAGGCAGGCCAAGTCAGAGACAGGGGCCCCACCTGGATTACTGCAGCCCTTGCTGACACCCAAAAGACCCTGGGGGGCTGTGTCCATGGACTTCTTGACGGATTTACCCCCATCCTCTGGTTTTACGACAGTGTATGTGGTGGTGGACATGCTGATCAAGATGGCGCACTTCATCCCCTGTCCCGGCTTACCGTCAGCCCGCGCCACTAGTCGTATGTTCATTCAGCAGGTGTTTCAGCTGCATGGACTCCCTGATAGAGTCGTCTCTGATAGGGGGGCCCAGTTTACAGCCCGCTTCTGGCAGGAGTTGATGCATGCGTTGGATATCAAGATTTGCCTCTCGTCTGCACATCATCCTCAAACTGACGGGGGAACCGAGAAGGTCATCGGTATCCTGGAACAATATCTGCGCTTCTACGTCAATCTGCAGCAAAACAATTGGGTGGACTATCTGGCCATAGAAGAGTTTGCATTTAACAATTCGCAGCACACCTCCACACAGATGACACCGTTCTTGGCCAATGTGGGATATCACCCCCGGTTTTTCCCCCTTTCTCCCGTGGACTCACCGGAGCCGGCAGCGAATGACTTCATGGCAGAGTTACAGGCGATCCATCGATTGGTGCAACATCAGTTAGAGAAGGCCAAGGCCGATTACAAAAGGTTTGCTGACCGGTCAATGTGGGATACGCCTCCACTATTGGTGGGAGATCGGGTCTGGTTGTCCACCAGGAACCTACCGTCAACACGGCCGGTGAGAAAGTTAGATCACCGATATTTAGGACCGTTCCCAGTCGAGGCTGTCATCAATCTGGTCGCCTATCGCTTAACTCTGCCACGTTCCCTGTGCGTGCACCCAGTTTTTCATCAGTCTCTGTTGGTCCCTGAGCAACCGGCCTGTCCACTCCGCTGAGCAGAACCTCCCCCATCAGGACCTCGTGATAGAGACAGCACCCCCGAGTATGAGGTCACCAGCATCAGGGACTCCCGTTGGCTGAAAGGTCGTTTCCAGTACCTGATTGAATGGAAAGGCTACGGAACAGAGGAGTTCACCTGGGAAGACATGACCGCCATTCATGCCCCTGCTTTGGTGACCGCTTTTCATGAACAATTTCCATCCCGACCGCATCCAGATCGGCAGACCCGGGGGAAGGGCCCTGCAGTGCGGGATAGTGTTGTGATTCAGGGTCAGCCTGTGGGTTCGGCAGTTGGGTCGGACGATTCAGAGGAGGAGGAGGGGGGTGTTGGAGAGGTTGCTGAGGGTGTTGGAGAGCTTGCTGATGAGAGCCCTCAGCCAGGCCCCTCCCACCTGGTTACGACGCAGACCCAGCTGTGTGAGCCTGACAGCATGGATGAAGATGACCCACAGCTGGCCCTGTTCAAGGACGCCCGACACAGGAGGCAGTCAATCAGGAGTAAACAGAGGAAGGCAATGGGGCACCTCGGAAGGAGGCAGAGAGAAGCCACGCCCTGAACTGTTTAAAAGGGGAATGCGTGGGAGGGCTGGTTTGCTGAAGGCAACCGTTTGAATAGCTCCTGTTTCATGGTTCGTGTTTGCTCTCTTTGCTCTGTTTGCTCTGTTTATGTTTTTATGTTAATAAATTTGGCAGGCTTAGTTCCAGCCTCTTGCCTTCTTGTAAAAGGGGTTGTCCCTGCCTTTTCTGCAGGGCCGGTAGCAGGCTGGTACAGAGCACCCAGTTGCTGGCTGCGCTGGATGAATTGGTGCCGCCAATAGATTGGAGCTCTCACCAGCATGAAATGCTCCTCCAACTTCTTTTTTAAATCAGCAAAAGAGACGTTTGTGACAGGTGTCAGTGAGCATAGACCAATGGCCACATCATACACGTCCTGACCGCTTAGACACAAAAGCGCCGTTGCTTTCATCTTATCCTCTGTGATCTTGTTGATCATCAGGAACCCTTCGACTCATCCCAGATGCACTTCCCATCGCTCTGGCTCATCGATGTTGAAACGAAATTCACTGGTCGCTCTGAATTTAGCCATGTTGCACCGGTCCTTGAATGCTGCTTCATTAGGAAGGTCTCAGAATTTTTTTTCTGCCTTTCCTGCTTTCGAGTGACTTCAGATCTGATTGAAACAGCATCCCACCTTCGTCACCGTTATGTATATAGTTATAGGTATTTGACAGCTCGGTGTCCGGCAACAGCAGGTGGCGTCAGCGTATGCTTGGATTGGCTGGTCAGTTTTTGGCGGGACATTCCAACGCAAATGATTGGCTAAGAGCTCGCCGGCGAGAGTATTTAAAGGGCTAAAAGGGGCTGCGGGGGTGCATTGTGTCTACCACAATAAAGCTGAGTTACTGAACCTCTGGGTGTCATCTGTTCCCTCACAGTCCAGCCACGCGATCTAACAGTCACCAGTGTTAAGTCATGAGCTCTGGACTTCATGGCCATGATGGATGACTCAGGACAACTGGTTCGGCGTAACATTCTCACCCAGCAGCTTCTGCCTCATAACATTCTTTATTGATGAAGTACAGACCAGTATGGAGGCAAGAGATGCAGAACGACACGTTCCAAGGAAAAAGGAAGGAGGGACGGAGGAAAAGCTAAACAAGCCTAAGAACAGACTAATGATTTAAGAGAAGAGGAAGCAGGAAACAAACACCAAGTGCAGTAAAAAAATGAGACAATGTTTTTTTTCAAAGGAGAAAAATAATTTAAATTATGCTTTGAAGATCAGATAATTGAGATACATAGATATGCAATGGCGTTAGCTGCTAATAAGAAGCAAAGTTCTTATGAAACCAAATGTGATGACCAGTCATATGAATCTACATGAGTACTGTAAAGTCATAGAAATATATTCAGAGTGATTTCTGTTAAAAAAAATAGAACTGTTCGAAAATGCAGATCAATGAGTTCAGTGTTAAGTCATGGGCTCTGGACCGTATGGCCAAGATGGACGACGCAGGACAACTGGGTTCAGCATAACATTCTTTATTGATGAAGCACAGACTTTTTAAACAAAGGGGCAACTGCCCCTCTTATATACCTAGCCAGGTATACTTGGAACCAATCCCATTGTCCGGATTTCCCACCAAAGACTGCCCTGCCAATCCTGACAGGGCACTCTGCCACCTGGTGGTGTCAGTGGCTATCTCTGTGTAACACCCCCTATATACATATATACATAACAAGGCACACCCAATTTTAAATGAGGATCAGAATGGTAAGCACAAGTGGAAATAACTGACAGGCTTTTAAAACTTTATTTATTAATTGAATTTATATACCGCCCTATTCCCAAAGGACTCACATGCCATATACTGTACATGCCATGTAAGAATCACTGATAAAAATGGAACACAGATTTGTTTACTTCCGAACACTTGCTGTTGAAGAAGTACTTTGGAAACATGATACCAATTCATAGCAGGTTAAAGTCAATATAGCAAACTCCAATAAAAATCATACAAGTTTATAAATGTAAAGCATCAGAAGTTACATCCAATTGCACACATTTTCTATTTAGAATCTTTAAAGAACAGTTGTGGCATGGCTCAGCTTTAACTGTTTAAAAGCAATACTGCAGGACAAGAAACACTAAGCAAGACTAGACACCTTCAACACCATGCTTATAACAGCAATGATCAGTGGCTAAACATGATGATTCTAAGATAACTGATGTGGATAAATTTGGAGCTATGTAGCGTGTGATGGATAGGTGAGTACTAAATATTTCAAAGACTGGATCATAGCTTGCATAGCTCAGCTAGAAGCTAGGAATAAAGATGGCCTGGAGCAAATAGCAAGTGTATTAGATAACTCCTGAAGCATTCATTAGACAAGGCCTAGGAATAGAGAGGGCTGGAGACCAATAGAATAATTGTTAGTTTATTACTAAAATGATTATTAGATGATATTTCTTATATATCCCACTTTATCCTTTAGTGAAAATGTGTAAACTTTTCTTAGTTTTATGGCTCAGGGTTCCTTGGCATTTTGGACAGGACCCCTTTTCTTGAAGCACTTCAAGAAAAGGAAACAAAACCTGCTCCTCATGTCTGGTGTTCTTCATTGACATTGGCACCAGGCTCAGATCTGAATTGGGGAAAATATTTCAATTGATAATGCATGTACAAACCAAGCCCCAAAAGAAATGCTTCTAGAAAAAGGTATCATAAAAGCTGGTCTTGATTGCCTCCAACATGCTAACCTCTTTTCAAATAATACACGGTTGAAGGAAAAGTCTTCATCATGGTTCAGTCCAAGCCAGGAATAAACAACATGGTGACTGCTTTAGAAAGAAGGTTGCAGTTTACTGAAGAGGAGAGCCAGACAGAAAGATGGCTCTAGAAGAAAAGGAGAGAGAGTGCAGGTAGGGAGTGGGTTTTTATACCCTCTGGGTTTGGAGATGTTTCCTGTTCCTGTTTGAGGCTTTGTATTTCCTGTGTCATGTATCCTGACCTGAGTCTGGGTGTGCCTTTCTGTTATTTTGATGGTGGTGGGTTAATCCTATTATGTCCCAAGTGTCATATCCGGCTTCCCTGGGGCTGTGGCCGATGACTCTTAGATTTTGGGTGTTGATTCTAGGGATCTTTCTTCCTAATCCCAGTTTCCTGACTCCAGTCTTTCTGACAAGATTATCACACGCATTTCTACAGAGCTGGTTTCTGCCTGGGGAAGGGAGACTTCAGGACATTAAGAAAACTGGGCATGCTTTTCTGCCTCTTTAAGATCCTTTGAGGAAATATATAATATTTCCTTCTCTGGGAAGTGGGGGGCGGTGACTTCCCACAACACGAAATCAGAGTAGTTGCAGGGGCTAAAACCAGCATATAAATTTTCAATCAGTCCCTGTGGGATATTTGAACTTTAATATTTTATTACTCTATGAGAGGACCCTCTCATCACCCCAAGCATTAATGTTTAACCCCCTCCCCTTTTAATAACTTCTTATATTAAGCAAATTCACTTTTTACTTATGTTTATTTTTCCAGGAAGTTCATCCATTTAAACTATTTTCTCAGGGAGTTCAATTTAGCTTTGTCTTTCAAATTAACCTAGCACATATTTTAGCCTCCTGCAGTAGAAATTAAGTGTTACTCAAACAATTACGCCTCAATGGATTGTTCATCCTACCAGTTTGAAGTCATTCTCTTTTCCACTTGCTATCCTAGTCCTTACAAAATGTCCTTATCACCTTTGGACATGGGCAAAGCTGTCCTTTCAATATAACTGCAACCTTTCAAGAGCTTTACAAGATTTTACAAGAATCTAGAAATAAGACTGCTTCAGAATATGTTGGTTGCTGACTGTAATCGAAACATTTAAGAAAATGTTCATACATCAAGAAATGAAAAAATACTCTGTAGGTTATGCATGGATCAAACATGATTTTGAAGAGGTTCTTTGGATTATAAGGAACCATAAGCCTAGTATTTTTTCAAAGCTGACATGTCAATAACTCATTAAGGCAGGTGCCTCTTTTCTCATGCTCACAGAAAAGCCTGGGGAAAAAACCTTGCTGTTTTTAATGATGTGCTGCACTATTTCCATGCATTCTGAAGTAATCTCTTCCAAATCATATATGCAGCCTACAACACTAGCCATAAAGGTATGCTTGGCAGACAGCTGGTTGACAATACTATTTTGGAGTTTTGGCAGCTTTCAGTTTAACATCTCTGGGGTGAACTTGGAAGCAGTCTAGAAGTTCATGCATGCAGTGACATCATTCTGATCCTGATTCATATTAGTACCATTGTATTAGACCTGTTTTTTGACTCAGAACACACACAACATGATTTGAAACTCAAAGCTATTAACACCTGAGTTTGTCGCAATGGGATTACTCTCATTTTGCTATAGATTATGAGAGTTGCCATCAGATCTTGCAGGAAGGATTGTTTAATTTCATTGCTCAATTCCAGGTGCCTGATGCCCAGTGGATTCTTCTGCTTTCAGAAAGACATCAAAACCTGAGTATTCCACAGAATCAGGGGAATAGATTTGTGATGAAGAGCCCCTCCTGCTATGGGTCTGGCTTCTCATGGTAGTTCTTTGGGGTCCTGTTGTTTTCTTTTACCCATGTTTTTACTCTAATGTTTATAGTATTCTGTAAATTGCTTAGAGACTTGTCTAGATTAGGGAAGGAAGGAAGGAAGGAAGGAAGGAAGGAAGGAAGGAAGGAAGGAAGGAAGGAAGGAAGGAAGGAAGGAAGGAAGGAAGGAAGGAAGGAAGGAAGGAAGTTAGTTTTGTGAAAATGGTAGCAACAGCTCTTCCAGAATGAAAACTACACAAAGAAAATACACACTTAACAATTATAGAATGGTCAAATAAAAGTTCCAAATGAGCATTTGTTTTGTTGTCAAACAACAGGAAATAACAAATAGCAGGGAAAAAGATACAAACCCAACTGGAAAATGAGAAAAAGAACGTATTGGAAATGATTGCTGAAATACAAACCAGTTATGCTATCATATACAGTTTCCTAATTACAACATATAGAAATTAAAAGAGAGAATTGGTTAAAATACAATTATTGTATATCTCTTATCAACAGGAACTATGTCTATAGTTTCAACAGAAAAAAATATGATTAGAATGAGAATTTATACTGTTAGCAACTGATATAAAATGGTGATGTAATATAGCTTTAAAACAAACACATGTAAAATTTTGAATTTCTCTGTTTATTAGAAAACAAGTATTTATGCTATCAATACAATAAAATGTGACCTTTGACATTAAACTGTGACTAGTTGTATTCATACATTCTGTTTACAGAATTCTACACTTATAGGGGATGGGAGTAATTGTGAATATTTATAAAAATTTGGATGATTTTAAAAATGATCAGTATCTATATCTCATTTAATTCTATGTCTAAAGATAACCTATTTTAAAGTCTTATTAGAAAAAACACATGAAAATGAAAAAAATGAAATGAATGAAAATATTGCATGACAACAGCAATCATTTAATGTACAATAAATTTGTCATTTTTGACAACTAAAATGTCTGCTTTTATATAAATATATATCTCCAACTTATATAAATAAATAATAACACAATTCAAGAGAGAATAAAAACAGAATGTGTTATATTTACAGTTCATATTTAAATTTACTATCAAGTTTGTTTAATTCAGTTTTTATTTAAGGTAGCTTATATAGACAAAACAAATTTTAAAAATCTGTTTTTAAAAAAACAAAATCAACTACACAAGTTTTGATGCCCAGAATTAATATAAAACAAATTAGTACTACAGATAGGTATATGCCTTTGGATTCTTACCTTTCAAAATCTTGTTTTTATAGCACTTTTCACAGAAAACACAACTGTATGGCCTTAAAAATGACTAAAGGGCAATACTACATGAAACAAAGCATACCCCCACACATCAAGTATATTTTAATAAGTTTTGCAAGCACAGGAATCCATAATAATCTGAAACATTTTGATGCATTATGAATCACCTGTTAAAAATAAAGACAATCTAGATTTTTGGTAAATATTTATAGAGCCAAACAATAAAAAGATGTATAACCATAAAAT
This sequence comes from Vipera berus, assembly GCF_964194415.1. Lineage (NCBI taxonomy): Eukaryota > Metazoa > Chordata > Lepidosauria > Squamata > Viperidae > Vipera > Vipera berus. The sequence goes on from NC_138208.1 coordinate 30,092,924, forward strand.
CCTTAGTGAAAATGTGTTCAAGTAGGTTCATTTTAAAAGGAAAATTCCTACTCCCTGTGTCATAACCAATTAAATTCTCAGAGTAATGACCCCATTTGCATACAGAACAGAACCCACAAGTGGGAATTTTAATGGGCATACCACCTGAGTACATTAATTGATAGTGACACTACTTCAACTAGTTTTGTGCTTACCCCACTGAAAATTCTTCTCATATTATTTTTAATGTCAAGCTACAAGTCAAATTTCCAGATGATGGACTTGTTCTTTTTTAAGTATTGAATTTGAATAAGGGATTGTTTTAATTCTATTATGCAATTCATAGCTTTGCTTTAAGCAAACTGTATGTCTGATTTTCACCAATGCTTCATTCTTCTCCCAAAGATTGGAATTTAATTTTCTTCATTAATTTGAGTATAATTACATTAAAAATAATGCCTTTACAATATAATAGAGCTGGAAAGGATCTTGGAGGTCTTCTAGTCCAGTCCCCTGCTCAAGCAGGAGAACTTATACCATCTCAATGACTGTCTAGCCTCTTCTTAAAAATCTCGTGATGGAGCGCCCACGATTGCTGGAGGCAAGCTGTTCCACTGGTTAATTGTTGTCACTGTTAGGAAGTTTCTCCTTAATTCCAGGTTGCTTCTCTTTTTGATCAGTTTCCAACCATTGTTTCTAGTCTTGCCCTTTGGTGCTTTCGAAAATAACATGACCCCGGGGGGCGGAGCCAGCTGTCAGAGTGGGCGGCTGTGTGAACGGAGTTCTCTTCACGCACAACCTCTCACCCAGTGTTCGCGGGGGCTTTTCGGAGCTTCAGGAGGTCCTGTAGGGACATCCGAAGTTGCAGGCAGCCCGGAGAACCTTCATGAGCGGCGGTTCGTGTTGGAGATCCGGAGAAAGTCTGATGCGAGCGAACCGGGGAGAAGGAGGCCAGTAATGGCTGACATGAAGATCTGACAGAGGGACGGAGCTAGCACGAACTTAGCGGGACAACGGTAGAGCGGAGCTGACGGAGAGTATATCCGAATATTTACATTTGGAAATAATAGGAAGCGCTTGAGAAAGAAGTACTGGTTTGAAGTGGGTGCCTCACGGAGAGGGTATAAGCGGCGATAGAAGTCCCGAGGGAGGCGTTTGGCAAGAACAGCAAGAAAAAGAAATTCGAAGACTATATGACTGCATTCTAGCTGGGGATAAAATACAACAGGTCAAAGTCTGATCTTGGAGCCTTGGAGACTGAACTCTTGAATATCGGGCGTGGAAAGCGATTAGCCTGGTTTATCCTGGTCTATTCTGGTAAATTTTGAACTTTTGAAACTTTTGAAATTTTATTCTACTTGTTGCGGGCGGCCATTTGACATAGCAATTTAGTAATTGGAGGTCTGTTTAGTGGGACACCTACTGGTCTTTGACAGTAGAGGAAGACAGAAAAGGTGTTAACCTCTGCGCCGGAAACGGGGTAAAAAAAAAAAAAAGAACATGACTTTGAATATATTCAGACATATATATTATAGAATTCTATTATATAAATTGCTTAGTTGGTAATAAGTATCTGGTTGTAACTGTTATACATACTTTTTGTCATAGAGTTAAAAGGTTTATATAAGATTCAGGGTATTACATACTGATAAAACGCGTGTTACAACCGGGAAAACATGACAAGTATTTCGGGAGTAACTAAGCCTAGCGCTGGCAAAAAGGCGGCAATACAGGGACAAGGGATGTCCTCAAGTCCCTCCAATCAGAAATCTATAGAGGATATGCTGCAAAGGGAAAGATCTAACTCAAATTCTTTTAAAGATCTACATGCCCTTTTGCAAAACTTACACGAGGCAATGGCCAAAAACCATGAGGAGATGAAGAGAGAAATAGGCCAAATAAGAAACGATACTGGTGAACTAAAGGGGAAAATCCAAGCGATAGATGATAAATTTGAAGGGATTCAACAACAATTAGTTAAAAATGAACAAAGACTTCAAGATATGGAAGCTAGAATGGAAAAAGAGGAAAAGAGAGTAGATGATTTAAATGAAACACTTCTTCAGGCTAATAAGGAGTTAGAGACAACAGTCATTTTTCTGGAAGCAGAAAAGGCTGCTCATTATCTACGCTTCCAAAATGTTCAAGAAAAAAGAGGGGAAGATTTGTTGGTTATGATGGCAGAACTAATGGCAAAGGCACTCGGTGTAGGGAAGGAGGAAATGTTGGCGGAAATTGATGAAACATACCGGGTTCAAACTAATTATGCGAGAAGGCACAACCTCCCAAAAGAAGTACATGTTAGGCTAGTTAAAAAATCAATTCGGGATGAGCTTTTGCATAGATCTAGAGAGGAACCATTAGAATTTCGGGGCCAACCAATTACCATCCTTAAACAGATACCTAAAAGGATGAGGGATCTGAGACGTGGCTATCAATTCTTAACATCTAAATTAATTAGGGAAAATGTAAACTTTAGATGGCTAACTCCAGAGGGTATTCTAGTCACGTGGCAGGATAGAAGGCATAGACTGGACACGATAGAGAAGGCAGAAGATTTTTACAAACTCCACTTTCAAAGCCAAGAGGAAGCAGAATTAGAAGATCAAGATGGAAGGGAGGTAAGAGAAAGAGATACAATACGAGTAGCAATGGATGGGAAGGTCTTAGCAACAGAGGATAGAAGGAACAAATCTGGAGAGCTAACAGAGAAACATGGAGCCAGAGACAAGGAAGAGAGAGAGCCCCGAATCACGAGATCTACAAAAACCAGAAATAAGTAAGATGAAGGGAGGTGAGTGTAGTATTATGTCTGTAAATATTAATGGACTGAACTCGCCAGTGAAAAGGCGGAAATTTTTTAATAGGCTTATTCACCAACAATTGGATATCGTTGCAATACAAGAAGTCCACATAAAGGAACAACAAAAATATTTGTTAGTACAACCAAAAATAGGGAATTTATTCGTTTCCTTAGACCGACACAAGAAAAAGAGAGGAGTGGCATTATATGTAAACCCAAAATTGATAGCAAAACAAATCTATAACGATAAAGAGGGTAGAATACTGATAGTCGAGGTTGTAATAAATCATAGGAAGGTCATGATGGTAGAGATATATGCTCCAAATCATAACCAAGAACAGTTTTTCAAAACACTTCACAATAAGATATGTAGCATTGATTATGAGGAGATCTGCTTAATAGGAGATTTTAATGCTATCCTAGATATAAATTTGGATTATATGGGTAAGACGATTAGGAAAAAGAAAAGAAGAACTCTATCGAGATCTTTTCTCAACTTGGCTAATGACCTAAATATTCAAGATGTCTGGAGGGAAAGAAATCGTAAGGTTAGACAATATACATACTACTCCAATCGACACAACTCATGGTCTAGAATAGACATGGTATGGATGACGAAAGAAATTAGTTCTGAAATAGACGAGGTGCATATAGCGACAGGTACTTGGGCAGACCACAATCCTATTAAACTTAGCTGGAAAGGCTCCAAAAAAATATCCAGATGGACGCTACAAAGAGCAATTTTAAAAGAAGACGAATTTAAATCCAAGATGGAGAGAGAACTAAGTCTTTTCTTTAAGGAAAATAAAGCTATAGACACCTCAGTACAAAATAATTGGGATACAGCCAAGGCAATAATGAGAGGGGTAGCGAGGGCATATATGGTATACAAGAACAAGGGGAAAAGACAACAACGGGAAAGATTAGAAGGGGAATATAAGAGTTTAGAAGTTATACTCCAACAAGATCCACAAAAAGAGAATATTAAACAATCTATGGACTTGATTAAACACAAGCTTAATATTTTAGACAAAGAGAAATTAGCACAACAACTGAGAAGCACGAAACAAAACTTTTTTGAAAATGCAAACAAACCGGGCCGTTGGCTTGCATATAAATTGAAAAAACAAAAGGAAAAAAACTGGATTCGCGAACTACGAGATGAGGAAGGGAGAATATTCCACCAGGAAGAGGAGAAAAAAATCATAGCCCAGGAATTTTATGAGCGCTTATACAAAGAAGATAGTCAGGCAAGTGTGGAGAAAATGGAGGAATATTTTCAAAAAGCCAAACTACCCAAGGTTACAGAAGATACCAGAAATATGCTAAACGAGGAAATTCGGCTATCTGAGGTGATAAAAGCTATTAATGCACAAAAGAATAATAAAGCATCGGGCCCTGACGGTCTCCCGTCAGAAATCTATAAAGAATTACAAAATATCTTAGCACAACCCCTAGTGGAGGTATTTAACGCAGTATTAGAAGGCGCAAGAACGCCTAAATCTTGGTCTGAGGCAAACATAGCCCTCATCCCGAAAGATAATACGGACCATACATTAATCCAAAATTATAGACCCATATCACTTCTTAATTCGGACTATAAGATATTTACATCAATTATAGCGGAACGATTGAAATGATTTCTGAACGATTTCATACACGTAGACCAGAATGGTTTTCTCGCTAAGAGACACACCAAGCACAACATTAGAATAATATTGGATACGTTGGAGTATTATGAATTACATAGTGGACAACAGATGGCATTACTTTTTTTAGACGCCCAAAAGGCATTTGACAATGTTAAATGGTCTTTTTTGCACCAACAACTTAGCTTCATGGATATGGGTGAAAAATTTATAAATATAATTAGGGCAATTTATGATAACCAGGAAGCAAAAATAATTATTAATGGGGAAGCATCTAGGAAGTTTCAAATTCAAAAGGGAACATGGCAAGGCTGCCCCTTATCACCATTGCTGTTTATATTGACACTTGAAGTATTAACGAGAATTATAAGAAATGACCCAAAGATAAAAGGATTAACTATTAAAAAGGAAACCTTTAAACTTCAAGCATTCGCGGACGATCTGGTTTTTATTATGGAGGATCCATATCAGACGGGACCAAATCTATTGGAAGAACTATCTAAATATGGTGAGGTTGCCGGACTGCGAATAAACAGAAATAAGACCAAGATGATTGTTAAAAACATGACTAATAAACAAAAAGAAAATTTGGCTGGAATCATGGATATAGAAATAGTCAAGAAAATAAAATATCTAGGGATTAATATTACGGCTAGATGCACCTCACTCAAAAAAGATAATTATGATAATGTAGTGAATCAAATAAAAGGTGATCTGGAAAGATGGGGAAACCTAAAACTCTCATTATTGGGAAGAATCGCTGTCATCAAGATGAATATCCTGCCTAAAATTCTGTTTCTGTTCCAGAATATCCCAATACAACTCGATTCTAAGTTTTTTCGAAACTTGAATAAATTATCATTAAATTTTGTTTGGCAGGGGAAAAAACCAAGAATTAAATTGAAATATTTACAGGACACGAAGGAAAATGGGGGTTTTGGATTGCCAGACTGGGAATTATATTACCACGCCGCGGCTCTGAGTTGGATTAGAGAATGGGTAATTTTGAAAAATAGAAGACTATTAACTTTAGAGGGTCACGATTTGCAATATGGCTGGCATGCTTTTCTATGGACGGAGAAACAAGGTCTTTTCTCACACTTTCAAAAACATCGGATCAGGCAAGCGTTATTTAATACCTGGAAAAAAATTAGATCTCATAATTACACTAAAGTACCGGTCTGGCTATCCACCCTTGAAGCGATTGTTTACCCAAATCTATTTGATGTGGGTAACATAATTTCATACAAGGATATTATGAATGAGGAGGGGGAATTGAAACTTAGGAATGAACTAGAATTACAAGGTATAAAACTCGATTGGTGGGCCTACTTACAAATCCAATCAAGATTTAGGAAGGATAAAAAAGAATGGGGGATATATACCTCTGAAACAGCATTGGATAAAATATTATTGGGCCCAGACTCCAAACAGATAAAGAAATTATACAAATTGCTTTTGGGATATAAGCTGTTTGAAGAGCAAGTGAAGGATCCCATGTTGATTTGGGCTAACAATTTAGGACATAACATTGACTTAGGTACCTGGCAAACAATTTGGGACTGAAATAAAAGGATAACACTGGCCTCATCTTATAAAGAAAATTTATTTAAAATGTTTTATCGATGGCATCTTCCCCCAGCCCGTCTAGCAAAAATGTATACAACAGCATCTCCCAAATGTTGGAAGTGCTCTGAAGAGATAGGCACATATTTCCATACGTGGTGGTCTTGCAGTAAAACACAAAAATTTTGGAAAATGATTTGGATTTGGCTGAAAGAAATACTAAAACAAGATATTGAGTTTAGTCCAGAACTTTTCTTGTTGGGAATTACGAAAGAGAAATATCCTAAAGATGTGCTATATTTGATGATCCATATTATCACAGCAGCTAGAATGTCATTTGCGCAAAAATGGAAAAAGAATGAGATCCCAGGAGAAAAAGAGGTTATTAGGAAAATTTGGGATTGCGCAGAAATGGACAAACTAACTTTGGAACTAAAGAATAAAGATCAATCAGATTATTATAGAATTTGGAACAAATTGTATCTTTGGAGGGATAAAAAGAAAGGTCTCTAATAGGTTTTACAGACTAGCTCATTGTCTTAAATATTGTGTTATTTCACTGATTTGTAATTTAAGTGTATTTAAGTGTATCTTTGATGTACATATATACATGTATATATATATATTTGAACATTGTAGACAAGAAGGCTTGTCAGCCCGCTGGTACTGTGTCCAATGTTTTTAAACAATAAACTTAATAATTTTAAAAAAAAAGAAAATAACATGACCCCCTCTTCTTTCTGGCAGCCCCTCAAATACTGGAACACTGCTATCATGTCTCCCCTATTCCTTCTTTTCTTTAGACTAACCAAATCCAAATCCTGCAGCTGTTCTTCATAAGTTTTAGTCTTCAAGCCTTTGATCATCTTAGTTGCTTTTCTCTGATTTTTTTTCCAAACTCTCAACATCTCTTTTGTGATATAGTGACCAAAATTGGCTGCAGTATTCCAGGTGTGGTCTTACTAGGGTTTTATAAAGTTGTACTAATACTTAGTGTGATCTTGATTCTATGCCTCTGTTTATACAACCCAGGATTGTATTAACTTTTTTGGGTAATGCTGCACACTGCTGGCTCACAGCCAAGTGATCATCCACTAAGACTCCAAGGTCCCTCTCACAGCTGCTGTTCTTAAGCCAGGTCTTGCCTAATCTGTACTTGTACCTTTGATTTTTCCTGCCTAAATGTAAAACTTTGCTTTTCTCTGCATTGAAACTCATTCTGTTGGATAGGGCCCATTGTTCAAGTTTGTCAAGAACTTTTTGGATCCTGAGTTTGTCTTCTGGAGTGTTGGATACTCCTGCAAGTTTAGTGTCATCTGCAAATTTGATGAATTCCCCTTCAATTCTCTCATTTAAATTATTTATGAAGATTATTGTGTAGTGGGTTGTGGACCGCATGGCAATGAAGAGGCAGATGAGTACCGCATGTCAGCTCTTTATTGGTGGTAGGCGCATACTGAACAAAGGGGGTTACCTGGACCCCTTATATACCTAGCCAGGTGACACTCTGGCCAATCCATCCGTCCAAATCGTCCGCCGGAACCCTTTTACCCAATCCGGTCTCAGCACAGTGCCACCTGGTGGTACCTGCAGAGCTGCTGCTCACACCCCATACATAACACCCCTTCCCCCTTAAAAGATGAAACATACGTATAAAAAAAACAATTGGCATGCATAATACATTACAACACAACATCAACCAGAGCGGTGACCAGCTCTCGTCTGTTCAGGATTCTTCATAATCTGCAAGATATGTTGGTGGTCTGTGAGTCCTGATAGACCGTCTCAGCCCTTGCTGGTCTTCCAAATCATGATCGGTCAAGGTTGAGCCCTGGTCCCAATATTCTGCTTGACCCAGTCCCTGGTCTTCCCCATTTTGTTCAATTGTTCTTTGTTGTGAGTGGTCCCCCTGAGACCCTGCAGGAACCAGCTTCCTGATTTGATCTACATGACGCCTGATCTGACGATTCCCCTCCACCCCAATAATGTAGGACAATGGCCCAGTTCTGTCAACCACCACCCTCGGAATCCAAAAATGACCTGGCCCGTAGTTCCTTGCCCAAACCAAGTCTGTTTGTCCATAGTGAACAAACCCAGTAGAGGCTTATGATCTGTGAATATGGTGAATTCCCTGCCATAGAGGTAGTCATGGAATTTCTTGACCCCGGCCACAATGGCCAGAGCTTCCTTATCGATTTGAGCGTAGTTCCTTTATGCCCTAGACAATGTTCATGAGTAATAGGCAATGGGCACTTGGTCTCCATTGTCTTCAAGATGGCTCAGTACAGCACCCACTCCATATGGGGATGCATCACATGCTATGCATATAGGTTTTAACTCTATGAAGTGGGTAACAGTGGAGTTACTAGACAGTAGTTCTTTCAGTTGTCTAAAACTTTTTTCATGCTGCTTATTCCAATTCCACACAGCTTGCTTGTCTAGGAGCCTGTGCAGAGGCTCAACTATTGCAGCTTTGTGTAGAAGAAATGAGTGGTAAAAATTTAGGAGCCCCAGGAATGCTTGTAATTCCCCCTTGTTCTTTGGAGTGGGGGCCATTTTTATTGCCCTCACCTTGGATTCAGCAGGATGCACCCCCTTGGCATCGATTCTGAACCCTAGGAACTCAGTAGATGTTACCCCTATGCTGCACTTGTCTTTCTTGAGTTTGAGCCCTGCAGAGCGAAATCTGTTTAAAACAGCCTGCAGTCTCTCAGCTAATACTTCCTCAGAGCTTCCAGCAATGAGGACATCATCAAAGTAAGAGCATACTCCTGGAATGCCCTTCAGTGTTTTCTCCATCACTTCTTGAAAGATCCCTGGTGCTGAAGAGATACTGAACTGCAAATGATTAACTCTGAAAGCTCCTCTGTGCGTTACTATGGTCTGCACGTCAGCAGTCTCTGGGGCAACCAGGAGCTGCTGATACGCTTGTGCCAAATCTAGCTTTGCAAAAATGACACCACCCTGAAGAGAGGCGAGGATGTGGCTGACCATTGGGACCAGGTAAGCATGCAAATTGAGGGCCCGGTTTACAGTACATTTGTAGTCAGCGCAGATCCTCACCTTCCCATTAGCTTTTAGTGGGGTGACTATAGGGGTTTCCCACTCACCCCCTTCCATGGGCTCTAACACCCCATGGTCCACTAGCCTGTCCAACTCCCTCTCTATTTTACTTTTAAGGGCAAAAGAAACCCTGCGGGGTTTGATTCTAATGGGCATAACATTGGGGTTTAACTTTAACTTGATGGGTGGCCCCGTGTATGTGCCTAGCTTGTCCTCGAATACATCTGCAAACGCTTTGCAGATGGATTCGAGGCTCGTGGCATTGACCCTATGGATCCCTGAGATGCCTATGCCCAGGGGGCCGAACCAGTCTGGCCCCACTAGACTGGTCCTGCGGCCATCAACTACCAACACATCCAAGTCCCCACAGAACCCTCTGAATCCCACCGACAGCATGGCCTCCCCCTTGATTTTTATGGGAGCATGCTGGAAGTCAGTTAGTTTTAGGTTAGTTGGTCTTAACGTAGCCTATCGGTTGCTCCGGCCGCACACTAGTTTAAAAGTCTCCTCCAAAATTATCGAGACCGCGGTGCCGGAGTCTAACTCCATCTTACAGGGTATGCCTGCAAGTGGACTTCTAGCATAATTTTGGGGGTGAGTAACTGATGGACCCCCAAATGGGAAACGGCCTTAAGGTTCACTACGGCATTGGAGGTCACGTTTTGGGGTGTCCCAGTACCTTTTGATGACATGTCCTCATTCCTCTGACGGCTCTGTCAGACCACAGCGATGTGGCCTGTTTTCCCACAGATTCGGCACTTAGCCGAGTGAAATCTGCAGGTCACTCTTGTGTGGTTTCCCCCACAGCCAGCACACTTGGGACTGGTCTCTCTGGCTCCTGGAATGGTGTCAGTACCAGGCCCACTGGTAGCTCTTTGCACCGCCATCCATCTCCGATGAGCCCCCTGGTCTACCCGCAGTCACGTTGGTTGTTGTTGCGCCACCCTCTGGTCTACCACGTTGATCTCTGCCGCCTCAACATCGTCTGTTCCGCCGTACGCAGCGCTCTCCTGGTTCACTGATCCCTGGAGCTGCTGCAGGGTCAGTGGGTTCTTTGACCGTCGCCGCTGGCTGCCTCATGTGCTTGGACCTTGTCCAGGACTTTTGCAGGCTCATTTTTGGCTTCGCGAGCAGTTTCTGCCGCAGCCACTTGTCACTCAGCCCGAAGGTGATACGATCTCGCAGGCGGTCCTCTAGATCAGGGAACTTGCAGAGATGAGCGGCTTGTTGCACGTCCGCAATGAAGTCAGTTGTTGACTCGCCTGGCCTCTGGATCCGCTGGACAAACAGGAATCTCCAAGACATCTCTGACCTCTTAGGCATAAAATGCCCATTCAGCTTGCTTACGAGGTCGCGGTAGGGAACAGATGCGATAGGCGTGGGTGTGAACAAATGGCCACATCGTAGACGGCAGACCCGCTGATGTACAGTAGCACCGCCACCTCCATGATCCGGTTGACCAGGAGGTAGCCTTCGACCTGGCCCAAGTGTGATTCCCATCTCTCGGGCTGGTGAATGTCGAACTCGTGGATCTGCATTATTTTTGCCATGGTCTAACCGGTCCTAGGATGCTGCTTCAGCAAGGATCGAGAAAAAGAATTATTTTCCTCCGATCCAGTGATTTCAGCTAGTGACTTCAGCTAGTAATTCAGCTCTGCGCGAAACAGCAATCCCACCTTCGTCGCCACTATTGTGTAGTGGGTTGTGGACCGCATGGCAATGAAGAGGCAGATGAGTACCGTATGTCAGCTCTTTATTGGTGGTAGGTGCATACTGAACAAAGGGGGTTACCTGGACACCTTATATACCTAGCCAGGTGACACTCTGGCCAATCCATCCGTCCAAATCTCCCACTGAAACCCTTTCAGCCAATCCGGCCTCAGCACAGTGCCACCTGGTGGTACCTAGAGAGCTGCTGCTCACACCCCATACATAACAAAGATATTGAAGAATACTGGGCCTAAGATGGAACCTTGTAGTACCCCACTGCTTACTTCTCTCTATGTGGATATAGTGCCATTGAGGACTACTTGCTGAGTATAGTTTGCCAGACAGCTACAGATCTATCTGTTGGTGATGTTGTCTATTCCACCTTTTTCTAGTTTACCAAGGAGTAGGTTGTGGTCTACATTATCAAATGCCTTACTGAAATCTAAGTATATCATGTCCACAGCGTTTTGCTGGTCTACTGGTAGATGATCTCTGGTGGGCCTGGGACAGGGGTTGCTCCTCTGTCCTGATCCTACTTGAATTCTCAGCGGCTTTTGATACCATCAACCATGGTATCCTGCTGCGACGGCTTGAGGGGTTGGGAGTGGGAGGCACTGTTTTAGAGTGGTTCTCTTCCTACCTCTTGGGCTGTTCACAGTTTGTAGTGGCAGGGGGGCAGAGATCTACCCCAAGACCCCTTTTTTGTGGGGTACCTCAGGGGTCGGTTCTCTCCCCCATCCTGTTCAAAATCTATATGAAGCTGCTGGGTGAGATCATCCATGGCTTTGGGGTGAGGTATCACCAATATGCCGATGATACCCAGTTGTTTATCTCCACCCCGAGCCAACCCAGTGATGCCCTTGACGTGATGTCCCAGTGCCTGGAGGCGGTTCCTTCTGGATGGGAAGGAACAGGCTCAGGCTGAACCCCTCCAAGACCGAGTGGCTGTGGATATCGGAATCTCGTACTGTCCAACAGGTTCCATCTCTTCTTAAGGGGGGGAGCTATTGCCCCCCTCAGAAAAGGCCCGCAACTTGGGTGTCCTCCTGGATTCACGGCTTAATTTGGAAGATCATCTAACTGCCATGACCAGGGGAGCTTTTGCACAGATTCGCCTGGTACGCCAGTTGCGCCCCTTTTTGGACCGAGATGCCCTATGCACGGTCACCCATGCCCTTGTCACCTCTCACCTGGATTACTGCAATGCTCTCTACATGGGGCTGCCCTTGAAGTGCGCCCTGAGGCTTCAACTGGTGCAAAATGTAGCCACGCGGGTGCTTATGGGAGTATCTCGATACTCCCATGTTACACCACTCCTGCGTGAGCTGCATTGGCTTCTGGTTGCCCTCTGGGTGCGATTCAAGGTGCTGATAATCACCTTTAAAGCCCTACATGGCTTAGGCCCAGGGTACTTGTGAGACCACCTGCTGCCAATGTCAACCTCCCATCGCCTGGTTCGCTCCCACAGAGTCGGCCTCCTCAGGGTGCCGTTGGCCAGGCAATACTGGCTGGCAACCCCCAGGGGGAGAGCCTTCTCTGTGGGTGCACCAACCCTCTGGAACGAACTGCCCCTGGAGCTGCGGATGGCCCCTGACCTTCGGTCCTTCCGCCATGACCTAAAGACTAATAAACCTAACCTAAAACCTACTAGTTTAGTCACTTTATCAAAGAATGAAACAAGATTGTTTTGGTATGATCTGTTTTTAACAAACCCATTGTTGGCTTCTAGTTATAACTTTGTTTGCTTCTAGTTGTTCACAAATCTGTTTTTTGATTATCTCTCAGAACCCATTTAGATTTGATTTCTAACTATCTCCTCTGAGCTAAACCCAAATCTCATCTTCCCCTGGATTCTGCCTTTCCCAAGGGGGAGAGGGAACAGGCATGGGGCTTTATGGCTTTCACTTCCTCCATTAAATGTAACCTTTGTTTATTCCACCTGCCTGCTATCCATCACAATCTAATCAATTGCTTTCTTACTAGGCATTCCCTCTCAACTTATGGGCAACTAGGAAAGGGAGTGGGAAAGGGAGAAATGCAGCACTCCGGAATCTGGTTTGTTTCTCCAAATGAAGTGTGATGAGGGTGGAAATGATCTGCTGCAAACGGACTGTAATCTCTCCTCTCCCATGATGCGCTTACCACCTGGAGCTTGGCTGATCCAGAACTGACCAAATGAACTGTGGGGTGGGGTTTGCTTGGGGACACTTTAAAAATATCAATCTGTGAGGGAATTCCTCAGATCCTGTATATTATGCCTGCTATCTCCTATTTCTTAGTAAAAGTTCCTGCTTGGAAAATCTTGTCTCCAAGACTCCTACTTTCTAAAGATGTGGGCTGAGGTGGGTTCTGACATTAGACAGGATCTGAGGAATTCCTTCACAGATCCTAAGTGACCACAAACCATGGTGGTCAATGGACTTTGGAAGGAAAAGCAACTGGGAAAAGGTATCGAGGGAAGTGACCTGAGATGGGGCAGCCACCCACCCAAATGGAAGCAAGAGATGGAGAATTCCCTGCACATCAGCAGAGAGGATGTGAGTTATGCACCACACTCAGAGAGGATATTGAGAAAGCTACTGACCTGATGAAAAAACCCTTGGCTCTCTAAGGGAGGAGAAACCTGAGTTTCTGGAACTGCAGCTGGAGAGACAGTGGGGGGAATCCAGAACCTGTAGCACTGCGGATATCCGCTGAACCCATAACTACCATCTGGGTGGCACAGGTCGACCTCGAGGCCTCTCGTTTGTGAAGTTCCTCAGGGGTCGGTCCTCTCACCTATCTTGTTCAACATCTATATGAAGCCGCTAGGTGAGATCATTCGTGGTTTTGGGGTTGGGTATCATCAATATGCTGATGATACCCAGCTTTTTATCTCTACCCCAAACCACCCCAGTGATGCCCTCGATGTGATGTCCCGTTGCCTGGAGGCAGTTCGGGTCTGGATGGGGAGGAACAGGCTTCGGCTCAACCCTGACAAGACTGAGTGTCTGTGGGTGCTGGCATCTCGGGAAATTCAGATTATTCCATCTCTAACCATGGGGGTTGAGATATTACCCCCCGTAGATAGGGCTCGCAACTTGGGTGTCCTCCTAGACTCACAGCTCTCTTTGGAAGATCATATAGGAGCTGTGACTAGGGGGGCCTTCGCCCAGGTTCACCTGGTGCGCCAGTTGCGGCCCTATCTGGACCGAGATGCCTTGTGCACAGCCACTCATGCGCTCGTGACCTCCCGTTTGGACTACTGCAATGCTCTCTACATGGGGCTGCCCTTGAGGACTACTCGGAGGTTTCAGCTGGTGCAGAATGCAGCCGCGTGAGTGGTGGTGGGGGTTTTCCGATACTCCCATGTAACACCTCTACTCCGCGAGCTGCATTGGCTTCTGGTTGCCCTCTGGGTAAGATTCAAGGTGCTGGTAATGACCTATAAAGCCCTAAATGGCATGGGTCCAGATTACCTACGGGAGCACCTGCTGCCGGCATCGACTTCCCTTCGTCCAGTGCGCTCCCACAGAGAGGGCTTCCTTAGGGTGCCGTCGGTCAAAGAGTGTCGACTGGTGGCCCCCAGGGGGAGGGCGTTCTCTGTGGGCATGCCAGACCTTTGGAACCGTTTACCGGTGGAGCTCCGGACGGCTCCTGACCTTTGCTCCTTCCGACGTGACCTAAAAACATACTTATTTGAACAAGCCAGCCTGGTCTGATAGGTTTGGGTTTTTTTAATATTAACTGTATTAATTTTATTGGAATTGGGCTGTATTATTTAATTCTTTTTTAACTTTTGTACATTGTATTTTTACTGTATTTGCCCTGTACACCGCCCTGAGTCCTTCAGGAGAAGGGCGGTATAGAAATTAAATTATTATTATTATTATTATTATTATTATTATTATTATTATTATTATTATTATTATTATTATTATTATTATTATTATTATTATTATTATTATTGTTGTTGTTGTTGTTGTTGTTGTTGTTGTTGTTGTTGTTGTTGTCTCAGCAGCACCACCCCCCGCTGACCCACAGATGGGGATCAGGATGGGGGACAATACTGCCAGCAGCAAAGGTACTGATCCATTCAACGACTCCAGCCTCTGGAAGCAAAATTCAGGGGGGAACCTCTATGCTTGGAGTTTTTCCTGACTCAAGTCCTCAGTTATATGGAAGAATATGGACAAGACGTCCCCAGTGACAAAGCCCGCATCCACATCATGCAATCCACCCTGGACGGACCAGCTGCAGACTGGATGGTGAACCTGCATGACTCCAATGCTCCAGAACTCAGTTACTTCAACTGGTTCATGTCATCCATGAGGAGGCGATTTGAGGATCCTTTGGCTGATCGTAAGGCCCAGGAAAGAATCAAAATGGTGAGGCAGGGCAGATTGCCGGTGGCTGAATACACACAAGAATTCTGGGCCATTGCCAACAAGCTGAACTGGCTGGAAGACATCCTTCTTAGCCATTTCAAAGATGGCCTAAACTACAACCTGTATGACACTTGCCTGCCTTGAGGAAACCCACACCACCTCGATGACTAGTACATCCTGGCAGAGGAGCCAGAGATAGACCTACTGAAGACACACCACCAAGGGAATCTATGGGCCTGCCGGCTGCCTGAGCAAACATGCGAGCCAGCGAAACCACTGGCTATGGCTAAGAAATCAACGGGCTTTTTCAAATGTGGGAGAGAAAGCCGCCACGCTGCAGGATGCTGCTCAAAAGCCCCTTAGTGCAAATCAGACCCATCACCGGCCAGATCAGGGAAGTCCCCAGCCAAACCAAAAGAACCTGCCATGAGGGCGATAGAGGCTGTAGAGTCCCCAACCCCACCAAGGAATGGGAAGGGACTCTGGCCTACACCGTAGGGGTGATGGACACCTCGGAGGACAGCTTGGAGGGCAAAACCCTGTTAAGTGGATCCATTCCACCCATCCTTAAGACAGTGACTATATTTGCTTCCTCCATGCCCAAAGCCATTAAAGTAAAAGCCCTAATAGACTCTGGCTGCACCAGCTGCCTCATTAGCCTGATTCTAGTGGGGAATTTGGGCATTCCGGTGAGGAGACTAAAGCAGCCAGTCTCCTTTGGACATTAGATGAGTCCATAGCGGAGGGGGGATACCAGCTACCTTAGCCACCTTACCAGTTCACCTGTCCCTGGGAACCCATGAGGAAGACATAACATTTGTAGTGACCCCAGGCATGGAATGCCCAATGATTTTAGGGCTGGAATGGTTAAAGAAAAGGAACCCCTGGGTAAATTGGAGGACAGCAGAACTCAACTTCCCAGAGGGAGAGCATACGAACTTAAAACCCCAAAGGACCCCCCCAAACCCAAGGAGCGGAGACAGCATCCTTGGGGGAAGACAAGGGATTATCAGAAATACCGGAAGAATACTGGGACCTTGCTGAAGTTTTCAGTGAGGAATGGGTGGATGAGCTCCCCCCTCACCAACCCACAGACTGTGCTATAGAATTCAAACCTGGGGCAAAACTGCAAAAGCCCAGGCTGTACTCCATGAGCCCTAAAGAGATGGTGGAGATGGAAAGATTCATAAATAAAAACTTTAGGGCCTGGTAATCCACACATAAGCACATAGTGCCATCCTTCTTCTCCCTGAACTGAACCGGAGTGGCCACTTTGGGTTTGGCAGTCTCAATAAATCCCCTTTCTGAGACTGCCAAACCCAAAGTGGCCACTCCGGTTCAGTTCAGGGAGAAGAAGGATGGCACTATGTGCTTATGTGTGGATTACCAGGCCCTAAATACAATTAGCGAAAGTAATCTGTATTGCCTACCCCTAATGAAGAATATGCTATCTCACCTATTAAAAGGAAGGATTTTTACCAAACTAGACCTAAGAGAAGCATACCAACGCATTAGGATCAAGGAAGGGGATGAATGGAAGACCACATTCAATTGTCCAACGGGTTGCTTCCAGTTCAAAGTTCTGCCGTTTGGACTGCAAGGGCCCCCCACAGTTTTTATGCAATTAATTAATGAAGTGCTAAGAGAGCACCTATATAAGGGGGTCCTGGTTTACTTAGATGACATCCTTATCTACACTGAGACCAAAGAAGAGCATATTAATCTAGTCAGAGCAGTTCTGAAAAAATTGCAGGCCACCCACTTATATGCAAAATTATTGAAATGTGAATTTCACCAGGAAAGAATAGATTACCTGGGGTATCGCATATCCCCACAGGGCATTGAAATGGACCCTGACAGTAAGGGCAGTATTAGAATGGGCACCACCCCACACAAGGAAATAATTGCTAAGTTTCCTGGGGTTTGCAAACTTCTACCGCCAGTTCATCCTTGGTTTGCCCAAATAGCCCTGCCCCTCACAAACTTGTTAAAAACGAGGAGGGGTCCCCCAGTGAAACCTAGCCAGCCCCTGAAGTGGACAATGAAATATTAAGTGGCATTTGAGAGGCTAAAGAGACTTTTTTCTGCCGAACTCATAGTGAGACACCCAGATCCCAATAAACCTTTCATAATACAAGCAGATGCGAGCAATGTGGCAGTGGGAGCTGTATTATTACAGGAAAATGATGAGGGGGCATTTTGCTGTAATCCTCAAAGAAACAGAGATGATTCTGTTTCTTTGAAGATAGAATCTCCTATTACCTACACTCACCTTCCTTTTGGGGGGGCTGCAGTCTGGGGTGTTTTTCTGTTTGTCTCAAGTGTGTTTGTTGATGTGACTTTTTAGGGATATTTGAAGTGGCTTTTTTAGGGATATTTGAAGTTGTTTCTTTGCTAGGTGTCTGCATGTTTTCTTTGAGGGGGAGGTTCTGGTTCTGCATGTTTCCATCTAAGGTGACAAACTGATTGCTCAGTTTTAATGGGGCTTTCAACATGTAATTTGCTTTTGAATGGGACTTTGATATGTATTTTAATAAGAATGTGTGTTACAGTTAAATGTTTTTTATTTGAATAGAATAGAATAGAGCTGGAAGGGACATTGGAGATCTTCTGGTCCACCCCCTGCTCAAGCAGGAGAACTTATACCACCTCAGACAGGTGAATATCCAATCTCCTCTTTAAAATTTCCAGTGATGGAGCGCCCACAATTTCTGGTGGTAAGCTGTTCCACTGATTGATTGTCCTCACTGTCAAGTAAGTTTCTCCTCAATTCCAGGTTTTCTCTCTTTGATCAGTTTCCAACCTCTGTTTCTCATCCTTCCATCTGGTGTTTTGGTGAATAACCTGCCCTCCTCTGCCTTATGGCAGCCCCTCAGATACTGGAACACTGCTATCATGTCTCCCCTATTACTTCTTTTGTTTGGACTAGCCAACCCAAGTCCCGTAGTCGTTCCTTGTATGTTTTAGTCTCCAGGCCCCTGATCATCTTAGTTGCTCTTCTCTGAATTTTTTTTTTCCTTTCTTGAAGATGGGGACCACATCAGCCCTTTTCTAACCCTCTGGTACTTCCCTGATGCTCCAGGATTTATGAAAGATGTGGTGCAATGGTTCTGAAATAACATCTGCCAGCTCTTTCAGAACTCTGGGATGTAGCCTGTCAGGTCCTGGTGATTTATATTCGTCAAGGTCAGATAGGTGTTCCCTTACCATTTTCTTGCTTATTTTAATTTTTGTTTCTAGTCTTTTACAGTGGGTTGGTTTTTTTGGTGTGTTGGGCTATAGTATATTTGTGTCAAGACTGACACAAGTTAAGCAGCTCTGCTTTCTCTCTGTTGCCTGTTGTTTCCTAGCCATCTTCTCTCTTTAGTGGCCCTACATTTCCCTTGATTTTTTTTTTCTTGTTGTTAATATGTTGGAAGAAGCTTTTTTATTGTCCTTGATTTCTGTTGCAAGCCTTTGTTTGTTTTACTTTCCTGACTTCACCTTTGCACATTCTAGCTGTCTGCTGATAATCGGCTTTAGTTATGTGCCCCTCTTTCCATTTTTTGTATTTGTCCTTTTTGTCATTTAATTTGTAAGAGAGTTCTTTCTTTATTTTGCCAAATAAATTTAGATATATCTTTCTGCCACTGTTTGGAAGTAGAATCTCTAATCAATATCAGTATAGTCTGAAATAGAAACAACATTCTAGGTAATAGATTAATTTTAATTACTGAAATTCTTCCCATTAATGACAAATCTAATTTTTGCAACCTATTTAAATCTGATTTTATCTCTTTCCATAGTTTACCATAATTATTTTTGTAAAGCTTAGAATTTTCCTCAGTAAGAGTCACCCCCAAGTACTGAACTTTTTTCATGACTTTAAAACCAGTTTTAAATTCCAATGTCATGGTTCCAATAAATGAAATGAAATGAACCTTTATTGTCAAAGTACAACCATGTATACATTGAGATTGGCTGAGCCTCCCTTCGTGCCCCCACTCCCAACTTACAGTGACACAAACCCTCCATCTTATTACACCATGTGAGCTAATTGCACAACACACTGGCCTCGCAAGTCAATCATGCATAAACTTTATAAAATTATATTCCATTCAAAAGCCTAACAGCCCATGGATAAAAGCTGTTCTTCAGCCTGTTGGTATGGCTGGCTATACTCCTATATCTCCTACCAGATGGTAGGAGAGTAAATGAGACAAATCAAACAAAATGCAAGCATTGTTTATCTAAAAAGTCTTAATCATAAAACAAAACATCGGCACTCATGGAGGGATGTCAGAATCTGAAATCTCCTCCCCCCCAAACCCATTGTAACACATACACAATCCCCGCCCTTATCTACACATCATAAATCACATTATCCAATTAGTTTCCCATATGAGGTCTCTCCTCCCATTTTGTATGCAGACTTCTTATCTTCTCAAAATAGTTGTTAGAAAATTTCTCTCCCTTGGGAGCAGAACCAGCTGTCAGAGCGGGCGGCTGTGTGAATGGGCTTCTCCATTTCACACAACCTCTCACCCAGCATTTGCAGGGGCTTTTCGGAGCCATAGGAGGTCCTGTAGGGACAGCTGAAGTTGCGGGTGTCCCGGAGAACTTACATGAGCGGTGCCTCATGTCGGAGATCCAGAGAAAACCTGATGCAAGCAGACCGGGGAGAAGGAGGCCAGTAATGGCCGACAAGAAGATCTGACAGAGGGATGGAGCTAGCATCGACTTAGTGGTACAATGGTGGAATGGAGTTGATGGAAAGTAATTGCAAAATATCTACATCTGAAAGCAAAAGGGTGCGCTGGCCTGAAGAGGGTGTCTTACTGAGAGGGAGCGAGCAGCGAGAGAATTGATGAGAGATAAGGCGACAGGCGAGAGTGACAATAAGAGGAAGCCAGGAAGTCAGTAGATTGTAAACTAGTCACGAGAGTAGGCAAACTGACAGAAAAGCAACGGGGAAAATATAAACTTTGGTGTTTTGGAGACTGAGTTCTTGAGAAAACACTTGGGAGACTGAATTTTTGAGAAAAAGTGTGTGGATTATTAATCGAAGGAACGTGAATTGATTGGACTGTCTTGAAAAGTTTTGAACTTTTGAACTTTTGTCTTACATGCCACGGGTGGATAACGGACCTAAGATGGAGTAAGTGATACAGCAATTTAGGAACTGAAGTCTGGATAGTGGGTCATCTACTGGCCTTTGGTGGTTGGGAAAGATACAAAAGGAGTTAATTTTGGAGTTGGAAATCAAATAGGAAAGTGACTTTGATACATATTTACATAAACATAAATATATAACCTGTCTGCCTGCTAATAACCATTTGCCCATAACTGTCGACTGCTAGAATTGGATAGAATTGAAATAATTAGCTAAGAAACGATCTATATGATTGTTAAAGACATAGATACATATATAATTATATTGTTATATAGTTAAAGGTTTATACAAAGCTAAAGGAATTAGGCATTTGTAAAGTGTGGAATTGACTGAGTAATCTGGCTAAATATGACAAGCATTCCAAATATAACTAAGATTAGTGCAGGAAAGAGGGCAGTGCCACAGGGGCTAGGGATGTCTTCAAGCCCTTCTAGCCAGAAGTCCATTGAGGACATGCTACAAAGGGAAAGGTCAAACTCCTTTAAAGATTTACAAGTCCTCTTACAAAATATGCACGAAGCAATGACCAAGAACCATGAGGAGATGAAGAAAGAGATAGGTCAAGTAAGGAATGATACTGGTGAGCTTAAGGATAGAATACAAGCGATTGATGGTAAATTTGAGGGGATTCAGCAACAATTAATTAAAAATGAGCAAAGACTACAGGAAATGGAAGTGAAAATAGAGAAGGAGGAGAAGAAAGTAGAGGATTTAAGTGAAACATTACTTCGAGCAAATAGGGAGCTCGAAACAACAGTGATATTCCTGGAAGCGGAGAAGGCTGCTCACTACTTGCACTTTCAAAATGTTAAAGAAAAAAAAGGCGAAGATCTGCCAGATATGATGGCAGACTTAATGGCAAAGGCACTTGGCATAGGAAAAGATGAAATATTGGTGGAAATTGACGAGATGTATAGGGTTCAAACTAATTATGCGAGGAGACATAATCTCCCAAAAGAAATACATGTAAGGCTGGTCAAAAAATCGATTCGGGATGAACTATTACATAGATCAAGAGAAGAGCCATTAGACGTTGGAGGACAACAGATAACAGTTCTCAAACAAATACCTAAAAGGATGAGGGACTTGAGACATGGTTACCAATTCTTAACATCGAAATTGATTAGATATAATGTGAATTTTAGATGGCTAACCCCAGAAGGTATGTTAGTCACATGGCAAGATAGAAGGTACAGATTGGATTCAATAGAGAAGGCAGAAGATTTTTATAAACTACACTTTAACAATGAAGATAAAGTAGAAGTAGAAGATAAAGATGGAAGGGATGCACGAGAAAGAGATGTAAGATGGATAGCCATAGAAAGGAAAGTATTAGGAGCAGAGGACAGAGGAAATAAATCTGGAGAGACTATATAGATATATGGGGGTAGAGATAAAGATGCGAGAGAGCCCCGGACAACGAAAAGCACAAAACCTAGATATAAGTAAAATAAAGGGAGAAGTATGTAGGATCTTGTTCCTGAATATTAATGGGTTAAACTTGCCAATGAAAAGATGGAAATTTTTTAATAAACTTATTTGTCAAAAATTAGATTTAATTGCAATTCAGGAAGTTCATATAAAGGAACAACAAAAATATCTGTTAGATCAACCAAAACTAGGAAATCTATTTGTCTCACTAGATCGACAAAAAAGAGGGGGGTGGCATTATACATGAATGAGAATTTGGTAGCTAAACAAATTTATATGAATAGAGAGGGTAGAATATTGATAGTCAAAGTAGAAATAAACTATAGGAAGGTGATGATTGTAGAAATATATGCCTCAAATGGAAATCAAGAACAGTTTTTTAAAGCATTACATAATAAGATATGTAGTATAGACTACGATGAGATTTGTCTGTTAGGAGATTTTAATGCCATTTTAAACAACAATTTGGACTATAAGGGAAATAAGACCAGGAAAAGAAAAAGAAGAATATTACCGAGATCCTTTTTTAAATTGGTCAAAGATTTAAACATCCAGGATATATGGAGGGAAAGGAACCGCAAGGCTAGACATTATACATACTATTCTAACCGACATAGTTCATGGTTCAGGATTGAAATAGTGTAGATGTCAAAGGAAATTAATTCAGAGGTCGAAGAGCTGTGTATAGAGACAAGCACCTGGGCAGACCACAACCCTATGAAATTTAGTTGGAAAGGCCCCAAAAAACACCTAGATGGACTATACAAAGATCAATTTTAAAAGAAGATGACTTTAGGTTAAAGATGGAGAGAGAATTAGATTTCTTTTTTAAGGAAAACAAAGCTGAAGACACCTCCATACAAAATAATTGGGATACAGCCAAGGCGATTATGAGAGGGGTAGCAATGGCATATATGACAAAAAGAATAAGGAGAAAAACAACAACAGAAAAGGTTAGAAGGGGAATATAAAAGATTAGAAACAATACTCCAACAGGAACCATAAAAAAAGAATGTCAAACAATTAATGGATTCAATTAAACATAAACTTAATATTTTAGACAAAGAGAAATTAGCACAACAGATGAGAGGTAGAAAACAGAACTTCTTTGAAAATGCAAACAAACCAGGCCGATAGCTTGCATATAAATTGAAAAAACAAAAGGAGAAAATTTGGATTAGTAAACTATGTGGTGATAAAGGGAGAATACACTATCAAGAAGAGGAGAAAAAGATTATAGCTCAGGAATTTTATGAGAAATTATATAAAGATGATAGTCAGGAAATTGAGGAGAAAGCGGAGGATTGTTTCCAAAAAGCCAAACTACCCAAAGTCACAGAGGAAATTAGAAATATGTTGAATGAAGGAATTAGGATATCTGAGGTGATAACAGCTATTAATAAACAAAAAATTAATAAAGCATCGGGTCCTGATGGCCTTCTGATAGAAATTTATAAGGAACAACAAAATATTTTAGCACAACACTTATTGGAGGTGTTCAATGCAGTCTTGGAAGAAGCAAGATTTCCTAGGTTTGAGGCAAATATAGTCCTTATCCCAAAAGATAATGCCGATCATACATTAATTCAAAATTACAGACCTATATCTCTACTTAATTCTGACTAGAAGATATTCACAACAATCATAGCAGAGCGACTAAAAAGGTTCCTAAATGATTTTATACATGTGGATCAGAGCGGTTTCCTTGCTAAAAGGCAAACTAAGCACAACATTAGAGTAATATTGGACACATTAGAATATTACGAATTACATAGTGGACAACAGATGGCGGTGTTATTCTTAGATGCTCAGAAGGTCTTTGATAATGTTAAATGGTCATTTTTATATCAACAATTTAGATATATGGCTATGGGTTAAAATTTATAAATATAATAAGGGCAATTTATACTAATCAGGAAGCAAAAGTAATTATAAACGGGGAAGCATCTAGGAAATTTCAAATACAAAAGGGAACATGGCAAAGTTGTCCCTTATCTCCATTACTGTTTATATGGACATTAGAAGTCCTAACAAGGATAATTAGAAATGAACTGCAGATAAAAGGATTAGATATTAAAAAGGAAACTTTCAAACTTCAAGCATTTGCGGATGATTTGGTCTTTACCATGGAGGACCCACAACATTCGGGACTGAAATTGTTGGAAGAATTAGTTAAATATGGTGAAGTTGCTGGGCTGAAAATAAATAGATGTAAAACCAAGATGATTGTTAAAAATATGACTAATAAACAGATAATTTGGCTAGAACTATGGACATAGAAATAGTTAAGAAAATAAAATATTTAGGAATCACTATCACAGCTAGATGCACTTCACTTAAAGAAGATAATTACGATAAAATAGTGAAACAAATAAAAGGTGATTTGGAAAGATGGGGAAACTTGAGTCTTTCACTACTGGGGAGAATTGCGGTGATTAAAATGAATGTCTTGCCTAAAATCTTGTTCCTGTTTCAAAATATTCCAATACAACTTGATTCAATTTTTTTTCGAAATCTGAATAAACTGTCATTAAATTTTATTTGGCAAGGGAAAAAACCAAGAATTAAAATGAAATATTTGCAGGATGCAAAGGAAAATGGGGTATTTGGGAAATATATTATTATGCCACAGCGTTAAATTGCATTAGAGAATGGATAATTCTGAAGAACATAAGATTACTAACTTTAGAAGGCCATGATTTACAATTTGGTTGGCATGCTTTTCTATGGACTGAGAAACAAGGATTATTTCTACATTTTCAAAAACATTGGATTAGACAAGTGTTATTCAATATTTGGATCAAAATTAGAAACCAAAACCATATCAAAGTACTAGTCTGGCTGTCCACCCTTGAAGCGATTGTTTATCCAAATCTGTTTAATTTGGGTAATAACATTACATACAAAGATATTATGGATAATGAGGGGGAATTGAAATCTAGAAGCAAATTAGAACTTTGTTGTTGTTGTTAGCTGCGAAGTCGTGTCCGACCCATCGCGACCCTATGGACAACATTCCTCCAGGCCTTCCTGTCCTCTACCATCTTCTGGAGTCCATTTAAGCTCACGCCTACTGCTTCAGTGACTCCATCCAGCCACCTCATTCTCTGTCGTCCCCTTCTTCTATTGCCCTCGATCTTTCCCAGCATTAGACTTTTCTCCAGTGAGTACTTCCTTCTCATTAGGTGGCCAAAGTATTTGAGTTTTAGCTTCAGGATCTGGCCTTCTAAAGAGCAGTCAGGATTGATCTCCTCTAGGACTGACTGGTTTGATCGCCTTGCAGTCCAAGGGACTCGCAGGAGTCTTCTCCAGCACCATAGTTCAAAGGCCTCAATTCTTTGGCGCTCAGCCTTTCTTATGGTCCAACTTTCACTGCCATACATTGCAACTGGGAAGACCATAGCCTTGACTATACGCACTTTTAGAATTAGAACTACAAGGGATAAAATTAGATTGGTGGGCCTATCTACGGATACAATTTGGGAAAGATAAGAAAGAATGGGGAAAAATACCAAAGAAACTGCTTTGGATAAAGTATTATTGGGGCCAGATGACAAACAAATAAGGAAATTGTATAGTTTGCTTTTAGGATATAAAATATTTGAGGAACAAGTGAAGGAATCTATGTTGACCTGGGCCAGAAATTTGGGACATGGCATCCATCTTGACATATGGCAAATGCTCTGGGATAGAAATAAAAGGATAACACTGGCCTCAGCCTATAAAGAAAATTTATTTAAAATGTTTTATTGATGGCATCTCCCCCCAGCACGTTTAGCTAAAATGTACAAGACAATATCTCCTAGTTGTTGGAAATGCTCTGAAGAAATAGGCACATATTTTCATGTATGGTGGTCTTGTAGTAAGACGCAAAGATATTGGCAAAGGATTTGGACTTGGTTAAAAGAAATACTAGGATCCAAAGTCGAGTTTAAACCAGAATTTTTTGTATTGCGCATAACAGATGAGAAATACTCCAAAGAAGAGTTATATTTGGTGATCCATATCATTACAGCAGAAAGAATGTTGTTCGCCCAGAATTGGAAAAGGAGTGAAATACCGGAGGAAAGCGAGGTGATAAATAAAATTTGGGCGTGCGCAGAAATGGACAAATTAACCCTTGAAATCAAGAATAAAGATCAATCAGGTTATTATAAAATCTGGAATAAGTTCTACTTTTGGCGGGAACAAAAGGAAGGTCTCCATTTGAGTTCATGGATTGGTTGATTGCTTTAAATATGCTATAATTGTATATAACTGATGTGTATATTATGTGTGTGTGTATATATATATATATATATATATATATATATATATATATATATATATATATATATATATATATATATATATGTAAATCTCAAAAATAATGTAAGACAAAAAGGTATGTCAGTCCGTTCACATCGTGTCCAATGTTTTAAACAATAAATTTTTTTTAAAAAGAAAATTTCCCTCCCTTCAAGTTTCAAAGTGAAGCAGTTGAAACAAAAGGCTGTCTCTTATATTGTCAGTACAAAAACATGTCAATGTTTGCAGCATTGACATCCCCCCCCCTTACAAAAAGAACAGATCCCGTAATGTAAACAAACACAAGTTAGGAGCTGACTTTTGGTTTGTTGGGGTGTTTCTCATAAAACATTTTGATAAGTCTGTCAGCTTTCACATCGCTAGATTTCACCCAAATGGATTCAGACAATGGGTATTCCTTCCATTGTACTAGGTACTGCAATTTTCCCTTAAAGATTCTAGTGTCAAGGATATGTTTTACTTCATAATGGGTCTGACCTGCTACTATGAGGGGACCAGGAGCTTTCTTAGGGGGAGGTCTTAAAGTGGAGGCTCGAAAAGTTTTCAGTAAGCTGCAATGGAACACCGGGTGAATTTTCCCCAGAAGTCTGGGGAGTTTCAATTTTACTGTGACTGGGTTGATGATTTTCACATTGGGGAAAGGCCCCAAGAATTTCAGTCCCAATTTCTTGCTGGGTAATTTGAGACGTAAATATTTAGTTGACAGATAAACCTTCTCCCCCACTTGGAATGTTATTTGGGGAGCCCTCTTTTTATCAGCCTGTTTTTTATAAGTCTCAGAAGTCTTCTTTAATGCCGTTTTCATGTTTCTCCAAACCTCTTCCTACCCCCTTACCCATTGATTAAGTTTCTGGGAAGTGGAGGGCACCTGACGATAGTCAGGCATCGGGCTGAACCCTTTTCCTGTGGCTACTATGAAAGGCATGTAGCCAGTGCTGCTGTGAAAAGAATACTTGTAGGCCACCTCCGTGAAGGGGAGGAGGTCAGTCCAGTTTGCCTGTTGGTAGGAAACATAGCATCTGAGGTATTGCTCCACCATTTTGTTAGCGGATTCTGCAGCCCCATTGGTAGCTGGATGAAAAGCAGATGATAAGCCTTGAGATGATCCAATTAATTTAAGGAAATTCCTCCAAAAGTTTTCTGTGAACTGCATTCCTCTATCTGAAATTATTCGCTTAGTGGTGCCATGCAGTCAGTAAATATATTTCAGGAAAACTTTAGTCAGTCATTGTGCAGATGGGAGTCCTTTACAGGCGATAAAGTGAGCCTGCTTTGAAAACAAATCTATCACAGTCCAGATGACAGTATTTCCTCTACTGTTGGGTAGGTCTACAATAAAGTCCATAGCTATTTCTTCCCATGGCTGAGAAGGGTCTGCTACCAACTGCAGTAGCCCAGGGGTTTTCCCTGGAATTCTTTTCATGGTGGCAAATATGGTACAACTCTTGACATAGTTTTCCACATCTTGTTTTAGTCCCGGCCACCCAAATTGCCAGCGGATGAGGTGTAGAGTTTTTAAATATCCAAAGTGTCCAGCCTGCTTTACATCATGGCTGTGTCTGAGAGCATTGAGATGGAGGGTTTCAGGTAGATACAATTTTTCCCCCATGTATGCCAAACCATCCCTGCATGTTAGAGAGGTTTGATTATCTTTGAACCATTGATCAGTAAGGAGCTCTAGTTTTATCTTCTTCGCTCCTGGGTCATCAAGATTAGGGGTTCTGCAAGTTGTGAGTTGTGCTGCAGGTTGTGAACTGGCGATAATTGCCTCATAGACCTCTCTGTGTTCACTTTTGTATTGTGGCAGTTGGGATAGCGCATCAGCTAGGAAGCTTTTCCTTCCTGGTATGTACTTTAAAGTAAAGTTAAAATGGTTAAAGTACTGTGCCCATCGCACTTGCTTTGGGGACAATTTGCGGGGAGTTTTTAGTGCCTCTAAATTTTTGTGATCTGTCCATACTTTCAAAAGGCACCTTGCTCCCTTCTAAATAGTATCACCAGGTTAATAGCTACCACCTAATTGTGAAGGCCTCCTTCTCCCAGACTGTCCATCTCCTCTTGCCTTCCGTGAATTTCTTAGAAGTGTAGGCACAAGGTTGTAGGACTCCACTTTTATTCTTTTGTAGTAACACAGATCCGACTGCCACATCACTGGCATCTGCTTGAATTACAAAGGGCTCCCCGGGGAAGGGGTGCTTTAGGACTGGTTCAGCCGCAAATAATCTTTTTAAATTCTCAAAAGCTTTCTGACAACTCAGTCCATGCTAGTGGTTGGCCAGGTTGCGGTTTTCTGCCTCCCTTACACATTTTGAGTAGTTCTGTAAGGGGTAGAGCAATCTTGGCAAAAGAGGGAATGAATTGACGGTAGAAATTGGCAAACCCTAGGAAGCTTTGAAGCTGTTTGTGAGTCTTTGGGGGCTGCCATTCAATTATAGTTTTCACTTCGGCTGGGTCCATTTTGATGCCCTCGTTGGAAATTCTATAGCCAAGATAATCTAATTGGGTTTGGTGAAATTCACATTTTGACAATTTGACATAAAGTTTAGCATTCAATAGTTTCTTTAACACTTTTCTGACCAGTCTTACGTGATCAGTCATATTCGTACTGTATATCAGAATGTCATCAAGATACACTAGAACCTCTTTGTATAAATGTTCATGTAGGACCTCATTAATCAACTACATAAATACAGCTGGGGCCCCCTGCAGTCCAAATGGCATGACTTTGAATTGGTATCTTCCCAAGGGGCAGTTGAAGGCCATTTTCCACTCATCCCTCTCCTTTATTCTTACTGGGTAATATGCATCTCTCAGGTCTAACTTGGTGAAGATGCTCCCCTTTGCCATGTGGGTTAGTAAGTCTTTCAGGAGGGGGAGAGGGTATTTATTTTCTACACTCACAGCATTTAGGCAGAGACGTAAAGACAAATCTTTTTTCTCTTTGAACAACACAAGTGCTCCCACAGTAGACTTGGCCCATTCGATGAATCCCCTCGCTAGCTTTGTATCCATATATCGCTGCATCTCCTCCATTTCAAGGGGGGACATAGTGAAAATTCTTGGTCAGGGGAGTTTGGCCCCTTGTAACAGTTCAATGGAACAATCATTGTGGCGGTGAGGAGGCAAGGTATAACATTCTTTCTCACTAAACACCTCCGCTAGGTCCTGGTACTCTCTGGGGATGAGCAGCTCACCAGGTGGCCATAAGGCAGCCATGTGTGCTTGCTCATTGGGTGGGTTAAAATCCCCTGTAACATCTGTTGAATCAATGGGGGGATTGGGCCCTATGGGTAATCTCATAGTTCTCATTACTTTTTCCCACCAGATAAATGGCTTCCATTTGTCTAGCCAGGCTAGTCCTAGGATCACAGTCTCAGACATCTTTGGAGCTACCAGGAAGCGAATAAACTCCCAGTGCTTGCCCATTTCCAGGCGTAAGGGCTCCGTTAATTGACTAAAGTCCCTCCCATTAGGGAGCCATTGGCTTGCTCAAACCTCACAGGTTTGGAGAACGGCCCGTATGCCCAGTCTTAAGGCACATGACAGGCTAATGATGCATTGGGAGCAGCCAGTGTCGACTACCACTTTCAGGTCTACTTGTGCCCCTGACTTAGGAATTATGAGTTTATCATGCAATAAAAAGGGTAGGATGCATCAACTCACCATCAGGTTGTTCTCCCGTTCGTCGTCACTGTCGAAAGAGGGTAGAATGTGGGTGGATCCAGTCTGAGTTCTGGCGTCCTCACGTGTGGGGGATGTGACCTGGACAACAGGTTCCTGTGTCATCCGGTTGGATTTCTCTCCCTTTAGCTGCTGTGCAGGTCTCTTTCTCACTGTTGGTCCTGGTCTGTTCTGCTGTTGGGGGAAGGGGACTGGGCATTTTGCTGCTCGATGTCCCTGCTGTCCACATAGGAAACACTTAATTGCTGGGTCTACAGGTGGTTTGGGTTTTTCAGCCATCACAGTAGTTGGAGATCTTCATGGGGGTGATTGCCATTCAGGTTGTTCTGACCTTGGCTTGGGTTCAGGAAGGAGAGGCTTCTTATAGTGGGTGAGCTGAACATCTAATTTCACCGCTGCCTGGTACCATTCATGCAGTTGGTCGGGCACAGCTCGTTTTCCAGGGCAGGCCGGCCAGCTTGTTTTATCTTGTGGATTTGCTCTTCTGCTCTGATCTTTCCCTCAGCCCTAGGAGAGAGCGTATGTGGTTGAGGAAGAAAATCAGTTTCTCTGGGTCCCCATCGAAGGTTGCTCTGAGGGGTAGGCTCATCATTGGTTGTTGGGGCCCCCATTGCTGCTGGCCCCACCCTGGTTGTTGGTTAAATGATTTCTGTGGCCCCCACTGCTGGTGGCCCCACTGGTCCTGCTGTATGTTCAGGGATTGTATGTTTGGGTCCCGCTGCTGCCACCCTTGCTGTTGTCCTCCCACCAGGTCCTGATTTCCAGGCTTCTGCACCACCCCCAGCTGTTGCAAGGCTTCTATTAGCTGGGACAAGCTCAGAGGTTGTTGGCCTTTCACTTGTGGGGGTTTCCCAACCTCCCATTGCTGCAGATGCCACAGGCTGGGGTCTTCTGTCTCTATGGGTCTGGAGGGCTTGGCAGGGGACTCCTGGGGCTAGCAGTCAGTCTGATCTGCAGACAGGATTCTTCACTCACCCAAATTCTCAGATGGTCTGGAAGCTCTCCACCATTCTGCTTTTGGGGCCTCCAGCAGTCCAAACTCAAGGCGTGTGCAGTCTCCACTGGAGTGATTCCAGTGACCAGCTGACCTCTGCTAACTGCAAAAATTCATCTTCCCACAGCATACTTTCAGTTAAATTCTGATCTGCATTGTCGGCAGCTGCCAAGGCTTCAGTTCTTGGCCAATTCTCTGTTTCCATGATAAAGATTCTCCTCTGAATCTTTGCCAACTTCTTTCAAGGCCATATACAACGGCAGGTTGTTTGAAAGAATGTAGATTCTGGCATGATGTCATGGTTTTGATAAATGAGACAAATCAAACAAAATGCAAGCATTGTTTATCTAAAAAGTCTTAATCATAAAACGAAACATCGGCACTCATGGAGGGATGTCAGAATCTGAAATCTCCTCCCCTAAAACCCATCGTAACACACACACAATCCCCACCCTTATCTACATGTCATAAATCACATTATCCAATTAGTTTCACATATGAGGTCTCTCCTCCCATTCTGTACACGGGCTTCTTATCTTCTCAAAATAGTTGTTAGAAAATTTCCCTCCCTTCAAGTTTCAAAGTGAAGCAGTTTAAACAAAAGACTGTCTCTTATATTGTCAGTGCAAAAACATGTTAATGTTTGCAGCATTGACATCCAATTTCTTTTGATCTTCCACCTTTATTTTCTTAGTCAGCATTGTCATCTTTATTTATTCTTAAGCCTGCCATTTCTCCAAAAATTTTAATCTTCCTCATAACATTTTCAATGTTCTCTAACAGGTCCTGCACAATCTATACCAAATGTAAGCAAATGCACATAATTTGTAATGATCCACTTTAATTTTTAGTCCTTTTGCTCTGTTATCCTGTCTAATATCTCCATTTAACAGTTCCAACACTAGAATAAATACTGTAATAAAGGAGATAAAGGACACCCTTAACTTGTTGCCTTCTGGATTTCACATTGTTTTGAAAGTCTCCATTCACGATGATTCAAATTTTCTGGAGTATATAGATGGACTTCAAACCTTGTATAAAGCCCAATCCAAAATCTATCTTTTCCATTACTTTAAACATAAAGGCCCAGTTCAAATTGTCAAAAGCTTTTTGTGCATCCAGAAAGATTAATGCAACCTGTTTCTCACTTCATTGTTTTAAATATTCAATTATATTCAAAATTACTCTTACTTTTTTTAGTTGTCTTTTAGGTAAGAAGTTGTCTTTTAGGTCTTCATGTATATAATCCTGTAAAACTTTTTTAAGTCTTTCAGCTAAAATAGATGTAAAGAGTTTGTAATCATTATTAAGGAGAGATTGGTCTGTAGTTCTTAACAGAAGTTAAATCCAGTCCATTTTTGGCTTTTAAAGAAGTGTAGGCACTCTTCCAAGATTCTGGAAAATAGAATTCATTAAGTCTTTCATCAAAAGAACTAATTGATCTTCAAAAATTTTATAGAATCTGCTTGGTATGACATCTGGTCCAGGAGCTTTGCCTATTTTAGCTCTTTTAATTGCTACTATTATTTCAAAAATTGTTTTTGTTCAAAATTTGTTGGTAGTTTTCCAATAATTTAAGAAGATTTTTAGTTGTTATGTACGCCTTCATAGTATCTAAAGAGATTTCTTGTTCTTTATATAAATTAGTATAATTCCAAAAAAATCTTTGTATTTATTTGTTATGCATGTAAATCTTATTTCACTCTTGAAGTTTGGTTATCATGGGTTTTTTTTCTGTCTGTTTTCTTAGTTTGTATGCCAACCATCTCCCTGGTTTAATTGCATGCTCAAAAAATGTTGTTTCATATATTTAAGTTTCTTTTCAATATCTGAAACAGTCAAAAAAGAAATATGTTGTTGCAATATTTTTAGCTTTTTAGAAGTATAGGTACAGGCTTCACTGGCATCAACCTGAATGATGAAGGAGGCATTGGGAACTGGGTGTTTCAACACCGGCTCTGCTGTGAACAAGTTCTTAAGTTTTTCAAATGCAGCCTGGTATTCCATAGTCCACTTAAGTAGCTGGCTCAGTTTGGGTTACCAGTCCCCTTTTGTCTTTCGCAGGCTAGTGATGAGGAGGGCTATCTGAGCAAATGAGGGGATGAACTGGTGGTAAAAGGTCACAAATCCTAGGAACCTTTGTAGTTGCTTCTGGTGCGGGCAGGAGCCCAGTCTAGCACTGCCCACATCTTTTGGGATCCATCTCTATCCTCTCATGGGAATTGCAGTAGCCCAGACAGTCAATTTTACTCTGATGGAATTCACATTTGGACAGCTTGGCAGGTTTGGGCACACCTTTGAGTAGCTTTATGTATTCTGCATGGTCTCAGTACAGATTAAAGTTTCATCCAGGTAAACTAACAGTCCCTTATACAGGTATTCATGCAGCACTACATTTATTAGCTGCATTGGACATGCTGCCCCCATAAAAGAGGAGATGTCTACCTGAAGAACATACAAAACAATAAAATAGGGAGAGAGGAGAAAAGGAGAAATTCGTGTTAATCAGGTTTGTCTGGTTAATGAGCATGAAAGAGTTTGAGCAACCTGGGGGTTCTAAAATGTTTCCTGTGAACCCACTCATTTTGGGAGGCTGGGGAGTCCTTACATGCCACTAAATATTGGGTCACTCCATGGTGTTTACATGGGTCTAGGGTTTCTTTAATTTCAAAGTGTTGTTCACCCTCTACCATGATAGGTGGCGGTGAGGGGGAAGTTGCTCACTGTAAAGGTGAGGTTATTTCTGGCTTTAACAGGCTGCAGTGAAATACAGGGTGGATTTACCTTAGGGTCTTGGGCAACTCCAGCTGTACTGTAACTGGGTTTATGATGCGTTTAATTGGGAATGGTCCTACATACTTTGGACCCAGTTTCTTAGGGGGTTGTAGAGACTGAAAGAATTTAGTGGACAGGTATACCCAGTCCCCTATTTGGAATGGCTTAGGTTTCATTCTCTTTTTATCGGCCTGAGCCTTATAAGCTGCTCTGGCTTCCTCCAGTGCTGGATTCATTCCTTAAGGGAAAGGATGGTGGGTTCATTAGTGGGTAATTCTGGCATAGGATTGAATACTTGTCCTTTGGCTACTTGAAAAGGAGTGAACCCAGTGCTACAGCATTATTGTATGCCACTTCAGCAAATGGCAGGAGGTCAGTCCAGTTGTCTTGCTGATAGTTGATAAAGCATCACAGGTACTGCTCCAGTACCAAGTTCATTCATTCCGTCCCACCATTTGTTTGAGGATGGTGACTAGAACTCAGGCCCTGGTCCATCCTCAAAAGGTCCAAAAAGACCTCCATAAGTTGGAGGTGAACAGGACCCCCCTGTTTGAGATTATACTATGTTGTGGGGCTCCATGTAGATGGTAGACATGGTGGAGAAAGAGTTTTCTAGAACCATGGCCCTTGCGATCTTCTGACAGGATGAAATAGATCTGCTTTGAAAACAGGTTAGTCACCACCCATATAACAGTCTTTTCTGGGCTTTCGGGAAATTCTACAATGAAGTCCCTAGAAATCTCTCTCCATGGTGCTGAAGGGTTCACAACCAGCTCCAAAAGGCCAGACATTTCCCCTTGCCTTCATTTTGCTGTGACACAAGCAGGGAGCTGGCCACGTAAACCTCAATATCCTTTTTGATGGAGGGCCACCAAAATTGTCTATTTAGTAGGTGTAAGTTTTTTACAAATCCAAAGTGGCCAGTCACCTTTGAATCATGGCAGTTTTGCATCATCTTTAGTCTCTAGCTAGTTGGGACGTATACCTTCCCTGCTACCCATGCTAACCCCTCCTGCATGGAGCAGAGGTTTTTGTGATTAAAGTACCAGTCATCTTTTTCTAAAGCTTGCTTAAACTCTGAGGTGGTTGTGGTATCTTAATAATGGAGTGCCTTTTGATTGCAACCTCATGGTTACTGGTGCTGCTAGCTTCTGAGGTGGGAGTATAGCCTTAACTACTTTTGTTTTTACATTATTGTATTGTGGAAGTCTCAACAAAACATCTGCCAGAAATTTCTTCCCCCTGGCCAAATAGCAGAGCATGAAACTGAAACATCAGAAGTGTTGGACCACCTTGCCTGCTTCGGGATAGCTTCCTTGGGATTTTCAATGCTTCCAGGTTTTTGTGGTCAGTCCAAACCTGAAAAGGGATTTTACTCCCCTCTAGAAAGTGCTTCCATGTGAGAAGAGCCCATCTTACAGTATATGCCTCCTTCTACCACACTGCCCAGCGTTGTTCCATCTCAGGTTTTTTTTTTTTTTGAGGTGTAAGCACAGGGCTGTGGTGAGACATCATGTGCACAGTTCCCATGGTAAGGTGGTGATACCTCCAGATTGACCACTTTGCAGATCTTGCCTAATGTAAGGTCCTACCTCCCAAGAAAGCAGAACTGAGAGACAGTGAAAACAGAAAGGCAAGGCAAGATCTAAAGAATTCCCACGCAAAACATTACATTCTCAAACCCCTTTCCAGTGCCCAACTGTCCATGAGCCCCCCTCCCAACAGAGTGAAACCTCCCCCCATCCTTCAGAATGGTACAGCCCCCAAAATATGGATGGGTCTTAACAGTCCTCTCCCAGCTTATGGATAGATCCAGCCTCCAGGAGGAAATTTTGAAGATGCTTCCCACCAGGCCTTGATCTCTTACTGGTTGCTCTCTTAAGTACCTGGCCATGGGATGTCTGGTATAAACAGGATCCAGCTGCTCTAGTCCTTCTCACATGTCATTCCCCCCTCCCTATTTTCTATCAAGTACTCACAAAACTTTATTGCCCTTTTAGCTTTCCATCTTTCATCTTTCCCCCACTTCTTCCCCCTTTCATCCTTTCTCCCCCTCCCCCTTCTTTTTATGGCAGGAGCCCCAAGCCAAGCCAGTCAGATCTGACATTCCAGGGTGGATCCTACATGTTAAATGTTAAATTTAATTGGCCACATTTTTGTATACTTTTTTGTGGTGGTGGTGGTGGTTAGGGTTGAATATAGGTTGTTTTGTTTCATTTTGTTTGTTTTACTGTTCTTTATTTTATTCTCTATGATAAAACAACAAATTTTATTAAAAAAGACTATGAGCCATCTCTTGCAGTCTATTATGTAATCAAAGAGTTTATCCTTCACATCACAGAACAAGTATATTAAAAGTTATGTTATATAGGTACTCTGGCAAAACCATATTGTTTAATCATAATTCACTTTTCACTAAATATGCTTTTAAATCAGCACCAACACAATACCTCAATAGTTTCATTATAATACAAAGGACTTTTTTAAAACAACAACATGTTTTCATAGCATTAAGAAAAATTCACTGATTGTCTTAAGAACAAGTTTGCCAATTTCTGAACTGGCACAGAAACACTGCACTTGGAAATTATTTAAAGTTTAGATCAGGAAAAAGTATTAAAACAATGTTACCGACCAGTCTGTCTTTAAAAAGGAATATTAAGTTGTTTATGAGAGCCATTTTGGTTTACTGGTTAAGGCATTAGGAGAAAAACCAGAAAAGTTCTATTCCCTCTAAATATTGCCTTAGGCATAAAACCAGCTGGGTGACCTTGGGCCAGCCACTTTCTCTCAGTCTTAGAAAGCAGGCAATGGCTGAAATCCTGCCAAGAAAACTGTTCCAGGCAGTCACCAGAAGTCAAGACTCTTGAAGGCACACACACACACACATAAGTTGCATACTGTTAAGCTCTGCATCAAAGAATTCTTTTTCTTTTAGAAATGAAACTTTATTGTGGGTATAGTATAGTTTCCTTCATCCAAACAGTCTAAACAGTCCCATAATTGCAAGTCTTCAGTTTTCTTCCCACTACAATGGAAATGCTATTGTAAGATGGATTTGAACCACTATGATTTAATTGTGCCATCCAAATATAATTCAAAGTCTGAACGTCAAACAAACTGTGTGTCAGGACCCATACCAATCCACATCTTAGGAAAGAAGAACTTTTGGAGACAGGATTGTCCAAGCAGGAACTTTTACTAAAGCATGATTGTCAGTGGATAATCTAGGCAGGATCTGGAAACTGTGTTGCAGATTGATACTTTTAAAGTGTCAATGAGTAAAAAACCCCTCCCCTCAGTCCATTTGGTCAGTCCCAGATCAATTAAGGATCAGGTGTCAAAACCTTCCATGGGAAAAGGGATCTTCCATGCCTTTACGACATTTGCTTCCTCCCCTTCAGATTCCAATCAGAGATACAAACCAGAATGTCCCCCCCCCCCTTTCTTTGTTCTTCTCAGTTCAAAGGTTTTTTCCCTGGTCTTTGATGATGGCCTCCAGGCAGTCTGAATAAACAACCTTGCATCTAATGGATAGGGATGGTCAATTAACATCTTCTCTTCTTCTCCTTGGGAATGGCAGAATCCAGTGAGGGGTGAGATTTAGGGGTACACAGATAGGGATTTAGGAATGGAATATTAATGGATTCTGACAATTTGCTCTCCTTAAAAGAAAGATAGGTCCATCTGTAGAGGAAATAAAATATAAATGTTAGCCCGGTTTGTTAGGATATTCTGTATGAAACCTCTTAAGCAACTTTGATGCTCTAACGTGGTGTTTATTGCCCCACTCATTTTCTGAGGAGGGGAGGTGTTTCCAAGCTACTAGATATTGAATTGCTCCATGGTGTTTCTTGAAATCTAGGATTTCCTTCACCTCAATGTGTTGTTCTCCTTCCACCATGATGGGAGGAGGTGGTGGTGGGGTTTTTGTTTGTAGGGGTGACTGTTGTTCTCTTTTTAGTAAACTGCAGTGAAAAATTGGGTGTATCTGCCTAAGATTTTTGGGTAGTTCTAATTCAACAGTTACTGGGTTTATGATTTTTTTAATTGGAAAAGGTCCAATATATTTTGGTGTGAGCTTTTTACAGGGTTGTAGTGATTTAAGGTATTTTGTGGATAAATATACCATCTCTCCCACCCTGAATGGTTTGGGATAAACTCTTTTTTTGTCCGCCTGTGTCTTGTATGCTTGTCTAGCTTCATCTAAAGCTTTCCTAATGATTGGCCAGATGTTTTGTAATTGAGCAATCCATTCCTTCAGTTCGGGAATGACCGGTTTATTTGTGGTTAGTTATGGCATGGGGTTGAAACTTTGACCAGTAGCTACTTGAAAAGGAGTGTAACCTGTGCTGGAGTGGACTGCATTATTCTATGCTACTTCTGCGAAAGGTAGTAGGTCCGTCCAATTTGTTTGCTGGAAATTAATAAAGCATCTTAAATATTACTCAAGTACTGAGTTCAACCGTTCAGCCAATCCATCTATCTGAGGACGATGACTAGATGACAGTCCTTGGGTGGTTCCTAAGAGGGACAGAAATTTCTTCCAAAATGCCGATGTAAATTGCACCCCCCTATCAGATATGATGTGTTGTGGTGCCCCATGCAATCTGTAAAGCACGAAAAGTTTTGCTAGGCTTTTGTGGTGGGGATCTTTTGGCAAGGTATGAAATGCACCTGTTTAGAAAACATATCTGTGACCATCCAGACTTTGAATTGAATTGAATTGAAATTGAATCGGTGAAAATGTTGGGACCAAGGAGCTTGCTTAGGAGTGAGTTTCCTGGGTGTTTTTAGTGCTTCCAAATTTTTGTGGTCTGTCCAGACCTGGAAGGGCATTTTATTTCATTCAAGGAACTGGCACCATGTAAGTAATGACCATCTCACAGAATAAGCCTCCTTTTCCCACACGGGCCAACATTGTTCTGTCTCCGTGAGTTTCCTGGATGTATATGTGCATGGTTGCAATGCCCCCTCATCATTTTCCTGTAATAATATGGCTCCCACCGCCACATCGCTAGCATCTGCCTGTATTACAAAAGGTTTATTGGGATGTGGGTGTCTCAGGACAGGTTCAGCAGAAAAAAAATCTCTTTAGCCTCTCAAATGCTGCTTGACATTCCATTGTCCACTTCAGAGGCTGGCTGGGTTTCACTGGGGACACCCCCCCCCTTCATTTTCAACAAGTTTGTGAGAGGCAGGGCTATTTGGGCAAATGAAGGGAGGAATTGGCGATAGAAATTTGCAAACCCCAAGAAACTTTGCAATTGCTTCCGTGTGTGGGGGGGTGCCCATTCTAATACTGCCCTGACTTTCTCAGGGTCCATTTTGATGCCCTCTGGTGATATGCAATACCCAGCTAATCTATTCTTTCCTGGTGGAATTCACATTTCGATAATTTAGCATATAGGTGGGCAGCCCACAACTTTTTCAGAACTGCTCTGACTAGGTTAATATGTTCCTCTTTGGTCTCAGTGAAGATAAGGATGTCATCTAGGTAAACCAGGACCCCCTTATATAGGTGGTCTCTTAGCACTTCATTAATTAATTGCATAAAAACTGCAGGGGGGGGGGGCTTGCAGTCCAAAAGGCAGTACTTTGAACTGGTAGCAACCCATTGGGCAATTAAACGCAGTCTTCCATTCATTTTCTTCCTTAATCCTAATGTGGTAGTATGTTTCTCTCAGGTCTAGTTTGGTAAAAATCCTTCCTTTCGATAGGTGGGATAGCATATCCTTCATTACGGGTAGGGGATACAGATTACATTCACTAATTGTGTTAAGTGGTAATCGATGCACAAGCGAAGCGAGCCGTCCTTTTTCTCCCTGAACAGGACCGGGGCGGACACTTTGGGTTTGGCAGGCTCAATAAATCCTCTTTCTAAGTTTTTCTTTATGAATCTTTCCATCTCTGCTGTTTCCTTTGGGCTCATTTCATACATCCTGGGCTTTGGGAGTTTTGCCCCAGGTTTGAACTCTATAGCACAGTCTGGGGGGGGGGGAAAGCTCATCTGCTTGTTCCTCACTGAAAACTTCAGCAAGGTCCCTGTATTCCTCCGTTATCTCTGGTAACCCCTTCTCTTCCCCCACAGATGCTGACTCCTCTCTTTGGGTTGGGGGGATGCTTTGGGATTTTAAGCTCCTATGCTCCCCCTCTGGGAAGTTGAGTTCTGCTGTCCTCTATTTCTTCAGCCATTCCAGTCCTAAAATCATTGGGCATTCCATGCCTGGGGCCACTACAAACGTTATGTCTTCCTCATGCATCCCCAGGGACAGGAGAATTGGTAAAGTGGCTAGGGTAGCTGGGGGCCCCCTACTATTGACCCATCTAACTGTCCAAAGGAGATTGGTTGTTTTAGTCTCCTTATTGGGATGCTCAAATTCCCCATCAGCATCGGGCTGATGAGGCAGCGGGTGCAACCAGAGTCTATTTACTTTGACGGCTTAGGGCATAGAGGAATCTAATATAGTCACTGTCTTAAGGATGGATCCAGTTACCAATGGTTCTCCCTCTGAGCTGTCTTCCAAGGTGTCCACCACCCCTGCGGTGTAGGCCAGAATCCAATCCCAGTTCTTTGCAGGGGTTGTGGACTCTACAGCCTCTGTCCCCTTCATGGAAGATTCTTTTGGGTTGCCTTGGGACTTCCCTGGTCTCCTGGAGGGTGATGCCTCTAATTTATGCTGGGGGCCTTTTGAGCAGCATTCTGCAGCGTGGTGGCCCTCTCTCCCACATTTGAAACAGCCTGTTGATTTCTTAGCCGTGGATGGTGGTTTTCCCCCTCACGTGTTTGCTCGGGTGGAGGGCGGCCCCATGGTTTACCCCAGCGGTTCCTCTTCAGTAGGTCTATCTCCACCTCCTCTGCCAGGACATACCAGTCGTCGAGATGGTGTGGGTCTCCTCGAGGCAGGCAAGCATCATACAGGTCATAATTTAGCCCATCTTTGAAATGGCTAAGGAGGATGTTTTCCGGCCAGTTCAGCTTGCTGGCAATGGCTTGGAATTCTTGGGTATATTCAGCCACTGGCCATCTGCCCTGCCTCACCATTTTGATTCTCTCCTGGGCCTTATGATCAGCCAAAGGGTCCTCGAACCACTTCCTCAAGGATGACATGAATCAGCTGAAGTCATTGAGTTCCAAGGCATTGAAGTCATGCAGGTTCACCACCCAGCCTGCATCCGGTCCGTCTAAGGAAGATTGCACGATACGGATGTGGGCTTTGTCACTGGGGTTGTCTTGTCCATATTCTCCCATATAGTTGAGGACTTGGGTTAGGAAAAACCCCAAGCGTGGTGGCTCCCCCCTGAATTTTGCTTCCAGGGGTGGTAGTCTTTGAATGGATCATTGTCTGCACCGTGGGCAGTATTTCCCCTCATCCTGATCCCCATCTGTGGTTCTGGGGGGCAGGGTGGTACTGAGGTGGCAGCTCCTGGTCCAGCAGACAGTCCCGGTATTGCAGGTTCTAGATCCCCCCCACTGTGTCTCCAGTTGCGGCGCCAGGTGCTGCTGTGGCTACAATATTCAGCTTTCTCCTCTTTTAGTGAACTAAGGGTTTTCTTCATCAGGTCAATAGCTTTCTCTAGTATCCGCTCCTCTTCACTGACATGCAGGGAGCTCTCCATCTATTGCCTCCATTCGGTTTGGTGGCCACCCTACCTCAGGGTCACTTTCCTCAATGCCTTTTCCCACTTGCTTTTCCTTCCAACACCCATTGACCACCGCGGTTTGCAGTCGTGGATCTCCACCAGCTCTTCCCTGGAGGAATATGATGCTTCAGCTTCCGACCATTGGTGGGGTTTTGTTTGGGGGGAAAACTCCCTTTTCATGGAGCTTTCCTCCTCCCTTGCTTCATTGTTAGACATTGTATCTTTTGCAAAGTCCCCTGGTAAGGTTTTTCCTTCCAGGTTGACTCTTACTGCAGATCCTGTCTAATGTCAGGACCCACCCCAATCCATGTCTTAGGAAAGAAAAACTCTTGGAGACAGGATTGTCCAAGCAGGAACTTTTACTAAAACATGATTGTCAGTGGATAATCTAGGCAGGATCTGGAAACTGTGTTGCAGATTGATACTTTTAAAGTGTCCCTGAGTAAAAAAACCCCTCCCCTCAGTCCATTTGGTCAGTCCCAGATCAATTAAGGTTCAGGTGTCAAAACCTTCCATGGGAAAAGGGATCTTCCATGCCTTTACAACATTTACTTCCTCCCCTTCAGATTCCAATCGGAGATACAAACCAGAATCTCCCCCCCCCCTTTCTTTGTTCTTCTTAGTTCAAAGGTTCTTTCCCTGGTCTTTGATGATGGCCTCCAGGCAGTCTGAATAAACAACCTTGCATCTAATGGATAGGGATGGTCAATTAACATCTTCTCTTCTCCTCCT
The DNA here is from genome assembly GCF_964194415.1 of Vipera berus. Taxonomy (NCBI): domain Eukaryota; kingdom Metazoa; phylum Chordata; class Lepidosauria; order Squamata; family Viperidae; genus Vipera; species Vipera berus. The sequence goes on from NC_138208.1 coordinate 30,134,778, forward strand.
TGGGAATGGCAGAATCCAGTGAGGGGTGAGATTTAGGGGTACACAGATCGGGATTTAGGAATGGAATATAAATGGATTCTGACACTGTGCCTTATGTGATTCTGCAAACAAAATCTGCAATATCAGAAATCTACACCATCCACCCATTGTCTTTTTTAAAAAATGAATTGAAAATAATTGTAATATTTCCTTTCTTTGTATGATATATTACAAGCAGTCTTCAATTTACAATAGTTCATTTAGTGACTGTTCAAACTGAAAAAGTGACTAATGACTATTTTTCACACTTACAACCATCGCACATGATCAAAATTTGGATGCTTAGCAACTTGTTCATATTTATGAGGGTTGCAGTATCCCTGGATCATGTGAACATCTTTTGCGACCTTCGGCCAAGCAAATTCAATGGGGAAGCCAGTTTCATTTGACAACTGTGTTATTAACTTAACAACTGCAATGATTCACTTAACAGAAAAGTCATAAAATGGAGCAAAACTCACATAAAAAATGTCTCAGTTATGGTTGTAAATTGAGGACTACCTAAGTTGACATCAGGAGAGAGTTTTATATGGGAATCTTTGTCTCAACACAGATTTTCCATTGGCTTAGGGTTTTTGAAACATTTGTATTGAGGCCAAGATTCCCATATAAAATGCTCTGCTGATGTTAGCTTCTGAGGTAGAGCAGAAAGGGAACACAGGGAAATGAACTAATTCTATTTTATTTTAAGGTTATATTAACAAATTCTTGCAAGTCTGAGAGTATATTTGTCTCCTTATCCTTTTTAAAGCTAATGAAACTAGGAAGGATCCTTCTGAAATTCTTGCTCCCCTTACATTCCTGCTATGGGCTAAGTTGCCTTTTAGTTAACTGTTCCCTTGACTGTATCTCATCCTGTCTTCCAAGGTGATCACACATACCATTGCATCACATCTACAGAGTACCCTATTATTTTCATCCCAGAGATAAAACAAACAAATTATAGCTAGATTGCTTTCCCTAACATCTTCCACAGTCAGGGATTGAAAAGTCAGAAGAGTGATCATGGCTATGACATTCCTATTTTTAATGTATGATGCATGCATGAAATGTATAAAAAGGGATGAGGCTTCATTCACATGGTTTCAACCTCTGCCTTGTCCACCTTCACACTCACAGATGTCCCTGGCTTATCCCTGGCTTATCTACTCTGTTTACAATTTATGTCCACTTTACTTTTATTTGTTTGATTGGACTACAGTAGTTGAATTTTCCCATGGCACTTTAACAATTGAAAAATAGAGATATTCAAGCCATCCCTTTACTAAAATAAGATTGTTCTTGGTGAACTTAAAAACAGTTTAACAATACAGCACATCATGTCAGAGAGGTCAGTGTTTAATAATTATCTCACAGTAGACATATCTTTCACTAATAAACAATAAACATTTTCCCTAAGGGGAAAATAGAGTTAAAATAATGCTCAGCATTACTAAATGATATGCTTATAATTTAAAATAGATTGTACAAATGCCTTCCTAATATATGTGCAGAATGGACGGCCAAAACAGCTCTAAGATCAAATCTTAGCTTTATAAATCAATATAATAAATAAATGATATGATAACCTATTCCCCTCATGAAAAGAATCAAGTATAACGTTATCACTGTTCCTAATTTAGGGTGTTAAAATCCAACATATCTCAAAGGTACTAGATTGACAAATGTTGCTCTTAACCCATGACAGTTCTATAAATGCAACATTACAATATTGCAACTTAACAAAAAAATACTATATAAGTATACTTTGGAAAAAATGCAATTGTTAAAAGCAAACACTGGAATTTAATCTATGAGTTTCTCAAATTCTCTGAATATGTAGACAGTGGGATCACTGCCACTACAAATGGAAAAATGTAATTACTGTCCTATAGTAGAGACTACTAGCCTATTCAGCTAGTCAGTAGCTAAACACATAAAACTGTGATAAAACAAATGGCTAATAGAGGGAGAGTAGATGTTTGTGATGTAAATGTATGCAATTTAGGATTATAAATGGAATGTGCACGGTTGACCTTACAATGATTTAAAAATACACTTTTAATGGAATAATCAATTATTTTTTTCATAAATGCAGCTGAAGCCTACTTCATCTTTTTTCAAATCAAGGACTCAGTTGTAAGCAAAGCAACAAAAGGTTGGCAGAGTGAAAACAAGTATTACAGGGTACAAAGGCTCTGACCCCAAAATACTTTATGTTAAACTGATTTTGCATTTCATTTGAAGGCTTCTAAGTACATGTTATATTTTACCCCTTGGATACTACAAGGATGTTTACTTCTAAATAAATAAAGGTTGGCCTTGGTACAGAAGCTGGAAGTAAAGTATTAAACATATAGATTCTGGCTTACTTTTTAATATATAATTGTATAGTTTTGTGTGGAAACATCTCAGTGCAAATAATAACATGCATTTAGAGAAAGCTGGAACTATAACAACTCTTAATATTTCAGAATTATACCAAAATTTGGGAGTGTAACAGTGTTGGTAGTCCACAGCATGGTAGAGAAACATGTAAAGTTCGAAAACATACTGCAATTTGCTGAGGGAGATTGCCAGGAACTGAGAGTGATATTACAGACGAAAATCCAGTTCACACATCATTCTAACCCAGTGTTTCTTAACCTTGCTGACTTTAAGCTATGCAGACTTCAGTTCTCGGAGTTGAAGTCTCAAAGATTGATAAATACTGCTCTAATAATTTGGTTTCTTTCAAGTTGGTATAATATGTTTAGTGATCCAAATTACTTCATTTGTAGACAATGGTGTATGGTATTTAACTAAATCTTTTCTTTTCTCAAGCATTCTGATAAGTAGACCAGAGGTTTTTCATTTTTGTTTGTTTGTTTTGATGCCTTTGAGTCAGTGTTGACTTCTGGCAACTGCCAGCAGTAGTCTCTGCAGTATTTTTGGCAAGGTTATTTCCCCTCCAGACATAGTTTACCATTGCCTCCTTTCCAGGGTTGAGAGTGAATGACTGGCCCAAAGTCCCCAGCTTCCTTAGAGCCTAAGACAGAACTAGAACTCAGCCTCCTGGTTTATAACTTGGTGCTTTAACCTCTACACCAGACTAGCTCTCACCAAAGACTCATACACCATCTTTAAGACTAACACACACTTTTCCCTAGAAAAGTAGGGAACTTAATTTAACATAACTTACTCAATTATAATGAAGTCCATTTAAACAATTCAATGTGCATGAGTCAATCAATTACAAATTGGCAGATAATTATGGTTAATAAATCAAGGGTAATATATAGTCTATCATTCTGACACAATTTTCTAAACCAAATTGAAAGGAGTAGAAGGAACATATATGTGAGACATATCACTTCTAGGAGTAAAGTAACTATTATTTCTGAAATATTATTGAAGATATTTGTCTCAGGTTTTTACAATCTAATATATAGATATCAGGGCTTTTTTTCTCATAGAACGCTCAGAATGGCGTTCCGGCACCTTTTTTCTGCAAAAAAAAGAGAAGCTTTTACACAAGCTGTGCTGCTATTGGCTTAAGCCTATTGCAGGCTTTGCTCTTTTGTGACTCATGGACTTCAACTCCCAGAATTCCTGAGTCAGCTATGCTATTGGCTTTTGGAAGCCAATAGGAATTGCTGCTGAGCTTGCCAAAAGACCCGGCAGGCAAATGTTGCAGCGAAGGCAGGAACATTGCACTCCTCCATGCTTCCCAACTACACCATCTGAACTAGGTAAGTAAGATATTATTTGCAAATAGGATATCCAAGTATGACTCAAGGAAATTTTCCCTGCATGGAGGGAATAGTGGTTTGTTTCACTTTGTATTACTTTTCAAATTGCTGTAGGGAAAAATAATTAGAAAAAGGCAGGAAGTTATTTTTATTAGGAAGAATTCATTTATCCCATGGCTAGATCTTTGGGAGCTTAGTACCACCAGCACAGAACATTTGCTTTTCTGAAACTTCATTCAAATTCAATTCCTGATGTAGGCATGTTTTCTGAGTCCATCTTGAAGTACACGCTCTGCATGTCCCTGTCTTGGATGGCAAACCTCAGACAGGGACTACAGAGGAAGTGTACAGAGTGTGCTTGAGATAACATGCGAAAAACAAGATCTTAAATTAGAAAGATAAGCTTATGGAATGCAGGAAACTGGAACATATATTAATCCTTGTGTTAATTGAAAGGGATAAGCAATAGATAAGGAAAAACAACCAGTTTCGGGATGGCATGTAAACTGTTAATGTTTAACTGCTAAAGCTATTGTTTAAGACATACATATATGAGTGAATGTTAACCAATAAAAAACACAGCTGCTCAAGATTCGTGTGAGTCTCCTTTCATACTACATGTGGCACCTGGAACAGGGACCCAATACTTCATCCGGCAAGCACTTGGTGCACCGTCAACTCTTTATTCGGGTTTCTGTAAGTATGGGGTCTTTGCTTTCTGAATTGCAAAGGAAGCATGTTGAGGAACTCCGGTTTTTATTAAAAAAGGACAGTCATGAGGTATCTCAGCGAAGCCTTTCCCAGCTTGTTCAGGAGGTTTCTGCTCAATGTTTATGGTACCCAGAAAAGGGATCTTTAAAATTAACAGATTGGAAAAAAATTGGAACTACTTTACATGCGGAGCCTACGGCTGCTGTTGAAATTCTACATCTCTGGCATTTATGTTGGCATGCTATAGAAAAATTTGGCAACAATGTAGTATCGTTAGTGATGCCACCTCCCCCTCCGCCTTATACTTCTCCAGTTATTTGTCCACTGGCAGCCCCTGAGGCTTATATTAGTCCCGCTGCTCCCACAGATACTGGTCAACCTTGTCCTGCAAGGTCTTCTTTTCAAAAAATGGTGGAATCCTGTAAAAAGGATCCATCTTTATCTGGTGCAGAACTCACTGAGCTTTTGGCTGTTTGCCCTGTTCAATATAGAGAGGGGGAAGGTGAACTATTGGGGCAGCAGATAGCAGAATGGGAAGGGTTACCTTATCAGATTCTGAGGGAACTTAAAAAGGCTATCACTGAGTATGGTTTAACTAGTAATTTCACAAAAGGTCTTCTAGAAGGAATTAAGAATGGATATATCATGATACCAGAAGATTGGAAGCAGTTACTGTATGTCGCATGATGTTAACATCAATGCAATATGTAGTCTGGGAGAGCGAGTACATTCGTCATGCTCAGGCTGCTGCCTTGGCTGGAGGGGGGCGTACACTGTTAGCAGGGGTTGCACCCTTTGCTACCATACCAAATCAGCTTGCTTTACCCCAAGCCACCTTGGCAATGGTATCAGAATGTGCCTTTTGTGCCTTTCTGAAGGTTCCCCAGACTGGAGAAAGCAAAGTAAGTTTCTCCAGCTTGCAGCAGGCTGCTAATGAACCATACGCAGATTTTGTAGAAAGATTGTCAAAGGCCATTAAACAGCAGTTTGATAATGCTGAAGCTGCTGGGGAATTGTTGAGGCAGCTGGCTACAGAAAATGCCAACACTGATTGTAAAAGGGCTCTTCAACCATTGAAAGCTTCTGGCTATTATACTTTAGCTGATATGCTGCGCGTGTGCCAGGATATTGGTTCTCAAACTTACAAAATGCATCTCCTGGCAGCAGCTATTCAGAAGGGCTAGAAACCCACTGCTTCTTGCTTTAAATGTGGAAAAGCTGGCCATTTTCAAAGGGAATGTCGTTCAGTGGCCCCTAACAGTGCTCAAAATAGGCCATCAAAGAAATGCCCAGTCTGTAAAAAAGGGATTTCATTGGGCTAATCAATGTCGCTTTCGCTCAGGAAACTTGCTAATGGGTGGGGCACCCACCCAGACACCAAAGAGTGCCTTCCCGATAGCAGCTCAGCCTCCTCAGACTTTCTCTCCGCCTCCCCGGCCACAGCAGGTAGTGCTGGGATCGATCTAATTACCCAGGAGGATAGTGATTTTAAGTTCCCACTGCAAGTGAACCTTATTCCATCTCAGTATCATGGATCTTTGCCTGTTGATACTGTGGGCTTATTGTTGCCTCGTTCATCTGCGCACAAAAGGGGTTGCTTTGTGGTTCCAGGTGTTATAGATTCTGACTATACTGGAATTATTATGATGCAGGTTTGGGTCAACATGCCGCAGCTTCTTCCTAAATATTCTTCAATTGCTCAGCTATTGCTTCTTCCTTATGTCATTCCGAAGCTAGGGACGGGAGCTCGGGGAAATTCTGGTTTTGGTTCCACTTCCACTTCAGTGGCACTGGTGAAACAAGTTACTTCTTCCTGCCCCCTACTTACTTTATACTTAAATAAGCAACCATTTCAGGGTCTTTTAGATACTGGAGCAGATGTTACTGTTATTTCTTCATTTCAGTGGCCTGTTCAGTGGCCCAAGCAACCTGTTTCTCCTTTGTGGGGTGTTGGTGGTTCAACGGATGCATGGCAAAGCGTTCATGCTATTTCAGTTTCCACTGGTGCTGATAAGACATTCTCTTTGCATCCGTATATTGTTGACATTCACACCAATATATGGGGTTGTGATATCCTTACCTTTTTAGATGCTCATTTAGTTTTGGATGATGGCTCTACCTCTTAAATGGACCTTTACTATGCCTGTTTGGGTAGAGCAGTGGCCACTTTCTCAGGAAAAGCTATCTGCCCTTCATACTTTGGTGGAGGAGCAATATCGAGCTGGTCATATTGAATTTTCTACTAGTCCTTGGAACACTCCTGTTTTTGTAATAAAAAAAGTGGAAAATGGAGATTCCTGCACGATCTCAGAAAAATCAATTTGTGTATTCAACCTATGGGTCCTTTGCAATGTGGATTACCTAATCCAAACTTAATTCCTACAAATTATAAAATTTTGGTGGTAGATTTAAAGGATTGTTTCTTTACCATCCCTTTGCAAGCTCAGGATAAAGAAAAATTGCTTTTACAGTCCCTGTTTTGAATAACAGCATGCCTACCTGGCGATATCAGTGGTGTGTATTGCCTCAGGGCATGCTGAATTCCCCTACTTTATGTCAGTATTTTGTGGATCAGGCTCTTCAGCCATTTTGGGATATGTATCCCACATATATTGTGTATCATTATATGGATGATATTCTGGTTGCTGGTGAATCTATAGATCCTCGAAAGACTGCGGCTGCATTGGAGGCTGTTGTTGCAAAAAGGGGGCTGTATATAGCAAAGGAAAAGATTCAACTTGTTGAGCCTTATCTATACATTGGACATCATTTGTTACATGATTCTTCCATTCCTGTCTTGCCTGACCTGAAGGTTTTATCATCTTATACATTGGTACAGTGGCATAAATTGCTTGGTATTATAAATTGGGCTTGCCCCTTCTTTTCTATCACCACAGGGGAAATGCTTCCTCTCTTTCAATTACTTAAGGGTCCTAAGCAGCCAGGAGATCTGGTTTATCTCTCTGACAAACAATGAGATTGTTTGGCTACATTGTTTGCCAAGCTTAAAGGGAGGTTCGTAGATCATCTTCCCTGTGCTACCTCTTGTCTTCAACTTGCGCTTATTCCAACACCCCCCTTACCTACAGGATGTTTGTATACTCCATGTTCTGATAAAAGGATTAATATTCATGAGTGGGTGCATTTGTCTGCCACCCCTCCACACAATATTTATCCGTATCAATCTGCTTTAGAAGATCTAATTATTAAGGGATGCTGGTGAGTTTTAGCATTAAGAGGCAGTGATTTGGTTTCTATTTCTTTCACGAGAACTAAATTAGAGCATGATCATTTACTCACTGTGTCTGATTCTTATCAGATAGCCCTTGCCAATTATGTGGGTAGTGTTGAATATTCTTTGCCCAAAGATCCCCGTATCACTATTACAGCAATGCTTAGCCCTCCATTTGCTTCTACTTTTTCTTGGATGCCTGTGGCTAATGCGCTTACTGTCTTTACTGATGGCTCTCCAACTCAAGGAGTGGTCGCATGGTTTTCCTTAAATCACTGGCATACTAAATTTACTTCTCACCAAGTGTCTGCACAATGTTCAGAACTTGCAGCAGTGATTCTTGCATTGCAACATTTTTCTTCTGTCGCTATTAACCTTGTGGTAGATACTCAGTATGTTTATCTTGCCATGCAAACTTTGCCCTATGCTTATTGTGCTCCTCAATTGGACATTAACTTGTTATCTTTGTTTCTTACACTTAAACATCTCTTAGAACAGCGCTCTTGTCCTCTTTATGTTGAACACATTCGAAGCCATTCTCCTTTTGATAATGCTCTCACCCAAGGGAATGCCGTAGCTGATAACACGTTACAGAATATTGCTTCTCTTTTTTCCAATCCAATTGATAGTCATTCCTTCTTTCATCAGTCAGCAAAATCTCTTGTAAAGCAATTTCATATTCCTTTTTCGCATGCCCAGGACATTGTTCGTGCTTGTCCTGCTTGTCTGCAATCTGCTGTTCCTTTTCCTATGGGGGTTAATCCTTGTGGCACATCAGCCAATCAGCTCTGGCAAATGGATGTTACCCAGTTTCCTCCCTTTAAACCTTATATTTATTTACATGCTTCTATTGACACTTACTCTTGTTTTTTGTGGGTTACTGCTTCACGTCACGAGCGTTCAGCGGATGTTATTTCTCATTGTTTGTCTGCTTTTTCTGTGATGGGTCATCCAGCTCAGTTGAAAACTGACAATGGGCCTGCATATGTCAGCAAGGATTTCTCACAGTTTTGCCTTCGTTGGCATGTCTCTTTAACTCATGGTATACCATACAATTCACAGGGCCAGGCTATCATTGAGTGTGCACATCGTACCTTTAAGGGCTTACTTGAAAAACAAATGAAAGGGGAAAGTGGGCCTTACCATCTTCGAAGGATTAATGATTTCTTAGCAGTCATGCTATTTACTTGGAATTATCTAACTGTCTCAGATCTAACTGTTTCAGAGCCCCCTGTTCATTATCATTTTCAAGTAGAAAAGTTATTGGAGAGACCTTTGGTGAACTATCGTCAAAGTCCTGATCCACAGTGGAAAGGCCCTGCTTGACTGATTACCTGGGGACGTGGCTACGGCACAGTAGAAGATCCTGGCACTAAACGTGCTGTGTGGGTGCCTGCTTGCTGTATTCGTCCGTATCATGGCATGGCATCAGGGTCTGTCCAATCCAATTCCGAACTTCAATCTTCAGCTGAAAATGGAGACTCAGCTTCCAAAAGTTAAAACTGAATGGGCTGGCACACTCACATGTGGACAAGTGAAGGCTACTACTTATCAAGCCGAACAGCAATTAGATAAGGCAGCCTTGCCTCAGACACCAGAGAATTTGGTAGCTGCTGTATTTGCCATCATAACAGCTAATTCTGTCACTGTTTTATTGTTCCTTTGTTTGCTGTTTCCTTCTGCTATAGCTACCACTGACCTTAAGGATAGCAATACCACATATGTTGCCCCGAGTCCCAATTTATGGGTGTGTCATGCTCAATACATGTTCACTGTACATGGTCCAGGGGTTGTGCTATATTATGAGCCGCCTATGGCCCTTGGCCAAGTGGCATTTATCTTAATCTTATAGTGTCCACTGCATTTGTGGTCTCCCAAGTACAGAATATTCAGAATTCTTGGATCTTTTCAAAACCTCCTACTCAGCTGAACAATGTTCAGTGGCGTTATTTTAAACTTACCCATTTTACAAAAGGGGTTTGTTTTTGTTGCCATGCTGGTCATACTTGGCTTAACAACTGGAAGGATACTGTATAAGTAAAGTTCGTAAAATTCTCAATAAACTTGGAAATTATACCTATTGTTCTGACTACTATTGGTTATGGGGAACCTTTAACACCTCTCTTTATGGCCATAATATTGCCCCTGAATCATATCCGCAAGATTTTCCCTTGTTCAATGCCACTGATAGCTCTAATCCAGGCTCCATTTGTGCTGGATGGCAGCTGAAGGATCCTAATATGTGGTTCTTTTTTGATAAGTATGCCACAAATGTGCACCCTCAAAATTATCAGTGTGCTGCTATAGGTTATCCTTCTCTACCTGTTCAAGTTGCCCCTGCAGTTTCTTCCTCCCGGCTTCATCGAGATCTCATGGGTCCCATATGTGAGGATAATGTTATCATTGACAAACAGATTTCTGGAGGTTCCATCTTTGGCCATGCTATTACTGGTGCCATTACTGGCATTATCACCTTAGGTTCTTATCCTGGCATCATAGCACAAGAAAATCGCCATTCTATTCTAGGGCTCACTTGTTGCTTGGAGAAGACTATCAATGCCACTGCTGCCATTGTGCGTGATTTGCAGGCTGAAATTGAAGAACTCAACCAAGACATGATTCAGCAGCGCTTTGCAATTGATTATTTGTTAGCACGTCAGGGGGGATTTTGTAAGCTTGTGGGTAATCGTGCTTGTGCTGTGCATTACCATTCTTTGAATAAAACCATTGAGGATGAATTAGCTAAACTCCAAACATATAGTTTGGATAATACTCATACTCCCTCCCCTTTTGAATGGTTGACTAATTGGCTTCCTGATTGGACTTGGCTCTGTCAACTGTTTTTCTATGGCCTCTTGGTCATTGGATTTTGTATTGTTTGTTGTTGTTTTGCTCAATGTATACCTTCTTTCATTGCCTTATTTCACCCTGCTCCAGTTTCTCTCCATCCCATTCAGCTTCAAAATCTTCAAAAGGCTTTGTTTCCTCAATTTAAAATAAAAAGAGAGGACATGTAGGCATGTTTTCTGAGTCAATCTTGAAGTACACGCTCTGCATGTTTCTGTCTTGGATGGCAAACCTCAGACAGGGACTACAGAGGAAGTGTACAGAGTGTGCTTGAGATAACATGTGAAAAACAAGATCTTAAATTAGAAAGATAAGCTTATGGAATGCAGGAAACTGGAACATATATTAATCCTTGTGTTAATTGAAAGGGATAAGCAATAGATAAGGAAAAACAACCAATTTCGGGATGGCATGTAAACTGTTAAATTTAACTGCTAAAGCTATTGTTTAAGACATACATATATGAGTGAATGTTAACCAATAAAGAACACAGCTGCTCAAGATTCGTGTGAGTCTCCTTTCATACTACATCCTGATAGGGGCATTTGAAAAAAAAGTTATTTATTAAATTTATATGCTGACTATCTCACCAGAATGACTCTGAAGTCAACTTCTGTTTGTAGTTATCCACGTTTCTACACACTGTGTTGTGGCCCTGACCCCTGAGCCTGTCCTACCCAAGGAAGAGGACTCTGAGGATGATGGGGAGGAGCTGGCAAGACCTCCCTCTCCGGGACCCTCCCCTCTGGCAAGGCCTCAGTCTCCATCTGAAGTCCGACAGGAGCAGCCTGTGATTAGCCAGGCTGGGAGTGAGCCAGAGCAGCTGCAGCAGATGGAAAGCAATGGAGATGAATCATGGCTAGATACCTGAGAACGGCGCAGAGCCAAGCGTTTACAGTAGTGTAGGAAGAGTAGGAGGGTCAGGGATTAGCTGAGTCACTGAGCCACACCCCACAAGGTACAAAAGGGGGTGTGGCTGTTACAGTAACCCAGCCGGATTATTCAGTTGTAGAATTGATGGAGATAATAATGCAATATGGGAAAGTTTCTGGATTTAAGATCAATGTACAAAAAACTAAAATATTGTCTAAAAATATGACAGTATCACAAAAGGCTGTTTTAGAAGAACTAACGGGATTTGAAATAGTTAAAAGGATTAAATATTTTGGGATATATCTGTCAACCTCAAATGTGAAGTTATATAAAAATAATTATGAAATGTTATGGGGAAAAATACAAAAAGAATTAGATAGTTGGAAAAAATTACAACTATCTCTATTGGGAAGAATTGTGGCTGTGAAAATGAATGTTTTGCCAAAATTTTTATTTTTATTTCAAATGATACCTATACTTAAAAAGGATTTAAATTTGGAGGAATGGCAAAAAGGAATTAATAAATTTGTTTGGGCAGGAAAAAAACCACGAGTTAAATTTAAGATAATGCAAGATACGCGTGAAAGAGGTGGTCTTAAAATGCCGAATTTCAAATTATATTATGAGGCTGCTGCTTTGTCAGCGATAAGTGACTGGTTTAATTTAACACAAGGGAGATTATTAAATCTTGAGGGTCATGATTTGTTATTCGGGTGGCATGCATATTTATTGTATGATAAGAAGGTGGATAGTGTGTTTAAGACACATATTTTAAGGTGTGCTCTGTTGCGAGTTTGGAAAAAGTATAGACATAAGTTAAGCTACAAGATACCAATTTGGGCAATACCTAAACACGCAATAGGAAATATAAATGTGGGATTTAAACATGATGAGACTACATATAAGGAAATTTTAAGTTTAGAAAGGAATGTATGGCAATTAAAGCCATATAATATTTTAAAAGAAGAAAAGATTGTACAAACTTGGTTTCAATATGGGCAATTACAAGCTAGATGGAAAGAGGACCAGAAAACTGGTTTTTCAATGAAAATTTTCAAGAAGTTATAACAATGGATACTTGGGAAAAGATCTGGGTTAGAAATGTGAAATTCACATAGGCCCAAAATTTAAGAGAGAATTTTTATAAAATGTTTTATAGATGGCATTTAGATCCAAAAAAAATAGCAAGTATGTATCCGAATTGCCAGCCCAAATGTTGGAGGTGTGGTTGTGAGGATGCAATGTATTTTCATATATGGTGGACTTGTAAAAAGGTTAAAGCTTTTTGGATTAAAATTTGGTGGAATATGCAAAAGATATTTAAGAAAAGGATAAATTTTTCTCCACAATTGTTTTTATTGGGTATTATTACAGAAACTACTGTTATAGATATTAAGTTGATGTTGAATTTAATTACGGCAGTGAGACTTTTAGTTGAGCAATATTGGAAGAAGGAAGAACTGCCAACTATAGAAGAGTGGACTTTAAAAGTTTCTAACTTGGCGGAGATGGCAAAGATTTCAGCGTATTTGAAAGACCAATCGCAACAGAGATACATTGTGGAATGGAAGAGATGGATTGATTATATTCAGAATAAATATGGGACTAAAAAGTTTCATTTAGCATTTGAATAAGTAGTGGATCTATATGATGTATAACTAATTAGTAGTTTTTATTAATATTTTGACGAGGGCGAGTTAAAGTGCGATAGAATTTAATATTTTATTGTTGTTAGCATATTTTAGATTATGTTTGTTTGTATTTTTATACCCTGTATTCAGCTCTGGGAAGTCGGGGAGGGGGGAGGGGAGGGGAGGGAGGGGGAGGAGGGGGGTTTTTTGTATTCAAAAATGTATTGTAAAACTTTTCAATAAAAAAGGGGGTGTGGCTGCTCTCAGGATTTTGTGACAAACAATAATTTAATCAACTTCTGGTCACATCTTTGGAAGTCTGTCGGATTTATTACCTGTTTGAAACCCTGGCCTGAATTCTTGACAACGCTTCTGTACTTCTGTTTCTGGACTGTTTGCTTGGACTCATTTTGAGTAATTGTTTGGAAGTTATCTCATTCCAGCGGATGCTTGAGGTAACAAGCCTATTTTGGCTGACTGTTTGAATTTTGCTGCCAAGGCCTTATCAGAAGGCAATTACTAAAGCTTGAGGAATTAACCCTTGCTAGTCGTGCCTGCTTGTCTGTCTGTTTGTACCCGGGGGGGGGGGAACAGAACATACTGAGTTAATCGGCCATTGTACAAATACAGAGCCTATCATGCTTTTATATTTATATGGAACAGATACATTAGCTGAAATTTTTGGAATGTGTAAAAAATTTGAACCAGCCCAGAAACTCATTTCCCATTGTTTGTGTACAGTATATAGAAAGTAAACCCTGAAATAGATTTGGAAAGAGCAAGGACTTTGATTAAATGGAAATGTTGCTAAGCATAGAACTGTTGAGTTAATTTGCAGCTGTTTCTGCTGTTTTCTTTTTATGTGCTTATGATTTTGCATCACATTTTAAAATCAGCCAAATTGAATAGGAATAAGATTGTGACTGAAAGAATACTAATTCTGAAATATAGTAAATATCTTTAACAAGTAATGTTAAATTTAGCTTTAGTGTAATTTCCTTGTTTACTGTAGCTAAAACTGGAAATTATATTTCTAAAGCATTAGTTTGGATCATTGGAAAGAAAAAAGATTTAATATTTATGATTCAAAAATATAAATATGTGAGAAACATTTTTAAAGACCTTTGCAGCTTATTCTCATATATACCCTGCCACAAAGGAATAACTAAAATTATGAAATTTAGAATCTACCAAGCTTCCCTCCCATGGACAGAAGACAATCCATGGGAAATGTGAATCCGTAATCCATAGCTTTAGCAGCAATAATAAATCTAATTACACTATGCATATTTAAGTTAGCCAAACCCTGGAGCAGTGGTAGCAATCTTCTATCACAACAACAATAACTTTATTGATTAGCCCTTGGGCCATATCAAAGTGCAAAGTTCCAGCAAGAAATTGTTACTAAAATTTGATAAAAGCAATTTAAAATGGAATTTGATAAAATACAATTTAAAATGGAATTAAAATAAAATACAATTTAAGATAAAATAGTAACAAAATACAATCTAAAATGAAATTGTAATAATGTACAATAATTTAAGATATAGATAAAATATGATAACAATATATTTTGGAGTCGCCCTTGCAATCTACCCCAATCAGTCCCACATATGCAGATCTCAACCGGATCATTTTGTTTAAGTACTGTGCTACGTTAAATGTTATTTTCAAGTTCTGGCTGGACATAAGGTAAGTTATTTTGATGTGGGGATCCCAATGGGTCATTTGTTTGGTATATAGACCAAGATACCTGTCTCTCACCCTCTTATACAGACAACAGTCAAATAGGATGTGAGCCAGGTCCAATCTTCTATCACAATGGCAAGCCCTTTAAGATTATATATTATTAATCATATAAGTGAAGAAATGAGGAAAACTGTGGTTAAAGAAATTGTTTGATCCAATAATAAAATTTCATTGATAATTGATGAATCAACCACAATAAGCAAAAAAACTACCCTCGTAGTATTTGTTCAATGCTGTATCAAAGGTATGGGAATGAATTCACCAGTAAATTTGTTTTTTGACTTGGTAGAACTTGAAAAAGTAACAGCAGAAGGAATATTTGATTCCTTACTCCAATGTCTTTACTCTTACAGGATGACAGAAGATTATTTGACAAAAATATTTGATTTCTCTGGCATGCGATGGCATCGTTGTGATGATGGGATATAAAAGTGGAGTGAAAAAATTACTGTCAGAACGTTTTCCTTCTATTATAGTTTGGCATTGTGCTAATCACAGACTAGAATTATCAGTAGGTGATGCTGCCAAGGAAACTTCAGGAATAAATAGATTCCAATCATTTATTGATAAACTGTACGTCATATACCATGCTTCACCAAAGAACAGCAGAGAGTTGCATTCACGTGAAGAATTATTGGGGACTGAGCTGCTGAAAATTGGAAGAATTTTAAGTACCCAATGGGTGTCATCTAGTTTGCGTACAGTTTTGGCTGTATGGAATAATTTTGAATCCCTTGTGTATCATTTTGAACAAGCAATGCATGATCCTACAAGAGATAAAAATAATAAATGCACTTATGATGGCTTGAAAAGAAAAATAACATCTACAGAATTTTTATTGGACCTAGGATTGATGTGTGATGCTCTCCAAGAATTGTTAGATTTAAGTTTGGATCTACAGGACTGCAACATCGACTTGTATAAGGCAAATAAGAAAATAAAAATACTGGTACAAGTTTTTGAAGAAAGAAGACAGAACTTTGGGCCCTATTATAAATGTGCTGTTGCTGCTCTAAGTGATCTTTGCTTTCATGGAGTTTTACTTCACAAAAGAGATTCAAAAAAGGATCCTCCCATTGACCCAAGTATATTTTATACAAAATTGAAAGAGTCAATTGAAAAAAGATTACTTGATAGCAAAGATGATGAGTTGGCGTATTGGTCTTGCGTACTTGATCAAAAACACTGGCCTGAAGATGTTAATACTCAACTGACATTTGGGAAAGTGGAAATTAGAAACTTATCAATCAGAGTGCAACTAAATGAAAGAGAAATGATTTGTGGATTCCGTGAATACATTCCCGAAAAGACATATCCAGAAAAACTGTTGCATTTGATACGGACTCTGAATACCATTCCTATTTCTTCAAGTGAATGTGAACATGGGTTTTCACAGATGAATCTAATTGCCATGCCAACAAGAGCTTTGTTAAAGACAATTTCAGCACTTTTGTTCATCAAACTTGTTGGACCACCTCTGAGACTTTTCCATCCTTCAAAGCATGTTGATCTGTGGTTACTCAGAGGATTACATTCGGCCATAGATACTAAGAGCAAGGAAAAAAGTCAAGAAGATTTGCCAGACGAGAATTGGACAAAAGTTTGGAATTTTCTATGAACATTTGCCTTAAATACAATAAATTAAATTTATGTTAAGAACTTAATATATAATTGTTTAATTATATAAATATATAAATAAAAGATTAACAAGATGAGAGTTCTGGCACCTTTTTTTTGAAAAAAAGCCCTGATAGATATACTGTAGAAGAGTTGGAGAAATGAAGTAAAATAAGCAAAATAGTTGTATTTCAATATTATTCCAACAGAAAAATGAAAGTTATATTACAGATTTTTCTGTACTTTTTTCTTCTTTTAGTAGTTTGTATTCTTTTATATGCATAAGTATAATACTTGATAAAAGTTATTATTAAACAAATAAATAAAGATTCTTTCCTTCTACCATCACAAATATACAGTAAATACAAAAACATATACACACATGACTAGAAAGTCCACAGAGAATTAAACTTAATGGAAACATTTGTATTCCTGTTTCAGCTGAAGACTTCTGCTTTTACAGATGAAGTAGGTACTAATAAAATTATAGCCATTTGAAGAATACATATGGAATTGTTATATTTAAGTAGTTTGACATTTTAGAAAAGTATATACACTTTCCTTGCATTTGCTTTAAAAAATCAAATTCATTTTCTATGATGGGATGGTAGTATATTTTTAATTTCAAAATGACATAATATTTTATAGTATGATGCAATTTCAAAGTACTCAACTCAGCAAGAAATAGCAAATATCCCAGCAACAAGAAGATAAAAATGTAGTCTTAGCACGGACTTCCGGTTTGCCGCATGGCCACCATGGACGGCTGGGAGACTTGCTCTCTCTCTCTCTCCCCCATCCAATTTTGCATTGCTGGAGGGCCCTGAAAAGGGTCAAAAGTCACCCCGAAAAGATGAGCAGCAAGGAAGGGCATTCTCTGGATCATGGGAGAGCCACAACTCTCCCGTTAGACCTGGTGATCTCTCCAAACTGGTGGACAAAAGGACCGGCCATCGAAATATGGCTTGTCCCTAGGTTGCGAACAGTCAAAGTCACATTTTCCACTAGGCAACCTTAAAGCAGTGTGGAAGAGACTGAGTGAGATCTACCTTTTTTACACCCTAATTATTTTTTGTACCTGCTTAAGCTGCTAAGCATTTCCCCCCCTGTGGTGAAGGAAGGGAGATTTTAGCCCTCCCCCTAGAAAGAGTGGTGAACGACCACTCAGGGGAGTTTAAAATGTTGAAAAAATAACTGTATCCCAGTTGGATTTTTATTTCTTAAAGCTTATGGACTGAAAGATTTTTTAGTTTTTATTTTTCATTATCTATTTCTGTTGAAAAGCTGGGTTTTTTTCTTTATAAATAAGAAGAAAAACCAAAAAGATTAAAATAACTCTGGGACTCAAAGGGAAAGTTTAAAAAGTAGAGGCGACACCATGTAGTCAAATTTGGTATTTTAATCTGTTATTTTTCAGGGGCTTGGCTGATAGCCCATGGAAATAGATAAGACACATAGCCTTGAAAATTTTGAAACAGCAGCTGTGAAAGGCTCTGTGTTCCTTACCCAGAAAAATAAAACTTTTCCTTTCTTTTGGATTTCCTAATTGTAAAGCCTTTAGTCTAAATACTAATATGGAAGAGGATCAGGATCTCCTTATGGGTAAAAACCAACAAATTCTCTCTATGTTGAAAACAATAATTCAAACTCTCATCACAGCCAATGAAAAATTAAGAATCTATGGGAAGGAACAAAAAGACCAGATATAGAAAGCCCAAATTTTGACCACAACTAAAGAATCATCTATACAAACTAAAATAGAAAAAATGAAACATTCAAATACCACGACAGAAGAATTAACTACTCAACAAATATTGACATTTGAAAATCTAGAAAAGACACCAACAACTAGGAAAAAGGGCAGGGTCAGGGGCCTCCAGCATAAATCCAACAAGAGGCCCCTGGTTAACTTTTTAGTAAAAATTTTTGTGGGGTTAGGGAGGGGGGAGGGAGTGGGCTGTGGTTGTTCGACGAAGGGGGGCCGTCCAACAACCATTGCTCAGGCCAGGCCTGGAATCGATCACGAAGGGGAGGAGCGGGGTTCGGTCACCGCCGAAGCCCGGAAGCGAGCCGAGGGACTACCAATCCCCAGGACGTTGGGGAACGGCAGAAGGTGTGCAAACAGAGGGCCGTATCGACACCGGGAGGGTCATCTCCGCTATCTACAAGCGGTGAGATGCTCCGACCCTCTGTCCCTTCCCCGAGGACCCAGGAGCAGGGATGTGCAGCCTCCTGAGCTCAGGCTGGTCTACCTGAATGCCAGGTCCATTGCTAATAAGGCTCCCCTTGTCCGAGATCTAGTTGAGGGTGAGCACGCGGACCTGGCCTGCATCACGGAGACTTGGCTGGGCCCAGAGGGCGGTGTTCCTCTGGTTGACCTTTGCCCACCTGGTTTCCGGGTGCTACACCAGCCCCGGCCTCATGGTAGGGGCGGAGGAGTGGCAGTAATTATCAGGGAATCCCTAAGCCCGCGGGAGACCACCGTTCTTCAGATAGTCGGGTGTGAGTCTCTCTTTTTGAGATATGGTCCTGGGGTGCAGTTGGGCCTGCTGCTGACGTACCTTCCTCCTAATCGCGCAGCGGCAGCCCTGCCTAAGCTACTCGATGTCCTCTCGGGGTTGGTGGTTGAATTCCCCAAACTTATAGTTCTGGGCGACTTCAATCTACCATCCCTAGGAGGATCGTCTGAGCTAGCTCGGGAGTTCATGGCTTCCATGACGGCCATGGACCTGATGCAAATAATTCTTGGATCGACTCATGAGGGAGGCCACACCCCTGACTTGGTTTTCTTATCTGGACGGTGGCTTGATGATCTTGGTGGGGGCTCTCCAACCGTGATGCCCCTGTCATGGACCGATCATCACCTCCTGCGGCTGGACTTCCGCTTTGCCACCCCCCGCCATGGGTGTACGGAGTCAACCAGATGGTACCACCCCAGGTGCTTAATGGACCCTGACAGGTTCCAGGCAGCGCTTGGGAACCCACCTGCACCCCCTGCTCACAACTCGGCGGATGCCTTAGTGGAAGCCTGGGAAAGGGCAGCCACGGAGGCACTTGACTGAGTTGTACCCTTGCGGCCCTTGACCCGGCGCAGATCCCAGCGAGCCCCATGGTTCTCCGTGGAGCTCCGGGAGATGAAGCGTTGGAGACGGGGCCTAGAGAGCCGTTGGAGGTCCAGTCAATCCGAATCCGACCGGTTGCGGCTAAGAACCCACACTAGGTCTTATCTCGCAGCGATAAGGGCGGCGAGAGCCAATTACTTCTCCACCCTCATCGCGTCCGCAGATAATCACCCGGCCGCCCTGTTTAGAGTGACCCGCTCCCTTCTCAATCAGGAGGTGAGGGAGGAGCCCTTACAGGGTCGAGCTGAGGAATTTGGTCAATATCTGTTGGATAAAATTGCTCGGATTCGAACCGGCCTGGACTCCAACTGGGCAGAGTCTGACGAGCAGGACACGGGCAGTCTTGTCGACGTCATCTGGGAAGAGTTTGATCCTGTGACTCCGAAGGAAGTGGACAGGATTATGAGGAGGTTGAGCTCCTCCACATGCCTATTGGACCCGTGCCCTTCCTGGCTGGTTTATGCAGCTCGGGAAGGGACACGAGGCTGGTTCCAAGCGGTCATATCTGCTTCCTTGAGTGAGGGTCACTTCCCCGCCTCCTTGAAGGAGGCGGTGGTGAGACCTCTCCTCAAGAAGCCCACCTTGGACCCAGCTACACTGAATAACTTTCGTCTGGTCTCCAACCTTCGCTTTCTTGCAAAGGTTGTTGAGAGTGTGGTGGCTCATCAGCTTCCTCAGGTCCTGGATGAAGCGGATTATCTAGACCCGTGCCAATCGGGTTTCAGGCCTGGCTACAGCATGGAGACGGCATTGGCCGTGCTGGTGAATGATCTCTGGAGGGCCCGGGACAGGGGATATTCCTCTATCCTAGTCTTATTAGACCTCTCGGCGGCTTTCGATACCATCGACCATGGTATCCTGCTGCGGTGCCTCAGTGGTCTGGGAGTGGGAGGCACAGTTCTTCGGTGGTTCTCCTCCTTTCTCCTGGGATATTCCTCTATCCTAGTCTTATTAGACCTCTCGGCGGCTTTCGATACCATCGACCATGGTATCCTGCTGCGGTGCCTCAGTGGTCTGGGAGTGGGAGGCACAGTTCTTCGGTGGTTCTCCTCCTTTCTCCTGGGATGCTCGCAGTCGGTGTTGGCAGGGGGACAAAGGTCGACCCCAAGGTCTCTCGTTTGTGGAGTTCCTCAGGGGTCGGTCCTCTCGACTTTCCTGTTCAACATCTACATGAAACCGCTGGGTGAGATCATTCGTGGTTTTGGAGTAGGTTACCATCAGTATGCTGATGACACCCAGCTTTTCATCTCGACTCCAAACCACATCAGTGATGCCCTCGACGTGATGTCCCGTTGCCTGGAAGCGGTCCGGGAATGGATGGGGAGGAACAGGCTTCAACTCAACCCGGAAAAGACTGAATGGCTGTACATACCGGCATGACAGGATATTCAGAGTATTCCATCCCTTAATATTGGGGGTGAGTTATTGCCCCCCGTAGATAGGGCCCGCAACCTGGGTGTCCTCCTAGACTCACAGCTCTCCTTAGACGATCACATAGGAGCTGTGACCAGGCTTTCACTCGGGTTCGCCTGGTGTGCCAGCTACGACCCTATCTGGACCTGGATGCCTTGCGTACAGTCACCCATGCACTTGTGATCTCTCGTCTTGACTACTGCAATGCTTTTTACATGGGGCTGCCCTTGAGAACCACTCGGAAGCTTCAACTGGTACAGAGTGCAGCTGCACGAACACTTTTGGGGGCTTCCCGATACTCCCATATTACACCTTTCCTCCGTGAGCTGCACTGGCTTCCAGTTGCCTTCCGAGTGAAATTCAAGGTGCTAGTGATGACATACAAAGCCCTACATGGCATGGGTCCGGATTACCTACGGGAGCACCTACTGCCAGCGTCAACACCCCTCCGTCCTGTGCGCTCCCACAGAGAGGGCCTCCTCAGGGTGCCACCGGTCAGAGAATGCTGGCTGGTGGCCCCCAGGGGGAGAGCTTTCTCGGTGGGTGCGCCAACCCTTTGGAACTGCTTGCCAACCGACCTTCGCACCTTCAGGCGTGACTTAAAGACCTACCTATTCCAGCAAGCCGGCCTGGCCTGATAGATTTTGGGGTTTCATTTGTTTTACTATTACTTTACTGTATACTTACCTTGCCCTGTACACCACCCTGAGTCCTTCGGGAGAAGGGCGGTATATAAAACAAAATAAATAAAATAAAATAAATAAAAATAAAAGGTTTCCTATGTAAATCAGAAGGAATTGGAGGATCCAGAAAAAGAACAATTGGATGAGAAGATAAACAACTCAGAACAACCACATCGATATGGAAGAATAAAGAGATGACCCACCAGATCTAAAAGTCCTCTAAAAAAAATGGTGACTGGATGGTTTCGCCAACATCAAATAATATATATGACATTACAAGATTAGTTTGATGACCCCAAAACAAGGACATGGAAGACAATTTGGCAAAGGAAAAAAGCTAGAATAAGACTGAAGAAGAATGGAGTTTCGACCATCTTATCGAAATCTAAAACAGAATATACTTAAATAGATAAGATGTGCATGTTGAATATAAGACACCATTATGAATTGAGATAAAGAAAGGTTTTTGGTCATTAAAACTTATCAGTATAAATACTAGCTAAATTTGAATGTTGATTGGTTTATAAAGGTTATGTAGAGGTGAATTGGATGTAGATAAGCTAAAAACATATTGATGAATGTAATAAACAGGTCTATATGGAACTTCAATAACAAAAAATATTAGTTTAAGCATGAGATAGCGGACACAAAGAGGAAGAGAGAGGAAGCATTAAATACTGAAATAAAAAGAAATTTTGATTACTAAAAAAATTGAAAACTAGCAGAAAGGAAGGATGTTATATTGTATTATAAATTTGTTGATATAGAGGGTGAGAAGTTAAATAGATAAGATATGTATTTTGAATATTACATCTTATGAGGAATGATGATAGAGGAATTGGGAATACTGTATATTAAAAATCTTGGGAATGATAAATATCAAATGTTAAATTTAAATGTTAGTGGAAATTAAAACTGGAAAAATTTATTAGGTCATTGATTGTCTAAAAGATTGTATGCTAAAACAACTAGAATATATATAAACTAAAAACTATTAATATATGTAAGAAAGGCATTTTCTATGTGTTTGATAGAATAAAACATGTTTCAAATCTACAATAGACAGTATATATGAAGGAAAAAAGAGAGGAAATGTTTATGATAGCAGTTTGAAATCTGTACTAATGATATTTGTATGTAATTGAATTACTACTACCCAGCCACCACGCTGCTCTTCAAATATGTGAATGTAATATTAGAAAATCAATAAAAATTGTAAAAAAATGTAGTCTTAGCAGATAAACATAGTACTAGACTAGCCACAGAAGTTATTTATAAGTCTGAATTAACAGACGCTTGATATACAATCCCATTCTAAAAAGGCAAAGCAGGTATTTATTTTTTTTATTTTTTATTTATTAAAGAGTTTTACAAAAACAAAATTTTACAATATATCCCCAAATCCCTCCCACCCCAAACCCGCCCACTTTCCCCCCCCACTTCCCAGAGCTAAATACAGGATTATAGTTACAATAATCATATTCTAAATAAAAATTATGCATAATATACAATTAACCAAATTCATAATGTGCTTTTACTCCCCTTTAACATAACTACAAACAAAGTACCAATAACAATATCCCACTAAAATCTACTCATAAGCTAAATGGAACTTTTTAGTCCCATATTTGTTCTGAATATAATTTATCCATCTCCTCTAAACTGAAATATATCTTTCCTGTGAATGATCTTTCAAATAAGCAGAAATCTTAGACATTTCTGCAAGATTCGAAACTTTAAACACCCATTCTTCTATAGTGGGCAAACTATCCTTCTTCCAGTATTGTCCCACCAGTAACCGTGCTGCTGTTATCATGTTCAACATCAAGTTAGTTTCTTTAACATCACAATCTACAACAATAACCAATAAAAACAATTGCGGAGAAAACTTTATCTTTCTCTTAAAAATCTTTTGAATGTTCCACCAAATTTTGATCCAAAAAGCTTTTATATTTCTACAAGTCCACCACATGTGAAAATAGGTAGCTTCTAAACTACCACATCTCCAACATCTAGACTGTAAATTAGGATACATGTTGGACAACTTCTTGGGATCCAGATGCCATCTATAAAACATTTTATAAAAAATTTCTCTTAAGTTTTGAGCCTGAGTAAATTTAACATTTCTGACCCAAATTATCTCCCAGGTGTCCAATGAAATTGGTTCCTGAATATTTTGTGCCCACTTTATCATACAATCTTTAACCAGTTCCGTTTCCGAATCCAATTCAATTAAAGCATTATATATCCTCTTTATATGTGCACAATTTAAATCTCTAATTTGTTTTACTAAATTTTGATCTGTAATTGTGATGCCAACCTTTTGATCTGACTTCCACCTAGCTTTCAATTGGGTATATTGAAACCAAGAGTAACTTATGTTTTCTTGTCTTAACTCCTCTAATGATTTAAGTTGCCAATCATTCCCTTGCAATCTAAGTAGTTCCTTATAAGAAACCATATCCATACTCACTCCCATAGATACGCCCTCTATCGCATGTCCAGGAATTCCCCAAATCGGTATTTTATAATTTAACTTATAATAATACTTTTTCCAGACATGCAATAAAGCACTTCTAAGAATATGGGATTTAAAAGCCTTGTCCACCTTCTTATCATAAAGCAAATATGTATGCCATCCATATACCAAATCCCATCCCTCAAGATGAAGTATTCTCTTGTTAGTTAAATTAAGCCAATCACTAACCCACGTCAAGGCAACCGCATCATAATACAATTTCAAATTCGGCGCCTTGAGTCGCCCTCTTTCCCTGGCATCTTGTAAAATCTTAAATTTAACTTAAATTTAACTCTTGGTTTTTTCCCCGCCCAAATAAATTTGTTAATACCCTTATGCCATTGATCAAGGTTGGCATCCTTTTTCAATATAGGTATCATTTGAAACAAAAAGAGAAACTTTGGTAGAACATTCATTTTAACAACTGCAATTCTTCCCAGTAATGATAATTGTAATTTTTTCCAATTATTTAAGTCCCTTTGTACCTTCAACCATAGTGTTTCATAATTATTCTTATACAATTTTACATTTGAGGCTGCAATATATACTCCTAAATATTTAACCTTCTTCACTATTTCAACAAAAACAACAACTTTATTGATTAGGCCTTGGGCCATATCAAAGTACAAAGTTCCAGCAACAAACCGTCACCAAAACTAGATAAAAGCAATCGAAAATGGAATTTGATAAAATACAATTTAAAATGGAATTAAAATAGAATTTAAGTTAAAATAGTAATAAAATACAAATTTAAGATATAGATAAAATATGGTAACATTATATTTTGGAGTCGATCTTACAATCTACCCCAATCAGTCCCACATATGCAGATCTTAACTGGATCATTTTGTTTAAATACTGTGCTACGTTGAATGTTATTTTCAAGTTCTGGCCGGACATAAGGTAAGTTATTTTGATATGGGGATCCCAATGGGTCATTCGTTTAGTATATAGACCAAGATACCTGTCTCTCACCCTCTTATACAAACAACAGTCGAATAGGATGTGAGCCAGGTCCTCTACCTCTGCCGCTCCGCAAATGCAGAGACGCTCATTGTACGGTATAGCATGAAATCTCCCATATCTGACCATTGTATCAAGCTGTTCGAATCTCGCTCTCGTAAATATCTCCCTAAGATGTTTTGGGAGTTGTAACTTCAAATAACTGTCCACTTGAAAAGTACATTTGTATTTACTCAGCCATTTCAAGTTACCCACCTTACTAAGGATAGCTATATCAGTTTGTGCTTCTATATCCTTAATTCTTTGGGCAACTCTTTTTTTAGATTGTTCTCCTGTTATGCAAGAAACAGGAAGGCCAGACTTCCGGTGGCGACGCGACGCCGAAGACAGCCGTCTCCGGGCTGTCCGCTCCGCAGCTGTGTTGTTTCATAGACAACAGCGCCGATCAGCTGTTTAGGTGGATCTGAAGCCCCCTCCTCGGGAGAAGAGGAGGGGGTGAGGCCCCAGGTAGGGGTTGAGCTCTCCGGGGCCGCCTGAGCTGAAAGTTTGGGCGGCTGAAGGATTGAGCCCCCCCGAAGCCTGGGTTACCTCCGAGGTGCGCAGTGTCTCTGCTCCGTGATTTTTGGAGCAGAGCCAGGCGTTAGCAACCACCCCTGCCAGAAGGAAAGACTCTTGAGTATCAAGGTGCAGGCAGAGCGGTACAGTGGACTTTTATCTTTACTCTCTAGCTCAATGGATTTTAGAGCTTTAAAGTGAAAGTGCGCAACAAGTGAAAGTGGGGGAAGATGGCGGCTAAAACTTCCAAAGCTCTCCGGAGTGCGGGGGCTTCCCCGGTGCAACAGACCTTGTTGCAAGCTTTGCTTCCTCCTGCACCTCCTCCGGCATTGACGCTTAAGGATCTACAAGATGCCTTTGAAAAGCATTCACAATTAATGTCAGATATGATGGATGAAAAGATGGAAAAGCTGGAGGAGAAATTGGAGGAGAAGATGGAAGAGAAGTTTAGAGCAATGAGGGTAGACATTTTGTCTATAATTGAAAGTGTGGCTGAATGTGTGCAACGTTTGGATGAAAAAGTGGAGGATCTTAGTCAAAAGAACTCTATATTAGAAGTAAAGGTATTAGAGAATGAAAATATAAGGGACAAAATGGACAGAGAATTGAGCCTTGTCCAGTACCATCAGATGCAGTATGCTATTAGAATCAGGGGATTAAAAGAGAATCCTAAAGAAGATTTAAAGCAGCTGATCTCTGAGGCTTTGGAAGCGGTATTGGGCCAGCCAGCATCTGAAATTGAGGGAAGTATGGATAAAATCTTTCGTGTTAATTCATGGATTGCAAGACAGAGGAAGTTACCTAGAGATGTGGTGGTCTATTTTACAAAGAGAGCAATTAGAGATGAAGTTATTCAAGCTGCTTACGATACTAAATTTGTGGTTGCTGAGCAAGAAGTCCTGGTTTAAAAAGAGATTCCTCCAAAGATTTTAAGGAGAAGGAAAGATTTTGCATTCCTTGCACAGGAACTTAAGAAATGTGATATCAAGTTTAGATGGGAGATTCCAGCCGGAATGGTGGTGATGCATGAAGGTAAAAGACATCGTCTGGTTACTGTGACTCAGGCACATGATTTTTACAGTAATGTGTTAAAAGCAACCCCCCTATCACTTCTGGAAGCTGCAAAGGGATATGGCGAGGGAAAGCCTCAAGACGCTGAAGGTAGACAGACAGAGGAGAATGGTGCTGGAGGGGATCAAGTTACAGTTTCATCGGCTGCTGCTGGAGAGCAGAGGATGATGTGCGCCGCCCTAAGACGAGCGAGACAAGAGCAAGAGCAAGACCAGCAGAAAGTTATGGAACCTCCAAAGCGTACTTACAGTGAAGCTGTGGGAGGGGCGCGGCCCAAAGAAGTTACAGGGGTCCTTGCAGACGTGCTCCATAATACTTTTTGCAATGCTAATAAGCCAGGTAGATGGCTAGCCTACAGGTTAAGGAAAAAGCAAAGGGCTTCTAATATAGATAAAATTGAATATAAGGGAAAGGTTGTGTTTCAACAGGATCTTATTAAGGAAGCCTTTGTGGATTTTTATTCTAAACTATATGCTAAGGAGAAGATTAATGAAACAGACATTGATGTATATTTGAAGAATGCTAGCATCCCGGTTCTTACGCAAGAACAAAAGGAGGAGATTAATCAATTGATAACAGAAGAAGAAATTCTTATAGCAATTAAGGAACTGAAGGTGGATAAAGCGCCAGGCACGGATGGTCTGACTGTGGCTTATTACAAAAATTTACAATTGGAGCTGATAAAGCCGTTAAAGGAATTGTTTCAGACAATTCAGAGGGGGGGAAGGGTGCCTCCGTCTTGGAGAACTGCTTTTATTTCTTTGATTCTGAAGGAAGATCAAGATGCTACTCAAGTTAAAAATTATAGACCAATATCACTTTTAAATACATATTATAAGATATTTGCTAAGGTGTTAGCTAACAGATTGATGAGGGTTTTGCAACAGATGATTCATGGGGATCAAACTGGGTTTATTGGTGGTAGACAAATGAAAAATAATGTGAGGCATATAGTAGATGTGGTGGAGTATTTGGAAAGGAACAACCAGATCCCTGCGGCGCTAATTTTTTTAGATGCAGAAAAAGCTTTTGATCAACTGAATTGGCAATTTTTGATGAAAGTTCTAGATAAAATGAATTTTGGGGATAGATTTTTGCAACCAATTAGGGCATTATATCAAAAACAAACTGCCCGAATAATAGTTAACAATAGCTTGACTGAAGTATGTAATATTGAAAAGGGCACAAGACAAGGGTGTCCGTTATCACCTTTACTATTTGTTTTAACATTGGAGATATTATTGATAAAAATACGGAGTTCGGGAAAAATTAGTAAAGGTAAAGGTAAAGGTAAAGGTTCCCCCGCACATGCGTGCTAGTCGTTTCCGACTCTAGGGGCCGGTGCTCATCTCCATTTCAAAGCCGAAGAGCCAGCGCTTGTCCGAGGACATCTCCGTGGTCATGTGGCCGGCATGACTAGATGCCAAAGGCGCACGGAACGCTGTTACCTTCCCACCGTAGTGGTCCCTATTTTTCTACTTGCATTTTTTACGTGCTTTCGAACTGCTAGGTTGGCAGAAGCTGGGATGAGTAACAGGCGCTCACTCTGTTACGCAGCACTCGGGATTCGACCCGCCAAACTGCCGACCTTCCGATCGACAAGCTCAGCGTCCTAACCCACTGAGCCACCGCGTCCCTTCGGAAAAAATTAAGGGTATTCAAATTAGAGATCAGGATTATAGACTGAGGGCGTTTGCAGATGATCTGGTTGTTACGGTGACTCAGCCAGAAAACTCTGTTGTGGACCTGATGGAGATAATATTGCAATATGGGAAGGTTTCTGGATTTAAGGTTAATGCACAAAAAACCAAAATTTTGGCCAAAAATATGACAGCATCGCAAAAGGCCCTTTTAGGAGGACTAACTGGATTTGAGATTGTTAAAAGGGTCAAATATTTGGGGGTGTATTTGTCACCCTCTAATACAAAGTTATAAAGTTTGTATTAAAAGTTATATAAAAATAACTATGAAAAGTTATGGGGAAAAATTCAAAAAGAATTGGAGAGCTGGGAAAAACTGCAATTGTCTTTGTTGGGAAGAATTGCAGCAGTGAAAATGAACGTCCTGCCTAAATTTTTATTTTTATTTCAAATGATACCGGTCCTTAAAAAAGATTCTAATTTGGAAGAATGGCAACGGGGTATCAATAAATTTGTCTGGGCAGGGAAAAGGCCACGAGTTAAACTTAAGATTATGCACGATACTCGTGAAAGAGGTGGTCTTAAAATGCCTAATCTTAAATTATATTATGAAGCTGCTGCGTTATCAGGAATAAGTGATTGGATTAATTTGACACAAGAGAGATTATTAAATCTTGAGGGCCATGACTTGTTATTTGGCTGGCATGCATATTTGTTGTATGACAAGAAGGTAGATAATGTGTTTAAAGTGCATATTTTAAGACAGGCTTTTTTGAGAGTTTGGAAGAAGTATAGACATAAGTTAGATTGCAAGATGCCGTTGTGGGCAATCCCAAAACACGCAATAGAAAACATAAATGTTGGCTTCAAACATGATGTGACTACGTATAAGGAGATTTTAAGCTTGGAAAGAAATGTCTGGTGTTTGAAGCCGTACAATCTCTTGCGAGATGAGAAGATCGTTCAAACTTGGTTTCAATATACTCAGTTACGGGCCAGGTGGAAAGAAGACCAGAAAATTGGTTTTGCAATGACCGATGAAAATCTGATAAAGCAAATTAGAAACCAGGGTCCAGCACATATCAAACGGATATATCTTGCATTGATAGAAATCGACTCAGAAACAGAACTTGTTAAAGACTGTATGATAAAATGGGCTCAGAATATTCAAGAAGTTATTACAATGGACACGTGGGAAAAGATCTGGGTGAGGAACGTAAAATTCACGCAAGCCCAAAACCTAAGAGAGAACTTTTACAAAATGTTTTATAGATGGCATTTAGACCCTAAAAAGCTTGCAAGTATGTATCCGAATTATCAGCCTAAATGTTGGAGGTGTGGAGGCGAAGATGCAACGTATTTTCATATATGGTGGACCTGCAAAAAGGTTAAGGCTTTTTGGATAAAAATTTGGTGGAATATGCAGAAGATTTTTAAGCAAAGGATAAAGTTTTGTCCGCAATTGTTTTTACTGGGTATAATTACAGATGCTACTGTTGTGGACGTTAAGTTGATGTTGAATTTAATTACAGCAGCAAGACTCTTAATAGGTCAATATTGGAAGAAGGAGGAACTGCCGACTATAGAAGAATGGACTCTAAAAGTTTCTGACCTGGCGGAAATGGCAAAGATTTCGGCTTACCTGAAAGATCATTCGCAAGAACGTTATATTATGGAGCGGAAAAAGTGGATTGATTATATTCAGAACAAATATGGGATTAAGAAATTTCATTTAGCATTTGAGTAAGTTTCCTTTTCTGTTTTCTTTTCTTTTTATATGTAATATTAATATTGCTTGTAATCATTTTATATGAGCTAGAGGGTGATAGAATTAATAGTTTATTGTTGTTAGCATATGGATGCTTATGATTGTTCTTTGTTTTTATACCCGGTATTTAGCTCTGGGAAGTCGGGGGGGGAGGGGGGAATGGGTGGGAGGGATAGGGAGGGTTAGGTAGGGGTGGGGGGAGGGGGGAATGGGTGGGAGGGATAGGGAGGGTTAGGTAGGGGTGGGGGGAGGGGGGATTGTTAAAGTTAAAATGTACTGTAAAACTTTTCAATAAAAAAAAAAAGAAACAGGAAGGCCACAGCTTCTTACAAAATTTGTTAGTTTGGTGATCCAGAAGAGTTGTGATTGCAGTTTTATTTGCTCTAGTAGGCATAATTTGGGGAGTCTATCAGTCTCCATTTCATTAACTTTGCACCAGTAGTTATAAGCTCTAATTTTAGATAATGCCTGAATTGTATGAATTCCCAATTCAGCTCTAACTGCTGCAGCAGATGTTCTTGGATCTACACCCAAAATACATCTCAGATGCTGTGACTGTGTTTGTTCTAAAGCTGTGGTTGAATAAAGACCCCAAATTTCTGCTCCATACAAGAGCATTGTCGTAACCTTAGCCTTATAAACTTTGAGTAGTGGAGCTAGGGACCCTGGGTAACTATGGTTCTTTAGTTTGAGCAATAAATTCAAACGGGCTTTTGCTCTAAATGTACTTCGTTGATGATGGCAGGCCCAAGATCCAGTCTTGGAAAAAGTTACTCCCAAATATACAAAGGTATTAACCTGCTCAATTGGTTCACCAACTAATTGCCACTTATGTGTCTGATGGTTTCTTCCAAACACCATTATTTTCGATTTGGATTTGCTAATAATTAGGGAGTTATCCTGGCAATAAGAGCTGAATCTTCTTAATAGCCTACGTAATCCTACTTGTGAGTATGATAATAAAATCATATCATCAGCATAAAGCAAGCTGTTACAGTAAGTATTTAGGATCATCGGCATGTGTACCATGGTATCCTTCATTAACCCTGGCAAGTCATTGATGTATAAATTAAATAATAATGGGGCCAGGATACACCCTTGCCTTATCCCTTTATTTGTGTGAATCCTGTTAGTCAGGGCCCCATTAACCCCATACCGCACCCTCAAACAGGTACTTGTGTAAAGGGCTTTAATCAAAGCCAGAAGTCTGGGTTCTATTTTAAGAGATGTCAATTTACTCCATAGTACGTCTCTATTTACCATATCAAATGCTGCTGTAAGGTCTATAAAAGCAGCAAACAGGGGTCTCCTCTTATAAGCATATTTGGCAATTAGATGGTTCAAAACAAAGCAGTTATCAATAGTAGATCTGTTCTGTCTAAAACCTGCTTGTTCTTCTGTGAGAATGTTGTTTTCCTCTACCCAGATTTCAATTTTGTTCCAAAGGTACCTAGCATATATTTTTGCTACAATGTCAATCAGGCTGATGGGCCTATAATTACTAGGATCCTTTTTATTCCCTTTTTTATATATGAGGACAACTATTGCCATCTTCCACCCGTCTGGTATATGGCAGGTGTTATTTATGTGTGTAAAAAGACCTGCTAATACAGGGCCCCACCAGTTGGGAAATTTCTTAAATAATTCTGCTGGTAAAAAATCCTCGCCTGGGGCTTTATTGCTCTTTAAGCTTTTAATGATGGACTGTATCTCCTTTTCTGAGACTGGTGGCCAAGGGGGGAGAGTTCTAGGATTTACCAAATCACTGTTTAAAAATAATTTCTTTACCGGTTCGGTGGGGGCAAACAAGCACTGATAATAATTCTCCCAGTCCGCAGCAGAGATTGCTATGTCAAATGCAAATCTCCGTTCCTTCAGAATACCTGCTACAGAGTGCCAAAATAATACTGAATTATGACTTCTGGCAGCCAACTCAAGTTCTGACCAGATTGAAATGGCAAAATGTTTTTTCTTTAATGTTATAGTTTTTTTTTATATTCCCTTCTTGTGTGCAGCATCTTAGCTTGTATATGGGCAGTAGGATTCCTCTGGGCAAGCCTCATGCCTGCCTTCAATTGCTTTTTCTGTCGATGGCACTCAGGATCAAACCAGCGAGGTCTACCCACTTGGGCTCTTTTTGTAGTAGGTTTAGCTGTTAGGTGTTTCTTCAGTATGTTACAAAGATTGGAGAATGCATTGAAGGCTGACATCCAGTCAGTAGTAGATGATTGTATTGTTCTAGCCCACTTAGTAGCATTCTCTGTTTTAAGGCATTCTAATATTGCCTTAGTATCAACTTTGGCCCAAATTAACCTTTTATTTTGGGTCACCTCTACCTTTTTGGTGAGCCATCTGTCAGCCATGTTATATGGTCTTAAATCTGAGTGGCCTCGCAATGTCACACTTACAGGCTGATGGTCGCTATTGTCGCTAAGGTGTACTGTGACCTCTGAGAAGAGGTCAGCCTTATCTCTAGACACACAAAAGAGATCCAGTACACTACTTGAATTGGCTGAGTGGTATGTATAAGGGTATGTATAATTCTTGTCCTTACCTCCCAAAATTTGGAGATTACCCTTAAAAATTAAGGAGACTAGGAGCAGGCCAGCGGCATTACTTTTACAGTCTCTCGAGAGCCACTGAGGATGGTTATCAAAGAACTCCTCTGGGATTCCCTTCTTCTGGGCAAGCTCATACAGAGAGGGACCCAGTCTAGCATTCAGATCTCCTAATAATACCACTATGGACTGAGGGTACAATATAGATATATCTTCTAAGATAACTTCCAAGCCCATCCAATATTCAAAATTATAGTGCTGGGATGTGCTTGGAGGAATGTACACATTTACCAATATTAACTCAAACTGGTCATATTCAAATTTGACAGCTAGAAAGTACGGATACTTATCTTCGTTATATAATTTCTCTCCCTGCCATTGCAACTCTTCCTTTATAAGAATGCATAGCCCCTTTGTTCTTTGTTTTTAGGGCTGGGGACGCCCATCCCTGAAAGCCTGGCAATTGTACTGGTTCATCCACTTTGGTTAGCCAGGTTTCTTGAAAGGCTATTACGTCAAATCTAGAGAGAAAGCTCATTAGTCCACTATCAACCATCCTTTTCCAGCCAGCTATGTTCCAGGTCATCAACTGTATGGGGTTCTCAGAGGCAAGGTGGTCTGACTTGGATGATTGGCTAGATGGTGGAAATGATGTCAACTTGACAATGGAGATGTCAACTTGACAATGGAGCTGGGTCAATATCATCTAAGCTTCCCATATAAACACAGTTGTTGTGAGGTTCGATATTTCTCCTCGTGGGTTGCAGAACTTGTTGTTGCTCCTCTATATCTTGGTTGCCAGTGTGCCTCTGCTCTTGCTCCAAGAATGATTTTTTTTTTCCAAAGAGCAGGTACTCTGGCTTAAGTCTATAAATGTAGATTTATGTCCATTTTTGGAGGGGCATGGCTGAGGGTTCATCTTGTGGAAAGATGTTGTGGGAACTTCTAAATCAAATGAGGATGGAAGCTGGATTATGTCCTTAGTGTTTGTCAGCTTAGGGGGCACTGTGCGATGAAGCCCTTTGTCTTTCAGTTGTTTCTCAGAGGCTGGGTCAGTCAGTGCAGTTACTCCACTCTCAGCCTGTGTGACAGCACCTTTTTTTACTGTTGAGGTAAAGGCAGATTGTTGATTAAATATCTTGTCACAAGGTTGAGTGTTTAGTGGAGCCAAATTAAATAGAGGCTTTGCTGTAGATTGGGTTGTTGTCAGTGCCTCTTTTAGGTCGTCCAATCTTTGAATGATGTTAACTTGCTCAGGTTCTGGCAATGCACTGAATAGGTCAATCAACATTTCCTCTGGCACATCCTCAACAGTTCCTGTAGCTGTGGGTAACACAGTTCGTATATTGCTTCTTTGCTTTCTCAGGGTCAGTTCAGTTGCAGCAGCCTCAGGCTTAGTAGTGTGAGGGCTGTTGCAGCCTAGATTTAAAGCGACAGTTCCCTCTTGGTGACGCTGTTTCAGGAGTGGGCACACTTTTTCTGAGCAAAAGACCCTTATTGGAAATATTGAGAAAAAGCTCAGAAAGGGCTTCATTCTGAAGAGCATGGAGGGAATTGTGGGCTGCTTGAATGATAGGAGAATTCTCATACATTGTGTTCTTGCTGGCAGCCACTCTGCATGTAGTAGATCTATCAGAGTGAATTCACAGTGGAGCAGCTGGCTCAGGGACAGCCTAATAGCTTTTCTATTGCTCCAACACCCTCTATTTACTCTCTTGTCATAAATTTGCAAAGTAACCTGGTTAGTTTGCAGACTGTAGTTATATTGGTCATCTCTTAGACCTTTGCCTGATTGAGTGTTTTCTCTGTAGGTGTTCAAATTTTTGGGAGGAGAACAAGGTCCTTCTCTACTTTCACCTTCTGAGTTAGCCATCCCATGTCTGTCCATGGTTATTCTCCCAAGTCCTTCCACAGTATTTGGGTGGCTCCTAACAAACTCTGCAAAAGACTCTTTCAGACAATCAACCTTATCCATGACAATTGACAAGAGATTATATATTGTATTTACAGTTTGAGCTGTAAGCAAACATTGTCTAGAGAGGAAGTCTGTCACATTTTCCCCCTTCAAATTTGCTACATCTCCCTCCTGTGTAAGAGGCTGTTGCCAGATTCCAAGGAGGGGAGCCATTCTCCAAGAGGGAGGAGGACAACTCCACACGCTGTCTGCTCTCCAGTTCAGTTTGTAAGTCCCATCCCAATGAGTCACATAAATTAAATTTGTCTGATAAGGTGCCTGCGAATGAGTTACTTACTGGAGCAGACTGTCTGTTTGCAATATAATCCTCCATTTTCTGCTGCTTCAAAGGCTTGGATATACTTTCTGCTGCAGAGTGCTGTCTCTTCCTTCTTTTCCCCATTCAGGTTTGTTAAAACAGGTTTAAAAATAAGTTTAAAACTATAGTTTAAAAGGTTGAAATGGGTTTAAAATGGGTTTAAAAAGTTTAAAAGAGGTAGGTTAAAATACAATATTAAAAGAGGTTAAAAAGTTAAAATAAAAATAAAGTAAAATAAAATAAAACTTTTACTTTGTAGGAGCTCTTTACAGCCTTTGCTGCCTCTCCACCATCTTGGCTCCGCCCCCACTATTTCAAAACCTGTTAATTTAGATAACATATCCCTTTCACTCATAGATATGTTCTTAGATAATATCTTAGTCTTATTACTATTCACCTTAAACCCAGAAACCTTACCATACTGAGTTATAATTTCCATCAAATCTATAACTGACTGTAACGGTTGGGATACTGTCACAACCAAGTCATCAGCAAAAGCTCTCAGTCTATAATCATTCTGTTTTATTTTAATTCCCTTTATCATAGAGGACTCTCAAATTTTGATTAATAAAATCTCTAATGTTAAAACAAACAATAATGGTGATAGGGGGCAACCCTGTCTTGTACCTTTTTCAATTTTAAAAGTCTCTGTTAATCCCCCATTAACTATAATTTGTGCAGTTTGTTGTTGATATATAACTTTAATAGCATGTAGAAAACCTTCTCCAAAATTCATCTCAACAACTCTTGATAAAAATTGCCAATTCAATTGGTCAAAGGCTTTCTCTGCATGGTTCGGGGTGGAAAAAAACAGTTGGGTATCATCAGCATACTGATGATACCCCACCCTGAAACCACGAATGATCTCACCCAGCGGCTTCATGTAGATGTTGAACAGGAGGGGCGAGAGAACTGAACCCTGAGGAACTCCACAAACAAGAGGCCTCGGGGTGGATCTCTGCCCTCCAGGCAACACCGACTGCGAGCGGCCCAGGAGATAGGAGGAGAACCACCGTAAAACGGTGCCTCCCACTCCCAGCCCCTTGAGACGCCGCAGTAGGATACCATGGTCAATGGTATCAAAAGCCGCTGATGGATCTAATAGGACTAGGACAGAGGAGCAACCCCTGTCCCGAGCCCGCCAGAGATCATTCACCAGCGTGACCAATGCCGTCTCCGTGCTGTGCCCGGGCCTGAAACCCGATTGGTAAGGGTCGAGATAATCAGTTTCCTCCAGGTACAGAGGAAGCTGATGCTCCACCACACTCTCAACAACCTTCGCCAGAAAGCGAAGGTTGGAGACTGGACGATAGTTATTTAAAACAGCCGGGTCCAGGACAGGCTTTTTGAGGAGGGGTCTCACCACCGCCTCCTTCAAGGCGGTGGGAAAGACACCCTCCTTCAAAGAAGCAGTTATTACTGCCTGGAACCAGCCTCGTGTCCCCTCCCGGGCCGCATAAACCAGCCAGGAGGGGCACGGATCCAACAAACAGGTGGTGGAGCTCAGCCTCCCCATGATCCTGTCCACATCATCAGGGGAAACAGGATCAAACTTAGTCCAGATAACATGCTCAAGACTGTCCGATTCCTCCACGTCAGACTCCGCCCAGTCAGAATCCAAGCCGGCCCGGATCTGAGCGATTTTGACCGTCAGATGGTGACTAAACTCCTCGGCCCATCCCTGTAAGGGATCCTCCCTCACCTCCTGGTTAAGAAGGGAGCGAGTCACCCTAAACAGGGCGGCCAGGCGATTATCTGCGGACGCGATGAGGGCAGCGAAGTAATTAGCACTCGCCATCCTCATCGCAGCAAGATAAGACCTTATAAAGGTTCTTAGCTGCAATCAGTCAGATTCGGAACGGCTGGACCACCAACCGCTCTCTAGACCCCGTCTCCTACTCTTCATCTCCCGGAGCTCTGCAGAAAACCATGGAGCCCAACGGGATCTGCACCGGGTCAGAGGTCGCAAGGGTACGACACAGTTGAGTGACTCAGTGGCCGCCTTTTCCCAGGCATCCAAGGCATCAACTGGGCTGTGAGTGAGGGCGATAGGTATAGACCCAAGCACCATCTGGAACCGTTCAGGGTCCATTAGGCGCCTGGGGCAGAACCATACAATAATGAAAAATGTCCGCATAGGGCTGATGTTAATAATGGGTGGATAGATGGTATTTATAGCAAAAAGTCAGGTAGATGTATCACAGTCCAATTAGTCTAACTCAGCTCTCACCTGAGGTGGAACTCAGAAAAAGAAACCCCAACCGTCCTCTCACTACGGCTGAGGAATCTAGCCTGTCATGGAAAAAGTGAGGAGTCCCGGGATAAACCTACCCCAACTGGTCTCTCACACCAGTGGGGCGGTTGATGAACAATCCAAGACCGTCCTCCCACCACGGTCCAGTCCCAGGTCCAATCCAGAATATTAATGGGAAGCACTAGCCCCCAACCGGGCATTAAAGCGTAATCCTGGCCGATCTTCAGGCCACAGTAATGCCTGCCAGCCAGCATAAGGAGAAGGGCCAAGCCCCGGCCGATCTTCAGGCCGTCGGCCATTACCGCCATTCTGGGGAGGGTGGGGCAAAGACATCCCCCCTACAAACACCGTACAACGACCAGAAGGCATTTCCGTC
Source organism: Vipera berus (assembly GCF_964194415.1). NCBI lineage: Eukaryota > Metazoa > Chordata > Lepidosauria > Squamata > Viperidae > Vipera > Vipera berus. The sequence continues at coordinate 30,172,381 of NC_138208.1, forward strand.
CCCAAATCCAAGCATCTACCAGCAAATCCAGCAAATCCACGGTGGTAGGATAAGACCACGGCCAATTTCCAGGCCGGGAAGCCACCGCCGCCATTCGGGGGAGAGGGAGGGCTCCGAGCTGCCGAAACAGCACCAGCCAGCTGATATAATTCCCAGCTCCAAACTAAGTCCTCAAATCACTTGATCGTCGCCGCCGCTCCTCTGACAAGCAGGGAGTGTTCACGGCGAAGAAAGCAGCAAAAGAAAACTGCAGGAGCCAGAGAGAGCCCGCAGCAACCATCTGGGAGGCCTGGATGACAGGCCCGACCACAAACAATCTCCGAGCCGGTAGGCAGACGCCGCTATCCAAAGGGGGAGGGAAAGCCCCACGCCGCCAAAAGCAGCACCTAGCAAGATGTCTCTGTATCCAACTCCCCCTTAAAGCTGTTCACCGTATCGTGCCTCAGTCGGGTCTCCCTAACTGACCCATGTAAAGCCCGTTGCGGAGCGCCCGGAGCTCAGACTGCAGCCGACGCCATCTTGGGGAAAAAAAATAACAGTTTTAAATTTTATTCTGGATGTTGTTTTCTACAGTTTTGGAATGTACAAATTAAAATACAAAGATGATGACAATGATGATTATTTGTTTTATTTTCACAATCTTTACTCTGTATGTAGTGTCATTGCCATTAATTGCATGGCCATTTCATTTTGTTTAGTGGTAGTTATAATTTGTTGTAACTTGGAAACTTTTCTTTCTTTTCCTTCTTTATTTGGTATTCATTGTCAAGGTAGAGAAAAAAAGCTAATCTTGAATTATCAATACTCAGACACCTATTACTTCTTAACTATTCCTCATTTACATTATTTTTAAAAACCAGAGAGGAAATTGTTAGTTTTATTCAAGTAGGGTCTCCATGACAACAGTCTAATTAATCCCCATCAATCTGGGTTTGGTCCTCTTCACTGAACTTGTACTCCCCTGCTTCATTTCATGTGTCGTATCTGCTAAGCAGTGGATGAAGGTCACTTGTAGGTACGCTTATTCTTCATGAAAAACACCATTTAATATATGTAAGCATTCTTCTTACTAGCTAGTTTTTCTTTTCTGTTTTGTTACCAGTGAACATTTTCTATTTGTCATATTTAAGTGTTTATGTATCACTGTCCATTATTTATAAAAATAAGCTAACAGATAAACTAACAATATTTAAACAAAAATGCTTATGTAATGCCAATGGCTAATTTCTTCTGATTGTAGATGAATTAAACATGCATCTCTCCCAACATTTTTGCATTACAAGTAGTCCTCAACTTATGACCACAATTGAGTCCAACATTTCTGTTGCTAAGCAAGACAGTTGTTAAATAAACTTTGGCCCATTTTACAACCGTTCTTGCCACAGTTGTTAAGTGAATCACTACAGTTGTTAAGTTAGTATTTTATAAGTTTATATTTTATAGCTAGCATTTCTTCATTAGCATGAAAGAAAAAGACAAAATAAATGCAAAATAAAAGGGGACTGATAGGGAAAGATTATTTGAAATAACAACTATCATTGTTCCTCTTATGCAGAATGAATAACTGGCATGTCCAAAATGATAAAATGATATGAATTTGGTGACACAACATTTTCCTTAGGAACTTAATCTTATGTATTCTGTGCCTCTGAGCTTTACTGTTAAGCCTCTGAAATCCTTTTGTAACATTTATTTATTGATTCATTTTTATTTATTTGCTTCATGAATTACTTTGTTCTGGAGGTTTTAGGGGTATACAAAATCCAACCCAATATAAAACATAATATGATGAAACCAAATTAATCAATATTAATTAATGTGAAAAAGTAAGGTTCTACATTTAGGCAGGAAAAATCAAATGCACAGGTACAGTATAGGTGGTACCTTGCTCGATAGTAGTAAGAGAGAGAGAGAGATCTCGGAGTCCTAGTGGACAATCACTTAAATATGAGCCAGCAGTGGGCTGCAGCTGCCAAAAAAAGCCAACACAGTGCTAGGCTGCATTAACAGAGGGATAGAATCAAGATCACGTGAAGTACTAATACCACTTTACAATGCCTTGGTAAGGCCACACCTGGAATACTGCATCCAGTTTTGGTCACCACGATGTAAAAAAGATGTCGAGACTCTAGAAAGAGTACAGAGAAGAGCAACAAAGATTATTGGGGGACTGGAGGCTAAAACATATAGGGAACGGTTGCTGGAATTGGGTATGTGTAGTATAATGAAGAGAAGGGTGAGGGGTGACATGATAGCAGTGTTCCAATATCTCAGGGGCTGCCACAAAGAAGAGGGAGCCAAGCTATTCTCCAAAGCACCTGAAAGCAGGACAAGAAGCAATGGATGGAAACTAGTCAAGGAGAGAAGCAACCTAGAACTAAGGAGAAACTTCCTGACAGTTAGAACAACTAACCAGTGGAACAACCTGCCTCCAGAAGTGGTGAATGCTCCAACACTGGAATTTTTTAAGAAGAGACTGGACAGCCATTTGTCTGAAGTGGTATAGGGTTTCCTGCCTGAGCAGGGGGTTGGACTACATGACCTCCAAGGTCCCTTCCAACTTTATTATTATTATTATTATTATTATTATTATTATTATTATTATTATTATTATTATTATTATTATTATTATTATTATTATTATTATTATTATGGCATATCTTAATCAGCAAAAGCAATTCAAAAAAGGTTTTAACTAAGAGTGGGGTCATTCTTCTTCATGAGTAGACTATTGAAAGGAAGGTGAGCTGGCATGCAAAAGTGCTTCTTATATTATGCATGCAAATGATGTAATGAGGAAAAAAATGAAGATGGTTTTGTTTATTCTTAAGGTGTTTTGTTTTCTCCAGAATGGTAATTCAGAATGTAGTATGAAATTTCTGTTCTTCTTTTTATTCCTTCCCTCCCTGTCTACTTTCTCAAGATTGCTGTGTGCACTGTATTATGGCCTGCTTGTTCTGTGAATTTGTCATCCTCTGTTGCCTCATTTTAGAGCAAACCTCATGCAGAATCTGCTCAGAGGTGGCCTGCTGCTGTGGGGAAGAAATGGGAGATGACTGCAACTGCCTGTATGATATGGACTCTGTGTCAGAACCCATTCCTATTTCATTTCATTTCTATCTATCCCCTCTGATCTAAAAACAAATCTCACCTTTCCCTGGGTTCTGCCATACTCCCAGGGAGAGGGGGGATGTGCCTGCAGGGTTATTGCTTTATTTCCTCTATTCGCTACAATGTACAGTAATCCTTTGTTTTGTTTATTGCCTCTCTATCCTCTACCCACCCACTGAAATGTAACAACTTGTTTCCTGCGTTATCTCTCACTCTGAACTCTATCTTCTTAAAAGTCAGTTAGAGCAAGGGAGGAAATAAGGAATATAACCTCAGTGCCTGGTTTATGTCTACACCTTCAGAAGAAGGGGCGAAGAAGCCGCCGACCCTCTCTGCATGAGCTGGAGATCGGCCAATGTTATCTCTCCTTTTCCCACGACGGACTTAACACCTGGGGATTGGCCGTCCCACATCGGCTGGGCAGACTATGGGGTGGGTCTTGCTTGTGGATACTATAATCTATCGCTCTGAGTGGGTATTTTCAGATCCTCTCTGTTATGCCTGCTATCAACTACTCTTAATAAAAGTTCCTATTGGAAGAAATTGTTTCCAAGAGTTCTGCTATCTTAAGATGTGGAGTTGAAGTAGATCCTGACATTAGACAGGATCTGCAGTAATAGTCAACCTGGAAGGAAGACCCTTACCAGGGGACTTTGCAAAAAATACAATGTCAGACAATGAGGTAGGGAAATAGGAACCCACTGCAAAGGGGGAGCCCTCCCTCTGGCCAGGACCCTGCCAGCTGTCGGGATCCGAGACATCCTACTCCTCAGAAGAAGTGGGAGAGACACACAGCCACAAACCTCAGTGGTCAACGGGCATTGGGAAGAAAGACAAGTGGGAGAAGATATCAAGGAAGGTGACTCTGAGACGTGGCAGCCATCAACCTGGATGGAAGCAAAAAATGGAGAGATCCCTTCACCTTAGCAAAGAGGAAGGAGGTCACATGCAGTGCTCAAACTGGATCCTAGAGAAAGCTATTGACCTGATGAAAAATAACCTGCGGCTCTCTCGGGGATGAGAAACCTGAAACCCGTGGCCGCACCACTATCTTGGATCGCAGCCAGAGAGACACTGAGGGGGAATCGTAATCTGAGGTCCCAGGGACATCCACTGAGGCAGCAGCTACCATCTTGGCAGCCCCCACTCCCCGCCGACCCGCAACTGCCAATAAGGATGGGATTCAGCACCATTGGTGGTGAAGGTACCAGTCCATCTACAGGTGAAACTCAAAAAATTACAATATCATGCAAAAGTTCATTTATTTCAGTAATTCAACTTAAAAGGGGAAACTAATATATGAGATAGACTCATTACATGCAAAGCAAGATAGTTCAAGCCGTGATTTGTCATAATTGTGATGATTATGGCGTACAGCTCATGAAAACCCCAAATCCACAATCTCAGAAAATTAGAATATTACATACAATCAATAAAACAAGGAGTGTACATAGAACATTATCGGACCTCTGAAAAGTATAAGCATGCATATGTACTCAGTACTTGGTTTGGGCCCCTTTTGCAGCAATTACTGCCTCAATGCGACGTGGCATGGAAGCTATCAGCCTGTGACACTGCTGAGGTGTTATGGAAGACCAGGATGCTTCAATAGCGGCCTTTAGCTCTTCTGCATTGTTCGGTCGCATGTCTCTCATCTTTCTCTTGGCAATGCCCCATAGATTCTCTATGGGGTTCAGGTCAGGCAGGTTTGCTGGCCAATCAAGCACAGTAATCCCACGTTCATTAAACCAGGTTTTGGTGCTTTTCGCAGTGTGGGCAGGCACCAGGTCTTGCTGGAAAATGAAGTCAGCATCCCCATGAAGCTCGTCTACAGAAGGAAGCATGAAGTGCTCCAAAATCTCCTGGTAGACGGCTGCATTGACCCTGGACTTAATGAAGCACAGTGGACCAACACCAGCAGATGACATGGCTCTCCAAATCAACACAGACTGTGGAAACTTCACACTGGACTTCAAGCATCTTGCAGTGTGTGCCTTTCCATTCTTCCTCCAGACTCTGGGTCCTTGGTTTCCAAATGAGATGCAAAAGTTGCTCTCATCAGAAAAGAGGACTTTGGACCACTGAGCAACAGACCAGGTCTGTTTTTCTTTAGCCCAGGTAAGACACTTCTGATGTAGTTTGTTGTTCAGGAGCGGCTTGACAAGAGGAATACGATATTTGAAGCCCATGTCCAGGATCCGTCTGTGTGTGGTGGCTCTTGATGCACTGACTCCAACCTCAGTCCACTCCTTGTGAAAGTCCCCAACACTTTTTAATGGCCTTTTCCTGACAATTCTTTCCAGGCTGCGGTCATCCCTGCTGCTTGTGCACCTTTTTCTTCCACACTTTTCCCTTCCACATAACTTTCTATTAATGTGCTTTGATACAGCACTTTGGGAACATCCAACTTCTTTTGCAATTACCTTTTGAGGCTTTCCCTCCTTATGGAGGGTGTCAATGATGGCTTTCTGCACAACTGTAAGGTCAGCTGTCTTCCCCATGATTGTGTTTCCTACTGAACCAGACTGAGAGACCATTTAAAGGTTCAGGAACCCTTTGCAGGTGTTATGGCTTAATTAGCTGATTAGAGTGGGACACTTTGAGCCTAGAATATTGCACCTTTTCATAATATTCTAATTTTCTGAAATTGTGGATTTGGGGTTTTCATGAGCTGTACGCCATAATCATCACAATTATGACAAATCATGGCTTGAACTATCTTGCTTTGCATGTAATGAGTCTATCTCATATATTAGTTTCCCCTTTTAAGTTGAATTACTGAAATAAATGAACTTTTGCACGATATTCTAATTTTTTGAGTTTCACCTTTAAAGATTCCCACCACAGGACATGAAATTCAGGGGGGAGTCACAATGCTTGGGGTTCTTCCTAACCCAAGTCCTTAGCTACATGGAAGAATATGGATAAGACATCCCCAGTGATAAAGCCCATATTCGTATCAGGCAATCCTCTCTGGACGGGGTGGCCGCAGACTGGATGGTGAATCTGCATGATTCCAATGCCCCAGAGCTTCGCAACTTCAATCACTTCATGTCCTCTCAGAGAAGGCAATTCGAGGACCCCTGGCTGACTGAAAAGCCCATGAGAGAATCAAAATGGTCAGGCAGGGCAGACGCCTGGTAACCGAATATACACAAGAATTCTGGGCCATCACCAACAAGCTGAACTGGCCAGAAGACATCCTCCTTAGCTATTTCAAAGATGGCCTAAACTATGACCTGTATGATGCTTACCTTCCTCTAGCAGACCCACGCCGCCTCAATGAATGGTATGTCCTAGCAGAGGAAGCAGAGATCGATTTACTGAAAAGATACCACCGAGGAAAACCATGGGGCCACTCACCTCCTGAGCCATCGCGCGAACCAGCAAAACCACCAGCCATGGCCAAGAAATCAACAAGCTGTTTCAAATGTGTGAGAGAAGGGCATCACACTGTAGAGTGCCACTCAAAGGTCCCTCCACGTAACCCAGACCGATCACCGGCCAGAAAATCGGGGAAGTCCTCATCCAAGCCACAAGAACCCACCATGAGGGCTACAGAGGCTGTAGAGTCCCCAACCCCTGCCAGGAAATGGGAGGGAACTCCAACCTAAAACTTCAGGGGCAGTGGACACCTTGGAGGACAGCTCAGAGGGCAAACCCCCTGGTAAGTGGACCCATCGTGCCCATCCACAAGACAGTGACTATATTAGCCCCCTCCATGCCTGAAGCTGTGAAAGCCTTAATAGACTCCAGCTGCACGTGCTGCCTCATTAGCCCACTAGTGGGGAACTTGGGCATCCTGGTAAGAAGGCTGAAACAGCTGATCTTGTTCAGCCAGTTAAATGGGTCCATAGGAGGGATGTGTGTGTGCCAGCCACCCTAGCCACTTTACCAATCCATCTATCCCTGTGGGATCACGAGGTAGACATAATATTTGTAGTGACCCCAGGCATGGAATGCCCAATGATCCTGGGGTTGAAGTGGCTAAAGAGATGGAACCTCTGTGTAAGTTGGAGGATGGCAGAGCTTAATTTCTTGAAAGAGGATCATGCAAACTTAACACCCGAAAGGGCCCCACCAATTCCAGGAGCAGAGAAAGCATTGGTGGGATAGGAGAAGGGGTTATCCAAAATACCAGAAGAATACTGGGACCTCACTGAAGTCTTCAGTGAGGAATGGGCGGATGAGCTCCCTCCTCACTGACCCATGGACTGTGCTATAGAAATCAAACCTGTGGCAAAACTCTTGAAGCCCAGACTGTACTCCATGAGCCCTAAAGAGATGGAGGAGATGGAAAGATTCATAAATAAAAATCCAGAAAGTGAATTTATCGAACGTGCCAAACCCAAAGTGGCTGCCCCACTCCTCTTTAGGGAGAAGAAGGACAGCACTTTGTGTTTGTGCATGGATTACCACACCCTGAATGCAATCAGTGAAAGTAACCTGTATCCCCTACGCATCATGAAGGACATGTTATCCCACTTATCGAAAGGAAGGATTTTTTTTACCAAACTAGACCTAAGAGAAGCATACTACCATGTTCGGTTTAAGGAAGAGGATGAATGGAAAACCGCATTTAATTGTCCAATGTGATGTGCAGGTTTGGAGGTTTTGCTTGATAACAAAATACAGGAAACCAGAATTTGCCTTCAAAAAATACGTGTTTATTCAGCTGAATAGAGACGAACTTTTCCAAAACAAATGCAGAAAGCATCACATAGCAAAAATGTCTTATTTTTATATTATTTGGTTATATAGCCTATTCACCCAGCAAACATGGCACTCAGTAGATTAAGACTTCGCCCCTTAGGGCTGGCATACTATAGATAAGAAACTAGAAAGCAGAAGTAGCTAGCAGGTTCCTTGTTAGGTGTTTCCCCAGGACACCATCTGTGCACTCTGGGTGTTTCCCCAAGACACCATCTGTTCACGAGTGAGTTAGAACATTGGGTGTTTCCTTTGCTGTCCTTTCATGACCCACCATTCAGAGGCCTGCAAGTGACCAAAGAAAGAGGGGCCATTTGGACAAATTCACTGTCCCCTAAGTCCTGTTCATCAAATTGGATGCTACCAATTCAAAGCTTTGCCGTTTGGACTACAAGGGGTGCCACAGTATTCATGCAATTAATCAATGAAGTGCTAAGGGAGCACCTATTTAAGGGACTCTTGGTTTATTTGGATGACATCCTTATCTTCACCGAGTTCAAAGAGGAGCATGTCAACCTAGTCAGAGCAGTTTAAAAAAAACTGCAAGCTGCTCACCTATATGCCAAACTATCAAAATGTGAATTCCATCACAAAAGAATAGACTACCTGGGTTATTGCATATCCCCACAGGGCATCTAAATGGACCCCAAGAAGGTCAGGGCAGTACTAAGAATGGGCATAACCTCGCACAAGGAAGCAATTGCAAAGATTCCTGGGCTTCACAAACTTCCACTGCTAGTTCATCCTTGGTTCGCCCAAATAGCCCTGCCCCTCACAAACTTTTTAAAAATGAAAGGGGGACCCTCAGTGAAACCCAGCCAGCCACTGAAATGAACAATGGAATACCAAGCGGTGTTCAAGAGGTTAAATAGACTTTTTTCCGCTGAACCCATACTGAGGCACCTAGACCCAGATAAACCCTTTGTAATACAGGCAGACACAAGCGATGTGGGGGGGGCAGTATTATTACAGAAAATCAGTTAAAGTAACCTGGATGGGACACTGCAACCATGTGCATATATGTCCAGCAAACTCACTGCGATGGAACAACACTGGGCTGTGTGGGAAAAGGAAGCATACACTGTGAGGTGGTCATTACTTACATGGCACCATTTCCTTGAAGGGAATAAAATCCCTTTCCAGGTCTGGAGGGACCACAAAAACCTGGAAGCACTAAAATCACCCAGAAAGCTAAGATAGTCTGCTGGTCCAAGAACTTTCACCAATTCCATTTCATGCTCAAACACTTGCTGGGGGGAAAGAACTTCCTGGCAGATGCACTGTCTCGCATGCCCCAATATAACAGCACGTGAGCGCAAATTAGAAATCAGGGTCCAGCACATATTAAACGGATTTATCTTGCATTGATAGATATTGACTCAGAAACAGAACTTGTTAAAGACTGTATGATAAAATGGGCTCAGAATATTCAAGAAGTTATTACAATGGACACGTGGGAAAAGATCTGGGTGAGGAACGTAAAATTTACGCAAGCCCAAAATTTAAGAGAGAATTTTTATAAAATGTTTTATAGATGGCATTTAGATCCTAAAAAGCTGGCAAGTATGTATCCGAACTATCAACCTAAATGTTGGAGATGTGGTGGTGAAGATGCAACCTATTTTCATATATGGTGGACCTGCAAAAAGGTTAAGGCTTTTTGGATAAAAATTTGGTAGAATATGCAGAAGATCTTCAAGCAAAGGATAAAGTTTTGTCCGCAATTGTTTCTATTGGGTATAATTACAGATGCTACTGTTGTGGACATTAAGTTGATGTTGTATTTAATCACAGCAGCAAGACTCTTAATAGGTCAATATTGGAAGAAGGAGGAATTGCCGACTATAGAAGAATGGACTCTAAAAGTTTCTGACCTGGCGGAAATGGCAAAGATTTCGGCTTACTTGAAAGATCATTTGCAAGAACGTTATATTATGGAGTGGAAAAAGTGGATTGATTATATCCAGAACAAATATGGGACTAAAAAGTTTCACTTAGCATTTGAATAAGCTTTTTTCTCTTTTTTTTCTTTCCTTTTATATGTAATATTAATATTGCTTGTAGTCATCTTATATGAGCTAGAGTGCGATAGACTTAATAGTTTATTGTTGTTAGCATATGGATGTTTATGATTGTTTTTTGTTTTTATACCTTGTACTTAGCTCTGGGAAGTCGGGGGGAGGGGGGAATGGGGGGGAGGGATAGGGAGGGTTAGGTAGGGGTGGGTGGAGGGAGGGGGGATTGTTAAAGATAAAATGTATTGTAAAACTTTTCAATAAAAAAAACACAGCACGTGAGCTACTGATTCTAAACCACTCATGCCTGAACCACAACTGGCAGCACCAGTAACCACCAGGGCCCAAGCCAAATTAAAGCCACAGCTGGGTAGCCAAACCGGGATCGAATTCCAGAAAACTTTAGAAACAGATGAATGGTTCCAGAAAAATGGATATGTGTACACGATCAAGGATGCGCTGCCATGGGTCGGGGAGAAGTTATATATACCAACCAACTAGAGGATCAATTTCATGCAGTTGTGCCATGATACAAAATCAGCAGGGCATTTTGGATTTGTAAAAACTTTACATTTAATTAAAAAGCAATTTTTGTGGCCATCCATGAAAAAGAAAATAGAAAGTTACATGGAAAGCTGCCCCACTTGAGCAGCTGCCAAGAGGTTGCAAGGGAAATTGCCCGGACTTGTACAATCATTGGTGAATCCCTCATCCCCCTGGAAAGAAATATCCATGGATTTTATAGTGGAATTACCAGAAAGCAATAGAAACACTGTCATCTGGGTGGTTACAGACCTGTTCTCAAAACAAGTGCATTTTATGCCTTGCCAAAAGATCCCCACCGCAAAAACCTTAGCGAGACTATTTGTGCAATACATCTACAAACTTCATGGGGCACTGCAACACATCATATCAGATATGGGAGTGCAATTTACGTCATAATTTTGGAAAGAATTTTTATCCCTTTTAGGAACCACTTAGGGACAGTCATCTAGTCATCATCTTCAATGGAATGGACAGATGAAACGTTCAAACTCAGTACTTTAGCAATACTTAAGATTCTTTATTAATTCTTTATTAATTTCCAGCAAAATAATTGGACGGACCTACTCCCTTTCACAAACGTTGCTTACAATAATGCAGTCCACTCCAGGACACTCCCTTTCAAGTAGCCAACGGTCAAAGTTTCAACTCTATGCCATAACTAACCCGAAATGAACTGGCAATCCCATCGCTGAAAGAATGGATAGCACAATTACAAAACACCTGGCCAGTTGTTAGGAAAGTCCTAGACAAAGCTAGTCAAGCATACAAAGCACAAGCGGATAAAAAAAGAGTCGAACCTAAACCATTCATTGTAGGAGAAATGTTATATTTGTCTACAAAATACCTAAAATCCCTACAGCCCTGTAAAAAACTTGGTCCAAAATACATAGGACCTTTTCCAATTAAAGGAATCATAAACCCAGTAACAGTAGAATTAGAACTACCCAAAAACCTCAGGCAAATACACCCAATTTTTTACTGCAGCTTGGTGAAAAGAGAACAACAGTCACCCTTATGGCCAAAACTCCCCACCACCACCACCTCCAAACATGGTTGAAGGAGAACAACACTTTGAGATAAAGAAGATTCTAGGAAGTATCATGGGGCAATTCAATACCTAGTAGCCTGGAAACACCTTCCCTCCTTACAAAATGAGTGGGTCCTCAAACATCATGTCAGAGCACAAAAACTGCTAAAGAGGCTTCATACAGAATATCCCAACAAACCAGACTAACCTCTACACCTGTTTTGTTTGCTCTACAGGTGGATCTCTCCTATTTTTAAGGGGGGGGCAGGATGTCAGAACCCATTCCTATTTCATTTCATTTCTATCTATCCACTTTGATCTAAAAACCAATCTCACCTTTCCCTGAGTTCTGCCATTCTCCCAAGTGGGAGGGGGGAATGTGCCTGCAGGGTTATTGCTTTGTTTCCTCTATTTGCTACAATGTAATCCTTTGCTTTGATTATTGCCTCTGTATCCTCTACCCACCCGCTGAAATGTAACAATTTTTTCCTGTTATCTCTCTCTCTGAACTCTTATCTTCTGAACAGTCAGTTAGTGCAAGGTAGGAAATAAGGAATGTAACCTCAGTGCCTGATTTATGTCTACACTCTCAGAGGAAGGTGTGAAGAAGCCGTCGACCCTTGCTTTGTGAGCTGAAGATGGGCCGATATTATCTCCCCTTTTCCCACGATGGACTTAAAACCTGGGGATTGGCTGTCCCACGTCGGCTGGGCAGAGTATGGGGTGGGGTCTTGCTTGGGGATACAATAATCGATTGCTCTGTATGGGAAATTAGAGATCCTGTCTATTATGCCTGCTATCAAGTACTCTTAATAAAAGTTCCTGTTGGAAGAAATTGTTTCCAAGAGTTCTGCTATCTTAAGATGTGGAGTTGAAGTGGGTCCTGACACTGTGGCATTATGGATGCCTGTTGTAAATCAGCAGACTGTTTAGAAATCTGTATGGAATGTTGTGCGATTTGTTTCCCATCATAACTTTCTATGTATTCTGGTTTCTTGAGTTTTGAAAAACTAGAGAGGGCTGTTATCTACATCTCAGAATTTCTAAGAAATTATTTCAAAAGACACTATTAAATGTTCTCACAGCCACTTGCTACACATTGTTAATCTCAGTGAAAAATTGAAAATAATTTTGAATAGTAGGCCATAAAGAATAAATGCACAACAAATCATTCACATAATGAAACAATAATTTGATGCCTGTATCTGGAAAAAGAAAGGAGGGATAAGGTCTTTGAATTTTTCATTGTTATTTGATCTTTTGTTGTTATTTGTTATTTGATTTTCACAGCTGGACAATGAAACAAGAAAAATTATTGTAATGATTCTTGATTAAAGAAATTTGTAATTGTTTTCAAGCAAATACATTTTGTTTTAAGTCTTAAATATATTTTATGCTAAGTTGAATGCAAGTTACTTTATCTGATCTAGTCATCTTATTAAGGTCTGAAGAGTAATCTTGCACATATTTTAATAGTACTGTTTTGTTCATGTCTATTCTAAGTAATGACTGCAGTTTACTTCTATAATTTTTGTATAAAGGTAAAGGTTCCCCCGCACATGCGTGCTATCGTTTCCAACTCTAGGGGCCAGTGCTCATCTCCGTTTCAAAGCCAAAGAGCCAGCACTTGTCCGAGGACATCTCCGTGTTCATGTGGCCGGCATGACTAGACACCAAAGGCACACAGAATGCTGTTACCTTCCCACCGTAGTGGTCCCTATTTTTACTTGCTTTTTTACGTGCTTTCGAACTGCTAGGTTGGCAGAAGCTGGGACAAGTAACAGGCGCTCACTCTGTTATGTGGCACTCAGGATTCAACCTGCCAAACTTTTTGTATACCACATATAATATTGTAAAGAGAGCAGCATAGTGGCCTACTGGTGAAGTTGCTCACCTCCCACTCGGAAAGTTGAGAGTTCAATCCTAAGTCTTTCTTAGGGTGCAAGGAAAAAAAATCTGCTGCAAACTCCACAAAGGCATCAGGAAGGGCATCCAGCCAGTAAATGCTCAACTCCATCCAGTCATTCTGACTCTACCCCAAATTAAGGCACTACAGGGTTGTAAAAAGGGAATATGTAATATTATAAAGAGTTAGGTTAGTTTTTCCTTTGTCTCCCTCATCTGTATAATAAACAGTGAAGTCATTAGAGTTAAGTAAATAATAAAGAATGGGGGACAACAGATTATCTTGAAAGAAAATGAAACGAGAGGTACAAAAAAGGCTTTTCCATGCAAAAAAATAAAAAAAGAGATTTAAATAGAGTTTTAGAAAACTTCCAATCGTGTATGAAATCATTATTTATTTATTTATTTTATTAGATTTATATACCGCCCTTTCCTGAAGGACTCAGGGCAGTTTACAGGGTATTTAAAACAAGAAATACAAAAGTTAAAAACAATTAAAAATTACATCAATCCCTGAAAAAAAGTAAAACCCCCAATTAAAATTAAAATTAAAATTCTCAGCAAAGATGTTAAAACTATATTTAGTTTTCATACAGTATTTGAAGTTCTTTAAAGGAGAAGGAATATATTTAGAAAAAGGTAATACATATCTTGATTTAAATATTCCTGAATTGTTCTCATAGAGTAATTAAAATCTAGTCCAATGTTTTTAATCCATACAGAATTTTCCGTATCTTAATACTATTTATTGATGCTGCAATTATTGTTCTATTTCCAGGAGGGGCTTCTGTTTGATTTTCCATGATCTCCACTTATTTTTTGGTCTTTGATACATGTGAAATACCTTTGGACAAAATTCTTTGATCTTGGCTTCCAGTTTGTGCGTGTGGCGCTGGCGGACATACCAGGAGAAGCTCTCCTTCTGCCGTCTGGTCTTACTTCCTCGGAGGACCCTGCAAAGGGTTAAAAGTCACCCTGGAGGGGTGACCACCATGAGGAGGCTCTCTCTGTGATTGCAGAAGGACGGCGCCCTCCATTTTATCCGGAGTTATTCCTCTGGCCTGAAGAAGAAGAGATCGGCCTTATTAATAGTCGATCACTAAGCTGTTCCCTGCCAAAAGCCAAAATCACTATCAAGCACAACAAAGCAATCTGGAGGATTTGGGTGAGACCTTACCCTTCTTACTTCCCTAATTACTTTCCTGTGGGACTTTCTTGAAAATCTTTTTCCCCCTTCTTGAAAATTCAGCGACTGCTTACTTGGGGATTTACAACCTTAAAGCCTCAAAAGAAATCAAATGACTAAGCTTACTAACTAAGCAACTCTGTACCTCTGAAATTTTGGAGCCACTAAAAAGTTTTTATTGTCTATTTTTACAGGGACCTACTACCCTATTTACTACTAAAAATGAATTAATTGGATAAAAGACTTATATTACTCTGAAAAAGGATTGTACATGCTATTGAGGACATCTTATGGCAAAACCTGGTATAGCAAATAAACTTTTTTTTTTACTCTGAGACCTGGCTTTAACAGATTTGTCCTTGACATTATCTTTAAAGATAAAAATTGGGAACACCTGGCACTGAAAACAACCTTTAGGAATAGTGGAAGTGGACATTTATTGATTTTTATTACAATAGCCTCCACTAAAGGCTTATCTGTAAAATATTAAAGAAGTGGAAGAATATATCCCACCACTTGACTATTTGTTGTTGTTAGTTGCGAAGTCGTGTCCGACCCATCGCGACCCTATGGACAATGTTCCTCCAGGCCTTCCTGTCCTCCACCATCCTCCAGAGTCTATTCAAGCTCACACCCACTGCTTCAGTGACTCCATCCAGCCACCTCATTCTCTGTCGTCCCCTTCTTCTATTGCCCTCAATCTTTCCCAGCATTAGGCTCTTCTCCAGTGAGTCCTTCCTTCTCATTAGATGGCCAAAGTATTTGAGTTTTAGCTTCAGGATCTGGCCTTCTAAAGAGCAGTCAGGGTTGATCTCCTCTAGGACTGACCGGTTTGATCGCCTTGCAGTCCAAGGGACTCGCAGGAGTCTTCTCCAGCACCAGAGTTCAAAGGCTTCAATTCTTTGGCGTTCAGCCTTTCTTATGGTCCAGCTTTCACTGCCATACATTGCAACTGGGAAGACCATAGCCTTGACTATACGCACTTTTGTTGACAGGGTGATGTCTCTGCTTTTTAGTGTGCTGTCTAGATTTGCCATGGCTTTCCTCCCAAGGAGCAAGCATCTTTTAATTTCTTGGCTACAGTCCCCATCTGCAGTGATCTTGGAGCCCAGGAAAATAAAATCTGTCACTACCTCCATTTCTTCCCCATCTATTTGCCAGGAATTGAGAGGGCCAGATGCCATGATCTTGGTTTTCTTAATGTTTAGTTTCAACCCAAGTTTTGCACTCTCCTTCTTCACTCGCAACAAGAGGCTCTTTAGTTCCTCTTCACTTTCTGCCATTAGAGTGGTGTCATCTGCATATCTTAGGTTGTTGATGTTTCTTCCGGCAATCTTAATTCCAACTTTTGATTCATCTAGCCCTGCCTTTCTCATGATGTGCTCTGCATATAAATTAAATAGGCAAGGCGACAGTATACAGCCTTGCCAGACTCCTTTCCCAATTTTGAACCAATCAGTGGTTCCGTGTCCAGTTCTCACTGTTGCTTCTTGGCCCGCATATAGGTTTCTCAAGAGACAAATAAGATGGTCTGGTATGCCCATCTCTTTAAGGACTTGCCACAGTTTGTTATGATCCACACAATCAAAGGCTTTAGCATAGTCTATGAAGCAGAAGTAGATGTTTTTCTGGAACTCTCTAGCTTTCTCCATGATCCAGCGTATGTTAGCAATTTGGTCTCTAGTTCCTCTGCCTCTTCGAAATCCTGCCTGTACTTCTGGTAGTTCTCGATCCACATACTGCTGGAGTCTAGCTTGTAGAATTTTAAGCATAACTTTACTAGCATGAGAAATGAGTGCAATGGTGCGATAGTTTGAACATTCTTTGGCACTGCCTTTCTTTGGAATTGGAATGTAAACTGATCTTTTCCAATCCTGTGGCCACTGTTGAGTTTTCCAAATTTGCTGGCAAATTGAGTGTAGCACTTTTACTGCATCATCTTTTAAGATTTTGAATAGCTCAGCTGGAATACTGCACTTGACTATAAACTCATACTTGATACAATTCTGGCAATGACTGCAGAAATAAAAGCCAGACTCAAAGACAAATTTGATAGCGTAAACTCACCAAATGAGACTCTTACTTCAACTGATGAACTGACAATCCAAAAATAAACAGAGGATGAGGAATTTAACAACAAAACAGGGGACTTTAAAGTACAACAAGTACAATCTACTGAGAGCCTTGAAGCCCAGACTTTGATTTCAACTATAAAACCTACAATTCAACAAGCAACACAAGCTGAAGAAAGCAATACTAAGATGGAGGATGCCAAAGGCCTTCAAATACAGTACACCAAGTCTTCAACCAACCAAACAATAATTACAACACCAGACATGACCTCTTACCTAAGCCGGATGGATTTGAAAGAATAAGAAGACAAGAGTGAACTAAGAACAACTGCACTATGCCAAACATGGAGATGAGATTTACTGGAACGAAAATTTAATGACTACAAAGGGTTCACTCTCTATGATAAATTGATAACTGGATGGTCTCCCTGGATTCAAACAATGTGCATAGGAAGAAAGGGAGACACATTTGAGAAGGTAAAGGCAATGATAAGGAAGCCTGCCTAGTACAAAAAGGAAGCTAGAATTAGAGTTAAATGATTTTTTCTTCTTTTTCTATTGTAAGTGTTAGGACTTGCAATAATAAAGCTTAATTTTTTAAATTTTTCTCTCAACTGTTAAAAGATATTAACTGAGTCTATATTTAGGATCTAGAATGAAAATTAGCTACAAATAATAAAACATACTTTCTTAACTATAGATGAATTGCAAGGATGATAAATAGTATATGTATGTATTTCAGATATGATAATTACTATATAATGAAATAGATTAGCTATCAGAACATAACTTTGAATTATATTATAGAATTTGCAATGATATAATAAAAGATATTATTTTAAAAATGGATGAACTACTAAGATGTTAAATAGAATATATTTGTTGTAATGATAAAGCTGTAAAATTTTCTTTTTTTATTGAAAAGTTTTTCAATACATTTTATCTTTAACAACCCCTCCCCACCCACCCCCTTCCCAGCCCTACCCAACCCTCCCCCCTCCCCTTCCCCCCTCCCCTTCCCCCCTCCCCGTCCCCGACTTCCCAGAGCTAAATACAAGGTATAAAAGTAAGAACAATCATAAACAACCATATGCTAACATCAATGAACTATTAAGTCTATCGCACTTTAGCTCTTATAGAGTGACTACAAGCAATACAAATATCACTTCAATACTTATTCAAATGCCAAATGAAACTTTTTAGTCCCATATTTATTCTGGATATAATCAATCCATTTTTTCCACTCCGTAATATAACGTTGTTGCGAATGGTCTTTCAAATACGCTGAGATCTTTGCCATTTCCGCCAGGTTAGAAACTTTTAAAGTCCATTCTTCTATAGTCGGCAGTTCCTCCTTCTTCCAATATTGACCTACTAAAAGTCTTGCTGCCGTAATTAAGTTCAACATCAGCTTAGTGTCCACAACAGTAGTATCAGTAATTATACCCAGTAAAAACAATTGCGGACAAAACTTTATCCTTTTCTTAAATATCTTCTGCATATTCCACCAGATTTTAATCCAAAATGCTTTAACCTTTTTACAGGTCCACCATATGTGAAAGTACGTTGCGTCTTCGCCACCACACCTCCAACATTTAGGCTGATAATTCGGATACATACTTGCAAGCTTTTTAGGATCTAAATGCCATCTGTAAAACATTTTATAAAAGTTCTCTCTTAAATTTTGAGCTTGCGTAAATTTTACGTTTCTCACCCAGATCTTTTCCCAAGTATCCATTGTAATAACTTCTTGAATATTCTGAGCCCATTTTATCATGCAATCTTTAACAAGTTATGTTTCTGAGTCAATTTCTATCAATGCAAGATATATCCGTTTGATATGTGCTGGACCCTGATTTCTAATTTGCTTTACCAGATTTTCATCAGTCATTGAAAAACCAATTTTCTGATCTTCTTTCTACCTGGCCTGTAGTTGACTATATTGAAACCAGGTTTGAACAATCTTCTCTTCTCTTAAAAGGTTATACGGCTTCAAACACCATACATTCCTCTCTAAACTTAAGATTTCCTTATATGTAGTCACATCATGTTTAAACCCAACATTTATGTTTTCTATTGCGTGTTTCGGTATTGCCCATAAAGGTATCTTGTATTTTAACTTATGTCTATACTTTTTCCAAACTCGCAACAAAGCATGTCTTAAAATATGCACCTTAAACACATTATCTACCTTCTTATCATACAACAAATATGCATGCCAACCAAATAACAAGTCATGGCCTTCAAGATTTAATAATCTCCCTTGTGTTAAATTAATCCAATCACTTATTGCTGACAATGCAGCAGCTTCATAGTATAGTTTAAAGTTGGGCATTTTAAGACCACCTCTTTCACGCGTATCCTGCATAATCTTAAATTTAACTCGTGGCCTTTTCCCTGCCCATACAAATTTATTGATACCCTTTTGCCATTCCTCCAAGTTTGAGTCCTTTTTAAGAATGGGTATCATTTGAAATAAGAACAGAAATTTCAGCAAAACATTCATTTTCACTGCTGCAATTCTTCCCAGTAATGACAATTGTAACTTTTTCCAGCTGTCCAATTCTTTTTGAACTTCACCCCATAGCTTTTCATAATTATTTTTATATAACTTTGCATTTGAGGGTGACAAATAAACCCCCAAATATTTAACCCTTTTGACAATTTCAAATCCAGTTAACCCTTCTAAAACAGCCTTTTGTAATACTGTCATGTTTTTAGCCAATATTTTAGTTTTTTGTATATTAACCTTAAATCCAGAAACTTTCCCATATTGCATTATTATCTCCATCAGGTCCACAACAGAGTTTTCTGGCTGGGTCCCCGTAACAACCAGATCATCTGCAAACGCCCTCAATCTATAATCCTGATCTCTTATTTGAATTCCCTTAATTTTTTCCGAATTCCGTATTTTAATCAATAATATCTCCAATGTTAAAACAAATAATAAAGGTGATAACGGACACCCTTGTCTTGTGCCCTTTTCAATATTACATACTTCAAAGATCTCGGCTTACTTGAAAGATCACTCGCAAGAACGTTATATTATGGAATGGAGAAAATGGGTTGAGTACATTCAGAACAAATACAGGGTTAAGAAGTTTCATGTAGCATTTGAATAAGTCTTCCTTCGCTTTCTCTTTCTTTATTTCCTTTATTTCCTTTCTTTTTTTTTCTATATATATTTAATATCATTAAGATTTGTATTATCCTGTATAAGCTAGAGAGTGATGGATTTTAGAGTTTTTGGTTGTTAGCATATGTTTGTTTATGATTGTTTTTCTTTTCTATACCTTGTATTTAGCTCTGGGAAGTCGGGGGGGGGGAGGGGGGGAGGGGTAGGGAGGGAGGGAGAGGGGAGGGGGAGGGGGGACTGTTAAAGACAAACTGTATGTTAAAACTTTTCAAAAATAAATATTACATACTTCAGTCAAACTATTATTTACTATTATTCGGGCTGTTTGTTTTTGATATAATGCCCTAATTGGTTGTAAGAATTTATCCCCAAAATTCATTTTATCTAAAACTTTCATCAAAAATTGCCAATCCAGTTGATCAAAGGCTTTTTCAACGTCTAGAAAGATCAGCGCCGCAGGGATCTGGTTGTTCTTTTCCAAAAATTCCAACAAGTCTACTATATGCCTCACATTATTTTTCATTTGTCTACCACTAATAAACCCAGTTTGGTCCCCATGAATTATCTGTTGCAGAACCCTCATCAATCTGTTAGCTAAAACCTTAGCAAATATCTTGTAGTCCGTATTCAAAAGTGATATTGGTCTATAATTTCTTACTTGAGAGACGTCCTGATCTTCCTTCGGAATCAGAAAAATAAAAGCAGTTCTCCAAGACGGAGGCACCCTTCCTCCCCTTTGAATTGTCTGAAACAATTCCCTTAGTGGCTTTATCATCTCCAATTGTAGATTTTTGTAGTACACCGCAGTCAGTCCATCCGTGCCTGGCGCTTTATCCACCTTCAATTGTTTAATTGCTAAAAGAATTTCTTCTTCTGTTATCAATTGATTAATCTCTTCATTTTGTTCTTGTGTAAGAACCGGGATACTGGCATTCCTCAAATATTCATCAATATCTGCTTCATTAATCTTATCTTTAGCATATAATTTGGAATAAAAGTCCACAAAGGCTTCCTTAATAAGGTCCTGTTGATACACAACCTTACCCTTATGTTCTATTTTATCTATGTTAGAAGCCCTTTGCTTCTTCCTTAACATGTAAGCTAACCATCTGCCTGGTTTATTGGCATTGCAAAAAGTGTTATGCCTAGCAAACCGTAAGTTAGTTGCCACATGATCAGCCATCAACTTATCAAATTGTCCTCTTAACAAATTAATAACCTCTTTGATCTTCACATCCGATGGATTCAAAATTAGGGCCTTTTCTTTTTCCCTAATTTCATTCTCTAATTCTTTCCTCCTAAGTTCCAAATTACGTCTGTATTTATTGTTCATATATATTAACACCCCTCTCATATAAGCCTTACTAGCATCCCAAACCATATCCATAGAAGTACCCTTATTCATATTAGTTTCAAAAAAGACCTTCATCTGTTTTTTACATTCTTCAACATTTTCCAAATTTCTAAACAGGTTCTCATTTAGACGCCAAGAGCGCCTATCTCTGTTATCCTTATCGATCTCTAACCAAACTGGACTATGGTCAGACATAGTTCTTGGACAAATCTTTGTCTTCTTAATCCTAGAAAAAAATTGTTAGTGATTAATATAAAGTCAATCCTGGAAAAAGATTGATGTCTATCAGAAAAAAAAGTATAATCCTTTTCTTGTAAATTTCTTTCTCTCCAGATGTCTCGCAACTCCAGATCATCCTTCATCTCAAAAAAGGATTTAGGCAATCTAGCATGACTTGGAGAACTCCTAGAAGAGCTACTCTTGTCCATTTGTACATCCAAGACACCATTCCAGTCTCCCATAAAAATAAAAGATTTATAATCCAACTGAGTGATCTTGCTGTGTAATAAACTATAAAAATCTGCTTGTTGTTGATTAGGAGCATATAGTCCAACCAAAAGCATTTTTTTGCCTTCTATCAGCAAATCTATTATAACGTATCTTCCTTGTTTATCTGCTTCTATTAACTCCGCTGTCATAGTATTCTTGACATAAATAACCACTCCATTCTTCTTATTCATTGCAGAAGCAATAAATTGTGTACCCAGTCTAGAGTTCAATAAGTACTTTTGGTCCATAGCCCTAATATGTGTTTCTTGTAAGCAAATAACATCAGTCTTAAATTGTTTTAAATATTGAAAAATTTTCTTTCTCTTCTGTGGTGAATTTAAACCATTAACATTCTAAGTTAAAAACTTAGTCGCCACCCTTGGTGACCCGAAGCTTTTGGAGCGCGTCTTCCAGAATCCCTTTGATGTTCTTAGGCCACGCCCCTCCCACAGCTTTGCTATAGGTACGCTTTGGAGGTTCCATAACATTCTGCTGGTCCTGTTCTTGCTCTCGTCTCATTCGTCTCAAAGCAGCACGCGTCATCCTCTGGTCTCTGGCATCTTCCGATGAAACTGTAATTTGATCCACTCCCATAACTTTCTCATCTGTCTGCGTTGTTCCTTCAGCACCTTGAGGCTTTCCCTCGCCATTCTTCTTTGTAGATTCCAAAAGTGGTAAGGCGATTGCTTTTAAGACATTACTGTAAAAATCACGTGCCTGTGTCACTGTAATAAGACGATGTCTCGTGCCTTCATACATCACCACCATACCCACTGGTATCTCCCATCTAAACTTAATATCATGTCTCCTGAGCTCTTGTGCTAAAAAAGCAAAGTCCTTTCTTCTCCTTAAAATTCTCGGAGGGATCTCTTTTAAAACCAGGACTTCTTGCTCAGCAGCTACAAGCTTTGTATTGTAAGAAACTTGGATGACTTCATTCCTGATTGCTCTCTTTGTAAAATAAACAACCACATCTCTAGGTAATTTCCTTTGTCTTGCAATCCACAAATTAACATGAAAGATTTTATCTATATCTCCCACAATTTCAGCTGCTGGCCGTCCCAGTACCCCTTCCAAAGCCTCAGAGACTATTTCCTTCAGATCTTCTTTAGGATTCTCTTTTAAGCCCCTGATCCTGATAGCAAACTCCATCTCATGGTACTGGACCAAGTTCAAGTCGCTATCAATTTTATCCACCACATTTTCAGTCTCTGACATTTTTGCTTCTAATCTGAAATTGTTTTGACTAAGATCTTCCACTCTTTCGTCCAAGCCTTCAATACATATAGCCATGCCTTGAAGTGAAAGCAAGATGTCCGCCCTCATTTCTGTTAACTTCTCATCCAGCTTTTCATCCATAACTTCAACTAACTTTTCTGTCAGCTTCTCATCCAGCTTTTCATCTATAATTTCAGCTATTTGCTGTGAGTGCTTTTCCAAAGCATCTTGCAAATCTTTGATTGTCAGTGCAGGAGTAGGTGCAGGTGCAGGGGGCAATAAAGCTTGCAGCGAAGATTGCTGCACCGGGGAAGCCCCCACGCTCTTGAGAACTTTGGAAGATTTAGCCGCCATTTTCCCCCACTATCACTTGCTATGCACTTTCACTTTCAAAGTCTACAAAGTCCTTTGAGCTAAAGAACAAAAGTCCACTTTCAGCTTGATCTCCTGTATCGCCCTGCCTGCATCCTCGCACTCCAAAATCCTTTCCTGCTGGCAGGGATGGTTGCTAACGCCTTGTTCTGCTCCCAAAAGCACGGAGCAGAAGCACTGCGCAGCCTGGAGCAAACCCAGGCTTCGGGGGGGCTTGATCCTTCAGCCGCCTGAACTTTAAGCTCAGGCGGCCCCGGAGAGCTCAACCCCTACCTGGGTACTCACCCCCTCCTCTTCTCCCGAGGAGGGGCTTCTGAACTGCCGAAACAGCTGATCGGCGCTGTTTTCGGCGGTTTTACAAAGCCGCGGAGCGGACAGCCTGGAGATGGCTGTCTTCGGCGTCGCCTCACCACCCGGAAGTCTTTCAAGCTGAAAAATTTTCTTAATGGGCTAAGAGGAATCTTTATAAGATACACATTGATTTTATACTTAACTTTTAGACCTTTAAAGGAAAGGAAAGTTAGCTATTAGAATTGACTTATATTACAGAATTTGGAAGGATACAACAAAATATATTTTCTTAATAATTAGTGAACTATTAAGATGTTAAATAGAATAAATTTGTATAACATAAGAATGCACTGAAATGAACAATATATGTATTTTAGACAGGATAATTACTATAGAATGAAATGGGGAAATGTGGGCTACTTGAAAATTAAGTTTTGTTTTATATATTATAGGCTAGTTCGGATTATCTTATTCCAATTAGGTCAAATGTAAAAACAGGACATGGATATGTATATGTGAAAATATAATGAAAATTGTTCTAATTGATTTTGTTATAATTAGAAATGTATTAATTTGATTAATTTGACTATGCTATCATAACTAAGGGAATTGGACTTGGAATTCTTGTTGATGTAACTTAACCTATCGACAAATGACTTTGTTATTTACTATTGTTTACTTTTAACTACCCAACCACCATATTGCTTCATAAATACCTGCTTTGGATTGATGTTGGACTTCCGGTAGCGCTGCCGCGCCGAATGGTGGCGTTCTGAAGCCGCCCGACCCTGGGAAGCGTCAAAGCGCCCGGAGGCAGCAAAAATCAGCTGTCCTGCAGCGCTGGAGCTTCTCCCTCGGGAGAAGAGAGAGAGGCGAGCCAGACTGGGTAGAGGTAGAGCTCCCCTGCGTGTTAAAGCTCGTCCTGCAGCAGGCAGAGCGAAGAACCGAAACAGGAACGAGAGACCTCCACTGCGAACTGGAAGCACTTTATTCCTCAAGGCAACAGCCGCAGCAAGAAACAAAGCCAGCGTTGGCCACTACCCGCAGCCAACGCTGCTATATACATGCTCAAAGCACCCACCCATACTCCACCCAAACACGCCCACGCCCTCCCATTCCCTATATCTTCCCCACCCCTCCGCTGCAAACCGTTTCACCCAGCGCCTGGTCAGGTAAGCCCCTGCCCGTGCTTCTCCACCACCGTGCTCCACCCCCGCTCCCCCTCCCTGCCGCGCCCAGCTCTGGTCCCCTCCGTGGCAGCCGGCGTTCGGGCCCCCCAGCCACCCAGGCATCGCGGTGGGAACGAGCCCGTCCCCCAACAGGCACATCGGCTCCTGAGCAGAACTGTCCCGCGTCCCGGGCCGCTCCACCAAACGCGGACTCGACTGCTGTAGCCATGGGAGGGTCAGGGACAAGATGTGGGCTCCCGAGGCAGCGGCCGCCGCGCCAGCCGTTCCGGAGCTTCCGCTGGTCGTGCCGCCAGCCGGGGTGTCCTGCGCAGGCGCAGCGTCGGACGGAGACAGCGGCAGCGTCACAGCCGCCCAACGATCATTTGGAGCCTCCCGGGCCACCGTGGAGCTGGACGGAGACAGCAGCGGTGGTGCAGCCGCCCAACGAACTTTCGGAGCCTCCAGGGCCACTGTGGAGTCAGACGGAGACAGCGGCGGCGGCGTGGCCGCCCAGCGAGCCTTCGAAGCCTCCCGGGCTGCTGTGGAGTGGGGTGGGTCCGGTGAGCGCAGGGCAGGAGGAGCCATAGGGGTGGAGGCCCCCCCTCGAATGTCAGCCCCACGGGGCCCGACATGCTGCCCCCTCTACCAGGGACCCACCTGGAATGCAAGCAGAGAGGGGTAAGTACTCCGTTATGCATTTAGCAGTCTCCCCTTGGGTCCCACCCGGCTTCCCTGGGTATTTCCGGTGGAATGCTCGGAGTAGACGAGGCACGCACACATCCCCTTCCCGCACCCAGGTGGCCTCCTCCATGGGGTATCCCTTCCAGAGCACCAGGTATTGCACCCGCCCCCTCCGTTTTCTGGAGTCCAGGATGTCCTGCACCTCATAGTGGTCGCCGTGTACATGGCCCGGGCCGCTCTCTCCCACTGCCGCAGAGGCGGTTGTTGCAGGCTTCAACAGGCTACTGTGGAAGACAGGGTGTATCTTCCCAAGGAGGGGAGGTAACCGAAGCCTGACGGTGACAGGATTTACTACTTGTATTACCCGGAACGGCCTGAGATACTTGGGCCCTAGCTTCTTACAGGGAACCTGTAACCACAGGTACTTAGTAGAGAGATAAACCAGATCACCTACTTTAGGGGGTGCGAACTGCCATCTCTTCCTGTCTGCCTACTCTTTGTATGCCCCCGCAGCCCGCTCCAATGCCTTCTTCGCTACCCCCCATACCTCCTCCAATTGGTGCATCCACTCCCCAGGTGTGCAGGGGCGCCCTGGTCACAGCCAGCAATGGGAACGAATTCGTAACCAGAGACCACTTTATAAGGGGAGAACCCAGTGCTGCTATGCACTGCGTTGTTGTAGGCTACTTCCGCAAAGGCTAGCAGGTCCACCCATTCGGACTGCGGGTATGAGACGTAACAGTGCAGGTATCGCTCCACCGCCACGTTTGCACGTTCCGCAGCCCCGTTTGTGCTTGGGTGGTATGCCGAGCTCAGGCCTTGTGTCGCCCCGATGTAACGCACGAAGTCCTTCCAAAACCGGGCCGTGAATTGCACCCTACGGTCCGAGATGATACGCTGTGGCACCCCGTGGAGGCGGTAGATGTGTTGGACAAACAGCCAGGCTAGCCGGCGGTCCGAAGGCAACCCCTTGCAGGGGACGAAGTGTGCCTGTTTCTAGAACAGGTCCACTACTGTCCACAAAACGTTGTAACCCCTGCTCTCCGGCAGTTCGACCACAAAGTCCATGGCAATGTCCTGCCAAGGCCGCATGGGGTCTGCCACCTTTTGCAGAAGCCCTGCTGGTTTGCTGGTGGAGGGTTTGGTGGTCGCACATATGCGGCACCTCTGCACGTATCTCTCGATGTCTCGTCTCATGGTCCGCCACCAGAACTGGCGACGAGCCAAATGTAGGGTCTTTACAAACCCGTAATGGCCTGCCTGCCTGGCGTCATGGCACTGATAGAGCGCCCGGTCCCGCGCCGCTGCTGGCACATACAGCCTGGCCCCGTGCCAAGCTAAGCTGTCTCGCAACATGAGCGTATCGGGGTGTGCCCACACCCATTCATCAGTTGCCAACGCCCCCTTACAGGCCCACAAGAAGTCGTCCATCAACGCATGGGCCATGTGCCCCGTCCCCTCCATCAGGCGGGGTGGTGGTACCAGTGCCTGTACTACCCCCTCTTTCCGGCAATCGTATTGAGGTAGCCGTGACAAGGCGCCTGCCAGGAAGTTTCTACCCCCGGGCACATACTTGAGCCGAAACCGGAAGCACTGAAAGTACTGGGCCCACCGCACGTGCTTCAGGGACAGACGGCGGGGCGTTTGCAGGGCTTCCAGGTTTTTGTGGTCTGTCCACATCTCGAACTCCTGGCTAGCCCCTCAAGAAGGTGTCTCCACATCCCCAAGGCCCAGCGGACCACGAAGGCTCCCTCCAGCCCAGCGGAGCCGCACTGGGCCGGCCCGTCCGCCCTTGCTCGAGTCCCGTGCGGCCCAGAACCGAGCTCATCCACCACTCCCCCCAAAGTCTCGCTGCTGGCACCCTGGGACTCCATCACAGGGTCCGCTGGTGGCGCCTCCCACACCTTAGGCCGCACAGCCAGCTGGGCGTCTTCTGCTCCCTTCTCCTCGGGTGGCGTCGCCTCCGCCCCAGCCGTGCCGGCCTCTTCCAACCTAGTCTCCAGGGTGGCTCCTTGCAAGCCTTCTGCCATGGCACACAAAGCAGGAACAGAACACAGCAGAAAGGCCGAAAGGCCGCGGTGCTATGCAACGCTGGCTTTCTGTCAAAGCTCGTCCTGCAGCAGGCAGAGCGAAGAACCAAAACAGGAATGAGAGACCTCCACTGCGAACTGGAAGCACTTTATTCCTCAAGGCAAAAGCTGCAGCAAGAAACAAAGCCAGCATTGGCCGCTACCCACAGCCAATGCTGCTATATACATGCTCAAAGCACCCACCCATACTCCACCCAAACACGCCCACGCCCTCCCATTCCCTATATCTTCCCCACCCCTCCCCTGCAAACCCTTTCGCCCAGGGCCTGGTCAGGTAAGCCCCCGCCCATACTTCTCCACCACCGTGCTCAACCCCCCCTCCCCCTCCCTGCTGCACCCAGCTCCGGTCCCTTCCGTGGCCGCTGGCATTCGGGCCCCCCAGCCACCCAGGCATCGCAGCGGGAAGGAGCCCGTCCCCCAACAGGCACATCGGCTACTGAGCAGAACTGTCCCGCGTCCCGGACCACTCCACCGAAAGCGGACTCGACTGGTGTAGCCGTGGGAGGGCCGGCGACAAGATGTGGGCCCCTGAGGCAGCGGCCACTGTGCCAGCCATTCTGGAGCTTCCACCGGTCGTGCTGCCAGCCGGGGTGTCCTGCGCAGGCGCGGCATCGGACGGAGACAGCAGCGGCGGCGCGGCCGCCCAACGATCATTTGGAGGCTCCCGGGCCACCGTGGAGCTGGATGGAGACAGTAGTGGCGGCGCGGCCACCCAACGAACTTTCGGAGCCTCCCGGGCCGCCGTGGAGTCAGACGGAGACAGCGGCGGTGGCGCAGCCGTCCAATGAGCCTTCGGAGCCTCCTGGGCCACCGTGGAGTGGGGTGGGTCCAGCGAGCGCAGGGCAGGAGGAGCCGTTGTTGTGGAGGGGCCCCCCTCGAATGTCAGCCCCACGGGGCCTGACACTGCGATTCTCCCAAGCAGTTTGGGGGATAACAGGGTGAGCCCCCTCGGAGCCCAGGCTTTCTCCGCTTTCAGGACGTCTTCGCTCCAAAAGGAGTGGAACAAGACGCGACAACTGCACCTGCTGCTTAGAGGGGATTGTGAGTATTTTGTTCCTTTGAAAAGCAGGCAGAGCAAAGCAGGAAGATCTGAATTTTCAAATTGGATTTTAACTTTAACTCAGTTTCATTATGTTCTTCAAGTTTCAAGTTTGAAATGGAGTAAAAATGGCGCTGGAATGTTTCTCTCCTGTGTGAAGTGACTGTGTTTGAAAATTGTTATATTTTGCTACAAAGCAAGAGATACAATTTGCAACTGACTTTATCCAGTATCGGATTTTGCTTATTTGAAAGCCTGTTCCCTTTTCTTCTTATTGAAGGTTAAGAACTTTGGGAGAATTGTTATTTTTTCTTCCCTTTTTTCCCCTGAACTTTGATTCTGCTGGGTGAAAGAGGAAATCGAAACCTAAGAGATGGCTGCGAGACGTGGGGGAGGGCCTCCACTTTCTAAGAACGTTATTTCCTCACCTATACCACAAGCTGCAGGGCAGACTTCGATGAAACCTACAGTACAACCACCCTCTCCCCCACCTCCTGCATTTACACTGACAGACATTCAGCAAGTTGTGATGCAGTCAACACAAGTTTTGCAGCAAGAAATAAAGAAAACAAGGGAAGAATTTGTTAATCAAAACAACCAGATCAGGGAAGATATAGTGCTTGCACTTCAGGGTTTGGCTGCACATATAGAACGCCTGGATGTTCATGTGGACTCAGTTATGGAGTATGTGGAGAATTTGGAAAATAAAATTATTGATGCTGAACAGAAGATTGATAGAGCAGAGGCCAAGATTGACAGAACAGAAGACGAGGTTATTATATCAGAATACAAGAACATGGACTTTGCTTTGCGTATCAGAGGCCTCAAAGAGAATCCTAAAGAAGATTTGGAATGGGAAATAGCACGAGCAGTGGCTCCTGTTTTGAAATGTGAACCTGAAGAACTACTTAAGGAAATGGATAAGACATTTAGGGTTAACTCCTGGATTGCTAGGCAAAAAAATCTACCTAGAGACGTAGTGATTTATTTTTCCAGGAGATTAACGAGAAATTCTATTATCCAGGCTTTTTATCGGGAAAAATTTCAGATTGCAGGCCAAGATATTATGATTTTAAAGGAGATACCTTCAAAAATTCTTAGAAAAAGGAAAGACTTTGCCTTTTTGTCTGATGAGCTTAAGAAGCGACAAATCCAGTTCAGATGGGAAATACCTATTGGAATTGTGGTAAATTATGCAGGGACCAGATACAGATTGGATACAATTTTAAAAGCAAAAGATTTCTACACTAAGATCCTGAAAGCAGGTTTACCACCGTCTCCCCGAATTAAAAGAACAGAAGCAAGATAAGATGATAAACAATTGAGTGAAGGGGCAATGTTATTGCCTCTTGAGGAGATGCAGAAGGCGGAGGCTATGGAGCAGAGTTTGGCATTAAAGGAAGATCCAAAAGAACAGAGGATGACAAGAGCTGCATATGGAAAAAGAGCAAAAACAAAAGCCTGTAACTGGTCCAGCTACGCAAGATGCGGCTGTGTCACTGCACGTTTTTTTTGTTCGTCAGAAAGTTCATTTCTAACTGTACATTTCCCCTGCTCTCTGCACCTGTTGTGATAACTTATCTGGTAACCATAGTGAATCCCATATGACTAGTTATGTTATGGTTTCTGTCTGCTTAGTGCACATGTCTAGAAAAGGTTCCCACAGTTATTTCTTTATTGTTTTTTCACTTTGCTGTTACTGTCTGTTACGTTAGGATGTAGTTAGCTAGCTCTCTTTATAATATATATTTTAGTTTTTATGTTTTTGTAATTAAAAGGTATTTAGTAAGATTATGCGTCGTGTTTTATTTCCTTCCTTCATGCACATCATGCATTCTCTGAAGCACGGTCCTTCGCCCCCTACTAAGGTGATTTATACCTTAACATTTTGGTATCGAGGATGGTTTGATTTATGTTTTTAGAGATGCATGTTTCTGCGGCTGTTATCAGTTAGTTAGTGCTAGTGAGGCAGCGGTGATTAACTGCTGAAACATGTCAGGAAGGAAGCCATGGCTGAAAAGGAGTCTGTCTGTGGGGCATCTCCCTTCAACTTTAAAAACTCCGATCGCTTCAGCCACATGCCTTGGAGAAGATGCACCTGCTCCTGTCGACGATGCAAGGTCAGTCACTCCTTTTTCTACTTTTCCAAGCTCCCTGGCAGCTGCTTTTGAAAATGTTCACACTCCAGGGGCTCAAGATGAATTTCAAAGGCTTGGAGCGAAACCTAAAGTTCAGCCAAAGAAAATTCCTTCTGCTCCTTCAAGCCCCAAGCAAACTATGTGAGATAGGGCTATGCAAGGCTACTGTGAACAAATTGGGGTTTTTGAAAAGCGTTTGCAGCAGGCAAAGGAATATGTGTCAATGGTTCAGCAATATGAGAGGTGTTATGAGCAAGAACCGGCCATATTGCCACACCCACAAGAAGAAGCCATATTGCCTCCTTCTTTCCCAAAGCCAAAGTCACGCCCATCATTGAGTGTAATGCAAGACGAATGGGAAACGGAGGCTCCTATGTCACATGATTATGGGCTGTCCCAAAGGCCATACAGAGCCACAGTGATGCCTGAAGCAAATGTTATACCACCATCTACTGGTGAAGCTGCATTAAGACATGAATTGGAGCTCTCACTCTCGCAACTGTCCATGCAGGAGTCTTTGCTCAGAGATACAAGAATTCTGCCATTATCTGAGGCTCCAGCCCCTGATGGTGCTAGGATTCCTGTTACTATTGCTTCTCCTGTTAATATTGCTTCTATGCAAGCCCCTCTACCTGGCAGAGCACAGCCTTATTTAGCCCACATGCAATTGCCACCTGGTTCTTATATGCGGAGGCCAATGTCATCTGCAGGTTATGCTACTGCACCAGCCCCAGCGCCAGCGCCTCCTGCTGGCCACGGTAGAATAGCAACTCAAAGACAGTCACAGCCAGCACCAAGACTACCGGCAGCTTCTATGCAACTGCCGCATGTCCAGGCACAGACGCCACTGGTGCCCCCTGCAGGTTATGGTCAGATTGCACAACCTGCACAGCCAGTACCTCAATTGTATATTCCTCATCAAACACCTTCCATTGTACCACTGGCTGGTGATTCAAAATTAAAGAAGTCAGGACATAATTACACGGCATGGGTCAGTGAGGTTGGACTTTTGCTATGCAGAGAAGGTACTCACATGATGGTGTTTAATCCTCCTGCCCAGCCATGGACTCCTGACATATGGGACTTGGATAATAGAGCATGCACAACATTATTGATGTCAATGGACACTGAATTGCAGCTCACGTTTTCACAAGACGCAACTGCCCAACAGATTTGGACTCAGTTAGAGACATGTTATCGGCCTACATCAATTGAGTCCACATGTTTACTTTTGTCTGAGTTCCATGGTTCCAGATTAAAACCTGGTGAACATATTGGAGCACATTTGACTAAAATGAAAGGAATTAGAAAAGAACTGGGTGAAAAAGGCTATCCTATTGATGATTTTCAAATGATCAGCATTATCATCAATTCTTTGAATCATGAGTGGAAAGATGCTATTTCCAAGATCAATCAAGTGCCTATTGCTCAACACACAGTGGATCATGTATTCAGAATTTTAACCGAAGAAGAGGCACTTATGCAAGCTGCGCCACATTTAAGGGAACCACCTGCATCAAGAGCTTCAGTGAGGCGTGCCTTCCGTGGAAGGACCTACGTTCCAAGGATGCCAAGATGCTACAGCTGCAATCGTGTGGGACATGCCACCCGGGATTGTCCTCAACGAGTTCCAGTGCCCGTCACATACCAGCCCAGAGGAACAGATTCCAGAGGAGGCAGAGGTAGAGTCGGACGACAAGGTCGTGGTCGTGGTTCCAAGCGTGATCCACAAGCTCCACTTGTCACATTGGTTGTGACCAATGATCCACAGCCTCAACCAGAGTACGACAGACGACTTCTTTGGACTTTGGACAGCGAAGCAGCATTACATGTTACCTACAGAAAAGAGCTTTACACAGAGATGCACGAGCCTGAACCTGAACTTCGTGAACTGTACTCTTTTTCCAATTATCCTGTTCAGGTCATGGGAAAAAGAACTGTTTATATTGAAGAGCTCGGTGCTCTCATTCCAGATGTTTACTATGTTCTGTCTGCCAGTAGTAATTTGCTTAGTCAGAGTGATTTGTCTAGGTTTTCTCTTTTTCAGGTCCACCATCTTGAAAAAGCAAGTTATATAGTCAAAGACGGAGATATTCTTGCTGAAACCATGTTGATTGGTGGTGTTTATTACTTAAAACCAAAGTCTAAGCAGCAAGAGCAGGCAAGTATACAAGCTCCAAAAAGGGAGAGCACAGGCCCAGAGAGAGACGTCCCAGAGAGAGATCCTGTTGCTACTCCAAAGGTTCCTAATAATGATAAAAATACAAAAAAGACACAGGTTGCTCACAGCAAGCCTGGGGTTCCTAATAAAAATGCTAATGTTGAGAATTCACTAACAGGTAAACCTTTGCATTCCAGGTGTATCCATAAGTGGCGCAGAAGATTGGGTCATGCCAGTTTCCGTGTTCTGAAGAAGATGCCAGAGTTCGCAAGAGGTTTGGATCTAAAGGGGTGTAAGGTGTTCTTGGACTGTGCTGTCTGCAAGAAAGCCAAATGCAAAGCAGCAGCAATTCCAAAACGCGCTACACGCCTGTCAACACACATTTTTGATTTGGTACACACTGACATAGTTGGTCCTTTTGCACCGACACTTGGTGGTAAAAGATATTTCTTGACAATCGTTGATAATTATTCTAGATATGGATATGTATATCCTATGAAAGAAAAATCTGAGACCTTTCAGATCTTTAAAGACTTTGCTAGTCTTGTCTATACCCAATTCGAGGTCAACATTGCCAGAATCCAGAGTGATCGCGGTGCTGAATTCATGTCTCAGCGTTTCCAGGACTGGATGCGTGAGAATGGGATAGTACATCAGATATCTGCTCCTTATACTCCAGCTGAAAATGGAGTGGCAGAACGCAGAAATGGGGTTTTGCAAACCATGATGCATTGCCTTCTTGAAGATGCCAACCTTGGTCTTCCATACTGGGGTGAAGCTATCAAATATGCTAACCATATCATCAACCGCACTTGGAGTAGTGTGATAAATCAGACCCCTTATTTCATGTTGTATGGACACAAGCCTGATCTCTCACATCTCCATGTTTTTGGTTCCTATGCTATGGTCAATATTCCTTTAGCCCAAAGAAAGAAAGGGGGTCCTGCAACAAAAAGGATGAGATTTATGGGCATTGATGATAATTCAAAATGGAGCAAATACATTGACTCTCATCATGTTATTGTGGTTTCACAATCTGCTACTTTTGAGGAAGATGCTGACTGGTCCAGGATTCATTCTAACGATCCTGGAGTTTATTTTCCTAGAGATGATGTTGCTGATGCCACACAACCTGATGATCAAGATTCACAGGAAAATGTTCCGTCCACGAGTTCTTCTCAACCTACTGTTCCGTCTTCACAAGCCGCCGATGTTGCTGCTGGCGACAATGATGGAGACGAGGACGACACGGAAGAAGAATGGACGGTTGGCCCAAGACGTTCCAAGAGAACCACAAAGGGAATTCCTCCAAAACGTTATTCGTGGCAAGTAACAAAAACACCTGTACCTTTGATTTGTAATGTTACACTTCCACCTGAGAAGTTCACACAGATCAAACATCTTCCTGAATCAGAACAAGATAAATGGTTTGAATGCAATGCAGGCTGAAATGGACAGTCTAAAGAAACTTCAAGTGTTTACGCCTGCAAGCCCTCCAGCAAACAAGAAAGTTATTGGTACTCGATGGGTCTACAGGATCAAAAAGAAGCCGAATGGTGAGTCGTTGTACAAGACCAGACTTGTAGCCCAGGGTTTCGCTCAACGTTATCCTGAGGACTATACTCACCCACAGTGCAGACTGAAAGTGTGAAAATTGCTTTAGCCACTGCAACTATCCTTGGCCTGGAAGTTTTCCAGTTCGACGTTGAAACGGCTTATCTACACGCTGATCTTGATGAAGACATCTACGTCAAAGTTCCTCCAGGTTTCCGACAGCAAGAAGGGGATACCTGGTTTCTACACAAAAGTCTTTATGGTCTGAAACAGTCTGGTTTAATGTGGTACTTATGTCTTTCTGACAAACTAAATTCAATGGGCTTTATTAAGTCCAAAACAGATGAATGTGTGTTTACTAAAAGATCCGGTAATAGGTATAAGATAATTCTTGTTTATGTCGATGATATTGTTTATATTGGTCCAAATAAGCAGATGACTGAGTTTTTTGCTAAAGCATTACAAACCTTTTTCACATTGAAGTCTTTAGGATGTATTAACACTTATTTAGGTGTTCAAGTTACCAAAACTCAGAAGGGGTTCAGTCTTACACAGGAAGAGAAGATTGAACAACTGTTACATCCACTGTAACATGGAAGACGCTAAGCCTGTGAGTATACCCATGCAAACTGACTTTCACATTTTGGCATATGAACCAAGTCCTGAGTTCGAAGATCAAACACTATATCGCTCAGTCATATATTAGTAGTTGGACTAGACCCGACATTGCACTTAGTGTTAATCTTTTATCACGACATGTAGGCAAGGCAAAACAGTTTCATTGGACATGTGTTAAAAAGTTATTGAGGTATCTAAAACACACCAAAGACATGAAGTTGTTGTTGGAACCAACACATACTGACTATGCAGAGTTATGTTGTTATGCAGATTCAGACTGGGCGAGTGATAAGAAGTCACGGAAAAGTACATCAGGTTACATGATGTTCTTAAATGGATGTCCTGTTTACTGGCATGTGCGTAAACAGAATTTTGTTTCTTGTTCCTCTACAGAAGCTGAGTATGATTGTGTGTCTGATGCATGCAATTCTTTAACCTGGTTTGATGCTTTAGTCACAGATATCTGGACACATCCTATTCGACCGATCACTGTGATAGAAGATAATGAATCTGTGGTTTATATTTCTGAAACACGTTTTACAGGTTCAAGGTCCAGACACATTGACATCCAATATCAAAACATAAGACAACTGGTGAAACAAGGTTTTGTGACATTACAGTATGTGCCTACACGTGATCAAATTGCTGATATGCTGAACAAACCACTTCCTACAGCCCAGCATGAGTATCTGCGTGAGAAGATGTGCCTTACTTGAGTCTTCACTTTGCTGACGAAAGAAGGGGAATGTCACTGCACGTTTTTTTTGTTCGTCAGAAAGTTCATTTCTAACTGTACATTCTCTCTGCACCTGTTGTGATAACTTATCTGGTAACCATAGTGAATCCCATATGACTAGTTATGTTATGGTTTCAGTCTGTTTAGTGCGCATGTCTAGAAGAAGTTCCCACAGTTATTTCTTTATTGTTTTTTCACTTTGCTGTTACTGTCTGTTACGTTAGGAAGTAGTTAGCTAGCTCTCTTTATAATATATATTTTAGTTTTTATATTTTTGTAATTAAAAGGTATTTAGTAAGATTATGCGTCGTGTTTTATTTCCTTCCTTCATGCACATCATGCATTCTCTGAAGCACGGTCCTTTGCCCTCTACTAAGGTGATTTATACCTTAACAGAAGCATCCTGGTCTTCCATAACACCTCAGCAGTGTCACAGGCTGATAGCTTCCATGCCAGGCTGCATTGAGGCAGTAATTGCTGCAAAAGGGGCCCAAACCAAGTACTGAGTACATATGCATACTTATACTTTTCAGAGGTCCGATAATGTTCTATGTACACTCCTTGTTTTATTGATTGTATGTAATATTCTAATTTTCTGAGATTGTGGATTTGGGGTTTTCATGAGCTGTATGCCATAATCATCACAATTATGACAAATCACGGCTTGAACTATCTTGCTTTGCATGTAATGAGTCTATCTCATATATTAGTTTCCCCTTTTAAGTTGAATTACTGAAATAAATGAACTTTTGCATGATATTGTAATTTTTTGAGTTTCACCTGTAGATGGACTGGTACCTTCGCCACCAATGGTGCTGAATCCCATCCTTATTGGCAGTTGCGGGTCGGCGGGGAGTGGGGGCTGCCAAGACGGTAGCTGCTGCCTCAGTGGATGTCCCTGGGACTTCAGATTACAATTCCCCCTCAGTGTCTCTCTGGCTGCGATCCAAGATAGTGGTGCGGCCACGGGTTTCAGGTTTCTCATCCCCGAGAGAGCCGCAGGTTATTTTTCATCAGGTCAATAGCTTTCTCTAGGATCCAGTTTGAGCACTGCATGTGACCTCCTTCCTCTTTGCTAAGGTGAAGGGATCTCTCCATTTTTTGCTTCCATCCAGGTTGATGGCTGCCACGTCTCAGAGTCACCTTCCTTGATATCTTCTCCCACTTGTCTTTCTTCCCAATGCCCGTTGACCACTGAGGTTTGTGGCTGTGTGTCTCTCCCACTTCTTCTGAGGAGTAGGATGTCTCGGATCCCGACAGCTGGCAGGGTCCTGGCCAGAGGGAGGGCTCCCCCTTTGCAGTGGGTTCCTATTTCCCTACCTCATTGTCTGACATTGTATTTTTTGCAAAGTCCCCTGGTAAGGGTCTTCCTTCCAGGTTGACTATTACTGCAGATCCTGTCTAATGTCAGGATCTACTTCAACTCCACATCTTAAGATAGCAGAACTCTTGGAAACAATTTCTTCCAACAGGAACTTTTATTAAGAGTAGTTGATAGCAGGCATAACAGAGAGGATCTGAAAATACCCACTCAGAGCGATAGATTATAGTATCCACAAGCAAGACCCACCCCATAGTCTGCCCAGCCGATGTGGGACGGCCAATC
Source organism: Vipera berus (assembly GCF_964194415.1). Classification (NCBI taxonomy): domain Eukaryota; kingdom Metazoa; phylum Chordata; class Lepidosauria; order Squamata; family Viperidae; genus Vipera; species Vipera berus. Next base: position 30,209,605 of record NC_138208.1, read on the forward strand.
CCCAGGTGTTAAGTCCGTCGTGGGAAAAGGAGAGATAACATTGGCCCATCTCCAGCTCATGCAGAGAGGGTCGGCGGCTTCTTCGCCCCTTCTTCTGAAGGTGTAGACATAAACCAGGCACTGAGGTTATATTCCTTATTTCCTCCCTTGCTCTAACTGACTTTTAAGAAGATAGAGTTCAGAGTGAGAGATAACGCAGGAAACAAGTTGTTACATTTCAGTGGGTGGGTAGAGGATAGAGAGGCAATAAACAAAACAAAGGATTACTGTACATTGTAGCGAATAGAGGAAATAAAGCAATAACCCTGCAGGCACATCCCCCCTCTCCCTGGGAGTATGGCAGAACCCAGGGAAAGGTGAGATTTGTTTTTAGATCAGAGGGGATAGATAGAAATGAAATGAAATAGGAATGGGTTCTGACACAGAGTCCATATCATACAGGCAGTTGCAGTCATCTCCCATTTCTTCCCCACAGCAGCAGGCCACCTCTGAGCAGATTCTGCATGAGGTTTGCTCTAAAATGAGGCAACAGAGGATGACAAATTCACAGAACAAGCAGGCCATAATACAGTGCACACAGCAATCTTGAGAAAGTAGACAGGGAGGGAAGGAATAAAAAGAAGAACAGAAATTTCATACTACATTCTGAATTACCATTCTGGAGAAAACAAAACACCTTAAGAATAAACAAAACCATCTTCATTTTTTTCCTCATTACATCATTTGCATGCATAATATAAGAAGCACTTTTGCATGCCAGCTCACCTTCCTTTCAATAGTCTACTCATGAAGAAGAATGACCCCACTCTTAGTTAAAACCTTTTTTGAATTGCTTTTGCTGATTAAGATATGCCATAATAATAATAATAATAATAATAATAATAATAATAATAATAATAATAATAATAATAATAATAATAATAATAATAATAATAATAATAATAATAATAATAAAGTTGGAAGGGACCTTGGAGGTCATGTAGTCCAACCCCCTGCTCAGGCAGGAAACCCTATACCACTTCAGACAAATGGCTGTCCAGTCTCTTCTTAAAAAATTCCAGTGTTGGAGCATTCACCACTTCTGGAGGCAGGTTGTTCCACTGGTTAGTTGTTCTAACTGTCAGGAAGTTTCTCCTTAGTTCTAGGTTGCTTCTCTCCTTGACTAGTTTCCATCCATTGCTTCTTGTCCTGCTTTCAGGTGCTTTGGAGAATAGCTTGGCTCCCTCTTCTTTGTGGCAGCCCCTGAGATATTGGAACACTGCTATCATGTCACCCCTCACCCTTCTCTTCATTATACTACACATACCCAATTCCAGCAACCGTTCCCTATATGTTTTAGCCTCCAGTCCCCCAATAATCTTTGTTGCTCTTCTCTGTACTCTTTCTAGAGTCTCGACATCTTTTTTACATCGTGGTGACCAAAACTGGATGCAGTATTCCAGGTGTGGCCTTACCAAGGCATTGTAAAGTGGTATTAGTACTTCACGTGATCTTGATTCTATCCCTCTGTTAATGCAGCCTAGCACTGTGTTGGCTTTTTTGGCAGCTGCAGCCCACTGCTGGCTCATATTTAAGTGATTGTCCACTAGGACTCCGAGATCTCTCTCTCTCTCTTACTACTATCGAGCAAGGTACCACCTATACTGTACCTGTGCATTTGATTTTTCCTGCCTAAATGTAGAACCTTACTTTTTCACATTAATTAATATTGATTAATTTGGTTTCATCATATTATGTTTTATATTGGGTTGGATTTTGTATACCCCTAAATCCTCCAGAACAAAGTAATTCATGAAGCAAATAAATAAAAATGAATCAATAAATAAATGTTACAAAAGGATTTCAGAGGCTTAACAGTAAAGCTCAGAGGCACAGAATACATAAGATTAAGTTCCTAAGGAAAATGTTGTGTCACCAAATTCATATCATTTTATCATTTTGGACATGCCAGTTATTCATTCTGCATAAGAGGAACAATGATAGTTGTTATTTCAAATAATCTTTCCCTATCAGTCCCCTTTTATTTTGCATTTATTTTGTCTTTTTCTTTCATGCTAATGAAGAAATGCTAGCTATAAAATATAAACTTATAAAATACTAACTTAACAACTGTAGTGATTCACTTAACAACTGTGGCAAGAACGGTTGTAAAATGGGCCAAAGTTTATTTAACAACTGTCTTGCTTAGCAACAGAAATGTTGGACTCAATTGTGGTCATAAGTTGAGGACTACTTGTAATGCAAAAATGTTGGGAGAGATGCATGTTTAATTCATCTACAATCAGAAGAAATTAGCCATTGGCATTACATAAGCATTTTTGTTTAAATATTGTTAGTTTATCTGTTAGCTTATTTTTATAAATAATGGACAGTGATACATAAACACTTAAATATGACAAATAGAAAATGTTCACTGGTAACAAAACAGAAAAGAAAAACTAGCTAGTAAGAAGAATGCTTACATATATTAAATGGTGTTTTTCATGAAGAATAAGCGTACCTACAAGTGACCTTCATCCACTGCTTAGCAGATACGACACATGAAATGAAGCAGGGGAGTACAAGTTCAGTGAAGAGGACCAAACCCAGATTGATGGGGATTAATTAGACTGTTGTCATGGAGACCCTACTTGAATAAAACTAACAATTTCCTCTCTGGTTTTTAAAAAATAATGTAAATGAGGAATAGTTAAGAAGTAATAGGTGTCTGAGTATTGATAATTCAAGATTAGCTTTTTTTCTCTACCTTGACAATGAATACCAAATAAAGAAGGAAAAGAAAGAAAAGTTTCCAAGTTACAACAAATTATAACTACCACTAAACAAAATGAAATGGCCATGCAATTAATGGCAATGACACTACATGCAGAGTAAAGATTGTGAAAATAAAACAAATAATCATCATTGTCATCATCTTTGTATTTTAATTTGTACATTCCAAAACTGTAGAAAACAACATCCAGAATAAAATTTAAAACTGTTATTTTTTTTTCCCAAGATGGCGGCGGCTGCAGTCTGAGCTCCGGGCGCTCCGCAACCGGCTTTACATGGGTCAGTTAGGGAGACCCGACTGAGGCACGATACGGTGAACAGCTTTAAGGGGGAGTTGGATACAGAGACATCTTGCTAGGCGCTGCTTTTGGCGGCGTGGGGCTTTCCCTCCCCCTTTGGATAGCGGCGTCTGCCTACCAGCTCGGAGATTGTTTGTGGTCGGGCCTGTCATCCAGGCCTCCCAGATGGTTGCTGCGGGCTCTCTCTGGCTCCTGCAGTTTTCTTTTGCTGCTTTCTTCGCCGTGAACACTCCCTGCTTGTCAGAGGAGCGGCGACGACGATCAAGTGATTTGAGGACTTAGTTTGGAGCTGGGAATTATATCAGCTGGCTGGTGCTGTTTCGGCAGCTCGGAGCCCTCCCTCTCCCCCGAATGGCGGCGGTGGCTTCCCGGCCTGGAAATTGGCTGTGGTCTTATCCTACCGCCGTGGATTTGCTGGATTTGCTGGTAGATGCTTGGATTTGGGGACGGAAATGCCTTCTGGTCGTTGTACGGTGTTTGTAGGGGGGATGTCTTTGCCCCACCCTCCCCAGAATGGCGGTAATGGCCGACGGCCTGAAGATCGGCCGGGGCTTGGCCCTTCTCCTTATGCTGGCTGGCAGGCATTACTGTGGCCTGAAGATCGGCCAGGATTACGCTTTAATGCCCGGTTGGGGGCTAGTGCTTCCCATTAATATTCTGGATTGGACCTGGGACTGGACCGTGGTGGGAGGACGGTCTTGGATTGTTCATCAACCGCCCCACTGGTGTGAGAGACCAGTTGGGGTAGGTTTATCCCGGGACTCCTCACTTTTTCCATGACAGGCTAGATTCCTCAGCCGTAGTGAGAGGACGGTTGGGGTTTCTTTTTCTGAGTTCCACCTCAGGTGAGAGCTGAGTTGGACTAATTGGACTGTTATACATCTACCCGACTTTTTGCTACCAATACCATCTATGCACCCATTATTAACATCAGCCCTATGCGGACATTTTTCATTATTGTATGGTTCCCTTGCACTTCTCTGGAGCTGACTTGTATGCCCTCAGGGGGGTTTCTCCCTCCTGGGTTCGACCTGCCGCCCTTTCCTGCACTCTCCTTAATGACGGGCCCAATTGTTGGGACCCCAAGAGGTGGTTGGGCTTAGATAGGGGCCTCGAGCAGAGACATATTAAGAGGCCTCTGATTCACTTTTTAGCTGGTTATATTAATAGGTTAGGGAGGGTGAGGGAGGGGAGGGAATTATTAACCAGCACTCAGTCCGGGCCGGTTTGGGGTCCCGGCGAGATGAGGTTTGGGTCAGAGGCGGCTGGTTCTGGATCTGTTGGGGTGGGGCTTCAAATCCCCATGACGATAGGGAATGGCAGCAGGTGTGTGCACGGAGGGCCGTATCGACATCTGGGATCGTGGCCCCGCTGCTTGCGAGTGGTGACGCGCTCTGACCCTCCGGTTAGCACCCTTTTGCCCGGGGGTGAGGGTGATCAGGCCCATGAGCTCATGCTGGTTTACCTTAATGCCAGATCCATTGTTAATAAGGCTCCCCTCGTTCGTGACTTGATCGAGAAGGAACTCGCGGATCTGGCATGCATTACGGAAACCTGGTTGGGCTCGGAGGGAGGGGGTCCTTCTGATCGAGTTATGCCCCCCCAGGTTTCCGTGTGCTACACCAGCCACGGGCTCAGGGTAGGGGCGGTGGGGTGGCAGTGGTTATCAGGGAGACTTTATGTCTGCGGGAGACCACCATTGTCCAGATTGGCGGGAGTGAGTCCCTCCTCCTGAGATGTGGTTCTCGGGTTCAGATGAGCTTGTTGCTTACATACCTGGCGCCCAGCTGTGTGGCAACAGCTCTGCCCGAGCTGCTCGACACCCTCTCAGAGTTGGCGGTGGAGTTCCCCAGGCTCATAGTGCTGGGTGACTTCAACCTGCCTTCCCTGGGAGGGTCATCGGAGTTAGCCCGGGAGTTCATGGCTTCCATGATGGCCATGGACCTGACCCAGGTAATTCAAGGCCCGACTCATGTGGGGGGTCACACTCTCGACTTGGTGTTCCTATCTGGACAGTGGTTGGATGATTTGGGAGGGGGTTTACCGGACGTTACTCCCCTGTCATGGTCCGACCATCATCTCCTGTGGCTGGTCTTCCATTATGCCACCCCCCACCGCTGGGCAGCAGAACCAACTAAATGGTTCCACCCCAGGTGCCTAATGGACCCTGAACGGTTCCAGATGGTGCTTGGGTCTATACCTATCGCCCTCACTCACAGCCCAGTTGATGCCTTGGTGGATGCCTGGGAAAAGGTGGCCACTGAGTCACTCAACTGTGTCGTACCCTTGCGACCTCTGACCCGGTGCAGATCCCGTTGGGTTCCATGGTTTTCTGCAGAGCTCCGGGAGATGAAGAGTAGGAGACGGGGTCTAGAGAGCGGTTGGACGTCCAGCCGTTCTGAATCTGACCGATTGCAGCTAAGAACCTTTATAAGGTCTTATCTTGCTGCGATGAGGACGGCGAGGGCTAATTACTTCGCTGCCCTCATCGCGTCCGCAGATAATCGCCTGGCCGCCCTTTTTAGGGTCACTCGCTCCCTTCTTAACCAGGAGGTGAGGGAGGATACCTTACAGGGACAGGCCGAGGAGTTTAGTCACCATCTGACGGTCAAAATCGCTCAGATCCGGGCCGGCTTGGATTCTGACTGGGCAGAGTCTGACGTGGAGGAACCGGACAGTCTTGAGCATGTTATCTGGACTAAGTTTGATCCTGTTTCCCCTGATGATGTGGACAGGATCATGGGGAGGCTGAGCTCCACCACCTGTTTGTTGGATCCGTGCCCCTCCTGGCTGGTTTATGCGACCCGGGAGGGGACACGAGGCTGGTTCCAGGAAGTAATAACTGCTTCTTTGAAGGAGGGTGTCTTTCCCGCCAACTTGAAGGAGGCGGTGGTGAGACCCCTCCTCAAAAAGCCTGTCCTGGACCCGGCTGTTTTAAATAACTATCGTCCAGTCTCCAACCTTCGCTTTCTGGCAAAGGTTGTTGAGAGTGTGGTGGCGCATCAGCTTCCTCTGTTCTTGGAGGAAACTGATTATCTCGACCCTTACCAATCGGGTTTCAGGCCCGGGCACAGAACGGAGACGGCATTGGTCACGCTGGTGAATGATCTCTGGCGGGCTCGGGACAGGGGTTGCTCCTCTGTCCTAGTCCTATTAGATCTCTCAGCGGCTTTCGATACCATCGACCATGGTATCCTACTGCGGCGTCTCAAGGGGCTTGGAGTGGGAGGCACCGTTTTACAGTGGTTCTCCTCCTATCTCCTGGGCCGCTCACAGTCGGTGTTGACTGGAGGGCAGAGATCCACCCCGAGGCCTCTTGTTTGTGGAGTTCCACAGGGGTCGGTTCTCTCACCCCTCCTGTTCAACATCTACATGAAGCCGCTGGGTGAGATCATTCGTGGTTTCGGGGTGGGGTATCATCAGTATGCTGATGATACCCAACTGTTTTTTTCCACCCCGAACCAACCCAGCGATGCCCTCGCTGTGATGTCCCGTTGCCTGGAGGTGGTCCAGGTCTGGATGGGGAGAAACAGGCTTCGTCTCAATCCTGCCAAGACTGAGTGGCTGTGCATATCGGCATCTTGGGTTAACCAGATTATTCCACATTTAACGATGGGGGGTGAGGTGTTACCCCCCGTTGATAGGGCTCGCAACTTGGGCGTCCTCCTGGATTCACGGCTCAATTTTGAAGATCATATAGGAGCCGTGACCAGGGGGGCTTTTGCCTAGGTTCGCCTGGTGCGCCAGTTGCGACCCTATCTGGAGCAAGATGCCCTACACACAGTCACTCATGCGCTCGTGACCTCCCGTCTAGACTACTGCAATGCTCTCTACATGGGGCTTCCGGTTGCCCTCCGGGTGAGATTCAAGGTGCTGGTGATGACCTATAAAGCCCTAAATGGCTTGGGTCCGGGATATCTGAGGGAACACCTGCTGCCAGCATCAAGTTCCCTTCATCCAGTGCGCTCACACAGGGAGGGTCTTCTCAGGGTGCCGCCGGTAAAAGACTGCCGGCGGATAACACCCAGGGGAAGGGCCTTCTCTGTAGGTGTGCCTGCCCTCTGAAACCAGCTGCCCGTGGAGCTTAGGACTACCCTCGACCTTCGTTAATTTCGCCGGGACCTGAAGACCTGGCTCTTTGAGCTCTCCAGCCCAGGCTGAGAATTTTTAACTGGGGTTTTTAATTTTAGGGATGATTTAATCTTTTTTTAATTGTTTTTAACTTTTGTACTGGTTTTGTTTTAATACCCTGTAAACCGCCCTGAGTCCTTCGGGATAGGGCAGTATATAAATCTAATAAAATAAAATAAAATAAATAAATAACAGAACAGAACATAACAATACCAACAAAAACAGCCATTACAATAAAATACACGGACAGCACTAACACATTAGCTCAGGTGCAGGACAATTATTGTGGCACAAAAATAATACAGCACAGGCAATTCTCAGCTTACAACCATTTGTTTACTAATCATTCAAAGTTACAATAGCAGTAAAAAAAGTGATTTATGTCTGTTTTTCACACTTATGACCATTGCAGCATCCCCATGGTAAAAATTTGACCACTATCAACATTTGGCTGTTTGGCAATTGGCATATATTACCGTATATCCTAGGTCATGTGATCACCTTTTGTCATTTTTTTTTGACAAATTCAATGGGGAAGCTAGATTCACTTAACAACCGTGTTACTAGCTTAACAACTTCATTGATTCACTTAACAACTATGACAAGAAAGGTAGAAAAATGTGGCAAAATTCACTTCAAATTATCTTGCTTAGCAATACAAATTTTGGGCTCAGTTGTGATCATAAGTTGAAGACCACCTGTAGCTTTTACTTTTCTAAAATGAAACCTACTTAGAAAAAGAGAGAGGAATTCACTTAAATAACTAAGCAACAAAGTTGCTGATCCTGATTACCAACATTGAGAAAGAACTACCTGTACATTCTTCATTTATTTTTGCAAAGTTCCTTTGAAAATAATCTAAACAGTGTTGTGATTCAGGGTCAGCCTGTGGGTTCGGCAGTTGGGTCAGACGAATCAGAGGAGGAGGGGGGTGTTGAAGACCTTGCTGAGGGGGTTGAAGATCTTGCTGATGATAGCCCTCAGGCAGGCCCCTCCCACTTGGTCACCATGGAGACCCAGCTGTGTGAGCCTGACAGTGTGGATGAAGATGACCCACAGCTGGCCCTGTTCAAGGACGCCCGACGCAGGAGGCAGTCAAGTAGGAGTAAACAGAGGAAGGCTGTGGGGCTTCTCGGAAGGAGGCAGAGAGAGGCCACGCCCTGAACTCTTTATAAAGGGAATGTTTGGGGAGGGCTGGTTTGCTGAAAGCAACCGCTCAGATAGTGTTTTAAAGCTCCTGAATCTTGGTTCGAGTCTTGTTTGTTTTTTGTAGTAATAAATTTGGCAGACGTCATTCCAGCCTCTTGCCGTTTATAAAGGAGTTGCCTTTTCTGCAGGGCCGGTAGCAGGCTGGTACAGAACAGTTTGCTTTCAGCCTCCTACCCCTTACTAATATTATGGAGCAGCTACGTGGTGAGAATGCCCAGCTCACCCAGCAACTCACTTTGCTGGCAGCTCAGGTGGCTCAACTGCAAGCTCAGGTTCATGCTGCACCCCCACCATCACCCCCACCCAGGAGAAAATGTCAAGTTGCAATGCCGGATAAATTTACAGGCACTCCAGAACTGTTTCCTGCTTTCCTGGGACAATGCCAGCTCTTTATCAGCGTGAGAGCAGCTGATTTCCCCACTGACCGGGATAAGGTGGGGTTTGTGTTAAGCCTTCTTTCGGGTGATGCAGCTCGTTGGGGCACGCCTCTGCTGGCACAACCTAGCCCATTGTTGGACAACTTTGTGGGGTTTTGTGATCATATGCGTCTGATGTATGAGGACCCTATTAAGACGCAGACTGCTACTTGACGCCTGAAAGCTCTGAGGCAGGGTCAACGCCCCCTACAGGGCTATATCAGTGATTTTCGGCTGCTTAGCCAGGATTCCGCCTGGAATGAGGCTGCGCTTGTGGATGCCTTCCAGGATGGATTGTTTGAGGAGATGTTGGATGAGCTGGCCCGTGTGGATATTCCCTCAGACCTGAATGGGCTGATCCATCTCTGCCTGTGGATCGATGCTCGGTTGCAGCAGTGAAGGAGTCGCCATGCCACCCCACAGACCCCTGCAGCCCCTGTTGTGCGTGAGCCCCCAGTTCAAAGGGAGGAGCCAATGGAGCTGGGTGCCGCCAGGTCTCGTCTATCGGTGACTGAAATGAACAGACGACGATCGGGGGGTTGTGTTTTTACTGTGGGGACCCTGGGCATTTGGCTGCTTTTTGCCCAAAGAAGCGACAGCGGACATCAGTGACCGAGCCTGCCCCGAGAAAGTCCCCTACTTTTCTGTCGGGAAACGCCCCGAGCCCGATCTAGATGGTGTGATAGATCAGGCGTCCCACAACAACACTGAGCGACGTCTTTCCGATGCTGCCTGTGGACCTCCATGGCATCTGATATTGGAGGCACGTCTGATCCTTCCTGGCAAGCCAGAGGGGATTCCAGTCCATGCCTTAATTGACTCTGGGGCCACCACAAATTTTATGGACTCAGCAATTGTGGCCAAATGGGCTGTTCCCCAGTGCCCGGTGGAACCGCCCATGTTAGTGGAGACTATCGATGGTCGAGTGCTTTTGTCTGGGCCAATTACGGCCACCACACAACCATTATGTATGGCCATCAGTTCCCATGTGGAGGCCATCCAGTTCTATATCACCTCAGATCTTGGGACTGGCATGGCTCCGGGTGCATGACCCACAGATCTATTGGTCACAGAACTTGGTCACCTTCCTAAGCTTGCAGTGCGTGGACCACTCCCGCCATATCTGTGCCGGCCAGGTGGAGGGTTCCCCAGGGGTTTCCTTGCCTCCCAAACTGTCCGACTTTGCTGATGTGTTCAGCGAGACAGAGGCGGATCAATTACCCCCGCACAGGCCCTATGACTGCCCCATTGATTTAGTCCCTGATGCGCCTCTCCCAGTGGGGCGTTTGTACTCCATGTCGGACCCCGAGTTGGCTGCATTGCGGGACTTTCTGGAGAAGAATTTGGCTCGCGGTTTCATCCGGCCCTCATCCTCGCCAGTGTCTGCACCCGTGCTCTTCGTCAAGAAGAAGTCGGGCAAATTACGGCTTTGCTGCGATTATAGGAAACTTAACGCCATCACGGTGCGCAATCATTACCCGCTGCCCCTCATCCCCAAACTCTTGGACCGACTCCGGGAGGCTAAGATCTTCACGAAACTGGACCTGCATGGAGCTTACAACCTCGTCAGGGTTCGGCCGGGTGATGAGTGGAAGACGGCGTTTGGTACTTGCTATGGACATTTTGAGTACAGGGTGATGCCGTTTGGCCTGACCAACGCCCCCGCCGTGTTTCAGCATTTCATGAATGACATTTTCCGGAATTTGTTGGATCAGTTTGTCGTGATCTACTTGGATGACATCCTGATCTACTCCCCGTCGCGTGAGGTGCACCATCAGCATCTCCATCAGGTCCTGCAGCGACTCCGAGAACATCGGCTGTTTGCCAAGTTGGAGAAGTGCCAGTTCTACCGGGTGACCATCGATTTCCTGGGTCACCGCATTTCTCCTGAGGGCATCGCCATGGAGCCGAGTAAGGTTGAGTCTTTGCAGAGTTGGCAACCCCCGCGTCGCGTGAAGGATGTTCAGCGACTTCTTGGGTTCGCCAACTATTACCGAACTTTCATCCCTGGGTTTGCTGCCTTGACAGCCCCCCTCACCCGGCTCCTGCAGAAGAAGACTCGGTTCAAGTGGAACGCTCCAGAACAACAGGCTTTCCAGATTTTGAAGGAAGCCTTCATGAAGGAGCCCATCTTGAAGCATCCTGACACGCAACAGCCATTTGTCGTGGAGGCGGACGCCTCCGACATTGCCATTGGGGCGGTGTTACTCCAGGCAACGACGCCCAGCGGTACCCTCTTCCCTTGCGCGTACTATTCACGAAAACTGAACCCTTCGGAGCGCAATTATACAATCTGGGAGAAGGAGCTGCTGGCCATTAAAGCGGCGTTCGAGGCCTGGAGGCATCATCTGGAGGGAGCGCGGCATCAAATCGAGGTCCGGACAGACCATAAGAATCTGGAAAGCCTGCAGACCGCTCGGAATTTGAACCAACGCCAGATCCGGTGGTCTCTTTTCTTTGCGAGGTTTGACTTCCGGGTTCGGTACATACCTAGCGGGCACAATCAAAGAGCGGATGCTCTGTCCAGGAAGCCTGAATATTCCCGAGTGGAAGACAAGCTTCTGCCCAGGACAGTGATCCCCGTCGAGTCTTTTGCTGCGGTGCGGGAGCCGGTTGATATACGGGCTCAGATCCGGTAAGCACAGCAACAGGAGGTGTGGGTGGCTCAGCGGAAGGAGGAGGTGGGGCCAGATTCTTCTTGGACGGTCACGGATGGACTCTTGTATTATCGTGACTGGCTCTACGTTCCAGGAGGGCCACTCAGGGGACTCATCCTCAGCCAGTGTCACGATAACCCGGCGAAGGGGCATTTTGGCCTGTTCAAGACCCTGAACCTGGTCTCCCGTACCTTCTGATGGCCCCGAGTCCGACACGACGTCCAGTCCTATGTTACCTCCTGCATCACATGCAGGCAGGCCAAGTCAGCGACAGGGGCCCCGCCTGGATTACTGCAGCCTTTGCAAACACCCAAAACACCCTGGGGGGCTGTGTCCATGGACTTTCTGACGGATTTACCCCCATCCTCTGGTTTTACGACAGTGTATGTGGTGGTGGACATGCTGACCAAGATGGCGCACTTCATCCCCTGTCGCGGCTTACCGTCAGCCCACGCCACTAGTTGTATGTTCATTCAGCAGGTGTTTCGTCTGCACGGCCTCCCTGATAGAGTCGTCTCTGATAGTGGGGCCCAGTTTACAGCCCGCTTCTGGCAGGAGTTGATGCATGCGTTGGATATCAAGATTTGCCTCTCGTCCGTGCATCATCCTCAAACTGACGGGGGAACCGAGAAGGTCATTGGTATCCTGGAACAATATCTGCGCTGCTACGTCAATCTGCAGCAAAACAATTGGGTGGACTATCTGGCCATAGCTGAGTTTGCATTTAACAATTCGCAGCATACCTCCACACAGATGACACTGTTCTTGGCCAATGTGGGATATCACCCCCAGTTTTTCCCCCTTTCTCCCGTGGACTCACCGGAGCCGGCAGCGAACGATTTCATGGCAGAGTTACAGGCGATCCATCGATTGGTGCGACGTCAGTTAGAGAAGGCCAAGACCGATTACAAAAGATTTACTGATCGGTCAAGACGGGATACGCCTCCACTATCGGTGGGAGATCGGGTCTGGTTGTCCACCAGGAACCTACCGTCAACACGGCCGGTGAGAAAGTTAGATCACCGATATTTAGGACCGTTCCCAGTCGAGGCTGTCATCAATCCGGTCGCCTATCGCTTAACTCTGCCACGTTCCCTGCGGGTGCACCCAGTCTTTCATCGGTCTCTGTTGGTCCCTGAGCAACCGGCCTGTCCACTCCACCGAGCGGAACCTCCCCCATCAGGACCTCGTGATGGAGGCAGCACCCCCGAGTACGAGGTCGCCAGCATCAGGGACTCCCGTTGGCTGAAAGGTCGTTTCCAGTACCTGATTGAATGGAAAGGTTACGGACCAGAGGACTTCACCTGGGAAGACGCGACCGCTGTTCATGCCCCTGCGTTGGTGACTGCTTTTCATGAACAATTTCCATCCCGACCACATCCGGATCGGCAGACCTGGGGGAAGGGCCCTGCGGTGCGGGATAGTGTTGTGATTCAGGGTCAGCCTGTGGGTTCGGCAGTTGGGTCAGACGAATCAGAGGAGGAGGGGGGTGTTGAAGACCTTGCTGAGGGGGTTGAAGATCTTGCTGATGATAGCCCTCAGGCAGGCCCCTCCCACTTGGTCACCATGGAGACCCAGCTGTGTGAGCCTGACAGTGTGGATGAAGATGACCCACAGCTGGCCCTGTTCAAGGACGCCCGACGCAGGAGGCAGTCAAGTCGGAGTAAACAGAGGAAGGCTGTGGGGCTTCTCGGAAGGCGGCAGAGAGAGGCCACGCCCTGAACTCTTTATAAAGGGAATGTTTGGGGAGGGCTGGTTTGCTGAAAGCAACCGCTCAGATAGTGTTTCAAAGCTCCTGAATCTTGGTTCGAGTCTTGTTTGTTTTTTGTAGTAATAAATTTGGCAGACGTCATTCCAGCCTCTTGCCGTTTATAAAGGGGTTGCCTTTTCTGCAGGGCCGGTAGCAGGCTGGTACAGAACAAGCACATCCAGCAGTCAAACCCCGCCAGCAACCACGGGCAGCTGTTCCGGGGCTTTCTGGCGTGTCTGCATCGACGGAGCTGCTGAAGGGACCCATAGACAGTCAGACCGGCAGCCGCAGCTCGTCCTGGGATTACCCAGCTGCCTGCTCCTCGGCGGGGGCATCGGGCAGCTCAGAGGGGGCGTCGGGCGGCTCAGAGGGGGCATCGGGCGGCTCAGAACGAAGACCGGATAGCGGGGCATTGTGGGGAGCTGTTAGGGGGGCTGTAACACTGACACACTGGACGGTGGAGGGGAGCACGGAGGAGGGGTGGGGGAGCACGAAAGGGGGGTTAAGGGCATACACTCACCTGGAGTCTGTGTGGGAGCTCAGGCACAAAGGGCGGGGTGACGTGCGGAGAGCTGGGAAGGGGGCGGGTTTTGAGCAGACTCAGCCGGATGCTGGTTTGCATGGGGAGGGGTGGGGCTAATCACCCCCAATGTATAAAAGGCACATTGGGACGGCTAGCTCCCAACGCTGACTTTGTATCTGCTAGTAAAGAAAACTTTACTTTCTGAAGTAAAGAAAACCTCGTTGTCACCCGTACCACGTTGTCATCGTTCTTTCCGCGTGGACGGCTGTAACACCTTCATGTAAAGGATTTGGTTTATGACAATAAGCAGAGCTTTTTCTACTGCTTTCAATGTTGACCAACAATTTTTCTGTGTATCATTTGGGAAACCGGTGAAATGTTTGGTTATCTAGCACATCAACTTTGACTCCACTGCAAAATCTGCTTTCTCTATTGAGACCTGTGGGACTATTTTGTTTTTTTTTTTTCGTTTTTTTGCTGGTTCCTTCCTTATACTTGTCAAGCGGCAAAGCATTTGGCTGAGGCAAACACTGAGGTTGTGCTTTAAAAATATGTCAAAAAAGAAACAATTAGAGCAGTTAATTGCTGTATTGATGCCTATTTAAACAAAGTTTTCCAACGTTCAGTCAGGTTTACATAACTATAACCTGGAACACTGGTAAAGAACCTGCTGACTATGAAAGTTCATCATATTAAAAATACTGATTGCAATTTATTTAGATTATTGTAGGTTTTATTATAAGTAATATTATCTTGGATTATAAATTCTATTATGCAGGACTGATAACATCAAGTATCTGTTAATATTTGATTACTAATTGACAATCTGAATATATATTCAAAAAACTTGAAATCACTGTAGCAGTGTCACTGAATGCAGAAAAATTATTTAATGTAGTGCAGTGAAAATTTCTGAAACAAGCTTTCTCTAAATATGTATTTCTTCTACCTTAATAGGATCAGTATGTGTAGTAAACTTTCTGCTGGAGTTACTACAAATGGAATTTTCATTCATAAGGAGTGTCCAGGACTCATCCAGGAAGTTCCTCAATTTTTTTATTTTTAATTTGATATTGGAGCAAATGGTCTACCATATTACACAAATATATTTAGGTATAATACTGGCTGGAGTTTGAGATAAATTGCTACTCTGTATCAATGATGATATTCCAATTTTCACTTGTGTGGACTTCAACACCCAAAAATTCCCAGGTTAATTCTTTCCACACAACTTAAGTTGCCATGTTTGAGAAACACTGCTTTAAACACTAACTATGGATTTAATTTTGACCTACCAGTGAAACCATGGTAAGAGATTTACTTATTTACTGTAAGAAATTAATACTTTAAGGATTTAAAACCTCAGAGAATGTTAAGTATTCTGAGTCAAATCAAGTTTCTCTAAGCATAGATTAAAAATTAACTATTATTCTATCTGTAGGCTCCAAGTTCCCATGGCTGTTAACTAAAATTAGAATTTTTAAAAATCATTAAGACAATATTGCTAAAAGTGCAAAAAAATAAAAACTACAATTTATAAAGGCAGAATACAAAAACTAAAAAGAAAAAAGAAAAGAAAATGACACTCTCTCTATATATATAATAATATACATTTCCAGAAGTAATCCAGAACAGATATATTTTGGTTCCCTTTGAAAAAAAACATCAAGACACAACTCTAAAACCACCATGCCTATTTTTTATTATAGAAAATCTACATTAGGAATGTTTTTCTATTGGTTTATGCATGTGGAGCTCATAAAATACACTTAAATAATTACAATAGAAATCCTTTGGACTTTTAATAAATTGGTTCTGATGAAAATATTTTTTATAGTAATGGAATATATTCACTAATTTCTGGATTATACACAAAGTAATCCTTGCATATATTACAGATGTATTTATTTATTTTATTTTAATTCCATTTATATCCCGCCCTTCTCCGAAGACTCAGGGCGGCTTACAAGCTTAGCAGTACCTCCAAGTTACTGAAAATTGAGGGGTCTTTGGTGCTTTCTGAGCTTGCTTGTTTTCTTGCAGATGTTTCATTACCATAACTAGATAAGATCATCAGTGCTAGTCAGACTAGCATTATGATGTTACCTAGTTAATGTAATGAAATGTCTGCAAGAAAACAAGCAAGCTCAGAAAGCACCAAAGACCCCTCATTTCAACCCTGAGCTACAAATATTCTCTTTCATTGGTTACTGAAAAAAGTAAATGACAGGACAACTGCTTTACAAACCTTCCAAATGTTGTCCATTTCAAGATTAGGAACTTCTTTCTATTGATTGCTAGGAAAATAGCTTTGCATCTTTTTTGAGGGTTTAATGTTCTTTCTACCAAGTTATTCAGAAATTTATTTGAATGAAGCATGTTGTACATCTAGAAGCTGGATAGCAAGAACTTCATTGTGGAAAAGAAAGCCAAGAATATTGAGAAGTTGGGCTGGGCTGTCTCAAATCAACCCTGATTTTTTTTTAAAAAAAAATACTCTTACAATCTGTCTATAGAACTAAGGGAATTTTTTCACACTGGCACATTAATATTGATTAACTTTATTAAATGAATGAACAAGCACCAAAACATGGAGTTATTTCTTTACTGAGACTCTTCTTATGTCAGTAGGACCTGAATGAACCTCTGATAACATCTAGGACAGGGGTGTCAAACTGCTGGCCCACAGGCTGGATGCATCATGCGGAAGCTGCGCCCACCCTATTGCCAGCAATGGCAAAACTGTCCCGATACATTGCATGACATCACGTGATGTCACAGGTTTGACATGTTTGATATAGGGACAAAGATAGGCAAGAATTGGGAATCTCAAAGGAGACAAATATTTTTTCACAGAATTCTTAATTTCTTAAGAGATTCAAATCGATCTTCCACTTTAAAAAATAATTCAACCTGGAACCTTACTATCACAAAATACATTTAGAAATTTGACCACTAATATGTGGGGTAAAAGTTAATAATTTATTTGGTCATTATTTGTCAAGGCTGTTCTGAAATAAAATAAAATATATATTTATTAGAAACCTTTGCTTATATTTTCCCATTATTTGTATTTTTATCCTCATCTTTTGTTTACTCAAGACAAAGCAATAAGTAGAATCTTGAATCTCCTAAAGTGGTAAATGGAGTCCATTAGGAAAATGAGGTGCACACACCTGAGCATACTAGCAAAAGTCAATTGGGTCTATTAGCATAAGTCAAGGAAGACACTAGTCAAACATGAATTTGTCACCTATCCTCAGAGTAAATTGAAACATGTTCAAGTAATAGCATTTAATTAAAAGGTAAAATGAGTTTTCCTTATGTTCAGATGTAAAACTAAGGCACAATGGATATAATTGACTGTATAAATCCTGAGAAACTCAGCATAATCTATACAGTTAATTCTATATATTCATGTTCATATCTACAATAATTTATTTATAATCCTACCATATTCCGCTATATGGTATTGGGCAAATCAGAAAGTGATGTATCTTTATCATCACTATGAAATAGTTGTTCAAACAGAATCTAAACTACATTCAGTAGGAGTCATCGTACACTGTAATCATACATAGCTGTCCATTAACAGAAGTAGCTGAGGAAACCATAAAGGTACTATACAAAGTCAAAAAAATTCTCCATGGCCAACAAGACTAGCTATATCTGCAGAAAATTCTCAAAAACAGATTCCTGTGTGAGTAAATAATATGATCCCACTTTTGTACACAATTCTCAAATATCATAATTCCAAATGATATCAGTAAAGGATATATCCAAAATGAAGTACACTCACTTAATGACTGCTCACATAGTTGACTGGCCAAAGTTATAACAAACCCCCAAGAGGACTGGCTTTCCAAAGGTGGCTTCCCTCACATGACCATATTTTGGGGGCTTGGCAACTGGCTTGTCTTTATGGTTAATTGCAGTATTCTTAAGTCACATGACATGATTTATTATGTTTTTTTGCTAGAAACCAGCATTTCAAAAAATGCCCAGAGGAATGCATTGATTCACTTAACAACCAAAGCATTTACTTTACAACCAGGGTGTTCACTTAATGACCACTATAAAAAGATCATAAAATTCAGTTGGTATCACTGTTGGCTGGCTACACAAACCCTGCTCATAACCAGACATCAAGAATGGGAGGGGGGAAGGAAGGCATTGGAATGCAAGGGGGGCATTGGAGAAGAAATGCAAGTGTGCCAACTTGAAGCCTAACACAGATCCAGCTCCCCAAGGTCATCAGCTGGGAAAGTCCGAGGAGGTGTTCTGTTCCCAAAACAATGCAAGTGTAACCCATTGGCTAGACAATGGGAGGACCAGAAAAAATGTCCTATGCTGTTTGCACATGGCAAGAAGCACCAGGAGACAGTGGTGTAATAATGTGTGTATGTGTTTGTTTTCTTGTAAGATCAATCTTCTTTCCTAAGGGTTGGCATGCTCACAACCAGACATCAACAACAGGAGGGTGGAAGGAAGGCAATGAAATGTAAAGAGGGTATTGGGGAGGGTAAAGAAATGCAAATGTGCTGACTTGAAGCCTGAGACAGATCATCTCCCCAAGGTCATCAGCTGGGAAAGTCCCAGGTGGAGAGGTGTTCCCAAAACAATGTGAGTATAACCGATTGGCAAGAACATGGACAGTGGGAGGACCAGGGGAATGGGGAAAATTTCCTATGCTGTTTGCACATGAGAATGTTAGAATTTGCTTTTTCACTTCTGTACCCACATGGAATGTTCAGTAAAGTTATACTCTTGATAAAAGATGTCCTAGGAATCTCCTTTGCTCTCTCAACCAGTGGGATGGTTGACAAATCGTGACATTGGTGCCTTGGCTTACAACCATCAAGACTTACAATGGAAATTCCATGCTCCATTACAGTTGTAACTCAAGAAATACTTGTGATTGATATTTCTCCCAATCATAAATGTCATTGCTAATACAAAGCACCAAAGTCAGACAACTTACAAAATGAGGGTGGAGATAACTTACAAAATCTCCGAGATTGTGGATTGGTTTCCAAATGTTTCATTATCAGGCTAGGTAAAAGCTTCAGCAGAGTTTAGGGGATGTCATCGTTGGTGTTCTGCTTATAAGGGCTTCATGTGGACAGTGGGTCTTGTGATGGGCAGGTCACATCAGGTGAGGCAAGACTCTCATCTGATATGATCTCCCCATCACAAGACCCATTGTCCACACAAAGCCTTTATAAGCAGAAGAACACTGACACTGCCATCCCTAAACTCCACTGAAGATGTTATCTAGCCTGATAACGAAACATTCAGACACCAATACACAAGCTCAGAGAACAACCCTACACCCTCATCCTACACCCAAGCTACAGATATTCACCATTATTGCAGACTTACAGAATGTCTTGTCTTCAACTATATTAGAAAAGATGGTTTTCATGGCTGGCCAAGAAATCCAGACCAGTGTGTTGATGGAGGTTACTTGGAATGATACCCAAAAATCATTGAGAATCTTCAACATCAACTCAAATCTTTCTCCATAATGCAGCATATTAACCATTAATTTTGTAAATTATTTACAATGGGAAGTTTTCTAGAGAGTTGTGGAAAGATGACTACTATTATAGGTTTCAGGATGCTTGAAAACAAGCTACAACCAAGGTTAAAAAATGAAAATTGCATCTTAAAGTATAATGATGTAAGTTCAGGGAAAATATAAAGGTGAAATGCACTGAAAATTATTTGACAAATATTTTGTCAATAGGGGAACTCATCAAAGGAGCTTATATATTAATACTGTTTTTTTATTGAAAAGTTTTTCAATACATTTTATCTTTAACAAAACAACCCCTCCCCACCCCCACCCCCCTTCCCAACCCAACCCAACCCTCCCCCCTCCCCTTCCCCCCTCCCCGACTTCCCAGAGCTAAATACAAGGTATAAAAGTAAAAAACAATCATAAACTACCATATGCTAACAACAATAAACTATTAGGTCTATCGCACTTAAGCTCTTATAAAATGACTACAAGCAATATAAATGTCACATCAATACTTATTCAAATGCTAAATGAAACTTTTTAGTCCCATATTTATTCTGGATGTAATCAATCCATTTTTTCCACTCCACGATATATCGTTGTTGCGAATGGTCTTTCAAATACGCCGAGATCTTTCCCATTTCTGCCAGGTTAGAAACTTTTAAAGTCCATTCCTCTATAGTCGGCAGTTCTTCCTTCTTCCAATATTGCCCTACTAAAAGTCTTGCTTCCGTAATTAAGTTCAACATCAACTTAGTGTCCACAACAGTAGTGTCAGTAATAATGCCCAGTAAAAACAATTGCGGACAAAACTTTATCCTTTTCTTAAATATCTTCTGCATATTCCACCAAATTTTAATCCAAAATGCTTTAACCTTTTTACAGGTCCACCATATGTGAAAATACGTTGCGTCTTCGCCACCACATCTCCAACTTGCTAACTTTTTCGGATCGAAATGCCACCTATAAAACATTTTATAAAAATTCTCTCTTAGATTTTGGGCTTGCGTAAATTTTACATTTCTCACCCAGATCTTTTCCCAAGTATCCATTGTAATAACTTCTTGAATATTCTGAGCCCACTTTATCATGCAGTCTTTAACAAGTTCTGTTTCTGAATCAATTTCTATCAATGCAAGATATATCCATTTGATATGTGCTTGACCCTGATTTCTAATTTGCTTTACCAAATTTTCATCAGTCATTGAAAAACCAATTTTCTGATCTTCTTTCCACCTGGCCTGTAGTTGCCCATATTGAAACCAGGTTTGAACAATCTTTTCTCCTCGTAAAAAGTTATACGGCTTCAAACGCCATACATTCCTCTCTAAAAAAAAAAAAATTCCTTATATGTGGTCACATCATGTTTAAACCCAACATTTATATTTTCTATTGCGTGTTTCAGAATTGCCCATAGAGGTATCTTATAATTTAACTTGTGTTTATACTTTTTCCAAACTCGCAACAGAGCATGTCTTAAAATATGCACCTTAAACACATTATCCACCTTCTTATCATACAATAGATATGCATGCCAGCCAAATAACAAATCATGACCTTCAAGATTTAATAATCTTCCTTGTGTTAAATTAATCCAATCACTTATCGCTGACAAAGCAGCAGCTTCATAGTACAATTTAAAGTTGGGCATTTTAAGACCACCTCTTTCACGCGTGTCCTGCATGATCTTAAATTTGACTCGTGGCCTTTTCCCTGCCCAAACAAATTTATTAATACCCTTTTGCCATTCCTCCAAATTTGAATCCTTTTTGAGAATAAGTATCATTTGAAATAAAAATAAAAATTTCGGCAAAACATTCATCTTCACTGCTGCAATTCTTCCCAATAAAGACAATTGTAATTTTTTCCAGCTATCCAATTCTTTTTGAACTTTTCCCCATAGCTTTTCATAATTATTTTTATATAACTTTGCATTTGAGGGTGACAAATATACCCCCAAATATTTAACCCTTTTGACAACTTCAAATCCGGTTAACGCCTCTAAAACAGCCTTTTGTGGTACTGTCATATTTTTGAACAGCATTTTAGTTTTTTGTATATTAACCTTGAATCCAGAAACATTCCCATATTGCAATATTATCTCCATCAATTCTACAACAGAATTTTCTGGCTGAGTCACCGTAACAACCAGATCATCTGCAAACACCCTCAATCTATAATCCTGATCTCTTATTTGAATTCCCTTGATCTTTTCCGAATTCTGTATTTTAATCAATAATATCTCCAATGTTAAAACAAATAGTAAAGGTGATAACGGACACCCCTGCCTTGTGCCCTTTTCAATATTACATACTTCGGTCAAACTATTATTTACTATTATACGGGCTGTTTGCTTTTGATATAATGTCCTAATTGGTTGTAAAAATTTATCCCCAAAATTCATTTTATCTAATACTTTCATCAAAAATTGCCAATCCAATTGATCAAAGGCTTTTTCAGCATCCAAAAAAATCAGCGCTGCAGGGATCTGGTTGTTTCTTTCCAGAAATTCCAACAAGTCAACTATATGCCTCACGTTATTTTTCATTTGTCTACCACTTATAAACCCAGTTTGGTCACCATGAATTACCTGTTGTAGTACCCTCATTAATCTGTTAGCTAAAACCTTAGCAAATATCTTGTAGTCCGTATTCAAAAGTGATATTGGTCTATAATTTCTTGCTTGAGTAACATCCTGATCTTCCTTAGGAATCAAAGAAATAAAAGCAGTTTTCCAAGACAGAGGCACCCCTCCTCCCCTTTGAATTGTCTGAAACAATTCCCTTAATGGCTTTATCATCTCAGACTGTAAATTTTTATAATAAAATGCAGTCAATCCATCCGTGCCTGGCGCTTTGCCCACTTTCAATTGTTTAATTGCCAAAAAATTTCTTCCTCAGTTATCAGTTGATTCATCTCTTCCTTTTGTTCTTCTGTAAGGACCGGAATACTAGCCTTCCTCAAATATACATCAATATCTGCTTCATTAATCTTATCTCTAGCATATAATTTAGAATAAAAATCAACAAAGGTTTCCTTAATAAGGTTCTGTTGATACACAACCTTACCTTTATGTTCTATTTTGTCTATATTAGAAGCTCTTTGCTTCTTCCTTAACATATAAGCTAACCATCTACCTGGTTTATTGGCGTTACAAAAAGTATTATGTCTAGCAAACCGTAAATTAGTTGCTACCTGATCAGCCATTAACTTATCAAACTGTCCCCTTAATAAATTAATAACCTCTTTAATCTTCGTATCCGATGGATTCAAAATTAGGGCCTTTTCTTTTTCCCTAATTTCATTCTCTAATTCTTTCCTCCTAAATTCCAAATTACGTCTGTACTTATTATTCATATATATTAACACACCTCTCATATAAGCCTTACTAGCATCCCAAACCATTTCCATAGTAGTACCCTTATTCATATTAATTTCATTCTTCCACATTTTCCTGATTTCTAAACAGGTTCTCATTTAGACGCCAGGAGCGCCTATCTCTGTTATCCTTGTCAATCTCTAGCCAGACTGGACTATGGTCAGACATAGTTCTTGGACAAATCTTTATCTTCTTAATCCTAGAAAAGAAATCATTAGTAATTAATATAAAGTCAATCCTAGAAAAAGATTGATGCCTGTCAGAAAAAAAGTATAATCCTTTTCTTGTAGGTTTCTTTCTCTCCAGATATCTCGCAGCTCCAAATCATCCTTCATCTCAAAAAAGGATTTAGGCAATTTATTATGACTTGGAGTACTTCTAAAAGAACCACTCTTGTCCATTTGTACATTCAAGACACCATTCCAGTCTCCCATAAAAATAAAAGATTTGTAATCCAATTGAGTGATCTTGCTGTGTAATAAACTATAAAAATCTGCTTGTTGTTGATTAGGAGCATATAATCCAACCAAAAGCGTTTTTTTTGCCTTCTATTAACAAATCTATTATAACATATCTTCCTTGTTTATCTGCTTCAATTAACTCTGCTGTAATAGTATTCTTGACATAAATAACCACTCCATTTTTCTTATTCATTGCAGAAGCAATAAATTGTGTGCCCAATCTTGAATTTAATAAGTACTTTTGGTCCATAACTCTAATATGTGTTTCTTGTAAGCAAATAACATCAGTCTTAAATTGTTTTAAATATTGAAAGATTTTCTTTCTCTTCTGTGGTGAATTTAAACCATTGACATTCCAAGTTAGAAGCTTAGTCGCCATCCTTAGCGACCCGAAGCTTTTGGAGCGCGTCTTCCAGGATCCCCTTAACATTCTTAGGCTGCGCCCCTCCCATAGCTTCGCTATAGGTATGCTTTGGAGGTTCCATAACTTTCTGCTGGTCTTGTTCTTGCTCTCGTCTCATTTGTCTCAAAGCAGCACACGTCATCCTCTGGTCTCTTGCTTCTTCCGATGATACTGAAATTTGATCCACTCCTGTAGCTTTCTCATCTGTCTGCATTGTTCCTTCAGCACCTTGAGGCTTTCCCTCGCCATTCTTCTTTGTAGATTCCAAAAGTGGTATGGGGGTTGCTTTTAAAACATTACTATGAAAATCACATGCTTGCATCACTGTAATAAGACAATGTCTCGTGCCTTCATACATCACCACCATACCCACTGGTATCTCCCATCTAAACTTGATATCACGTCGCCTGAGCTCTTGTGCTAGAAAAGCAAACTCCTTTCTTCTCCTTAAAATTTTTGGAGGGATCTCTTTTAAAACCAGGACTTCTTGCTCAGCAGCTACAAGCTTAGTATTGTAAGAAGCTTGGATAACTTCATTCCTGATTGCTCTCTTTGTAAAATAAACAACCACATCTCTAGGTAATTTCCTTTGTCTTGCAATCCACGAATTGACACGAAAGATTTTATCTATGTCTCCCACAATTCCATCTGCTGGCCGTCCCAGCACCCCTTCCAGAGCCTCAGAGACTATTTCCTTCAGATCTTCTTTAGGATTCTCTTTCAAGCCTCTGATTCTAACAGCAAACTCCATCTCGTGGTACTGCACCAAGGTCAAGTCACTGTCAATTTTATCCACCACATTCTCAGTCTCTAACATTTTTGCATCTAATTTAATATTATTTTGGCTGAGATCTTCCACTCTTTTATCCAAGCGCTCGATACATATTGCCATGCCTTGAAATGCAAGCAAGATGTCCGCCCTTATTTCTGTTAACTTCTCATCCAGCTTTTCCTCCATAACTTCAGCTAGTTTTTCTGTTAACTTCTCATCCAGCTTTTCATCCATAACTTCAGCTAGTTTTTCTGTTAACTTCTCATCCAGCTTTTCATCTATAATCTCAGCTATTTGCTGTGAATGCTTTTCCAAAGAATCTTGCAAATCTTTAACTGTCAGAGCTGGCGTAGGTGGAGGTGCAGGGGGCAATAAAGCTTGCAATGAAGACTGCTGCACTGGGGAAGCCCCCGCGCTTCTAAGAACTTTGGAAGATTTAGCCGCCATTTTCCCCCACTATTACTTACTACACACTTTCACTTTCAAAGTCTGCAAAGTCCATTGAGCTAAAGATCAAAAGTCCACTTTCACCTTAATCTCCTGTATCGCTCTGCCTGCATCCTCGTTCTCCAAAATCCTTTCCTGCTGGCAGGGATGGTTGCGAACGCCTTGTTCTGCTCCTAAGAGCACGGAGCAGAAACGCTGCGCAGCCCGGAGCAAACCCAGGCTTCGGGGGGGCTCAATCCTTCAGCTGCCAGAACTTTAAGCTCTGGCGGCCCCGGAGAGCTCAACCCCTACCTGGGTACTCACCCCCTCCTCTTCTCCCGAGGAGGGGGCTTCTGAACCACCGAAACAGCTGATCGGCGCTGTTTTCAGCGGTTCTACAAAGCCGTGGAGCGGACAGCCTGGAAATGGCTGTCTTCGGCGACGCCTTGCCACCCGGAAGTCTCATATTAATACTGTTTTTGAAGCATAAATTTATAAACAAAAGGAAACCCTAGGTATTGAAATCTAATAATCTACTTTCTATAGGAGATGCATACATTAAAACATTTATCCTAACTCTCATAAGGTGAAAAAAAATCAATCACCTTCAGTTCTAATGTATACAGGCAATCCAAAACGATTCACTCACTGAAAACATAATTCTCATTTGTAAAAGCACCTTATCTAAAATATTTTTGTATAAAATAAAATAAAAATATTTGTCAAAGCAGTCAGATATGTCTAATAGTCTTCCCAGGAGGATGAAATGCCTCTAGACAGAAAAAACAGTAGTTCTGCAACAAAAAACAAAACAAAACAAAACAAAACACACACACAACCTGGTTCCTTTGGTTAATTTAGGTGTGATGGCAAACTTTGTATGTGGGCAGATAGGCTATTTAAAAGAGAACAAATGTTCTCTTGTGGTCTTTCTTATTTGCAAGATTGATAGCTAATAATTTAATTCAAATTCTAAAGACACACAGGAAACCTCACTCATTCACGGAATGATAAATTTCCATCAAGCATATTCAGTGAATAGAAGTATACTGGCAATTCACCAACAAAAGAAAATCTCCAAAGATATGATCACTTTTATTCAGAAGACCCCATTTGCATGGGTAGGCAGAAACAACTTAATCAATCACAAGCTCAGATTAGAAATCAACATTTATTTTCCTATGGAAGAGTAACTTGATCTAGTTCCATTTTCATCCTAAATCAGTTGATAAAAGTGTAAATATTTTCTGAATATGCAAGTATCTTGTCATTTAGTAGTCTAACAAAAAGGTATATTTCCTAGAATTCCTGGATATAAAATCAAATGCTTTCAATGTTCAGTACTTCAGGGTTTATTTATTTTATTTTATTTTATTTTAATTTATTATTTATTTATTTATAAATTATTATTATTTTATTTTATTTATGCCCATCTCATTTCAAAGTGATTCTGGACAGCTGTTGGAAAAGCTCTAATCCTTTGTCAATAAGTAAATGACAAGAACATAGCAAAAAGTCTATAAACCTAAATGATAGAGTTATTGGAATTGACAGTGATGTTTTAAACTATTGCAAAATTGGAAGTGATTATTTGTAACTATTTTTCAATATCTTATAATGCATGGCATGTGTTCACTGGTTCCATATTGCAATTAATGTGCAATATGAAATCTCCAGAAAAAGCAAACCCTGCACAATTGTTTTAGTTTAATTTCATGATTTTTATTAGGATAAAGAGATAAATTCTGTTCCCAACTAGACTTTTTTTTCAATATTAGCATATAACATTTTAGCTGAATGGTTTTGGAGTATTCAGAAATGATATACAGATCAAATAAAAAATGAATAAACCCCCCAAATGTATTAGTTATAGCAATTTAAATTTATTTTAACTTTATTGATAATTTTTCACTAGGGATACTTGAATCTTATGCTTAAAATGCACTTGAAACCAATTAGAATCTATATGACTGAATTCTAATATATAGAACCCAAATGTTAGATGATTAGTGCCAGCCATTGGCAGTTCCCCAAAAAGGTCATCAGATGGGAGCAAAGAGGCTTCTTTGCTTCCACTGATGAGCCAAGGGTCTCGGACCCGACAGCCCCATTGGCGAGAGAGTTTTATGGTCAGGGAGGGACCAAGACCCCCCATAAATACCTCTGCACGAGGGGCTGCTCTTTGTTCTAGTCCTCCATTTCTCCTTCTAGTTCCAGTTCTCCTCTCCTAGCTCCTAGTCCTTCTGTTTTAGTCATGTAATGCTAGCTTGTTTTCTTTTATTTTATTTCTCTCTCACACGCAGGCATGAATGCTTTCATGCCAAGTATTTCTTTCTTTTTGATCTATCATTGAATAAAGCTAATATGATTGCATCTCTGCGTGATGCCTTTTCTTGGAAGCACCTTTAACGATTCATCGTGAGATCACCTCACAAGTTGGTAGCCATAGGATGGTTTAAAGGAATGCTTCCAAGCCAGCCAGGATCTATCCAACAAGATGTCTGGAAGACCCGGCTCAATTCCATTTATAACAGATGGCAGGACTTCTTCTATTGTGACCAGAAGTCATCGATCAAAGACGGCGTCCCTGCCTACATCCAAGACTTCAATCCCTGAAGCAATCTCAGCTGCAGATGAAAGCACAAATGACCTTCATTCCGTCAGAGGATCCGTACGCAGCAGAGCGTCTAGGACCCCTTCACATGTCTCTTTACAACTGAACGCCACAGAGGAGAGCATAGAAGGCTTGCAGACTGCCCAAGACTGCTCAGATGCTGCAGAGACGGACCTGGCTGAAACCAAACGCCGCGTGAGTAAGCTGACTGCACAGGAACGTGAAGAGCTGCTTAAAGAGATCTTTGCAATGCAGGGGAGGGGGGAGGCAGCCCAGGAAACAGCTCAGAAAGCCTCAGAACCCCTGGTGAGTCTTTCCCTAGAGACCACGAGGCCTCCAAATATGGTGCCCGCCACCCTTAGTGACCCCGGGACCCCAGGGCTTTTGGCGCGAACCCCCCCGCCCAGCTGTGAGCTACAGCTTCCTGGGGCAAGCGGAAACAAGATGGCTCCACCCACATGGTCTGGCACAGGAAACAAGATGGCGGCCCCCAGTGAGCCCACACGGTCTAACAAAGACAAGCATTTTTTAAGCCTGGAAAGCCAGCAGTCCCTGGCATCCAGCCGAAATAGCATGCAATCCCTGGCATCCAGCAGAAATGGCATGCAATTCCTGGCATCCGGCCAAAGCAGCATGCAAATTCCTGAGTTCTCCCCACCACAAAGCCTAAAGTCCAAAGATGACAATGAGGTCTGTCAAGCCGAGACTCCTACAAATGCTGCAGCCATTCAGGCCGCCATCCAGCTCCTAACTGATGCCCTGGGGCCCAAAAAGATGTTGGGGGTAGCCACCCCCCCTCCAAGGCCTCCCATCCTCTCCCCAGGGCCCAACTGCTGGGAGGGGTCTAGCCTGGAGCCTCCCCCTCCCAACAATCAACCCCCGCGACCTCCTACCTTCTCTTCAGGTCTTCATGACCAGCGATGGCAAAGCAAACCAGGCAACGCTGAAAATCCATATGCTTCCCAAAAGGAATTATTGCAGCAGCTGCAAGCTGGAAAATCTGGGCTCCGCCCCCCCAATGCCTCATGGGAAGAAGGGAGAAATCCTGAACAACGCCCTCCCCTGGATCACATGGTTTCCGGGCACGCCCATCTGGAGTTACTAAATAGTCAAGAAAGGATTCCCTCCTCGACCACTAGAGGGACCCCTTTCACTGTAGGAACCCCTTTCCCTTTCCCTTTTATGTCAATGGACATTTCAGAGATTTTTGAAAGTGAGTCTGAGAAGGACTATTTTCCAGCAGCAAATCTTCCAAGCGATTTTAAAAAGCTACAACTGGGAGGAGAGAATTATAACAGTTGGAGTAAAGATATACAGCTATATCTCTTAAAGAATGGGACTCTACAAATGGTTCAGAAACCACCCCCTCCCCCATGGGGACGTCAAGAAGAGTGGCGACACTTGCAGGCTTACTCTGCTCTACTCAGTTCGCTGGATAATAACTTGTTCTCCAGCATTCCAGCAGGTCTCAGAGCTGCTCAAGTTTGGCAACTATTATACAATTTATTCAACAGTGATACCATTGGTTCCATCACCAGACATACAACTGAGCTTTATACAACCAGACTGAGGTTTGGTGCCAGCATGCCTGAACATCTTGCAAAATTAAAGGCACTCAGGGCAGAATTGATATCCAGAGATTTTCCTGTAACTGATGTGAACATGGTCGCGATCATTTTTGCTTCCCTAGACAGGAGTTGGAGCAATTTCATTGTTTCACTCGAAGCGGTCAAGAGGGAAGACATAAATCTGTCCTACCTCACAGGAAGACTGATCGAGGAGGATAGAAGGAGACGAGATGCCGGAGAATACGCCAGAGTCACCACTCAGCAAGCCAGAAGGGGGCGCCACAACTCAGAGCAAATTAATGCTCTACTTAAGTGTTTCATCTGTGGCTCTGAGGAGCACCTCAAGAAAGACTGCCCCCATCAACATCAAGCCCCTAAACGTGGTCCCAATCAAGTAAGGGGCAAGGGGCAAGGAAGGGGGCGTGGCAGGGGCATAGGAAATTTTCTGCATACTTGTTCCCTCACCCCCACAACAAAGGCTGATAGCTCCACTGACCTATGGTTACTGGACTCTGGAGCTTCTTCTCACATTACTAATATGAGTCAAGGTTTTAAAAGGTTAAAGAAAATTAACTCATCTGTCAAAGTGGCAAATGGCGATACTACTTCAATTGTTGGGAGGGTTTTGTTTCTGTACCTGGACTTGGAAAAGTTGAAGGTGTTTTACACGCCCCCTCCATAGCCAACAACCTATTAAGCATTACCAAATTGTGTGACGATGACAAAGTGGAAGTTTTATTTCGCAAAGGGGGAGGTCATGTCACCCGGAACCAGAAGATCATTGGAAATATTACCATCATAAATGGCTTACCATATTTTTCTCCCAAGCCACCACAGCCTGCCCCAAGGCTTTCCAAGGGCAGTGTGGGCAAGGAGCCTGAATCTCAGCAGGCACCTACAGCACCACTCAAAGCAACTAGAGCCAAGAGGGTGTCAGTGGGGAAGCGGCTGCATGATAAGTGTGCCCACCTGCTGCACAGAAGGCTAGGTCATGCAAGCTTCCCTGTAGTTAAAAAGATGGGAGAATTTTCTGAGGGAGTCCAGCTCAAGGACTGTGACGTGTTTCTGGACTGTGCCATTTGCAAGAAAACAAAGAGGAAGGCTGCTCCTACCTCAAAGGTGTCATTACGTAAGACTCAATACCCATACCAACTAGTACATGTTGACCTAGTTGGGCCTTTCACACCATCCCTAGGAAAGAAAAAGTATATTCTCACTGCCGTTGATGATTTTTCACGATACGGCCACGTGTATACCCTCACAGAAAAATCTGAAGCCTTTGACGCCATAAAGTCACTGTACAACTTCGTAGAGACCCAGTACAAGACCAAGATCGCACAATTGCAGAGCGATCGCGGGGCTGAGTTCATGTCTCAGAAGTTCCAGGACTGGGTAAGGCGTAAGGGCATCCGCCATTTTCTTACTGCACCATTCAATGTCAGAGGAGATGCAGAGCTTAAAGAAACTCAAAGTCTTCACCCACCAGCAACCACCAAAGGAGAGGAAAGTCATTGGCACAAGGTGGGTTTACAAAGCCAAACCACTTGCCAATGGTCTCTACCTATATAAGGTAGCCCAGGGCTTCGCTCAGCGTTACATGGAGGACTACTCGGAGACTTACTCTCCAACCGTCTGGGCAGAGAGCGTCAAGGCCGCCCTCGTGACTGCAGCCGCTCTGGGAGAAGAAGTCTTCCAATTCGACATCCAGACGGCTTACCTCCATGCCAACTTGGACCGGCAGATCTACGTGAGGGCCCCTCCTGGCTACCAGCAAGAAGGGGGAAATACATGGTTGCTTCACAAAGGGTTATATGGTCTCAAGCAGTCAGGGAAATTATGGTATGACTGTCTTAGAAAGAGTTTAGAATGAGTTGGTTTCTCAGCATCTCATGCAGATGAATGTGTCTTCACACGCAATTCCAAAAGTACCACAGAACGGGTGTTAGTTTATGTGGACGACCTATTATATGTAGGGCCTAACAAGGAAGGGTGTGATGAATTTGCCAAGGCCCTGGAAGAAGAAAAATTTACTCTGAAGTCTTTGGGGCGGGTTGACAAGTACTTGGGTGTGCATATTTTGGCCACTAAGGGGGGGGGGGGTTCGCTCTATCTCAAAAAGAAAAGATAGAGGAATTACTGGCCAAATGCAAAATGACAGAATCTAATCCTACGCATAGCCCAATGCAAACCAACTTTTACAACCACACCCATAAGGACGGTCCTGAGTTCACAGATAACACGCTTTACAGATCTGTGATTGGCTCCTTGCTATACATCAGCAATTGGAGCAGACCTGACATAGCTTTAGCTGTGAATCTATTGTCCAGGCACGTGGAACACCCAAAGGAATTCCACGTGACTGCTGTTAAAAGGGTGCTTAGATACCTAAAGGGCACAGCTGATGCTCTCCTTATGCTAGAACCAGAGAAGGGGAAGACGGCCCAGCTCTCCGCTTACTCAGACGCAGACTGGGCTGGCGACACCAAAACTAGACAGAGCACTTCTGGTTTCCTCATATTGCTAAATGGCTGCCCAATACATTGGCATGTTAGGCAGCAAAAATTTATTTCTTGCTCCACAGCCGAGGCTGAATATGCCAGCCTGTCAGACACGGCCAATGATTTGACTTGGTTCAATGAACTGATAACAAGCATCTGGGCATCTCCCCCTCTGCCCATCCAAATTCTAGAGGACAACACTGCCGCAATTGCAATCTCGGGCGCTTATGCAGTAGGCTCCAGATCTCGCCATATAGACATACGCTATAAAAATGTCAGGCAGCTTACCAAAAAGGGTTTTATACATGTTGAGCACTGTAATACAGCTGACCAGATAGCTGATCTGTTTACCAAGCCTGTTCCCATTGACCGGCACAACCTTCTGTGTAAGCGTTTGTGTTTGGCCTTCTGAATGTTTTTATGCATGTCTATGACACCTGCTCGCCCCTTACATACATTCACTGGTCCCTGTCATTGGCTGGCAAGAAGGGGAATTGTTAGATGATTAGTGCCAGCCATTGGCAGTTCCCCAAAAAGGTCATCAGATGGGAGCAAAGAGGCTTCTTTGCTTCCACTGATGAGCCAAGGGTCTCGGACCCGACAGCCCCATTGGCGAGAGAGTTTTATGGTCAGGGAGGGACCAAGACCCCCCATAAATACCTCTGCACGAGGGGCTGCTCTGTGTTCTAGTTCTCCATTTCTCCTTCTAGTTCCAGTTCTCCTCTCCTAGCTCCTAGTCCTTCTGTTTTAGTCATGTAATGCTAGCTTGTTTTCTTTTATTTTATTTCTCTCTCACATGCAGGCATGAATGCTTTCATGCCAAGTATTTCTTTCTTTTTGATCTATCATTGAATAAAGCTAATATGATTGCATCTCTGCGTGATGCCTTTTCTTGGAAGCACCTTTAACGATTCATCGTGAGATCACCTCACACCAAAAACATTTGAAAGTTTTTATGATTAAAGCACTATAATTCAGATTAAAACAGAAACATTTTCCTTTATTTTTAAAGGTTATATGCAGCTAAAAACTGGAAAAAATAATGAAAAGCTTAATATGAGGTAACAACACAATGCTTTCTTAAAACACAGTGATACCCAGGGACTTTCATTCTCTTTTTAATGATCCACTACTCTCATTCAGCTGTCTTTCTTTTTAAAAAAATGTTTTACATATATGACAGCTCTCAAAAGTAGACCATAGACCATCTGGCATTTTCAGAAGTGTAACTTGTGCAAATTCAGCCCTACTGGGAGCACTATGCTATCTTCTGCCTGTGTTATAAAAGATATAGTAGAATGTAGAACTTATGAGTTGTTTTGAATTATTCATTTTTTGCCTGTATATTGAAAATTTTTTACAAGTCTGCATTTTGTACTACATAATCATGTGCTTTAAAAGTACAAAGAAATTTTTGACACCTCTTTTCTATAGTAAGATGGCATTTTGTTTGATATGTGAACATGCAGTGTTTGTTATATCATTCCAAACAGACCGTGTGGCACTACAAAAGACTCCATTTTGCACTATGCATAAGCAAAATGTTATTCTTCCCATTCAATAACTAATGCAATGTCCATTAGAATTCCAATATTAGATTTAGGAACATTCAGCACCTTAAATCCAGGATTGTGTTGGACAAATTATTTTTAAAAAACCCCAACAATGTAGAATGCTAAAATATTATATGTTGCATATTTAAAGAAATTGTGCTTCCATTGTTAAATTGTTCTCATGATATTACAAAACTAGTGGATTTTGTTCAATATTTTACAGTGTTATTACTAGTAAATTTTTTTATCAGAATTGGATTAATGATTAAATAGAATGAATCATTTCTGACAGAAAAACAACAAACAATATATCCAGGAATCTTTACATGAAACTGCTGCCCCTGGAAAAGCACTGAAGACAATATATTGTTGCAGCATATAATCTGTTAGCATGTTTCACTGAAGCACTCTTATGGGCCTCCTCATAAGCATACCCTAATATAATAATTTATATGTTACTTATCCAACATTACTTGTGTGGTTACTAGATAGCATAAAATATTTCCAAGTTTTAGCATGTATTTATTATCAAGATTTTGTAGACATAAAACAAAAAACTGTTAGTCCCTATTTAGATTTTAAATTCATATACAGCTGTCAAAAACATCTGCCTGTTTACATTTTGTTGTGTATGCAAATTAAATATGAAACTTTCAAATATTTTTTTAAAACTATGCTAAATGACAACAATGACTATGAAATGCTGTATTCCATTTTCAGTATAGAACACTAACCACTTCACACAAAATTTATCCTATTAAAGGGAAAATAAACCAACCAATCTATCAACTATGTTCTTTATTTAGATGAATTATTTTGTGATTGATTTATCTTACACATAATGTTTTTGAAGAAGCAAACCATCTGTAATAAAACAAATTAATAAAAAAATGGATCAGTTTCCTGATTACCACATCTATACAGTTTTCTTAGTAGCTGTTAAAGAAAAATACAGGCATATATACAGTATATATTTTATAAAAAGAAAAATATTACTATATTTTCTAACAAAACTGTAATTGGCACCATATTTACCCAAAAACTATGCAAACTATAGTGGCAAACCAAAACTAAGTAGAGATGATGGAGTTTTTGAAAATGTCTTCTTTTTCACAAGTGCATAGAAAGAACTGTATCAGCTTTCTCTTCATTGGGTTTTCCTTTGAGTATGTCAATTAAACTTTATGGGAGATGAAGTTCAGGAAGGCTTTGTGAAATTAGCTCATAGCTTTATGGTCCATTCTATATCCCACCAGAGGGAAGGCTGGCATCTACTGGTACTAGCACTTATGGTAAACACAGTGGCATTCTAGCTTTGGCAGGGAAGGGGCAACTGGCATGGGTGCTGCAGACAGGAAACCAGCTTGCTTCAGCACCTCCCTGACCCTCTGGTGTTCTGCCGGCACTTTGACCTTAGCCTGCCACCTCATGCGCAGACCATGTCCTGCTGCCCATGCTCACCACCTGTGTAATGTAAGACATCCCATTAAAATAAGATCTAATGGGTCTTTTGGTCAAAAAAAATATGTAAGACACAGTCTTGATTTCAGGGTTCTTATGTAACTATTAAATACATGAAATAATAAACTACCTTTCAGTATATCTTTTTTTTATACTTAAAATGGTCATTAGGGCAGAAAACCGGTTGTTAAATTATTTGAATCCCACCATTGCTTTAATCTAATCATTTTGAAATTGGCAACTTTAGAATGTGTAGATATTAGCTCCCAGAATTCTCCAGATCTAGGGGAGTTACAAAACTGCACACCCATATCTGCATAGCTAATCATGATATTCACTGGAAAACTCTTTGAAGCCATTTTAATTATTTATATCAACCAGTCCTAAATCTTGCTAAATTGACTAAGACTCCTGGTAATTATATATCACACATTAGATTATTGTTATATTAGTTGTCAGTAATTCTCATTAAAACCATTTGTAAAATAGTTGGAGCATCATAATAGAAGTCACAGTTCTAATCATTTTCCATCCTGATTCATATGGTGTACTTAGCCGAAACTGTAGGTCTATTTGTTTTCTTGGTTTGTGTAAACACAGGGACTATGTTTATAGTCTATAATTTGTGGCTTAGCTTAGTAGTTGGTTCACATCTCTGTCACCATCAAGTTACATTAGACAAAGAATATATAACATGGCAGGTATCATTGAATCATCATTCCTTGCTTTCATCTTAATTTACCATTGTAGATGAAATTTCTGTTGAGCTTGTCGATCAGAAGGTCAGCAGTTTGGCAGGTCGAATCCCGAGTGCCGTGTAACAGAGTGAGCGCCTGTTACTCATCCCAGCTTCTGCCAACCTAGCAGTTCGAAAGTATGTAAAAATGCAAGTAGAAAAATAGGGACCACTATGGTGGGAAGGTAACAGCGTTCTGTGTGCCTTTGGCATCTAGTCATGCCGGCCACATGACCACGGAGACGTCCTTGGACAAGCGCTGGCTCTTCGGCTTTGAAATGGAGATGAGCACCAGCCCCTAGAGTCGGAAACGACTAGCATGCATGTGGGGGGGAACCTTTACCTTTACCTATAAATCATTCAGAGGGATGCTTCATGAATGTGACAAGGTGGCCCAGTCTCTGGTAGCCTGATGTGATCTCTCTGAGGGTCCTTCCAGGTTTTTTAAAATGTCCCTCCACGTGGTTTGCACAACCCCAAATTGTAGTTTGGGAAGACGTGGAAGGTTACATATTTCACCTTTTGACTGCTGGTAGAAATATGTAGAATAAATAGTGTTTGACAATGCTGTAAAGATTGGATGTTCCCACTCTGAAAACTGATGAAAATTGCAGCCATTTTCTCTTTGCTTTTAACATGCTTTTTCTGGTATTTAGAAATCAGGTGCAGAAGGGGGGGGGTGGGAGGAAACCTTGAACTTAGTTAGCCATAACAATAATGCTGCTTTGTGGGAACCCAAGGATGAGCTGATAATGTTTTGGCGGGCTGAGGAGCTAGGGAGAAAGCCTGTGTTTTAGGCTAACTGGAGAATGTGATTTATGACAGCTTATTGGGGGTGGGAATTACACTTTTTTATTCCTGAATAAAATGTTCTTTAAGAAATAACTTTTGCCTTGAAGTTCTTTTGATGCATTTCATCTATGACATTAACCCAAAAACCAACCTTGGGGTCCTGAGCTCCAGTCACCTTCACTAATTTGGGGGATAGGCTGACAAAGACTCAGGGAAGATCTCAGCATGGCGAAGGAAGAAGCACCTGTAACCAGCACCCCAGCCATGGCTGCTACCTCAGCGGAAGGAGCACAAGCCAGCACAATGGCAAAGAAAGAAATGTTTGATGCCTTAAAGCAGGGGGAAAGACCAAAGACATGAGACCTGATCTGGTCATCGGAGTGGACTCTGCCCAGTGGAGACTCCAAGCACCTTGAGGCAACCCTGCCAAAGGCAAGTTCTTCAAAAGCATCCGAAGCTGAATAGCCTTGCAGGAGCCTCTCAAGGATCACGCTCCCTGGACCGTAGGGGAGCCAAAAGATGGAGAATGGAAGTACCTGTCTGCAATCCATAGCCAATCAGTGGAAAGGTTAGTGGAGAGATTCAAAGGGCTGGAGGTGGGAAGCGGGGAACAACTTTCTCACTCTTCATATGCCAGTGAACATGATGGATCAGTGGGGCCAACACCACTCTTTGCCTAACAGAAGCCCCAGCCCCACTGATGGAGGGCAGGCAGTTTCCCCAGCCTCAAAGCCACCAGCATTGAGCTCCAGCCCTGCAAGAAAGGAGAGTCCCAGCTGCTTCTCTAAACATGGCAGTCTGAGTCATCGCCATTCTTCCAAGATTCCAGAGCACTGATCACAATGCAAGAGCCCCAGCCACCGGAGAAGCATCAGTTGTCATGGTCCCTCAACAGGCACCACCACCATCATGGTTCCAGGCAGCGGGATCATGATGACAGCCCTGACAGACGTCCCCACTATCAAAGCCTGAGCCAACATTGGGGCAGCCGAAGTCCAGATCGTCACCGGTGCCATGAGCCCTGACCACGCTACTATTGGTCATACAGCCCAGTACATCAACGTCGGCACCACCCAAGCCTGAGGCCTAACCAGGGAGGACACCCAGATGTGAGCATTCAACAAGATTTAGTACAACAGCTGCATGACTTGTTGGCCAGGTAGCAACAGGTTGGGGTGCCGCAACCATTGGGGGCCCTGCAGCAATTGGGGATGCCACAGCCATCAACACCAGGAAGTCAGCAGCCAGTGGGAGCACAGCAGTAGTAGAGTTGGCAACAGCCCCTGAATCTACAACAACTGCTGGGAATCCTGCAGCAACTGGGGATGCTGCAGCTGCCACCAGGAAGTCAGCAGCCATTGGGAGCTTAGCAGCAGTGGGGGTGGCAACAGCTCCTAAACATTCAACAACCGCAGGGGTGTCTGCAGCAATTGGGGATGCTGCAGTCACCGTTGGGAGGTCAGCAGCTTTTGGGAGGCCAACAACTGCTTGGAATGCAGTCACAATGGGGGTGGCAGCAGCCCATGATGGTACCACCCCTTAGAACGACTTTTGATGGTGATCCAGAGAAGTTGATCTTCCTTAATCAAGTATGTTCCCACATAAATCGCAATGCCAATTTCTACCCAATTCCAGCTGCTACGGTCAATGTATTTGTGGCCAATCTGGAAGGGGAAGCTAAACAATCTGTACAATGAGGTCAGATTGAAAGGTGGCCAAGAAGTCCCTGGTGCATCACTTTAAGGAGGGGCTAGATGATCACCTTTCTCAGGCCTCTGTCTATTGGGCTGTCCCCAATCAATTGCAGGAATGGTATCAGGAAGCAGTAAGGTTGGACATCGAGCTTGCTCACTAAAAGAAGCCACCACCTCCAGAAGCTGGGCTGAAACCAGAGCAAGGCAGGCAGCTTCCTCCCTGAAAATTCCCAGCCATCGTGGCCACAGAATCCCTTAAGCCACCTGCCGGTCCACCAATGAAATGCTTCAGGTGTGTACAACAGGGGCACCAAGCAGCAAGTTGCCCGATCCCGTACTCCCAACAGGGAAGCAGATCGGGGCCACCAGTGAGGAAGAAACCAACCCAGCAGCCAGCAAAAGAAAAATTGAACTGGATCACACAAGAACCCATTGCCCAAGTCACATCATTCACACAGGAGAGCGCTCTGCCCTCCTACGACAGTGATGATGAAGGAGAGAATGACCCAATGGTGAGTTGAACCATTCCACCTTTTTCTCTCGCTGCCAAACTCCTAGTCCCTAAGACAGGTGTACAAGTGGAATTTAAAGTGCTAGTGGACCAGGGGTGCTCCCAGTGTGTTATTACCTTGCCACTTGCCCTTAGAATGGGTATACGGGCAAGGTTGCTCTCAAGCCCATGAGTTTTGAACAAGCCAATGGCTCTTTAATGGGAGGAAGTTTAGTCACACAATTGATGGAGGCTATACACTTAGAAATAGGTGAACATTGGGAGTTCATTTTCTTCATGGTGGCTCCAAAGATGACTGAAGCTGTGATTCTAGGTCTAGCCTGGTTAGACAAATGGAAGCTGTTTATTTAGTGGGAAAAGGGGATGAGGACTGTGACATTACCTATAAGGCCCAAACCCCCTCTTAATTTGGCCAATGTTACTAGAGAGTCTAGGCCATCTACTGAGTTAACAAAGATAGCTACCCTACCACATCCAGGTGAGCCATTCATCCCCAGGGAATACCAGGATGTAGCAGAGGTGTTTAATGAGAAAGAATGCGACATCCTGCCACCCCATTGGCCCAATGACTGTGCCATTGAACTGTTACTGGGAGCTAAACTCCACAGCCGAGGATGGATGCCATGACCCCCCTCAAAATGGATGAACTGCAGCAATATGTGAACAAGAACCTAGCAAGAGGATTCATTGAGCTGGCCAAATCTCAGGTGGAGGCTCCAGTGTTATTTAAAGAGAAAAAAGACAGGATGTTTCATCTCTGCATGGACTATAAGGGGTTAAATGCTGTGAGCATAGAAAATAAGTACCCCCTCCCCCTCCTGAAGGACCTACTAACCCATCTAGCAAAGGGAAGCATCTTCACTAAATTGGATCTAAGAGAGGTATATTACCAAGTGCGAATAAGAAAGGAGATGAATGGAAGACCACTTTTAACTGTCCCATGGGTATCAGTTCAAAGTTATGCCATTTGGACTACAGGGGGCTCCAGCTGCATTCATGCAGCTGATCAACCAGATGCTATACGATCATTTGTACATGGGGGTTTTGGTGTATCTTGATGATATCCTGATATACAGCACAAATATGGCTGGCCATGTGAAGCGAGAAGTGCTAAAGAAATTGTTGAATGCTAAAGTATATGTTAAATTATCAAAGTGTGAATTCCATCAGACCTGACTGGATTATCTAGGCCACAGAATTTCCAGTGAGGGCATTGAGATGGATCCTGGTAAAGTGAGAGCTGTAATCGAATGGCAACCCCCAAAGATTTGCAAACAGTTTCAAAGCTTTCTGGGGTTCACCAACGTTTACTAACAATTCATCCCTTCATTTGCCGAAATTGCTTTCCCTTCACGGACTTGTTAAAAACTGGCAAAGATGGTGGAAAGCCATGACCTGACCAGCTGCTCACATGGACTATGAACTGTCAAACTGCTTTTGAAAACCTGAAAACACTATTTGCAGTTGAGCCGGTCCTAAAACATCCCTGCCCGGGGAAGCCCTTTGTAATTCAAGCTGATGCCAGTGCCGTGGCTGTCGGAGCTGTACTATTGCAAAAAAACCATGAGGGGGTCCTTCAGCCCTGTGCCTACACCTCAAAAAAGTTCACTGACTGCAAGAGAAGGTGGGCAGTGTGGGAGAAGGAAGCCTTTGCAATTTGTTGGGCTCTATTAAACTGGCGGCACTACCTAGAAGGGAGCAAGGTACCTTTCGAACTATGGACTGATCACAAAAACCTAGAGGCACTGAAAACTCCCCACAAGCTGTCCTGAAGCAAGTACAGTGGGTGCAATATTTTAACTGATTTAACTTCACCCTGAAGTACATACTGGGGGAAAAAACATTTTACCTCATGCTTCATCCAGATTGCCTCAATACAAGAGCCAGCATGAAGTAGTTAATGAAGCAATCATATCTACACCACAATCTGCTACTCAAGTAATGCTATGAAGATCCCCATCTTCAAGAGTCCCAAACCCCAATGACCCTGGGGTGAGGAAATTAAAACAGGAACTCAACGATCAATGGTTCAAGGACAATTAAACCTCCTTAACGTGCAAGGATGGATTGGCTTACAAAGGGGGGGAAGTTGTATCTGCCCAAAACCCTCTGCATCAATGCTCTCCAGCACAGTCATGATGTGAAACAAGGTAGACACTTTGGCTATTTAAAAACACTGCATTTGGTTCACTGACAATTCTGGTGGCTGGGTTTGAAATGGGATGTAGAGAACTATGTCAAGAGCTGTGCTGTGTGTGCCATCATGAAAAGAATTCTGGAAAAACTCCTGGACTACTGCAACCAGTTGCAGACCCTTCCCAGCCATGGGAAGAAATCGCTATGGATTTTATAGTGTAGTTATCTGAAAGTAGGGGGAATACAGTGATTTGGACTGTGATAGATCTTTTTTCAAAGCAGGTTCATTTCATCGCCTGTAAAGGACTCCTGTCAGCCCAGAAACTAACCAAGATGTTTCTTAAGCACATTTAAAGGCTGCATGGTGCACCAAAGCGGATAATCTCAGACCAAGGGGTGCAATTTATGGCCAGGTTCTGGAGGGGCTTCCTCAAGTTAATTGGCTCATTGCAAGGACTGTTGTTGGCTTTTCACCCATCTACGAATGGGGCAGCTGAAAAAGTGAACTCAATGGTGGAGCAGTACCTCAGATGCTATGTGGATTATCAGCAAATGAACTGGACTGACCTCCTCCCTTTCACAGACGTAGCTTACAATAACTCTGTTCACAGCAGCACCGGTTTTACACCTTTTAAAATTACCACAGGAAAATAATTCAACCCAATACCCAAATATCCTCAGGGACCTACTGCTTCCCAAACACTTGACCAGTGGGTGTGGGTGTGGGAGGAGGTTTGGAACAAAATGAAAATTGCTCTGAAAAAGGCTTCTGAGACATATAAAAAACAAGCAGATAAAAAAAAGAGGGCTCCCCAAAAGTCATTCCAGGTTGGGGGAAAAGTGTACTTATCCACAAAATATTTACTACTTAAGTTGCCTAGTAAGAAGTTGGGACCGAAGTATCTAGGTCCCTTCCCCATCATAAGAATCATTAACTCAGTCATGGTGGAGTTAAAGCTTCACAGACTCTTAGGGAAATTCCACCCTGTGTTCCATTGTAGCCTACTGAAACCTTTTCGGGGTTCTACCTTACAACCTCCCACTAAGAAGGCACCTGGCCCTCTACTGGTAGCTGGACAGACCCATTATAAAGTGAAGCATATTCTTGATTATAGACTTTTTAAGGGAAAGTTACAGTATTTAGTGCAGTGGATAGGATGTGCATTGTCTGAAGCCACATGGGTAAAATCTAGTGATGTGGCATGGGTCCGGGTTACTTACAAGAGCACCTGCGGCCGGCATCAACTTCCCTTCGTCCAGTGCGCTCCCACAGAGAGGGCCTCCTTAGGCTGCCATCGGTCAAAGAATGTCGACTGGCGGCCCCCAGGGGGAGGGCGATCTCTGTGGGCACGACAGACCTGTGGAACTGTTTACCGGTGGAGCTCCGGATGGCTCCCGACCTTCGCTCCTTCCGACGTGACCTAAAAACATATTTATTTGAACAAGCCGGCCTGGTCTGATGGGTTTAGGGGTATTTTAATGTTATTGTATTAATTGTATTGAATTGGGCTGTAATATTTAATATTTTTTTAATTTTTGTATGTTGTATTTTATTGTATTGCCCTGTACACTGCCCTGAGTCCTTCAGGAGAAGGGCGGTATAGAAATTAAATTATTATTATTATTATTATTATTATTATTATTATTATTATTATTATTATTATTATTATTATTATTATTATTATTATTATTATTATTATTATTATTATTATTATTATTATTATTTTGTTGTTAGTTGCGAAGTTGTGTCCGACCCATCGCGACCCTATGGACAATGTTCCTCCAGGCCTTCCTGTCCTCTACCATCTTCTGGAGTCCATCTAAGCTCACGCCTACTGCTTCAATGACTCCATCCAGCCACCTCATTCTCTGTCGTCCCCTTCTTCTATTGCCCTCAATCTTTCCCAGCATTAAGCTCTTCTCCAGTGAGTCCTTGCTTCTCATTAGGTGGCCAAAGTATTTGAGTTTTAGCTTCAGGATCTGGCCTTCTAAAGAGCAGTCAGGGTTGATCTCCTCTAGGACTGACCGGTTTGATCGCCTTGCAGTCCAAGGAACTCGCAGGAGTCTTCTCCAGCACCATAGTTCAAAGGCTTCAATTCTTTGGCGCTTAGCCTTTCTTATGGTCCAGCTTTCACTGCCATACATTGCAACTGGGAAGACCATAGCCTTGACTATACGCACTTTTGTTGACAGGGTGATGTCTCTGCTTTTTAGTGTGCTGTCTAGATTTGCCATGGCTTTCCTCCCAAGGAGCAAGCGTCTTTTAATTTCTTGACTACAGTCCCCATCTGCAGTGATCTTGGAGCCCAGGAAAATAAAATCGGTCACTACCTCCATTTCTTCCCCATCTATTTGCCAGGAATTGAGAGGGCCAGATGCCATGATCTTGGTTTTCTTAATGTTTAGTTTCAACCCAAGTTTTGCACTCTCCTTCTTCACCCGCAACACGAGGCTCTTTAGTTCTTCTTCACTTTCTGCCATTAGAGTGGTATCATCTGCATATCTTAGGTTGTTGATGTTTCTTCTGGCAATCTTAATTCCAACTTTTGATTCATCTAGCCCTGCCTTTCTCATGATGTGCTCTGCATATAGGTTAAATAGGCAAGGCGACAGTATACAGCCTTGCCGGACTCCTTTCCCAATTTTGAACCAATCAGTGGTGCCATGTCCAGTTCTCACTGTTGCTTATTGGCCCGCATATAGACTTCTCAAGAGACAAATAAGATGGTCTGGTATGCCCATCTCTTTAAGGACTTGCCACAGTTTGTTATGATCCACACAATCAAAGGC
This sequence comes from Vipera berus, assembly GCF_964194415.1. Taxonomy (NCBI): domain Eukaryota; kingdom Metazoa; phylum Chordata; class Lepidosauria; order Squamata; family Viperidae; genus Vipera; species Vipera berus. The sequence goes on from NC_138208.1 coordinate 30,252,680, forward strand.
TTTAGCATAGTCAATAAAGCAGAAGTAGATGTTTTTCTGGAACTCTCTAGCTTTCTCCATGATCCAGCGTATGTTAGCAATTTGATCTCTAGTTCCTCTGCCTCTTCGAAATCCTGCCTGTACTTCTGGAAGTTCTCGATCCACATACTGCTGGAGTCTAGCTTGTAGAATTTTAAGCATAACTTTACTAGCATGAGAAATGAGTGCAATGGTGCGATAGTTTGAACATTCTTTGGCACTGCCTTTCTTTGGAATTGGAATGTAAACTGATCTTTTCCAATCCTGTGGCCACTGTTGAGTTTTCCAAATTTGCTGGCAAATTGAGTGTAGCACTTTTACTCCATTGCCTTTTAAGATTTTGAATAGCTCAGCTGGAATACTGTCACCTCCACTAGCTTTGTTGTTGCTCAGCTTTTCTAAGGCCCACTTCACATTCTAGGATGTCTGGCTCGAGGTCAGTGACCACCTCATTGTGATTATCAGGGACGTTAAGCTCATTCTTGTATAGTTCTTCTGTGTAATTTTGCCACCTCTTCTTAATCTCTTCTGCCTCTGTTAGGTCCCTGCCATTTTGGTCCTTTATCATGCCCATTTTTGCATGAAACGTTCCTTTCATCTCTCCAATTTTCTTGAAAAGATCTCTGGTCCTCCCTATTCTATTGTTTTCTTCTATTTCTTTGCATTGTTCATTTAAGAAGGCATTCTTATCTCTTCTAGCTATTCTTTGGAATTCTGCATTTAATTGGGCATATCTTTCTTTTTCTCCCTTGCCTTTTGCTTCCCTCCTTTCCTCAGCTATTTGCAAAGCTTCCTCAGACAGCCATTTTGCTTTCTTGCATTTCTTTTTCTTTGGGATGGTTTTGGTTGCTACCTGTTGTACAATGTTGCGAACCTCTGTCCATAGTTCTTCAGGCACTCTGTCTATCAGATCTAATTCCTTAAATCTATTTGTCACCTCTACTGTATATTCAACAGGGATATGATTTAATTCATACCTGACTGGCCTAGCGCTTTTCCCTACTTTCTTTAATTTAAGCCTAAACTTTGCAACAAGAAGCTCATGGTCTGAGCCACAGTCAGCTCCTGGTCTTGTTTTTACTGACTGTATAGAGCTTCTCCATCTTTGGCTGCAGAGCATATAGTCAATCTGATTTCTGTGTTGACCGTCTGGTGATGTCCATGTGTAAAGCCGTCTCTTGGGTTGTTGGAAAAGAGTGTTTGCTATGACCATCGTATTCTCTTGACAAAATTCTATCAGCCTGTGGCCTGCTTCATTTTGTACTCCAAGGCCAAACTTGCCTGTTATTGCAGTTATCTTTTGGCTTCCTACTTTAGCATTCCAATCCCCCATGATGATAAGGACATCATTTCTGGGTGTTAGTTCTATAAGGTGCTGTAGGGCTTCATAGAACCGGTCAATTTCATCCTCTTCAGCACCGGTGGTTGGGGCATAGACTTGGACTACTGTGATATTGAATGGTTTGCCTTGGATTCGAACTGAGATCATTCTGTCATTTTGAGGATTGTATCCCAGTATTGCTTTTCCTATTTTTTTATTGACTATGAAGGCTACTCCATTTCTTCTGAGGGATTCTTGCCCGCAGTAGTATACCTGATGGTCATCTGATTAAATTCACCCATTCCTGTCCATTTTAGTTCGCTGATACCTAAGATGTCGATGTTCAGTCTTGTCATCTCTTGTTTGACCACGTCCAGCTTTCCTTGATTCATGGATCTTACATTCCAGGTTCCTATGGAGAAAAAATCTTTACAGCATCGGACTTTCCTTTCACCACCAGACATATCCACAGCTGAGCGTCCTTTCGGCTTTGGCCCAGTCGCTTCATTCTTTCTGGTGCTACTAGTACTAGCCCTCTGCTCTTCCCCAGTAGCATATTGGACACCTTCCGACCTGAGGGGCTCATCTTCCAGCGTCATATCATTTTGCCTTTTGGTACTGTCCATAGGGTTTTCATGGCAAAGATACTGGAGTGGGTTGCCATTTCCTTCTCCAGTGGATCACGTTTTGTCAGAACTCTCTGCTATGACCTGTCCGTCTTGGGTGGCCCTGCACGGCATAGCTCATAGCTTCATTGAATTACGCAAGCCCCTTCGCCACGACAAGGCAGTAATCCATGAAAGGATTATTATTTTTTATTATTATTATTATTATTATTATTATTATTATTATTATTATTATTATTATTATTATTATTATTGTTATTTAAAAGCTCATCAGGCTCATTAGTAAATGAGTGGGATTAGAGTGGGATTAGAACATCTTGTACCCACTTGGCAGTTACATACTGTACATATCTAACAATAAAATTAGAATCCAAATTACAATTTCTCAAACTGATAGTTCTCTGGCAACTGCTTGGAAGTCCATGCTCTGAACTGCTCTGGAAGTCCATGTCTTTGGGTAACAATTTTTAATGCTTTTTCCTAACATACAATCAGAATTTGCTTCTTGTAACTTAAATCAATTATTTCCTTTCTTGCATTCTGAAATAACAGAATAGATTTTTACCTTATTTCATGTATTTGAAAAATGCTATCTTATGCTCCTACAGTTGTGGTTCTTTAGGAATTGCATTATAAATCCATTCCTTAAGGCAGGGGTGTCAAACTTGCAACATCACATGATGTGTCGTGACGTATTGTGACTTTTTTTCCATTGCTGGAAAATGGGGTGGGTTCAGTTTTGCCATGATGCATCTGGCCTGCGGGCCGACAGTTTGACACCCCTGCCTTTACAAGAAAGTTTCTTGTGCCACAGTCCAAGAAAGAGTAGGTTCCTAAAGAATAGCCAAGCAATGCTCAAATTTCTTAAGTTCCAAAAGAGTCTAAATCTTTTACAAAATACATATGTCCTCACATTAAGATATTTTACGCAGCAGAGTAACATAATGATGACATCATTGAAATATGCATTCAATATTCATAACTAGAAAATATTAACATTAGATTTATTTGTTAGGAGAAAATCTTTCAACTTCATAGTAAGAGAGAAATGAGAAATCAGGTATGCCTTAAATACAGCAAGCCTCACACGTAATATTCATGACATGGCAAAGGTATTTTAGATATATTACTAATGCAATTCTCATCTGCCTCTCATATGAATATTCTACTACAGTAAAGTATGAAGAGGCCCATGCAATGTAATGATTAATGTGTTAGATGGGCACTGAAAACCCAGATCTTTGTCTTCCTTCAAGCCACTCACTCATTCTCCATACAATCCTCCTTGCAGGTCTATTTAGTAGGGGGAAGTAAAAAAGGAAAGGAACCAAATCAAAAGGTGTGCAAGAGTTCAAATAAATAAATAAATAACAGGCCATGGAATGCTGAAAGGATATGCCATTACAATTCTTATTTTACAACAATGCCATAAAATGTAGCCACTTTAGTTTCCAACTCCCTAACGGTTGTAGGATTCTTACTATTAGAATATAGGATTGTGTCAAATCACTAATAGGGAGTGTTAAAAGAAAAGTGAACAGGACAAATTTTTCATATTCTTCTTGAACATTTGTAATAGAACATTCACAGAAGAGATGATAAAGACTGCTGTAATGGTAGGAAATTATCCATGCTATTTTTTCCCAAGTTAAAATTCTGTTCCTCCTTTCAGTTCAGATGATATAAATCTCTATTCTGCTCACATAGTTTCAATATAGCTGAGGGCAGGGGTATTCAGAAGTCTTTATCTTATGGAATTAACTGAATGGGAACCAAAATATTTAGAGCATTTTCTTTGATCTTTAATATTTTTGAAGAACTAAGGCATTCTGTAATATATATGTAACAATTTAGAGATGACAAGTTTCTTCAGTTAAAAGTTGAACATGCTTTTTCCAGAAATATCAAGAAAAAATAGTATGGTCTTGTTCCAGTTTCTTTGTTGTATCTTTCTAAAACCAATTATATTATCCATATATATATACTGTTTTCTGTTTTTGCTTCCCTACTTTTACTAAGAATGAATTGCTAAAGCATTTACTACCATCAGAATTTATACTATTAAAGTTAAAATAAACAAAGCTTGAACTTTTTTTGCAAGTCTCTAGAATCTGTAAGAAAGTGATAATTGTAACATTCTGTACAGTCGTAATCCCGTATTACACATATATCCAATTCTCTACTTAGCTTCCATTTTCTACACCTGATCCCAAGTCCAAGTGAACAGTAGGGGGAGTAAAACTAGATGGAGAACTGTACAGGGGCAAATCCAATGTTACATTCAGCTTGCTCTCCAAGGTGACTTAACTATTTTCTCTTGCATAACAGTTCAAAATTGCATATTTTCTTTGTTCAGTCTTTCGGATGGTCCAGCTTTCCTAACCACACAGCCAGTGCATATTTTAGTTGCCACTGTAGCAGCTGTACTCTGTAGCATAGTGTCTAGATTTTTTACATTTTTTCCCGAAGAAGCAAATATTACTTTATTTCAGGAGTGTAACTACCATGCCTGTGGATTTTTGAGCCAAAGAACTACTTTCTTAGTTAATCCATATTCTGTTCTAAATTATCACTACCTAGTCGGCATTCAAATTCTTCAAGATGGAGATGACTTTTAAGGGCTATCCATGATTTTTAGTTTTTAATAATGATAAAGCAAAAATATTTTGGGAACTCTTGCCTTTTCTGTTAATAATTGTGTACTTGCACAGTGTGATTTTAGATGCCTCTGCTTCTCCTGAAACCAACTTCTTCCAGTGGTAGTTTTGTTTCATGTATTATTTAACTGCAAAATCCTGAGCATCTCTTACTAGCATATGAAATAAGTACAACTATTTAGCAATTTTCACATCCTTTAGCAGTTGTTATTATTTGGTATTGGAATACAGATATTCTGGTAACTGCTGTATACTCCATAACTACTGTAAAAAATCAATTTCTTTTACAGTAGTCATGGAAGATACAGCACAACAAAAATGTATTGCTTTAGGTAGCATTTACTTCAAATACACTTGTCTCAGTGAGTTTGGGAAATGTATACAATTCAGGGATTATGGATGGTGCTAAAGTGATAAAAATCAAGCAAGCAAACCATTAGCTGGTTGGTTGGCATTTTGCAGTCTGTAGTTACAATGTAATGACCAATTGCTTGGAATGAAAAAGGTTGAGATCTGGACATCCAACTGTTTCTACTGCTAAAATACTTGTAGAAGATGATTTTAACATACTGTATACAATATGTGCAAACAATATTGGATAGAAAACTTTCCCCACAATATTGAAGTTTGCCTTGCATCTTGGAAAAACTACCTGGATTTGACCAGCCCTGTGCAATATGGACAACACTGAATCAAATTCGCACTGGCCATGGTAGATGTGCAGATGTTTTCTATATGTGAAGCAAAATGCCACCACTAAATTGTCACTGCAGGACCAAAAAACAAACTATCCAACATATAGTAACAGAGTGCCAAAACAGAGCCTAAATGGAGCTTTGCTGATTTCCTGGCTGTGACAAATGAAGCAGAAAAATCAGTGGTGGGATTCAGCAGGTTCGCACAGGTTCAGTAGAACCGGTAGCTAAATTTTATTGAGTTCAGAGAACCGGCTGAACCCATGCTGCTTCTAGAAGTCTGTTCTAGGCCTTGGAGACCTGGGGGAGATCTCCCAGGCCTAGAAGTTCATGGATGTCACTTCTGGAAGTCCATTCTAGGCCTCGGAGGCCCAGGCCTTCATCCATGCAGAGAACCGGATGTTCAGGTATTTAAACCCCACCAATGAGAAAAATTATATCTGTAATCTAGGCATATGTTTATAATATTTTAGATTTCATATTTTGTATTTTTATCTCTTGTATTTTTATCAAAATGTGATGTGAATGTGCCATACTATAAAAAAACAAATAAATAATGACCAATTATAACACACTTAGCATAATTTTATGCATGCTAATCCAAAGCAAATTTCACTATGTTTGCTGGGGCTTATTCCAAGCCAGTATTACAAATTTTAGTTAAGTAAAACATAAAAACATCAAATCTTATCCAAGAAAGAAAAGTTATTTTGCTTATGTAATACATTCTCTGTACTAAAATTTAACCTACTTTATAATCACTACTTCTGGGGGTATCAATTTAAGTCCTTGCTTTTTCTCAGATTTAAGATCAGCTTGTATAGGGAAGATCTTATTGAAATAAAGATATAAACATATAAAAGTACATCACTGAAATAGGCTAATAGTGCTTTCTCATTCATGTACTGATTTCCAAATTAAAATCACCTTAAAAATACCACATTGTCTATGAATGAAAATCCCATGCATGATTAAAATCACTATCTTCTAACTATCATTTTGTCTGATTGGAAAAACTTTAGCACAAATTAGCACAAATCTGTCAATACCAATAAAGAATCTCTACTAGTAAGAGCTGATTTGCAATAGAGATTTCACGAAAGCAAACTAGCATATTTGTAATCACCATACGAGAAAAGATGATCATGTGAAGCAACGTTAAATGATTACCTCTCAGAAGACAATTCACTAATTCTTGCAAATGGGGACTGTGCAAAAATAGCCACTTCAATTTCTCAAGTACCATAGAGAATTTAAATTTTTAAAATGTCATGCTTTATCTTAAAAGGCATTAATTTTAGTCATATCCAGTTTAAATTTCTCCTCTTATTGAACAGTAGACGTATATGATAGTAAAATGTCCATCATAAGCTTTTCTTCTTGCCAAATGGATGAAAATATGCCTTTTCAAAAAGAAAAAAAAGTAGATGTTTAGTGAAGAAGAGGATAAATTTGAAGCTGAAGTGATGGATGGCAGTGACCTTTCTATCTGTAAAACATCAGCATATAATAGGCTATTTAATCTTGAGAACTAGATTATTATTAATTATTCATGACAGTCTGAATCTATGGGAGATGCTTCTTGTTTTGTTAAATATCACAAAGCAGAAGTCCTGTTTGAGCAACAGGAAGATTAAATCTGAATAAATGTACAAGATACTACAATCTTCAATGTCTACCGCAATTTCAACTTAGAGTTGGAAGGAAGACTTAGATCACTTCCCAAATTAATTATTGTTATAACATGAACATAATCATAAAGGTACTGAAACATGGTAATGAAAGCAAATGAGGGGAGAGAGTACTATGTGATATTTCTTTCCGGGGAACAATGTCTTAAACTGTTTTCCTTAAAACTGACATAACATCTTTTATACCTTTCTTAAAGTTACAGATCAAACAGAATTGTTTGATATTTGCAATATTTTTTGTTACAACAAGCATAATATGAGCAGGGAATATCTAATTTCCTTTAACAGTAAACCTAACATTTTGGAAGAAAATATGTTTTTGGGAATGAACCCTGCAACATCTTGTTTCAAGGCTTCTTATTAGAAAAGATTATTTTTCAGAATTATAATTTCATACTTAAAATGGTCAAGTTCATCTTCACTTTATCGTTGCAAATAAGTAAATATAAATTGATGACAACCAGGTCTAAGGTGTTGTTTGATTATCTGCTATAAATATTGTCAGCTCTTTGGGACTACATACAGTACTTAGATTTTCTTCATGAACACATTACTATTTTTCAAGAGTATGCTTATAATTACATTCAAATTTTGTTCTACAATTTTGATTTTCTAAATGGAACAGTATTTTAAATGAAAGAGTAACAAATTCCTGATTGTAACTAAGTATTTTAATAGTATTAATAAAAATTAAACTTTACAGCAATCTACATGAGTATAAATGTTTCTCACTAATGGCCCCCTGTATAAATATTTTCATCAAGTCAATTAAACATCTCATCTAACAGAAAGTACTTCTTCTCTTGCATCAAGTGACACAAAGAAACAAAGACTCTGCATCAGTATCTTAATTCCAGAGTTGTGTGACAGTCAGATGGGCAACGTATATATTTAATAAATAAATAAAATTGTTTACAAGCCATTCATGTACTGTTCCTGAGCAAATCAAAAGAAGTATGAAAGGCAGTTAGAATCAAAAGTAAGACTATATACTATATCTCAACCTAAGAGTACTAATTGAAGAGTTTTCAGAAAGCAAGGAGCAGTTGACTGAGAAAGCAATTTGTAACAACAGCAGCCTAGAAAGGTCTTGCAATATTTTTCAGGTACTGAGAAAATGGCAACAGTTTACCACCAACAAAACCCCCCAAAAGCACTCCATTTTTTAAAAAAAATAAAGTTATATCCTTGGACACTGTGATAACAACATTCATGGATATTTACCAGTAAGTTTGGTCATGGTTTATTATCTTACGGCATAATATAAAAATGAAAAAGAAATATCTGGAAATAATTCCAGCATAAAATTTAAAAGAATTTATAACAAAAAAGCAATATTTAAAACTATGTAGATGGATACACAATCCCTTCAGGAGAAAAGACTATTCAGTTATGAAGCATCAATAAATGAAAGCAAGATTAAAAGAACTGTTCTATTCCTTTTTTTAAGTTTTTATTATTATTTTTTATTCTCTACATATGTTAATTTTTCAAACAACATGCGAGCTGGGTTCATAACATGCTGATACATATACAGATTCTACTCTTTGGTTCTCTCTTCTAACCATTTGTAAAATAAGTTCCAGCTTTTGTAGTATTCTGTTTCTTCTTTTTCTTTTAATCTCATTGTTAATCTGACCATCTCTGCGCATTCCAATATCTTCTTTATTACCTCTTCTTCTGATGGTATTTGTTCATTTTTCCAGCATTGTGCATAACTTATTCTTGCTGCAGTTACAATATGTAAAACCAAATATAAATTTTGTTTGATAGTCTTTTCTGGTACAATACCTAATAAAAAAAATTCAGGTTTAAATGCTACACATTCTCCTAACATTTTTTCTAGCCAAGTATGTATTTTTTTCAATAAGCCTTTACTTTGACACATGTCCACCAAATATGATAATATGTACCTAAATTATGTTTACATTTCCAACATTTACCTGATACATTTTTAAACATTTTTGCTAATCTAGCTGGGGGTAAATGCCATCTATAAAACATTTTATACAAATTTTCTTTGTATGCAGTTGACATTGTCAATTTATAATTTCTCTCCCACAATTTTTGCCATTCTTCTAGATCTATGTTATAACCAAAATTTTCCACCCACCTTGTCATTGTCCCTTTAATTTGTTCACTTTCCATCTCTAAAGTTAACAGAAAATTATACAATTTTTTAATTAATTTCTCATCAGGTTAATAATATCTTATCAAACACATTTTGTTCTTTATAAAATCCATACATTTTCATATCTTTTTCATATCTGTTTTGTATTTCTAAGTGTACCTACCATGACATGTTGATACCCTGATGTTCCAGTTCTTGTTTCGATTTTAATGTCCCATCAATATTTAAAATATCTCTATATGTCCAAGTTTTTTCAAAATCTAACAAGTTTACATGTGAAAAAGCTTCAATTGTTGATAACCACCCTGGAATTTTTACATGTATTTTAATTTTAATTTTTTCCCATACTGTTATCAAAGCATTTCTAATACAATGGTTTTGAAAATAACCATGAATTTTGTTTTTCCCATACCACAAAAACGCGTGCCATCCCAATTGTAAGTCATGTCCCTCCAAGCATAACAACCTTTTATTCCTAAGCATTATCCATTCTTTCACCCATGTCAATACAGATGCTTGATAATACAAAGCCCACTCAGGTAAACCAAAACCTCCATTTTCTTTAGTATCTTGCAAAGTTTTCCTCTTTATTCTAGCCTTTTTCCCTTGCCATACAAACTTCAAAACTAAAGAATTCAACTCTTTTTAAAAAAATTCCCCCAAGTTTTATTGGAATTGTCTGAAACAAAAATAGAATCTTAGGCAATATATTCATTTTAACTGTAGCTATCCTTCCTAATAGAGACAATTTTAAATTCTTCCATTTTTCCAGGTCTAACTTGATTTGTTTCAATAACCTTGTACAGTTATCTTCTTTTAATGTTGAACATTTAGCTGATAAATATATACCCAAATATTTTACCTTTTTCACTATCTGTACCTCTGTCACTTCTGATATTTGACTTTTTTGCTTATCTGTAACATTTTTAACTATTATCTTAGTCTTTTCCTTGTTTATTTTTAATCCCGCTACTTCACCATATTGTTCTAATTTCCCCCACAATTTTGGAATCATCTCCAAGGGATCTTCCAAAATGAATACCAAATCATCAGCAAATGCTTGTAATTTATGTTTCACCCTTTATCTCCAAACCTCTAATTTCTGCATCTTGTCTTATATTCTGATTTAAAACTTCCAAAGTGAAGATGAATAACAGGGGGGGATAAAGGGCATCCTTGTCTTGTGCCTTTCCTTATTTCAAAACTCTCAGTACAATCTCCATTCACAATCACTTTGGCGGTTTGTTTATTATATGTTGTCTTTACCATATTTATGAAGTTCTGTCCAAAATCCATTATTTGTAATTGATTAATCAAAAACTGCCATGAAAGATTGTCAAATGCCTTTTGAGCATTTAAAAATATTAATGCCATTTGTTTCCCTGGATGTAATTCATAATATTCCAATACATCTAGTATCATTCTTAAATTATTTTTAATTTGTCTTTTTGATAAAAAGCCATTTTGATCCGGGTTAGTAAATTCAACCAGATATTTTTTCAGTGTCTCTGCCATTATTGAAGTAAAAATTTTATAATCCACATTAAGTAGTGAAATCGGTCTATAATTCTTAATCTAAGTCAAATCTGAATAATCTTTTGGTATTAAAGTAATATTTGCTTCAATCCACATCATCGGCATTTTAGCTTCTAATAAAAGACCATTGCAAACATCTTTCAACAGATCACAATATCTCTTGTAGACTTTTTTTCTATTGAAAAGTTTTATAAAAGTTACAATATAAACCCCAAAACCAACCCCCCTCCCTCCCCCACTTCCCAGAGCTGAGTACAGGGTTACAAATATAATAATCATAATCTAACTAACATTAACCAACTATATAAATAACCAAGTCCATAATGCGCTTTAACTCCCCTTTAAAATAAATATAAACAGATTAAAAGTAAACATAATAATAATAAAAACATAAACAAATTAATATCCTAATTATTAAACAATACAATATCCAAGTTGTTAAACAATACTAATACTAAAAATAATAATATCATATAATTAAAACTAATAAAAATTCCACTATAATAAACTATTAATAATAACATACTCAAAAATTAACTCATAGGCTAAATGGAACTTTTTAGTTCCATATTTATTCTGAATATAATCTATCCATCTTCTCCAGACCGAAATGTATCTTTCTTGTGAATGATCCTTCAAATAAGCAGCAATCTTAGCCATTTCTGCTAAATTTAACACTTTAGGCATCCATTCTTCTATAGTAGGCAAGCAATCCTTCTTCCAATATTGCCCTACCAATAACCTTGCAGCTGTTATCAAATTCAACATCAAGTTAATTTCTTTAATATCACAATCTGTAATAACTCCCAATAAAAATAATTGTGGAGTAAACTTTATCTTTCTCTTGAAAATCTTTTGAATGTTCCACCAAATCTTAATCCAAAAAGCTTTTATGTTTCTACAAGTCCACCAGATATGAAAATAAGTAGCATCCAAACTGCCACATCTCCAACATTTGGGCTGTAAATTAGGATACATACAAGACAACTTTTTATGATCCAGATGCCATCTATAAAATATTTTATAAAAATTTTCTCTTAAATTTTGGGCCTGGGTAAATTTTACATTTCTAACCCAAATTATCTCCCATATATCCAATGGAATCAGTTCTTGAATATTTTGGGCCCACTTTACCATACAATCTTTAACTAATTCCATTTCCGAATCCAATTCTATTAAAGCATTATAAATTCTCTTTATATGCGCTCGATTTTGATCTTTAATCTGTTTTACCAAATTCTTATCCATTAATGTAATACCAACCTTTTGATCTAACTTCCACCTAGCTAACAATTGAGTATACTGAAACCAAGACTATACAATATTTTCTTGCTTTAACTCAGCTAATGACTTTAATTGCCAATCATTCCCTACCAATCTAAGTAATTCCTTATAAGAAATCCTATCGAAATTCACACCCATAGATACACCCTCTATCGCGTGTCCAGGAATCCCCCAAATTGGTATTTTATAATTTAACTTATAATAATACTTTTTCCAGACACGCAATAAAGCACTTCTTAAAATATGAGATTTAAAAGCCTTGTCAACTTTTTTTATCATAATTTCAGTATGCATGCCACCCATATAATAAGTCCCATCCCTCAAGATGAAGTATACTTTTATTTGTTAAATTAAGCCAATCACTAACCAGTGTTAAAACCACCGCATCATAGTATAATTTCAAATTAGGCGCCTTAAGTCCTCCTCTTTCCCGTGCGTCTTTTAAGATCTTAAGTTTAATTCTTGGTTTTTTCCCCGCCCAAATAAATTTATTAATACCCTTCTGCCATTCATCCAAATTGGCATCTTTTTTCAAAATAGGTATCATTTGAAACAAGAAGAGAAACTTTGGTAGAACATTCATTTTAACAGCTGCAATTTTCCCCAACAAAGATAATTGTAATTTTTTCCAATTGTTTAAGTCCTTTTGCACTTTTAACCATAATATCTCATAATTATTCTCATACAATTTTACATTAGAAGCTGTAATATATACTTCCAGATATTTAACCTTTTTCACTATTTCAAAATCTGTAAATTTAACTAACATTTCCTTTTCCTTCATAGTCATGTTTTTAGATAATATTTTAGTCTTATTATTATTTACCTTAAAACCAGAAACTTTCCCATACTGAGTTATAACTTCCATCAAGTCTATAACCGATTGAATCAGTTGAGATAATGTCAGAACCAAGTCATCCACAAAAGCTCTCAACCTATAATCCTTTTGTTTTATTTTTATTCCCTTTATTATAGTTGATTCACAAATTTTGATCAGTAAAATCTCCAATGTTAAAACAAACAACAATGGCAATAGTGGACATCCCTGTCTTGTACCTTTTTCAATTTTAAATGTCTCTGTTAAACCCCCATTAATTATGATTTGTGCAGATTGTTATTGATATATAGCCCTAAGAGAATATAATTTTTTCCCCACAATTCATTTTATCAACAACTTTCAATAAAAATTGCCAATTCAACTGATCAAAATTTTTTTTAGCATCCAAAAATATCAATGCCATAGGGACTTGGTTGTTCTTATCCAAATACTCAATTAAATTAACAATTTGTATTACATTATATTTTATATATCTTCTAGTTATAAATCCAGAGTGATCACTATGAATCATTTGCTTCAAAACTTGCATTAATCTATTTGCCAATATTTTTGAAAAAAAATCTTATAATCTGTATTCAAAAGCGACATAGGTCTATAATTCTTAGGCTGGGTAAGGTCTTGGTCCTCCTTTGGAATCAGCAATATAAAAGCCCTTCTCCAAGATGGAGGCACTTCTCCTCCAATCTGGATACTATTAAAAAGTTCCTTTAATGGTTCTATCATCTCTACAGATAATATTTTATAATAAATTGCTGATAATCCATCTGTACCAGGAGCCTTCCCCACTTTTAAATGTTTAATTGCTAAAATAATTTCCTCAGAAGTAATTAAACAATTCATCTCCTTTCATTGTTCATTTGAAAGTCTAGGAAAATGTGCTGCCTGTACGTACTTATCTATATCTAAAGCCATTCTTCTATAGTCGGCAGTTCCTCCTTCTTCCAATATTGACCTACTAAAAGTCTTGCTGCCGTAATTAAGTTCAACATCAACTTAGTGTCCACAACAGTAGTATCCGTAATTATGCCCAATAAAAACAATTGCGGACAAAACTTTATCCTTTGCTTAAATATCTTCTGCATATTCCACCAGATTTTAATCCAAAAAGCTTTAACCTTTTTACAGGTCCACCATACATGAAAGTACATTGCGTCTTCGCCACCACATCTCCAACATTTAGGTTGATAGTTCGGATACATACTTGCAAGCTTTTTAGGATCTAAATGCCACCGATAAAACATTTTATAAAAGTCCTCTCTTAAATTTTGAGCTTGCGTAAATTTTACGTTCCTCACCCAAATCTTTTCCCAAGTGTCCATTGTAATAACTTCTTGAATATTCTGAGCCCACTTTATCATACAATCTTTAACAAGTTCTGTTTCTGAGTCAATTTCTATCAATGCAAGATATATCCGTTTGATATGTGCTGGACCCTGATTTCTAATTTGCTTTACCAGATTTTCATCAGTCATTGAGAAACCAATTTTCTGGTCTTCTTTCCACCTGGCCCGTAATTGACCATATTGAAACCAGGTTTGAACAATCTTCTCTTCTCGTAAAAAATTGTACGGCTTCAAACACCATACGTTCCTCTCCAAACTTAAGATTTCCTTGTATGTAGTCACATCATGTTTGAACCCAACATTTATGTTTTCTATTGCGTGTTTCGGTATTGCCCATAAAGGTATCTTGTAGTTTAGCTTATGTCTATACTTTTTCCAAACTCTCAGCAATGCCTGTCTTAAAATATGCACTTTAAACACATTATCTACCTTCTTATCATACAATAAATATGCATGCCAGCCAAATAACAAGTCGTGGCCTTCAAGATTTAATAATCTCCCTTGTGTTAAATTAATCCAATCACTTATCGCTGACAACGCAGCAGCTTCATAATATAATTTAAAGTTGGGAATTTTAAGACCACCTCTTTCACGTGTATCCTGCATAATCTTAAATTTAACTCGTGGCCTTTTCCCTGCCCATACAAATTTATTGATACCCTTTTGCTATTCCTCCAAATTTGAGTCTTTTTTAAGAATAGGTATCATTTGAAATAAAAATAGAAATTTAGGCAAAACATTCATTTTCACTGCTGCAATTCTTCCCAGTAGAGACAATTGCAATTTTTCCCAACTCTCCAATTCTTTTTGAATTTTTCCCCATAACTTTTCATAATTATTTTTATATAACTTTGCATTTGAGGGTGACAAATACACCCCCAAATATTTAACCCTTTTAGCAATCTCAAATCCAGTTAACCCTTCTAGAAGGGCTTTTTGCGATACTGTCATATTTTTGGCTAATATTTTAGTTTTTTGTATATTAACCTTAAATCCAGAAACCTTTCCATATTGCATTATTATCTCCATCAGGTCCACCACAGAATTTTTTGGCTGGGTCACCGTAACAACCAGATCGTCTGCAAATGCCCTCAGTCTATAATCCTGATCTCTAATTTGGATTCCCTTAATTTTTTCCAAATTCCGTATTTTAATCAATAATATCTCCAATGTTAAAACAAATAATAAAGGTGATAACGGACACCCTTGTCTTGTGCCCTTTTCAATATTACATACTTCAGTCAAACTATTATTTACTATTATTCGGGCTGTTTGTTTTTGATATAATGCCCTAATTGGTTGTAAGAATTTATCCCCAAAATTCATTTTATCTAAAACTTTCATCAAAAATTGCCAATCCAGTTGATCAAAGGCTTTTTCAATGTCTAGAAAGATCAGCGCCGCAGGGATCTGGTTGTTCTTTTCCAAAAATTCCAACAAGTCTACTATATGCCTCACATTATTTTTCATTTGTCTACCACTAATAAACCCAGTTTGGTCCCCATGAATTATCTGTTGCAAAACCCTCATCAATCTGTTAGCTAAAACCTTAGCAAATATCTTGTAGTCCGGATTCAAAAGTGATATTGGTCTATAATTTCTTACTTGAGTGACGTCCTGATCTTCCTTCGGAATCAGAAAAATAAAAGCAGTTCTCCAAGACGGAGGCACCCTTCCTCCCCTTTGAATTGTCTGAAACAATTCCCTTAGTGGCTTTATCATCTCCAATTGTAGATTTTTGTAGTACACCGCAGTCAGTCCATCCGTCCCTGGCGCTTTATCCACCTTCAATTGTTTAATTGCTAAAAGAATTTCTTCTTCTGTTATCAATTGATTAATCTCTTCATTTTGTTCTTGTGTAAGAACCGGGATACAGGCATTCCTCAAATATACATCAATATCTGCTTCATTAATCTTATCTTTAGCATATAATTTGGAATAAAAGTCCACAAAGGCTTCCTTAATAAGGTCCTGTTGATACACAACCTTACCCTTATGTTCTATTTTATCTATGTTAGAAGCCCTTTGCTTCTTCCTTAACATGTAAGCTAACCATCTGCCTGGTTTATTGGCATTGAAAAAAGTGTTATGCCTAGCAAACCGTAAGTTAGTTGCCACATGATCAGCCATCAACTTATCAAATTGTCCTCTTAACAAATTAATAACCTCTTTGATCTTCACATCCGATGGATTCAGAATTAGGGCCTTTTCTTTTTCCCTAATTTCATTCTCCAATTCTTTCCTCCTAAATTCCAAGTTACATCTGTATTTGTTGTTCATATATATTAACACTCCTCTCATATAAGCTTTACTAGCATCCCAAACCATGTCCATAGAAGTACCCTTATTCATGTTAGTTTCAAAAAAGTCCTTCATCTGTTTTTTACATTCTTCCACGTTTCTCTGATTTCTAAACAAGTTCTCATTTAAGCGCCAAGAGCGCCTATCTCTATTATCCTTGTCAATCTCTAACCAAACTGGACTATGGTCAGACATAGTTCTTGGACAAATCTTTATCTTCTTGATCCCGGAAAAAAAATCATTAGTCAATAATATAAAATCAATCCTGGAAAAAGATTGATGTCTATCAGATAAAAAAGTGTAATCCTTTTCTTGTAAATGTATTTCTCTCCAAATCATCCTTCATTTCAAAAAAAGATTTAGGCAATCTAGCGTGGCTTGGAGTATGCCTAAAAGAACCACACTTGTCCAGTTTTATGTCCAAGACGCCGTTCCAATCTCCCATAAAAATAAAAGATTTATAATCCAACTGAGTAATCTTATTGTGTAATGAACTATAAAAGTCAGCTTGTTGTTGATTAGGAGCATACAGTCCAACCAAAAGCGTTTTTTTGCCTTCTAACAGCAAATCTATTATAACATATCTTCATTGTTTATCTGCTTCTATTAGCTCCGCTGTCACAGTATTCTTGACATAAATAACCACTCCATTTTTCTTATTCATTGCAGAAGCAATTGTGTACCCAATCTAGAGTTCAATAGGTACTTTTGGTCCATAACCCTAATATGTGTTTCTTGCAAGCAAATAACATCAGTCTTAAATTGTTTTAAATATTGAAAAACTTTCTTTCTCTTCTGTGGTGAGTTTAAGCCATTGACATTCCAAGTTAGAAACTTAGTCACCATCCTTGGCGACCCGAAGCTTCTGGAGCACGTCTGCCAGGAGTCCCTTAACTTCCACAGCTTCGCTATAGGTACGCTTTGGAGGTTCCATAACTTTCTGCTGGTCTTGCTCTTGCTCTCGTCTCGCTCGTCTCAAGGCAGCACGTGTCATCCTCTGCTCTCTGGCATCTTCCGATGAAGCTGTAATTTGATCCCCTCCAGTAGCTTTCTCATCTGTCTGCGTTCCTTCAGCATCTTGAGGCTTTCCCTCGCCATTTTTCTTTGCAGATTCCAAAAGTGGTAAAGGGGTTGCTTTTAAAACATTGCTATAAAAATCACGTGCCTGGATCACTGTGACCAAACGGTGTCTCGTGCCTTCATGCATCACCACCATGCCCACTGGTATCTCCCATCTAAACTTGATGTCACATTTCTTAAGTTCCTGTGCCAGAAAAGCAAAATCTTTCCTTCTCCTTAAAATTCTTGGAGGAATCTCTTTTAAAACTAAAACTTCTTGCTCAGCAACCACAAGCTTAGTATCATAAGAAACTTGGATAACTTCATTCCTGATTGCTCTCTTTGTGAAATAAACCACCACATCCCTAGGTAGCTTCCTCTGCCTTGCAATCCATGAATTCACACAAAAGATTTTGTCTATATTTCCCTCAATTTCAGCTGCTGACTGTCCCAGTACCACTTCCAAAGCCTCAGAGACTATCTGCTTTAAATCTTCTTTAGGATTCTCTTTTAAGCCTCTGATTCTGATAGCAAACTCCATCTGGTGGTACTGGACCAGAGTCAAGTCACCATCCATTTTATCCATCACATTTTCATTCTTTAACACTTTTGCTTCGGGACTTCCGGTGGCGGCGCGGCGCCGAAGATAGCCGTTTCGGGCTGTCCGCTTCGCAGCTGTGTTTTTCCACCGAAAACAGTGCTGATCAGCTGTTTAGGTGGATTTGAAGCCCCCTCCTCGGGAGAAGAGGAGGGGGTGAGGCCCCAGGTAGGGGTTGAGTTCTCCGGGGCCGCCTGAGCTGAAAGCTTGGGCGGCTGAAGGATTGAGCTCCCCCGCAGCCTGGGTTGCTCCGAGCTGCTTAGCGTCTCTGTTCCGGGATTTTTGGAGCAGAGCCAGGCGTTTGCGACCACCCCTGCCAGAAGGAAAGACTTTGGAGTAATAAGGAGCAGGCAGAGCGGTACAGGAGGTCAAGGTGAAGAGGATTTTTATTTTTACTCCCTAGCTCAATGGACTTTATAAACTTAAAGTGAAAGTACGCAACAAGTGAAAGTGGGGAAAGATGGCGGCTAAATCTTCCTCTAAAGTTCTTCGGAGTGCGGGAACTTCCCCGGTGCAACAGACATCGTTGCAAGCTTTGCTTCCTCCTGCACCTCCTGTGGCATTGACGCTTAAGGACCTACAAGATGCCTTTGCAAAGCAATCCCAGGTAATGTCAGAAATGATGGGTGATAAGATGGCAAAGTTGGAGGAGAAACTGGAGAAATTGGAGGAGAGGATGGAAGAGAAGTTTAATGTAATGGAGGAGAGGATGGAAGAGAAGTTTAGTGCAATGAGGGTAGACATCTTGTCTACAGTGGAAAGCGTGGCTGAATGTGTGCAACGTTTGGATGAAAAAGTGGAGGATCATAGTCAAAAGAACTCTATATTAGAAGTAAAGGTACTGGAGAATGAAAATTTAAGGGATAAAATGGACGGAGAATTGAGCCTTGTTCAGTATCATCAGATGCAGTATGCTATTAGAATCAGGGGCTTAAAAGAGAATCCTAAAGAAGACTTAAAGCAGCTGATTTCTGAGGCTTTGGAAGCAGTATTGGGCCAGCCAGCATCTGAAATAGAGGGATGCATGGATAAAATTTTTCGTGTAAATTCATGGATTGCAAGGCAGAGGAAGCTACCTAGAGATGTGGTGGTCTATTTTACAAAGAGAGCAACTAGAGATGAAGTTATTCAAGCTGCTTATGATACTAAAGTTGTGGTCGCTGAGCAAGAAGTCCTGGTTCTAAAAGAGATTCCTCCAAAGATTTTAAGGAGAAGGAAAAATTTTGCATTTCTCGTACAGGAACTTAAGCAACGTGATATTAAGTTCAGATGGGAGATTCCAGTCGGATTGGTGGTGATGCACGAAGGTAAAAGATATCGTCTGGTTACTGTGACTCAGGCGCGTGATTTCTACAGCAATGTTTTAAAAGCAACCCCTCTATCACTCCTGGAAGCTGCAAAGGGATCTGGAGAGGGAAAACCTCAAGAGGCTGAAGGTGGACAGACAGAGGAGAATGGTGCTGGAGGGGATCAAATTATAGCTTCATCGGCTGCTGCTGGAGAGCAGAGGTTGACGCGTGCCGCTTTAAAACGAGCAAGACAAGTACAAGAGCAAGACCAGCAGAAGTTTATGGAACTCTCAAAGCGTACTTACAGTGAAGCTGTGGGAGGAGTGCGGCCCAAAGAAAATACAGGGGCTATTGAAGATGTGCTCCAAAAGCTTCGGGGCGCCACGCATGGTGACTAAATTTCTAACCTGGAATGTTAATGGATTAAACTCACCACAGAAGAGAAAGAAAGTTTTTCAATATTTAAAACAATTTAAGATTGATGTTATATGTTTGCAAGAAACGCATATTAGGGTTATGGACCAAAAGTATTTATCGAACTCAAGGTTGGGCACGCAATTTGTTGCTTCTGCGATGAATAAGAAAAATGGAGTGGTTGTCTACGTTAAAAGTACTCTAACAGCGGAATTAATTGAAGCAGATAAGCAAGGAAGATATGTTATGATAGATTTGCTGTTAGAAGGTAAAAAAACGCTTCTAGTTGGACTGTATGCTCCTAATCAACAACAAGCTGATTTTTTTAGTTTACTTCATACAAAGCTTACTCAATTGGATTACAAATCGTTTATTTTTATGGGGGACTGGAATGGTGTTTTGGACGTACAGATGGATAAGGCTGGTTCTTTTAAGCGTGTTTCGAGTCATGCCAGATTGCCTAAATCTTTTTTTGAAATGAAGGACGATTTGGAACTGCGAGATATTTGGCGTGACACACACCTACATGAAAAGGATTATACTTTTTTTTCTGACAGACATCAATCTTTTTCCAGGATTGATTTTATTTTGCTGACTAATGATTTTTTTTCTAGGATTAAGAAGGTAAAGATCTGTGCAAGAACTATTTCGGACCATAGTCCAGTTTGGTTAGAGATCAATAAGGACAATAGGGATAGGCGCTCGTGGCACGTAAATGAGAATTTGTTTAGAAATCAGAGAAATGTGGAAGAATGTAAACAACAGATGAAGGATTTTTTTGAAATTAATATGAATAAGGATACCTCTATGGACATGGTTTGGGATGCTAGCAAGGCCTACATGAGAAGGGTGTTGATATATATGAATAATAAATACAGACGTACTTTGGAAGCCAGAAGGAAAGAATTGGAGAATGAAATTAGGGAAAAAGAAAAGGCCTTAATTTTGAACCCATTGGATGTGAAGACTAAGGAGGTTATTAAGCTATTAAGAGGACAATTTGATAAATTGATGGCTGATCAAGTGGCAACCAATTTGCGGTTTGCCAGGCATAATACTTTTTGCAATGCTAATAAGCCAGGTAGATGGCTAGCTTACAGACTAAGGAAAAAGCAAAGGGCTTCTAATATAGATAAAATTGAACATAAGGGAAAGGTTGTGTTTCAACAGGATCTTATTAAGGAAGCCTTTGTGGATTTTTATTCTAAATTATATGCTAAGGAGAAGATTAATGAAAAAGACATTGATGTATATTTGGAGAATGCTAGCATCCCGGTTCTTACGCAAGCACAAAAAGAGGAGATTAACCAATTGATAACAGAAGAAGAAATTCTTATAGCAATTAAGGAATTGAAGATGGATAAAGCGCCAGGTACGGATGGTTTGACTGCGGTTTACTACAAAAATTTACAAATGGAGTTGATAAAGCCGTTAAAGGAACTGTTCCAGACAATTCAGAGAGGGGGAAAGGTGCCTCCGTCTTGGAGAACTGCTTTTATTTCTTTGATTCCGAAGGAAGATCAAGATGCTACTCAAGTAAAAAACTATAGACCGATATCACTTTTAAATACAGATTACAAGATATTTGCTAAGGTGTTGGCTAACAGATTGATGAGGGTTCTGCAACAGGTGATTCATGGGGATCAAACTGGGTTTATTAGTGGTAGGCAAATGAAAAATAATGTGAGGCATATAGTTGATGTGTTAGAGTTTTTGGAAAGGAACAACCAGATCCCTGCGGCGCTAATTTTTTTAGATGCTGAAAAAGCTTTTGATCAATTGAATTGGCAATTTTTGATGAAAGTTTTAGATAAAATGAATTTTGGGGATAAACTTTTGCAACCAATTAGGGCATTATATCAAAAACAAAGTGCCCGAATAATAGTTAACAATACTTTGACTGAAGCATGTAATATTGAGAAGGGCACAAGGCAAGGGTGTCCGTTATCGCCTTTACTATTTGTGTTAACATTGGAGATATTACTGGTAAAAATACGGAATTCGGAAAGAATTAAGGGTATACAAATTAGAGATCAGGATTATAGATTGAGAGCGTTCGCAGATGATCTGGTTGTTACGGTGACCCAGCCGGAGAACTCTGTTGTGGACCTGATGGAGATAATAATGCAATATGGGAGGGTTTCTGGATTTAAAGTTAATGCACAAAAAAACTAAAATTCTGGCCAAAAATATGACAGTATCGCAAAAGGCTCTTTTAGAAGGATTAACTGGATTTGAGATTGCTAAAAGGGTCAAATATTTGGGGGTGTTTTTGTCACCCTCTAATACAAAGTTATATAAAAATAACTATGAAAAATTATGGGGAAAAATTCAAAAGGAAATGGAGAGTTGGGAAAAATTGCAATTGTCTTTGTTGGGAAGAATCGCAGCAGTGAAAATGAATGTCCTGCCTAAATTTTTATTCTTATTTCAAATGATACCGGTTCTTAAGAAAGATTCTAATTTGGAAGAATGGCAACGGGGTATCAATAAATTTGTTTGGGCAGGGAAAAGGCCACGAGTTAAACTTAAGATTATGCAGGATACTCGTGAAAGAGGTGGTCTCAAAATGCCCAATCTTAAATTATATTATAAAGCTGCTGCGTTAGCAGGAATAAGTGATTGGATTAATTTGACACAAGAGAGATTATTAAATCTTGAGGGCCACGACTTGTTATTTGGCTGGCATGAATATTTGTTGTATGATAAGAAGGTAGATAATGTGTTTAAAGTGCATATTTTAAGACAGGCATTGTTGAGAGTTTGGAAGAAGTATAGACATAAGTTAGACTGTAAGATGCCATTGTGGGCAATTCCAAAACACGCAATAGAAAACATAAATGTTGGTTTCAAACATGATGTGACTACGTATAAGGAGATTTTAAGCTTGGAAAGAAGTGTATGGTGTTTAAAATCGTATAACCTCTTGCGAGATGAGAAGATTGTTCAAACCTGGTTTCAATATACTCAGTTACGGGCCAGGTGGAAAGAATATCAGAAAACTGGTTTTGCAATGACTGATGAAAATTTGATAAAGCAAATTAGAAATCAGGGTCCAGCGCATATCAAACGGATATATCTTGCATTGATAGAAATTGACTCAGAAACAGAACTTGTTAAAGATTGTATGATAAAATGGGCCCAGAATATCCAAGAAGTTATTTATTTATTTATTTATTTATTGATGGGATTTATATCCCGCCCTATCTCCTGAAGGACTCAGGGCGGCTCACAATAAAACATATAATAAGTGCATAAATCAAGATAAATGAAATTGAGAACATCAGTGCAATAAAAAATTATTACAATGGACACGTGGGAAAAGATCTGGGTGAGGAACGTAAAATTTACACAAGCTCAAAATCTAAGAGAGAACTTTTATAAAATGTTTTATAGATGGCATTTAGATCCTAAAAAGCTTGCAAGTATGTATCCGAATTATCAGCCAAAATGCTGGAGGTGTGGTGGCGAAGATGCAACATATTTTCACATATGGTGGACCTGTAAAAAGGTCAAGGCTTTTTGGATAAAAATTTGGTGGAATATGCAGAAGATCTTCAAGCAAAGGATAAAGTTTTGTCCGCAATTCTTTTTGTTGGGTATAATTACAGATGCTACTGTTGTGGACACTAAGTTGATGTTGAATTTAATTACAGCAGCAAGACTTTTAATAGGTCAATATTGGAAGAAGGAGGAACTGCCGACTATAGAATAATGGACTTTAAAGGTTTCTGACCTGGCAGAAATGGCAAAGATCTCGGCTTATTTGAAAGATCATTCGCAAGAATGTTATATTATGGAGTGGAAAAAATGGATTGAATATATCCAGAACAAATATGGGACTAAAAAGTTTCATTTAGCATTTGAATAAGTCTTCCTTTCTATTTTCTTTTTTTTTCTATATGAAATATTAGTATTGCTTGTAGTTATCTTATATGAGCTAGAGAGTGATAGATTTAAAAATTTATTGTTGGTAGCATATGGATGCTTATGATTGTTCTTTGTTTTTATACCCTGTACTTAGCTCTGGGAAGTCGGGGGGAGGGGGGAAAGGGGGGGAGGGGTAGGGAGGGATAGGTAGGGGAGGGGGAGGGGGGGATTGTTAAAGATAAAATGTATTTTAAAACTTTTCAATAAAAAAAACAAAAAAACTAAAAAAAACACTTTTGCTTCAAATCTGGAATTATTTTGGCTAAGATCTTCCATTTTTTCGTCCAAGCATTCAATACATAAAGCCACACCTTGAAGTGCAGGCAAGATGTCTGCCCTCATTGCTGTAAACTTCTCCTCCAGCTTTTCCATCTTCTCCTGCAGCTTTTCCATCTTTTCATCTATAATATCTGCTATTTGTTGTGAGTGCTTTTCCAAAGCGTCCTGTAGATCTTTAACCGTCAGTGCAGGAGGCAGTAAAGCTTGCAGCGAGGACTGTTGCACCAGGGAAGTCCCCGCACTCCTGAGAACTTTAGAAGTTTTAGCCGCCATCTTCCCCCACTTTCACTTGCTACGCACTTTCACTTTTAAAGTCCATAAAATCCATTGAACTAGAGAACAAAAATCCACTTCACCTTGATCTCCTGTATCGCTCTGCCTGCCTCTTCACACTCCAAAGTCCTTCCTTCTGGCAGGGGTGGTTGCTAACGCTTGGTTCTGCTCCCAAAAGCACGGAGCACAGGCTTCGGGGGGGCTCGATCCTTCAGCCGCTCGAACTAAAAGCTCAGGTGGCCCTGGAGAGCTCAACCCATACCTGGGGCCTCACCCCCTCCTCTTCTCCCAAGGAGGCGGCTTCTGAACCACCGAAACAGCTGATCGGTGCTGTTTTCGGCGGTTCTACGAAGCCGCGGAGCGGACAGCCCGGAGATGGCTGTCTTCAGCGTCGCGTCGCCACCGGAAGTCTATTTGCCAATATTTTTGAAAAAAAATCTTATAATCTGTATTCAACAGTGATATAGGTCTATAATTCTTAGAATGGGTAAGGTCTTGGTCCTCCTTTGGAATCAGCAATATAAAAGCCCTTCTCCAAGATGGAGGCACTTCTCCTCCAATCTGGATACTATTAAAAAGTTCCTTTAATGGTTCTACCATCTCTACAGATAATATTTTATAATAAATTGCTGATAATCCATCTGTACCAGGAGCCTTCCCCACTTTTAAATGTTTAATTGCTAAAATAATTTCCTCAGAAGTAATTAAATAATTCATCTCCTTTCATTGTTCATTTGAAAGTCTAGGAAAATGTGCTGCCTGTACGTACTTATCTATATCTAAAGCTTGTATATTTTCACTAGCATATAATTTTGTATAAAAATCTTAAAAACTCTTTTAATCAACTTTTGTTGATATACCTCTTTACCTTTATATTCTATTTTCTCTATAATACGTGATTTCTGTTTCTTCCGTAATTGATAAGCCAACCACCTTCCAGGCTTGTTTGCATTACAAAACATATTATGTTTTGCATAACGCAAATTAGTTGCAATCTGATCAGCCATTAACACCTTAAATTGCTCTTTCAACATATTTATAGAAACCTTTAATCTATTATCTGATGGTTCAAAATAAAAGCTTTCTTCTTCGATTTAATCTCTTCTTCCAGCTCTTTACATTTTTGCATCTGCTTACGCCTATATCCATTATTCATATGAATCAAAACCCCTCTCATATAAGCTTTACTAACATCCCAAACCATTGCCATTGAAGTGCCTTTATGCATATACAAAGCAAAAAATGCTTTCAAATGTTCTCTACATTTCTGCGAAAGCACCTCATATCTAAATAAATTTTCGTTCAATCTCCAAGATCTTCTGTTCCCATCTTCAGCAAATAACTCCAACCATACAGGGCTATCCAATTGAGTTAGTTTGTGATGTAAAACATATATAAAACCTTTTTTGTTGTTGATTAGGGGCATATAATGCAATAATAAGAACTTTCTTGCCTTGTAGCACTAGTTCAATAATAACATATCTTCCTTGTATATCAGATTCAATTAATCTAGCCGATAAATCTCTTCTTACATAAATAACCACTCCCCCCTTTTTATCTGGGGCAGAAGCTATAAAATGTGATCCCAACTGAGAACTAATCAAGTACTTTTGATCTTTCGCAGCAATATGAGTCTCCTGTAAGCAAACAATGTCATTTTTATGTTGTTTCAAGTAGTGAAATACTTTCTTTCTTTTCTGTGGTGAATTCAGGCCATTAACATTCCATGTCAGAAGCTTTGCCATCCTTAGTGGCCTGGAGCCTCTGGAACACTACTTGAAGATCAGCCGTTGATCTCTTTGGTCGTGCCCCTCCCATAGGCTCTGTAGTAATCGGGCCTTGTATTATTGGTCCAGAATTAGCCTTCTGCTTCTGCTCCTTTTCTTTATGTCTTTACACAGCACGAGTCATCCTCTGTTCCTTTGGATCATCCTTTACCTCCAAACTCTGTTCAATAGGCTCAGCCTGCAGTAAATCTCCTACAACCAGTGACATTGCGCCTTCAGCTGGTTGTTTATCTTCCAGTCTTTTTTCTATTCTCTTAGGTCATGGAGATGGTGGTGAAACTGCTTTCAGGACCTAAGTATAAAAATCTTTTGCCTTTGAAATTGTATTAAGTCTATATCGTGTCCCTGCATAATTCACCACTATTCCAATAGGTATCTCCCATCTAAACTGGACCTGTCGGTTTTTGAGCTCCTCAGACAGAAAGGCGAAATCTTTTCTTTTTCTAAGATTTTTTGGAGGTATTTCTTTTAAGATTATAATGTTTTGATCTGCAATTTGAAATCTCTGTTCGTAAAAAGCCTGAATAATTGCATTTTGAAGTGATCTCCTAGAAAAATAAATAACCACATCTCTGGGTAAGTTTTTCTGCCTCACAATCCATGAATTGACCCTAAATATTTTATCCATCTCTCTTGATAATTCCTCAGGTTCACATCCCAGAATAGGAGCTATAGCTTTTGCCACCTCCTCTTTCAGATCTTCTCTTGGGTCCTCCTTTAATCCTCTTATTCTCAATGCAAATTCCATATCTCTATATTGTGAGATGGTAACTTTATCCTCTGTTATATAAACAGGGGCTGGGAGTGGGAGGCACCGTTCTGCGGTGGTTCTCCTCCTACCTCTCGGACCATTCGCAGACGGTGTTGGCAGGAGGGCAGAGGTCAAGCCCTAGGCCTCTTAAGTGTGGAGTGCCTCAGGGTTCGGTGCTCTCGCCCCTCCTGTTCAACATCTATATGAAGCCGCTGGGAGAGATCATCCGTAGCTTCGGGGTGAAATATCATCAATATGCTGATGATACCCAGCTATTCATCTCCACCCCGAATCAACCCAGTGATGCCCTCGATGTGATGTCCCGTTGCCTGGAAGCGGTACAGATTTGGATGGGAGAAAACAGGCTTCGACTTAACCCGGCCAAGACTGAGTGGCTGTACATACCGTCATCTCGTTTAGTCCAAAATGTTCCATCTCTGACTATTGGAGGAGAGATGTTACCTCCCATTGATAGAGCACGCAATCTGGGCGTCCTCCTAGATTCACGACTCAGTTTTGAAGATCATATTGGAGCCGTGGCTAGGGGGGCATTTGCACAGATTCGTCTTATATACCAGTTGCGCCCCTTTTTGGACCGAGATGCCCTACGTACAGTCACCCACGCACTCGTTACCTCCCGTATTGATTACTGTAATGCTCTCTACATGGGGCTGCCCTTGAAGACCACCCGGAGGCTTCAGCTGGTGCAGAATGCAACTGCACGGGTTGTGATGGGAGCTCCCCGATACTCCCATATTACACCACTCCTGCGTGAGCTGCATTGGCTACCAGTTGCCCTCCGGGTGAGATTTAAGGTGCTGGTACTTACCTTTAAAGCCCTACATGGCTTAGGTCCGGGATACTTGCAGGACCATCTGCTGCCGGGAACAAATCCCCATCGTCCAGTACGCTCGCACAGAGAAGGCCTCCTCAGGGTACCGTCAGCTAGGCAATGTCGACTGGCGACCCCCAGGGGGAGGGCCTTCTCTGTGGGAGCGCCAGCCCTATGGAACCAGCTCCCCCCTGAGCTTCGGATGGCCCAAAACCTCCAATCCTTTCGCCGCGGCCTCAAAACACTCCTGTTCCACCAGGCCGACCTAGACTGACAGGCATTTTATTTAATTTATATTTAGTATTTTTAATTTATCTCTTAAATTCTCTAATTTAATTTATTGCACAGATGTTCTCAATTTTATTTCTATCTTGATCTCTGTACTTATTATATGTTTTGCTGTTAGCCGCCCTGAGTTCTTCGGGAGATAGGGCGGGATATAAATCCCATCAATAAAATAAATAAATAATAATAATAAAATAAATCTCCTCCTTCATTTTACTGTCAAGGAGATCAGCCATGTCCCCCTTTATTTCTTGTGTTGCCTGCTTTAAAGCATCTTGAATATCTTTAAGTGTAAATGTAGGTGGTATTTACAGTATCATTTCTTGACTACGAAATTGATGGCTAATGGCATAAATTTCAGATGGCTGATGCCAGAAGTCATCTTAATAAACTGGAACAACACAAGATATAGACTTGATTCAATCTCAAAAGCAGAAGACTTTGAAGAGAAGAATAGGTCAATTTTGGATGAAGGAATAAAAAGAGGTTAAGGGGAAAATAAAGAGCAGAAAAAAACAGAAGAGAAGACTCAAGGAGCTACTGCACAAACAAAAGAACAGAAAGAGAAGTGTCTCCAAAAGGGAGAGGATGAGGGACCCGCTAGAGAACAAAGAACTACTAGATTGGTTAGACCAAAATATAAGTACCGTATATACTTGAGTATAAGCCGACTCGAGTATAAGCTGAGACCCCCAATTTCACCCCCAAAAACTGGGAAAAGTTGTTGACTCGAGTATAAGCCGATCCGCCGTTCTGCATGCCTCGGAGGCTGGATCCGCGCTCTGCAAGCCTCTGGGATCCTGGGAGGCCTAATGCAAGCACCAGCCCGCCTGCCTCAGGTCTCCCCCACCCCCAGATACTGGGCTTCAGCACAGCTGGCTGTCTTGCCAAAGAGAAACATCTGGGAAGGAAAACCCTGTCTTACCTCTTTCCCAATTCTGCCTCTGCCCTTCCTCCTACCAAGGTGTTCTGGGACTAGTTCCCTAGCCTTTTGGAGCTTTTGGTGTTCGCCCATCAGCTGTCTATGGGGAGGCAACAAAGCTGCCTCTCTAGGCTTTGAGAAAAGGCCCCTTGCACAAAAGGCAGCTTCAGGATGAGCTTCCAAAAACCCTTTCCTTCCTTAACGCCCTCCCCACCTTCCCCCAGAAAGCCATATTTCTTTTTTTTTTTATTGAAAATTTTTATTGAAGTTACAATATTATCCCCTCCCCAACCCACCCCAGAACCCCTCCCCCTCCCCCATATTTCTTCAATAACAAAAACATAAAAAGCTGGTTGGGATGTACTCGCTGATTTCCCCCCCCCCTTTTTTTAGATGCTAAAACTAAACTCTCCCTCTGCCTTCCAACCAATATCCCTTTTTAAAATCTTACCTTGGCTCCAGATGGAAGAGTAGAGGAACTAAGCTAGTAAGGAGAGAAATTTTTTCTGCAACTTTTTACTCCTGAAGTAGTAGTAGTAGTAATAGTAGTAGTAGGAATAATAATAATAAATCAGTGAAAATGAATGTCCTGCCCAAATTTTTATTCTTATTTCAAATGATACCGATTCTTAAGAAAGACTCTAACTTGGAGGAATGGCAGCGTGGTATCAATAAATTTGTGTGGGCAGGGAAAAAGCCACGAGTTAAACTTAAGATTATGCAGGATACTCGTGAGAGAGGTGGCCTTAAAATGCCTAATTTTAAATTATATTATGAAGCTGCTGCACTAGTAGGAATAAGTGATTGGATTAATTTGACACAATCGAGGTTATTAAATCTTGAGGGCCATGATCTGTTGTTTGGCTGGCATGCATATTTGTTGTATGATAAGAAGGTAGATACTGTGTTTAGGATGCATATTTTAAGACAGGCATTGCTGAGAGTTTGGAAGAAGTATAGGCATAAGTTAAGCAGCAAGATACCATTGTGGGCAATCCCAAAACACGCAATAGAAAATATACATGCTGGTTTCAAACATGATGAGACTACTTACAAGGAAATTTTAAGTTTGGAAAGGAATATTTGGTGCTTGAAATCATATAGTTTCTTGCGAGAAGAGAAGGTTGTTCAGACTTGGTTTCAATATATTCAGTTACAGGCCAGGTGGAAAGAAGACCAAAAAAATGGATTTGCAACGACTGATGAAAATCTGATAAAGCAAATTAGAAATCAAGGACCAGCACATATTAAACGGATATATCTTGCATTGATAGAGATCGATTCAGAAACAGAGCTTGTTAAGGATTGTATGATAAAATGGGCCCAAAACATTCAGGAAGTTATTACAATGGACACGTGGGAAAAGATCTGGGTGAGGAATGTAAAATTCACTCAAGCTCAAAGTTTAAGAGAGAACTTTTACAAAATGTTTTATAGATGGCATCTAGATCCTAAAAAGCTTGCAAGTATGTATCCGAATTATCAGCCTAAATGTTGGAGGTGTGGTGATGAAGAGGCAACATATTTTCACATATGGTGGACATGTAAAAAGGTCAAGGCTTTTTGGATAAAAGTCTGGTGGAATATGCAGAAGATTTTTAAACGGAGGATAAAGTTTTGTCCGCAATTTTTTTTGTTGGGAATAATTGTTGACGCTACAGTTGTGGACTCTAAGTTGATGTTGAATTTAGTTACGGCAGCAAGACTTTTGATAGGTCAATATTGGAAGAAAGAGGAACTGCCGACTATACAAGAGTGGATTTTAAAGGTTTCCGACTTGGCAGAGATGGCGAAGATTTCGGCCTATTTGAAAGATTACTCGCAAGAACATTATATTATGGAATGGAGAAAATGGATTGAGTTTATCCAGAATAAGTATAGGGTCAAGAAGTTTTATCTAGCATTTGAATAAGTCTTCTTTCGTTTTCTTTTTTCTTTTTTTATTTTGTCTTCTATATATATTTAATAATGCTAAGTTTTGTTTGATCCTATATAAGTTAGAGAGTGATGGATTTTAGAATTTATAGTTGTTAGTATATGGTTGTTTATGATTGCTTTTTTATATATATATACCTTGTATTTAGCTCTGGGAAGTCCGGGGGGGGAGGGGGGTTAGGGGGAGGTGGGGGGGAGGAGGGAGGGGGGGAGGGGGGGAAGGGGGGAGGTAGGGAGGGGAGGAGGGAGGGGGAAGGGGGTTTTTTAAAGGAAAACTGTATTTTTAAAACTTTTCAATAAAAAAAAAATAATAATAAATCCCTAAAAGTTGTGCCAGAAAATGGAGGACGCTGGGTCTTTGCAAGTTTTAGCTGTCTGTCAGACTGCCTGAAAAGGGCGGCCTTCAGGCAGCCAGGCAGACAGCTAAAGCTTGCAAAGACCCAGCGTCCTCCATTTTCTGGCATAACCTTCGGAGATTACTTTAAAAAAAAACAACAAAAAAAACCTTCAGAGGAAAAACAGCTGCAGAAACATTTTGTCTCCTTGCTGGCTTGGTTCATCTACTCTTCAGCCAGGAGGGAGTCCAAGGCCTAGAGAAGGAGAGCTTTGCAGCATCCCTATGGACAGCTGATGGGCAGACAGCTGAAAGAAGCAGGCAGGCAGGGCGCGGAGGAACGGAGACCTGCAGGTCTCGGACGGCGGTGGCTTGGGAGAGGTGCGCGCGATCCCGGAAGCACCAAAGCCTCGGCCGCGCACAAGTCCTCGGTAAGTTTTTTTGTTGACTGGAGTATAAGCCGAAGTGGAATTTTTCAGCCCAAAAAGTGGGCTGAAAAATTCGGCTTATACTCAAGTATATACGGTAAATGGAAATGGATAAAGAAAGTGGAATCTTTTCAGTAAACATAAATGGATTGAACTCCCCAATTAAAAGAAACAAGATTTTTAGGAAACTATGGAAACTGAACTTGGATATAATTTGTTTGCAAGAAACACATAAAAGCACAACATTATAAACTATTGGAATATTCAAAGATCAGAAAACTTTACTATGCATCAGCACAACAGAAAAAAGAGGAGTAGCTCTATATATTAAAGATACAATAAATTCAAAAATGATATATTCAGATGAAGAAGGAAGAATATTAATGGTACAAATTTATCTGCATCAAAAGCAAATATTATTAGTGGCAATTTATGCACCAAATAACAATCAAGAAAAGTTCTATAAAAATTTACATAGAAATAAATCTGTTATTATGATGGGTGACTGGAATGGTGTTTTGGACTCAAGTAAAGACAAGAAGGGATTTTTAAAAAATTCTCCTAACCATTCAAAATTACCTAAAGCTTTTTTTGATTTGAAAGATGATTTGGAATTTAAAGATATTTGGCGACAACGGAATGTGGAAGACAGAGACTTCACTTTTTTTCCAGATAGGCATCAATCATTCTCCAGAATTGATTTTTTTTTAAAAATTACTACTGATCTTTTCTCCAGGGTCAAGAATGCCAAGATCTTTTCTAGAACATTGTCGGATCATAGCCCTGTATGGTTGGAGTTATTTGCTGAAGATGGGAACAGAAGATCTTGGAGATTGAACGAAAATTTATTTAGATATGAGGTGCTTTCGCAGAAATGTAGAGAACATTTGAAAGAATTTTTTGCTTTGAATATGCATAAAGGCACTTCGATGGCAATGGTTTGGGATGCTAGTAAAGCTTATATGAGAGGGGTTTTGATTCATATGAATAATGGATATAGGCGTAAGCAGATGCAAAAATGTAAAGAGCTGGAAGAAGAGATTAAATCGAAGAAGAAAGCTTTTAGTTTGAACTAATCAGATAATAGATTAAAGGTTTCTATAAATATGTTGAAAGAGTAATATGATAATGGCTGATCAGATTGCAACTAATTTTCATTATGCGAAACATAATATGTTTTGTAATGCAAATAAGCCTGGTAGGTGGTTGGCTTATCAATTACGGAAGAAACAGAAATCACGTATTATAGAGAAAATAGAATATAAAAGTAAAGAGGTATATGAACAAAAGTTGATTAAAAAGAGTTTTTTAGATTTTTATACAAAATTATATCCTAGTGAAAATATACAAGCTTTAGATATAGATAAGTACGTACAGGCAGCACATTTCCCTAGACTTTCAAACGAACAACGAAAGGAGATGAATTGTTTAATTACTTCTGAGGAAATTATTTTAGCAATTAAACAGCTAAAAGTGGGTAAGGCTCCTGGTACAGATGGATTATCAGCAATTTATTATAAAATATTATTTGCAGAGATGGTAGAACCATTAAAGGAACTTTTTAATAATATCCAGATTGGAGGAGAAGTGCCTCTGTCTTGGAGAAGGGCTTTTATATCACTGATTCCAAAGGAGGACCAAGACCTTACCCAGCCTAGGAATTATAGACCTATATCACTTTTGAATACAGATTATAAGATTTTTTCAAAAATATTGGCAAATAGATTAATGCAAGTTTTGAAGCAAATGATTCATAGTGATCAGTCTGGATTTATAACTAGAAGATATATGAAATATAATGCAAGACAAATTGTTAATTTAATTGAGTATTTGGATGAGAACAACCAAGTCCCTGTGGCATTGATATTTTTGGATGCTGAAAAAGCTTTTGATCAGTTGAATTGGCAATTTTTATTGAAAGTTGTTGATAAAATGAATTTTGGGGATAATTTTTTATATTCTCTTAGGGCTATATATCAACAAAAATCTGCACAAATCATAATTAATGGGGTATTAACAGAGACATTTAAAATTGAAAAAGGCACAAGACAGGGATGCCCACTATCACCATTGTTGTTTGTTTTAACATTGGAGATTTTATTGATTAAAATTCGTGAATCAACTATAATAAAGGGAATAAAAATAAAACAGAATGATTATAGGTTAAGAGCCTTTACGGATGACTTGGTTGTGACATTATCTCAACCGATTCAATCGGTTATAGACTTGATGGAAATTATAACTCAATATGGGAAAGTTTCTGGTTTTAAGGTAAATAATAATAAGACTAAAATATTATCTAAAAACATGACTATGAAGGAAAAGGAAATGTTAGTTAAATTGACAGGTTATGAAATAGTGAAAAAGGTTAAATATCTGGGAGTTTATATTACAGCCTCTAATGTAAAATTATATAAGAATAATTATGAGACATTATGGTTAAAAGTAAAAAAGGACTTAAATAATTCGAAAAAATTACAATTATCTTTGCTGGGGAAAATTGCAGCTGTTAAAATGAATGTTCTACCAAATTTTCTTTTCTTGTTTCAAATGATACCTATTTTGAAAAAAGATGCTGATTTGGACGATTGGCAGAAGGGTATTAATAAATTTATCTGGGTGGGGAAAAAACCAAGACTTAAACTTAAGATTTTACAAGACGCACGGGAAAGAGGAGGACTTAAGGCACCTAATTTGAAATTATACTATGATGCGGTGGTTTTAACACTGGTTAGTGATTGGCTTAATTTAACAAATAAAAGTATACTTCATCTTGAGGGATGGGACTTATTATATGGGTGGCATGCATATTTAGTTTATGATAAAAAAGTTGACAAGGCTTTTAAATCTCATATTTTAAGAAGTGCTTTATTGCATGTCTGGAAAAAATATTATTATAAGTTAAATTATAAAATACCAATCTGGGGGATTCCTGGACACGTGATAGAGAGTATATCTATGGGTTTGAATTTGGATATGATTTCTTATATGGAATTACTTAGATAGGTAGGGAATGATTGGCAATTAAAGTCATTAGCTGAGTTAAAACAAGAAAAAATTATACAGTCCTGGTTTCAGTATGCTCAATTGCAAGCTAGGTGGAAGTTAGATCAAAAGGTTGGTATTACACTAATGGATGAGAATTTGGTAAAAAAGATTAAAGAGCAAAATCGAGCACATATAAAGAGAATTTATAATGCTTTAATAGAATTGGATTCAGACATGGAATTAGTTAAAGATTGCATGGTAAAGTGGGCCCAAAATATTCAAGAACCGATCCCATTGGATATATGGGAGGTAATTTTGGTTAGAAATGTAAAATTTACTCAGGCCCAAAATTTAAGAGAAAATTTTTATAAAATATTTTATAGATGTCATCTGGATTCTAAAAAGTTGTCTTGTATGTATTCTAATTTACAGCCTAAATGCTGGAGATGTGGCAGTTTGGATGCTATTTATTTTCATATTTGGTGGACTTGTAGAAATATAAGAGCTTTTTGAGGGGGAAGCGATGGGTTTGGCCGATAATATTTGGGAAAAGTTTGATCCTGTGTCTCCGGATGAAGTGGACAGGATCATGGGGAAATTAAGTGCTGCCACATGTTTGTTAGACCCGTGTCCCTCCTGGCTGGTTTATGCGGCTTGGGAGGTTACACAAGGCTGGCTCCTGGCAGTTATTAATGCTTCCTTGAGTGAGGGGTGCTTCCCTGCCACCTTGAAAGAGGCGGTGGTAAGGCCCCTCCTCAAGAAACCTGCCTTGGATCCAGCTATTTTAAATAACTTTCATCCTGTCTCCAACCTTCCCTTCCTTGCGAAGGTTGTTGAGACTGTGGTGGCACGGCAGCTCCCTTTGGTCCTGGAGGAAACTGAGTATCTGGATCCATACCAATCGGGTTTCAGGCCCGGATATAGCACAGAGACGGCATTGGTCGCGCTGGTGGATGATCTTTGGAGGGACTGAGACAGGGGTTATTCCTCTGTCCTGGTCCTATTAGACCTCTCAGCGGCTTTTGATACCTTCGACCATGGTATCTTGCTGCGACGTCTTGAGGGGTTGGGAGTGGGAGGCACCGTTTTATGGTGGTTCTCCTCCTACCTCTCGGGCCATTCGCAGACGGTGTTGGCAGGAGGGCAGAGGTCAACCCCTAGGCCCCTTACTTGTGGGGTGCCTCAGGGGTCGGTACTCTCACCCCTCCTGTTCAACATCAATATGAGCCGCTGGGTGAGATCATCTGTGGTTTCGGGGTGAGGTATCATCAATATGCTGATGATACCCAGCTTTTCATCTCCACCCCGAACCAACCCAGTGATGCCCTCGATGTGATGTCCCGTTGCCTGGAAGTGGTACGGATTTGGATGGGGAAGAACAGGCTCCAGCTCAACCCGGCCAAGACTGAGTGGCTTTACATACTGGCATCTCGACTTGTCCAAGAGGTTCCATCTTTGGTATGGGAGGAGAGGTGTTACCTCCTGTGGATAGGGCACACAATTTAGGCGTCCTCCTGGACTCACGACTCAGTCTTGAAGATCTTATTGGAGTCATGGCCAGGGGGGCATTTGCCCAGGTTTGCCTGGTGTGCCAGTTGCACCCCTATGTGGACTGAGATGCCCTACATACGGTCACTCATGCACTCGTTACCTCCCGGATAGATTACTGCAATGCTCTCTACATGGGGCTGCCCTTGAAGACCACCCGGAGGCTCCAACTGGTGCAGAATGCAGCCACACAGGTAGTGATGGGAGCATCCCGATACTCCCATATTACACCCCTCCTGCGTGAGCTGCATTGGTTACCGGTTGTCTTCCGGGTGAGATTTAAGGTGCTGGTATTTACCTTTAAAGCCCTACATGGCCTAGGCCCAGGATATTTGCAGGACTATCTGCTGCCGGGAACGACTTCCCATCGCCCAGTGC
The DNA here is from genome assembly GCF_964194415.1 of Vipera berus. Classification (NCBI taxonomy): domain Eukaryota; kingdom Metazoa; phylum Chordata; class Lepidosauria; order Squamata; family Viperidae; genus Vipera; species Vipera berus. Next base: position 30,289,151 of record NC_138208.1, read on the forward strand.
GCTCACACAAAGAGGGCCTCCTCTGGGTACCATCGGCTAGACAATGTCGGCTGGCGACCCCCAGGGGGAGGGCCTTCTCTGTGGGAGTGCCAGCCCTGTGGAACCAACACCCCCTTGAGCTCCGGATGGCCCCAGATCTCCGGTCCTTTCGCCGTGGCCTTAAAACTTTCCTTTTTCATCAGGCTGACCTGGACTGACGACAGGGTTTTTAAAATGTTTTAATTTTTAATTGTTTAGTTTAACTTATTTATTGGGGCTGTTTATTTAATTTCTTTTAACTTTTGTATTGTTGTTTTTATTGTTGTTAGCCGGGAGATAGGGCGGCATATAAGTCCCCAAAATAAATGAATAAATAAATAAATAAATAAATAAATAAATAAATAAATAAATAAATAAATAAATAAATGTATTGGTGGAACATTCAAAAGATTTTCAAGAGAAAGATAAAGTTTACTCCACAATTATTTTTATTGGGTGTTATTACAGATTGTGATACTAAAGAAATTAACTTAATGTTGAAATTGATAACAGCTGCAAGGTTATTGGTAGGGCAATATTGGAAGAAGGATTGCTTGCCTACTACAGAAGAATAGACGCTTAAAGTGTCAAATTTAGCAGAAATGGCTAAGATTTCTGCTTATTTGAAGGATCATTCACAAGAAAGATACATTTCTGTCTGGAGAAGATGGATAGATTTTATTCAGAATAAATATGGGACTAAAAAGTTCCATTTAGCTTATGAGTAAATTTTAAATTGTTATTATTATTAATAGTTTATTATAGTGGAATTTTTATTAGTTTTAAGTATACGGTATTATTACTATTTTTAGTATTAGTATGGTTTAATTATTTGGATATTGTATTGTTTAATAATTTGGATTTTTGTTTATGTTTTTTATTATTATTATGTATACTTTTATTTTGCTTGTATTTATGTTAAAGGAGAGTTAAAGCGCATTATGAACTTGGTTATTTATATAGTTGGTTAATGTTAGTTAGATTATGATTATTATATTTGTAACCCTGTACTCAGCTTTGGGAAGTGGGGGCAGGGGGGTTGGGGTGGGTTGGTTTTGGGGATTTTTTGTAACTTTTATAAAACTTTTCAATAAAAAAATGAAAAGAAATGATACTGTCTTCATGAATCTCTAACTCTCTTAGGTATATGTTTTAAGACCACAATTTCTTTATCTTTATATTGTATTGGTTCATCTCTTACTTTCAGCAGTATTTCATCTCTTGTTGTCTTCCTTGCAAACCGTACATGTACTTCTCTTGGTAACTTATTTCTTCTTGCATAGCTTGAATTGAAGCGGAATATTCCATCTAATTCAAGTTGAATTTTCCCTCTATCCGCTTTCAGAGCCTCCTCCAAAATGTCAATAATCACCTCTTCTATGTTTTCCTCTTTATCTTCAGGAATGTTTTGGAATCTTAAATAATGTTCCGCATTTGCCATCTCTAAAATCTTAATTTTGTTATCTAATTTTTCATTTTCTCGCAGTAACATTTCTATCTTTTTGTCGTTATCACCTGTTTATTCTTCAATCTTATGTATCTTCTGTTGGTTTTTTATTATCATTTGATTTTGAATTTCCAATTTTCCCTTTATATCCAAAAATTCTTCATTTAACTTCTCCAATGTTGCTTGTGTGCTCTTATGATTTCGTTGTGACTCTAAATGGTTCCGTTCCAAAGTCTCTTGATTCTTTAACATAAGATCCTGAAGGAATTTTAATGAAGTCTGAGTTTCACCTTGAGTTGTGGTCTTTTCCCTTTGCAGCATAGCTTCAATAGATCCCTGTGTTGTAGGACTAGATTGTCCTACTGAGGGTGCAGAAGAATTTTTTTTCATAAGTCTAGTAATGTTCGACGAAGTCATTTTGAAGTTTACAGTCTATAGCCAAAACAATGTCTGTTTAAGTTTAGTCAAATTCAATAGAAGTAACTTTAAGTTTCCATCTCATAACAAAACAGCTGTAGCTGTTCTTTTCAAGGTTAAACTTTCAATCAACAGAACATGTTGTAAAAATTTCATTCTCTTTTTTTTCCCCACCACTAGATTTCCTCCTTGGCTTATTTATCAATGTCCAGTATTTTTTAAACAAAGAGCCTCTCCTCCCCCCTCCGATAATTACCCACCGCTCGTAAATCTTCTGGGGATGTTTGCTTTCCAGCTCTTTCCAATCAGGGGCTCAACATTTATAGTCCTCTAAGAGAAGAAAAGTAAACATCTTGCTCACCTAGCTTCAACACGCAGTTGAAATTCCACTGTTTTTTTTAAATCCTTTGCTCCCTGCTGGAGACGTCTATGGCTGAAGATATAAAACAGCCTTTCCCTTCATTTCATTTTCCAGAGGGTCCTACAGTTCGCTCTGATCGGGTGCCCCCGATCTGAGCTCCTAAAGTTTTCCTCCTCCTTCATTGCCCCTCCAGGGCAACTTTCCGACCCTTTGTTCTGTACCAGCCTGCTACCGGCCTTGCAGAAAAGGCAGCCCCTTTACAGACGGCAAGAGGCTGGAATACGTCTGCCAAATTTATTACAAAAACAAACAAGACACGAACCAAGATACCGGAGCTTTGAAACACTATCTGAGCGGTTGCTTTCAGCAAACCAGCCCTCCCCACACAAGTCCTTTATAAAGAGTTCAGGGCGTGGCTTCTCTCTCCCTCCTTCCGAGAAGCCCCATTGCCTTCCTCTGTTTACTCCTACTTGACTGCCTCCTGCGTCGGGCGTCCTTGAACAGGGCCAGCTGTGGGTCATCTTCATCCACACTGTCAGGCTCACATAGCTGGGTCTCCATGGTGACCAAGTGGGAGGGGCCTGCCTGAGGGCTATCATCAGCAAGGTCTTCAACACCCCCCTCCTCCTCTGAGTCATCCGACCCAACTGCCGAACCCACAGGCTGAACCTGAATCACAACACTCTTTAAGGGTCGCTAGACAAAGAAAAACCAAGCTGGAAAGCTGAGCACTGACTTTCCCAACTTGTCCTGACACTGCCCGGAACTGTTCTATTCCTACACATGTTTTGTTAACAGATCAAAAAACTATAGCACATAAATTTTTCTTTAATGCTGTTTTCACCACTTTTTTCATGTACTGTTTTTGGCAAAAAAAAACCTGAAAATAGTTTGCTATTATCTTCTTCAAGGATTGTTTTGTTTTGTTTTTTGGACTTTCTGGTACAGTTACACTTCTGAGATTTCTTCATAATTTCCAATTCACATATTAAGCAAGACCATCTTTGCTTGACCTTTTCAAGAACTCTATTTACTTGATAGTATTGACTTGAATCCAAGATGAAATCATACATGAAATAATATGATACATGAAATAATGTGATAAACATTTACATTATTCTATAAACTTAACTAACACAAATTATAATACATATGTCAGCACCCACCTCAACCCACTTCTTACGAAAGTAGAACTCTTGGAGACAGGGTTTTCCAAGCAGGAACTTTTACTAAGAAATATGAGTTAGCAGGCATAATAGACAGGATCTGAGGGATTCCCTTACATCTCAATAATTTTAAAATGCCCCCAAGCAAACTCCACCCCACAGTTCATTCGGTCAGTTCCAGATCAGCCAATCTCCAGGTGGTAAGTCCATCATGGGAAAGGAAATATAACAATCCGTTTGCAGCACGATCATTTCCACAGCTCCTCACATCTCCTTCAGATAAATAAACCAGATCCCGGAGGGTTGTATTTCTTCCCCCACCCCCTTTTCTAGTTGCCCAGTAAGTTCAGAGAGAATGCCTAGTATAGAAAGCAATTTGTTACATTGTAATAGATAGCAGACAGATGGAATAAACAAAAGGGTACATTTATGGAGGAAGTGAAAACAATAAAGCCCACATACCTGTCCCCTCTCCCCCTTGGGAATGGCAGAATCCAGGGGAAGATGAGATTTGGTTTTAGCACAGAGGAGATAGTTAGAAATAAAATATAAATGGATTCTGACATCATATCTTGTTTAATATATTTTGTGAATTTTTATTTGTTTCTGCATTTCACAAGGACAAAAACTATCTTGATGAAATACTTCTGCACTTGTTATTCATAAGAAATAAAAAGATTGCTCTGCAAATGAATGAATCCCTGCAAATGAATGAATCTGCAAATGAATCATAACTGAATCCAGAGGAAGGACCCTTCTCTTGTATAAGAGATGTCATATTAGCTCAGGGAAATTCTTGGAAGAAATATGTTCATGTTTACACTGGCCAGCCACTCACGTGGCCCTGTGGCCCATAGGTTAAAGACCTCTGTACTAAACCACAAACAAACAGATTCTGTTGCAGTTTAACAAAATATGTCATCTTGGGAAATAACCATAACTATATAACATATATTGCTAAAATTATAAAAACAGCAATTTGGATATTGTATGGATCTATTTTCCACTCTAAATTACAATGTGGCTTGTTTGGTTAGGGTAGAACATTATGTGAATCTAGCCATTATACTTTATAAATGATTTATAATTCAGTACAACATATGAACCTAACTAAAATCACCATTATAACTTATCTGTGTCACAGTTTCCCCTCTTTAATACAGAAGATTTACAGAAATAATTCTTTGGAAGAAATGTGATATATTTGGTAACATATTATAGTACATCAACAGCCTATAGCCAGTTTACATTGAACCCCTTCCTCCCCCCTCAAAAAAGGATCTTTTTTTTCTTTGCTGTTTTGCAAATACTTCTGATAATATTACCATCACTGCAGTTTCCCCAAATGGGCTGGTCTTGTGTATCTGCTTGTATGTTTTGATTATTTGAATATTCTGGTACTTTTATCTCTCCTACAGCTGTTTTGTCTTCATTCTTGTTTTCAAAATATTAAGTTATAGTTAACATTTTCTTTTTCCATTTTCAATTTTACTTCAAAAATTTCCAACAGGGTGAACAATTTTAAAAAAATGATGGTTTAAAGTGACATTTTAACATATTTGCTATAACCATTTGTGTTTCAAAACTCTTAAGAAATTCCAATGCACATCTTATAATCCATGTGACCCAAAAGATACAGACTTTGGATCCAAAAGACAAAGGACCCACATTGTGTATACTAAATGGCAATACAAATCAGAGTCCATACATCCTTAGTATTAGTCCTTCACATTAAATTTCAGATTTTAGCCTAAGGAAAAAAAATGGATCCAGACAAATATTTACTGTGATAAATAAGTTTCAACAATTACTTTACAGATAGACCTTTAGGAATTTGTAATTGATACACTCTAGAAAGAATAGTTTTTCACCAAAATTCAATCTACTACAGTTGTTCAGAAACTCAGCAGCTCTATACTCTATCCTCAATCACCTCCTACACACAAACGTTTCCCCATATGAAATGCAAAAGAAATTAGAAATGTTATAAATGAGTTGATATACCATTTTTGACCATGAAAAGACAGGCATCAATTTACATTAATAGAAGATCAATAAAAGATTCTAAGCCTGTGAGAAAGAAGCATTCTAAATGAGTAAGTGGAAACAACTTAGCATCACATTCCATTAGAAAAAGAAGTCTACACTAAAAGACAAACTATTTAATAGTATATTCCAGCAGAGGAGGGACGATTCATTCACAGGAAAAAGTTGTATGTGCAGTCTATAAAATAAGAATGGATGTCAGAACCCATTTCTTTGGTGGCGGGGGGCCTTTTTCTTTTCCTTTCCTTTCCTTTCCTTTTCTTCTCTTTTACTTTCTATGGGTTCTGCCAAACTCCTGGTGGAAGGGGGGAGGCTTTTTGGGGATTGTATGTGTATTGGCCTTTCACTTAGCTGCTACAATGTATCACTTTTGCTTCCTCTATCTGCTTGCTCTTTGAACTATTCTCCCTTTGATGCCAACCTGTGGTGAGAAAAGAATGTGCCTCCAGCCATCTGGCTTATCTCTTGCTGTGGAAGGGAAGGTGCGAAGACCCAACAACGTTTTCACAATCTTGGAACAGAGTCTTATCAGCCTCATTCCCTCAGTGGACTTAACACCTGGGGATTGGGCCATTTGAACTGACCAAACTGTTGGGGTGGGATTTGCTTTTTGCTCCTTTAACCTATTGATTTGAGTGGGAAACCTCAGATCCTGCCATCTATGCCTGCTGTCAACTTCTCCTAATAAAAGTTCCTTTGGGGATGAATCTATTCCAAGAGTTCTGCTTTCTTGGGAAGAGGTTTTGAAGCAGGTCCTGACATTAGGCAGGATCTTCAGTAATCAGTCAACCCAGAAAGAAGACCCTTACCACAAGGACAGTGCAAACCATGACTGATTTAGGTATGGAGAAGGAAGAAGCCATCATGGGGGAGGAATTTTCCCTCCAGGTTGGCCCAAGTGGATGCTGCTCATATTCCTCCAGCTCCTCTGATGAAGCCATGGTCACCAAACACCGAGATAAACTGAGGTGGTCTATGGGCGTTGGGAAGAAGGACTGGGAGCAGAAGGCCCAGAAGGTGACCCTCAAACCGGGATGGAAAGTGGAAATGGAGAGATTGCTCCATCTCAGCAAAGATGAGGAAGAAAGACCAGCCTGATCCAGCCGGTTCCTAGAGCAAGCCATCAACATACTGAGAGCTGCTTTTCACTCCCTCAAGGAAGAGAGATATGATCTGTATCATGGCACAGTGAACCCAGGCACAATTGAGGATGCAGGTGGTGTTGGAATTGAGGCGGGAACCCCAGGTCCTTCTACCAGCACTTCAGAGACCAGGGCCATCACTACAGTAGCAGACACTACCATCCGAGCAGCACCAGCTGACAGAACTGGTCACTGACACAGAAGAAGGAGGAGTCACTGGGCCAGTCAGAAGTTCCTGCATCTGTGGGTACATTACAAGAATTAGTGAAAAACTTTTGATCTGATTTTTTTATTTAGATTTTTTAAATCCAGCCTTTATTATTTTTATAAATAGCTCAAAGTGGCAAACATACCTAATATACTTTTCTTCTATTTTCCCCACAACAACAATCCTGTGAAGTGAGAGACTGGCCCAAAGTCACCCAGCCAATTTTCACGCCTCCAGTAAGACTAGAACTCACAGTCTCCTGATTTCTAACCTGGTGCATTAATCACTAGACCTGTCCCTCTTCTACATGTAGCATCTTCTCATCCAGTACCTCATCAGCCTGCCAACAGAAAGTGCACTAAAGGGAGTGAATGAGAGTATGAATGGAAATTGATTATTGAAACTGTTTAAATAAAGCAGTTTATTATATTACTCATGTTTTGTATCTGTGGTCTCATAGCTACTGTTGCATATGAACCCAAACATTTCAACTTTGATCCCTAAATGCAACTACTCCCTACATCTCAAAGTTAAAAGGTATTCTGGCTTCTGGCTTTCAATTGCAGTGCTGGCAGACATGTAGGGAGATAGTTTCCCCCCTCCACTGTCTGGTTTTCTCCCACTGAGGGACCCTGAAAAGGGTCAAAAGCCACCCTGGAGGGGCGATGAGCATGAAGAGGACCCCTGAGTGATCGCGGAAGGGCAGCATCCCTCCTGTTTGATCCTGGGCAGCTCTTCGAACTGACGGGGAAAAGATTGGCCATTTATGGCCCATCATTAAGCTGTAGACAGCTGAGGCCAAACTTACTAACAAGCACTAAGAAATCGGGAGAGATTTTATCTTCTCTGTATGCCAAGTATTTTTCCTGTTAAAAGTTTCTTGAAAATTTTTTCCCTGCTGAGGAGAGAGGGAAGGGAATTTTTTCCCCACCCTCTAAAATGGCAGTGTCTGATTACTTAGAGGAAACAAAGCTTTGAAAAAATCAACTTAATACAACTGGATATTTATTTTTTGTCTGGAACTTGGTGACCCAAAATATTCCTATTCTTATTGGAATCTGTCACTTTGTTTTATTTGCAAAAAAGAATTTAAAGTGGATAAGATTTTAGTTTGGGATTTGAAAAAGACTCTAAATACTATTGGGGATATTTTGTGGTGATCTTGGCACAACAGTTTTATTACTTTAATTACTCTAACAAAGAGACTTGTTTACAGCCCAGGTCTGACCTTGGTTTTATCTACCTCAAACCTAGCTTTGAGAGAACAGCTGGGCAGTGAGACTGTCTTTTAGGAACAGTGGAAGTGAACATTTACTTTCTTAATAAATAGCCTCCACCAGAAAGATCATTTTAACTACGTCAGAAATGGAGGACGACTTTCAGATTTGGGATATATTTAAACCTGTACTTAAAGCTATTCTTGCAAATATTGACAAACTTAAAGCTAATTTGAAAGATAAGGGTGCCAGCTTACCTCCAGAAGGCGAAATCCTGATTGCAGCTAGAAAACTACTAACCCAAAAAACAATAGAAGTGGAACAACTGAACGCCAACAGAACAACAAACACAGTCGGACTTCCGGGTGGCAAGGCTGTCCGCTCCGCAGCTTTGTAGAACTGCCGAAAACAGTGCCGATCAGCTGTTTTGGTGGTTCAGAAGCCCCCTCCTCAGGAGAAGAGGAGGGGGTGAGTACCCAGGTAGGGGTTGAGCTCTCCGGGGCCGCCAGAGCTTAAAGTTCTGGCGGCTGAAGGATTGAGCCCCCCCGAAGCCTGGGTTTGCTCCGGGCTGCACAGCGTTTCTGCTCCGTGCTTCTAGGAGCAGAACAAGGCGTTCGCAACCATCCCTGCCAGCAGGAAAGGATTTTGGAGAATGAGGATGCAGGCAGAGCGATACAGGAGATTAAGGTGAAAGTGGACTTTTGATCTTTAGCTCAATGGACTTTGCAGACTTTGAAAGTGAAAGTGCGTAGTAAGTAATAGTGGGGGAAATGGCGGCTAAATCTTCCAAAGTTATTAGAAGTGTGGGGGCTTCCCCGGTGCAGCAGTCTTCGTTGCAAGCTTTATTGCTTCCTGCACCTCCACCTACACCAGCCCTGACAGTTAAAGTTTTGCAAGATACTTTGGAAAAGCACTCACAGCAAATAGCTGAGATTATAGATGAAAAGCTGGATGAGAAGTTAACAGAAAAACTAGCTGAAGTTATGGAGGAAAAGCTGGATGAGAAGTTAACAGAAATAAGGGCGGACATCTTGCTTGCATTTCAAGGCATGGCAATATGTATCGAGCGCTTGGATGAAAGAGTGGAAGATCTCAGCCAAAATAATATTAAATTAGATGCAAAAATGCTAGAGACTGAGAAGGTGGTGGATAAAATTGACAGTGATTTGACCTTGGTGCAGTACCATGAGATGGAGTTTGCTGTTAGAATCAGAGGCTTGAAAGAGAATCCTAAAGAAGATCTGAAGGAAATAGTCTCTGAGGCTCTGAAAGGGGTGCTGGGATGGCCAAAAGATGGAATTGTGGGAGACATAGATAAAATGTCAACTTCCCTCTGTCCAGTGCGCTCCCACAGAGAGGGCCTCCTCAGGGTGCCGCCGATCAAAGAATGCCGATTGGTGACCCCCAGGGGGAGAGCGTTCTCTGTGGGCGCGCCAGACCTTTGGAACTGCTTACCGGTTGAGCTCCGGATGGCCCCCAACCTTCGCTCCTTCCGGCGCGATCTCAAAACATTCTTTTTCGAACAAGCTGGCCTGGTCTGACGGGATGGGGTTGGGTTTTTAAAACTAGTTTTAACTTTAATATGTATTGATTTTATGGGCATGATGTTTAATGGCTTTTTAATTTTTGTATTCGATTTTTATTGTGTATTGCCCTGTTCACCGCCCTGAGTCCTTCGGGAGAAGGGCGGTATAGAAATCAAATTATTAAATTAAATTATTAAAATCTTTCGTGTCAATTCATGGATTGCAAGACAAAGGAAATTACTTAGAGACGTGGTTGTTTATTTTACAAAGAGAGCAATCAGGAATGAAGTTATTCAAGCTTCTTACAATACTAAGCTTGTAATTGCTGAGCAAGAAGTCCTGGTTTTAAAAGAGATCCCTCCAAAAATTTTAAGGAGAAGAAAGGAGTTTGCTTTTCTAGCACAAGAGCTCAGGTGACGTGATATCAAGTTTAGATGGGAGATACCAGTGGGTATGGTGGTGATGTATGAAGGCATGAGACATCGTCTTATTACAGTGATGCAAGCACGTGATTTTTATAGTAATGTTTTAAAAGCAACCCCTATACCACTTTTGGAATCTACAAAGAAGAATGGCGAGGGAAAGCCTCAAGGTGCTGAAGGAACAACGCAGACAGATGAGTTAGCTACAGGAGTGGATCAAATTTCTGTATCATCGGAAGAAGCAAAAGACCAGAGAATGACGCATGCTGCTTTGACACGAATGAGACGAGAGCAAGAACAAGACCAGCAGAAAGTTATGGAACCTCCAAAGCATATGTCTGACCATAGTCCAGTCTGGCTAGAGATTGATAAGGATAACAGAGATAGGCGCTCCTGGTGTCTAAATGAGAAACTGTTTAGAAATCAGGAAAATGTTGAAGAATGTAAAAAACAGATGAAGGTCTTTTTTGAAATTAATATGAATAAGGGTACTACTATGGAAATGGTTTGGGATGCTAGTAAGGCTTATATGAGAGGTGTGTTAATATATATGAATAATAAGTACAGACGTAATCTGGAATTTAAGAGGAAAGAATTAGAGAATGAAATTAGGGAAAAAGAAAAGGCTCTAATTTTGAAACCATTAGATGCGAAGATTAAAGAGGTTATTAATTTACTAAGGGGACAGTTTGATAAGTTAATGGCTGATCAGGTAGCAACTAATTTACGGTTTGCTAGACATAATACTTTTTGTAATGCCAATAAACCAGGTAGATGGTTAGCTTATATGTTAAGGAAGAAGCAAAGAGCTTCTAATATAGACAAAATAGAACATAAAGGTAAGGTTGTGTATCAACAGAATCTTATTAAGGAAACGTTTGTTGATTTTTATTCTAAATTATATGCTAGAGATAAGATTAATGAAGCAGAAATTGATGCATATTTGAGGAATGCTAGTATTCCGGTTCTTACACAAGAACAAAAGGAAGAGATGAATCAATTGATAACTGAGGAAGAAATTCTTTTAGCAATTAAACAATTGAAAGTGGGTAAAGCGCCAGGCACGGATGGATTGACTGCTGTGTATTATAAAAATTTACAGTCTGAGATGATAAAGCCATTAAGGGAATTGTTTCAGACAATTCAAAGGGGAGGAGGGGTGCCTCCGTCTTGGAAAACTGCTTTCATTTCTTTGATTCCGAAGGAAGATCAGGATGTCACTCAAGCAAGAAACTATAGACCAATATCACTTTTGAATACGGATTACAAGATATTTGCTTGTAATTGACTGCTGTGTATTATAAAAATTTACAGTCTGAGATGATAAAGCCATTAAGGGAATTGTTTCAGACAATTCAAAGGGGAGGAGGGGTGCCTCCGTCTTGGAAAACTGCTTTCATTTCTTTGATTCCGAAGGAAGATCAGGATGTCACTCAAGCAAGAAACTATAGACCAATATCACTTTTGAATACGGATTACAAGATATTTGCTAAGGTCTTAGCTAACAGATTGATGAGGGTACTGCAACAGGTAATTCATGGTGATCAAACTGGGTTTATAAGTGGTAGACAAATGAAAAATAACGTGAGGCATATAGTTGATTTGTTGGAATTTCTGGAAAGAAACAACCAGATCCCTGCAGCGCTGATTTTTTTGGACGCTGAAAAAGCCTTTGATCAATTGGATTGGCAATTTTTGATGAAACTATTAGATAAAATGAATTTTGGGGATAATTTTTTACAACCAATTAGGGCATTATATCAAAAGCAAACAGCCCGTATAATAGTAAATAACAGTCTGACCGAAGTATGTAATATTGAAAAGGGCACAAGGCAGGGGTGTCCGTTATCACCTTTATTATTTGTTTTAACATTGGAGATATTATTGATTAAAATACGGAATTCAGAAAAAATCAAGGGAATTCAAATAAGAGATCAGGATTATAGATTGAGGGCGTTTGCAGATGATCTGGTTGTTACGGTGACCCAGCCAGAAAATTCTGTTGTAGAATTGATGGAGATAATAATGCAATATGGGAAAGTTTCTGGATTCAAGGTTAATATATAAAAAACTAAAATGCTGTCTAAAAACATGACAGTATTACAAAAGGCTGTTTTAGAAGTGTTAACTGGATTTGAAATTGTCAAAAGGGTTAAATATTTGGGGGTATATTTGTCACCCTCAAATGCAAAGTTATATAAAAATAATTATGAAAAGTTATGGGGTAAAGTTCAAAAAGAATTGGACAGCTGGAAAAAATTACAATTGTCATTATTGGGAAGAATTGCAGCAGTGAAAATGAACGTTTTGCCAAAATTTCTATTTTTATTTCAAATGATACCTATTCTTAAAAAGGATTCAAACTTGGAGGAATGGCAAAAGGGTATTAATAAATTTGTATGGGCAGGGAAAAGGCCACGAGTTAAATTTAAGATTATGCAGGACACGCGTGAAAGAGGTGGTCTTAAAATGCCCAACTTTAAATTATACTATGAAGCTGCTGCATTGTCAGCGATAAGTGATTGGATTAACTTAATACAAGGGAGATTATTAAATCTTGAAGGTCATGATTTGTTATTTGGTTGGCATGCATATTTATTGTATGATAAGAAGGTAGATAATGTGTTTAAGGTGCATATTTTAAGACATGCTTTGTTGCGAGTTTGGAAAAAGTATAGATATAAGTTAAATTATAAGATACCTTTATGGGCAATACCGAAACACGCAATAGAGAACATAAATGTTGGGTTTAAACATGATGTGACTACATATAAGGAAATCTTAAGTTTAGAGAGGAATGTATGGTGTTTGAAGCCGTATAACCTTTTAAGAGAAGAGAAGATTGTTCAAACTTGGTTTCAGTATGGGCAACTACAGGCCAGGTGGAAAGAAGACCAGAAAATTGGTTTTTCAATGACTGATGAAAATCTGGTAAAGCAAATTAGAAATCAGGGTCCAGCACATATCAAACGGATATATCTTGCATTGATAGAAATTGATTCAGAAACAGAACTTGTTAAAGATTGCATGATAAAGTGGGCTCAGAACATTCAAGAAGTTATTACAATGGATACTTGGGAAAAGATCTGGGTGAGAAACGTAAAATTTACGCAAGCTCAAAATTTAAGAGAGAATTTTTATAAAATGTTTTATAGGTGGCATTTAGATCCTAAAAAGTTAGCAAGTATGTATCCGAATTACCTGCCTAAATGTTGGAGGTGTGGTGGTGAAGACGCAACGTATTTTCACATATGGTGGACCTGTAAAAAGGTTAAAGCATTTTGGATTAAAATTGGGTGGAATATGCAGAAGATATTTAAGAAAAGGATAAAGTTTTGTCTGCAATTGTTTTTACTGGGCATTATTACTGATACTACTGTTGTGGACACTAAGTTGATGTTGAACTTAATTAGGGCAGCAAGACTTTTAATAGGGCAATACTGGAAGAAGGAAGAACTGCCGACTATAGAGGAATGAACTTTAAAAGTTTCTAACCTGGCGGAAATGGCAAAGATTTCGGCGTATTTGAAAGACCATTCGCAATAACGATATATCGTGGAGTGGAAAAAATGGATTGATTACATCCAGAATAAATATGGGACTAAAAAGTTTCATTTAGCATTTGAATAAGTATTGATGTGACATTTATATTGCTTGTAATCATTTTATAAGAGCTAAAGTGCGATAGACCTAATAGTTTATTGTTGTTAGCATATGGTAGTTTATGATTGTTTTTTACTTTTATACCTTGTATTTAGCTCTGGGAAGTCAGGGAGGGGGGAAGGGGAGGGGGGGAGGGTTGGGTTGGGTTGGGTAGGGGTGGGTGGGGGTGGGGAGGCGTTGTTTTGTTAAAGATAAAATGTATTGAAAAACTTTTCAATAAAAAAACAAACACTTTCTACTGAAAATCCATATAATGACACAATAATTTCAAAACTAGAAATAACCTTCGATGAGATCAAGAAGAAGAAACCTGAGAAAGAAAAAGACCTGATCGAATTGAAGACACCTATACCAGAACAAACATGGGGATCTGGGAGATCAAGGCGACTTAATGATTATAAATGGGCCAGACATCTTAGAAAATTAGCAACTAGATGGTCTCCTTTAATACACATAATATACACCAGAATGAAGAGAGAACTATCTGATAATTTAAAAGCATTGATATGCAAACCTGGCTGGCAAAAGAAGAAAGGTAGAATTAGGTTGAAGAACTGGACTCCCCTCTTTTATTAGAAAGGATCCTAAACTGTAAGTTAGTGGGCTAAAGGGAGATTGCGAATAAAAGGAAATTTGAGTACTAGATTTAAAATAGTCAGAAAATAGTAAAAAACAGAGGATTAATTGGTTGAATATTGAACGTTCAGATTAACAAGGGAAATTTAAATTAACTATAAGAAAATAGGTTTGAATTATTGATTAGCCCAGTGTATATAGACGATGGATCTGAACTAACAAGACACTCTATTATTAAGGCAGTGATCTATTAGGATGGGAAGTAGAAAATGTTTATGGAATACAATAAGAACATATTTAAGTTTTAATAGGTGTATTTTAGATATTATATTTTTTATGAAATAAGATAAGGGAAATTTGGGTTTGTTGTTGTTAGCTGCAAAGTAATGTCCGATCCATCGCGACCCTATGGACAATGTTCCTCCAGGCCTTCCTGTTCTCTACCATCTTCTGGAGTCCATTTAAGCTCATACCTACTGCTTCAGTGACTCCATCCAGCCACCTCATTCTCTGTCATCCCTTTCTTCTCTTGCCCTCAATCTTTCCCAGCATTAAGCTCTTCTCCAGTGAGTCCTTCCTTCTCATTAGGTGGCCAAAGTATTTAAGTTTTAGCTTCAGGATCTGGCCTTCTAAAGAGCAGTCAGGGTTGATCTCCTCTAGGACTGACCGGTTTGATCACCTTGCAGTCCAATTTACTCGCAGGAGTCTTCTCCAGCACCATAGATCAAAGGCCTCAATTCTTTGGTGCCCGGCCTTTCTTATGGTCCAACTTTCACTGCCATACATTGCAACTAGGAAGACCATAGCCTTGACTATACGCACTTTTGTTGACAGGGTGATGTCTCTGCTTTTTAGTGTGCTGTCTAGATTTGTCATGGCTTTCCTCCCGAGGAGCAATTTGCTGGCAAATTATGCGTAGCACTTTTACTGCATTGTCTTTTAAGATTTTGAATAGCTCAGCTGGAATACTGTCACCTCCACTAGCTTTGTTGTTGCTCAACTTTTCTAAGGCCCACTTCACTTCACATTCTAGGATGTCTGGCTCGAGGTCAGTGACCACCTCATTGTGATTATCAGGGACGTTAAGCTCATTCTTGTATAGTTCTTCTGTGTAATTTTGCCACCTCTTCTTAATCTCTTCTGCCTCTGTTAGGTCCCTGCCATTTTGATCCTTTATCATGCCCATTTTTTCATTAAACGTTCCCTTCATCTCTCCAATTTTCTTGAAAAGATCTCTGGTCCTCCCTATTCTATTGTTTTCTTCTATTTCTTTGCACTGTTCATTTAAGAAGGCATTCTTATCTCTTCTAGCTATTCTCTGGAATTCTGCATTCAGTTGGGCGTATCTTTCTTTTTCTCCCTTGCCTTTTGCTCCCTCCTTTCCTCAGCTATTTGCAAAGCTTCCTCAGACAGCCATTTTGCTTTCTGGCATTTCTTTTTCTTTGGGATGGTTTTGGATTCTACCTGTTGTACAATGTTGCGAACCTCTGTCCATAGTTCTTCAGGCTCTCTGTCTATCAGATCTAATTCCTTAAATCTATTTGTCACCTCTACTGTATGTTCAACAGGGATATGATTTAATTCATACCCAAGTGGCCTAGTGCTTTTCCCTACTTTCTTCAGTTTAAGCCTAAACTTTGCAATGAGAAGCTCATGGTCTGAGCCACAGTCAGCTCCTGGTCTTGTTTTTACTGACTGTATAGAGCTTCTTCATCTTGGGCTGCAGAGCACATAGTCAATCTGATTTCTGTGTTGACTGTCTGGTGATGTCCATGTGTAGAGCCGTCTCTTGGGTTGTTGGAAAAGAGTGTTTGCTATCACCAGTGTATTCTCTTGACAAAATTCTATCAGCCTGTGCCCTGCTTCATTTTGTACTCCAAGGCCAAACATGCCTGTTATTCCACTTATCTTTTGGCTTCCTACTTTAGCATTCCAATCCCCCATGATGATAACAACATCGAAGGAAAATATTTTTAAGGAATCTTGGAAGGAGCCAGTAGGCCAAAGTAGCAAAGACAATATTACAGAACAGCTCTTTATCTATATTTATTCATTTGTTTCTTGAGGGTAATAATGGCCTCTCCAAAGGGGAAGAAAAGAAAGATGGCACAGTGTTCACCAAATAGTAAGGAAGATAGAAACAACCCACAAAAACAACAGAAAATTAATGGATTCTGTCAGCCTATACCATCTACAGTAAGTCATGCATCCTTCCCCTTTCTCCTGCTGGACAGAGGTGAGGCTTTGGCATTGTTTGGAGATTCTTCCCTCGAGTGGGATCTGCAGGTGCAGGCCGAAGAGAGCCAGTTAAGAAGTCGGTTAAGAAGCTCGCTAATCCCTCTGTGTAATTGGATGACAAATGACTCAGCAGTTTTAAGTGAGTCAGTTCCAAGCCAGGATAAGGATAAGGGATTAGAGTTGGAGTTTGACAATCAAAATGGATCAGCTTTAGGGCTTGAAAACTATCAGCCGGCACAGCATGCTCACTTCTCAGACAGTTTGGGCCATTTTTGACCAGTTTGCAGAGGTGCATTTAAAGTTGGACTCTGTGATCAATCTTATTGCTGTGGTACAGACGGAAAACCCACAGGTAATTTCGGCTGGTTGCCAGACAGAATGACCTGGTCAGACACCATCAATGGTGTGAATGAGGGAAGGAGTAAGCAGACAACATATTGGCTGTAATGGCGGAGAAAAAGATGGTGAGCTGGATGGGCCTGAAATCCCACGGCACAGGTGTGTGGGGGGAAAAAGGCGATTGTTGAAGGAGCAGATTGTATTGAACATATATAATTCTGAGATAAATGCGGGTAGATGGACTTCAAAAAGACAGATAGTGACCTCTTTGTCACAGCTTACTCGGAGTGACAAGGGGGCAATAGATCTGGTAGCATATGAATATCTTCCACAATGCGATAATTATTCCAGAATCCTTAAATTCAAACAACAGCTCTTTCCAAGTCTGCTCATGCTAATGAGAGGATTCCTGGCTTTTTACCAAATTCTACCAACCCGAGTTTTTTCTAGTAGTGAAGTCAGCCCGTTGATCCAGGGAACCCCTAGGGAGAGTGGTGCAGTGCATGGGTCAGCTGACTCGAAAAGTAAATGAAATGGGGAAAGTAAGTTAACTGAAACAGGGAGGAGATCTAGCATCACAAAGGAAATGTTGGCTGAGGCTTTGGTTCCAGCAACTTTGAAACTTCCTTCAATTGGCTTAACGCAAGATGAGATATTTGATTCTTCCTGCTTAGAAACTTTTTCTTTACTTTCATTAACGGAGCAGCAAGAAGTACTTAAAAAACTAAAAGAGATGAGGAATCTGCTGAAGCAGACCATTTCCTCTGCCACCCCTTTGGTGCCGATAGTTCTGTCCCCATTAAGTTATGATGCAGTTCCGGAGAGTCAGCAGTTTACAAGCTCAGGAAACCGGACATCTGTGTCTAGACAGCAGAAAGTGCCAGAGACAGCTGACCTGACAGTGCAAAGTGCTGTGGGATGAACACCAGAGATGGAAGGTATCCAGGAAGGAATCTCCCAGTCCTCCTCAGTGGCACAAATGATACCAAGAAACGACGTAAGCGCGTAGCCTCAAGTAAAATCATTTATTGTGGAGGCAGAGATTAATAGAACTTATGGATCTGCAAGTCTAAAAGTAACAGGCAGAGAAATGATGCCTAAACAGACTTTTATGAAGCACAGATAATTAAATGGGTGTGTGAGTGTATATGGGGAAGGACAGGTGGAAGAGATTATTCAAGAAGCCTGACTAGGAAATAGCGAGCACTCACATTCTTCAAGAGTACACTTCCTCTCTTGGAATGTGGCAGGATGGAGAGGGAGTTGGTGCACAGATGATTGTATTAAATTTTTAAACAGGCATCATGTAATTGCCTTGCAGGAGACCTGGGTTAGTGGTGATGAGGCTCCAATTGAGCTCCCTGGGTTTAATATTTGGCAGTTGCCAGCAAAAATGGTAGCCATAAAGGGAAGAGCTTCAGGAGGGTTGTGTATTTTGGTTAAAGCCGAATTAGGTTGGAAGGGAAATGAGATATGCTCGTGTGCCGGCCCTTTATTTTTTCAAGCAATCCATTTGGCATATGGAGGGAAGTCAATGGTATTTATAAATGTATATGTCAATCCAGCAATGGGTGATCTGTGGGAGGCACTAGAAGTAAAGATATACGTAAAAAAATTTATAAAAACACCTTTAATTTTGGCAGGAGATTTTAATGCCCATGTGGGTCCTTCATTGGAGCCTTTTGTTGAAAATCGTATAATTCCAGATGGTTATTTACATAACCAACAATCATGGGTCTCCCAAGATAGGAAAAACAACAAAGATGGGGAAAAATTTCTAACATTGGTATATAATTGTAACCTTCAAATTGTAGGCCAGTATTCAGAGGTTAGAAGGTACCCCATAACCATTTTTGGTCCCAAGGCATGTAGTTCTATTGATTACTTCTGTGCTTCTCACAGTTTAGTATCAGGGGCCACTTCGGTCTTGACATTACCAAGGCCAGAAAGTGACCATCTTCCGACTGAGATGTCCCTGGCACTCCCTTCTGACTTAAGGAAAAGGAACCAAATAATTCAACAAATAGGCTTCAACTTGGAAATAGCTCAGAAGAGAAGGCTAACATGGAAGAGGGTTGATGGGAAAGCAGTGACAGAATTTATGAATTCACCACGTATGGAAGCCCTAGTGCATATATGTTCAAATAGTATGGGTGAACAAGAGCTTATAGTATATTTTGCGGAAATATGTCAGAAATTGAAGGTGTTTTTTATGACTACTAAGTCAATGGGCCAGTTTGATTCTAGTTACTCATCATGGTTTGATAATGAATGCAAGGAAGGGAAAAAACAGCTTAGGAAATCACTTAGGAGATACTTAATGTGCCCAAAGATGGAATTACAGAAGAAGTATATTACCATGAGGCAGAAATACAAGCAGCTACTGAAGAGGAAAAAGGCCTCTTATATTGACGACTTATGGGCTGGCTTAGAACAGGCAGCAAAGCTGGCCTCACCCACACTTTTCTGGTTGGGGGTCTCAAAAATTATTAAAGATAGAAAACCAATAAGTGACCCAAATATTACTGCAGAAAGTTGGGAGAGGCATCTGGCCACTCCAGCAGTAGCGGAGAGCTCTGATGAAGTGATATCCTCTCTGAGCTTGATACAGGGGTTTGAAGCCTTACCCCAGTGGGCAGAAGTGTCAATCACAGAGGTGAGGCAGTTAATTTCTTCCCCGAAGACAAATAAAGCTCCAGGACAGGATGCACTCCCGGCATCGCTATTTAAAGAAAACAGCCTGGTAGGCGCCGGTCCTGGCGGGTCTCTTTACTTTTATTAATAGAACAGGGCAAATTCCTGCCAGTTGGCGTACATCAATAATTGTTCCATTAAATAAAAAAGGCTCTAGAGATAATCCAGATAATTTCCAGTTAATTAGTCTAATTGACATTTCAGCAAAAATTTATGCTAAGTATTTGCTGCATAAATTAGAAGACTGGGTAAAGAGAAACAACATTCTAGCTGAAGAACAGTGGTTTCAGGAGCGGAAGATCTACAATGGACAATTGTTTTGTGTTAGATCATCTAATAACAAAGTTTAAGTTTTGCAAAAAAACACTGTGCGTGGCATTTATAGACCTGAAGGCAGCCTTTGATACAATTGATAGATCAATTTTATGGGATAAATTAGAGGCCATGGGAATAGAAAAGAAACTGATATACTTAATTAGCTTGTTATATATGGAAACCCAGGTAAGAGTTCGAGTGAACAAAACAGGATCGGTAACAAATGCAATTCCAATTAAGAAGGATGTAAGACAAGGTTGTATTTTAGCCCCAACACTTTTTAATTTATATTTAAATGATTTTCCAAAATGTCTGGAAGACTTATCACTTCATGGGCCTAGTATAGGAACAAGACAGGTAAATTGCCTGTTACATGCCGATGATATAATTTTGCTGTTGGCCTCACAGGTGGGGTTACGAAGGTCACTAGGGAGGTTGGCAGCATATTGTAGAAAAAATTGTTTGACAATTAATGTAGAAAAATCAAAGGTAATGATATTTAGCAGGCAACAAAAGATGAGGAGATGGGTTTTCAATGGCAGAAGAATAGAACAGTTTTAGTCATTTACCTATTTAGGGCTAGTATTCCAAACAAATGGTAAATGGAACAAGCATGTAAAAGCTGGAGCTCAGAAGGCCGTGGCTCGGATGGCCCAATTAAACAAACTTATTTTAGAGAAAACTCCAACTTCATTAACCCCAGTGCTAAAGGTCTTTCAGGCAAAAATTGAACCAGTACTAACCTATGGGGAAGAAATATGGGCAGGAAATTCCTCAAAATAAGTTTCTGAGGAGAATTTTGGCAGTATCCCCTGGAACCTCAGCTTGTGTAGTAAGGGCAGAAACGAGAATCCATGCGATTGGTACTTGGGCCATGCTTAAGGCCATTTATTACTGGCTCAGAATATTTGAGATGGAGGAAGGGAGGTTAGCTAAGCTAGCACTAATGGATCAGATAATCTCAAGTGATAAAAATAATTGGTTATCAAGAGTTTTGAAGCAGGTATCTAGCTTTGGTACTCTGTTAAACTGGCAGCAGTACGATCTTAGGCAGATTCGATCTTGGATTACACAGAGATTTAAGGACATAAGTGCACAATCGGACATTGCACAGGTGACAGCAGTAAAGGTTTGTCCCTGGTTATTGGCTAATAAACAAATTTTTAAAATAGAAAAAATATTTAACTTTGCCTTTATCTCCCATCTTAAGGAGATTTTTTTACCAAATTGAGATTGGACCAACTTCAAACAAACATGCTTTGGGGCAGGTATAGGGGGATTCCTGTAAGTGAAAGAGTCTGTTTATGCAGAATGGGGGAAGTTGAAACAATGTCCCATGTAATTTTTGATTGTCCCTTGTATTCAGATTTGATGAAACACCAGTTGGGCAGGATCTTTTATAACAGTACCCCTAAGTCTAAAGAGCGCTTCTTGCATCATTGTTTGTTAGGTTCTTATTTAGAGTTGGTGAAATGGATTGCCAAATTTGCTGTAAAGTTGATGGAAATAAGAACAAGGTTGGTGCAACAGAGTGTGGTAGATTGTAGGAAAGATCACTTGATTTAACAATGTAATTTTAAAAGTAGTTTTAAGACTGTTTGGGGCAGATGCAGGGGTGACATTGTAATATAATTTTAATTATATTTAACCTGTTTCTTAAATCATTGTATTTTAACCTGATTTCATTTAGATTGTATTTTGTTTCAGTTTTATTTTAAATTGTATTTTATTCAGTTCCATTTGAATTGCTTTTGTCAAGTTTTGGTGATATTTTGTTTTTGGAATCTGGTAACTTGATATGGCCCATGGGCCATAAATAAAGATTGATTGATAAGGACATCATTGTTTGGTGTTAGTTCTATAAGGTGCTGTAGGGCTTCAAAGAACGGGTCAATTTCATCCTCTTCAGCACTGGTGGTTGGGGCATAAACTTGGACTACTGTGATATTGAATGGTTTGCCTTGGAATCAAACTGAGATCATTCTGTCATTTTGAGGATTGTATCCCAGTATTGCTTTTCCTACTCTTTTATTGACTATGAAGGCTACTCCATTTCTTCTGAGGGATTCTTGCCTGCAGTAGTATACCTGATGGTCATCTGAATTAAATTCACCCATTCCTGTCCATTTTAGTTCACTGATACCTAAGATGTTGATGTTCAGTCTTGTCATCTCTTGTTTGACCACGTCCAGCTTTCCTTGATTCATGGATCTTACATTCCAGGTTCCTATAGAGAAAAAATCTTTACAGCATCAGACTTTCCTTTCACCACCAGACACATCCACAGCTGAGCGTCCTTTCGGCTTTGGCCCAGTCACTTCATTCTTTCTGGTGCTACTAGTACTAGCCCTCTGGTCTTCCCCAGTAGCATATTGGACGCCTTCTGACCTGAGGGGCTCATCTTCCAGCGTCATATCGTTTTGACTTTTGGTACTGTCCATAGGGTTTTCATGGCAAAGATACTGGAGTGGGTTGCCATTTCCCTCTCCAGTGGATCACGTTTTGTCAGAACTCTCTGCTATGACCTGTCCGTCTTGGGTGGCCCTGCATGGCATAGCTCATAGCTTCATTGAATTATGCAAGCCCCTTTGCCATGACAAGGCAGTAATCTATGAAGGGGTCAATAGAAATAAAGAGGATGAAATGACTAACTTATCATCCCTTTTTATTATGGAAAAAATGAGAGAAGCTATAAGGAAGAGTAGGCTATGGAAAGCTGCTGGTTTAGATTTAACAGATAAAACAATTTGGACTGAAAGCAAGACAGTGGCTACTAGAAATGTTTAATGAATGCTTGGAACAATGTAAGATACCTGGTATTTGGTGAAGGACTAAGGTTGTAGCAGTTTTAAAACCAGGTAAAGAGGCCAAAACCCCTAAGAACTACTGTCCAATTTCTCTCTTGTGCTATACCTGCAAAATCTTTGCAAGAATGATAGGAATTATACAAAGTAGCTTCACTGGCTGTAGGATTCCTTTTCATACAACAGCAGATTGGATTTCACCCCCAAAAAAGTTGCATCACACAGATTGTGCGGTTATTCCAGTACACCAGAGATGGATTCCCAAAGGCAATGTAACAGGAACTGTATTCATTGATCTCACAGCTGCATATTATACCATAAGCAGTAGACTGAAGTAGAAAGTTTATGATATGACTAAAGATTTTAAAATTACAAATATCATCAGGAATCTGCTTCAGAACCATATGTTGTTGTAGATGGAGGAACCAAAGGAACGGCTTACCACAGGTAGTGTATTGGCTCCAACTGTTTTTAATATTTACACCAATGATCAGCAGCTCCCTGAAGGTACTAACAACTATATTTATGTTGATGATTAAGCAATGGCTATATAAGGAAAAACATTTGAGGAGATTGAATAGTGTTTCACTGAAGCCCTTGTAGATCTGGATTGATATTTTTGTGATAAGCAGTTAAGAGTCAAGACCAAACCCAACAAAAACTCAGCTATCTTCCCTCCATCTTTGCAATAAGCAGGCTGCTAGGAAGTTGCATATTATATGCAGTGCTTTTTTTCTAGAAAAAAATGTGCCAGAACTCAGAGGTGCTGTCACTGGGAACTATGCTGGTGTCTTGCTATGGCATCACCGCCTGTCCTTTGCACCCCCGCCCCTGTGGCTCGGAGCCACATGCCATGGGGATTCCCCTCCCCACAGCCACTTTGGCGATTCCCCTCCCCACAGTTGCCACGCCACAGCCCGTGCTGAGCCCCCACCCAGAGGTGCTCCGAACCCCAACCCAGAGCTGTGCTCCTCATGGCAGCGGTCTCCAGTGCTGAACAGCTGATGGCCTCCAGCACAGGCACTCATTCACTTACTGCCCCGTTGCTTCCAAATGCAGTAAGTGAGTGAGTGAGCAAGTGGCGTTTGGAAGCGTTTGGAAGCGATGGGGCAGTAAGTAAGTGAGTGAATGAGCAAATGGCATTTGGAAGCGTCGGGGCAGTAAGTGAGTGTGTGAATGAGCAAATAGCATTTGGAAGCAACAGGGCAGTAAGTGAGTAAGTGAATGAGCAAATGGTGTTTGGAAGCAACGGGGCAGTAAGTGAGTGAGCAAGCAAGAGGCCTTTGAAAGAGACAGAGTGAGTGGGGGAGAGACTGAATGAGGTGCCTTTGAAAGAGATGGAGGAGGGAGTGAGAGTGACTGTAGGCTTTTGTGAGCAAAGTGTGAGTGAGTGGGGAAGCTTTTGCAAGCAAAGGGTGAGATAAAAAGGGAAAAGTGAGGGGGAGAAGGGAAAAAGAAAAGGCACTGACTTCTGACTTCCTCTGTTACAGGAGTAGAAGGAAGCATTAACATTGAACCTCAACCTTTTGCTTTTCTATAATATTATAAACTATAAATATTATAAAGCCATTTCTATAACAGTAAATGAATCTAACCAATGAAACCCAAAATACCCCCTCTTTTTTTTAGTCATCAAGTTTTTGACACCTTGTTAAGCACTGGTGGTGCTTGAATATTGTCATGTCCTAAAAGTGGTACAATTTCTGAAAAGGTTGAAAAGCCCTGATGTAAATGCAGCCTAAATTGTTTATTGCCATCCTATTTGCAAACAATATCTTACTTACTTACTTACTTGTGACTAAACAATACCACCAGAAATTATTTTAGCCTTTTTAATAAATGTTGTTATTGATGTTAAGCTCACCATGGAAAACATCATATATTGTTATGTATATACTAGGTTAATTATTTAAAGACTGAAGTGCAACATAACTAGATTCTAAATAATCTATTTTTTTAAAACACACAACAGTCCAAACAGTAAAAGTAAAGTCCAAATTAAGAATATTTCATTCTTAAGAATTGTTTAATTTAAAGTGGTTTAGTTGTAATAGATGGTTATAGATTCAAAATAGTTTTCAATATACAAAAGATACTATTTTTTCTAGCATCAGCTAAATTAGACATATTACATTGAGAAAAATGTTTCTCATTTCTTTCCTGTTACCTTTATTGATTTCATTGCAGAGATGTTAATATAGGAAATAGATTATTTTGTTATCTAATTTTACCTTCCAAAAAACAGAAGCAGATGAAAAATGTAAGGTTCTTTCCTGTTGGCTTTTTTGAATTAGCTGTTTTAGATCCTAAAAGTTTAATTCCTAAAGAAGTAACCTTGTAAATAATTTTAATGTCCTCCTGTAGTGCAGGGTAGGCAACCTTGGCTCTTTTATGACTCAAGGACTTCAACTCCCAGAATTCCTGAGCCAGCATGGCTCTTTCCCCTCAGCATGGCTGGCTCAGGATTTCTGAGAGTTGAAGTCCACAAGTCATAAAAAGAGCCAAGATTGCCTACTCATGCAATAGGCTTTCGAAAGCCAATAGAGGGAGCTTTTTTTGCAAAAAAAGGTGCCAGAATGCCATTCTGAGCATTCTATGAGAAAAAAAAGCCATGATTGTATGGAAAGGGATGTTATTGGAGCATTGGCACAGCCCTAAATATTTAGGGATCACTCTAGACAGAGCCCTATCATATAAGCAGCACTGTACCAATACTAAACTGAAGGTCAGTGAACAAAATAACATCCTCAAGAAACTAATGAGCTCTACCTGGGATGACAAACCAAGGGTCCTTAAGACAACATCTCTGGTTCTTTGCTATTCAGCAGGTGAATACACCTGCCCAGTCTGGTATAAATCAGCACATCTGGGAAAGTAGATGCTGCTCTGAATGAAGTTAGCAGAATTATTACTGAATGCCTATAGTGATTCTCGGTCATCCAGGTCATGGTTGTTCCAAAAATGCTTTTTCAAAAGGCAATTGGATTTTTTTCCTTGAAGACATTTTGCTTCTGACCAAATACCTTAAACCTACCCCTCCAGATAAGATCTACCATCTAGCTGGCATTACCCCGTCTGCTGTTAGCAGAGAAGCAGCAGCATACAGAGAGAGACTTAAATCATCTACGTATATTTAGACAACACCCTCTATATAGCCTACAACAAGCTCAGCAGAAACTAAAAATCAAGAAAAGCTTCCTAAAAATGGAAGACTTTGAAGCTTTTTTAAAGCAGAGTGGATCTATTGAAAGCTATAAAGAACCAACACTGGATGGAACCAACAGAGGAACTGGCACCTGGGTTTGATCAAAGCTGGGAAGTATGGAAATTATTGAATAGACTACACACAGGTACAACAAGATCCAGAGACACTCTGAACAAATGGGTTATTGGCTTGCTTCTGCTCTTTGCGATTGTGGTGACATGCAGACAATAATATATGTATACCTGCCCTTTGTGCCCTGATCAGTATACACTTGACTTGAGGACCTCATGGCAGCGCAACAAAACAGTTTCTGGGCAAAATATGTTTAATTTGTACATATTTTAAACTTGCATTTTATATTTTAAATTTTATATCATATAGTATGCCTTACTTTAATTGTGATGCTTCTGACATTAATTTAAAAAATAAAACCAGAGTAATGGGCCACGTTCATTGCCTAAGAATGAAATATTTTTCACTAGGTGAAGTTTCTAGTCATAATTTTAAATGTGAATGATTACACTTCTTTCTCCAGTTCTGATCTGAACTAAAATGAGTGGTGGGATTCAAATATGTGAACAACTGGTTCTCTGTGTGGATGCCGCTTCCAGAAGTCCATTCTGGGCCTGGGCAACAATAAATTAGCTCCCAGTTCTACCAAACTGGTATGAACTGGCTGAATCCCACCACTGACTAAAATGTAAGTCCACTAATGAAAGACAAGAGTTTTTGTCATGACAAAGGGAACTTTTTTGTACCACTAACTGAAATACGGAAGAGAAGCCATTTTCATCAGGATGGTTTCCCTGCACTTTGGATTAAATTTTAAAATAACACTTAACCAGTGCTGCTATGTATGTGTGTTAAAGCCAGCTGCATTAACCTCTGCAGCATTCACTATACCAATCACGGGATCCTATGCATGATTTATTTGGAAATAAGTACAACTGTATTCAATAGAACTTAACAGCCAACTAAGAAAGAGGCTTTAATTTTATGCTTACTTAATGTGGATGGATGACCCATATTATATAGTAGGTCTTCTTACAAAATAGCTCTTCAGAAATCAAGATGGCAAAGATAATCCAGTTAAACACAAAAGAAGAAAGTGTATTATCATCAAGCATTTCAAGTTTAATTAATTCTTCTCCATTATTATCTTGCTGCTACATCACTATCACCCAAGATTTTCATTAAATAGTTGTAGAGCATTGTATTTCTTTTTTCTTCAAATACAAATTGCATCATTTAGTATCTTTTAAATTCAAGTCATGTATAAAATAATGAAAATCAATATAAAATCAGATTCAAAAAGGAAGACAGCCTAAACTGGCAGGAATAGCCAGCACCCCAGAAGACAAGCTCAGAATCCAAAAAGATCTTGACATACTTGAAAAATGGGCCCTATCCAACAAAATGAGTTTCAGTGTGGACAAAAGAAAAATTTTACATTTAGGCAGGAAAAATCAAAATCAAAAATCAAATCAAAAATCAATCAAACAAGTACAGATTGACCAAGACCTGGCTTAAAAACAGTAACTGTGAGAGGGACCTTGGAGCCAGCATGTGCAGCAGCAGCCAAAAAAGCTAATACAATCCTGGGTTGTATAAACAGAGGCACAAATCAAGATCACAGAAAGTATTAGTACTGCTTTATAAAACCCTAGTAAGATCACACCTGGAATACTGCAACCAATTTTGGTCACCATATTACAAAAATAATGTTGAGACTTTGGAAAAAGTGCAAAGAAGAGAAACTAAGATAATTAAAGGTCTGGAGACGGAATGGGGTCTTTAGGCTCACACCCTTGTCCATGCCTCCTTCACCTCTCACCTCCATTGTTCCTCCTCGATAGCCCTCCACACCCATTCTTCCTGGCCAATGGCCCCTTGCCCTCCACCACATGCCCTTCAGCCTAACTCTTTTGCTGAGGCACCCTTTGTCCCTGGCCTTTGGCTGCACGAGACAGTTAGCTGCCAGCCAATTGGGTGGCAGGCAGAAGCCATGGTGCTGCAGAGTGGCAGCATGCGATGGGCAATCGCAGGAGCTGTGTTGTGGGGAAGCAGACAAATGGTGCTGGATCAGCTTCTCCAATTGTGGGAGGTGGGTGGGTACACAAGTGAATGGCAGGGCCAGCACAGCTTCGATTGCAGGGGGGGTGTGCACAGGTGAATTGCAGGGCTGGTGCAGTTCTCCAATTACAGGGGTGGGTGCACAGGCGAATGGCAGGGCTGGCACAGCTTCAGCGATTGCGGGGCGGGGTGCAGGTGAATGGCAGGGCTGGCACAGCTTCAAGGCTGGCACAGTCTGACACACAATGGCGCATTGGCCTGTTTCCCCACGCCACGCTCCCTTCCCCTGCAATCACATAAGCCATGCCAGCATTGTTTGCCTGTGCACCCACCCACTCCATCCCATAATTGTAGAAGCTGTGCCAGCCCTGCCATTCACCTGCAGTCCCCACCCCCACAGTAAGAGAAGCTTTGACTTTTATCTTTGAGTTTTGTTGCAAGTCTTTTTTTTTCATTCTGAGCCTTAGCTTTTCTGACTTCGTCTTTGCAGATTCTAGCTATCTGCTGATATTCTGCCTTAGTTATGTGTCCCTCTTTCCATTGTCCTTTTTGTCTTTCAGTTTATCAGAGAAATCTTTGTGCAGCCATGCTGGTTTCTTCTTAGATTTGTTTTTCTTTTTTCAGTGGTATTGTGCTGGACTGGGTTTTTATGATCATATTTTTCAGAGTTTCCCAAGGCTTCTTGAGTTGTTTTCTCCTTTAGGAGTTTCATCCAAGTCATCTTTCCCAAGCTCTCTCTGAGTTTGATAAAATCAGCTTTTTTAAAATCTAAGACTCTGATATCATCATGTTATATTGCTTGTGTTTACATTATATTGAATTCCAGTACGACATAGTCACTCCCATCAAAGGTTCCTGTAGTTTCAACTCCCTCTATCACTTCTCTGTTCGTGAGAATTAAGTCCAGTATGGCCATCCTTCTAGTTTCCTCCTCTATGTTTTGGAAACAAAATTGTCAGCTAGGTTGGTCAGGAACCTATTTGATTTCTTACTGGTGTAGAGTTAGTCTTCCAGTTGATGTCAGGATAATTGAAGTCCCCCATTACTATTGTAGTGTGTTTCCTACATATATTTGTTAATTGGTTAGCAAAAAGCACATCTATTTTTTCTGCTTGGTTGGTTGGCGTGTAGTATATATCTATGGCAATGTCATTCTTTTTTTTTTTAAAAAAAAATTATGTTGACCCATATGCATTCTAAGAGGTTTTTGTATTTGGTCTCGTGCATTTCTGTAGCAATGTAGTGGTCTTTTTTATATAGTACAACTCCACATTTGAGATTCTGCCACAAAGAGGAGAAGGTCAACTTATTTTTCAAAGCACCAGAGGCAGGACAAGAAACAATGGGTGGAAAGTAGTCAAGGAGAGAAGCAATTTGGAATTAAGGAGAAATTTCCTAACAGTAAGGATAATTAACCAGTGGAATAACTTGCTCTCAGAAGATGTGGGTGAGGTTTTTAAGAAGAGACTGAACAGTCACCTGTCTGAAATTGTATAGGATCTCCTGCTTGAGCAAGGGGTTGGAATAGAAGACCTCCAAGGTCCCTTTCAGCTCTATTTAATTCTTCTTATTGAAAACTTAGTTCCATAGAGAAAGTCCACAGTAAACCTTATGGAACATTTTAGGTTTCAATAGGTGGTTGAGGAAACTACCTCCAAATCTATAACATTAGAAAATTTTTACCAAATTCCCTTTCTTTGTTCTGTGGGGAATATTTTAGAGAAAATAATTCATCTTCAACAGCTAAGATCTTGCATAAAGCCAATTATTTCGATCCCCTTAAGTCAGGATTCAAGCTCATGTGAGGGACAAAAATGGGATTGGCTATTGTTATGAATGACGTCCATTGGAACGTCAGTGATGGCCTACCTGGAAGAAGTATAATTAGGGGATGCTATTTTATAGGAAGGGACGTGGTGGCTCAGTGGGTTAGGACGCTGAGCTTGTCGATCAGAAGGTCGGCAGTTTGGCAGGTCGAATCCCGAGTGCCGCATAACAGAGTGAGCGCCTGTTACTCGTCCCAGCTTCTGCCAACCTAGCAGTTCGAAAGCACGTAAAAATGCAAGTAGAAAAATAGGGACCACTATGGTGGGAAGGTAACAGCGTTCCGTGCGCCTTTGGTGTCTAGTCATGCCGGCCACATGACCACGGAGTCGTCCTCGGACAAGCGCTGGCTCTTCGGCTTTGAAACGGAGATGAGCACCGGCCCCTAGAGTTGGAAACGACTAGCACGCATGTGCGGGGGAACCTTTACCTTTACCTATTCTATAGGAACTCTGATCCATTGTGAGTAGATAACACCAGAGAGTACAGGTAGTCCTCAACATATGTGTCAAGAGTGATGCGCTTTTCACCTAGTTTCTTCTCTACACTCAACTTGACAACAATAGGGAGGGGTTTGGTTGAATTGTCTGGGGTGGGAGTGGAATGCTAAGAATTTGTCTGCAAATCATGAGGCTCTGCTCCACCCCTTCAAGAACATGCTGCGCAGGTCTTTGAACGATCCAGACAATTCCCATAACAAATGGAGCATAGGTGATTGGACAATGCAATGGACTAAGGGGAGTGTCCAAAGGGGGAATTCATCCTTAATTATACTGACCTTTGAGTGGGAAATTCAGATGTGGTTTTGCTTCTTTTGTGCCAATGTAGTGTATTCAATAAAAGTATTACTTTTGGGAAGAACAATGTCCCTGTCAGAAACCCCTTCAGTGTTTCTTTTCAGGGCTCTGCCATTCTGGTGGAATGGGGGAGGTTTTCCTCTGCTGGGAGTGGGACTTGTGGACGTATTTCCTCTACTTTGTTCTTCCTCAACTTTGATGTATCTCTTTGTGTGTTAAATGGGGAATGGGATGTGCCAGGGGTTATCTGCCTTATCTCCACTCTGTTGCAAGATCTGGTGAAGCGCCTGGGAACCATCCCTTATCAGCTCTGGTTCCCATAACAATGTTGCACCTTTGGATTGGCTGGATGCTCTGGGGAGGGGTTTTGTGAAATAAAAGTTTAATGTAGCAATTCACATGGGAAAACTTTAGATCTTGCTTTGCTCTTTTGCTATCACTATCTCTCAATAAAAGTTCTCTTTGAAACAATGACTTTTTCAAGAGTTCTGCTTTCTTGGGAGGACTAGTTGAGGCAGGAGCTTACATTAAGCAAGATCTGCAAAAAGGTCAACCCAGAGAGGCAATTGTCCTATTGTGGGGACCATGCACATCATGACCCTCCATGGCAGTGAACAAGATGAAACTGAGTGCTGGAGAGAGTCTGCTGCAAAGACCCACCCAGAAGAAAGCTCCTCTGGATGAATGGAGGAAATGGCAAATTCAGAAAGCTCCATGAAGCCAAGATGGTTGGGATAGGGAAGAGAAGAGTGGGAAAAAAGTCTAACATTCACCCAAGGTAGCTGGAAGAAAGGCTGGAAGCAGGAGATGGAGCTGCTCTCTGATGACAGGGACAAATCTGAAGGAGAGCAGGAATTGACTGACCAGATCCTGAAATAAGCCATGCAATACATGATGGAAGCCTTTCAGGACCTAAAGACAAAATCCAGGCAAAAGGAAGGATCAACTGGAAGAAACCAAATGCGGGTAGAGTGAGTCAGGAGCAACAGAAGCCACAGTGGGGGCAACTGAGTCTACAGAAATGATGGCAGCCACCCCAGCAGCACAACAGCCTGCAGCCCCAAGAGCGGGGAATGCTCCACCAGCCCCTAAAGGGAGAGCCTCACTGGAGGAATCAAAGCTATTTCCTCTAGGGATGAAATTTGATGGAGACCCCCAGTAACTGGGCTTCTTGCTGGCTCATGTCTTCACCTACATGCAATTGTATGGAAGAACTCTCCCCGTTGAGAAGGCCAGAGTCAGGGTCATCACCCTAGCCCTGGAAGGAACCATAGCTCGATGGATGGTTACCCTGCACAACAGGAATGGGCCAGAGTTCTGAAACTTTAACCATTTCATGACTGCCCTGAGACACAGGTTTGAAAACCACCTTGCTGATTAGAAGGCCCAGGATCAAATAAAGACTGTGAGGCAGTAGGGTCAACTGGTGGCTGTGTACATGCAGAAATTCCAAGACCTGGCATGCTACCTTAACTGGCCTGAATACATCTTAATCAGCTGTTTCCAGGATGGACTGTATGACAACCTGTACAATGCATGCATGGCTAGGGGTGCCCCAGTTACAGCAGGGTTATCAAACTGCCAGCCCGCAGGCCAGACGCATCACAGATCAGCTACCTAAGCAAATACTTGCAAGAGGAAGGCCAGGAAGGAAAACAAGCCTATCACAACTTCCCACCTGGCCCCTTCAGTAGAGTTATTATGTGAGTGAAGTTTCACATACTTCTGCATTCCTCAGCCCACCTAGGAATGAGGGAGGCGCTGCAATAAATAAAAGGCCAGGAAAACAGGACCGACAGCGAAGCTCAAGTTTTTGGGATGTGCAAGAGAAAAGACATGAGAAGAAGTGAAATGTGGAACACCATGTCCTACTGTTTCTGCAGGAAGGGCGTAGGCCAGCCTCGGAGGAGCAGAAAACCCCAAATCCAAACCTGGGGGTTGCAGTTACGCTTTGGTCATTGTACTTCTAAGAAAACTTCCCAGCAACTCACCGCAAGGGAGCAAAGTCAGGCAGCTGTTTTCTGCCAAAGTTGCATGCTCTGGCCCATCAGGCCCTGAAGGAAGAGGTTCTCTCTCTTGGGACATCTGCCAATTCTCTCCACCGAGTCCTGCAAAAGCTGCCCCCCTTTCTGCAAAGGTAGTGTGCAACCCTGAAAGCATAAAGAAATGGAGTATCTCAAATGGGTGCCAGGCACCCTGACCCGCCACCCATGTTTTACTCACAGGAGGCAAAAGATAAGGAAGGGGGATTGTTGCCAAAAAAGATCACTCTGCCCCCAGCAATTTAAGTGCAGGCGCTCATTGATCACCAATTTTGTTTGAACCCAAACGCGCAGAGCCAGACCCCTAAGGAGCTAAAATAGACGCTGAAAATAAACATCACCTACCCCCAAAAGCATCTTTACCATGACATTAACTTTGGGAGGTCAGGTCCTTTTTCTCTCTCTCTCCACCCCCTCCCTGCTTGGGAAGAAAAAACTTGGTGGAAGCGGTTCTTCACTCTCTCCCACTCTGCCTGCATCCGCCTCATTGTTGCACCTCTTCAACTGCACCAACCTGCCTCCTCCTCCTCCTCCTCCTCTTCCTCCTCCTGCTGGCAGCCTCTTGGGTGAACAGGGTGGGCCCAGACGCAACCTCGCAGATTGGAAAGTCCCCACTAGTTTTTGCTCAAGTTTGGTATTTCTCTAGCTTCATCCCAAAATAATATAAGTAGAATCCGGAGGGCCTTTTTTTCTTCTTTCCTGCCTCCTTCATTTGTTATTTCCATATAACAGTCTGTTTCTTCAGTGGGGCAGCAGTAAAGAGAAATGTCCCTGTGTATTGTATTCACTGTCCTGCCTAGAAAAGACCATGGCCCACTGCTTCTGCCCTTCTTGCTGGTCCTCTCACTCCAGGATACAGAGAGGAAACAGCTAAACTATCTTTCCTTCCTAAAGAATGTGATGCTGATCAAGGCTGTTCCCAGATATAACTAGTTACTATTTTATTAGAGAGGCCAAGTAAACCAAGAGCTAATCCATACAGTTACCTCATACATTGAAGGGCTCATCTTCCACTTCTACAGCACATGTGTGCAAAATTACACTTCCCCTACACATAGCACACAAGCCAACCATCTTGGAGATGGATCCCTGTGCCCCTTTATTAGATGTCAAGTCATTGTACAGTTAATTCTCACTTAACAACCAGTCACATAGCAACCACTCAAAGTTACAACTTCCCCAAAAGGTTATGACCTAGTTCTGGCAAACCCTCATACTTCATAGGCAACATCACAACACTTTCACTTCACCCCATCTCTCATCATTTTCCCCCTCTCTTTTCTTTCTCGTACACAAATAAAAACAATTATGTACATCTTTGGTAGCAGGCTGTTGGGAGAAGAACCTGACTATAAAGCCATGGTATACAATCATCATTCCATTCAGTGGGTATTTATGAAACATTTTGTGATTGAATGCAGAGCTTAAAAATATCTATGAGTTAAACAGTAGATATACATGTATATACTGAAATACAGAGTAGGGCAGGAGAAAGAACTAACAATTTCACTTTTTCTTTCCTGTGTGAAGCACATATGATTCTTTCTTAATATATGCGTTACTGTTTCCTGAAAAAATGAAGTACTAATGTATTAGCAATTTGTACACCAACTTGTTGCTCAGCTGGAAGAAGCATCAATTGAGAGATGGTATGCCTACCTGTTTTGGACTTCCAAAATCAACAGGAGTGAGGCAATTGTATAACAAGCTTCAAGATGCTTCGGAGGGAATGGGAAAAGTACTGTGTGTCAAATCCCGTCCGCAAGAAGCAGGAAGAACGCACAACAGGAACGGGAGATGACCCACAAAAGAAATGTGTTCATTCAGGAACACAGCAGATCAAAGCAGGAACAAAGTCAGTGTTGGCTGCTCTCTGCATCCAACACTGTTTTTATAGCCGCCCGACGCACACACCCACACCCCACCCAAACAAACGAACTTCTGCTTTTTCCCCTATATACATGCCACCCTTCCCCTCATGTTCCCTTTGGCTCCTGCCTATCCTCGAAGCTCAGCATGCCCCTCCAGCCAGGTACGTATCCCAACAAACCCTGAAACCACAATCCCGCATCCCACCACAACAATTCACAGCAACCACCTCCCACCCAAGGACGTTCCCTTCATGACCCCAGGCCCCTGGAACCCCACCACCCATAGTCCCTGGTACCGCCATAATCCTGACCAAACAGGCCCATTCTGCCAC
Source organism: Vipera berus (assembly GCF_964194415.1). Taxonomy (NCBI): domain Eukaryota; kingdom Metazoa; phylum Chordata; class Lepidosauria; order Squamata; family Viperidae; genus Vipera; species Vipera berus. Next base: position 30,323,894 of record NC_138208.1, read on the forward strand.
TACGGGCTCCATCCACCATGCAGCGTGGGAAGCCTGGAACAGCAGCCGTGCCCCAGCCCCCTCACCAGCAAGAAACCCCTGTGTCGGCGCGGCTTCTAAAGCCAGCCATGGTGGTGCGGCCTCCAGCGTTGGGCGAGGGCCTGCATGATAGGCGCACCCTCCTCAGTCAGTTGGGGTCTTGCATGGTGAGTCAGCACAGGCGTGGCCTCCAGGGACAGCCAGGGACTCCCGAGGCAGTCCGGCACAGGCACAGCACCGCAGAGCAGCTGGGAGCTTGCAGGCGTTCCGGACATGTTGGGCGGCGTGGCCTCAGCTGGAATGGAAAGGTCCCGTGGGTGGGGTGTGCCAGCTGGTTTCAACCCCCCTGCTGAGTGTTGGGCCTGCGGGGCTCGACACACCATTCCCCCCCACCAGGGCTCCTCCTGGAAGAGAAGAAGCAAAGGGTGAGCAGTCGTCCACCCAACCTGCAGCATCGTTCCGCCCCCACCCAGTTTCCCAGGATGTTTACAGTGGGAGGCTCGAACCAAGCAGGGAGCATGGACATCCCCCCCACCACCCACAAGGCCTCCTCCATGGGGTAGCCCTTCCACAGAATTAAGTACTGTACGTTACCCCTCCGCAACCTTGAGTCAAGAATCTCTTGTACCTCAAAGTGCTTGCCATGGACAGGCCCAGGACCCCCCTCTCCCACCGCCATAGTGGCCATTGTGGCAGGCTTCAGCAAGCTGCTGTGGAAGACTGGGTGGATCCTGCCCAGGAACTTCAGGAGCTGGAGTCATACTGTTACGGGATTGATCACTTGTACCACCCGAAAAGGCCCAAGGTACTTGGGGCCCAGCTTCTTGCAGGGTACCTGAAGCCGCAGGTACTTGGTAGACAGATATACAAGGTCCCCCACCTTAGGGGTGTCAAATGGCCTTCGTTTTTTGTCCGCCTGCTCCTTGTTCATTGCTGTGGCTCGTTCCAATGCCTCCTTTGCCGCGCCCCACACTTCCACCATCTGTTTCATCCATTCCCTGGGCTGACAGGGGGGACCTTCCTCCTGGTCACACCCAGCAATGGGTACAAAATCACACCCGGATACCACTCTGAAGGGGGAGAACCCAGTACTGGTGTGGACGGCGTTATTGTAGGCTACTTCGGCAAATGCCAACAGATCCACCCAGTCGGACTGTTGGTAGGACACGTAGCACCTTAGGTATCGTTCCACTGCAGCGTTCGTGCGTTCCGCTGCTCTGTTGGTGCATGGGTGGTATGCCGAACAAAGGCCCTGAAATGATCCGATGTAATGGACAAACTTCCTCCAAAGGTGGGCCATGAATTGCACCCCTCAGTCTGAAATGATGCGGCGGGGCACACTGTGCAATCGGTAGATATGTGTAATAAACATCCATGCCAACCGCCAAGCCGATGGCAGCCCCTTGCACGGGATGAAATGTGCCTGCTTGGAAAACAGGTTGACGACCATCCAGATGACATTGTAGCCCCGACTCTCAGGTAGCTCAATGACATATTCCATGGCTATATCCTGCCAGGGCCGGGTGGGGTCAGCCACCTGCTGGAGGAATCCTAACGGCTTAGCGACAAAGGGTTTGGCAGTAGCACAGACTTGGCACTCTTGCGCATAGTCCTTGATGACACACTTCATGTGTGGCCACCAGAATTGCCGGCGTGCCAAATGTAGGGTCTTTAGGAACCTGAAGTGTCCTGCCTGCTTGGCGTCATGGCAGTGGTACAATATCCGTTTTCGTATGGATGAGGGCACGTACATCCTCGTCCCGTGCCAGGCCAGGCCGTCCTGTGCTGTCAGTAGATTCAGGTGGGTTTGTAGCCACTCGTCCACCCTGAGGGCCTCCCTAAGGTCATGGAGCAGACTGTCCACCACTACCTGGGCTGTCTCCCCCACCCCTGCTGGCATGAGCGCCTGCACCACCTCCTCCCTTTTGCTATCTTACTATGGCATGCATGACAGGGCATCCGCCAGAAAGTTCCTTCTGCCTGGGACGTACTTCAAAACGAAATGAAAGTGGCGGAAATATTGTGCCCACCAGATGTGTTTAGGTGATAACCGCCGGGGCATCTGTAGGGCCTCCAGGTTGTTATTTTTTATTTTATTTATTTTATTTTATTTTATTTTAATTCCATTTGTATCCCGCCCTTCTCCGAAGACTCAGGGCGGCTTACAAGCTTAGCAGTAGCCTTCATTCTATGTATATGCCTGCTTATTAGGGCTTTCACACACACCCCAAGCGGCATTATTACAAAGTCAGCTTAATTGCCACACTTCAAACAGATGGTTGGCCTCCTCCAGGTGATGCCACCATGATTCCAGAGCCCAGCAAATGGCAAAGGCCTCTTTCTCTCAGATCGCCCAGGCCCACTCGATGGTGGTCAGTTTTTTGGAGGCATATGCACAAGGCTGGAGTACCCCTTTGTTGTTTCGCTGAAGAAGAACGGCCCCTACAGCAACATCACTTGCGTCCGCCTGGACCACAAAAGGCAGGTCGGGGTCCGGGTGCAGCAGGATGGGCTCCTTGGCAAATAGAGCCTTCAGTGCCTCAAAGGCCCATTGACACGTCGTGGACCATACCAGTTTGTGACCCAGACGTGGCTGCACCGCTGACTGTCGTGTGCGCAGCAGGTCTGTAAGTGGCAAGGCGATGGTCGCAAAGCATGGGATAAACTGCCGATAAAAGTTAGCAAACCCCAGGAAGCTCTGCAGCTGGCGACGGGTCCGTGGGGCCTGCCATTGTTGAATGGCCTCCACTTTTTTTGGATCCATCTCTATCCCGGCTGCAGATATCCTGTATCCCAAGTAATCTAACTGTAACCTATGAAACTCGCATTTGGAGAGTTTGACATACAGCTGAGCCTCCCTTAAGTTGGTCAACACCTGCCGTACCAGGACGACGTGTTCCTCCATCATCCTTGTATAAATGAGGATGTCGTCTAGGTAGACCAGGACCCCGCGGTACAAGAATTCATGCAAGACCTGGTTAATCAGCTGCATAAACACCGTGGGGGCTCCCTGCAACCCGAAAGGCATCACTCTGAATTGAAAACTACCAAGGGGACAGTTGAATGCTGTTTTCCACTCATCCCCAGCCTTGATCCTTACCCTGTAATATGCCTCCCTCAGGTCCAGCTTTGTAAAAACCCAACCCTTAGCCAGGTGTGCCAGCAAATCCTTCATCAAAGGGAGGGGGTACAGGTGTTCCACACACACCACGTTGACCCCCCCGGTAATCAACACACAAACGAAGGGTCCCATCCTTCTTTTCTCGAAACAGGACAGGTGCTGCCATTCTGGATCGAGCAGGCTGAATAAAACCCCTCTCTAGGTTTTTGTCAATGTATCTCCAGATCTCCTGCATCTCTCTTGGCATCATGGTATACATGCGGGGTTTGGGCAGCCTGGCACCTGGTTCCAGTTCGATAGCACAGTCCGTAGGCTGGTGAGGTGGCAACACGTTGCACTCTTGCTCATTGAATACGTCCATCAGGCCAGAGTATTCCTGGGGCACCCGGGCCTCTTGCCCAAGTTCGATCCCACAGGCCTTCTCCTGCTCTCCCACCTTTCCTGGTCCTATAAAGGTGTACTCTGAGGGGGGGTGGGGTTCGGTCCCCAGACAGATATGCTGGCAACCCCCCTCCCACCAAATCGTAGGGCCCCATTTGTCCAGCCAAGTGAGCCCTAGGATAACCGCCTCTGTCATGGAGGGTACTACGACAAACCTCAGGGTCTCCCAATGCTCCCCCATTTCTAACCTGATCGGTTCTGTCACATGAGTTATGGGTGCCCCACCCAGGAGAGACACATCCACCTGTTGGAACCTAAGGGGAGTGGCCAACCGTTTCAGCGCAACACCCATTTCAGACACCACCGCATGGCTGATAAGGCATCGGGTGCTCCCTGAATCGATTAGGCCCCTGTACACCCTCTTCTGTCCCGTCTGTGGGTTTACTAGCAGCACCGGGAAAACAAAGGGGTACACCAGAGCGCTTACCATTGGGTCGTCCTCCTGCTCTTGTTCCCCAGGGCTGTCATAGAGCGTAGGACAAACAGCTGCCGGTGTTTCCACCCGAAGAGGGGTTGTCATCCTGGGCGCCTTGCTCAACAGTTGGTGTGCGGCCTGCGAGGGCTCCATGGTCTTTTTGGGGGTTGGAGGAGTAGAAGGGGCTGCCTGGGGTGGTGGCAGCGGGCACTCAGCTGCTCGATGGCCCGGCTGATCACATCTGAAGCACCGGATCGTCAGCCGTGGCACCTGAGAAGGGGGTCTTGGTGATGCCGTAATGGGTTTCTGCTCTTCTGACCTTACCCTCTCGGCAGGTCTATGACCTCTGGGCACGGTCTCGGGCCTTCCCCGTACATCCTGTAGCCCGATGTCCAATTCCACAGCTACCCGGAACCATTCCTGCAACCGGGCTGGAACACCGCACACCACACACGCCCTATGAAGAGCCCCGTCGAGTCCAGCCTTGAAGTGGTGCACGAGAAGATGCTCCGGCCACAAGCGCAGTCTGCCGGCTACCTTACGGAAGTCACTGACATAGTCCACCACCGGTCTGCCTCGTTGGCGAAGGGTCAGCACGTCGGCTTCGGTGTGATGTACTCGCGAGATGTCCTCGAAACGGGCCTGTAGGGCCTCTAGGAAGAGTCCGACATCTCCCAGCTCACGGGCATGATCACTATAAAGGTCGGCAGCCCAGGCTGTGGCCTCCCCCTGTAAACAAGCCATGACTGCCACCACCATTGCTCTTTGGGATGGGTAGGTCTGAGCGTACCTGTCCATATGGTTTATCACCTGTCCCAGAAACATTGCCAAGCAATTGGGGTGGCCGTTATACGTCATCGGCAGAGGTGGTGGGCCCCACACCACTCCTTGCCCCCAGGGCCCCGCCTGTGCACCCAGGGCCCTAACGCCCCCAGCTGGTCATGTTCCTTGCTGGCTGGGACCTCTGTCCGTTCCTGGCCAGGACTCCATACCACTCCGCACTGTAGCCACTGGGGGTTGTGTTTCAGGGGCCCTCATTTGGGATGTGCTCAGGCTGGGTGGACCTCGGAGCCTCGGACTGGCCAGCTGGAAATGGGATGGGCCTGACCGTACTGTCTGGGTGCCCTCAAAAGGACCACTGTCCCGCATCTTGCTTGGGGTCTGTGACCATCCAGGGAGCGGGCTTTTGGCAGCCGACCTCCCCGAACCTGTCCTTTAGTATGTCTATGGTTCGGCTGCCTGGGGCAGTGGAGTAGCTCCATTCTTCTCCGTCGTCATCTGTCAGGCGCCGCTCCCTCTATTCCAGCAATGCCCCACTTGCCCGGGCTGCCTGTCCCCTGTCGGGCTCTCTGCGCCCCATGGCAGGGCTTAGCCACCACTCCCCTCCAAAAACCTGTCTACCAGTTTCCTGGGGTTCAACCGCAGATGCCACCGGTGGAAAGCTCCGCACCTTAGGCCTCACCGCCGGTTGGGCCTCCTCCAGCTCTAACACGTCAAGGGGCTTTGCAGCAGCACCAGTCGCCTCTTCCACAGCAGCCACTGGGGCAGCCCCTTGCGTCCCCTCTGCCATGTCCAACTCTCACTGGAGGGTACACAGAAACAAAAATAATGAACGCTGACTTACTGTCAAATCCTGTCCGCGAGAAGTAGGAAGAACGCACAACAGGAATGGGAGACGACCCACAAAAGAAATGTGTTTATTCAGGAACACAGCAGATCAAAGCAGGGACAAAGTCAGCGTTGGCTGCTCTCTGCATCCAACACTGTTTTTATAGCCACCCAGCGCACACACCCACACCCCGCCCAAACAAACAAACTTCCGCTTTTTCCCCTATATACATGCCACCCCTCCCCTCATGTTCCCTTTGGCTCCTGCCTATCCTCGAAGCTCAGCATGCCCCTCCTGCCAGGTACGTACCCCAACAAACCCTGAAACCACAATCCCACATCCCACCACAATTCACAGCAACCACCTCCCACCCAAGGACGTTCCCTTCACAACCCCAGGCCCCTGGAACCCCACCACCCGTAGTCTCTGGTACCGCTGTAATCCCAGCCAAACAGGCCTGTTCCACCAGTATGGGTTCCATCCACCATGCAGCGTGGGAGACCCAGAACAGCAGCTGCGCCCCAGCCCCCTCGCCAGCAAGAAAACCCTGTGGCGGCGAGGCTTCTAAAGCCAGCTGTGGCAGCACGGCCTCCAGCATCGGGCGAGGGCCTGCATGATAGTCCTGTGCAGGCGCGCCCTCCTCAGTCGGTCGGGGCTTTGCGTGGTGAGTCAGCACAGGCACGGCCTCCAGGGATGGCCGGGTACTCCGGAGGCAGTCCGGCACAGGTGCAGCACTGCAGAGCAGCTGGGAGCTTGCAGGCGTTCCGGACATGTCAGGCGGCGGCGCTGAGTGTCGGGCCTGTGGGGCTCGACACGTGCAGAAGTTATTTTCAAATTGTAGATCTTGTGTTTCCCTTCAAGTGCAATCAAATTCAGGATAGATATTGTGTGCCTTGTGGCTATGACAATCTAAGTGGGTAATTTGGTAGCATCAGTGATCAGTTCCATATAAAACAAAGGGAAAGTTTGTCTAATCAACAATGCTGTTTGTAGCATTTCCATTATAGTCTGGGAACTGAGCCCAATATAGCATCTAAATTCCATTTTGGAATGAAAGATTTGAGAATCCAACAACCATATGGTGATGAGAAAGGTCTTGATGTGAGAAATTGAACCAGGAATAAATCTGGTTGTGAGTGCCAAATGGAATTCTGAAGTTTAAATGGGGGAGGAAGTGCATCATCCACACAAACTGAACAATATATCTTTGGAAAGAATAGATGCCACAGGGAATTTGGTGAAGCATTCCAGACACTGCTTGCTGCTTTTCCTTAAAATTTGGGTTTATCTCCAGTATGGCTTTTGCCCTGACCAACACTTCCTTGCTGACAGAGCAATGCAAAAAATAAAAATAAAAAAAATGATCCCTTCAACTGTCCCTAAGGCAGGTACTGAGAATGATACCCTTAGGGTTGTCTTTGTAGTTGGTTGTAGTAGAACTCCAGGAAGAAAGAGAAAGAGGGAAAACATTTAAATCTAAAAATCATTTGGATTATTTAAGTCTCCTCATTCTCAAAAATTGAAGTTTTACTTGTACTGGAATGTTAGACATTGTACTAGAATGTTGTTTATTTGTTTGCAGTCACAGACCAAAGTACAAATAGAACAAAAGAAAAACATGGAAAAGGTAAAATCATAGACAATTGGACACCAGAAGCCTTGGCTGACAGGAATTACAACATTCTCCTCTAATAGTTACAGCTCTTAAAAAAAATTTAGAGACCTGAGAAGTAATATATGAGGAGCCATCCCCTAAACAACATAAGACCAAATTACTAGCATTGGGACCAGAAGGGTCTATTTTAAGGAGAGACAGTAATTTAGTTCTGCCTGCGTTATACATAGGGCAGTATAAAAAGACATGCTCCACAGTTTCAACCTCAGCCCTGTCACAGGGGCATAATTGCTCACTAATCGGGAGCCTCTTAAATCGCCCGTCGAGTAGTGCTAAGGGCAAGACATTGAAACGGGCTAGAGAGAAGACTTTCCTATACTTGGGGATAGTTAGAGTATAGAAGTATGAAGCCATCCTCAGTCCATAATTATTAGATTGGCTGAAGATCAGAGGGGAGCAGGTTTTGTTAGCTCTGGCTCTTAAATATTGCAAATCTATGTCTACAAGCCATTGGACTACCCTAGATTGGGCATCCTTAAGTCCATAATCTCCCAAGGCATCACCCGAAAAACCTAGCAAGTGGAGTTTCTTCATCAGCTCCCTCTCCCAATGAGAAGTATGAGGGTCAGCAAACACCAGGGAGAGGTAGCTACCAGGGACTGCTGAGAAGAGCACCCAAAACCACCATTTAAAGGTGTTGATCCACGCCATGCATTCGATTGAACGAATGCCCAGTTCCAGGTACATCGGAGCAAAGCCAACACAGGGAGGGAGACCCAGGAGTTTCCTAAGAAAAACAGTCTGGGTTCTTTCAATACAATCCTTTAAGCCCCGTATCCATATGGGAATTCCATAAAGAGTTTGGGCCAATGTTTTGGCTTTATATATACGCAGAGCAGAAGGGATGAACTGGCCTCCTTGGGTAAAGAAAAATCTTAGAATCTGCTGATGGCTACAGGAAGCTGAATTCAGCACCTGGGTTCGATGTCTGGTCCAAGTGCCGGTATTCTGAAATTGAATACCTAAATACTTGAAGTGGAAGACCTGCCTAACAGCATTACCATTAATAGCCCAGTTGTATAACTTCCGGGCTCTAGAGAACACCAATACTTTAGATTTGTCGTAATTAATGGACAAGTGGTTCTCAGCACAGTAGGACCCAAATGCAAAAAGTAATCTTTTCAGTCCTAGTCTTGATAGTGATAGAAGGACCGCATCATCAGCATATAGGAGAAGCGGGATCCTTGTAATTGACAGCTTTGGGGCATGGGACTCAATACATCCAATGTAAGAGGCCAAATCAGATAAGAATAAATTAAACAAAAGAGGGGCCAGGACACAACCCTGCCTTACTCCGCTCTTAATCGGGATAGGATTTGAGAGTTCTCCCTGCAAGCTGCACCTGACCTGGCTGGAGGTCTGATTATACAAGGATCTAATTAGAAACAAGAGACATCTATTGATGGAACTTTTGCGCAATTTTGACCACAGCAGTGTCAAGGTATAAATCACCTTAGTAGAGGGCAAAGGACCGTGCTTCAGAGAATGCATGATGTGCATGAAGGAAGGAAATAAAACACGACGCATAATCTTACTAAATACCTTTTAATTACAAAAATATAAAAACTAAATATATATTATAAAGAGAGCTAGCTAACTACATCCTAACGTAACAGACAGTAACAGCAAAGTGAAACACAATAAAGAAATAACTGTGGGAACCTTTTCTAGACATGCGCACTAAACAGACTGAAACCATAACATAACTAGTCATATGGGATTCACTATGGTTACCAGATAAGTTATCACAACAGGTGCAGAGAGCAGGGGAAATGTACAGTTAGAAATGAACTTTTCTGACGAGCAAAAAAAAAACGTGCAGTGACATTCCCCTTCTTTCGTCAGCAAAGTGAAGACTCAAGTAAGGCACATCTTCTCACGCAGATACTCATGCTGGGCTGTAGGAAGTGGTTTGTTCAGCATATCAGCAATTTGATCACGTGTAGGCACATACTGTAATGTCACAAAACCTTGTTTAACCAGTTGCCTTATGTTTTGATATCGGATGTCAATGTGTCTGGACCTTGAACCTGTAAAACGTGTTTCAGAAATATAAACCACAGATTCATTATCTTTACATCACAGTGATCGGTCGAATCGGATGTGTCCAGATATCTGTGACTAAAGCATCAAACCAGGTTAAAGAATTGCATGCATCAGACACACAAGCATACTCAGCTTCTGTAGAGGAACAAGAAACAAAATTCTGTTTACGCACATGCCAGTAAACAGGACATCCATTTAAGAACATCATGTAACCTGATGTACTTTTCCGTGACTTCTTATCACTCGCCCAGTCTGAATCTGCATAACAACATAACTCTGCATAGTCAGTATGAGTTGGTTCCAACAACAACTTCATGTCTTTGGTGTGTTTTAGATACCTCAATAACTTTTTAACACATGTCCAATGAAACTGTTTTGCCTTGCCTACATGTCGTGATAAAAGATTAACACTAAGTGCAATGTCGGGTCTAGTCCAACTACTAATATATAGCAGCGACCCAATGACTGAGCGATATAGTGTTTGATCTTCGAACTCAGGACTTGGTTCATGTGCCAAAATGTGAAAGTCAGTTTGCATGGGTATACTCACAGGCTTAGCATCCTCCATGTTGCAGTGATGTAACAGTTGTTCAATCTTCTCTTCTTGTGTGAGACTAAACCCTTTCTGAGTTTTGGCAATTTGAACACCTAAATAAGTGTTAATACATCCTAAACACTTCAATATGAAAAACGTTTGTAAAGCTTTAGCAAAAACCTCACTCATCTGCTTATTTGGACCAATATAAACAATATCATCGACATAAACAAGAATTATCTTATACCTATTACCGGATCTTTTAGTAAACACACATTCATCTGTTTCGGACTTAATGAAGCCCATTGAATTTAGTTTGTCAGAAAGACATAAGTACCACATTAAACCAGACTGTTTCAGACCATAAAGACTTTTGTGTAGAAACCAGGTATCCCCTTCCTGCTGTCGAAAACCTGGAGGACCTTTCACGTAGATGTCCTCGTCAAGATCAGCGTGTAGATAAGCCGTTTCAACATCGAACTGGAAAACTTCCAGGCCAAGGATAGTTGCAGTGGCTAATGCAATTTTCACACTTTCAGTCCACACTGTGGGTGAGTATGTATTTGTATAGTCCTCAGGATAACGTTGAGTGAAACCCTGGGCTACGAGTCTGGCCTTGTACAATGACTCACCATTTGGCTCCTTTTTGATCCTGTAGACCCATCGAGTACCAATAACTTTCTTGTTTGCTGGAGGGCTTGCAGGTGTAAACACTTGGAGTTTCTTTAGACTGTCCATTTCAGCCTGCATTGCCTCAAAACATTTATCTTGTTCTGATTCAGGAAGATGTTTGATCTGTGTGAACCTCTCAGGTGGAAGTGTAACATTACAAATCAAAGGTACAGGTGTTTTTGTTACTTGCCACGAATACCGTTTTGGAGGGATTCCCTTTGTGGTCCTCTTGGAACGTCTCGGGCCAACCGTCCATTCTTCTTCCGTGTCGTCCTCGTCTTCATCATTGTCGCCAGCAGCAACATCAGCGGCTTGCGAAGACAGAACAGTAGGTTGAGAAGAACTCGTGGAAGGAACATTATCCTGTGAATCTTGATCATCAGGTTGTGTGGCATCAGCAACATCATCTCTAGGAAAATAAACTCCAGGATCGTTAGAATGAATCCTGGACCAGTCAGCATCTTCCTCAAAAGTAGCAGATTGTGAAACCACAATAACATGATGAGAGTCAATGTATTTGCTCCATTTTGAATTATCATCAATGCCCATAAATCTCATCCTTTTTGCTGCAGGACCCCCTTTCTTTCTTTGGGCTAAAGGAATATTGACCATAGCATAGGAATCAAAAATATGGAGATGTGAGAGATCAGGCTTGTGTCCGTACAACATGAAATAAGGGGTCTGATTTATCACACTACTCCAAGTGCGGTTGATGATATGGTTAGCATATTTGATAGCTTCACCCCAGTATGGAAGACCAAGGTTGGCATCTTCAAGAAGGCAACGCATCATGGTTTGCAAAACCCCATTTCTGCGTTCTGCCACTCCATTTTCAGCTGGAGTATAAGGAGCAGATGTCTGATGTACTATCCCATTCTCACGCATCCAGTCCTGGAAACGCTGAGACATGAATTCAGCACCGCGATCACTCTGGATTCTGGCAATGTTGACCTCGAATTGGGTATAGACAAGACTAGCAAAGTCTTTAAAGATCTGAAAGGTCTCAGATTTTTCTTTCATAGGATATACATATCCATATCTAGAATAATTATCAACGATTGTCAAGAAATATCTTTTACCACCAAGTGTTGGTGCAAAAGGACCAACTATGTCAGTGTGTACCAAATCAAAAATGCGTGTTGACAGGCGTGTAGCGCATTTTGGAATTGCTGCTGCCTTGGATTTGGCTTTCTTGCAGACAGCACAGTCCAAAAACACCTTACACCCCTTTAGATCCAAACCTCTTGCGAACTCTGGCATCTTCTTCAGAACACGGAAACTGGCATGACCCAATCTTCTGTGCCACTTATGGATACACCTGGAATGCAAAGGTTTACCTGTTAGTGAATTCTCAACATTAGCATTTTTATTAGGAACCTCAGGCTTGCTGTGAGCAACCTGTGTCTTTTTTGTATTTTTATTATCTTTAGGAACCTTTGGAGTAGCAACAGGATCTCTCTCTGGGATGTCTCTCTCTGGGCCTGTGTCCTGACTTCTTTAATTTTGAATCACCAGCCAGTGGTACAATGGAAGGTGTTTGATGAGGAATATACATTTGAGGTACTGGCTGTGCAGGTTGTGCAATCCGACCATAACCTGCAGGGGGCACCAGTGGCGTCTGTGCCTGGACATGCGGCAGTTGCATAGAAGCTGCTGGTAGTCTTGGTGCTGGCTGTGACTGTCTTTGAGCTGCTATTCTACCCTGGCCAGCAGGAGGCGCTGGCACTGGGGCTGGTGCAGTAGCATAACCTGCAGATGACACTGGCCTTTGCATATAAGAACCTGGTGGCAATTGCATGTGGGTTAAATATGGCTGTGTTCTGCCAAGTAGATGGACTTGCATAGAAGCAATATTAACAGGAAAAGCAATAGTAACAGGAATCCTAGCACCATCAGGGGCTGGAGCCTCAGATAATGGCAGAAATCTTGTATCTCTGAGCAAAGATTCCTGCAAGGACAGTTGCGAAAGTGAGAGCTCCAATTCATGTCTTAATGCAGCTTCACCAGTAGATGGTGCTATAACATTTGCTTCAGGCATCACTGTGGCTCTGTATGGCCTTTGGGACAGCCCATAATCATGTGACATAGGAGCCTCCGGTTCCCATTCGTCTTGCATGACACTCAATGATGGGCGTGACTTTGGCTTTGGGGAAGAAGGAGGCAATATGGCTTCTTCTTGTGGGTGTGGCAATATGGCCGGTTCTTGCTCATAACACCTCTCATATTGCTGAACCATTGACACATATTCCTTTGCCTGCTGCAAACGCTTTTCAAAAACCCCAATTTGTTCACAGTAGCCTTGCATAGCCCTATCTCGCATAGTTTGCTTGGGGCTTGAAGGAGCAGAAGAAATTTTCTTCGGCTGAACTTGAAGTTTCGCTCCAAGCCTTTGAAATTCATCTTGAGCCCCTGGAGTGTGAACATTTTCAAAAGCAGCTGCCAGGGAGCTTGGAAAAGTAGAAAAAGGAGTGACTGACCTTGCATCGTTGACAGGAGCAGGTGCGTCTTCTCCAAGGCGTGTGGCTGAAGCGATCGGAGTTCTTAAAGTTGAAGGGAGATGCCCCACAGACAGACTCCTTTTCAGCCGTGGCTTCCTTCCTGACATGTTTCAGCAGTTAATCACCACTGCCTCGCGAGCACTAACTAACTGATAACAGCCGCAGAAACATGCATCTCTAAAAACATACATCAAACCATCCTCTGCTACCAAAATGTCAAGTTATAAATCACCTTAGTAGAGGGCAAAGGACCGTGCTTCAGAGAATGCATGATGTGTATGAAGGAAGGAAATAAAACACGACGCATAATCTTACTAAATACCTTTTAATTACAAAAATATAAAAACTAAAATATAAAAACTAAATATATATTATAAAGAGAGCTAGCTAACTACATCCTAACGTAACAGACAGTAACAGCAAAGTGAAACACAATAAAGAAATAACTGTGGGAACCTTTTCTAGACATGCGCACTAAACAGACTGAAACCATAACATAACTAGTCATATGGGATTCACTATGGTTACCAGATAAGTTATCACAACAGGTTTAGAGAGCAGGGGAAATGTACAGTTAGAAATGAACTTTTCTGATGAGCAAAAAAAAAAAAAACGTGCAGTGACAAGCAGTTCCCTAGGGACTGAGTCAAACGCTGCCTTTAGATCAATGAAAGCAGTAAAAAGTTTGCCACCTGGTGTGATAGTGTATTTGTCAACCAGGTGTGCTAGGACAAAGCAGTGGTCCAATGTGGCACAGCCCGCTTTAAACCCGATCTGTTCTGCACCAATAATATTGGACTCCTTGACCCAGGTGAGGAGTCTACATTGGAGGTATTTAGCATACAGTTTTCCAATGATGGAAAGAAGACTTATAGGGTGATAATTGGCCGGGTTGTTCCTATTTCCTCGTTTAAAAACTGGGACAATAATTGCTAGGCTCCAGGAGGTAGGAATCCTGCCAGAAGTATTAATATGGGTGAAAAGTGTTGCTAAGAGAGGAGTCCACCACTTGGAATTAGATTTTAACAAATCAGGGGGTATGGCATCAGTGCCAGGGGCTTTGCCTGACTTGAGTTCAGAGATAAGCTCAGTAATCTCAGTGTGAGTCACAGGTTGCCAGTTAGGAATTGCAGGGGGCAGTTGTCGTCCAAGCTCAGTCGGAAGTGTTGAAGCCTGGAAGATTGACAAGAAATGATTTTCCCAATCTCTGTTGGAGGTACAGCAGAGAGGGAGTTCTTGGTGGCCAGGCAAAGAGCTGGCAACAATTTGCCAAAATAATCGGGTGTTCTTCTGCTGGATGGAGAAGAGAAGTAGATCCCACTTCTCTCTCTGTTTAGCCCTCTTTTTCTTAACAATTAGTTCTTTATACTCCCGCTTCAGGCGATAGTATTCCTCTGGTGGGCGTTTATCCCCTCGATTATGATAGAGCAAGTAAACCTGGTTAATCTGGTTCCTAAGCATCAGACATTCTTCATCAAACCAGGGATTACTTCTTAAATAATATGGGCCACTTGGCCTACGGTCAGCTCCTAGCTCCCTTTGGACACTATTAATTAGTGATTCAAAGGTCAAAATTATCTCTGATCTGCTACTTGTTAGAGCCTGATTGTATAGGCTGAGACACTCCGGAGATGATAAAAAGGAGTGGAACTTTCTTTCAGTATTAGGGGACTATTTGATCCTCCTTGTATACGAGGCCACATAAGGATCCAATATCTGAGGGCCTTTAGACAAATGAATATTTGAGTAAAGCCCAATGATTGTAACCAGGGGATAATGGTCGCTCTCCATAAGGCAGTCCACATAGAAAGCATGGACTGCCTTTCTTAGTAACTGGGAAACCAGCACAAAATCAATAACACTACTCCCACGTGAGGAAATAAAAGTAAACTCACCGGCTAGGTCGCCTGGGGTACTCCCATTGAGGATTATCGTATTGTGTTGGGATGTTAAAAGGGCTAACTGAATACCAGCAAAGTTTGTTAGTTCATCCTTAGAGTGCCTAGCTGAAATCTGGTGACCTATTGCCTGGAGGATTTCTTGGGAGTAAATTGCCTCAATCGATGGAGGAACTTGGACTCCCAAACAGGTATTAAAGTCACCCCCTATAAAGGTGAACAGCGCTGGGAATTTAGTTTCAATACAAGTAATATAATTCTCCAGTTCGCCCCATTGAGCCTTACTATCGGCTTGCCTCACCGATGGGGGGAGGTAGACGTTAAACAATAACAAATTGCTGCATCCTCTCTTAATTAGGAGCGCCATGGCTAAGGAGCCACAGGGGGGCAGCTACACTGACTCCACTTTTAAAGAGGTAGAGACCAGGCAAGCCAGACCACCCTTGGGTCTTCCCGTCGTAGATTGTTTGGTAGCGGCCAAGGAAGTGACCATAAACCCTGTAAGGGATATCTTGTCACATGCCCAGGTCTCCTGAAGCAAAACCACATCGAATGACTGGATATAGTTGGTAAATTCTATGGTGCCGCACCTTCTCCCCCAACCTGCTATGTTCCACGAAAGGCATTTGAGAGTGCAGGGTGTTTTTTTTGCCAGGTTTGATAGTCATTCTGTATAGTTAATTTTTTCCAGAGAACCCTTCAGGTCTGGAAAGATGCACCCATTGTTAAATGGCAGTGTCACCTTCTTGGGGGACAAAGGCAGGGAAGAGGGGAAGGGAGGCGAGCCTTGTTCATGGGGCTGTAGGGCTCTAAGCATGCTCCAGTTCATACATGTAGCATTAGTTGGTTGCTTAGCTGGCAGGCATTCAGTGTCATCAGCAGAGAGAGTCTGAGATAGCCCAAGATCTTCGTATTTACGAATTAAACATTCTGTAGAAAGGGCCAAGGGAACTTCCACTGATGAATCGGTATGGACTCCCTGAAATCCAAGGAGATCCTTGTCAGGTAGTGAAAGACTCCAGAGCTTAGACTTAACTGCAGCCAGACGCTTTATAATTTGGGCCCTTTCTGGTTGTGGGAGCGCACGAAAAGAGTCGAAAAGCTGTGTCTCCTCTACGTTCCAGAAATTATCTTGAGATGAGTCGATCTCATGGATAGGTGGAATCCCAGAGGCACTGGCCTGAGGCTTATTCACTAAGAAGCCTTGGATACCCTGGGCAGGTGTCACTTCCTTTGGGGTCATTACTTCCCAGCTGATCAAGGCAAGGCAAGCTTCCTGATAAGATGTTACTCGCTGAGGGGGGTTGGTTTGACCGGCTGTGGGAGGATCAATCAGGCTACCATCTGAGAGGACGCTATCAGGGGATTTTACAAGAATGGGTGTGTAATTAGTAGATGATCTAGTGTCAGGAATGACATTCAGGGTTGGCACATTAACATGTGCTGCTGAAGGACTTTGGAGGGCAATAAATCTCCAGATGCTCACAGATTGTCGATTGCTTAAAAGAGGCTTAGTCAACATGTCTTTGAAGACTCTTCTTGGCAAAATGCCAAAGGATCTTAGCAGAGATCTTCTCCTGAAGAATAGTTTTGGAGTGTTGGGGTTGTCAAAACTGAGTAGCACTCTAGTGCACCATATAGGGGAGGGTAAAAATTCAACCTCCTTCAAATCATCAGCTTTCAGCCCCAATAGCTGTAGAATATGGCCCCTTGCCAGCCGTACTGAGCCCCAATGAGGCAAGTAGCCATTAATGGGATTGATATTAAGGGCCACCTGTTTTGGCTGTAGAACCAAAACCGTAGACTGTTTGTGTCTAAAGGTGTAGAGTTCGAACTATTAGTAGGGTTGCATTGAACAGATCTTTTGCTGAGGCTTGACAGGGAAGACCCTGCCATCGCATCGGGCTGCCGAGCAGCCAGTCCAGGGCTACTACTGGCAACCCAGGAAACTAGATAGTTTAGAGTACTTATAATTTTATCAAGCTGGAGCTGTATGCTCGCTGTTGTATCTGCAACCAGAAAACATTGCTGGGCCAAAAGTTCTGTGAGGGTGGGCTCATTTAAAGATTGGTTAGGGACAATAATTTTTGGGGAGCCTTTGTTCTCAACTCGAGGGGCAACACCCTCAGCCATCGGAGGATCACAGCAACCGGCAGTAGCCAGATGAAAGGGAGCTGGAGTTTTCAAGCAGAGAGGCCGAGTTAAAACAAAGTCCTCAATCTTGGATTGCTTCAGAGAAGGTTGAGAAACCAGGTCAGTGAGGGATCTGCTCCTTTTCCTTGACTTCATTATGTTAAGTAGCACAATAGAGGAGGAGCAAAGAGTAATATAGCAAAGAGTCCAATCCCTGAGACAAGTCCTGGATCCAAAGGAAGAGGAGTCAGGAGCTGAGAAGAAGAAAGTCCCGATGCAAACAATGGCAGAGCTCCTCGCAAGTAAGGCAAGGATCCTACCCTCCTGACAAGCAGGGAGCAGGGAGTAAATAGAAGTGATAAAATAATAAAAGGAAAAAGATAAAAATAGTAGAAATATTGGAGGAATAAAGTAAATAAATAAATAAATCAAATAAAAAGGTCACATCAAAGCTAAACAGTACTAGGCTTCCTGGCTAACACAGTAAAACCTATGTAACAGCAACAACAAAAAAAGCAGCAGCAAGTCATTCCCATAGCTGTGACCCAGTTTGGGTAGTTACAAATACGGTTAAACTGTAGCTAAACTGTAACTGAAGTATGGCTGGGGTGGATTAGTGGCCACACTGCATAGAATTTCAAAAATATAGAAGGTTTAAAAATTAGAAGATTAGAAGGCTAGGGTAAAATAGAACAGTAGCCTAAAATCAGATAGTAGATAAAATAGGTTGAATAATCTTAGTTAAAAGCAGGGAGCCTACTTGCCTGCTGCTGCCGCTCCAGAGCCTCCAAGCATATCTCCAGGGTTTAAAAAGTTAAAAAGGGGTAGGTTAAAAATACAATATTAAAAGAGGTTAAAAAGTTAAAATAAAAATAAAGTAATTAAAGTAAAATAAAATAAAATAAAACTTTTACTTTTGGAGGAGCTCTTTACAGCCTTTGCTGCCTCTCCACCATCTTGGCTCCCAACTAGAATGTTAAAAATTACATTGACTCAAATATTGATTTGGCCTTTTAATATTTACTCTGTTTTCCTAATCAGTAGGAAATCTTCAATAGGAAAAGCAGGAACGGTTAGAAAATAAGTTTTGAGAATAGGAATACTGCTAACTTATTACCCACTAAGCCACTTTCTGCCATTTACCTTTTAAGGGCTCTATTGATCTTGAGCTACAAATTGTATTCTCCTTTGGTATCCTAAGGGAGTATGAATTTCTTATTTACTGCCTTCTTTAAGTTTAATTCTTGAAAATAAATGTAACTTAATTAAGTGCCTATTTGAACTCATTCCTTCATCACAGAATTACAGAAAAATAAATATATGAAAAAAGAGCTATTTTGTCATTTCCATATAAATCTTAACAATTTATCAAACCAATAACCATTTTCTGTGTCTGTTTTTTGCTGAATATACAGAGTATATGAAAATGGGAAAAAGAGAAAAAGACATTTAGTATTTTTACAGCTAAGCTAATCAAATCTCCTACTTTACATCTTTGTGAAAATGGTGCCCTAGCTTTTCAAACAAAATAACTGAGGACATTAGTTATATTTAGTAGACAGATTTGTAATGGACCTTGGCAAATGAAGGGAAGAGATTTTGCCTAGGGAATGGTCAGATAAAAGAGGAAGGAACCTGCAACTGAATAGAAAGGGAAGGAAGGAAGGAAGGAAGGAAGGAAGGAAGGAAGGAAGGAAGGAAGGAAGGAAGGAAGGAAGGAAGGAAGGAGGGAGGGAAGGAAGGAGGGAGGGAAGGAAGGAAGGAAGGAAGGAAGGAAGGAAGGAAGGAAGGAAGGAAGGAAGGAAGGAAGGAAGGAATGATCCACCCTAACTTTTCAAATGGTTAAAAAGAAATGGTGAGAAATCTGTACTTTCAGACTTGCAAGATGGTTCTAATGTAATTCTACAATAAAGTAGAATTAGTTCATCTTGAAATGTTTCCAGGTCTGATTTACCTGGGAGGTTGATATCAATCTTGCAAATCTAAAAGTGCAAAGGGATGAGATGAGAGCAGTGGAATCCTGCTACTGGATCTGTCAGTGTCTTTCAGTACCAATATTCCCTTCTGGACCATTTGGCTGTGTTAGTATTGGTTCAGAAAGTTCTACCCTATGGCCATGGGCTTACAGCATAAATAAACAACTTTGCTTTATGATATGTTCTTGAATATTTCATTCAATATTTAATCATACTCTAGGATGCCTCACGTTTCAAAATATGAGGCCACATGTTGAGTTTACTAGCCAATAAAATCCAAATTACTCCATCATGTGTTTTTTCAGCATCTATGTAAAACCATAGTCCACAAAAAAGTTGAATTAACTTTTCATTCTAATAGTCATGGCTGATAAAATATAAACCCAGTGATACTTTTGCAAAAAAGCTAAATCAAAGAGACACTTCAAGTGGTAGTCTCAATTTAGCTGATGAAGTGTCATCTTTGCTTTCCTTCAAGCTTGCTGCCAGCTGCCATGGAAACAGTGGGGGGGAAAGCAATGGATATTTGGGAGGGGAAGCATGCAGAAGGTGAAACTGGAATTTCTGAGAAGTGATGGGGAGGCCTAGGCACAGAGAGGCCAGCTTGGGTTGTTTAATATCTTCAAGGCCAACCATCGTGGGTGCAGCCACTGAATGGATGGTCTCCCTCCATAATGATAATGCCCCCCAGCTGTGGAACTACAACCACTTCATGGCCGTCCTTCTCCAATGCTTTGAGGACCCACTGGCAGAGCGCAAGGCTCGAACCCAAATGAAGACCACCACTCAAGTTCGGTGGCTAATAGCTGCGTACACCCAGGAATTCCAAGAGTTGGCATGCCAGCTAACCACATTGCCTGAAGATATCCTGATTCAAAGGTGGCCTCAATGATGTCATCTAACACATCTGCATCTCACATGGGGCATCATGCACTCTGCAACACTGGTATGTGCTGGTGGATGAGGTAGAGATCGATCTAGCCCGAGACCAACACCATGGTAGCCATGGGTGGTACAAATCCTACCCTCCAGGTGTAAGGAAACCCCAAAGTCAGTGAAGGGTGAATCCGGACCCAGACCACATCCATGGCATGCTTCTGCAGGGGACCCCAGCTGAGTTCATGCAACTGACCAATGAGGTATTGCATGACTACTTGTACAAGGGGGTGTTGGTGTATTTGGAAGATATTTTAATATACTGAGACTATGGAAGGCATATGAAATTGGTGTGGGCAGTCCTAAAAAGACTTTGAGCAGACAAATTCTGTGCAAAGCTTTCTAAATGTGAATTTCACCAAGATATGATTGATTACCTGGCTTACTGTATATCTAATGAAGGGATAGAAATGGACCTAGAAAAGATGTGGGCAGTGTTAGAGTTAGCCCTTCACTGCACTAGCAAGCAATTACAAGGTTTCCTGGGCTTTGTTAATTTCTACTGGCAATTCAACCCTTCATTCTCAAAAGTCATGTTACCAATCACCAACCTTTTAAAAAGTAATTGCAAGTGCAAGCTGTGGCTGAGTCAGTCTCTAAAGTGAACTATGGAGTACCAAGTGGCCTTCAAAAAACTCAAACGGCTGTTTGCAGCAGAGTCCATGCTAAAGCACCCTGACCCAACTTCTCCTTTTGTAATTCAGGCAGATGTAATGATGTAGCCATGGGGGCTGTACTGTTACAAGAGAATGCCAAGGGCCTGCTATAATTTGTGCATATACCTGTAAAAACCCTCGGAAACTGAACAGAGGTGGGCAGTATGGGAGAAGGAGGGATATGCAATGCGATGGACCCTGCTTATTTGGAGGCATTTCCTAGAGAGGGCAAAAACACCATTCAAGGTCTGGATTGACCATAAAAATCTGGAAGCTCTGAAAACCCTGCACAAGTTATCCCCTAAACAAGTCCATTGGGCTCAATACTTTAATCAGTTCAATTTCACCCACGCTATATTTCAGGAGGAAAAAAAATGGTGGATGCTTTCTCCAGATTACTTCAATACAATAGTATTAAAGCTGAAGTGGTTCGACCAGTCAACCCCCTCAAAACAGCTAGCCACCCCAGCAACCACTAGTTCTCAGGAGAAAAAGGAGCCTGAGATTTCAAATGATCTGTGTGAGAAGCTTAAAGAAGCACTAAAACATGATGAGTGGCTCACTGCTGATAAAAATGACTGCATTATGTGCGATGGACTTTCGAGTTGTGGCTAAATTGTATGTGTCCTCAAGCTTGAGGAGTACTGTTTTGAAGGAGGCTCATGACTCTAAATTGGCAGGACATTTTGGATTTCTAAAGACCCTACACTTTATCAAGCAGCAGTTTTGCTGAACTTCTTTGAAAAAAGACATTGAAAGCTATGTGGCCAGCTGTCCAATCTGTGAAGTGGCTAAGAAACCACCAGGGAAGCCAATGGGACTTTTGCAGACTGTAGCTAGCCCTCAGGCATCATGAAAAGAAATATCAATGGACAATAAAGTGGGGGGAAAACACTATTATTTGTTACTGATCTCTTTTCAAAACAGGTGCATTTTGTTCCTTGCCCCAAAATCCCCTCCGCAAAAATGTTAGCCAAGCTTTTTGTGCAACATGTGTATAGGTTGTATGGTGCTCCTGAATGCATCATTTCAGATGGGGGGGGGTTACAGTTCACATCACAGTTTTGGCTGGAATTTTGGAAGCTGTTAGGAACCGCCCAGGGCTTAAGTTCCTCCCATCAACCTCAAACTAACAGGGCCTATGAGAAAGCCAGCTTGCTTTGCATCATGGCTCTGCTGGAGGGCTTGAATACTAAGGGTACTCGGAAGGTATAACTTAGATCCTTAGAATGCCAGGAGATGTTCAAACAACTCAAAAGACTGTTTGCAGAAGAGCCAATCCTCAGACACCCCAACCCTGAGAAAAATTCATTATACAAGTAGATGCTTCCAATGTTGCTGTAGTTGCAGTACTTCTACAGAGAAATAATAAAGGAGAGTAACAACCATGTGCTACACCTCAACAAAACTCATAGACACAGAAAGGTGCTGGGCTGTGTGAGAGAAGGAGGCTTTTGCAGTAAGATGGGCACTACTTATCTGGCAGCATGTCCTAGAAGGAAGCAACACAGTTTTTGAGGTATGGACTGCTCACAAAAACTTGGAGGCAATAAAGTCCCTGAGAAAACTATCCCCTAAGCAAGTCCAATGGGCACAATACTTCAACCATTTTAACTTTGCCTTAAAATATATATGTCAGAATGCCTCAATATAAGAGCCACCATGAGGAAGTAATTAATTCAGTTATTCCCCTAGCACAAAAGGCTTCTCAAGTAACCACCAGAGGTCAGACTCAGAGGCAATCTGTCAAGCCCAACAACCACTTAACCCAGAAATTCAAGGATAAGCGAAAGACTCACCCATGATTCAATGACAGCAAACAGCTGTTGACTTGTTGAGACGAGTTGGCATGGAAGGAATCTAAGTTATACCTTCCCAGTACCCTTAGGATTTAAGCCGTCCAACAATGCCAAGATGCAAAGCAAGCTGGCCACTTTGAGTTCCTGAAAATTTTACATTTGATGAGGTGTCAGTTTTGGTAGTCAGGAATGAAAAAGGATATTGAGAGTTATATGAAGAGCTGTGCAGTTTGTGCTGCCATGAAAAAAATGATCTGGGACACCACCTGGTCTATTACAAGTAGCAACCCTTCCCAACCTTGGGAAGAGATAGCAGTGGGTTTTATTGTATAACAGTGGAAATACAGTAATTCGAACTGTTATAGACCTCTTTTCAAAGCAGACTCATTTCATCACCTGTTCCCAACTGCCTTCCATCCAAAAACTCACCAAGCTATTTTTAAAGCACATCTACTGGCTTCATGGAGCCACCCCAAAAAATTATATTGGA
This sequence comes from Vipera berus, assembly GCF_964194415.1. Classification (NCBI taxonomy): domain Eukaryota; kingdom Metazoa; phylum Chordata; class Lepidosauria; order Squamata; family Viperidae; genus Vipera; species Vipera berus. The sequence goes on from NC_138208.1 coordinate 30,346,812, forward strand.
TAGGGGGGTTCAATTTATAGGAACGTTCTGGAGGGAGTTCATAAAATTAATTGGATCAACCCAGGGGTTCTTCTCAGATTTTCACTTGAGCACTAATGGATCAGCTGAACATGCAAACACAGTGGTGGAGGTGTGCTATGTAAACTGTCAGCAGACTAACTGGGCAGACCTCCTCCCTTTCACTGAAGTGGTGTACAATAATACCATTCATAGCAGCACCTGGCTTACCCCATTTGAAGTAGCACCAAGCAGGGAATTTGTTCCTATGCCTGAGTATCCTCAGGAACCCCCCTCCTTGCAATCTTTGATTAAGTGGGTGACATCCCTGCAGAGAGCTTGGGTGAACATTTGCATGGAAGCATTTCCTACCCTTGCAATCTGAGTGGGTAGATGCTAAATATGTCAGGGCACCTAAACTCTTCCAAACCTTTCACAGAAAATACACTAACAAACCCCAGGTGGATTAGTAGTTTTACTTGGTTTATATTGCTTTCATCATCATCATTCATCATTTAGCCATTGTCTATCCACTGCAGGATGAAGGCTCTTCCGCCTGTTTCCGAACTATATGGTCCTGAATTTTCTTTTGCAAATTGGGACCTCAATTCTTGCTGATGTTGTCAATCCATCTTGTTATATTGCTTTAACCTATGTGTATGGGGTTTTGTTTTGTTTTAGGGCTAACACTTCTGTTACCGGGGGTGGGGGAATGTCAGCCTGGCCATCCTCGTTTTCCTTCAAGCTTGCTGTCAGCTGCCATGGAAACAGTGTGTGTATGGGGGGGAAGAAATGGGTATTTGGGAGATGAAGCATACAGGAACTAAAACTGGAATTTCTGAGAAATGATGGGGAGGCCTGGACTCAGAGAGGCCAGTTTGGGTTGTTTAACATCTTCAAGGCCAACCATCCTGGAAACTGCATACATGAAGGAGGAGCAATGCACTTGGATCAGAGTCATTGCCAAAACATCTCCTTGGCCAATTATTGAATTCTGGTTGCCTGGCTACTGGTAAATAGGCTCTGGGGTGAGTTTCAATTTGTCTCTTCACATACATTTTGCTTCAGACCATGCCTGACTTTTGCTGCAATCAGTTCTTTCCTAGTAAAAGTATCTTTTGTCTGAATCTATGGAGTCAAGGGTTTTCTTTCCTAGGAATTGATCAGAGACATCCCTGACATGAAGGCCTTGGTGGGCTACCCCAAATAAATTCTCTAAATAAACTATCAATCTGAGGAAAATATTTATTTGGTATTTAGTCTGGGATATTTTGAAGGACAAAAATCAAACAGAGGATAAAATTCATTATATTAACATTTTACACCAGAAGCATAATTGGATCTTTATCTATTTACATCCAATTCATTCTTTTCTAAAAGTTTCAATATATTTATTTTCAAGTGTTTATAAAAACTTTGGGGAATATAACATCCAAAAGATGTTATATGCTTAGTGAAAAATCACAATATTCAACTCTTTATATAACTATGTTGATATGTTAGAGCCTAAGGCCATGGTGGCAAACCTAAGGGATGTGTGCCACAGGTGGCATGCAGAGCACTCTCTGTGGGCATGCACACCATCACCCCAGTCCTAGGCCTTCAGCTGGGTTTTATAAAATGCTTTTGCTTTAGGCGTATGCCTAAATGTTCAATCAATCAATCAATTTCAACTCACGGGGAAAAAAAAAGATCTCGCAAAGTTGGAATTGATTGAACTTTATTTTTAGTCCCACACAGCGGCAGAGGAAGTGATGAGTCAGAGCTGGAAAGAAGGTGCCACGTGGGGGTGGGGTGAGTGGTGGGAACAGGGTGCTCCATGTGAGGGATGGAGAGGGGCCTGTGCATGGGGTAGAGAAGCAACACGGCAGCACTAGCATGGTGGTAGACCAGTTGCTTCCCTTCCCCTGCCAGACACCTGCCAAAGCCATGCAGGGTAAGGTTGCTTCCCCTGCCCCTGGCTAGATGCCCTCACCTCCCCCAAGTTTTTTTTTTTTACTAACCTGCCTTTCAACTGCATTCCATTTCTCTGTTCGCTTCTCAGCCTTTGCCACATGTTTGTGGGACTATCGGTAAAAAAAAAAAGTTGCATCAGACTTTCTAACTACTCACTAGATCTCGCAAGCAGTTAGAAAGTCTGATGGAACTTCTTTTTTTTTTACCGATAGTCCCACAAACACACAGTGAAGGCTGAGAAGCGAACAGAGAAACAGAATGCAGCTGAAAGGCAGGTTAGTAAAAAATGTGCGGTAAGGGTTAGTGGTGGGCGTGGGGGTCTGGGGGACTGCGCAAAGCAGGTGGACGGAAGGCCAGGCAGATTGCGGGTGCCACTCCTTGCCTCCTCCGCGCTGCCATGCTGTCATGCTACCACTGATGCTTTGGCCAAAGTGAACCAGCCACCACCGCAGTCTGCCTTGCCCTGTGCAGCTGCCCCACTCATGCCCGCTCTGAGCCTGCAATCGGCCTCTGCACCACCACTGCTGCCACTGCTTACGCCCCCACAGTCCCACCCAGTTCTGCCACTGCCATGCTGCTGCCCCACTCTGGCCCTGGGCAGTGCCTCTGCCCTGTGTGGATACCCTGCTCACACCCGCTCTGAGATCAAGATTGGCCTCCACCGCAGCTGCAGGATGGTGCAGAAGTCACTCAACTGGGGTGTGTATCTGGGCAACTTGGGTGAGAAGAAGGTGGGCTTCATGCAGCTGGACCCCAGTGCCCCGAGTCCTCCCACAATGGGGCCCTGCTGATCACCAGCCCTGAGGGTGGCAGTGGCAAATGCAGCTCAATCCTCAGCAAGTCCTGCTCAATCTTCAGCAGGAAGCCACCCAAGAAGAAGGTCTTCTACAGCAAGCTCCAGAATTTCCTCTACAATGTGCTGGAAAGGCCCCGTGGCTGGGCGTTCATCTACCACACTTATGTGTAAGTAAGGCCAGCCCTTGTCAGCAAGTGGGCAAGCGGGGAGGCTGCAGCACCCTCGGCACCAGCCCAGCCCAGCCCAGCCCAGCCCAGCCCCTGCTGGCTATCTGCAGCCTCCCAGCCACATTTGCCACCTCCTGTCCAATGCCGCAGCCATGTGGCCACAGAACAAGCTGGGCGGCTGTAAGAAACCAGTATACCAGTATTGGGTGCAACATGCAAGGCAGCAAATTGCCACGGCTAGTGGCAAACAGTCATGTTGCACTGAAACCGAGGGGCTGGCAGGCTGTGGCTACTAATGGACACAGTTGGCCCCCATGCGCTCGCTGTGTGTGTGGGGGCAATGGTGTCAGGCAGCAGCCGCCCTGGCCCCTGCCTCGCCTTGCCTTGCTTTGCGGCAATGGCACCCCTGCCCTGCCCCCTTCTTTGCCTCGCCTCATCCTGCAAGACAAGCCTCCTAGCCACCATCCCACCCATCAGAGACCCCCTGGATCTCCCCCAAACCTGCCTGGCCCCCACAGACATCCTTCCCCATGAGCAACATCGAGGTGGCTATGCCCACCCAGTCTTCCATTACCACTGCAGCTATGCCTACACAATGGGCCGTGCCCACCCAATTGGCCATGCTCACCCAATTGGCTACACCCACCCATTGGGCCACACCCACCCAGCACCTGACAATACATAAGTGGGCTTTGGGTTGCAGTTTGGTCACTCAGTCTCTAAAAGGTTCGCCATCACTGGCCTAAGGGAAGCAGACAATATTTGTCCCTGTTAATTTAACAGCCAGAATACCTTGCAAAATATTGTACTACAGTACCTGTATAAAATTAGGCAGACAAGTAGAGTACTTAGTCCAAATTGCATATAAAACAGCATATAAAATAATTTGTACTCACATCCCACCTAAATAATATCCATAATGTCCAAGGATTACAGTAATAGCTAAATGTTCAAGGATCAAATTAAGTATCTAGGACGCAAGGAGTGAGCTCTGCTGAGAGTCATAATGTAACTCAAGAATCTGAAACATAACCTTTTAGAAATTACTAATAAGAACTATAATATTGTGTAAAAAAGCAGCTTTAATTTTTTTCCAATTAAGAGCATTAGAGACTAAATCCTAATTATAATGCCTAAAACACTATCTTAGATTGTACATGCACACATATGAAAAAGAAATAGGTTTAGAGAGATTCTGACCAACCTTTGTTTATAAGTATATTTCCAGCAAAGTAGATTGAATGGCATCAGCATGAAATTGCTGGTGGAAGAGGAATCACACGAGGAAAGTACCAATCACCATCAGCAAATAGTAATATCAGCTGAACAAAAAGTGCTATGAGATATACAGAGTAAACAAACTGAATAAATGGAAACAATTTTACCACACTAGTGTATTTCAATTACTGTAATTTCAGATGTTATTTGTACATATAATAGGAAAAATACAACTGAGAAGAAAAACAAGATTTTTCCAGATTACAGTATTTCATTCCACTTGGTAAGCAAGTGGCATTTTGGCCTAGTGTTATCTGAAATTTATATTTTATATATATTTGTAGAGGGTTGTAAGTAATCACTGCATTTGCTCAACAGTATTAAAATATAAATCTGTTGATAGGTGGAGGTATCAGAGGGTTTTTGTCATGTTTTCACAAAAAATGATTTCCATATAAAAGCCTATTTTCTACTGCTTTCTAAAATACTAAAATTTCTCTGTTGTGCAAATAATGAATAGTATGCTAAAATGATTTCTACCTCATATGCTGCCATAATAGAGGAATGCTTTTTATTAGTATCAATAAAAAATTTACAAAATTTTTAAGCACTCCAGAATTTATTATTTAGCTCAAGCACAAGCACAATCATTACATGCATTACACACACAAAAACAAACAAACAAATGCAAAACAAATTAGTTGAGATATTGAGCTATGATCTCTGCATGTAGATTATATAGATTAAATAATTGACCATTTATTCTCTCCCAAGTATATAAATTCTGATTAAGCCCTAGAATCTACAATGACTGACCATGGGTTTTTTTTTTTTTGGGAAAAATTACTATTACCCATAAAGATTCAGGCAAGATGTGGATTAGATGATACTTAATCCATTCATCTACAATAAATTTTATTCAAGCAAATAATGGAGAGCAATGAATGGGTTTTAGAATACCAGTCCTGCATGAGTAGATATAATAGGATCAGGGGATGACCTTGGGAGATAGAGACAAGAGATAAAGCCAAGGGAATGGTCAATAAAGGGCAACTTATTCCAAAATGGGATGTGGGTGGGACAAGTGACTCAGAGGAGACCTTCCCTAGTTTCTTGGGCTTTAAAAAAGATGGGATGGTGGGGGAAATCTGTTTTTAGACTTGCAAAAGCTTTTTAATGTAACCTTATAATAAAATTGAATTAGCTCTTCTGGTTGAGCTTCCTTTCTGTTCTGCCTTGCAAAACTGCACAATTAATGTAGCAGCAGTAATGAAAGAAGTGTTGTATTATACCATGCTAAATATAAATAGGGGTCACTTTGGGCACACTAGATGAAATTTTACAGTGCATTTCAAGGAATCTTTGAGTAAGACAACTGACAGTATCTCTCCATAACAACAACAAGTTAAACCGGGGAGGTGGAGCCAGCTGTCAAACGGAATGGCTGTGCTGAGACACTGCTCTGAATGAGCGTGCCGATTTCATAGCCATTTCTCTGTTCCCAGTGGGTTTTTTAAAAGCCCCAGATCTCTAGGAGGTAGATTAGAAGCGGAGGTGCCCAGCTGAGCGGCTCAGGATGGTGGTCCGAGCTGCAGAAAGCAGGAAAGCCTAGGAGAAAGCCAGGTGAAGGAGACAGCCCATTATGGCAGCTGTGAAGAAATGACAGCTGTCAGAAATAGTGGTGATTCAGCAGGACAGTGATTCAACTAACCTGGTGGAGGAAACAGCGAACTCTTGTAAGTGTTCCGGATTGTGAAAACATTCTGGAGAACTTCAAAGAAGAGAATAAAAGAGAAGCCCCAGAGCGAAAGGGGGAAATCACCTCCCCTGTCAGATAGCAGCAAAAAGGAGACGGGGGAAAAAGAGATCTGAACGTAAAGTAACAGACTCACAGGCTGTAAGGACTGGTGATCAAGGGTGGTTTCTCTTTCTGGCTCTTGCAGCAAAGCCAAGAAGAACTTTAACAAAAAAGAAAATAAACTTGAAGAGTGACAGTGTGGACTGAGCAGAGAGAGTGGACATCTTGAATAAGAACTGATGACCAATTAGCATTAAATGAGGGAAGAGTGATACTCATAACTTAAGAAGCGAATTAATTGCTTTAAAAAGTTTCTAAAATAAAAGGGATAAATTGTAATTGATTTGAGAGCTTAGACCACAGATCGGCAACCTGCGGCTCCAGAGCCGCATGCGGCTCCTTGAGCCGTCCCATGTGGCTCCCAGGCCTCCTCCCTCTTTTTTTTTTTAAAAACAAAATAAGTGGTACTAAAAAAAATTAATCAATTTAAACTTCTCACAAAAAAACTTGAAAAGTTTAAATTGATTGGTTGGTTTGTGGGACGGCCCACAAACCGTTTGTGGGACTACCCACAAACCTCTTTGTTTTTTTAACTGCACTTGGCAGAGTGGAGGAAGAGACGGGAGAACTAAAAGGGTGAGTAGGGTGGAGTTTTTCCCGCCCTTCCTTCTCCTCGCCATGGGAGAAGGCTCGCTAGCAGCCTCGGCAAGGAGAAGGAAGGGGTGATTTTCTCCCCCCTCTCCTTGCCGTGGCTAGCAGCCTCGGCAAGAAGGAAGGGGCGATTTTCTCCCCCCCTTCTCCCTTGCCGTGGCTAGCAGCCTCGGCAAGAAGGAAGGGGCGATTTTCTCCCCCCCTTCTCCCTTGCCGTGGCTAGCAGCCTCGGCAAGAAGAAAGGGGTGATTTTCTCCCCCCCTTCTCCCTTGCCGTGGCTAGCAGCCTCAGCAAGGAGAAGGAAGGGGCGATTTTCTCCCCCCCTTCTCCCTTGCCATGGATAGCAGCCTCGGCAAGGAGAAGGAAGGGGCGATTTTCTCCCCCCCTTCTCCCTTGCCGTGGCTAGCAGCCTCAGCAAGGAGAAGGAAGGGGCGATTTTCTCCCCCCCTTCTCCCTTGCCGTGGATAGCAGCCTCGGCAAGGAGAAGGAAGGGGCGATTTTCTCCCCCCCTTCTCCCTTGCCGTGGCTAGCAGCCTCAGCAAGGAGAAGGAAGGGGCGATTTTCTCCCCCCCTTCTCCCTTGCCGTGGATAGCAGCCTCGGCAAGGAGAAGGAAGGGGCGATTTTCTCCCCCCCTTCTCCCTTGCCGTGGATAGCAGCCTCGGCAAGGAGAAGGAAGGGGCGATTTTCTCCCCCCCTTCTCCCTTGCCGTGGCTAGCAGCCTCGGCAAGGAGAAGGAAGGGGCGATTTTCTCCCCCCCTTCTCCCTTTCTCTCTCTTTCTCCTCCTCCTTCTCACCCTCTGCTCTTGGATCAGGCTGTGAGGCTCGGCTGGATGGCTTTGGGTGGTCCTGGCAGCTGACATGGGATCTCTGTGTGTCCGTGTGCATGTGCACGTACGTTGTACATAGACCGGAGAGGTGCACAGGCTGGTGTGTGGGTGGGAGGCCCACGTGGTGTATATTTCTTCCCCTTTTTCCCAGCCCCCCGCCCCCTCCTCGATCTGTAAAGAGGTTCCATAACCCCATGTGGATATTTGGGTGTTTTCCCCCCTTCCAGTCTCTCTCTCTCTCTCTCTCTCTCTCTCTCTCTCTCTCTCTCTCTCTCTCTCTCTCTCTCTCTCTCTCTCTCTCTCTCTCTCTCTCATCTCCCGTTCTTGGTGTCTCCACGTTCTTCTCCATCTGCACCCCCCTCCCCCCATCCTTGGAATCCTTCAGAGAACCCCTTCCCCATTCCCTCCTTTTCAGATTTTCAAAGGTGTATTTTGTTGTTTTCCCCTTTTTATCTCTTTGATTTTTCTGTTTTTCTTCTTCTTTTGCTTATAAATGAATAATAACAGTCACCAAATGGGAGGGGCGTTTACTCGTTCCCAAGCAGCTGAGGGGAAATGGTCTTGGAGCTGCTCACAGCCACCTGTGTGCATGGCTGGCTTTTTAAGAAGGATTTTACCTTAAGAACCTGGGTAAGGAGGCGCAGGTGGGGCTGCCAGCCCCAAGGACTCGGGTAGGCAACCTTGGCTCTTTTATGACTTGTGGACTTCAACTCCCAGAATTCCTGAGCCAGCCAAGCTGAGGAGAAATGGAGAGGTTTCCATGCTGGCTCAGGAATCCTGGGAGTTTAAGCCCAGGACTCATAAAACAGCCAAGGCTGCCTACCCGTCACAAGGGGAAACCAGATTCACTTAACAACCTGAATACTAATTTATCAACTGCAGTGATAAACATGCACCAAAGAAGAGATGGGAAGAGGGGGGGAGCGCCTCGTTTCTTCTTCAGGCAAAAACTCTGTGCAGAAGCCGGATTGGGGAGGGGGATGATGAGGAGGAAGAGCTGTGAGTGACAAACTACCAGCCAAACTCTTTGGGAGTGGGGGCGCAGGATGGAGAGGAGGGCAGCTTGCCTTGGAGAAGGAGGGGGGAGCCAATTTTAAAGGTTGTCCAGCTAAAAGGGAGCAAAGAATCTGGGCTGGAGTGCCTTGGAAAGGCGAGCAGGCAGCGCATCTGCACGGGCTGGTTGGGCTTTCTGCAGGTTTTGCCTGCAATTAAGGCAGGGTGAGTTTTTTGGCTCAGGGAAGGCTGGGGGGAGGGGGAGCTGCTTGTGGGGGGACATGCCTACTCACATAAGTGCAAATGTGTTTCTTCTGCATGGAAGCTGCTTTGCTGAAGGTTATATCTTCTTTCTTTCCTTCCTCTTCTTCCACATTCTTCGCCTCTCTGCTTTGTGCCGCCTCTGGGGATGGAGGGGGAAATTTGCTCTGCACCTTTTCCTCGTGTGTGTGTGTGTGTGTGTGTGTGTGTGTGTGTGTGTGTGTGTTTGAAGCCTCCGTTTGCCTGCCTGGCAAGGCGGGGGAAATTTGCTCGGCCTCCTCTCCGGTGTATGTCTTGCTTAGGTAAGCTCCACTTTAATCAAATCCTGTTCTGCGCATGTGCACGCACATGCACATGCACATGCGCATGCATATTTTGCAGCTCCCAGGGTTTTTTTTAGTGAGAGAACCGGTTCCAAGTGGCTCTTTCACTGATTCAGGTTGCCTACCCTTGGCTTAGACCAATAAGGATTAACTGAACATAACCTATTGTATGATTGAATTGGAGGAGGCTAACTAGGAACAAAAGGTTGAATGCCCAAGGAGGGTGAGAAAATTTATTTACTTGTCTCCTTGTTGAATATAATAATATTTATAACTGTCAAGGGATTGACTGTAAAACCTGGTCTTTATTGCTAATGAACTGAATACTGGTTACAATATTGAGGTAATTTAATGGTTATATTATTGTTATATGTTATTATATAGATAAATTAGGACTGTGTGGAATATAAACACTTGAAATCGATTAATATTGATTATTGTGTATTAGAAGTGTTAGTGTAATAGGTTTCATATTGTGTTAGCAACAAAATATATCATTGTTAAGATATAAGGCACTAGTGATTATAACCTTGGAAGAATAATAAATTCTCCAGGTGTGGTGGAGGGAAAGACAAAGATCGTGTATAAGTGGGAGGGTTGGTTGACATCATTTAGAAAGATGACAAGCATCCCAAATCTAACAGGAGTTGGGACTGGAAGAAGGCAGATAACCCTCATCGGTGGAATTAAGCCCAGCAGGGCAAAGATCCATAGAAGAGATGATGCCACGGGAGACAGCAGGCTCACTTAAAGACCTACAAGCAATGCTACAATCCATGCAAGAGTTTATGCTGAGAAATCATAAGGATTTTAAAAAAGAAATAGGTGAAATAAAGAATGATACTGGAGAACTTAAACAGAAGATGGGTGCAATGGACGGAAAATTTGAATATTTCCAACAACAAATATTGAAAAATGAATAGAAATTATTAGAACTGGAGGACAGAATGAATAAGGAGGAAAGAAGAGTAGATGAAATGAATGAAAAACTTTTTGCAAGCAAATAAAGAGTTAGAAAAAACCATTATACTGCTTGAAACTGAGAAAGCAGACCACTATTTATGTTTCCAAAACGTGAAGTAAAAGAAGGGGGAGGACCTCCCAGAAATGATGACAGACTTGTTAGCATGGGCCCTAGGGACAGGGAAAGAAGAGATGGCAAATGAGATTGATGAAATATACAGAATCCACACAAACTATGTGAGAAGAAATAACTTGCCCAAGGAAGTACATATCAGATTTGTGAAAAAGTCAATTAGGGTTGAGATTTTGCACAGAACAAGGGACGACCCAATAGAATACAGAGGTAAACAACTAACTGTCATTAAACAAGTCCCTAGGAGGGTAAGAGACCTGTAGTACCAACATATTACATCAAAATTAATAAGACAAAACATCAATTTTAGGTGGCCGATGACAGAAGGGATTCTGGTGACCTGGCAAGAAAAAAGATATAGGCTAGATTTGATTGACAAAGCAGAAGAGTTTTTCCAGCAGCAGCTAGACAATGAAGATGAACTAGAAGAAAGAGAATTAAGAGAAGAGAACAATACAGAAAGATGTAATAGAAAAACACGAGAATCACAAGGCAAAGAATGGGAAACAGAGAGAAGAGAAAAAATGAGAATGAACTATGACAATGATGATGAAAGTAGACACAAAGAACTCAAGGAAGATAGACTGACAAGAGTGACAAGATCAAAACAGAGGCAGTAATGTAGAAATATTTATTATCATTAAATGTAAATGAACTAAACTCCCCGGCTAAGAGAAATATAATTTTGAATAAGCTCAGTAAGAAAAACTTAGACATAACAATTCTACAAGAAACACATATAAAGACTCAAAATCAGGATCTACTAAACTACCCTAAGTTAGGAATCAAATTTGTATCGCTTTCACAGCAGAAGAAAGGAGGAATTGTGATATATGTTAAAGAAAGAATCCCAGCAAAACAAATCTATTGAGATGAGGAAGGTAGAATACTGATTATTGAAATTTCCCTGAATAAAAAAAAGGTCGGCCTGATAGGAATTTATGCCCCCAATGAAAAACAAAGACAATTTTATAAGAAACTGCATAAGGTTATTGCTGATATGGAATATGAGAACATTTGTATAATTGGCAATTTTAATGCAATTATAGACAGAGAATTAGATTATAAGACTGAGGAAGTAAGGAAACGAACCAGGAGAATATTACCCGGTACTTTTTAAAAAAATGGCGGAAGAATTAAATATTCAAGATAGTTGGAGGGAGAGAAATATGAATGAAAAGCAATTTACATACTATTCAGGGCGGCATCAATCGTGGTTCAGAATTGATATGGTCTGGATAACGAAAGAATTAAATTCAGATATTGATGACGTAGTAATAGACATTAATACTTGGGCAGACCATAATCCCATTATAATTAAATGGAAATAACAGAAGACAACAAGGAGCTGGACTCTAAAAAAGGCAATCCTAAACCAAACAGAATTTAAACATAAGATGGAGGAACAAATGTGGACATTCTTCCAGACAAATAAGAAAGAGGAGACTAGCACTCAAAATTTATGGGACACGGCCAAGGATGTTATGAGAGGAACTGCAATTGCGTACATGGCCAATGAATATAAAAAGAAAAGGCAATATCAAAAAAATTTAGAGGAAGAACACGAAAAATTAGAATTAGAACTACAAAAAAACCCCACAATGTAGTGATCTAAAACAACAGCTAAATTTAAATAAGCATAAATTGAATATCCCCTTCATGGATTACTGCCTTGTCATGGCGAACAGGCTTGCGTAATTCAATGAAGCTATGAGCTATGCCGTGCAGGACCACCAAGATGGAAAGGTCATAGCAGAGAGTTCTGACAAAACGTGATCCACTGGAGAAGGAAATGGCAACCCACTACAGTATCTTTGCCATGAAAACCCTATGGACAGTACCAAAAGGCAATACGATATGATGCTGGAAGATGAGCCCATCAGGTTGGAAGGCATCCAATATGCTACTGGGGAAGAGCAGAGGGCTAGTACTAGTAGCGCCAGAAAGAATGAAGTGACTGGGCCAAAGCCGAAAGGACACTCAGCTGTGGATGTGTCTGGTGGTGAAAGGAAAGTCCAATGCTGTAAAGATTTTTTCTCCATAGGAACCTGGAATGTAAGATCCATACATCAAGGAAAGGTGGACATGGTCAAACAAGAGATGACAAAACTGAACATCGACATCTTAGGTATCAGTGAACTAAAATGGACAGGAATGGGTGAATTTAATTCAGATGACCATAAGGTATACTACTGCAGGCAAGAATCCCTCAGAAGAAATGGAGTAGCCTTCATAGTCAATAAAAGAATAGGAAAAGCAATACTGGGATACAATCCTCAAAATGACAGAATGATCTCAGTTCGAATCCAAAGCAAACCATTCAATATCACAGTAGTCCAAGTCTATGCCCCAACCACCAGTGCTGAAGAGGATGAAATTGACTGGTTCTATGAAGCCCTACAGCACCTTATAGAACTAACACCAAAAAATGATGTCCTTATCATCATGGGGGATTGGAATGCTAAAGTAGGAAGCCAAAAGATAACCGGAATAACAGGCAAGTTTGGCTTTGGAGTACAAAATGAAGCAGGGCACAGGCTGATAGAATTTTGTCAAGAGAATACGATGGTGATAGCAAACACTCTTTTCCAAAAACCCAAGAGACGGCTCTACACATGGACATCACCAGACGGTCAACACAGAAATCAGATTAACTATATGCTCTGCACCCAAAGATGGAGAAGCTCTATACAGTCAGTAAAAACAAGACCAGGAGCTGACTGTGGCTCAGACCATGAGCTTCTCCTTGCAAAGTTTAAGCTTAAACTGAAGAAAGTAGGGAAAAGCACTAGGCCACTCAGGTATGAATTAAATCATATCCCAGTTGAATATACAGTAGAGGTGACAAATATATTTAAGTAATTAGATCTGATAGACAGAGTGCCTGAAGAACTATGGACAGAGGTTCACAACATTGTAGAACAGGTAACAACCAAAACCATCCCAAAGAAAAAGAAATGCAAGAAAGCAAAATGGTTGTCTGAGGAAGCTTTGCAAATAGCTGAGGAAAGGAGGGAAGTGAAAGGCAATGGAGAAAAAGAAAGATATGCCCAATTGAATGCAGAATTCCAGAGAATAGCTAGAAGAGATAAGAATGCCTTCTTAAATGAACAGTGCAAAGAAATAGAAGAAAACAATAGAATAGGGAGGACCAGAGATCTTTTCAAGAAAATTGGAGAGATGAAAGGAACGTTTAATGCAAAAATGGGCATGATAAAGGACCAAAATGGCAGGGACCTAACAGAGGCAGAAGAGATTAAGAACAGGTGGCAAGATTACACAGAAGAACTATACAAGAATGAGCTTAACGTCCCTGATAATCACAATGAGGTGGTCACTGACCTCGAGCCAGACATCCTAGAATGTGAAGTGAAGTGGGCCTTAGAAAAGCTGAGCAACAACAAAGCTAGTGGAGGTGACAGTATTCCAGCTGAGCTATTCAAAATCTTAAAAGAGGATGCAGTAAATGTGCTACACTCAATTTGCCAGCAAGTTTGGAAAACTCAACAGTGGCCACAGGATTGGAAAAGATCAGTTTACATTCCAATTCCAAAGAAAAGCAGTGCCAAAGAATGTTCAAACTATCACACCATTGCACTCATTTCTCATGCTAGTAAAGTTATGCTTAAAATCCTACAAGGTAGACTCCAGCAGTATGTGGATCGAGAACTACCAGAAGTACAGGCAGGATTTTGAAGAGGCAGAGGAACTAGAGATCAAATTGCCAATATACGCTGGATCATGGAGAAAGCTAGAAAGTTCCAGAAAAACATCTGCTTCTGCTTCATTGACTATGGTAAAGCCTTTGATTGTGTGGATCATAACAAACTGTGGCAAGTTCTTAAAGAGATGGGCATACCAGACCAACTTATTTGTCTCTTGAGAAACCTATATGTGGGCCAAGAAGCAACAGTGATAACTGGACACAGAACCACTGATTGGTTCAAAATTGGGAAAGGAGTCCGGCAAGGCTGTATACTGTCACCCTGCCTTTTTAACTTATATGCAGAGCACATCATGAGAAAGGCAGGGCTAGATGAATCAAAAGTTGGAATTAAGATTGCCAGAAGAAATATCAACAACCTAACATATGCAGATGATACCACTCTAATGGCGGAAAGTGAAGAGGAACTAAAGAGCCTCTTGTTGCAGGTGAAGAAGGAGAGTGCAAAACTTGGGTTGAAACTTAACATTAAAAAAACTAAGATCATGGCATCCGGCCCTCTCAATTCCTGGCAAATAGATGGGGAAGAAATGGAGGTAGTGACAGTTTTTATTTTCCTGGGCTGCAGATGGGGACTGTAGCCAAGAAATTAAAAGACACTTGCTCCTGGGAAGGAAAGCCATGGCAAATCTAGACAGCACACTAAAAAAGCAGAGACATCACCCTGCCAACAAAAGTGCGTATAGTCAAGGCTATGGTCTTCCCAGTTGCAATGTATGGCTGTGAAATTTGGACCATAAGAAAGGCTGAGCACCAAAGAATTGAGGCCTTTGAACTATGGTGCTGGAGAAGACTCCTGAGAGTCCCTTGGACTGCAAGGCGATCAAATCGGTCAGTCCTAGAGGAGATCAACCCTGATTGCTCTTTAGAAGGCCAGATCCTGAAGCTAAAACTCAAATACTTTGGCCACTTAATGAGAAGGAAGGACTCACTGGAGAAGTGCCTAATGCTGGGAAAGATTGAGGGCAATAGAAAAAGGGGACGACAGAGAATGAGGTGGCTGGATGGAGTCACTGAAGCAGTAGGTGTGAGCTTAATCGGACTCCAGAAGATGGTAGAGGACAGGAAGGTTTGGAGGAACATTGTCCATTTGGTCGCGATGGGTCGGACACCACTTCGCAGCTAACAACAACAAATTGAATATTATAGAAAAGGGAGAAATGGCACAAAAAATAAAAAGTATTAGACAATTTTTTTTGAACAGGCAAATAAACCTGGGAGATGGTTGGCCTATAGATTGAAAAAACAAAAAGATAAAAGATGGATTAGTAAATTATATAATCAAGCAGGGGAGATGGTACATCAAAATGAAGAAAAAAAGTCGGTGATGTATGAATGCTATAAAAATCTTTATAAAGAGAATGAAAAGTTTACTGAGGAAAGAATATCACAATATATTATGAAAGCAGACTTACCGAAGGTTCCAGAAGAATTTCAAAATATATTAAATAAAGATATAACAGTCCAGGAAATTACAGAAGCAATTAAAAAACAAAAAAGTAATAAAACACCTGGCCCCGACAGATTACCATCCGAAATATATAAGAACCTCCAAGAACTTTTCACCCCAACCCTATTGGACATATTTAATGAGGTACTAAACACAGCAAAAACCCCAAACTCATGGAAAGAAGCAATCATCTCACTAATTCCTAAAGAAAACTCTGATTTGACCTGCATTAAAAACTATAGGCCCATTTCTTTACTGAACACAGATTATAAGATTTTCATGACTATAATGGTAGAAAGATTAAAAAAAATATTTAGCTGAATTTATCCATACTGACCAAACAGCTTCTTACCTAAAAGAGAAAATAGACATAATGTCAGGATCATAGTAGACATCTTACAATATTATGAATTACACAGCGAAAAACAAATGGCATTAATTTTTGTTGATGCTCAGAAAGCATTTGATAATGTCAAATGGAATTTTATGTTGACTCAACATAAACAGATGGAATTCGGGGAGAAATTTATAAACATGTTTAAAGCAATCTATTCCAAACAAGAAGCAAAAGTAATCATAAATGGAGAATTAACAAATAGCATTCAAATACAAAAAGGCACGAGACAAGGTTGCCCACTATCTCCTCTATTATTTCTTTAGAAGCACTCACAAGAATAATTTGAATAGATAAGCTGATTAAAGGACTAGAAATTAGAAGAGAGACATTTAAATTACAGGGTTATGCAGACGATTTAGTTTTCATATTGGAAGACCCCTTAGAATCTGGAACAATACTATTACAGGTGCTGGAAAATTATGGAGATCTTGCAGGGTTGAAGATTAATAAAGAAAAAAACTAAAATGTTAGTTAAAGACATGTCCAATTTACAAGAAACTAAGCTAGTAGAAAAAATTAATATCCAGACATCTAAAAGAGTAAGGTACTTGGATATCCAACTGTTGGCAAGATGTATTACACTCTAAAGAGAAAATTATGACAAATTAATAGATCAAATTACAGCAGACTTACACAGATGGAAAAACTTGAAGCTCTCCTTTATGGGGAGAATAGCGACAATCAAGATGAATATACTTCCCAAATTACTCTTTTTATTCCAATGTGTACCAATTAAATTAGGCAAGGATTTTATTTGAAAATTTAAATGGAATTACATCCAAATTTATCTGGCAAGGTAGAAAACCAAGAATTAAATTAAAATTATTACAGGATGCAAAGGAAAGAGGAGGGCTCAGCCTCCCAAATTGGGAAGAATATTATTAAGCAGCAATATCAGTATAGATAAAGGATTGGATACACTTAAGGAACAGAAGACTATTAGCATTTGAAGGCCATGACATGCAAATAGGGTGGCATGCCATAATGTGGGACGGGAAATATAAGGCTCACCAGTACTTCCAAAATCATCATATTAGACCGTCACTATTAGACGTGTGGATAAAAATTTAAAAAAAATAATTATATAGAAATCCCCAATTGGCTATCCATATTAGAGATATTCATGCATTCCAAACTCATAAATTTAGGAAGAGTAATCACATATAAGTATATCTTAGACGAGAATAGAGACCTGAAAACAAGGAAAAGACTATTAGAGGATGGTATAGAGTTGGAATGGTGGGCATACTTTCAAATACAGTCACGATACAGAAAAGACAAAAAAAGAACCAGGGATAAAATTAGAGCATACACAATTAGATAAAATCCTTCTAGGAACAGAAGATCAAATGATAAAAAAGATATATCAATATTTATTAGAACAAGATTTGTTTGAAGAACAGGTAAAAGAAACAATGTTAATCTGGAGCAAAAATTTTGGTTACAGTATTGACCTAGATCACAGGTCTGCAACCCATGGCTCTGGAGCTGCATGCGGCTCTTTCAGCTGTCTCCTGCGGCTCCCAGTCCTCTGCCATGTGCAGTCCCCCCCAAAAAAGTGGGACTAAAAAAGTTCAACCAATCAATTCAAATATGCAGGGTAGGTGCATATCTCGCCTTGGCTCCAGTCTTCAGTCAAACCCTGCACACATTTTTTTGCGGCTCCCAGTTTTTCCTTTTGTGAGGGAACTGGTTCCGAGTGGCTCTTTCACTGTTTCAGGTTGCTCACCCCTGACCTAGATAATTGGCAACCACTATGAGATAGAAACAGGAGGTTAACACTAGCCACCTCCTACAAAGAAAATTTGTACAAGATGTTTTATAGATGGTACATTCCCCCTACAAGGCTAGCAAAAATAGATTTAAAAAATCTCACTGACATGCTGGAAATGCAGAAGGCTTCCAGGGAGGCTTCCTATCACATGTGGTGGGAAAGTTCAAAAGTGCAAATTTTTTGGCATCGGATAAAAAATTGGTTGGAAGAAATATTATTACAAAAAATTAATTTAAAACCAGAAACCTTCTTATTTAGGATTATTAATGATAAACTCAGCAAAGCATCTTTCTACTTACTACTGCATATTTTAACCGCAGCAAGATTGGCATATGCCCAAAAATGGAAAAGAAAGGAAACTCCCACTGAAGAAGAAATAATAAATAAAATTTTATCCTGTGCCGAAATGGACAGGTTAACGCTAGAGATTAAAAATAAAACTGAAACAGAGTATTATGAAATTTTGCAAAATTTGTACGATTAGTTAGAGATAAGGAGGATCGCTGAGATGACTATCGATTGATTAGTTGATAACATAAGAACCTCTTATTAGCACCTATATCAGGACACAACTGAAAGATATGTAAATACAACGTTGACGACTGAAAGAAAGTTTACCAAAAAAATTACAGATGTTATATGTACAGTTTGTTATACTCTATCCTGTATAATGTATTTTAAGTTTCTGATTTTGTTTCTGTAACATAAGGTAATACTAATAGCAGTGTTGTAGCCAGGGAAGTTAAATCATGTCCACTTTTGTTTTTAAATGCACATTTAATAAAATTTTCTAATAAAAAAACCAAGTTAAACCTGCTTCTTTCTATAGGTTTGAATGCATGCTTACAACTTATATGCAGTTATTTACAAATTCAAAATTACATAATGACCAAAATTTTCTAGGCTCTGAAACTACTGAAGGAACAAATTGAAGCTGTCACTTCTCAAAACCACCATTTGAAAGCATTTAGTATTCACTTCATAGAAACTAAATTAACTGAATTCTTAAATGAACTCTCATTAATGGCAATGAGCCAAAATCAACAGAGTGTAACATTTATAAATCTGTAAGTAAATATGTTTCACTGTCTAGAAAATTAATGGTTTATAATATAGTAACTAGACTCAGGATGATACCTAATGATAGATAGATAGATAGATAGATAGATAGATAGATAGATAGATAGATAGATAGATAGATAGATAGATGATAGAAATTCTCTTCCTCAATGTGTCTTCCTCAATCTTGAGTCCTCAATCAGAGGCCTGGAAGTTTGAGGATTCCTTGCAGTATCCTACCTGTACCTAATAGTCTTCTGGACAGAGAGTTCTGATGTTTTCTTGGGATCTGTTGGAGCAACTCTCCCAGCTTAGAAATCACAATCTTCAGACTTTCGGTTTTGGCGGCCAACGAGACGGATGGAAGAAGCCGGGGCTCCAGCTTCCCAAATTTTGCCCAGTGACCCTTAAAGGGTCAGAAAGTTGCCCTGGAGGGGCAACGAAGAAGGAGGGATGCTCCAGGAGCTTGGATCAGGCGGCGGCCGATTGAAGCAGACTGAAGAAATCCTCTGAAAGGACATAGGAAACGCTGCTGGGTGAGCTGAGGCAGCCCAAGTCATCCCCAGCAAGAAGCAAAGTGAGGAGCCGTGGCACTCCACTAAACAGCTGATTGTCAACAGCGTGCTGAAGCTGGGTGAGCCAGTGCTTTTTCTTTTTCCTTTTGGATTATAAGATGTTGAGCCCCTGATGGAGAAGAGCTAAAAAACAAGACCCCACAAGGATTAAGATCTAAAGGTGGTGAGAAACTACAAAAGGGGAAAATACTTAAAGAATACAAGAATATATGAAAAACCTTTAAAAATTGAATTTTGATTGATTCAAAGAAGGTCGGACTATTTAATCTACAGAGGTGAAAACTTTTCATATATAATCTTAAGAGTAAATAACTCAAAAAGAACTTTAGAAGAAAATCTTTACGAGAACTTTTTAAAATCAGACATTGATAAATGATTGTATGAGGACATCTAGTGGCAAAAGAAGAAACGACAGTACTAATAAATATTAAAAAAAATCTTTGGAGATATTTGACCTTGAACAACACCTGCAGAAAATAAAGTGCCCTAACGTGAGTTTACAAGGGAAAATACTTCTCATAGCTATATTTGTTGACTTTGGCTATAATTAAAGAGGAACTATTTGGAGAAAGTAAACACTTTACATCAGAGACTCACCTGGAGGAGGTGGATTTGGCCCCAGGCAGCTGGCTTCCTTTTTTATATATAAACTTTTTATTAATTTTCCAATGTTACAATTATATCTTTGGAAAAAAACATGGTGTCTGGGTTACAATAATTTCATTATGTACAAATGTATATTAATACAAATCTCCAACTATTACAGCCAATATTTCCTCCCTTTTTTCCTTTAATACATACTGTCTCTTGTCTAAATTAATATACTTCTCATTCTATCCATCAGCTACTTAATAGTTCTCTTACATTTATCCATAATTTTATATATTTTATTTATTTTGACATTCCATCTTTAAACCATCAATAACCTTATAAATTTTCCCACCTTTAATTTTACATTAATATTTAAATTAAACATTTAATATTTGTCATTTACAAATTTTTAACTGACCCCAATTCCCTTTGTCACAATTCCCCCCAACATCTAGTGTTCCAAATACATATCTTATCTATCTCATTTCCATATCAACAAATTAGTAATACAATGTAATATTCTTATTTTCATTATAATTTCTACATATTGTAAATTCAATAACCAAGATTTCTCCCATTTCAGCATTTAATACATCCTCTCTCTTCTTCTTTATGTCCACTCTCTCATATTTAAATTTATAATTTTATTCTTATCACTACATCCAAACATATTAATTATGTTACATCACTCTTAACATATATATGTCTTAATCACTTTATTTAATCTTTATGAACAACTCAATATTTCAATTTAACTATTAATATTCATACATCTAGGTTTTAATTAGCCAACATTTTTCTTTATCTTCACATCATAACAAGATCTCATATTCAAAATACGGGTCCTTTCTACTTAAATACCTTCTATTTTGAACCTCCTAAATATGTTCACACTCCATCCTTCTTCAGTCTTATTCTAGCTTTTTTCCTTTCCCAAGTCATCTTCTGTGTCCTTGCTTCAGGATCATCGAAGAGTTCTTGTATTATTATATCATATTGAGATGTCTATCCAATCGCCATTTTTGAAAGGTTGAGGAGTCTGGCAGAATTACCAGATCTTCTCATTATTTTCTCCTCTTCACATAGTTGTCCTGCACTGTTTATCTTTTCTTCCATCTGTTTCTTATTTTGATCTTTGAATTCCTTCTGAATTATATAGTAGATTTTTTCCTCCAACCATTTTATCAGATTTTTTCCCCAAATTTTCTCTTGTCTGTACTTGTTCAGCGGTTAAGTCTTCTGTCAAAATATTCAATTGTTCAATTTTTTTTCTTTTGTGTTCTGTATAGATAGTTTCCCCTTCATGGATTACTGTCTTGTCATGGCAAAGGGGCTTGCGTAATTCAATGAAGCTATGAGCTATGCTGTGCAGGGCCACCCAAGATGGAAAGGTCATAGCAGAGAGTTCTGACAAAACGTGATCCACTGGAGAAGGAAATGGCAACCCACTCCAGTGTCTTTGCCATGAAAACCCTATGTACAGTACCAAAAGGCAAAACAATATGATGCTGGAAGATGAGCCCCTCAGGTTGGAAGGCATCCAATATGCTACTGGGGAAGAGCAGAGGGCTAGTACTAGTAGCGCCAGAAAGAATGAAGTGACTGGGCCAAAGCTGAAAGGACGCTCAGCTGTGGATGTGTCTGGTGATGAAAGGAAAGTCCAATGCTGTAAAGATTTTTTTCTCAATAGGAACCTGGAATGTAAGATCCATGAATCAAGGCAAGCTGGATGTGGTCAAACAAGAGATGACAGATGTAATATATGAGTTAAAAGAGCCTTTAATGTTTAATGCAAGTTTGACAGTTCTTTGACAGCTGACAGCTCCACACGCGGTTTCCGCTGACAGCTCCACATGCGGCTACCGATAAACAGCTGCGAGCTGACAGCTCCGCACGTGCTCACCGTGGATTGGTCAAAGTCAGAAGCAGCGGGAGAATCCTCAGGCGGGGATTGGCTGAAGGCTCACCAGCTCAGCTATAAAAGGGGGGTTTGACAGCGGGCTAAGTTGTTCCTGTGGAGATGTAATAAACCAGCTGATCACATCCCTGGCTGCTGTCCATATCCGATCGGGAACCCGCTGAGAACACTACATCTGGCGACGAGGGTGGTACTGCTTCACGGAGCTATCTATTGAGCTGAAGTCACGAGGTGACTGTCACTAGCTGAAGTCACTGGGGATAATCAACCCCAAAGAATCCACGAAGCAGTACTCACTGGGACAGCATGACCTCATTGGGACAGATCAGAGAATTTGACATCAAATACCCAGAGCGATGGGAATCACACTTGGGGCAGGTAGAAGGCTACCTATTATTCAACAAAATAGTGGAAGACCGCTCGAAGGCTGCTGCTTTACTCTGCCTCAGCGGACCAGCCGTCTATGACGTCGCCACTGAACTGTGTAACCCGGTCCCAGTAAACTCTGTCCCATATGTGGAGCTGACCGACTTACTGAACAAACATTTCATACCAGCATGCTCTGAATTATACTGGAGACTGCAGTTCGCCCAGCGGACCCAACGTCCTGTCAAAGCCGCAACCGACTTTGTCACAGCTGTGCAACATGCCGCTCGCTGGTGCCATTTTCTGGACCTGGAAGACAGGCTCTGGGTGTCACTGCACGTTTTTTTTTATGTTCGTCAGAAAAGTTCATTTCTAACTGTACATTTCCCTTGCTCTCTGCACCTGTTGTGATAACGTATCTGGTAACCATAGTGAATCCCATATGACTAGCTATGTTATGGTTTCAGTCTGTTTATTGCGCATGTCTAGAGAAAGTTCTGAGTTGTTATCTGTATTGTTTTTTTCTCTTTGCTGTTACTGTCTGTTACGTTAGGATGTAGCCCAGCTAGCTCTGTATAATATATATTTAGTTTTTATATTTTTGTAAGTAAAAGGTATTTAGTAAGATTATGCGTCGTGTTTTTCTTGCCTTCCTGCAAGCACATCATGCATTCTCTGAAGCACGGTCCGTCGCCCTCTACAAAGGTGTTTTTTACCTTGACATTTTGGTATCGAGGATGGTTTGATTTATGTTTTTGGAGATGCATGTTTCTGCGGCTGTTATCAGTTAGTTAGTGCTAGTGAGGCAGCGGTGATTAACTGCTGAAACATGTCAGGAAGGAAGCCACGGCTGAAAAGGAGTCTTTCTATGGGGCAGCTTCCTTCAACTCCGATAGCTTCGGCCACACGCCTTGGAGAAGACGCACCTGCTCCTGTCTACGATGCAAGGTCAGTCACTCCTTTTTCTACTTTTCCAAGCTCCCTGGCAGCTGCTTTTGGAAATGTTCCCACTCCAGGGGCTCAAGATGAATTTCAAAGGCTTGGAGCGAAACTTAAAGTCCAGCCGAAGAAAATTCCTTCTGCTCCTTCAAGCCCCAAGCAAACTATGCGAGATAGGGCTATGCAAGGCTACTGTGAACAAATTGGGGGTTTTGAAAGGCGTTTGCAGCAGGCAAAGGAATATGTGTCAATGGTTCAGCAATATGAGAGGAATTATGAGCATGAACCGGCCATATTGCCACACCCACAAGGAGAAGCCATATTGCCTCCTTCTTTCCCAAAGCCTAAGTCACGCCCATCATTGAGTGTCATGCAAGACGAATGGGAACCGGATGCTCCTATGTCACATGATCATGGGCTGTCCCAAAGGCCATACAGAGCCACAGTGATGCCTGAAGCAAATGTTATAGCACCATCTACTGGTGAAGCTGCATTAAGACATAAATTGGAGCTCTCACTCTCGCAATTGTCTATGGAGGAGTCTTTGCTCAGAGATACAAGATTTCTGCCATTATCTGAGGCTCCAGTCCCTGATGGTGCTAGGATTCCTGTTACTATTGCTTCTCCTGTTAATATTGCTTCTATGCAAGTCCCTCTACCTGGCAGAGCACAGCCATATTTAACCCACATGCAATTGCCACCGGGTTCTTATATGCGAAGGCCAGTGTCATCTGCAGATTATGCTAATGCACCAGCCCCAGCGCCAGCGCCTCCTGCTGGCCAGGGTAGAATAGCAGCTCAAAGACAGGCACAGCCAGCACCAAGACTACCGGCAGCTTCAATGCAACTGCCGCATGTCCAGGCACAGACGCCACTGGTGCCCCCTGCAGGTTATGGTTGGATTGCACAACCTGCACAGCCAGTACCTCAATTGTATATTCCTCATCAAACACCTTCCATTGTACCACTGGCTGGTGACTCAAAATTAAAGAAGTCAGGACAGAATTACAGGGCATGGGTCAGTGAGGTTGGACTTTTGCTACGCAGAGAAGGTACTCACATGATGGTGTTTAATCCTCCTGCCCAGCCATGGACTCCTGACATATGGGACTTGGATAATAGAGCATGCACAACATTATTGATGTCAATGGACATTGAATTGCAGCTCACGTTTTCACAAGATGCAACTGCCCAACAAATTTGGACTCAGTTAGAGACATGTTATCGGCCTACATCAATTGAGTCTACATGTTTGCTTTTGTCTGAGTTCCATGGTTCCAGATTAAAACCTGGTGAACATATTGGAGCACATTTGACTAAAATGAAAGGTATTAGAAAAGAACTGGGTGAAAAAGGCTATCCTATTGATGATTTTCAAATGATCAGCATTATCATCAATTCTTTGAATCATGAGTGGAAAGATGCTATTTCCAAGATTAATCAAGTGCCTATTGCTCAACGCACAGTGGATCATGTATGCAGAATTTTAGCTGAAGAAGAGGCAGTTATGCAAGCTGCGCCACATTTAAGGGAACCACCTGCATCAAGAGCTTCAGCGAGGCGTGCCTTCCGTGGAAGGACCTACGTTCCAAGGATGCCAAGATGCTACATCTGCAATCGTGTGGGACATGCCACCCGGGATTGTCCCCAACGAGTTCCAGCGCCCGTCACATACCAGCCCAGAGGAACAGATTCCAGAGGAGGCAGAGGTAGAGGCGGACGACAAGGTCGTGGTCGTGGTTCCAGGCATGATCCACAAGCTCCACTTGTCACATTGGTTGTGACCAACGATCCACAGCCTCAACCAGAGTACGACAGACGACTTCTTTGGACTTTGGACAGTGGAGCAGCATTACATGTTACTTACAGAAAAGAGCTTTACACAGAGATGCACGAGCCTGAACCTGAACTACGTGAACTTTACTCTTTTTCCAATCATCCTGTTCAGGTCATGGGAAAAGGAACTGTCTACATTGAAGAGCTTGATGCTCTCATTCCAAATGTTTACTATGTTCCGTCTGCCAGTAGTAATTTGCTTAGTCAGAGTCATTTGTCTAGGTTTTCTCATTTTCAGGTCCACCATCTTGAAAAAGCAAGTTATATAGTCAAAGACGGAGATATTGTTGCTGAAACCATGTTGATTGGTGGTGTTTATTACTTAAAACCAAAGCCTAAGCAGCAAGAGCAGGCAAGTATACACGTTCCAAAGAGCACAGGCCCAGAGAGAGACGTCCCAGAGAGAGATCCTGTTGCTATTCCAAAGGTTCCTAATAATGATAAAAAGACAAAAAAGACACAGGTTGCTCACAGCAAGCCTGGGGTTCCTAATAATGATGCTAATGTTGGGAATTCACTAACAGGTAAACCTTTGCATTCCAGGTGTATCCATAAGTGGCACAGAAGATTGGGTCATGCCAGTTTCCGTGTTCTGAAGAAGATGCCAGAGTTCGCAAGAGGTTTGGATCTAAAGGGGTGTAAGGTGTTCTTGGACTGTGCTGTCTGCAAGAAAGCCAAATCCAAAGCAGCAGCAATTCCAAAACGCGCTACACGCCTGTCAACACGCATTTTTGATTTGGTACACACTGACATAGTTGGTCCTTTTGCACCAACACTTGGTGGTAAAAGATATTTCTTGACAATCGTTGATAATTATTCTAGATATGGATATGTATATCCTATGAAAGAAAAATCTGAGACCTTTCAGATCTTTAAAGACTTTGCTAGTCTTGTCTATACCCAATTCGAGGTCAACATTGCCAGAATCCAGAGTGATCGCGGTGCTGAATTCATGTCTCAGCGTTTCCAGGACTGGATGCGTGAGAATGGGATAGTACATCAGACATCTGCTCCTTATACTCCAGCTGAAAATGGGGTGGCAGAACGCAGAAATGGAGTTTTGCAAACCATGATGCGTTGCCTCCTTGAAGATGCTAACCTCAGTCTTCCATACTGGGGTGAAGCTATCAAATATGCTAACCATATCATCAACCGTACTTGGAGTAGTGTGATAAATCAGACCCCTTATTTCATGTTGTATGGACACAAGCCTGATCTCTCACATCTCCATATTTTTGGTTCCTATGCTATGGTGAATATTCCTTTAGCCCAAAGAAAGAAAGGGGGTCCTGCAGCAAAGAGGATGAGATTTATGGGCATTGATGATAATTCAAAATGGAGCAAATACATTGACTCTCATCATGTTATTGTGGTTTCACAATCTGCTACTTTTGAGGAAGATGCTGACTGGTCCAGGATTCATTCTAATGATCCTGGAGTTTATTTTCCTAGAGATGATGTTGCTGATGCCACGCAACCTGATCAAGATGCACAGGAGAATGTTCCTTCCACGAGTTCTTCTCAACCTACTGTTCCGTCTTCGCAAGCCGCCGATGTTGCTGCTGGCGACGATGAAGACGAGGACGACACGGAAGAAGAATGGACGGTTGGCCCGAGACGTTCCAAGAGGACCACAAAGGGAATCCCTCCAAAACGGTATTCGTGGCAAGTAACAAAAACACCTGTACCTTTGATTTGTAATGTTACACTTCCACCTGAGAAGTTCACACAGATCAAACATCTTCCTGAATCAGAACAAGATAAATGGTTTGAGGCAATGCAGGCTGAAATGGACAGTCTAAAGAAACTCCAAGTGTTTACGCCTGCAAGCCCTCCAGCAAACAAGAAAATTATTGGTACTCGATGGGTCTACAGGATCAAAAAGAAGCTGAATGGTGAGTCGTTGTACAAGGCCAGACTCGTAGCCCAGGGTTTCACTCAATGTTATCCTGAGGACTATACAAATACATACTCACCCACGGTGCGGACTGAAAGTGTGAAAATTGCTTTAGCCACTGCAACTATCCTTGGCCTGGAAGTTTTCCAGTTCGACGTTGAAACGGCTTATCTTCACGCTGATCTTGATGAAGACATCTACGTCAAAGGTCCTCCAGGTTTCAGACAGCAAGAAGGGGATACCTGGTTTCTACACAAAAGTCTTTATGGTCTGAAACAGTCTGGTTTAATGTGGTACTTATGTCTTTCTGACAAACTAAATTCAATGGGCTTTATTAAGTCCGAAACAGATGAATGCGTGTTTACTAAAAGATCCGGTAATAGGTATGAGATAATTCTTGTTTATGTCGATGATATTGTTTATATTGGTCCAAATAAGCAGATGAGTGAGGTTTTTGCTAAAGCTTTACAAAAGTTTTTCACGTTGAAGTCTTTAGGGTGTATTAACACTTATTTAGGTGTTCAAATTGCCAAAACTCAGAAGGGGTTTAGTCTCACACAGGAAGAGAAGATTGAACAACTGTTACATCACTGTAACATGGAGGACGCTAAGCCTGTGAGTATACCCATGCAAACTGATTTTCACATTTTGGCACATGAACCAAGTCCTGAGTTCGAAGATCAAACACTATATCGCTCAGTCATTGGGTCGCTTCTATATATTAGTAGTTGGACTAGACCCGACATTGCACTTAGTGTTAATCTTTTATCACGACACGTAGGCAAGGCAAAACAGTTTCATTGGACATGTGTTAAAAAGTTATTGAGGTATCTAAAACACACCAAAGACATGAAGTTGTTGTTGGAACCAACACATACTGACTATGCAGAGTTATGTTGTTTTGCAGATTCAGATTGGGCGAGTGATAAGAAGTCACGGAAAAGTACATCAGGTTACATGATGTTTTTAAATGGATGTCCTGTTTACTGGCATGTGCGTAAACAGAATTTTGTTTCTTGTTCCTCTACAGAAGCTGAGTATGCTTGTGTGTCTGATGCATGCAATTCTTTAACCTGGTTTGATGCTTTGGTCACAGATATCTGGACACATCCGATTCGACCGATCACAGTGATGGAAGATAATGAATCTGTGGTTTATATTTCTGAAACACGTTTTACAGGTTCAAGGTCCAGACACATTGACATCCGATATCAAAACATAAGGCAACTGGTTAAACAAGGTTTTGTGTCATTACAGTATATGCCTACACGTGATCAAATTGCTGACATGCTGAACAAACCACTTCCTACAGCTCGGCATGAGTATCTGCGTGAGAAGATGTGCCTTACTTGAGTCTTCACTTTGCTGACGAAAGAAGGGGAATGTCACTGCACGTTTTTTTTTATGTTCGTCAGAAAAGTTCATTTCTAACTGTACATTTCCCTTGCTCTCTGCACCTGTTGTGATAACGTATCTGGTAACCATAGTGAATCCCATATGACTAGCTATGTTATGGTTTCAGTCTGTTTATTGCGCATGTCTAGAGAAAGTTCTGAGTTGTTATCTGTATTGTTTTTTTCTCTTTGCTGTTACTGTCTGTTACGTTAGGATGTAGCCCAGCTAGCTCTGTATAATATATATTTAGTTTTTATATTTTTGTAAGTAAAAGGTATTTAGTAAGATTATGCGTCGTGTTTTTATTGCCTTCCTGCAAGCACATCATGCATTCTCTGAAGCACGGTCCGTCGCCCTCTACAAAGGTGTTTTTTACCTTGACACTGGGACCAGATCATCCTAGGACTCCTGGACAAGCGGCTACAAAGGAAAATTGTCACCAAAGCAACAATGAGCCTAACAGAGATCGTAAGTGATATCCGAGCACATGACACTGCTCACGAAGAGACCATAGATTGGCCCACCAATGGGCCCAACGGGTCAATCCACCACAGTAATTCTACAGAAAGTGATGAAGAAGCCATGGAACCTGACAATGGAGTCGATGTAATCCAACAAAACTTAAAAAAAACCCAGGCACAGCGCGGCACTGGAAGAGGACCAAACAGACCGCAGACACCGAACTACCCAAGCCCCCGCACAACAAGTTCAGGACAGAGATGTACCAGTTGCAGGGCAGCTCACCCACGGGCATCATGCAAGTTCAGAAATGCCAAATGCCACGAGTGCGGCAAGACCGGGCATATCCGCACTGTCTGCCAAAGCCGGAACCAAGGGAACATCAATCACCTAGAATCATTCCTGCCAGGTATGACCAAACCCTACCCCCCCATGCGCTGAGCCCCCCTGGCCCTTAGTCCAGACCACTCATTGGCTTGGGAAACCAGACAGCCGATTAAATATCCACCAGTTGCTGAGGCCCAAGATTAAAATAGTAGTCCATTTGCAAGGAGTCCCTTGTGAAGTGGAGGTTGACTTGGGGTCCTCAGTCTCCATAATTTCAATGGAGACATATAACACAATCTGTGGCCACAGCAAGCGGAGGATTCCTTTAAAATTCACCAATATGAAATTAGCTGACTTTCAGCAGGCCCTGATTAAATTGAAGGGGATTGCTACTCTAACAGTTAGCTTCAAGGGATTCTGGGGACCATTAGAAGTATTAGTCACCCAAGGGAAAGGGGACAGTTTAGTAGGACTCAATTGGTTTCAGGCTCTGGGGATATGGCTAGGTGGAGTCCATTTTACCCAGGCCAAAAGCCTCAAATCTGTCTGCAAACAATTTGCAGACGTATTCGATGGCTCCCTGGGGAAATACACAGGTCCCCCTATCAACCTATAATTAAAGCCCAATGTCCTCCCAGTTAGAATTAAGGCCAGAAGGGTTCCATTCGCCCTCAAACAAAAAAATGACGACGAACTGGAACGCCTTGTAAAATTAGGAGTTCTGGAACCCATGGAAGGGGGAACCTGGGAGACCCCAATTGTCACCCTGGTTAAACCTAAGGGGGAGGTGTGGGTCTGCGCGGACTATAAGGCCACCCTCAACCGCAACCTGAACCCCCATGCTTACCCTGTCCCCGCGGTGAAGCACATCCTCTCCGCGATTCAGTCCGGCGCCATCTTTGCAAAGTTAGATCTCGCAAATGCTTACTTGCAGCTCCCTGTTACCAGGGAGACAGCAGATGCGCAGACGATCGTGACACACCGTGGGGCTTTCAAAGTTCACAGACTGCAGTTTGGCATTTATGTTGCTCCTGGTATCTTCCAAGAAATCATGGAGCGAACTTTGAAAGGCATCTCAGGGGTGTGTCCTTACTTTGACGACATCCTAATCGCAGGTGAAGATGAAGGGGCATTGGCAGAAAGACTGCAAAGGTGCTCAGCAGATTTCCTGCTGCTGGATTAAAGCTTAAAAAAGAAAAATGTTTGATAGGGGTGACATCCACTGAATTCCTGGGGTATAGGATAGATGCTCAAGGAATCCATCCGACTGAATCTAAGGTATTAGCTATCAAAAGGGCCCCAACACCTAAAAATAAAGCAGAACTACAAGCTTTCTTGGGGCTCTTGAATTTTTATCAGGCCTTCCTCCCCATGAAAGCAGCTAGAGCAGAGCCCCTACACAGACTACTGGATAAAAAAATCCCTTGGAAGTTGACACCTCTCCATGAAAGCTGTTTCAGGGACCTAAAAAAAATATTATCCAATAATTCAACAATCACCCATTAAAATGAGCACAAACCAGTCTGTGTAGCATGTGACGCCTCCCCTTTTGGGGTTGGCACTGTACTGAGCCATTTAGAAGAAGGAGGAGTCCAGAAACCAATTGTGTACTACTCCAGGACATTATCTAAGGCAGAAAGGAATTACGCCCAGATTGACAAGGAGGCATTAGCCATTGTTGCAGGGGTAAAAAAATTCCACGATTATTTATATGGCAGGGAATTCACGATCTTTACAGATCACAAACCTTTATTGGGACTATTTACCATAGATAAACAGACCCCTCAAATTCTGTCCCCAAGGGTCCTGGGCTGGTCTACATTCTTATCAGCATATTCCTTCAAATTACTATACAAACCAGGCAAGGAAATGTGTCATGCTGATAGGTTTAGGTTTAGGTTTATTAAATTTTTATACCGCCCTTCTCCCGAAGGACTCAGGGCGGTGAACAGGGCATAACATAAAACTACAAAAATACAAAAGTTAAAAAAGAATTAAATTATTGCCCACAGTAAAAACAATATAAAATATATATAAATATTAAAACCCTAAGTAACTCCCCATCAGGCCAGGCCAGCTTCTTCAAATAAATGGGTCTTTAACCCACGCCGGAAGGAGCGGAGATCCGGTGCCATCCGGAGCTCAACCGGCAGCTGATTCCACAAAGCCGGAGCGCCCACAGAGAAGGCCCTCCCCCTGGGGGCCACCAGCCGACATTCTCTGACTGGAGGCACCCTGAGGAGGCCCTCTCTGTGGGAACGCACGGGGCGAAGGGGAGTCGACGCCGGCAGCAGGTGGTCGCCGAGGTATTCCGGACCCATGCCATGTAAGGACTTAAAAACCATCACTAAGACCTTAAACCTCACCCGGAAGAGAACGGGTAACCAATGCAGCTCGCGGAGCAAAGGTGTAACATGGGAGTACCGGGAAACTCCCAAAACAACTCTCGCGGCCGCATTCTGTACCAGTTGGAGCCTCCGAGTGGTCTTCAAGGGAAGCCCCATGTAGAGAGCATTGCAATAGTCAAGATGAGAGGTCACGAGCGCATGAGTGACCGTACACAGGGCATCCCGGTCTAGATAGGGCTGCAACTGCCGCACCAGGCGAACCTGTGCGAAAGCCCCCCTAGTCACGGCTACTACATGATCTTCTAAGGTAAGCCGTGCATCTAGGAGGACTCCCAAGTTGCGAGCCCTATCTACGGGGGGTAAAGACTCACCCCCCATAGAAAGTGATGGAACATTTTGAATGTCCCGGGATGCCGGAATGTACAGCCACTCAGTCTTGTCAGGGTTGAGTTGAAGTCTGTTCCTC
The DNA here is from genome assembly GCF_964194415.1 of Vipera berus. Classification (NCBI taxonomy): domain Eukaryota; kingdom Metazoa; phylum Chordata; class Lepidosauria; order Squamata; family Viperidae; genus Vipera; species Vipera berus. The sequence continues at coordinate 30,378,417 of NC_138208.1, forward strand.
CCCATCCAGACCCGAACCGCCTCCAGGCAACGGGACATCACAGCGAGGGCATCACTGGGGTGGTTTGGGGTCGAAATAAAAAGTTGGGTATCATCAGCATATTGATGATACCCAACTCCAAAACCACGAATGATCTCACCCAGCGGTTTCATGTAGATGTTGAACAGGAGAGGCGAGAGAACCGAACCCTGAGGAACTCCACAAACGAGAGACCTAGGGGCCGATCTCTGCCCCCCTGCCAACACCGACTGCGAACGTCCCAGGAGATAGGAGGAGAACCACCGAAGAACTGTGCCTCCCACTCCCAATCCCCTGAGACGCCGCAGCAGGATACCATGGTCGATGGTATCGAAAGCCGCCGAGAGGTCTAATAGGACTAGGACAGAGGAATATACCCTATCCCGGGCCCTCCAGAGATCATTCACCAGAGCGACCAATGCCGTCTCCGTGCTGTACCCGGGCCTGAAACCCGATTGGTATGGGTCCAGATAATCCGCTTCATCCAGGACCAGAGGGAGCTGATGCGCCACCACACTCTCAACAACCTTCGCAAGAAAGCGAAGGTTGGAGACTGGACGAAATTTGTTCAAGACAGCTGGGTCCAAGGCAGGCTTCTTGAGGAGAGGTCTCACCACCGCCTCCTTCAAGACGATGGGGAAATTACCCTCACTCAAAGAAGCAGATATCACCGCCTGGAACCAGCCTCGTGTCCTCTCCCTGGCTGCATAAACCAGCCAGGAAGGGCACGGATCCAATAAACATGTGGTGGAGCCCAACCTCCCCATAATCCTGTCCACTTCATCAGGGGTCACAGAATCAAACTCCTCCCAGATAACATTGACAAGACCGCCCGTGTCCTGATCGTCAGACTCTGCCCAGCTGGAGTCCAAACTGGTCCGAATCCGAGCGATTTTATCCGACAGATGTTGACCAAACTCCTCGGCCCGACCCTGCAAGGGATCCTCCCTCACCTCCTGATTAAAGAGGGAGCGAGTCACCCTAAACAGGGCGGCCGGGCGATTATCTGCGGACGCGATGAGGGCAGAGAAGTAATTGCACCTCGCTGCCCTCATCGCTGCGAGATAAGACCTAATATAGGTTCTTAACCGCAACCGGTCAGATTCGGATCGGCTGGACCTCCAGCAGCTCTCTAGGCCCCGTTTCCGACGCTTCATCTCCCAGAGCTCCGCGGAAAACCATGGAGCTTGATGGGATCTGCACCGGGTCAGGGGCCGCAAGGGTACAACTCGGTCCAGTGCCTCAGTGGCTGCCCTTTCCCAGGCTTCCACTAAGGCATCCGCCGAGCTGTGAGCGACGGAGGCAGGTGGGGATCCCAGCGCTGCCTGGAACCCGTCAGGGTCCATTAAGCGTCTGGGGCGGTACCATCTAGTTGGTTCCACATCCCCATGGTGGGGGGTGGCAAGACGGAAGACCAGCTGCAGGAGGTGATGATCGGTCCATGACAGGGGCATAATAAATGGAGAGCCCCCACCAAGATCATCCAACCACCGTCCAGATAAAAAAACCAGGTCAAGGGTGTGGCCTCCCTCATGAGTTGGTTCAGAAATTACCTGCGTCAGGTCCATGGCCGTCATGGAAGCCATGAACTCCCGGGCTAACTCAGATGACCCTCCCAGGGATGGTAGATTGAAGTCACCCCAAACTAGAAGTTTGGGGAACTCAATCACCAAACCGGAGAGGACATCGAGTAGCTCGGGCAGGGCTGCCGCTGTGTGACTAGGCGAAACGTACACCAGCAGCAGGCCCAACTGCGCCCCCGAACCAAACCTCAAAAAGAGAGACTCACACCCGACTATCTGAGGAACGGTGGTCTCCCGCAGACATAAGGTCTCCCTAATAACTACCGCCACTCCCCCGCCCCTACCTTGAGCCCGAGGCCGGTGTAGCGCTCGGAAACCTGGTGGGCAAAGGTCAACCAAAGGGACCCCACCCTCTGGACCCAACCAGGTCTCGGTGATACAAGCCAGGTCCGCATGCTCACCCTCCACCAGATCCCGCACAAGGGGAGCCTTATTAACCACGGACCTGGCATTCAGGTACACCAGCCGGAGCTCAGGAGGCTGCACATCCTCGCTCCCGGCACCTCGGGGAAGAACCAGAGGGTCGGAGCGCCTCACCGCTTGCAAACAGCAGAGACGGCCCTCCCGGTAACGATACGGCCCTCTGTCCATACGCCTGCTGCCATACCCCAGTGTCGTGGGAATCGGTAATCCCACGACCCGCTCCCGAACCCCAGATGTAACCACAACCCGCTCCCCCCGAACGCCGTCGGACCCAGGCCTGGCCTGCAACACGGTTGTATGGCCACCCCCCATAGTCAGACAACCATTACCCCCCACCCCCCTCCCTAACCCCCTAAAAAATTTGACTAAAAATTAACCAGGGGCCTCTTGTTAAATTTATATTGAGAGCCCCTGGCCTTACCCGGCCATCTCTCAGGGTCCCAATAATTGGGCCCTTCATCAAGACTGGGAGTAGCAAAGAAGGCGGGACGCACCCAGGAGAGGGGGGCACCCCTGAGGGCGAGCAAGTCCGTATCGGAATATTGGTACATACAGTCCGAACAAGTCCAGAGAGGGCAGTCCATAGGTTAAGCTGGCTGCCCTTACCCAATATTGACCTGGACCCAGCACCTGGGGGACAAATTTTGGCCATAGAAGAACTGCCTGATTGCCCCCTGCAAGTAAAGGACATTGCCTCAGCAACAATCAAAGACAAAATCCTCAGCAGGGTATTAGCATGGACAACCTCCGACTGGCAAGGCCAGAATCCAGGGCCTGAATTCCAGGCCTATTTCATTAGGAAAAATGAACTATCCACACACCTTGGGTGTGTCTTATGGGGGAGCAGGGTGGTCATTCTGGAAAAACACAGAGCCAAAGCCCTCTTAGCATTGCACGAAGGTCATCCAGGCATTGTAAAAATGAAGGCGTTAGCACATAGCTACCTTTGGTGGCCTGGGTTGGATAAACACATAGAGGAACACGTAGCCGGATGTCACCCTTGTCAACAGTCCAGACCAGCCCCACCACACGCACTCCTACATAAGTGGGAAGCAGCTCAGAACCCCTGGTCAAGGAGCCACGTTGATTTTGCTGGACCCTTCCAGGGACAACTATTCCTCATCATAGTAGATAGTTACTCAAGGTGGCTAGAGTCCCAGTCAAAAGCCTAACCACAGCTAGCACTGTACAAGCGCTAAGGGGGCTCTTCGCTACGCACAGTCTCCCTGATATCATAGTCTCTGACAATAGGCCACAATTTACGTCTGCCGATTTCCAGATCTTTACCAGGGGCAACTTGATTAAACATATTTAATTTTAATTTAATTTAATTTAATAACATTTATATACCGCCCTTCTCCCTGAGGACTCAGGGCGGTTCACAGGGCAGAATAAAATACCAAATACAAACATTAAAAAGAGATTAAACAATTGCCCTAGTTAAAACAATAGGAGTACAATTCTAAAAACCCCAAGATAAAATTGAGAGACCAAAGATAAAACAACCCCACCGATCCCCATCAGGCTAGGCCAGCTTGTACAAACAAAAACGTCTTGAGATCGCGACGAAAGGAGCGAAGATCGGGCGCCATCCGGAGCTCTACCGGTAGCTGATTCCACAGCTCCGGAGCGCCCACAGAGAAGGATCTCCCCCTGGGGGCCACCAATCGACATTCTCTGATCGGTGGCACCCTGAGGAGGCCCTCTCTGTGGGAACGCACAGGGCGCAGGGAGCTTGATGCCGGCAGCAGATGTTCCCTAAGGTACTCCGGCCCCATGCCATGGAGGGCTTTAAACACCGTTACCAGTACCTTGAATCTCACCCGGAAGACAACTGGCAACCAATGCAGCTCACGGAGCAGAGGTGTAACGTGGGAGTATCGGGAGACTCCCAACACAACTCTCGCGGCTGCATTCTGTACCAGTTGGAGCTTCCGGGTGGTCCTCAAGGGCAGCCCCATGTAGAGAGCGTTGCAGTAGTCCAGACGAGAGGACACTAGCGCATGAGTGACCGTGCACAAATCATCCCGGCTAAGATAGGGCCGCAACTGGCACACCAGGCGAACCTGGGCGAAGGCCCCCCTAGTCACAGCTCCTATATGGTCTTCCAAGGTGAGCCGTGAATCTAGGAGGACTCCCAAGTTGCGAGCCCTATCTACGGGGGGTAATAGTTCACCCCCCATAGCCAGAGGTGGAATGTCCGAATAGACCCGGGATGAAGGTATGCAAAGCCACTCAGTCTTGTCGGGGTTGAGTTGAAGTCTGTTCCTCCCCATCCAGACCCGGACCGCCTCCAGGCAACGGGACATCACGTTGAGGGCATCACTGGGGTGGTTTGGGGTCGAAAAGGAAAGTTGGGTATCATCAGCGTACTGATGATACCCAACTCCAAAGCCACGAATGATCTCACCCAGCGGTTTCATGTAGATGTTGAACAGGAGAGGCGAGAGGACCGACCCCTGAGGAACTCCACAAATGAGAGACCTCGCGGTCGACCTCTGCCCCCCTGCCAACACCGACTGCGAACGTCCCTGGAGATAGGAGGAGAACCACTGTAAAACTGTGCCTCCCACTCCCAGTCCCCTGAGACGTCACAGCAAGATACCATGGTCGATGGTATCGAAAGCCGCCGAGAGGTCTAATAGGACTAGAACAGAGGAATGCCCCCTGTCCCGAGCCCTCCAGAGATCATTCACCAGCGCGACCAATGCTGTCTCCGTGCTGTGCCCGGGCCTGAAACCCGATTGGTACGGGTCTAGATAATCCGCTTCATCCAGGACCAGAGGGAGCTGATGCGCCACCACACTCTCAACAACCTTCGCAAGAAAGCGAAGGTTGGAGACAGGACGAAAGTTGTTCAATACAGCTGGGTCCAAGGCAGGCTTCTTGAGGAGAGGCCTCACCACCGCCTCCTTCAAGACGGCGGGGAAGATACCCTCACTCAGAGAAGCCGATATAACTGCCTGGAACCAGCTGCGTGTCCTCTCCCGGGCTGCATAGCCCAGCCAGGAAGGGCACGGGTCCAATAAACATGTGGTGGTGCTCAGCCTCCCCATGATCCTGTCCACTTCCTCCAGAGTCACAGAATCAAACTCCTCCCAGGTGATATCGACAAGACCGCCCGTGTCCTGATCGTCAGACTCTGCCCAGTCAGAGTCCAGACCGGTCCGAATCCGAGCGATTTTGTCCGACAGATGTTGGACATATCACCTTGGCTCCCTTCTGGCCATTCACTAACGGCCTAGCAGAAGTCATGGTCAGGACAACGAAAGACGCATTACGACGTATCATCTCTGGCAATTGGCACCAACGTCTGGCACAGTTCCTATTAGCCCAGCACTCTACCCCCTGCACAGCCACTGGCAAAAGCCCCGCTGAATTACGTTGGGGCCGCCGCCTGGTCACAAAACTGGACAGGCTGCACCCAGACAGGGTGGCAGCTGAGACGGAGCTCCCAGTCCCTTCCAGACATTTTAACGCTGGGGATTATGTGTGGGCCAGAAATTTCAGACTTGGAAACAAATGGCTACCTGCGGTGGTTGTTCTTCGCACAGGGCCTATCTCATATCTGGTTGAGGTGGAAGGTGGCCATCAGCTTAGACGACATTTAGATCAGTTAAGGAAAAGAGGATCAAATAACCACCCTCTAGCCCCTGAGGAGCAACTTGTCTCACGAGAGCCAGACGCCCTTAACCCCAGCACCCAGGAGATGTTCCAGCAAGAGGAACCAGAAAATCCCCCAGACCCTGAGGAAACCCCTCTCTTAGGAGCTGAACCCAGGGCTGCTCCAAACCACCAAAGCAGTAAAGACACTGGGGAAAATACTGTTGACATTCCCCTAAGACGCTCCATCAGAACAAGAAAACCACCTGCATATCTGAAAGACTATGTATGGCCCGAGAGCCAAGAGTCCGGCTAAAAAAAGAACATTGTACAACAGACCTTGTAAATAAGTTAACTGTTTCATTATTTTTTTTGGGGGGAAGGGATGTAATATATGAGTTAAAAGAGCATTTAATGTTTAATGCAAGTTTGACAGTTCTTTGACATCTGACAACTCCACACGCGGTTTCCGCTGAAAGCTCCACATGCGGCTACTGATAAACAGCTGCGAGCTGACAGCTCCACATGCACTCACCGCAGATTGGTCAAAGTAGGAAGCGGCGGGAGAATCCTCAGGCGGGGATTGGCTGAAGGCTCGCCAGCTCAGCTATAAAAGGGGGGTTTGACAGCAGGCTAAGTTATACCTGTGGAGATGCAATAAACCAGCTGATCACATCCCTGGCTGCTGTCCTTATCCGATTGGGAACCCACCAATAACACTACAACAAGAGTGAACATCGACATCTTAGGTATCAGCAAACTAAAATGGACAGGAATGGGTGAATTTAATTCAGATGACCATCAGGTATACTACTGCAGGCAAGAATCCCTCAGAAGAAATGGAGTAGCCTTCATAGTCAATAAAAGAGTAGGAAAAGCAATACTGGGATGCAATCCTCAAAATGACAGAATGATCTCAGTTCGAATCCAAGGCAAACCATTCAATATCGCAGTAGTCCAAGTCTATGCCCCAACCACCAGTGCTGAAGAGGATGAAATTGACTGGTTCTATGAAGCCCTACAGCACCTTATAGAACTAACACCAAAAAGTGATGTCCTTATCATCATGGGGGATTGGAATGCTAAAGTAGGAAGCCAAAAGATAACCAGAATAACAGGCAAGTTTGGCCTTGGAGTACAAAATGAAGCAGGACACAGGCTGATAGAATTTTGTCAAGAGAATATGATGGTCAGAGCAAACACTCTTTTCCAACAACCCAAGAGATGGCTCTACACATGGACATCACCAGATGGTCAACACAGAAATCAGATTGACTATGTGCTCTGCAGCCAAAGATGGAGAAGCTCTATACAGTCAGTAAAAACAAGACCAGGAGCTGACTGTGGCTCAGACCATGAGCTTCTCATTGCAAAGTTTAGGCTTAAACCGAAGAAAGTAGGGAAAAGCACTAAGCCACTCAGGTATGAATTCAATCATATCCCTGTTGAACATACAGTAGAGGTGACAAATAGATTTAAGGAATTAGATCTGATAGACAGAGTGCCTGAAGAACTATGGACAGAGGTTCGCAACATTGTACAACAGGTAGCAAGCAAAACCATCCCAAAGAAAAAGAAATGCAAGAAAGCAAAATGGCTGTCTGAGGAAGCTTTGGAAATAGCTGAGGAAAGGAGGGAAATGAAAGGCAAGGGAGAAAAAGAAAGATACGCCCAACTGAATGCAGAATTCCAGAGAATAGCTAGAAGAGATAAGAATGCCTTCTTAAATGAACAGTGCAAAGAAATAGAAGAAAACAATAGAATAGAAAAACATCTACTTCTGCTTCATTGACTATGCTAAAGCATTTGATTGTGTGGATCATAACAAACTGTGGCAAGTTCTTAAAGAGATGGGAGTACCAGAACATCTTATTTGTCTCTTGAGAATCCTATATGTGGGCCAAGAAGCAAGAGTGAGAACTCGACACGGAACCACTGATTGGTTCAAAATTGGGAAAGGAGTCCGGCAAGGCTGTATACTGTCCCACTGCCTATTTAACTTATATGCAGAGCACATCATGAGAAAGGCAGGGCTAGATGAATCAAAAGTTGGAATTACGATTGCCAGAAGAAATATCAACAACCTAAGATATGCAGATGATACCACTCTAATGGCAGAAAGTGAAGAAGAACTAGAGCCTCTTGTTGCGGGTGAAGAAGGAGAGTGCAAAACTTGGGTTGAAACTTAACATTAAGAAAACCAAGATCATGGCATCCGGCCCTCTCAATTCCTGGCAAATAGATGGGGAAGAAATGGAGGTAGTGACAGTTTTTATTTTCCTGGGCTGCAGATGGGGACTGTAGCCAAGAAATTAAAAGACACTTGCTCCTGGGAAGGAAAGCCATGGCAAATCTAGACAGCACACTAAAAAAGCAGAGACATCACCCTGCCAACAAAAGTGCGTATAGTCAAGGCTATGGTCTTCCCAGTTGCAATGTATGGCTGTGAAATTTGGACCATAAGAAAGGCTGAGCACCAAAGAATTGAGGCCTTTGAACTATGGTGCTGGAGAAGACTCCTGAGAGTCCCTTGGACTGCAAGGCGATCAAATCGGTCAGTCCTAGAGGAGATCAACCCTGACTGCTCTTTAGTAGGCCAGATCCTGAAGCTAAAGCTCAAATACTTTGGCCACCTAATGAGAAGGAAGGACTCACTGGAGAAGAGCCTAATGCTGGGAAAGATTGAGGGCAATATAAGAAGGGGATGACAGAGAATGAGGTGGCTGGATAGAGTCACTGAAGCAGTAGGTGAGAGCTTAAATGGACTTCAGAAGATGGTAGTCTCAAACCTCGTCCGGAGAGCAGGAGATTCAAGCAACCGAGACGAAAGCTGAATTTCCAAAACGGTTTAATAAGCAAAAGCAAACGATCTTCAAACGGAACAAAGCCAGCGTTGGCTGCTACCCGCATCCAACGCTGTTAAATACACATTGCATGTAGACACCCACGCCCCACCCAGCCGCACCCACTTCCGCCCATCCCCTACTTAACTCCCGTTTCTCCCAAACACCTTCCTTTGCGACACGCCCCGCCACCCGGCACCCTCTATCTCCCAGGTGAGTCTTCTCGCGAACGCTCGTCCCATCGCCGCCAGTCACCACCCCCACCCCCGTCCCTGCTCCCGGCACCTTCCCTCCTGTTGCAGACACACCTCTGCCCTGCTGCTTGGCCCCCCCTCGCAAGGCTGGCAAGCCCCCAGTCCTTTCTCGATGTGAACGGGCTCCGCTGCCGAGGGCCCCGCCCGCCAGCGCTGCAGGGGCCGAGTCACCATCTGGACTGGGCCCATGGTCCTGCGAGGCCACCGTAGCCGGCGGGGCGCGACATGCCGCCCCTCCTACCAGGGCCCCTCCTGCAGGGGAAGACACAAGAGGTAAGCAATCGTCCACCCTGTCCGCGGCGTTCCCCCGTCCTCCCCTCGGCTTACCAGGGTGCAACCGGTGAAATGCCCGCACCAACCGAGGAGCATGAACATTTGCATCCCCCACCCACGTCGCCTCCTCCACAGGATATCCCTTCCACCTGATTAGGTACTGGACGCCCCCCCTACGAACCCTGGAGTCAAGGATCTCTTGGACCTCATAATGGTCGCCATGGGTGGGCCCAGGCCCACCCTCCCCCACTGCCGTTGCGCCTGAGGTGGCAGGCTTCAGTAGGCTACTGTGGAACACTGGGTGAAGTTTGCCTAGGATCTTCGGTAGTCGTAGCCGTACTGTTACGGGGTTAATTACCTGTACCACCCGGAATGGTCCGATGTATTTGGGCCCTAGCTTTTTACAGGGAACCTGGCCACGTAGATACTTAGTAGACAGGTAGACCAGGTCCCCCACCTTCGGGACTGCGAACGCTTTTCGCTTCTTATCAGCCTGCTCCTTATTCGTTATCGCAGCCCGCTCCAACGCTTTTTTCACTGCACCCCAGGCCCCCTCAATCTGCCTCATCCATTCCTGTGGCTGACAGGGGTCCTCGTGCCCCGGGCTGCATTCGGGGATGGGGACAAAATCGTTACCCATAACCACTTTGAAGGGGAAAAACCCCGTACTGCTATGTACAGCGTTGTTATACGCTACTTCCGCAAACGCTAAAAGATCCACCCAGTTGGTTTGCTGGTACGATACGTAGCAACGTAGATACCGCTCAACGGCGGCATTGGCTCGTTCTGCTGCGCCATTGGTGCTAGGGTGGTACGCCGTACTGAGTCCTTGGGTTGACCCGATGAACGTAACAAACTTTCCAGAAACGCGCCGTGAACTGTACTCCCCTGTCCGAAATGATACGGCGTGGTATCCCATGTAGACGGTAGACGTGAGTTACAAAGAGCCAAGCCAATCGACGTGCTGAGGGCAACCCTTTACAGGGAATAAAGTGGGCCTGCTTAGAAAATAAGTCCACCACTGTCCAAATAACATTATGGCCCTTACTTTCGGGTAACTCAACAATGAAGTCCATGGCTATATCCTGCCATGGACGAGTAGGGTCGGCCACCCTCTGTAGGAGGCCCAAAGGTTTTCCCACCATAGGCTTTGTGGTAGCACAAACGTGGCATCGCCGCACATAGTCCTCCACCGTTTTTGTCATGTGTGGCCACCAAAATTGCCGACGTGCCAAATGCAGGGTCTTCAGAAACCCATAGTGTCCAGCTTGCTTGGTGTCGTGACACCGATACAGCACTCGTTCCCGTAAAGGGGCTGGTACATAAATGCGGGTCCCATGCCAAGCTAAGCCATCACGCATGGCCACGAACTCTGGGTGGGCCTGTAGCCAGGTATCCCCCTGAAGGGCCTTCCTAAGGTCTTCACAGAACTCGTCCTGCGCTGCTAGAGCGGTGTCCCCCTCCTGACCTGGACCTTCGGTAGGCACAAGCTCTTGTACAACGTCCTCCCTCTTCCCTTCAAACTGCGGCATACGTGACAGCGCGTCCGCCAGGAAGTTTTCCCCCCCCGGAACATACTTCAATGTGAAGCGGAATCGACGGAAGTACAGTGCCCACCGTACATGCTTGGGGGACAGCCGTCGGGGTGTCTGCAACGCCATCAGATTCTTATGATCCGTCCACACCTCAAACGGGTGGACAGCCCCCTCCAAGTGATGTCGCCACAGCTCCAATGCCCAGCGTACCGCAAAAGCCTCCTTCTCCCATATTGCCCAGGCACGCTCTGCAGGAGACAATTTTTTAGACGCATAGGCACATGGTTGAAGCACCCCGTCGTTGTTGCGTTGAAGAAGGACGGCTCCGAGGGCAACGTCGCTTGCGTCGGCTTGGACCACGAAAGGCAGGGCAGGGTTTGGGTGTCGTAAGATCGGTTCTTTAGCAAAAAGAGCTTTTAACGTATCAAAAGCTCGTTGGCACTCTGCAGTCCACCCCACCCGTAATCCGGGACGTGGTTGCACTGTTAGCTGTCGTGTGCGAAGAAGGTCCGTAAGTGGCAGGGCTATGGCCGCAAAACAGGGTATGAATTGGCGATAAAATTTTGCGAAGCCTAGAAACCCTTGCAACTGCCGCCGTGTCCGCGGGGCCTGCCACTGCTGGATGGCCTCCACCTTTTTTGGGTCTATTTCCACCCCCCCTGCAGAGATTCTGTACCCCAAGTAATCGAGTTGCTGCCGATGGAACTCGCACTTGGACAGTTTCACAAAGAGCCGTGCGTCCCGCAATTTAGTTAACACCCGCCTAACCAAGGCGACGTGCTCCTCCATCGTCTCGGTGTAAACCAGGATGTCGTCTAGGTAAACCAAGACCCCACGATATAAGAATTCATGCAAGACCTGGTTAATCAATTGCATGAAGACGGCAGGGGCACCCTGTAGCCCAAACGGCATCACCCTAAACTGGAAACTTCCCAGAGGACAGTTGAACGCCGTCTTCCACTCGTCCCCTGCTTTGATTCGGACACGATAATAGGCCTCCCTGAGGTCCAGTTTGGTAAAGACCCGGCCTTTAGCCAGGTGGGCCAACAGGTCTTTCATTAGTGGGAGTGGGTAAAGGTGCTCAACGCACACCGCGTTCACACCACGATAGTCCACGCACAGTCTAAGCCCACCATCCTTTTTCTCGCGGAACAGCACGGGCGCCGCCATCCTAGACCGTGCTGGCTGGATGAATCCCCGCTCCAGGTTCTTGTCGATGTACCGCCGGAGTTCCTGCATTTCTTTCGGGGACATAGCGTACATCCGGGGTTTTGGTAGCTTAGCACCCGGTTCCAGCTCAATGGCGCAATCCGTGGAGCGATGAGGTGGTAGCGTGTCGCACTCTCGTTCATTGAAGACGTCCAACAGGTCGGAGTATTCGCGGGGTACCTGAGCCTCTTGCGCTAACCCACCCGCACAGGCCCTCTCTCGTTCCCCCGTGTGTAGTGGTCCCAGAAATGCGTGCTCTCGCGGAGGCTGTGGGCCCAACCCCAACTGGAGATGGCGGCAACCCCCCTCCCACCAGATCGTAGGGCCCCACCGATCCAACCATGTGAGCCCCAGAATAACTGCCTCGGTCATAGAAGGCACCACTATAAACCGCAAAGTCTCCCAGTGATCGCCCATCTCCAACCGGATTGGTTCAGTGACGTGAGTGACAGGTGCCCCCCCCCAAAAGAGACCCATCCACCTGCTGAAAGCGTAGAGGGCTAGTTAGCCGCCTCACCGTAACCCCCAGTCCTACTACCACCGCTTGGCTCATTAGGCACCGTGTGCTACCTGAGTCAACGAGGGCTTTATATGCTTTCCTCTGACCGGTGTGGGGACTAACCAGCACCACAGGGAATACGAAGGGACAGACCGGAGCACTTACCATTGGGTCTTCATCTAGACCCTGTTCCTCTGGACTCTCGTACGGTGGGGGCTGTGCTTCCACCGGCGTCTCCACCCGAACAGGAGCAGTTGGTCTGGAGACATCTCCGCCTAGCTGGTGAGCGGCCCGTGTCCGCTCCATGGATCTCCGGGTTCCGGTCCCGCGTGCTGGGGAGGCAGAAGGGGCTGGCCGTGCAGGAGGCAGAGGACAATCGACTGCCCGGTGTCCTGGCTGGTCACATCTGAAACACCTCAGGACAGCCCGTGCTGGCTGGGAGGAAGGCCGTGTAGACGCCGCCACAGATGGCTCTTCCACTTTCGTCTTCTCGGCCGGCCGTCGGCTTCCAGAAGGAGGTTCGAACCGGCCTCGCACGTCCTGCAAACCCACGTCCAGCTCCACGGCTCCACGGTACCACTCCTGCAGTCGCGCTGGAACGCCGCGGACCACACAAGCCCGGCGGAGAGCCCCGTCCAAGCCAGCCCTAAAATGGTGGACAAGAAGACGCTCCGGCCACGAACGCAACTTCCCGGCCACCTTATGGAACTCCCTCACGTACTCCACCGCGGCTCTGCCTCGCTGCCGTAGGGAAAGGATGTCGGCTTCAGCCCGCTGCACCCGGGAAATGTCCTCGAAACGAGTCCGCAACGACTCCAAAAACAGGCCAACATCCCCAAGCTCCCGAGCGTGGTCACTGTATAAATCGGCTGCCCAAGCCGCTGCCTCCCCTTGCAGGCAAGCTGTTACTGCCACCACCATAGCCCGCTGGGACACGTAAGCCTGGGCATACTGGTCCATATGTCCTATCACCTGGCCCAGGAACATCGCCAGGCGGTCAGGGTGGCCATCATAAGTAACTGACAAATGTGGAGGTCCCCATACCACTCCGGGTCCCCACGAAGCCACTTGCGGGCCCAGCACCGGAGAAGTTCCAACTAGCCGTGTCGTCGACTGGCCAGGCCTATCGTCCGTCCCTGACCACATCCCTGCAACACCTCGCCCGAGGCCTACAGGAGCAGAACCCTCACAAGGCATGCCAAGACCAGGTTGGTTCTGGTGGGATGGCGCATCCAGAGGTGAATGGGTTGGCGCAGCCCGTCCCGCCGGAGCCCCGGCAGGGGACCATAGGCCTGGCTCTTGGCCACCAGCCTCCCCGAACCTGGTCCGTAGAATGTCCATAGTCCGGTTGCCTGGGGTGGTGGAATAACTCCACTCCTCCCCCTCTTCCTCCACAAGGCACCGCTCCCTCCACACCGACGAAGGTCCCCTCAGCCGGGGTTCGTGGGCCTCCTCGTATCCTCTATGGCCCAGGGCAAGGCCCGGCCTCCTCCCTCTGCCGAGGCCCTGGCCCCCTGCCTCCCTTGGCTCCACCATGCAATCCTCGAGTAATGATGGCCTCTGCCTAGGCCGAACCGCCGGAAGCACAACCTCCCCCACATCCACTGTCCTGGAGGAGGCTACACCAGCCCCGGCCCCCATCTCAGGCCCGACCTCCTTCTCAGAAGCAGCCGCCGAGGCGGGCCCCTGCAATCCCTCTGCCATACAACTCACCCAGTTGTCGCTCGGAAGGAAAAATGAAAGGGTGAGAATGCTGGCTTTCTCTCAAACCTCGTCCGGAGAGCAGGAGATTCAAGCAACCGAGACGAAAGCTGAGTTTCCAAAACGGTTTAATAAGCAAAAGCAAACGATCTTCAAACGGAACAAAGCCAGCGTTGGCTGCTACCCGCATCCAACGCTGTTAAATACACATTGCATGTAGACACCCATGCCCCACCCAGCCGCACCCACTTCCGCCCATCCCCTACTTAACTCCCGTTTCTCCCAAACACCTTCCTTTGCGACACGCCCCGCCACCCGGCACCCTCTATCTCCCAGGTGAGTCTTCTCGCGAACGCTCGTCCCATTGCCGCCAGTCACCACCCCCACCCCCGTCCCTGCTCCCGGCACCTTCCCTCCTGTTGTGGACACACCTCTGCCCTGCTGCTTGGCCCCCCCTCGCAAGGCTGGCAAGCCCCCAGTCCTTTCTCGATGTGAACGGGCTCCGCTGCCGAGGGCCCCGCCCGCCAGCGCTGCAGGGGCCGAGTCACCATCTGGACTGGGCCCATGGTCCTGCGAGGCCACCGTAGCCGGCAGGACGGAGCTGAGGCCAGGACCCTGCGAGGCCACCATAGCCAGCAGGGCGGGGCCGGGTTGCACGACGCGCGTGCGCACTGTCGAGACTTCAGCCGGCTCGGCGGTCGTGCGTGGAGGCCGTTGTTGCTGCCGCAGCTGATGGGCGCTCTCCCGACCCGAGCCGTTGGGCATTCTCTCGGCCCGAGCCCCAGGAGCGGAAGAAACCGGCGCCGGTGAGTGTCGCGCCCGTGGCGCCGCTGGGCGTCGAGCCCGCGGGGCGCGACAGGTAGAGGACTTGAAAGCCTGGAGGAATGTTGTCCATAGGGTCGCAATGGGTCGGACATGACTTTGCAGCTAACAACAATAGATAGTTTATTAGTTGTAGTCAGAGTTTGAGTTTGGTTATCTAATACGCTTTCTAGTGTTTTTCCAAAAGCTCTTATTTTATTTATTTATTTATTTATTTATTTATTTATTTATTTATTTATTTATTTATTTATTTAATTGATTGATTGATTTTATATACTGCTTTTTCCCAAAGGACTCAGGACGGTTTACAGGGCGAGTTAAAACAATACAAATAAGTACACTTTAAAATAGAATTAAATAAGACTAGCCCACAATTAAACAAATTAAAATTAATTAAAATTAAAATTAAAATTAAAATTAAAATTAAAATAATTAAAATTAAAATTAAAATAATTAAAATTAAAATTAAAATTAAAATTAAAATTATTACAATTAAAATAATTTTAATTTTAATTTTAATTTTAATTTAAACCCACTCAGTCCAGGCCAGCAAGATCAGTCCCGGCGAAATGAGTGAAGGTCTTGGGCAGTCCGAAGTTCTACCGGCAGTTCATTCCATAGGGCAGGCACGCCCACAGAGAATGCCCTCCCCCTTGGAACCATCTGTCGGCATTCCCTAACCGGCAGAACCCTAAGGAGGCCCTCCCTGTGGGAGCGCACAGGACGCTGGGAGGCTGATGCTGGCAGCAGGTGCTTCCTGAGATAATCCAGACCCATGCCATTTAGGGCTTTATAGGTCATCACCAGCACCTTAAAATCTCACCCGGAGGACAATTGGAAGCCAATGCAGCTTGCGGAGAAGAGGTGTTACATGAGAGTATCGGGAAACTCCCATTTTGCACCAGCTGAAGCCTCCGAGTGGTCCTCAAGGGCAGCCCCATGTAGAGAGCATTGCAGTAGTCTAACCGGGAGGTAACAAGTGCATGAGTGACTGTGCGTAGGGCATCTCGATCCAAATAGGGTCGCAACTGGCATATCAGGCGAATCTGGGCAAAAGCCCCCCTGATCATAGCTCCTATATGATCTTCCAAACTGAGCCGTGAATCCAGGAGAACGCCCAAGTTACGAGCCCTATCAACAGGGGGTAACATCATCCCCCATCGTTAATGATGGACAAAAATGATTCACCCGAGATGCCGGTATGTACAGCCACTTAGTCTTGGCAGGATTGAGACGAAGCCTGTTTCTTCCCATCCAAACCTGAACCGCCTCCAGGCAACAGGACATCACGATGAGGGCATCACTGGGTTGGTTTGGGGTGGAAAGAAACCAGTATGCTGATGATAATCCACCCCGAAACCATGAATGATCTCACCCAGCGGCTTCATATAGATGTTGAACAGGAGGGGAGAGAGAACCGACCCCTGAGGAACTCCACAAACGAGAGGCCTTGGGGCGAATCTCTGCCCTCCCATCAACACCAACTGCGAACGGCCCAGGGGGTAGCAGGAGAACCACTGTAAAACAGTGCCCCCCACTCCCAGTCCCCTGAGTCGTCGCAGCAAGATACCATGGTTGATGGTATCAAAAGCCACTGAGAGGTCTAATAGGACTAGGACAGAGGGACAATCCCTGTCCCGGGCCCGCCAGAGATCATTTACCAGCGCAACCAATGTCGTCTCCATGCTGTACCCGGGCCTGAAGCCCAATTGGCACGGGTCAAGATAATCGGTTTCATCCAGGAACAGAGGGAGCTGATGTGCTACCACACTCTCAACAACCTTCGCCAAAAAGCGAAGGTTGGAGACTGGACGATAGTTGTTCAAAATTGCTGCATCCAGGGCAGGCTTCTTGAGAAGGGGTCTCACCACTGCCTCCTTCAGGGAGGTGGAGAAAATATCCTCCCTCAAAGAAGCAGATATTACTGCCTGGAACCAGCCTCGTGTCTTCTCTCGAGCTGAATAAAACAGCCAGGAGGGGCACGGGGTCCAATAAACAGGTGGTAGAGCTCAGCCTGCTCATAATCCTGTCTACCTCATCAGGGGTCACAGGATTGAACTCAGTCCAGATAACACTCTCAAGACCGTTCATTTCCTCCACATCAGACTCTGCCCAGCCAGAGTCCAAACCGGCCCGAATCTGAGCGATTTTGTCCACCAGATGATGACTAAACTCCTCAGCCCGCCCCTGTAAGGGCTCCTCCCTCACCTCCTGGTTAAGGAGGGAGCGAGTCACCCTAAACAGGGCAGCCGGGCGATTATCTGCGGACGCGATGAGGGCAGAGAAGTAATTATACATTGCTATCCTCATCGCCGCGAGATAAGACCTTATGAAGGATCTTAGTCGCAATCGGTCAGATTCAGACCGGCTGGATCTCCAACAGCTCTCTAGACCTCATCTCTGATGCTTCATCTCCCGGAGCTCCACAGTAAACCATGGGGCCCAATGGGATCTGCGCTGGGACAGGGGTCGCAAGGGTACAACACAGTCAAGCGCCTCAGTAGCAGCCCTTTCCCAGGCATCCACCAAGGCGTCAGCCAGGCTGTGAGTGAGGGAGATAGGTATAGACCCAAGCGCCATCTGGAACCGTTCCGGGTCCATTAGGCACCTGGGGTGGAACCACCTGGTCGGTTCCGCAGCCCAGCAGCAGGGGTTAGCATACTGGAAGACAAGTCATACGAGACAATGATCAGACCATGACAGGGGAACAATAGTTGGCAAATCCCCTCCCAGATCATCAAACCACTGCCTACATAGGAAAACCAAATCAAGAGTGTGACCCCCTCCATGAGTTGGGCCCTGAATTATCTGGGTCAGGTCCATGGCCATCATGGAGGCCATGAACTCCCGAGCCAACTCTGATGACCTGCCCAGGGAAGAAAGGTTGAAATCACCCAGAACAATAAGTCTGGGGAACTCAACCACCAACCCTGAGAGGGTGTCGAGAAGCTCGGGCAGGGCCATTGCAACACAGCTGGGCGCCAGGTATGTCAGCAACAAGCCCAACTGAACCCCAGGGCCACACCACAGGAGGAGAGACTCACACCCGCCAATATGTACGACAGTGGTCTCTCGGAGACATAAGGTCTCCCGTATAACCGCTGCCACCAGCTGTAAGAAGAAAGTGGTAATTCTGACAAGTTATTTTCATCATAGCAAAAATTTGTTTTTGCATTTCTTCCCTAGTAAAAGTCTGTTCCTGGTTTTCCATAGTGATGAGTTAAATTGAAAACTTTTACAGTTCTTTTTTTCCCCCTCAGTAAATAGGAAACAGCTAAGACTCTCACAGCTGGTGTTCAAGGTTACATGAATCTTATCTCGTTTTCTAAAATTGTCAGCCAAGTTTCTTTTCTTTAAGAATAACAAATTGCAATTTCAGGTTTGGCCACAAGATGTTCCCCCAACTATTTAGGAAAGTCCTTTCAATTATTTATTCTGTTTTAGGAGGAAAAAGCCAGACTTTCAAATAAAAATAGGAAGTGAAACATAGATAATCAAAAGCTTTTAATCCACAATTTTTTTTAAAAGAAGTTCTAGTTGGAATCCAATTATTTTTTTAACATTTTTCAAATCTTCCCTTATATTCAATTGTCGCTGTTTCTGGAGGGAGGGCTAAAATCCCTTCCCTCTCCACAGAGGGGAAAAGTATTTTAGCAGCTTAAGGTAAAGGTAAAGGTTCCCCCACACATGCGTGCTAGTCGTTTCCAACTCTAGGGGCTCTTGCTCATCTCCGTTTCAAAGCTTGTCCGAGGACGTCTCCGTGGTCATGTGGCCGGCATGACTAGACGCCAAAGGCACACGGAACACTGTTACCTTCCCACCATAGTGGTCCCTATTTTTCTACTTGCATTTTTACGTGCTTTCAAACTGCTAGGTTGGCAGAAGCTGGGACGAGTAACAGGCGCTAACTCTGTTATGCAGCACTCGGGATTCGACCCATCAAACTGCCAACCTTCTGATCGACAAGCTCAGCGTCCTAACCTACTGAGCCACCGCATCCCTCTTTAGCAGCTTACTTAGGTAAAAAAAGTTGGAATTTAAGAGAGGTAGATCTCACCCAGTCTCTTCCATGCTACTTTAATGTTGCCTGATGATAAGTGTGACTTTGGCTGTCCGCAGCCTAGTGACCGGCCATATTGCTATGGCCAGTCTTTCATCCACCTGTTCAAAGGGAATGCAGGCACTTGCAAAAGCCCCTCCTGCTGGTTGCCTCTCCGGGGTGACTTTTTGGCCCTTTTAGGGCCCCCCAGTGATGCAAAACTGGACATGGAAGGTGAGAGTTGTCCTCCAAGCATCCATAGCGGCTGTGTCAGCAAACCAGAAGTCAACAGCTGGCTCCCTTTTACACACTGGATTTTATTCTAAATTTGTTGGCTGAAAAATGAGTACATCAAATATTACTAGAATTATGAAAAAGACCTCTTCTGCACCCTCTGTTGGACAATCTAGCTCAACAACCCAGGGTTCTATTGAAACAATGTTGCAGCATGAGAAAATAAACACTGCCCAAATGAAATGCAGGCTTCACTAAAATTGATTCAAAAGATGATGCAAAAAAAAACTATGAAGAGACACAAAATAATTTTGAGAAATTAAGTGAAGAAATCATGGATATAAAGGCATGGTGGAGCAGTGGGCTAATGCCTCCTTAAGTAACACCAGCTGCCTGAAATTAGTGCAGGTTTGCATCCCACCATGCTCAAGGTTGACTCAGCCTTCCATCCTTCCGAAGTAGGTAAAATGAGGACCCAGATTGTTGGGGGCAATTAAGCTGACTTTGTAATAATGCCGCTTGGGGTGTGTGCGAAAGCCCTAATAAGCAGGCATATACATAGAATGAAGGCTACTGCTAAGTTTGTAAGCCGCCCTGAGTCTTCGGAGAAGGGCGGGATATAAATGGAATAAAAAAAAAATTGAATCTCAACATAAAATGATTGTTAAAAATGAACAAAGAATTCAGAAAATGGAAAATAAATCAGAGGAGATTGATAAAAATGGAAATGTTATTACAAGAAAATGAAAAACTAGAACAAGCAAAGCAAAATTTAGAGGGGACAGTTGCAATTCTGGAAATGGACAAGGCAGAACACTATTTGAGATTTCAAAATATCCCTGAGGACAGAGAAGAAAACATAGCAGTTGTGATCATTGAGCTTTTGGCAGAAGCTTTGAAAGCAGAAAGAACAGAGATGCAAATGGAGATAGATGAAATATTTCGAATGAACTCAAGCTACACAAGGAAAATTAAACTACCAAGAGAAGTACATGTAAGATTCATAAAGAAAACAACAAGAGATGAAGTACTGAGAAGAGTGAGAATTGAACCATTACAATATAAAAATAAAGAAATTGTGGTCTTAAAACAGATACCTAAGAGAGTAAGAAACACTCAAAGACACTATCATTTTTTGACTACAAAGCTGATTGCAAAAGGCATAAACTTTAGATGGTTAATGCCGAAAAGCATCTTAATAAATTGGAATAACACAAGGTATCAGCATTAAGAAACAACATTAAGAAAACCAAGATCATGGCATCCGGCCTTCTCAATTCCTGGCAAATAGATGGGGAAGAAATGGAGGTAGTGAGTGACAAATTTTATTTTCTTGGACTCCAAGATCACCGCAGATGGGGACTGCAGCCAAGAACAGGCTCCAGCTCAACCCGGCCACAACTGAGTGGCTTTATGTACCGGCATCTCATCTTATCCAAGAGGTTCCATCTTTGGTTATGGGGGGAGAGGTGTTGCCTCCCGTTGATAGGGCGTGCAATTTAGGCATCCTCCTGGATTCACGACTCAGTTTTGAGTCGTGGCCAGGAGGGCATTCGCCCAGGTTCACCTGGTGCGCCAGTTGCGCCCCTATCTGGACCGAGATGCCCTACGTACAGTCACTCATGCACTCGTTACCTCTCGGATAGATTACTGCAATGCTCTCTACATGGGGCTGCCCTTGAAGACCACCTGGAGGCTCCAGCTGGTGCAGAATGCGGCCGCGCGGGTAGTGATGGGAGCATCCCGATACTCCCATATTACACCCCTCCTGTGTGAGCTGCATTGGCTACCAGTTGTCTTCCGGGCAAGATTTAAGGTGCTGGTACTTACCTTTAAAGCCCTACATGGCTTAGGCCCGGGATATCTGCAGGACCGTCTGCTGCCGGGGACGACTTCCCATCGCCCAGTGCACTCACACAGAGAGGGCCTCCTCAGGGTGCCTTCGGCCAGACAATGTCGGCTGGCGACCCCCAGGGGGAGGGCCTTCTCTGTGGGAGCACCAGCCCTTTGGAATCAACTCCCCCTTGAGCTTCGGATGGCCCCGGACCTCCGGTCCTTTCGCCGTGACCTCAAGACGTTCTTTTTCCATCAGGCTGACCTGGATTGATGATGGGTTTTTAAAAGTTTTAATTTTAACTGTGTAATTAATATTTGGGGCTATTTAATTTTTTCTTAACTTTTGTACTGCTGGTTTTTTATTGTTGTTAGCCGCCCTGAGTCCTCTGGGAGATAGGGCGGCATATAAGTCCCATAATAAATAAATAAAACTTAAAAAATGCTTGCTCTTGGGGAGGAAAGCCATGGCAAATCTAGACAGCACACTAATAAGCAGATACATCACCCTGCCAACAAAAGTGCATATAGTCAAGGCAGTTGCAATGTATGGCTGTGAAAGTTGGACCATAAGAAAGGCTGAGCACCAAAGAATTGAGGCCTTTGTACTATGGTGCTGGAGAAGACTCCTGCGAGTCCCTTGGACTGCAAGGCATTCAAACCAATCAGTCCTAGAGGAGATCAACCCTGACTGCTCTTTAGAAGGCCAGATCCTGAAGTTGAAACTCAAATACTTTGGCCACCTAATGAGATGGAAGGGCTCACTGGAGAAGAGCCTAATGCTGGGAAAGCTTGAGGGCAATAGAAGAAGGGGACGACAGAGAATGAAGTGGCTGGATGGAGTCACTGAAGCAATAGGCGTGAGCTTAAATTGACTCCGGAAAATGGTAGAGGACAGGAAGGCCTGGAGGAACATTGTCCATGGGATCGCAATGGGTCAGATATGACTTTGCAACTAACAACAACAACAAAGGTATCAGCTGGATTCAGTTTGGAAAGCAGAGTACTTTGAATCAAGAAACCAAGCAATTTTAGATGAAGGGGTGCAACAACGACAAGAGGAGAGCAAGAAACAGAAACAAATGGAAGAGACAATTCAAGAAGGACAACAGAAAGAGAAGGATGAACAAGAGGGTGAAATTGAAGGAACTGCCAGAGAACAGAGGATTACAAGATCGACTAGACCTAAATATAAATAATGGAAATGGAAATGGAGAAAGATAATGGAATTTTCTCAGTGAATATAAATGGACTAAACTCCCTATCAAAAAGAAATAAAATTTTTAGTAAATTACAGAAATTGAAAATAGATATAATTTGTTTGCAAGAGACACATATAAAAAAACCAACATAAATAACTGGAATATTCAAAAATTGGGAAACTTATGCATCAGCACAACAGAAAAAAGAGGTGTTGCTGTATACATCAAAGAGACAATAGATTCTAAAATGGGATACTCAGATGAAGAAGGAAGAATTGTAACGGTAGAAATATATCTACACCAAAACCAAGCATTATTAGTAGCAATTTATGCACCAAACAATAACCAAGAAGAATTCTATCAAAGCCTACATAGAAAAATAATAGAAATGGAGTACCAAAATATTTGTTTAGTAGGAGACTTTAATGTGATAGTAGATGGGACAATTGATTATAAAAGCAGTAAAACAGGGGAAACCGGAAGAAGATTACCTTGGACATTTTTTGATATGACAGATGAAATTGGAATACAAGACGTTTGAAGGGAAATTAATCCAGAAAAAATACAATACACTTTTTACTCAAACAGTAAAAAATCCTGGTCAAGAATTGATATGATTTGGATGACGTCTGAATTGAGGATGAATATACAGGAAACTGAGATAGAAATAGGCACATGGGCAGACCATAATCCTTTAAAAGTGACATGGAGAGGAATACAAAAAAGACCAAGATGGACTTTAAATCAATCTATATTAAAAGAAAGAGAATTTATAGAATTAGCAAAAAAAGAAATGGAGCTCTTTAAAGAAAATAAAAAAGAAGATACAACATTACAAAATATATGGGATACAGCTAAAGCATACTTTAGAGGCATAGTTATAACATACACGGCAAAGAAAAACAAACAGAGAAGACAGCAATATGTACTATTAAAAGAAAAATTTGGAAAATTAGAATCAGAATTACAAAAAAAAATCCACAGAAAAAGACTTTGTAAAGAGAAATGGAAATAATAAAACATAAACTAAATTCGTTGGACTCAGAAAAAGTGGCACAGCAGATAAAGAGAGCAAAACAGAATTTTTTTGAAAATGCATATAAACCAGGAAGATGGTTAGGTTATAAACTTAAAAAACAGAAAGAGAAGAAAATGATATACAGCTTAGTAGATGGAAAAGGCTGTCTACAATTTAACAATGAAGAAATAAAAAAGATAATTAAGGAATACTACAGGAAACTATATGACATAGAGGAAACTTCAAGAAAGAGAACTGTTCAATATTTAGAAAAAAATAACCTTCCAAAAATCCCAGAGACATTTAAAACTGTTAGAGGAAAGAATTACAATGATGGAAATATCAGAGGCCATGAGAAGGCAAAAAAAAAGGGAAAACACCAGGTCCAGATGGGTTACTGGCAGAGTTATACAAAAACCTACAAGATATACTAAGTGAACCATTGAAAGATGTTTGTAATTGACTTTTGTTGGAGGCTAAACTTCCAGCCACGTGGATGGAAGCAAACATCACTCTAATACCAAAAGAAGTTTCAGATTTGACACAGATTAAAAACTATAGACCGATTTCGCTGCTTAATGTGGATTATAAAAATTTTACTTCAATAATGGCAGAGAGACTGAAAAAATACTTAGTGGAATTTATACATCCAGAACAAAATGTCTTTTTACCAAAGAGACAAATTAAAAGTAACTTAAAAGTGATAATGGATGTATTAGAATACTATGAGAAGTCACAACTTCCAGTGCTCCTACCACTACTGGGACATTTTGGCCTTTACTTTTAACATCCCCTCTAGTTCCTACTTTAGGCCCTGGTACTTCTCCACCTTCTTTGGCTCCTTCCTGATGTTGCTGTCACTTGGCACCACTACATCTATCATCACTGTTGCCTTCTGGTCCTTATCTACTACCATGATGTCTGGTTGATTGGCCACTATCTGCCTATCCATTTGGATCTGGAAGTCCCACAGGATCTTATCCCTGTTATTCTCCACATTCTTCAGTGGAACCTGTTAGATGATTAGTGCCAGCCATGGCAGTTCCCTAAAAAGGTCATCAGATGGGAGCAAAGAGGCTTCTTTGCTTCCACTGATGAGCCAAGGGTCTCAGACCCGACAGCCCCATTGGCGAGAGAGTTTTATGGTCAGGGAGGGACCAAGACCCCCCATAAATACCTCTGCACGAGGGGCTGCTCTTTGTTCTCATCCTCTTCTCACTCTAGTTCTACTTCTACTCCTAGCCTCTAGTTCTTCTGTTTTAGTCATGTAATGCTAGCTTGTTTTCTTTTATTTTATTTCTCTCTCACATGCAGGCATGAATGCTTTCATGCCAAGTATTTCTTTTTCTTTGATCTATCATTGAATAAAGCTAATATGATTGCATCTCTGCGTGATGCCTTTACTTGGAAGCACCTTTAACGATTCATCGTGAGATCACCTCACAGAACCTTCCATCTGGGTTTGGAAGGGTCTAGCATGTATACTTGCAGATGTTACCACATACAATGCTAGCTACTTGATTGTGCCATTCAGTGTATGCTGTTCCTGCCTGCAACTTTCACCCTGCTAAATGTCTATGGAGATTCTCGGTCATCCACATCATGGTTGTCCCAAAGGTGATTTTATAGGAGGCAACTGGACTTTCTCGGGGGTTTTTTGTTTTCTTTTTTTTCTTTGAAGATGTTTCCCTCTCATCCAAGAAGCTTCTCCATCTCTGATTGGATGGTGGGGAATGGAAGGATTTATATTTCTTGCAGAAAGCTGGTCATTTGCATTCTTTATACTGCTCAGGTGACCCTGAGGACACAGGTAAACCTTTAAATGGCCCCAATGACTCTCTAAGAGAATGCAAATGACCAGCTGTCTCCAAGGAATATAAATCCTTCCATTCCCCACCATCCAGTCAGAGCTCAAGAAGCTTTTTGGATGAGAAGCAAAATGTCTTCAAAGAAAAACAACAACAAGAAGAAAGTCCAGTTGCCTCCTGAAAATGCAGTCTTGTTTCACCCAGCTACTATGTGTTGGATTGTCTCTGAGATGTCTCTACATAGTGTATAACTTAGGTCCAGTCTAAGTGTGGAAGACTCCTGTTTCTGTGGATCTGGTGCTTAATGCCTGTTGTGCTCTTTGATTATTCAAGGTCTTGTCTTGCCATGGCAGTTATATTATGCATATATATTGTCAGAACCCAGTCTTTCTGTGGGCATTGGGGTTTCTGTTCTCTCCCGGGTTCTGCCATTCCTCGGGGGGTGGGGGTGGAGAGGGGGAGCTTGGGGTTGCTACAGTGTATTTCCTCTGCTTTGTTCCCTGCTCTATCCTCTTTGATGTTTCTTCCTCGTGGTGAGAATGGAATGTGCCTCCAGCCATTTGCCTTTTCTCCAGGTGGGGAAAAGAAGCGTGGAGACCTAACAGCCTTGGAAGCGGCACCTTATCACTCCATTCCCACAGCATTTTCACATCTGCAGATTGGCCTATTTGAATCATCCGGATGGACAGTTGGGGTGGGGTTTGCATTGTCTCTTTTAAACTATTGATTTGTGTGGGAAATCCTCAGATCCTGCCTTCTATTACTTCTGTCAACACCTTCTAATAAAACTTCCTTTTAAAATGATGTTTGTTTCAAGAGTTCTGCATTCTTGGGAGGCTTAATTAAGGCAGTTCCTTACATTAGGCAGGATCTGTGAAGTGGTCAGCCCTGAGGGAAAACCCTACCATGGGGCCTGTGCAATATTTATTTATTTATTTAATTATTTATTTAATTAGTTTTCTATACCGCCCTATTCCCAAAGGACTCAGGGCGGTTTACAGGGCAATATTTAAAAGACAATATAAATTAAGATAAAAATAGAATTAAAAAGAATTAAATTAATAATAGCCCAACAATAAAACAATGTTAAAACTTAAAACTAAAAACCCCCTCAGTCCAGGCCAGATAGATTGAAAAGCCAGGTTTTCAGGTCCTGGAAAAATGAGTGCAGGTCGGGGGCAGTCCGGAGTTCCACAGGTAAATCATTCCAAAGGGCAGGCGTGCCCACAGAGAATGCCCTCCCTCTGGGGATCACCCGCTGGCATTCCCTGACCGGCGGCACCCTAAGGAGGCCCTCCCTATGGGAGCGCACAGGCCGATGGGAAGTTGATGCCAGAAGCAGGTGTTCCCTTAGATATGATGTCGAGCCACGGTGGTGAGAAAGAAGAAAGCAACCTTTGCAGGGAAGCTCTCCCCAAGGTTGGCCTGAGTGGCAACAGCTTGGATTCCTGCAGCTCATTTGACAAAGCCATGACCAGAGAGAGTCGTGAAAAGCTGAGATGGTCAATTGGCATGGGAAAGAAGGAGGACTGGGAAGCGAAAGTCAGAAAGGTGACCCTCAAGTGCAGCAGCCATCAACCGGGTTCTGCCATTCCTCTGGGGGCGAGGGGGAACTTGGGGTTGCTACAGTGTATTTCCTCTGCTTTGTTCCCTGCTCTATCCTCTTTGATGTTTCTTCCTCGAGGTAAGAATGGAATGTACCTCTGGCCATCTCCTTATCTCTGGGCGGGGAGAAAAAGCACGGAGTCCTAACAGCCTTGGAAGCAGCACTTTATTACTCTGTTCCCACAGCATTTTAACACCTGCGAATTGGCCTATTTGAATCATCTGGATGGACAGTTGGGGTGGAGTTTTCACTGTCTCTGTTAAACTATTGATTCATGAGAAAAATCCTCAGATCCTGCCTTCTATTACTGCTGTCAACACCTTCCAATAAAAGCTCCTTTTGAAATGATGTTTGTTTCAAGAGTTCTGCATTCTTGGGAGGCTTCATTGAGGCAGTTTCTTACATATATAATTAAAGGTTTTCAAAAAGATAGATATGAACTAACATAAAATAAGAAAAAGGAAAAAGGAAAAAATCAAAGAAGCTAAAAGTGTGAGAAAGGAAAAAAGTAAAAGAAGCATAGACAAGAAAGAAAAAATTCAAAGTAGCTTCCATCTTCTATACAGCATTTAAAATACAATTATAAATTTACCTCTTATTTTATGATTACAACAAACATCTACTAATGAAAAGCAATTCTATATTACTAGAAATATTATATTGATAGCATAACCATTTATCAATATTATACGGAAAGTTATCTGAAAGATAACTTTCAGAATTCACAGTTAATAAAAGAAATGGGTACAAGTATAATGTAGTATATAAGATTATCACATTGTATAAATTCCTCAATTTCCTTTTTCTGTGTTTTAATATGTTTTTATTCAAAACATTTTAATAAATTGATTTAAATGTTCTAAATTGTCAGAACCCATTCCTATTTCATTTCTATCTATCCCCTCTAATCCAAAAGCAAATATCACCTTTCCCTGGGTTCTGCCATACTCCCAAGGGGGAGGGGGGATGTGCCTGTGGGTTTATTGCCTCTGCTTCCTCTATCCACTACACTTCAACCTTTTGCTTTTGTTTATTGCCTTTGTTTCCTCTATCCACTACAATGTAACATCTTGCTCCCCTGCGTTATATGTCTCTCTGAACTATCTCCCTAAACTGTCAGTAAGAACAAGGAAAGGAATAAAGAATGTAACCTCCGTGCCTGGTTTATTTCTATGATCCCAGAGGAAGGTGTGAAGAGCTGTCAACCATTGCTGCGTGATCTGGAGATGGGTCGATGTTATCTCCCCTTTTCCCACGATGGACCTAACACCTGGGGATTGGTTGTCCCACACTGGCCAGATGGACTACAGGGTGGGATATTGCTTGGGGATACCTTAACCTATCGTTCTGCGTGGGAAATCTCAGATCCTTTCTATTATGCCTGCTATCAACTACTCTTAATAAAAGTTCCTGTTGGAAGAATACGCTTCCAAGAGTTCTGCTTTCTTAAGATGTGGGATTGAAGTGGGTGCTAACATAAATAGTAAATCTGAAGTATACATTCATTTAGCATGCACTGTACATCAGGATATGAAAAATTATTACATAAACAGGTATTTAGGATTTTGTGAATATATATATTAATATACAGTTTTATCTTTTTAATATAAAGTAGAATTTGATGTCTGAAGAGTTTTTGGCATGAGGGAGGAAGGGAGGAACAAAAAGGTTGCTCACAACTTGGGTGTCCTCCTAGATTCACAGCTCTCCTTGGATGATCATATAGGAGCTGTGACTAGGGAGGCCTTTGCCCAGGTTCGCCTGGTGCGTCAGTTGCGGCCCTATCTAGACCGGGATGCCTTGTGCACAGTCACTCATGCACTCGTGACCTCCCGTTTGGACTACTGCAATGCTCTGTACATGGGGCTGCCCTTGAGGACTACTTGGAGGCTCCAGCTGGTGCAGAATGCAGCTGCACAAGTGGTGGTTGGGGCTTCCCAATACTCCCATGTAACACCTCTACTCCGTGAACTGCATTGGCTTCTGGTTGTCCTCCGGGTAAGATTCAAGGTGCTGGTTACGACCTATAAAGCCCTAAATGGCATGGGTCCAGGTTACTTATGGGAGCACCTGCTGCCGGCATCAACTTCCCTTCGTCCAGTGCGCTCCCACAGAGAGGGCCTACTTAGGGTGCCGTCGGTCAAAGAGTGTTGACTGGCGGCCCCCAGGGGTAGGGCGTTTACTGGTGGAGCTCCGGACGGCTCCCGACCTTCGCTCCTTCCGACATGACCTAAAAACATATTTATTTGAACAAGCCGGCCTGGTCTGATGGGTTTAGGGGTATTTTAAGGCTTTGTATTAATTTATTGAATTGGGCTGTTGTATTTAATATTTGCCTTTTGGTACTGTCCATAGGGTTGCCTTCTTAAATGAACAATGCAAAGAAATAGAAGAAAACAATAGAATAGGGAGGACCAGAGATCTTTTCAAGAAAATTGGAGAGATGAAAGGAACGTTTCATGCAAAAATGGGCATGATAAAGGACCAAAATGGCAGGGACCTAACAGAGGCAGAAGAGATTAAGAAGAGGTGGCAAAATTACACAGAAGAACTATACAGGAATGAGCTTAACATCCCTGACAATCACAATGAGGTGGTCACTGACCTCGAGCCAGACATCTTAGAATGTGAAGTGAAGTGGGCCTTAGAAAAGCTGAGCAACAACAAAGCTAGTGGAGGTGACAGTATTCCAGCTGAGCTATTCAAAATCTTAAAAGACGATGCAGTAAAAGTGCTACACTCAATTTGCCAGCAAATTTGGAAAACTCAACAGTGGCCACAGGATTGGAAAAGATCAGTTTACATTCCAATTCCAAAGAAAGGCAGTGCCAAAGAATGTTCAAACTATCGCACCATTGCACTCATTTCTCATGCTAGTAAAGTTATGCTTAAAATTCTACAAGCTAGACTCCAGCAGTATGTGGATCGAGAACTACCAGAAGTACAGGCAGGATTTCGAAGAGGCAGAGGAACTAGAGATCAAATTGCTAACATACGCTGGATCATGGAGAAAGCTAGAGAGTTCCAGAAAAACATCTACTTCTGCTTCATTGACTATGCTAAAGCCTTTGATTGTGTGGATCATAACAAACTGTGGCAAGTCCTTAAAGAGATGGGCGTACCAGACCATCATATTTGTCT
The DNA here is from genome assembly GCF_964194415.1 of Vipera berus. NCBI lineage: Eukaryota > Metazoa > Chordata > Lepidosauria > Squamata > Viperidae > Vipera > Vipera berus. The sequence goes on from NC_138208.1 coordinate 30,408,061, forward strand.
TTTGAGAAACCTATATGCGGGCCAAGAAGCAACAGTGAGAACTGGACACGGACCACTGATTGGTTCAAAATTGGGAAAGGAGTCCGGCAAGGCTGTATACTGTCGCCTTGCCTATTTAATTTATATGCAGAGCACATCATGAGAAAGGCAGGGCTAGATGAATCAAAAGTTGGAATTAAGATTGCCGGAAGAAACATCAACAATCTAAGATATGCAGATGACACCACTCTAATGGCAGAAAGTGAAGAGGAACTAAAGAGCCTCTTGTTGCGAGTGAAGAAGGAGAGTGCAAAACTTGGGTTGAAACTAAACATTAAGAAAACCAAGATCATGGCATCCGGCCCTCTCAATTCCTGGCAAATAGATGGGGAAGAAATGGAGGTAGTGACAGATTTTATTTTCCTGGGCTCCAAGATCCCTGCAGATGGGGACTGTAGCCAAGAAATTAAAAGACGCGTTCTCCTGGGGAGGAAAGCCATGGCAAATCTAGACAGCACACTAAAAAGCAGAGACATCACCCTGTCAACAAAAGTGCGTATAGTCAAGGCTATGGTCTTCCCAGTTGCAATGTATGGCAGTGAAAGCTGGACCATAAGAAAGGCTGAACGCCAAAGAATTGAAGCCTTTGAACTCTGGTGCTGGAGAAGACTCCTGCGAGTCCCTTGGACTGCAAGGCGATCAAACCGGTCAGTCCTAGAGGAGATCAACCCTGACTGCTCTTTAGAAGGCCAGATCCTGAAGCTAAAACTCAAATACTTTGGCCATCTAATGAGAAGGAAGGACTCACTGGAGAAGAGCCTAATGCTGGGAAAGATTGAGGGCAATAGAAGAAGGGGACGACAGAGAATGAGGTGGCTGGATGGAGTCACTGAAGCAGTGGGTGTAGGCTTGAATGGACTCCGGAGGATGGTGGATGACAGGAAGGCCTGGAGGAACGTTGTCCATAGGGTCGCGATGGGTCGGACACGACTTCGCAACTAACAACAACAAATTTAATATTTCTTTTAATTTTTATATATTGTATTTTATTGTATTGCCCTGTACACCGCCCTGAGTCCTTCGGGAGAAGGGCGGTATAAAAATTAAATTAAACGAATAAATAAATTAAATTAAAGGGTAATGCTCATGGTGGAAAGAAATATATGAAGCAATTTATGGCATTGGAAAGTGATTAAATGCTGCTCAAGCATTTGATAATTGTAGACGCTGTATATTGCTCACATATTCCAGCCCTCTGAACATTAATGTATATGAGCCAACCAAGTAGGAGTTTTATGAACTATTCAGATATTTTTTTAAAAATAGATTGTTCTGCAGCTATTTTCTGAATCTTCCCACTTTTCTCACTCACATATACATATGTATCCCCTTCATGGATTACGGCCATGTCATGGCAAAGGGGCTTGCGTAATTCAATGAAGCTATGAGCTATGCTGTGCAGGGCCACCCAAGACGGAAAGGTCATAGCAGAGAGTTCTGACAAAATGTGATCCACTGGAGAAGGAAATGGCAACCCACTCCAGTATCTTTGCCATGAAAACCCTATGGACAGTACCAAAAGGCAAAACAATATGATGCTGGAAGATGAGCCCCTCAAGTTGGAAGGCATCCAGTATGCTACTGGGGAAGAGCAGAGGGCTAGTACTAGTAGCGCCAGAAAGAATGAAGCGAATGGGCCAAAGCCGAAAGGACGCTCAGCTGTGGATGTGTCTGGTGGTGAAAGGAAAGTCCAATGCTGTAAAGATTTTTTCTCCATAGGAACCTGGAATGTAAGATCCATAAATCAAGGAAAGCTGGACATGGTCAAACAAGAGATGACAAGACTGAACATCGATATCTTAGTTATCAGCGAACTAAAATGGACAGGAATGGGTGAATTTAATTCAGATGACCATCAGGTATACTACTGCAGGCAAGAATCCCTCAGAAGAAATGGAGTAGCCTTCATAGTCAATAAAAGAGTAGGAAAAGCAATACTGGGATACAATCCTCAAAATGACAGAATGATCTCAGTTCGAATCCAAGGCAAATCATTCAATATCACAGGAGTCCAAGTCTATGCCCCAACCACCAGTGCTGAAGAGGATGAAATTGACCAGTTCTATGAAGCCCTACAGCAACTTATAGAACGAACACCAAAAAATGATGTCCTTATCATCATGGGGGATTGGAATGCTAAAGTAGGAAGCCAAAAGATAACCGGAATAACAGACAAGTTTGGCCTTGGAGTACAAAATGAAGCAGGCCACAGGCTGATAGAATTTTGTCAAGAGAATACGATGGTCATAGCAAACACTCTTTTCCAACAACCCAAGAGACGGCTCTACACATGGACATCACCAGATGGTCAACACAGAAATCAGATTGACTATGTGCTCTGCAGCCAAAGATGGAGAAGCTCTATACAGTCAGTAAAAAGAAGACCAGGAGCTGACTGTGGCTCAGACCATGAGCTTCTCATTGCAAAGTTTAGGCTTAAAATGAAGAAAGTAGGAAAAAGCACTAGGCCACTCAGGTATGAATTAAATCATATCCCTGTTGAATATACAGCAGAGGTGACAAATAGATTTAAGTAATTAGATCTGATAGACAGAGTGCCTGAAGAACTATGGACAGAGGTTTGCAACATTGTACAAGAGGTAGCAACCAAAATCATCCCAAAGAAAAAGAAATGCAAAATGGCTGTCTGATGAAGCTTTGCAAATAGCTGAGGAAAGGAGGGAAGCGAAAGGCAAGGGAGAAAAAGAAAGATACGCCCAATTGAATGCAGAATTCCAGAGAATAGTTAGAAGAGATAAGAATGCCTTCTTAAATGAACAGTGCAAGGAAATAGAAGAAAACAATAGAATAGGGAGGACCAGAGATCTTTTCAAGAAAATTGGAGAGATGAAGGGAACGTTTCATGCAAAAATGGGCATGATAAAGGACCAAAATGGCAGGGACCTAACAGAGGCAGAAGAGATTAAGAAGAGATGGCAAGATTACACAGAAGAACTATACAAGAATGAGCTTAACGTCCCTGATAATCACAATGAGGTGGTCACTGACCTCGAGCCAGACATCCTAGAATGTGAAGTGAAGTGGGCTTTAGAAAAGCTGAGCAACAACAAAGCTAGTGGAGGTGACAGTATTCCAGCTGAGCTATTCAAAATCTTAAAAGACGATGCAGTAAAAGTGCTACACTCAATTTGCCAGCAAATTTGGAAAACTCAACAGTGGCCACAGGATTGGAAAAGATCAGTTTACATTCCAATTCCAAAGAAAGACAGTGCAAAAGAATGTTCAAACTATCGCACCATTGCACTCATTTTTCATGCTAGTAAAGTTATGCTTAAAATCCTACAAGCTAGACTCCAGCAGTATGTGGATCGAGAACTACCAGAAGTACAGGCAGGATTTCGAAGAGGCAGAGGAACTAGAGATCAAATTGCCAACATACGCTGGATCATGGAGAAAGCTAGAGAGTTCCAGAAAAACATCTACTTCTGCTTCATTGACTATGCTAAAGCCTTTGATTGTGTGGATCATAACAAACTGTGGCAAGTTCTTAAAGAGATGGGCGTACCAAACCATCTTATCTGTCTCTTGAGAAACCTATATGTGGGCCAAGAAGCAACAGTGAGAACTGGACATGGAAACACTGATTGGTTCAAAATTGGGAAAGGAGTCCGGCAAGGCTGTATACTGTCGCCGTGCCTATTTAACTTATATGCAGAGCACATCATGAGAAAGGCAGGGCTAGGTATTTACTTGGTATTTACTTGGTATTTACTTCAGGTTTGCCAATAGTAGCCCATAATGAATATTGGGCTCACTTTGCAATTATGGTGGTTGTTTTATGACTGCTGCAAAAAAAGATTGTAAAAACAGGTCCAGTCATGTAGAGACCTGCTTCATGACCATTGTGACATAGACCATAGTGGGCAAGGTCCATTATAGTCATATTGTCAGATGTCCAGCTAGCTAATCCAAGAAAGGATCTCCTGGAGCATTGTTCTTCCCAAAATTAATACTTTTATTGAATACACTAAATTGGCACAAAAGAAGCAAAACCAAAGATCCATATAATTAAACATGAATTACCCTTTTGGCCGCTACTCTTAGTCCATTGCGTTGTCTGATCATCTACATGTTATTTGTTATGGGAACTGTCTGGATCATTCAAACACCTGCGCAGCATGTTCTTGTCACTTTGAATGTACACTAATTGGCATACATTAAAATGAAATTTCATTGCATTCAGCTCTCAAAGGGTCACCACCTCCAATATACACTACATAAATATGACAAAAATAAATAAATACAGAATTATGCATATACCCACATATATTACATGACACAGAGAAACAACTGTCTAGTTCAGGTTATGTATTCATGTGCATGGCAAGAAAAACGAATATTGTGAGTTTACTAGATGGATGGCATACGGATCAAAGCTATTACAGAATTGGGTAGTCCTGCTAGAAATATTTTGAAACCTCCTCCCAGAAGGGTGCAACAGAAACAGACCGTAAAGTCGATGTGTGGGGTCTCTAAAAATGCTTTGAGCTCTAAGCACATAGCGCTTATAAGCAGCATCCTGAATACCAGGGAGCGAGCGTCTCATCATTTAGGGTACCTGGCATGGAACTTCTGTATTAGTCTAGCTGCTTTAATGTCCTTTGACAGCACCCATTCTGCTTCCACTACAGCAGGGGTGTCAAACTCAATTTCATTGAGGGCTGCATCAGCATTGTGGTTGCCCTTGGGGAGCCAGGTGGGTGTGGCTGGAATGGGTGTGGCCTATTGGGTGGGCATGGCCAGCTCAACATTACTCACTTCAGGGGTGCCTGGGCAGGACTGGGGTGGATCTCAGGGACTCTGGTGGAGGAGGATGGGACTGGGTTGAGTAACGGGACATGGTCCCTACGATCCTCCAACCCTCCCTTCCTCTGTTTCTTCCTTCCTTCCTCCCTACCACCCTCCATTCCTTCCTCCCTCTGTTCCTTCCTTCCTTCCTCTGTTCCTTCTTTCTTCTCTCCCAGCCTCCATTCCTTCCTCCCTGTTCCTTCCTTCCTCCCTCCCTTTTTCCTTCCCTCCCTCCCACTCTCCATTCCTTCCTCTCTCCATTCCTTCCTTCCTTCCTCTCACCCTCCATTCCTTCCTTCCTCTGTTCCTTCCTTCCTCCCTCCCTTCCTTTTTCCCTCCCTCCCTTCCTCCCTTCCTCCCTCCCTTCCTTCCTCTCACCCTCCATTCCTTCTTTTGTTCCTTCCTCCCTCCCTGTTCTTTCCTTCCTCTCTCCCCTTTTTCCCTCCCTCTCACCCTCTTTTCCTCCATTCCTTCCTCCCACCCTCTGTTGCTCAATTCTGTCCTCCATCCCTCTGTTCCTTCCTTCCTTCCTTCCTTCCTTCCTTCCTTCCTTCCTTCCTTCCTCCCTTCCTTCCTTCCTCCCTCCCTCCATTCCTTCCTTCACCTTCTCATCTCTTTCCTTCCCCCATGCTCAGGAAGGGGTAATGGGAAGGGGAGAGATTGCCAGCACTAACATGCTGCTGCCGGCCATTCCTATACCATGTGGGTGAGCAGGAGCAGTCCCGTTGGAAGGGATGCCTCATGGCTGCGAGGCTGGAGGTGCTGGGGTGTGTGTGTGTGGCTCTGATCTACAACCTGGTTGTGTCCATCAAAGCCAGAATGCACTCAGCCTAAGATCCACTGGAACCAGCAAGGAGCTGCCCCGCCGCCTCTGCCCTGACCCCCCAGGTGTGTGCACAGGAGGTGGCCAGTGCCAGTGTCCCAGTTGTAGTATGCCTGCAGGGCAAGACAGCGAGCAGGGACACTGTTCTCTACTTGCACACACACCCAGTGGATGGGGTGGGGCTGCCCCGTGGATTTAAGGCTGAGTGCATTCTGGCTTTGATGGACACAACCAGTTTGTAGATCAGCATCAACCCCCCCCCCACCACCAGTACCTCTAGCCTCACAGCCACAAGGCTTTCCTTTCACCAGGACAAACCCCCACACATGTGGGATAGCAAGACCAGTGGCGACATGGCAGCGCTGGCAATCTCTCCCCCTCCCATCACCCCTTCCTGAGCATGGAGGAAGGAAAGAAATGAGAAGGAAGGAAGAAAGTGTAGCAGAGAGGGGAATTGGGGAGGATTGGCGCTGGCTGGGATTGGCGCTGGCTGGGAGGCTTTGCCAGAGCTCTGCAGATTCAGCAGAAAAGTCGGGAGCTCTGGCATCCTCCATGGTGGCTGGCAGCGGGGCGGGGTGGGGCTCTTGGGGAGGGATTTTTAAAGAGGAAGAGGAGATTGACTGAGGAAAGATGATTGTCAAGTTTCCGACAATCAAGTGACTCTGAGGCATAGTTTACCTTAAAAGTCCTTTATTAGCTAACATTGAATGTTATTGCTTGACAATGATTTTATTTACTCTTTTCTGGAGAGACAAGCCAGAAGGAGAGAGAGCAAGGTAGGAAGTTTATTCTCTGGAGAGAGAATAAAAAACCTTTTCACCTCACTGTCCCTCCTTTTCGCTTGTCTCTCCAGAAAAGAGAAAATAAAATCATCTTAAAAATCCCTCCCCAAGAGACCCACCCTGCCGCCAGCCACCAAGGAGGCCATCGGAGCTCCTGACCTCTCTGCTGAATCTGAAGAGCTCTGGCAAAGCCTCCTGGCCAGCACCATTCCCAGCCAGCACCAATCCCTCTCCACTACACTTCCTTCCTTCCTTCTATCCTTCTCATTCTTTCCTTCATCCATGCTCAGGAAGGGGTGATGGGAGGGGGAGAGATTGCCAGCTCTGCCATATTGCCACCGGTCTTGCTATCCCACATGGGGGGGGTCTGTCCCAGTGAAAGGAAAGTCTCATGGCTGTGAGGCTGGAGGTGCTGGGGGGGGGGTGGCACTGATGTATAACCTGGTTGCATCCATCGAAGCCAGAACTCACTCAGCCTAAGATCCACTGGAAACAGCAAGGAGCTGCCTCACCACCTCTGCCTTGGCCCCAGATGTGCGCACAGGAGACGGCCAGCACCAGCGTCCTGGTTGAAGACAGCCTACGGGATAAGACAACCAGCAGGGACACCAGACTCTGCTTGTGCATGCACCCAGGGTCTTGGGTGGGGCTGCCTCATGGATTTAAGGCTGAGCATGTTCTGGCTTTGATGGATGCAACCAGGTTGTAGATCAGCGCCCGGTCAGCCTGGGCCAGACCAAGGTGCGGCGGGCTGGTCCTTCACTTTCCAGAGCAGGTCCCCAGGCTAGACAGAACAACATATTAGGCCAGATGCGGCCCATGGGCCTTGTGTTTGACATGTCTGCACTACAGGATAGCCCTGCACAAGGTACTGTAACTTTCCCCTGTAATGTCTAGAGTCCAAAATGTCCTTAATCTCATAGTGTTCCTCCCCTTTTATAAGTATTGGAGGTGAAGTGGTCCCTCCGACTGGCCTTAGAATCTTGAACAAACTTTAGACTTTAGCAGACGGCAATGAAACACTGGGTGGATCTATGGCTCTACTGTAACCAGTTTTATAAGCTGCTTAATGAAGAAAGGTCCTATATACTTAGGACCTAACTTCTTACAGGGCTGTCTTAGGTTTAGATACTTGGTGGACAAGTACACTTTATCTCCCACCCTGAACTCTCTTTGAAAGACTCTCTTCTGATCAGCTTGCTTTTTCTGGGCCTCTCTACTTTCCCTAGTGCTTTGCACATGGTAACCCATGTGCCTCTCAGAGAATCCATCCATTCTGCCAGTGTTGTGGAAGTTGGGGTCCCAGGGGGAAACTCCAGCATGTCTATGAACTCAACCTCTGTAGCCACCTTAAAAGGGGTAAGTCCCATGCTGCTAGGCACAGAGTTATTGTAGGCCACCTCAGTTAACAACAGCAGCTCATCCCAGTTAGTCTGCTGATAATTTACATAACATCTTTTGTATTGCTCTACCATTGAGTTTGCTCATTTAGCCGCCTTGTTAGTACTGAGATGAAAAGTGGAGCTAATCCCCTGGGATGAGCCTATCAGGCTCACTAATTCCTGCCAGAATTAAATTAAATTAAACTGAACCTCCCTCCCCCGAGATAATCTTCTTTGGGACTCCATGCAGTCTATAAATGTTCTGCACAAACATTTTTGGTTGGAGTTGGCCTGAGGGGAGCTTAAGGCACGGTATGAAATGTGCCTGCTTGGACAACAGTCCATATTGTAGCATTGCCCCCATACTCTGGCAGTTCAACTATGGCTATCACCTCCTGTGGCAGGGTTGGATTGGCTACTGGTTGCACCAATCCAGGGGTTTTCCCTGACAAGTTTAGTTTAGTTTAGTTTACTTTAGTTTAGTTTAGTTTATTAGACTTATATACCGCCCTTCTCCCATAGGACTCAGGGCGGTTCACAAGGTTTTTTAAAAGAAAACAATACCACAATTACAAAAATTAAAACAATTAAAATGATTATATTAAACCTTGAATATAAAAATCCTAATTAAAAACCAATTAAAACCCCAGTTAATACCCTCAGTCCAGGCCAGAAAGCTCAAAGAGCCAGGTCTTCAGGTCCCGATGGAATGAGCGGAGGTCAGGGGCAGTCCTAAGCTCTACAGGCAGCTGGTTCCAAAGGGCCGGCGCACCCACAGAGAAGGCCCTCCCCCTGGGTATTGTCCACCGGCAATCTTTTACTGGCGGTACCCTGAGAAGACCCTCCCTGTGGGAGCGCACAGGACGAAGGGAGCTTGATGCCGGCAGCAGGTGCTCCCTCAAATATCCCGGACCCAAGCCATTTAGGGTGCTTCATAGATGTACATATAGGGCAACTCACCACACAGGCTTCTATGTTCTTCTTCATCCTTGGCCACCAAAATTGCCTATAAGATCCAAGGTTTTTACAAATCCAAAGTGCCCCACTGGCCTAGTGTTGTGACTCCTTTGTAGGACCATGGTTCTCTGGCTGGTTGGAACATATACTTTACTCCCCTTCCACACTAAACCTTGTTTCAGCATCAAGTCCCTCTTATGCTTTTGGAACCACTCAACCCTCCCAGGATTTCTCTTAGTCACTGGATAAGTGAGTCTCCTCATGATTTAGGGGGGGGGGGGGTCCTTCTGTAAGTGTCTTACATGTTCCAGTGCTGCAAGTTGCTTAGATGGGATGATAGAGTTAATTATCTCTTCCTAGTGCTCTTATATTGAGGCAGGCATGTGAGGGCATTGGCAAAGAAGTTCTTCCCCCAGGTAAATAATGTAAGGTGAAGTTGAACTGGTTGAAGTATTGAGCCCATTGGACCTGTTTAAGGGACAGTTTCCTTGGGGCCTTCAGTGCTTCCAGGTTCTTGTGGTCAGTTCAAACTTCAAACTTCTAAAAACTGTCTCCATATGAGGAGGGCCCAGTGCATAGCATAAGCCTTCTTCTCCCAGATGGCCCACTGCCTCTCAGTGTGAGACAGTTTCCAAGATGTATAGGTGCAGGGTTGCAGATCTCCCCTTCCATTTCTGTGCAATAAAACCACTGTTGCTAGTGTCTGCTTGGATCACGAACGGTTCCTCTGGGTTCAGGTGACTCAAGATAGGATCAGTGGTAAAGAGTCTCTTTAGCTTTTTGAAAGCTGCTTGGCACTCAACAGTCCAGTTCTAGGGTTGACTTGGTCTGGGCTTTGTCCCCTTCCCTGTTTTTAGCAGGTTTGTGATGGGTAAGGCTATCTGTGTGAACATGGGAATGAATTGCCTATAGAAGTTCGCAATCCCAGGAAACTCTGCAGTTGCCTTCTGGTCCATGGGGCCTCCCATTCTAAGATTGCCCTCACCTTTCCTGGATCCATTTCAACTCCCTCCCTAGAGATGTGGTAACCTAAGTAGTCTTGTAGAAGTCACATTTGAATAGCTTTTCATACAGCTGAGCTTTTAGCAGCTTCTCTAACATAGCTTTCACTAGCTTTACATGCTCTTCCATGGTCTCAGTATAGATTAAAATGTCACCCAAGTACACCAGCACCTCTTTATATAGGTGTTCATATAGGACTTGGTTTATCAGTTGTATGAACATGGTGGGTGCCCCTTGGAGCCCAAATGGCTTCACCTGAAATTGGTAGCATCCCAAAGGGCAGTTGAACATGATCTCCTACTCATCCCCTTCCCTAATTTACACTTGGCAGTATGCTTCCCTCAAATCCAGCTTGGTGAAAATCTTCCCCTTGGACAAATAACCCAACAAGTCCTTCATTAGGGGGAGGGGTACATGTTCTCCATGCAAATGGCATTGATCCCCCTAATCCACACAGCCATCTTCCTTTTACCTGAAGAGTAGAGGGGCAGCCACCCTCAATTTGGCTGGTTGGATGAAGCCCCTGGCTAAGTTCTTGTCTATGAATCCCTAAGCTCCTATCTCCCTGGGTGTCATGGAACAGATCTTTGGCTTTGGCACTTTAGCACCTGGCATAATTTCAAGTCCACTGGATGATGAGGTGGTAGCACATCTGACTCCCTCTCACTGAACATCTCAGCAAGGTCATAGTATTCCTCCAGAATGAGTGGTTCTAACTCTTTGCCCTCTGTTAGTGCATAAGCTGGTTCCATTTCCACCTCCCTAACTGCAGACTTGTGGCTGTCTCCAGGCATTTTCCTCAGTTAATGCTGCTTTGCTGTCCTTTCTTTCATGTGCCACTTGCTATCACCCCAGTCTACACCAGGTTCCACTTCTTCAGCCAGATTACCCCTAGGATCATAGCCTTAATCATTCCAGGAACTACAATAAAGCAAATAATTATTACATGCTTCCTGATCCTTACGCTCACTGGCTCCATCAGGCAGGTTGCTGGCACCCCACCATGAGGGAACCATCTAGCTCTGTGGTGGTGAACCTATGGCATGGGTGGTGAACCTATGGCATTTCAACTTCTTTTTGTTTACAAGTTTTATTGATTTTTTTAATATTTACATATACATGTATTTGTGAAGCAATATGGTGGTTGGGTAGTCAAAATAACCAATAACAAGTTGTAAATAGTTCAGGTTACATCAACAGGGATTCCCTCTCTGATTCCCTTAGTTATCACATAGTCAAAATAGTCAAGTTAATACAGTTCTAGTTGTACATAGTCAATTAACAAAATTTTCAATATATTTTCACTAATACATATCAATATCCTGTTTTTAAATTTTATCTAATTGTAATAAAATATTCTAGAATAGCCTATAGTATACAAAAGAAAGCTTAATTTTTGGGTAACCCACAATTCCCTATTTAAATAAAAAATAATTCTCTTGTCTACAAAACTTACATTGTTCATTACAAAACATTCTTATGTTTACCATTAAAGTCTAGTTTTCATCTTAACAAATCACCAATTATTAGAAGTATATTTTTATCTTAACCATTCAACAATTATTAAAATACTGTGTTTTATATATAAAATTCTAGATTCTATAATATAGTTCAATAGTAACAACTAATATATTCTATAAGTAATCTTAAACGTACATCAATTGTTAAAATACTATCTTTTGATATATCATTCCAATTTCTATAATATAGTTCAAAATTATATTCTAAGAGCTTACTTTTGTTTTCCCTTACAGATCAAAAGCTAAATATAGAATCAGTTATATTGTTTAGAGATTCCCCTTACTCCATTGAAAGGTATTTTTATACTCTATCTTTAGGAATCCCAAAAAAGAAACAACTTCAGTTTTTTAAATCTAACTCTTGCCTTCCTTTTGTGCCAACCAGGCTTCCCACTTGGCATCTTTAAATTCTCAAATGTATCTTCCTTTCTTCCTATAGCCCTTATTTGAATCCAGGGAACGTATCCAAATGCCAATTTTGCAAGGAAAATGTCCCCTTTGTAGCCATTGTAGTTTTGCTTTGATAGTTCACTTTTTGATGATTGATGTTATATAGTTGTCATTAGATCAGTCAAGTCTTTTTGTTCTTCCAATTCTATCTGGGTTAGGAAGAAAGTAGTGGCTGGTATTATGATTGTCATTTGATTAGTTGAATTCTCAATATAGCGTATTTGAAGGCCTTTAGTGTCTTCACTCTTAGTATTGCTTTCTTCAGGTGCTGTTGCTTTTTGAGTTGTAAGTTTTGTAGCTGCCATTAAGGTTTGGGCTTTAAGGTTTTCTATAGGTTGCTTTTGTTGTTCTCTGAAATCTCCTATTTTAGTGTTAGTTTCCACTTCTATTTGGTTTTGGGTTATCTTTTCCTTATTTAAAGTCAGAATTTGATTTGGTGGCTTTGAGATGTCAGATTTTTCTTGCAGTTTGGCTTTAATTTGCTCTGTCATTGCCAAAATTATATCTAGTATCAATTTATAGTCAAGTGGTGGGATATATTCATCCATTTCATTATTGTTTGCAGCTAAGTCTTCCATGGAGGCTAATTTAATAAGAATCAAGGATTATCCACCTCCAAAAGAGTTGTTTTCAGTGCCAGGTGTTTCCACACTTATCTTTAAGAATAATGTCAAGGACAGCTCTGTTATTCAGTCAGCTCTCACAACAGAAAAAAGAAATTTACTTGCTGTACCAGGTTTTGCCACAAGATGTCATCAATAACATATAAAATGCAATGTAAAAACTTTCTTTTCTTTGTTTTTTTTCCAAATTAATATAGAACTTTTGTAACATTAGTCCAATTATTTTCCTTAATTAACAGCTTAGAGAGAAGATAGGATAGTGGATCCCCAGCAAAAAATAGGAGCTTTTTAGTAAATACAGATGAAGTTGCTTAATTTCTTTGCTGAATTAATTAAATTTGTTTTAAAGTTTTAAGCCTTTAAGATTTGTTCCCAGAGTGGATATTTGCCATTTTCTCAAAAAATGGGGAAGGAGATTTTCAGGAAAGTCCCACAGGAAGATGGTTAAGGGAATAGGAAAGGTAAAGACTCACCCAGGTCCTCCAGATTGCTTCTTAGTGCTGGGTAGTGCTTTTGGCTTTTGGCAGGGAGCAGCTTAGTGATGGGTCATCTTTATGGCCAGTCTCTTCTTCTTCAGGCCAAAGGAGATTGTCCTAGATTCAAGCGGAGGGCTGCCGCCCTTCCATGATCACAGGGAAGTCCTCCTCTCAGTAATCATGCCTCCAGGGTGATTTTTGACCCTTTTCAGGGTCCTCCAAAAAAGAAAGAAATGGACGGCAGGAAGCGGACTGTTCCTGCGAATCCGGAAGCGTTGTGCACGTGAACCGGAAGCCCCTCAATTTCAACTTCTCATGGCGAAAAAAAAAAGATATTGCAAAGTTGGAATTGATTCATTGAACTTTTTACTCCCACCCAGTCTCCCGCCATGCCCACCCAATGGGCCACGCCCACCCAATGGGCCATGCACACCCGGAACATGATGATACATAAGTGGATTTTGGGTTGCAGTTTGTGCACTCGGTCTCTAAAAGGTTTGCCATCACTGATCTAGCTGTTCAAATCTGATTGGCCACCTTAATTTCCTGAGTCTCAACCCCAATCTTTTCACCACTGGTAAACTGAATATAACAGAGGCATGAGAGTGTCTTTTACTCTTCAGTAGGGCACCCGAATCTCTACCCTGGGAGTCATCAGGGTGATGGTGCCACTTACCATCGAGTCATATTTCCCCTCACTGTCACTGTCATAAAAAACCACACCCAGCTTATTGGAGGTCGGAATTCTCTCCTCTTCACTGGACTGGGGAGAGACTCCATGACCTGCTGCATAACCCGTGTCTTCTCCTTTGGCTTCACCAACAGTTTTTTCCCCTTGGGTTGGGTAGGGGTCCGTGATGCAGATGCTGTGTCAACATCCAGCTTGAGAATCCAAATAAAACTCCAGGTTCATACTGTCTCTGAAAATCTTACTGTTTATTGAATATACTGCATGGTAATCTCAAAGCAAAACTAACTCTGAGGTTCCAATACCAATTCATAGACTTAAACAATAATTTTCCAAGCCAAACATCCAATGTCTTACGTAGTCGATATAAACAAGTTCACTTTATTATGGGAACCATCTGCTTCAAATCCACACCTGTTATGGTGTCCTTGAAAAGGTTTCAGGCTTTCACATTCTTCAGGGGAATTGTAGAACTTGTGTTTCTCCATACTAACCCACTTGAAAGTAACATCTCCCCCCTTTACTCTAAAGGCAAGTTGAAACAAAAAGGCATGTAGCTGCCAAAGTTTCATCCTTGACATGATGGATGCAGAGCCGGGCAGTCAACCACTCAGGGGCTTTTCTTCTTGCAGCAGAAGCAAGCTCCTGGGATTCATTGGGATTTTTTCTTGGGACCCAAGGGAGTACCTACCTTTCCCCCCTTGGACTCTGGGGCATATTTCAGCCACCTGGCAGGGCCAGCTCTCATGGGCAGTGTGCTGTCAGTACTCCATCAAGTCTAGCTCCATGTTAGTGGCCAGCTGGTACTATGCCCTGAGGTTGTTGGGCATCCCCTAGAGTAGACAGTTATGATATAGCTTTTGGTTCAGCCCATCCTGGAACTGGTAGACCAGCAGGGGCTCAGGCCATTCTCTCAAGCAGGCCACCAGGCTGCAAAACTCTTGAATGTACTCTGCAACTGGCCACTTCCCTTGTTGAATGGAGCAGATCCTGGCCTCTGCTCAGTGGGTTTCAATAGGGCCCTGAAATCTGTATCAAGCTCCTGCATGAGGGCATCCACATCCATCATTTTGAGGGCTTCTTCATCATAGAGACAACAAACGCTGTGTCCCCTGCCAGGTATGAGGTGTCTGCACCCATGCAGAAAGCTTATCAGGGTGTAATGCACCATACCACTCCAAGTAATTCCACACCTGAGCCAGGAAATAGGCTAACTTTTCAGTCTAGCCATCAAGCTTTGTCCTGAAGGGGGGAGGCTCCCAGTCTTGCTGCACCAGCATGTAGCCCAGTGGCAATCCTTTCATCTATGGTGCCGCCTCCTGCCACAGGAGGTAAAGAGGCCTGCCCTGGCCCTGTCAGAGGGAAAATTGCCATTGCCCCTTGCTGTGTGGGTCTCATTGCCCCTGTCAGCTGGATCAAAGTTGCTGCCACATAGGGGAGAAAAATGCAGTTAGCTGCTTGGCAGCCCCCATTCCAACTCCTGTCATCACCAACTGTGGTGAGTTGGAGTCCCATACCTCCTGCTCTCTGAGTTGTTCCAACGAGGGGCCATGGGTTGAGATTTGAAACCTCCATTCTGCAGGCTCTTTCCACTCAGCTGTTCTCCTGGCTTTCCATTTGTTCCCTTGGATTGGACCACCATGACTGCAGGGGGAACCAGTGGGTACTGCACTTATTCTGCCTTTTTCACATTGCTCGCCCACTGCCCTTTTGATCCAGAGTAAGGGGCTCCCAACATTGCTTCTCCTCCATGCATGTGTGACTGCTCCAGTTTCTTGTCCCTCTGCTTGGGGGATGTGTCACCCAGGTGCCTCTGAGAGGAGGGTTTCTCCCAACTTTGCCCCACCATCCATCTTCTTGTCAGCTGCTGACATTCTGATATCACAGTTATCTTGGATGGGTCCAGGTAGGCTGCAATAAGTCAGAGCTGGTTTAATATTAGATGTCCAGCTAGACAATCCAAGAAAGGAACTCCTGGGACTGTAAGGTCCTGCCTCAACTACTCCTCCCAAGAAAGCAGAACTCTTGAAATAGGCATTGTTTCAAAAGGAACTTTTATTGAGTGATAGCATTAGCAAAAGAGCAAAGCAAGATCTAAAGTTTTCTTTCTGAATTGCTACATTAAACTTTTGTTTCACAAAACTCCTCCCCAGAGTCCAACTGTCCAGTTTGCATCCAGCCAATCCATAGTGCAAAGTGTTATGGGAACCAGAGCTGATAAGGGATGATTCCCAGGCACTTCACTGGACCTCACAATGGAGTGGAGATAAGGCAGATGCCCCCTGGCAGATTCCATTCCCCATTTCACACCCAAAGAGACATCACAGTTGAGGAAAAACAAAATAGAGGAAATACATCCACAAGCCCCCTCCCAGCAGAGAAAAGCCTCCCCCATCCCATGGCAGAGCCCTGAAAAAAAACATTGAAGGGTTTCTGACATGCTGTCCCCCTTAAAAGAAGGAGAAGTCCACCTGTAGAAACAAAAATAATAAGATAGGGAGAAAGAAGAGAATAATAGGTTAATTTGGTTTATCTGGGTAATGAGCATGAAAACGTTTGAATAATCTAGGGGTTCTAATATGCTTCTTATGTACCACTCATTTTGGGAGGCTGGAAGATCTTTCCAAGCCACCAGATATTGGACAGCCCCATGGTGCCTATGGGAATCTAAGGTTTCTTTGATTTCAAAGTGCTGCTCCTCCTCAATCATAACAGGTTGTGGTGCAGGAAGAGCTTTTGGCCTTAAAGGTGAGGTTATTTCTGGTTTTAGTAAACTACAATGGAACACAGGGTGAATTTGTTTTAAGAGTTTTGGGAGTTCTAACTCCACAGTGACTGAGTTTATAATACATTTGATGGGAAAAGACAATACAAACTTGGGCCCCAGCTTCTTTGAAGGTTGAAGTGACTGCAGGAACCTAGTGGATAGGTAAACACTGTCTCCAGTGTGGAAAACTTTGGGTTCTATTCTTTTCTTATCTGCTTGAGATTTGTAGGCATCCCTGGCTTCATCCAAAGCATTCTTTACTATTGGCCAGGTGTTTTTTAACTGATTAATTCATTCCTTAAGGGAAGGGACGGTGGGTTCATTATAGGCAGTTCTGGCATTGGGTTAAACATCTGCCCTGTGGCTACTTGAAGGGAGTGTATCCAGTACTAGAATGGATAGCATTGTTATGTGCCACTTCAACAAATGGCAGGAGGTCAGTCCAATTGCCAGTTGATAGTTGATAAAACATCTAAGGCAGGGGTCTCCAGCCCCCGGGCCATGGACTGGTACCAGGCCACAGCATGCCAGAAACTGGTCCATGCAAATAAGCAAAGCCCCATCTGCAGGATACAGGAAGTACATGAAACCATGCCCCCTCCAGCCCACAGAAAAACCTCTCTCCATGAAACCAGTCCCTGGTGCTCAAAAGGTTGGAGACCTCTGATCTAAGGTACTGTTCTAGCACTGAGTTCATTTGTTCTGTCTCCCCATTCATTTGAGGATGATGACTAGAACTCAAGCCCTGTTCTATGCCCAAAAGGTCCAAAAAGGCCTTCCAGAACCTTGAAGTAAATTGGACACCCCTGTCTGAAATTATGCAGCGGGGGGGCTCCATGTAATTGGTAGATATGTTGGAGGAACATTTTAGCTAAGATTCTGACAGTTGGGATCTTCTGACATGGGATGAAGTGAACCTGTTTTGGGAATAAGTCAGTCATGACCCAAATAATTGTGTTTCCCACATTGTCTGGCAGTTCCACAATAAAGCCAATTGAGATCTCTCTCAAGGGTGCTAAAGGGCTCACTACTGGCTGTAAAAGGCCAGACATTTTCCTTGCCTTCATTTCACTGTGGCACAAATAGGGCAGCTGGCTACATAACTTTCAATGTTTTTTTTTTCTTTCAATGATGCCACCAGTACTGTCTCTTTAATAGGTGAAGGGTTTTCACAAACCCAAAGTGTCCTGACAGTTTTGAATCATGGGAGGCCTGCATAGTTTTTAGCTTTGTGTGGCTGGGACATACAGTTTTCCTCCCACCCATGGCAGTCCATCCCATATAGAGCAGAGATTCTTGGGTTCTAAGAACCATTCATCTGTGTATAGAACCTGTTTGAACATTTTTGAGGCAGCACTGTCCAGTTGGATGAGGTTTCTCTTCTGTGATCTCGTAACGACTGGTGCTGCCAATTACTGGGTTGGTAACAGAGGTTTGACTACCTTGGCTTTGGTGCTGTTATATTGTGGCATCCTAGATAGAGCATCAGCTAAGACATTTTTTTTCCCCAGCAAGCAGTGGAGAGTAAAATTGAACTGGTGGAAATGTTTGGCCCAGGTGGGCTTATTTGGGGGACAACATTTTAGGTGTCTTTAAAGCTTCTAAGTTTCTGTGATCGGTCCATACTTGGAAAGGGATCTTACTCCCTTCAAGAAAGTGTCTCCAGGTGAGGAGGGCCGAACTGTACTGCATAAGCCTCCTTCTCCCAAACTGCCCAATGTTGTTCAGTCTCTGATAACTTCTTGGAGGCGTAAGCACAGGGCTGCAATTTTCCCTGTTCATTCTCTTGGAGTAACACTACTGCTACTGCTACATTGCTGAGATAAGCCTGGATTATGAATGCTTTTTCTGGGTCTGGGGGCTTCAGAATCGGCTCTGCTGAGAAAAATATTTTTAATTTTTCAAATGCTGCTTGCATTCCATAATCTACTTCAGGGGCAGGCTGGGTCTTGGTTTAACCACTCTTTTTGTTTTTAACAAGTTTGTGATAGGTAAAGTGATCTGGGTGAAAGAGGGGTTGAACTGTTGGTAGAAATATGCAAAGCCCAAGTATGTAGCTGCTTTCTGGTGTGGGGGACCACCCAATCTAAGACTTTCTCAGGATCCATCTCCACCACATCATGCAAAATCCTGTAGCCTAGGTAGTTGATTTTCTCTTTGTGGAATTCACACTTCAAAAATTTCACATAGAGCTTAGCTGCTCAGAGTTTACTTAGGACTGCTCTGACCAACTTCACGTGTTCTGCCTTTGTTTTGGTATAAATTAATATATCGTCCAAGTACATCAAAACTCCCTTATACAGATGTTCATGAAGCACCTCATTGATCAACTGCATGAACATGGCTGGGGCCCCTTGCAGACCAAATGCGAGCACTCTAAATTTAAAATATCTGAATGGGCAATTGAAAGCAGTTTTCCATTTGTCCCCTTCCTTAATACTAACTTTATAATACACCTCCCGCAGGTCCAATTTAGAAAATATTTTTCCTTTTGATAGGTGGGCCAGCATATCTTTAATCAGAGGCAGGAGGTAAACATTTTCCATGCATACTGTGCTCAGACCCTATAGTCCACAGAGATGAAGAGACCCATCCTTCTTCTTTCTGAACAGCACAGGTGCAGCCACCCAGGGTCTGGCTGGTTGTATGAACCCACGGGCCAGGTTTTTGTTAGTGAACCTACATAGTTTGCTGAACTCCCTAGGGGTCATTGAATACAGCTTTGGCTTTGGTAACTTCACCCCAAGGACAATCTTGATTGGACAGTCTCTGGGCTGGTGGGGGTCCATACTCCTTGGGTATGGTTTGCATGGCCTTGCCGGTTAAAATGGCTACTATTTCCCTGATCTGTCCCCTTCCTGGGTGGATTCATTTGCTCGGTAAGAGGTTCTTTTCTCTGGGGAATTTCAAATGTCCCTTTCACCAGTCTATCAGCAGGTTACATTTTTTTTCAGCCATGCCAGCCCCAGGATGAGAGGCCACTCCATTCCAGGTGCCACCATAAAGGTTAAAGTCTCTGAGTGGCTCCCTATGTTTAATCCCACGGGTTCTGTAGGTAGTGTGACTGGGACGCCCCCTGAAATGGACCGGTCAAGTTGGCAGAAGGAGTTGGGGTTTTTTAACCTCCTTAACTGGACCTCTATTTTCCTGACCAGGGCTGGGCTGACCAGGCATCCAATGCATCCTAAGTCTAAAAGAGCGGTCAGAATCACTTTTCCTTCTCTGCCCAGAATTAACAGTTCTATGGACATGGTCATCGGCGCAAATGGGCCACTTACCAATGGTTTGTCATTGTAGCCACTTTCTGGCATGCTGGGTTCACTTTCTGGTGGGGTTGGAGTTCCCCTCGTTTTGGGGTTGGACAGAACTCCATGACCTCTGTGCTCCTCAGGGCCATGTCCTTCGGTGTTGGCTGGGGTTAGTCAGCTTTCCTCCAGATTGCTGATTGCCTCTTTTGGTCAGAGTTTTGCTGCAGCATTTCACAGCATGATGACCCACCTTGCTGCATTTGAAGCAGGCTGTCGAGCAGGGGAGCACAGCCAAGGTCTTTGAAGCTTCTGTCTTCTCTGGCATGGACCATTTCCACAGTTTTCCAGAGTGGTACGGGTTGCAGTGCTGGTCAATCTCCACCTTTTTGGCCAACAGGCACCAGTCAGTTGGGTGGGGCTGGGTGGGAAGTTTTGATAGGCTTGTTTTCCTTCTGAGCCTTCCTCCTGCAAGTATTTGCTTAGGTAGCTGATCTGTGACGTGTCTGGCCCACAGGCCGGCAGTTTGATACCCCTGCTGTAATTCAGCTGGGGCACCCCTAGCCATGCATGCATTGTACAGGTCGTCATTCAGTCCATCCTGGAAACAGCTGATTAAGATGTATTCAGGCCAGTTAAGGCAGCGTGCCAGGTCTTGGAATTTCTGCATGTATACAGCCACCAGTTGACCCCCCTGCCTCACGGTCTTTATTCGATCCTGGGCCTTCCAATCAGCAAGGTGGTCTTCAAACCTGTGTCTCAGGGCAGTCATGAAGTGGTTAAAGTTTCAGAACTCTGGCCCATTGCTGTTGTGCAGCGTAACCATCCATCAAGCTATGGTTCCTTCAGGGCTAGAGTGATGACCCTGACTCTGGTCTCCTCAATGGGGAGAGTTCTTCCATACAATTACATGTAGGTGAACATATGAGCCAGCAAGAAGCCCAGTTACTGGGGGTCTCTATCAAATTTCATCCCTAGGGGAAACAGCTTTGATTCCTCTGGTGGGGCTCTCCCTCTAGGGGCTGGTGGAGCATTCCCCGCTCTTGGGGCTGCAGGCTGTTGTGCCACCAGGGTGGCTGCCATCATTTCCATAGACCCAGTTGCCCCCACTGTGGCTTCTGTTGCTCCTGACTCACTCTAACCACACTTGGTTTCTTCCAGTTGATCTTTCCTTTTGCTCTGGCATTGCCTGCATTTTGTATTTAGGTCCTGAAAGGCTTCCACCATATATTGCATGGCTTGCTTCAGGATCTGGCCAATCAATTCCTGCTCTCCTTCAGATTCGTCCCTGTCATTGGAGAACAGCTCCATCTCCTGCTTCCAACCTTTCTTCCAGCTACCTCGGGTGAATGTTATTCACTGGGCTTTTTCTTCCCACTCTTCTCTCTTCCCTATCCCAACCATCTTGGCTTCACAGAGCTTTCTGCATTTGCCATTTCCTCCATTCACCCAGAGGAGCTTTCTTCTGGGTGGGTCCTTGCAGCGGACTCTCTCCAGCACTCAGTCATATCTTGTTCACTGCCATGGAGGGACATGATGTGCATGGTCTGCATGATAGGGCGATTGCCTCTCTGGGTTGACCATTTTGCAGATCTTGCCTCAACTACTCCCAAGAAAGCAGAACTCTTGAAACAGGCATTGTTCAAAGGGAACTTTTATTAAGAGATAGTGATAGCAAAAGAGCAAAACAAGATCTAAAGTTTTCCCATGCGAATTGCTACATTAAACTTTTGTTTCAAAAAACCCTTCCCCAGAGTGTCCAGCCAATCCACAGGTGCAACATTGTTATGGGAACCAAGCTGATAAGGGATGGTTCCCAGGCACTTCACCGGATCTTGCAACAGAGTGGAGATAAAGCAGATGGCCCCTGGCACATCCCATTCCCCATTTCACACACAAAGAGATACATCAAAGTTGAGGAAGAACAAAGTAGAGGAAATACGTCCACAAGCCCCACTCCCAGCAGAGGAAAACCTCCCCCATTCCACCAGAATGGCAGAGCCCTGAAAAGAAACACTGAAGAGGTTTCTGACAGGGACGTTGTTCTTCCCCAAAGCAATACTTTTATTGAATACACTACATTGGTACAAAAGAAGCAAAACCACCTCTGAATTTCCCACTCAAAGGTCCATATAATTAAGCATGAATTCCCCCTTTGGACACTCCCCTTAGTCCATTGCATTGTCCAATCACCTATGCTCCATTTGTTATGGGAACTGTCTGGATCGTTCAAACACCTGCGCAGCATGTCCTTGAAGGGGTGGAGCAGAGCCTCATGATTTGCAGACAAATTCTTGGCATTACACTTCCACCCCAGACAATTCAACCAATCCCCTCCCTATTGTTATCAAGTTAAGTGCAGAGAAGAAACTAGGTGAAAAGCGCATCACTACCTGTACAGGACTACCTGTACTCTCTAATGTTATCCACTCACAATGGATCAGAGTTCCTATAAAATAGCATCCCCTAATTATACTTCTTCCAGGTAGGCCATCACTGACGTTCCAATGGACGTCATTCATAACAATAGCCAATCCCATTTTTGTCCCTCACATGAGCTTGAATCCTGACTTAAGGGGATCGAAATAATTGGCTTTATGCAAGATCTTAGCTGTTGAAGATGAATTACTTTCTCTAAAATATTCCCCACAGAAGGAAGAAAGGGGATTTGGTAAACATTTTCTAATGTCATAGATCTGGAGGTAGTTTCCTCAACCAACTATTGAAACCTAAAAAGATCCATAAGGTTTACTGTGGACTTTCTCTATGGAACTATATTTTCAATAAGAATAGAACAGAGCTAGAAGGGACCTTGGAGGTCTTCTACTCCAGACCTCTGCTCAAGCAGGAGAACTTATATCATCTCAGACAAGTGACTGTCCAGTCTCTTCTTAAAAACTTCCAGTGGTGGAGCACCCATGATTTCTGAAGGCAAACTGTTCCACTGGTTAATTGTCCTCATTGTTAGGAACATTCTCTTTAATTCCAGGTTGCTTCTCTCTTTTATCAGCTTCCAACCATTGTTTCTTGTCCTGCCCTCTGATGCTTTGGAGAATAATCTGACCCCCTCTTCTTTGTGGCAGCCACTCAAATACTGGAATACTGCTATCATATCACCACTATTTCTTCTTTTCTTTAGACTAGCCAAACCCAAGTCCTGCAGCTGTTCTTCATATATTTTAGTCTCCAGGCCTTGGATCATCTTAGTTGCTCTTCTCTGAACTTTTTCCAAGGTCTGAACATCTTTTTTGTAGTATGGTGACCAAAATTGGTTGCAATATTCCAGGTGTAGTCTTACTAGGGTTTTATAAAGTGGTACTAATACTTGACGTGATCTTGATTCTATGCCTCTGTTTATACAACCGAGGATTATATTACCTTTTTTGGCTGCTGCTGCACATTGCTGGGTCATAGTCAAGTGATCGTCCACTGGGACTCCAAGGCCACTCTCACAGTTATTGTTTTTGAGCCAGGTTTCACCTAATCTGTTCTCATATCTTTGATTTTTTTCTTACCTAAATGTAAAACTTTGCTTTTCTCCACATTGAAACTCATTTTGCTGCATAGGGCCTATTGTTCCAGTTTGTCAAGATCCTTTTGAATCCTGAGCTTATTTTCTGGGGTGTTGGGTATTCCTGTCAGTTTAGTGTCATCTACATATTTTATGAGTTCCCCTTCTATTCCCTCATCTAAGTCATTGATGAAGATATTGAAGAGTACTGGGCCTAAGACAGAGCTTTGTGGTACCACACTGCTTACTTCTCTCCATGTGGTTGTAGTGCTGTTGGGGACTACTTTTTGAGTACGGTTTGTTAGCCAGCTACAAATCCATGTGGTGGTAATGTTGTCTATTCCATCTTTTTCTAGCTTACCAAGCAGTAGATTGTGGTCAACTTTATTGAATGCCTTACTGAAATCTATATATACTATGTCCACAGCATTTTGCTGGTCTACTAATTTGGTCACTTTATCAAAGAATGAAATAAGATTGGTTTAGCATGATCTCTTTTTAACAAACCCATGCTGGCTACCAGTTATAAGTATGTTAGCTTCTAGTTGTTCACAGATCTGTTTTTTATTATCTTTTCCAGGATCTTCCCGGGTATTGATGTTAGACTAATTGGTCTGTAGTTTCCTAGCTCTGTTTTTTTCCTTTTTCTTGAAGATGGGAACCACATCAGTGCTTTTCCAATCCTAGGTACTTCCCCGGTGCTGACATAACATGTGCCAGCTCCTTCAGAACTCTGAGGTGTAATCTGTCGGGTCCTGGTGATTTATATTCATCAAGGTCAGATAGGTGTTCTCTTACCATTTTCTTGCTTATTTTAATTTTTGTTTCTAGTTTGTCTTTTCCAGTATTTTTTTTTGGTATTGTTCTGTTCCCCCTCCCTCAAGGTACAAACAGCCGGACAAGCAGATACGGAACAAAAGGGTTAATTCTTTATACTACAATATAATTGCTGTCTGATAAAGTCTTGGCAGCAAGCTACCCACAGTCAGCCAAAAGAGCCTTAGTGGAGCAGTGGGCTAATGCCTCCTTAAGTAACACCAGCTGCCTGCAATTAGTGCAGGTTCGAGTCCCACCAGGCTCAAGGTTGACTCAGCCTTCCATCCTTCCAAGGTAGGTAAAATGAGGACCCAGATTGTTGGGGGCAATAAGCTGACTTTGTAAAAATGCCGCTTGGGGGGGGTCAAAAGCCCTAATAAGCAGGCATATACATAGAATGAAGGCTATTGCTAAGGACATTGATTTGTACTTCTTAGATTGTAAGCCGCCCTGAGTCTTCGGAGAAAGGCGGGATATAAATGGGATTAAAAAAAATAAAAAATAAGCTAGTTATCTCAAACGTTCGCTGACATGAGATAACTGCCAACAAGTAATTCCAAGAAAGTCCAGACAAACAAACCCAAAAGCAGAGATGAAGAAGCGTAGTCACGGAATCCAGACCAGGGTTCACACAGGTAGAGAAATCCGACAGACATGACCAGAAGCTGTGGTGAATTAATTGTTCATCACAAAGTTCTGAGAGCAGCCACACCTCCTTTTGTACCTTGTGGGGTGTGGCTCAATTACTCAGCTACTCCCTGGCCCTCCTACTCATCCTACGTTGCTGCAAATGCTTGGCCCTATGTCTTTCTCGAGGGTCTAGCCATGAGTCATCTTCACTAGACTGTATTTGCTGCAGCTGCTCGAGCTCCATCCCAACCTGGTTCCCAGCCTGGCTACTCCCAGGCTGCTCCTTTCGGCCTTCAGATGGAGACAGAGGCCTTGCCAGAAAGGGGGGTCCCGGAGAGGGAGGCCTTGCCAGTTCCTCCCCATCATCCTCAGAGTCTTCTTCCTCGGTTAGGACAGGCGCGGGGGTCGGGGCCACAACAGGTATGTTGTGTTACAACTTCTGTTTGTGTGAAGACTGATGCATAGAATGAGTTAAGCAGCTCTGCTTTCTCCCTATTTGCTTTCCTGACTTTGTCTTTGCATGTTCTGGCTATCTACTGATAATCAGCCTTAGTTATGTGTCCCTCTTTCCATTTTTTGTACTTGTCATTTTTGTCTTTCAGTTTGTCTGAGAGATCTTTGTGCTGCCATGCTGGTTTATTCTTGACTTTCCTGTTTTTCTTTGTCAGTGGTATTGTGCTGGACTTGGCTTTTATGGTAGCATGTTTCAGGGTTCCCCATGCTTCTTGAGTTGTTTTTCCTCTTAGGATTTTCATCCATGGAAACTTTCCTAGATTCTGAGTTTGTTAAAATCAGGTCTTTTTGATGGCTTTCAATAGTGGAAGCTTTTGCTTACCCAAATTTAATTAACTATGATAAAGTTGTGACTTGTAAAGATATTTTGGACAATGAAGGAAAATTGAAAGACAGACAAGATTTACAAGAACAAGGTATTGACCTAGCATGGTGGCCATATCTGTAAATTCAAATGAGATATGAGAAAGATGCTAAAACAATGGGATTTTATAAAGAACAGACAGAATTTGATCAGATACTGTCAAAAACAGATGAAAATTTGTTTAAGAAACTATAGATTTCTGTTAAACTTAAAGATGGAGGAAGAACAAATAAAAGAAACAATGATAATATGGGCAAAGAATGGATATAATATAGAATCAGAAGACTGGCAAAAGTTATGGGAAAGAAATGTTAAATTAACTAAAGCAGTGGCATATAAAGAAAACATATTAAATGTTTTACAGATGGCATATGACACCAGTGAGATTAGCAAAAATGTTTAAAAATGCTTCAAACAAGTGTTGGAAATGCAAACAAAGACCAGGTACTTATTACCATATCTGGTGGACATGTCCTAAAGCAAAAAGATTTTGGGTTAAAATACATTTATGGTTGGAGAAAATGACTAAAAAACAAATAGACTTTAATCCAGAATTATTTTTGTTAGGAATAATTGGAGCAAATTATGAGAAATATTGCAAATATTTAATACTACACATACTAACATAGCAAGAATTGTATTTGCCCAACATTGGAAAAATGAAAAATTACCACTGAAGAAGTACTAATTAAAAAATTTTTAGAGTGTGCAGAAATGGATAGATTCACTTTAAAGATAAAAGAGAAAGAATACTCAGTGTATTTTACAATATGGGATAATTTATATCAATGGCTAGAAAAATGAGGTAGAGAGAAAGGAATGTGATATGTAACTTTGAATATATATTAGCAAGAAGAAGACTATTGAGCAATTAATTAACATATTGTTCATGATAATTAACTATTATCTATTATTCTTTGTTAAATACATGAACCCAGATTATGCTGTTTGCTAAATATTGAGAATGTTATTTGGAAAAACCCCAACCCTAACCCTAACCCAATCCTAACCCAACCCCACCTTATTCCTTACCGTATAAAAACTAATAAAATTTATACAAAAAAATCAACTATTTTGAAGTTGAATTATTTTCTATTGCTTGTGTTTGCATTATATTGAATTCCAGTATGATGTGGTTACTTTCAACCAAAGTTCCAGCAACTTCAACTCCCTCTATCACTTCTTCTCTATTAGTAAGTATTAGGTCCAGTATAGCTTTACTTCTAGTTCACTCCTCTACCTTTTGGATGACAAAGTTGTCAGCTAGGTTGTACAGGAATCTGTATGATCTCCTGCTCACTGCAGAGTTTGTCTCCCAGCTGATATCTGAGTAATTGAAGTCTCCCATTACTACTGTGGTATGCTTCCTACATACATTTGTTAACTGGTTGGCAAAAAGTCCATCTATTTCTTCTGATTGGTTGGGTGGCCGGTAGTATACTCCTATGGCAATGTCACTTTTTTCATCTTTTATATTGACCCATATAGATTCTGGAGAGCTTTTATTTTTGATCATGTGCATTTCTGTAGATATGTAGTATTCTTTTACATATAGTGCAACTTCCCCTCTTCTTTTTGTAGTTCTGTTTCTTTTGAACAATTTGTATCCATCCATCAGTCCATTTCAGTCATGGGTTTCATCCCACCAGGTATCTGTAATGCCAACTATGTCATACCCACCCTTGTATACTATTGCTTCCAGTTCACCTTGTTTGTTCCCCAAGCTTTGAGAATTAGTTTATAAACATTTAAGACTTTTATGTCTGTCCTTGGGTATGCTTCCTGGATCTCCTGATTGTTGTTTGATTTTTTTTCTTTTTTCTCATCATTCCCTACCTCTTTGTTTGATTTGTTTTCTTGGGATTTATGATTTGTTTTGTGTTGTAGAGATTCTAATAGTCCCAATGTTGACAAATAGAGACAATTGAATCTCGAACAAGTATGGCTATATTCATTGAGAATTCTAAAAGGCCCTCAATACATTTGGAGATCATGAATATGATCATTCATTCTTAAATGAAAGCAGAATCAGCTCTGATATATATCTCAGGCAGTGTCTACCCAAACACTGCCTGAAATTACATTCGATCAAACCAAATCTCACTAGTTGAATAAGCCACAGTGGCTGGTTTCATACACACAGTAAGTCAAAACAATCGTGTCAAATTTCACAAATCGTATTAGTCATAATGTGACTTTTGGTTTGGTTTGGTTTTTGACTGTGTAAACCCAGCCACTATAGCTTACTGTCTTTGTACTATAAAAAAATAGACTTGTCCTTAGTGAAAATTCTGTACTCTGCTTTGAAGAAAAGCAACTTCATAATCAGTAACTTCTTCAGTGATTCATAATTTATATTCATACTACTGCTGTCACCTGGAGAAAATGCTGAATTTGCCATTATGAGGTGATGTAGGAGCCATGATTGAAAATACATTAGCTGTGTCACTGCACTGAACCATAACCAACCCTCTAAGCACTTATTTAGCAAATGAAAGACATCTTCAGAACAGAAATGATATGTGCTGGGATTCAGAGACAGGACATGGAGCCATATATTGGCACTAATCTCAAAACTGTCAGTTCATAGTACAATACCTAATACATGCTCAGAGATATAATCAAAAGCATCTGTCCTGTTTTTAGAGTCATATTGGGAAAAGCTGCCCAGCCTCTTCTCTGTTATTCTATCACAACAATTGTAACTGAGGATAGGATCAGGCTGCTAACACCCATGCACACACCTTCTGATGAATACAGCTGTACAGCTGCAAAGAGAAATACACTGAGGAATACATTCAAGCTGATAAGTAGACATCTGGATGAAACATAAAAGCAGTAGGAAAGGTTCTTCACCATTAGCAAAGGCTGCCAGAAGAGTAGTTGAGTATTGTGTCATCCATATAAAGTGTGTTTAACATTTGGCTTAGACTCTGAAGGATTCCAGCCATAGCACATTATGAATGATGATCCTTGCTCCTATTACCTGTAGCATCTGCAGCCTGTGTCTACTGCTATTACTCCCTAACAGGATTACAGATGAATTGCAAATAGTTCAGATTTTGCTGTGTAAATGTCACTTAAAACCCCTAAAACATTTCAGTTTTCTCTCTCCTAGTGCTTTCTTTTCTTGTTCTCTCTTTTGCTCTCTGTGTGTACAGGGGAGAACATTATATAATTTTAAAAATAATTCATACTCCTTTGAGGAAAGAAATTCTAAATTGTTAATGCTGTTGTTAGGGAGACCAAGGTTCTCAAGTAGCAGAGCCTTGACAGTTTGTGAAGGGAGAGATGCATCCATGAGGCAGTCCTCATTAGTCAAGGTGAGCTGGTAGATCAAGGGGGAAGAATTGTATCATAGTAACAGCCCTTATCTGTGGCTCTGAGCAGCCCTGATCAGTTTTGAGTTTTTGTATTATGCAAAATGTTTGCCAAGTCTCTTAAGACCATCAGGGCAAAACATTTTCTTTCTCTTATGATAATATGGAAAAATAATCTTTTCTCTCATCTAATGTTTGCCCTTTCCATTTCAACACTAAACTTTAGAACTAGGTCTTCTTTTTCCAACATCTTTGTATAGTAATTAGCCTACCAGTCTTTCCATCTCAGTTAGGTTCTACATTAGGTGACTAATTGAAAGCATTGTATTTTTCATCAAAGTCTGCACAATAATATAGCAAAATGAGCATGTATATGTGTAAAATTAATCCTTGTTACATTTAGACTAAGGTTTATTTTACATAATGCTAATAATTAAGGTGTTTTCATCTTTATTTCATCTTTTTAAAAAGTCATCTGTTTGTAGTGGTGGCCTCTAATCAGCATTAAGGTTTAGCCCAGTGAGATTTGCATTTGGATCCTTTCAAGATTACAGAGCTTATTGGTAATTTTGATCCATCCTACATTGTTGTTGTTGTTGTTCAGCAAGTAAAACTAAGGGAGGTCATATGTAAACCACCATGAACACTGAGAGGAAATGCAGAATTTCTTTCAAGTCTGTTTATAATCTTTCTTATCAATGCACCCAATCCACAATAGTCAGATTATCCCACTTCCTAGAATATATTTTTATAAGATAGAGGTAGCATATTGGAAGGTCATATAGCATTCATCTGAGTCATCAGACTATAAAGAAGTGGATATATTCTTTGTAGGATAAACTCTGAATTATATTATTTGAGCTTCCAGGAAGGGATGAACTTCTGAATTTGAGAATGCCTTTGAGAAGTGGGATGATGTCATCTTGAATGAGGTAGTGCTATGTCCTTTTCCTCAAGGTACCATCTTTCATCCAGCTGTTTTGAACAATTTATGTCCATATCCAAAATTTCCTTTCTAGAGAAGATGGTGATTGCAATTACAGAGGACCCCATCAGATTATCTAAATCACTTTTGATATGGATTCAAGCCTTTATATGAAATGGAAACTGCTTGATTTCTTTTGATAATAACCTGCAGCAGAACCTGAATAGGTTCAGTTACTACTAGACATTTCACAAATAAAAAAGAGATAGGCTTCCGGTTTGTGCATGCGGCATTTCTGGATGCACAGGAACAGTCCACTTCCTGCCATCTGTTCTTTCTTTTTGGGGGCGACTACCACCAGGAGGCCTTCCCTGTGATTGCAGAAGGGCGGCAGCCATCCACTTGAATCCGGGACAGCTCCTTTGGCCCGAAGAAGAGACGGGCCATAAATATGGCCGATCATTAAGCTGCTCCCTGCCGAAAGCCAAAAGCACTACCTAGCACTAAGAAGCAATATGGAGGACCTGGGGTGAGACTTTACCTTTCTTACTCCCTTAACTATTTTCCTGTGGGACTTTCCTGAAAATTTATTTCCCCACTTTTTGAAAAAAACGGCGAATATTTACTCTGGGAACAAATCTTAAAGCCTTAAAGAAAATCAAATAATTCAGCAAAGAAATTAAGTAATTTTATCTGTATTTACTAAAAAGCTATTTTTTGGTGGGGTTCTACTACCCTATTTGCTCTCTAAGCTGTGAATTAAGGAAAAAAATGGACTAATGCTACAAAAGCTTTATATTAATTTGGAAAAAAAGAAAATTTTTACATTGTATTCTATATGCTATTGATGACATCTTGTGGCGAAACCTGGTACAGCAAGTAAATTTTTCTCTTGTTGTGAGAGCTGACTGAATAACAGAGCTGTCCTTGACATTACTTTTAAAGATAAGTGTGGGAACACCTGGCACTAAAAACAACTCTTTTGGAGGTTGATAATCTTTGACTATTATTAAAATAGCCTCCATGGAAAATTTAGCTGCAAACAATAATGAAATGGATGAATATATCCCACCACTTGATTACAAACTGATACTAGACAAGATTTTGGCAATGACAGAGCAAATTAAAGCCAAACTGCAAGAAAAATCTGACAATTTAAAGCCACCAAA
Organism: Vipera berus; assembly: GCF_964194415.1. Classification (NCBI taxonomy): domain Eukaryota; kingdom Metazoa; phylum Chordata; class Lepidosauria; order Squamata; family Viperidae; genus Vipera; species Vipera berus. The sequence goes on from NC_138208.1 coordinate 30,438,872, forward strand.
TCAAATTCGGACCTTAAATGAGGAAATGATAACCCAAAACCAAATAGAAGTGGAAACTAACACTAAAATAGGAGATTTCAGAGAACAACAAAAACAACCTATAGAAAACCTTAAAGCCCAAACTTTAATGGCAGCTACAAAACTTACAACTCAAAAAACAACAGCACCTGAAGAAAGCAATACTAAGAGTGAAGACACTAAAGGCCTTCAAATATACTATATTGAGAATTCAAATAATCAAATGACAATCATAATACCAGCCACTACTTTCTTCCTAACCCAGATAGAATTGGAAGAACAAAAAGACTTGACTGATCTAATGACAACTATATAACATCAATCATCAAAAAGTGAACTATCAAAGCAAAACTACAATGGCTACAAAGGGGACATTTTCCTTGCAAAATTGACATTTGGATACGTTCCCTGGATTCAAATAAGGGCTATAGGAAGAAAGGGAGATACATTTGAGAATTTAAAGATGCCAAGTGGGAAGCCTGGTTGGCACAAAAGGAAGGCAAGAGTTAGATTTAAAAAACTGAAGTTGTTTCTTTTTTGGGATTCCTAAAGATAGAGTATAAAAATACCTTTCAATGGATTAAGGGGAGTCTCTAAAAAGTATAACTGATTTTACATTTAGGTTTTAGATCTGTAAGGGAAAACAAAAGTAAGCTTTTAGAATATAATTCTGAACTATATTATAGAAATTGGAATGATATATCAAAAGATAGTATTTTAATGATGTACGGTTAAGATGACTTATTGAATATATTAGTTGTTACTTTTGAACTATATTATAGAATCTAGAATTTTATATACAAAAGATAATATTTTAATAATTGTTGAATGGTCAAGACAAAAAATATCTTTCTAATAATTGGTGATTTGTTAAGATGAAAACTAGACTTTAATGGTAAAACATAAGAATGTTTTGTAATGAACAATGTAAGTTTTGTAGACAAGAGAATTATTCTTTATTTAAATAGGGAATTGTGGGTTACCCAAAAATTAAGCTTTCTTTTGTATATTATAGGCTATTCTAGAATATTTTATTGCAATTAGATAAAATTTAAAAACAGGATATTGATATGTATTAGTGAAAATATATTGAAAATTTTGTTAATTGACTAGGTACAACTAGAACTGTATTAACTTGACTATTTTGACTATGTGATAACTAAGGAAATCAGAGAGGGAATCCCTGTTGATGCAACCTGAACTATTTACAACTTGTTATTTGTTATCTTGACTACCCAACCACCGTATTGCTTCACAAATACATATATATGTAAATGTTAAAAATCAATAAAACTTGTATAAACAAACAAATAAAAGAAAGATATAATGGCAGATGAGTTGAATTAGGCATTATGAATAATGCATGCAATATCAGTTTTGCCCTTTGGGCAAACTTAAACAATTACCACTAAGACCATCTTATTCTATGTCCTTTCAAGATTTGGTTAAATATCTTAATCACATCAAAGTACATTCCTAGACTTCGAGTGACTTCTATTTCTTTTCTAGCCTAGCTTAAATCTTGCAACAAACGTGAAAGTCTCTCATAGATCCTCTTCATTTCAACTATACCTAAGACAATCAAGGTATAGGTATGTTAACTTTCTTTCTTATACTTTCTATTTTCCATGACTCAGAAAACTGTAACAGCATCTTGTACTCCTCCCCTTATATGAATCAAACACAATCCTTCACACATACAATAGATAAAATAAATTCATTTCTACAGTGAAAACTATTTAACTTTGCAAAGTTGTATGGAAGAATATGCATGCAATGAAAACCCCCATTAAATTGATGGAGTTGCTTCTAAAAGAGTCATTTTCTCTGTATATAATTATTATTTTGAAAAAACAATTCAAATACCACCCCAAAAATTTCATAACGAAATCCCAGGTCAGAATGCATTTCTATTGTTATTGTGGGTAGAATGTTGAAGTTTCACAATGATTTGGCCAGAGAAATGTGTTCAATATGTGCACTATCAGGGTCTAAAATACAACAACATCTAATCCCTGATAATGCCAATATTGACTGTACAGTGGCTATTCTAAGGCAGGTTGTAACAGCTATTTAATAACATATGATAGGAAACATAAAATGGAGAAGACCAACCTAGTTAACCAGAGCAAGGTTACAAGCACAGGTTGTGACTTGTGTCTATGAATTATTGGTGTTAAATATATGCCATAAACTATACTGTTGTATTTTGTTTTACTGGCTGTTACCATGTTAAATTCTGGTCTGTGACCATAAAAAAATTAATACAATATGAAATCTAGAGAAAGCTAGAGAATGAAAACCTTAGGCACCAAGAAGGGTGTACAAAAACTTTCAACCTCAAGCAAAAAGAACAAGAAAAGATGGGTCACTCAAATATGTCAACAATTTGGAAAAAAAGAAAAGGAAAATGAGAGATGATTTTAAAGACAGGAAAATTGCAAAAAAAGTATAGCTAAAGTAGTACAAAGCTAAACATGGAGATCATTAGAGGGAAATAAGGTTAGAAGAGGATAGAAATATTACAATAAACATCATTATATTATTTTATTATTTATATTGTCCATAATCAAATTGGATTATAGAATGACAGAAATAGTCCTTAAAGCAGGGCTTTTCAACCGTTGGTACGTGTACCACCTGTGGTACTTTGCCACGTGGCAGGTGGTATGCAACTGCTAGCCAAATATAGCGGGGGAGGGGAATGAGCCGAAGTGACCCAAGCCTGAGGGAGAGGCAGCTGCAGCTGCAGGACTGTCTGGGCTTGGCAGAAGCCCCAGGAACCAGCAGAGCTACACTGATTGGCTACTGCTGATTGGTGCTTCTGGAAGCAGTACGGAGCTGGAGGTGAACTGAAGAAAAAGGGGGGGAGGAGAAGAGAGACTATAAAAGTAGGTGGTTTGGGCAGGAAAGGGGAAAAAAGACAACAGGGAAAGAGAAGGCAGGCAGGGAGAAAACAAGGACAGAGATGATGAAGCAGCAGCTGTTGCTGGAAGAAAAGGTCCCTGGTTCATTTTCTCCAGCCAGGAGAATGCAATCAGCGCTGATGAAATGAAAAGCTGGCATGTTGGAAAGGAGGTGGGTTTATTTAGTTCTAGATCAGCTGGCAGCTTGATTGGGTTACCATAAGGATTTTTGTACAGTTTTCACAGCGTTTTGTAATTCAGAGGCTCCTTTGTGTGCTTTGGTTATTGGAATATATTAGTCTGTATTTTAGGCTAGCAATAAGTCCAAAGTGTTGACTTCCGTAGGTTCAATCTCTTTAAACAAATGTAATTAGTTTTACCCCTTTATATTGAGTCTGTCTATGGCTTTTAGAAAGTTTTATTTCAAGGTAAACAGGCTTAAATTAAGGCTAAGGCTTTTTGCAATTGCCGGAGCCTTTCAGTCTCAGATTGCAACATTGTGACACATGACATGCTGAGGGCAGCTTAAAGAAGAAGAAAAAAACCCGGAGTTTATTTGTTTCTTTATTTTGTCAGCCTTTCTTGCTTTGCACTTGATTCCTGGGTCTTTAAGGGTGCAGGGAAGGGATTGGTGTCTGTGTGTGTGCGCGTGCGTGTGTACACACACACACACACACACACACACACATTCTTACTACACTGTGGAAAGAGCTCAGAAGGGAGAGAGGAAGAAGTGCCAACCAGCTAGCTCAGGGGTCTACAAACTTAGCAATTTTAAGACCTGTGGATTTCAACTCCCAGAATTCCTCATCCAGCCATCGTGGCTGAGGAATTCTGGCAATTGAAGTCCATAAGTCTTAAAAGTGCCAAGTTTGTGGACCCCTGAGCTAGCTGGTAATGGTGCATATTAATAAACATGGATAAATTCATCATACATTCGTCAGTGCAAAGAGAAAGTGATTCAGCAAAGGAACAGCCATCAAAGAAATTAAAACTGGTACTTTTTTCCTTTTTTTCTACAGTTTGTAATATTTTATTAGATTATAGAATAAAATACAAAAATACAAAAGCAAATAGTAGGACACAGTGGGGAGGAAAAAGGGAAAAAAGTGAGGGGGAGAAGGGAAAAAGAACAGACTTCCTCTGTTGCAGTAGAAGGAAGCATTAACATTGAACCTCAACTTTTTACTTTTCCATAATATTATAAACTAGCCATTTCTATAAGAACAAATGAATCCAATGAGTAAAATCCCAAATCCCCCCCTTTTTTAGTCATCAAGTTTTTGACACCTTGCTAAGTGTCAAGTGGTGGTGGTACTCAAATATTGTCATATCCTAAAAGTGGTACAATCTGTGAAAAGGTTGAAAAGCCCTGCCTTAAAGCATACATAGAACATAGGGTACGATAGTCCATCTGACAAAAAAAAGCACCATGTGCAGATAAAATACTTACTAAACTGTTTAAAGTGTATAAAGAAGAGATACAATGTCAATAAATATGGAACAAGACTGTATGTCCTAGGGATTGGGACAGAATACTGCATATATCAGTAACAAAGAATGTATATAATATAAATTTAATGTAATTTAATTTATTGCACTCATAGGCCATCCAATCAAAATCACATCACAATCACAACCACATAGCCACCTAGGGTAGTCCCATGGATCAAGAATCAGAACTTTGTATGTCTCTCAACACCTGAAGTGTAAATGAGAAGTAAAGAAGAAGTTATCAATAGTATAAAATAAATATATCAATAATATTTAAACAATCTGTTATAAAAGTTAAAGAAAGTAAAAAAAAAATATTAATGTTAAAGATATCAGTTACCAAACCTACTGAAGATACAGTTGACAACAAAGAAGTGAAGGCAGTAGATTATTTTGTTGTTTTTGATGGAAGAAGAAATAAAAATAGGCAGCTTGCTAAAGATGTAAAGAGATTAACTCCAGGAAAGAATTTATTGACAAATTTAGAAAGGGTCATAAAAAATAAGATGTTTTTAAATAACAAAATCAGTTTGACCAGGGGAATATTTTCTTCCAGCAGTAATGTGCTGCTATGAAAGCTGGACATTGAGGCAAAGCAAAAGACTAAAAATTGATGCTTCTGAATTATAGATTTTTTTGAAGCAATTACTAAAAGTTCCACTGAGTACAAGAAGAACTGCCTAGGTGGTGACAGATGAAATAAAGACTACTGAAAATGTTTGAGGCTATGATCACCAAGGAGAAACCCACATACCTTGGATGTACAACCTTGGAACCATATTATAGTACATATTAAAATATCACATATATTTCCCCAGGTGTTACAATGCTTCAATGACATATTCATTACAGAAAGGTATAATAAATTTTATACTATTGTCTATGACTTTTTCTATATCAACACAATAGTACTGGCTGGTAAAAATGTGTAGTTTATAATCTTGCAATAAAACAATGTTTCCTTTAAAATAATCATGTTTTACTATATATAACAGAACACCTGGAAAAATATAACCTTGATAGCTTGCCAAAACATTTCTAAGCAGTGCAAGAAATTAAGAGAATTTAATAGAAGGCATTTACATTGGACAGAATGCCTGATCACATCACATTCTACAAAGACAATAGTCACAAATATTTTTTTGTCTTTTTTAAAAAAAATCAGAATCCCAACACAATCTTACTATAAAGATACAAGAAAGCTTCATAAGCTATTGTGACAGATTTGTAACAAGAAGTGCTCATCTGGAGATAAAAGGAATGAGAGAATACTCAAGTATGATGATTATGAACATTAAAAACTGCAAATGAACAGAAAATATTGAAATCATTTCCGGAAAAGTACTAGATCAAAATGAACATATAATTTACAGTTATCTAGGAATCTTTGTTTTAGAACAGAATAATTCAGTGCTATTCCTGTCAAGATAGCAGAACAGAAGATAAGTAATTGGAACTGCCAAGTGAAAAGAAAATCAGAGCAGAGGCATTTCCCGACATGCAAGCAGCTCAGAGAGGAAGAAAGTGTGGGAAGAATCCAGAGAAAAAAATATTTTGGGAAATATTAAAAAGGCAGAATATATTTCCCCAAAGGAATAATGGAGAAGATCTTTAAAAAGTCAGAAACCAGCCCCCAGAAATCAGCCCAGCCCCTAGGCAGAGGCCAGCTTTTAGAAATGCAAATTAAATAATCCATTCAGGAAGGTTGGGGCGAGTAAACTAGAAGCTATGAGATTAGGAAGACAAAGACCTCTAAAATCTACATACCCCACCCAAACTTCAAAAGACATGATCTTTAGGGACATAATAGGATTAACTTACCAATACCAAAAGGGCACACATAGACTCAGGTCAAAGTACATGACACAGGAAATACAAAGCCTCAAACAGGAACAGGAAACAACCTCAAGAGCCCCAGAAGGTATAAATGGAATGAAAAAGTGTATGAGATAATTGGATTTGGGCAACCAGCTGGTAAGGCCCTGTAAGCAAAGGAAGGAGGTGCTCAGGTTTGCTGCTTGGAAGAAGCAGTCAGGTCCTCCCAGACTCCTCTGAGTCCAAAACAGTAACAGTAAAAGTGTAATTAACAAACGTGTAAACAGGAAAAGTTGTTCAGGAAAAGTTGTGAAAAAAAGTGTAGTTGTGAGTAGTTGTGAAAAGCTGGTGGAAGGAGGTGCCAATACCTGCTGGTTGGAGACAGCAGGTTCTCTCAGACCCTTTTTTGGTCTGCAAACTGAAAGGTGATGTTCCCATTAAAGGAGAGGCCCTCACTTTGCATTGGGAACTAGAGTCCTCTTGTATATCTTTATTTTGTCCGAAAACTGATAGGCAGTGTGGTAGGGATTTTGCTGCCAGGGAAACCTGGCTAGAGCCTATTGAACCCACATCTGAAGAGGAACCTGGGAAGCTGTAGCTTGAGGGTTGTGCCTGGATCCCCTCTAAGTGATTTGTTGATGACGTGGGACAAGAGGCGAGTGCCCATCCTAGCCGATATGAAGAAAAAATGATAAAAGGAAATTTGTGAAGAATGGGCTTTGCTCAGGGCTTTGCTGGGAAACCAATTTGGCTAAATAAAGGTACTTAAAAGGGAAAGGAAAATAAAATATAGGAATAGTGATTTCTGTCTCTCTCTCTCTTTGTATGCAACCATGTGATATGTTTAAGATTTGTGCCTTCCCTAATTTGAGTTAACTGAGATTTATGATGGAAATGACCAGGATGTGTAAAGCTTAAGAGTTCTGTTTCCCTTTTCTGTTCTCTTTTCCTTGTTTGTTTGTTTGTGTGTGTGTGTGTGTGTCAAGGTCTTTGTGTGTGTCAAGGTAAATGTTAACGGTTGGGTGTCTCTAATCATTAGAAACAAGAATTTAAAATTCTGCTAGAAATTCTGCTTACAGTAAGCCACCAAAGGAAAATACCCTCAACCTGTTTGTTTGGCCAGCAAATAGGGTAAAGAAAAATGTTTTCTTTCTTTCTTTCTTTCTTTCTTTCTTTCTTTCTTTCTTTCTTTCTTTCTTTCTTTCTTTCTTTCTTTCTTTCTTTCTTTCTTTCTTTCTTTTCTGTACTTTTAAGAACAGCCCAAAGTTGTCAGGAGGGAATGTTTTAAGCTCATTTACAGGAAAACTTTGTCTGCAAGCTACTTCCCCTCCCCATTCTACATGCCTTTGTCTGCCTCTCCTGGGAGAGTCACCTAGAAAGGGGGGAGAGGACCTTGTTCTCATATCTTTCAGGCCTGCACAGATGACCCCACAACCCTTGGAAGCAGACCACACTAACCAAGACACTGCCTCTATCCATTTGAGCCATGGAATTGGGTTTGAATCCAGCCATTCACTAAAAAGTCAACATGCAACCAGAGTGCAACAGATCTTCCCAGTCCTACCATCACCCAGATGCCTGTAAAAGCTGCAGAGAAAGGAAGGAGTCTTGGACCCATTGGCCCTCACGTGAAGCCTCAGAAGACAACTGGGAAGACTATGGGAAAGGGTCGAAACTCATTGAAAGGTTTTCTTTCTTGCCTCATTTGTATTGTAATAAGTCAGTTGAATGTATTTATGGAGGGATGGCATTTGGAAATGGTGGGCACAGTAAGTCCTGGAAACCTTGGATTTCTGTCTGGTGGGAGGAAAATTTGTCAAGAAAGTTCCATTACATGTTTTGTAGAAGTAACTGCATGCACACATGCAGACACACACAGAGACCATTCAGAATCACACTAAGGCTATCCCCTTCACCTACCTTCAGTAAAGCTCCTTAGGCTGGTTCTTGCTCTGTGGCACTAAAGCCTTGCATGCACAACTTCCTTGAAATTCCAAGGGTTAGGGAATCAGACCCCCTCAGGCAATTTGCAATTCATATGCTCTCATTGAGAAGGTAGCAGGAAATCTCCAAAACCCAAGCCCTGAATATGTTGCACTGGTGGACTCAGATTGAGAGTCCTAGGGCTCACTATGTGCAATTTAATAGCCTGGCTTGCATGCTGGCTAACCTGAATTGGACACCACAAACCTGGATGCACTGAACTAAGAGCTAAGGCAGGAAACTATGCAGCTAGTGGTTATATACTGAGGAAAAACATGGCTGTGACTAATTTTGGAGGCATGTGCTTCAAAAAAACCTGACTGAAAGCTCAAAGTGACATCAAACATTTAAAAATAATTGGGACAGAATATTGGATACTATAAATTTCTTTTCTATCTAACAGAACTTTTGCCCTGGCTTTTAGACTTTATGGGTTGAAGGCTTCCCCTTTTTGGAGCCACTGCTGCCTCTATTAGTGTCTTCCCCTTTTTTGCATTAAGTTTAAAAGTTCTTTATCAAGTCTCCCTGACCAATTTTTAATCTTGTGCCAGTAAAAGTGTGTCATCCACTCTTATGGCACAAAGGGGGATTGTGGGAAGAATCCAGAGAAAGAAATATTTTGGGAAATATTAAAAAGGCAGAATATATTTCCCCAAAGAATAATGGAGAAGATCTTTAAAAAGACAGAAACCAGCCCCCAGAAATCAACCCCAGCTCCTAGGCAGAGGCCAGCTTTTAGAAATACCCCACCCAAACTCTAAAAGACATGATCTTTGGGGACATAATAGGATTAACCCACCAATACCAAAAGGTCACATTCAGACTCAACTCAAAGTATATGACACAGGAAATGCAAAGCCTCAAATAGGAACAGGAAACAACTTCAAGAGCCCCAGAAGGTATAAAACCCACCACTCCCAGCAACATGTGGTCGGATGCTCCAGAGCTTCATGTCTTGTGGTTCTGCTTTTCAATAAACTCCAACCTTCTTTCTAAAGCAGTCTCCATTTTGTTTATTCCCAACTTGGACTGGACCCTGATGAAGATTTTTCTTTCAGCAAAAGTTTGGTAGATATTGGAAATGATGAATTTATGCTACCTGCTCATTGACAGTTCCATTTACAACCCATTATTTCATTGTAATCATGGAGCAATTGCACCAATTTCTCTGGCATTTCAGTAGGAGCATTCCAGAAGAAATGAGTTATAAATTGCAGTTAATCATAAAGATATTTACTTCACTCATTTTATGTTCTCGAAAGAGCTGAATGAATCTGTTCTGTACCAGCCTGCTACCAGCCCTGCAGAAAAGGCAGGGACAACCCCTTTTACAAGAAGGCAAGAGGCTGGAATTACGCCTGCCAAATTTATTAGTACAAAAACAAATGGAACAAGACAAACCAAGAAACAGGAGCTTTAAGAAACAGGAACTATCCAAGCGGTTGCCTTCAGCAAACCAGCCCTCCCACACATTCCCCTTATATAGAGTTCAGGGCGTGGCTTCTCTCTGCCTCCTTCCGAGGAGCCCCATTGCCTTCCTCTGTTTACTCCTACTTGACTGCCTCCTGCGGCAGGTGTCCTTGAACAGGGCCAGCTGTGGGTCATCTTCATCCACGCTGTCAGGCTCACACAGCTGGGTCTCCGTGGTGACCAAGTGGGAGGGGCCTGGCTGAGGGCTCTCATCAGCAAGATCTTCAACCCCCTCAGCAAGGTCTTCAACACCCCCCTCCTCCTCTGAGTCGTCCGACCCAACTGCCGAACCCACAGGCTGACCCTGAATCACAACACTAACCCGCACCGCAGGGCCCTTCCCCCGGGTCTGCCGATCCGGATGCGGTCGGGATGGAAATTGTTCATGAAAAGCGGTCACCAACGCAGGGGCATGAACGGCGGTCGCATCTTCCCAGGTGAAGTCCTCTGGTCCGTAACCTTTCCATTCAATCAGGTACTGGAAACGACCTTTCAGCCAACGGGAATCCCTGATGCTGGTGACCTCGTACTCGGGGGTGCTGCCTCCATCATGAGGTCCTGATGGGGGAGGTTCCGCTCAGCGGAGTGGACAGGCCGGTTGCTCGGGGACCAACAGAGACCGATGAAAGACTGGGTGCATGCGCAGGGAACGTGGCAGAGTTAAGTGATAGGCGACCGGATTGATGACAGCCTTGACTGGGAACGGTCCTAAATATCGGTGATCTAACTTTCTCACCGGCCGTGTTGACGGTAGGTTCCTGGTGGACAACCAGACCCGATCTCCCACCAATAGTGGAGGCGTATCCCGCATTGACTGGTCAGCAAACCTTTTGTAATCGGCCTTGGCCTTCTCTAACTGACATCGCACCAATCGATGGATCGCCTGTAACTCTGCCATGAAGTCGTTCGCTGCCGGCTCCGGTGAGTCCATGGGAGAAAGGGGGAAAAACCGGGGGTGATATCCCACATTGGCCAAGAACGGTGTCATCTGTGTGGAGGTGTGCTGCGAATTGTTAAATGCAAACTCTTCTATGGCCAGATAGTCCACCCAATTGTTTTGCTGCAGATTGACGTAGCAGCGCAGATATTGTTCCAGGATACCAATGACCTTCTCGGTTCCCCCGCAAGTTTGAGGATGATGCGCGGACGAGAGGCAAATCTTGATATCCAACGCATGCATCAACTCCTGCCAGAAGCGGGCTGTAAACTGGGCCCCCCTATCAGAGATGACTCTATCAGGGAGGCCGTGCAGCCGAAACACCTGCTGAATGAACATACGACTAGTGGCTGACGGTAAGCCGGGACAGGGGATGAAGTGTGCCATCTTGGTCAGCATGTCCACTACCACATACACTGTCATAAAACCAGAGGATGGGGTAAATCCATCAGAAAGTCCATGGACACAGCCCCCCAGGGTCTTTTGGGTGTCGGCAAAGGCTGCAGTAATCCAGGCGGGGCCCCTGTCGCTGACTTGGCCTGCCTGCATGGGATGCAGGAGGTAACATAGGACTGGATGTCGTGTCGGACTCGGGGCCACCAGAAGGTACGGGAGACCAGGTTCAGGGTCTTGAACAGGCCAAAATGCCCAGCTGCCGGGTTATCGAGACACTGGCTGAGGATGAGTCCCCTGAGTGGCCCTCCCGGAACGTAGAGCCAGTCACGATAATACAAGAGTCCATCCGTGACCGTCCAAGGAGAATCTGGCCCCACCTCCTCCTTCCGCTGAGCCACCCACACCTCCTGCTGCTGTGCCTCCCAGATCCGAGCCCGTATATCAACCGGCTCCCGCACCGCAGCAAAAGACTCGACAGGGATCACTGTCCTGGGCAGAAGCTTGTCTTCCACTCGGGAATATTCAGGCTTCCTGGACAGAGCATCCGCTCTTTGATTGTGCCCACTAGGTATGTACTGAACCCGGAAGTCAAACCTCACAAAGAAAAGAGACCACCGGATCTGGCATTGGTTCAAATTCCGAGCGGTCTATGGTCCATCCGGACCTCGATTTGATGCTGCACTCCCTCCAGATGATGCCTCCAGGCCTCAAACGCCACTTTGATGGCCAGCAGCTCCTTCTCCCAGATTGTATAATTGCGCTCCAAAGGCTTCAGTTTGTGTGAATGGTACGCGCAAGGGAAGAGGGTACCGCTGGGCGTCGTTGCCTGGAGTAACACCGCCCCAATGGCAATGTTGGAGGCGTCCGCCTCCACAACAAACGGCCGTTGTGGGTCAGGATGCTTCAAGATGGGCTCCTTCATGAAGGCTTCCTTCAAAGTCTGGAAAGCCTGTTGTTCTGGAGCGTTCCACTGGAACTGAGTCTTCTTTTGCAGGAGCCGGGTGAGGGGGGCTGTCAAGGCAGCAAACCCAGGGATGAAAGTTCGGTAATAGTTGGCAAATCCAAGAAGTCGCTGAACATCCTTCACGCGACGCGGGGGTTGCCAACTCTGCAAAGACTCAACCTTACTCGGCTCCATGGTGATGCCCTCAGGAGAAATGCGGTGACCCAGGAAATCGATGGTCACCCAGTAGAACTGGCACTTCTACAACTTGGCAAACAGCCGATGTTCTCGGAGTCGCTGCAGGACCTGATGGAGATGCTGATGGTGCACCTCACGTGACGGGGAGTAGATCAGGATGTCGTCCAAGTAGATCACGACAAACTGATCCAACAAATCCCAGAAAATGTCGTTCATGAAATGCTGAAACACAGCGGGGGCATTGGTCAGGCCAAACGGCATCACCGTGTACTCAAAATGTCCATAGAGAGTACCAAACGCCGTCTTCCACTCATCACCCGGCCGAACCCTGACGAGGTTGTAAGCTCCACGCAGGTCCAGTTTCATGAAGATCTTAGCCTCCCGGAGTCGGTCCAAGAGTTCGGGGATGAGGGGCAGCGGGTAACGATTGCGCACCGTGATGGCGTTAAGTTTCCTATAATCGCAGCAAAGCCGCAATTCGCCCGACTTCTTTTTGACGAAGAGCACAGGTGCAGACACTGGCGAGGACGAGGGCCGGATGAAACCGCGAGCCAAATTCTTCTCCAGAAAGTCCCACAATGCAGCCAACTCGGGGTCCGAAATGGAGTACAAATGCCCCACTGGGAGAGGCGCATCAGGGACTAAATCAATGGGCCAGTCATAGGGCCTGTGCGGGGGTAATTGATCCGCCTCTGTCTCGCTGAACACATCAGCAAAGTCGGACAGTTTGGGAGGCAAGGAAACCCCTGGGGAACCCTCCACCTGGCTGGCAGAGATATGGCGGGAGTGGTCCACGCACTGCAAGCTTGGGAAGGTGACCAAGTTCTGTGACCAATAGATCTGTGGGTCATGCACCCGGAGCCATGCCAGTCCCAAGATCTGAGGTGATATAGAACTGGATGGCCTCCACATGGGAACTGATGGCCATACATAATGGTTGTGTGGTGGCCGTAATTGGCCCAGACAGGAGCACTCGACCATCGATAGTCTCCACTAACATGGGCGGTTCCACCGGGCACTGGGGAACAGCCCATTTGGCCACAATTGCTGAGTCCATAAAATTTGTGGTGGCCCCAGAGTCAATTAAGGCATGGACTGGAATCCCCTCTGGCTTGCCAGGAAGGATCAGTCGTGCCTCCAATATCAGATGCCGTGGAGGTCCACAGGCAGCATCAGAAAGACGTCGCTCAGTGTTGTTGTGGGACGCCCGATCTATCACACCATCTAGATCGGGCTTGGGGCATTTCCCGACAGAAAAGTAGGGGACTTTCTCGGGGCAGACTCGATCACTGATGCCCGCTGTTGCTTCTTTGGGCAAAAAGCAGCCAAATGTCCAGGGTCCCCACAGTAAAAACACAACCCCCCTGATCGTCGTCTGTTCATTTCAGTCACCGATAGCCGAGACCTGGCGGCACCCAGCTCCATTGGCTCCTCCCTTTGAACTGGGGGCTCACACACAACAGGGGCTGCAGGGGTCTGTGGGGTGGCACGGTGACTCCTTCGCTGCTGCAACCGAGCATCGATCCGCAGGCAGAGATGGATCAGCCCATTCAGGTCTGAGGGAATATCCACACGGGCCAGCTCATCCAACATCTCCTCCGACAATCCATCCTGGAAGGCATCCACAAGCGCAGCCTCATTCCAGGCAGAATCCTGGCTAAGCAGCCGGAAATTGCTGATATAGCCCTGTAGCAGGCGTTGACCCTGCCTCAGAGCTTTCAGGCGTCGAGTAGCAGTCTGCGTCTTAATAGGGTCCTCATACATGGGCTAGGTAGGTAGGTAGGTAGGTAGGTAGGTAAAATGAGGACCCAGATTGTTGGGGGCAATTAAGCTGACTTTGTAATAATGCCGCTTGGGGTGTGTGTGAAAGCCCTAATAAGCAGGCATATACATAGAATGAAGGCTACTGCTAAGCTTGTAAGCCGCCATGAGTCTTCGGAGAAGGGCGGGATATAAATGGAATAAAAAATAAATAAATAAAATAGGTTGAGCCAGCAGAGGCGTGCCCCAACAAGCTGCATCACCCCAAAGAAGGCTTAACACAAACCCCACCTTATCCCGGTCAGTGGGGAAATCAGCTGCTCTCACGCTGATAAAGAGCTGGCATTGTCCCAGGAAAGCAGGAAACAGTTCTGGATTGCCTGTAAATTTATCCGGCATCGCAACTTGGCATTTTCTCGTGGGTGGGGGTGATGGTGGGGGTGCAGCATGGACCTGAGCTTGCGGTTGAGCCACCTGAGCTGCCAGCAAAGTGAGTTGCTGGGTGAGCTGGGCATTCTCAGCACGTAGCTGCTCCATAATATTAGTAAGGGGTGGGGGGCTGAAGGCAAACTGTTCTGTACCAGCCTGCTACCGGCCCTGCAGAAAAGGCAGGGACAACCCCTTTTACAAGAAGGCAAGAGGCTGGAATTACGCCTGCCAAATTTATTACTACAAAAACAAACGGAACAAGACAAACCAAGAAACAGGAGCTTTAAGAAACAGGAACTATCCAAGCGGTTGCCTTCAGCAAACCAGCCCTCCCACACATTCCCCTTATATAGAGTTCAGGGCGTGGCTTCTCTCTGCCTCCTTCCGAGGAGCCCCATTGCCTTCCTCTGTTTACTCCTACTTGACTGCCTCCTGCGTCGGGCGTCCTTGAACAGGGCCAGCTGTGGGTCATCTTCATCCACACTGTCAGGCTCACACAGCTGGGTCTCCGTGGTGACCAAGTGGGAGGGGCCTGGCTGAGGGCTCTCATCAGCAAGATCTTCAACCCCCTCAGCAAGGTCTTCAACACCCCCCTCCTCCTCTGAGTCGTCCGACCCAACTGCCGAACCCACAGGCTGACCCTGAATCACAACAGAATGGATGAAAGGAAGGAAGAAAGGGCAATGCAGCCTCCATTGTTTAACCTTGAACCAAAAAGCATAATTTTGTTAGAAATATTTAAATTTATCATTGCCTAAAAATATTACAGCCAATAATTAGAGGGTTTTTTGTTTTTGTTTTTTTTGAGATACTGAAATATATTTTTGTTTCCATCACAATTTCTCAGGCAGAACACATACAATTATTAAGGACAGGAACACATTACCTTTAAAAATTATATAAGGTCTCCACATGGTGAAAGAATACAGTTGCCTGAAATGCTTTAGAAATAGAATAGAATAGAGTAGAGTAGAGTAGAGTAGAGTAGAGTAGAATAGAATAGAATAGAATAGAATAGAATAGAATAGAATAGAATAGAATAGAATAGAATAGAGTAGAGTAGAGTAGAGTAGAGTAGAGTAGAGTAGAGTAGAGTAGAGTAGAGTAGAGTAGAATAGAATAGAATAGAATAGAATAGAATAGAATAACTTTATTGTCACTTTGAATGTACACTGATCAGCATACATTAAAATGAAATTTCGTTGCACAGAGCTCTTAAAGGGTCACTACCTCCAATATATACTACATAAATATGACATAAATAAATAAATAAATAAATAAATAAATAAATAAATAAATAAATAAATAAATAAATACAGAATTATGCATATATCCACATATATTATATGACACAGACAAACAACACAGTCTAGTTCGGATTATGCATACATGTGCATGGTGAGAAAAATGAATTTTGCGAGTTTAATCAACTATCCAATTACATAAAGGAGTATTAAAACCTAATAGGCCCAGTTTGTTCACCAGATGCTGAAGAATGATTGTGTTGCATGCCGAACTAAAATCAGCAAACAGCTGTCTTTAATCCAAAATTATAGTTTTCAGTATTTTAAGCAGAAATATTATCTATACTAGTGTACTATCAGGTAACTAGTTTTGGGAGGAGAGTTTTTGGGATTTTTTTTTTAGCTAAAGCCATTTGGAAAGGATCTATCTTGTTAGCAAACCAATGTAAGTCAGGAAAAGAATTAGGGCTCTTAACTTTGGAAATGAATGCCAGAATTTTATCTAATAGAAATATTATTTATTATTATTTATTATTTATTAAATTTTTATACCGCCCTTCTCCCGAAGGACTCAGGGCGGTGTACAGGGCAATAAATATCAAAATATAAATACAAAAGTTAAAAAAGAAATTAAAAAGGATTAAATAATTATGCCCAATATAATACAATAATAAAACTGTGTTAAAACTAAATCCAACCCCTAACCCATCAGACCAGGCCAGATTGTTCAAATAAATAAGTTTTTAAATCGCGCCAGAAGGAGCGAAGGTCGGGGGCCATCCGGAGCTCAACCGGCAAGTGGTTCCACATATTGATAAAATAACCATTAATAAATTAACTAGTTGATTTTAAGCCAAATTCTTTACTGTACAATTTTTTGACAGCAGAATTGGATGAAAAAGTGGTCATAACCTTTAGGAATAACAATGTATAGAGTCTGGTGCTGCATAGAAAACAAAATCAACTTGCTTCTAGGTGAGAAAATAGTAGACAAAGATGTCTCTGAAGGAATAGAGATGACACTAAAGCAAAGATGGCCAACAAGTCTGGGCCAATGCAGCCTCTCTGGACAAGGAGAGGCCTAGAGATTGCCCACTTGTGCCACTGAAAGTTGCTTCTTGTGAGGAGACCACACTGGAGCCTGTAAGGACACTGATATCATGAAACTCACTTTAGTGATCTCAGTGTCTTTGCTACAAAGAAGGGTCAACTTATTTTCCAAAGCATCAGAAGGCAAAACAAGAAATAATGGGTGAAAATTAACCAAGGAGAAAAGCAACCTAGAACTAAGGAAATTTTTCCTAATAATGAGAACAGTGATGAGGTTGTGGGTGCTCCATCACTGGAGGCTTTTAAGAAGAGACTGGACATCCATTTGTCTGAAATGGTATAGGGTCTGCTACTTGAGCTCCTGTTGGACTAGAAGACCTCCAAGGTGATGAGGAGGAGGAGAAGGATGCACTATAATACCTTTGTGGGAACACAGACTGTTTAGACTTTCAGAGAAGAGAAGATTGATCAATTTTCAAAGAGAAAAAGGACATTTGAAACACACCATGTGATGTTAAAAGTATAGACTTTAGAGGGGACTAAACACTTAAGAACTAAAATAAGGGTGGGAAAAGAAACCTCTTCCTTTTACTTTTATGTGATTCATGAAATTGCTATTATTAGAAAAGAAATTAAACTGACAAAAATGACAGACAAAGGTACTACATTTGAAATTTTTCAAAGATCTTCCAACTGGAAAAGACGTTGATAATTATAACAGCATCAGTATCTGCTTAGATGAATGTATAATTTAAAAGAGAAGCCAGAGAAGAGATAAAAGATGAGATGGAAAATAATTTGAAAGAATCTTTAGAATGACTGAATGAAGTGGTAAATCAAATTAAGGTCAAGGTGGAAGTTTTGGAAAACAACGCAGAAGTGGTATAAAATAAAATAGAAATAAAACATTGAGAGGAAAGTATTAAGTCAAAAAATGGAAAATGACTTAGGCAATTGCTTATTGGATTTAAAGGGAGGTCTGTTAAAACTTTTTAGAAATATCTAGGATATTCTAGAAGAAGATAATGAATGGAGACTAGGTCCTATAACAGCATCTTAATGTCAAATTAATGATTATGAATGTCAGAATATTGTGCAAAAGAAAAGAATTTAAAATTAATTTTCTTGATTAGGGATAACAAATGTTTTTTATAAAATTCTAAGAATACTTTAAGGGCTTTTTGCTGAAATTAGAATTGTTAATAATTTTTAGATTTGCTGATGGAGAAGGGTTAAAATATGGGAAGAAGTGATCTTTGTAATATAACTTCAAAGGGGGAACAGAGATATAGCTTGCTTATAACTGCTGTAAAAACTGCTGAATGTCACTTCTTTAAATATCTTTTTCTTTCAGTTTTTTCTTTATTGTCAGGTCCCACTTCAAACCCACATCTTAAGCAAGCAAAACTCTTGGAAACAATCTCTTCCAACAGGAACTTTTTGTTAACAGTAGTTGATAGCAGGCATAATAGACAGGATCTGAGATTTCCCATGCAGAGCGATAGGTTAAAGTATGCCCAAACTAGACCCCACCCCATAGTCCACCCATCCAGTATGGGACGGCCAATCCCCAGCTGTTAAGTCCAGCATGGGAAAAGGGGAGATAACATCAGCCCATCTCCAGCTCACATAGTGATACATTGGCAGCTTTTTCACCCCTTCCTTTGAGAGCATAGAAATAAACCAGGCACTGTGTTACATTCCTTATCGCCTCCTTTGTTCTAGCTGACAGTTTAAGAAGATAAAGATCAGAGAGAGATAGTGCAGGAAGCAAATTGTTACTTTGCAGTGAGCAGAGGACACAGGAGCAATAAAATGAAACAATAGGTTACATTGTAGCAAATAGAGAAAGCAAAAGCAATAACCCTGCAGGCACATCCCCCCACCCCCTTGAGAGTATGGCAGAACCCAGGGAAAAGTGAGATTTGGGCTTAGATCAGAGGGGAGAGATGGAAATGAAATAGGAAAGGGTTCTGATATCCTGCCCCTTAAAAATAGGAGAGATCCACCTGTAGAGAAAACAAAACAGGTATAGAGGTTAGTCTGGTTTGTTGGGATATTCTGTATGAAGCCTCTTTAGCAGTTTTTGTGCTCTGACATGATGTTTGAGGACCCACTCGTTTTGTGAGGAGGGAAGGTGTTTTCATGCTACTAGGTATTGGGTTGCCCCATGATACTTCCTAGAATCTAGGATTTCTTTTATTTCAAAGTATTGTTCTCCTTCAACCATGAGTGGAGGTGGTGGTGGTGGGATTTTTGGCCATAAGGGTGACAGTTGTTCTAGTTTCAGCAAGCTGCAGTGAAAAATTGGGTGTATTTGTCTGAGGTTCCTGGGTAGTTCTAATTCTACTGTTACTGGGTTTATGATTCTTTTAATTGGGAAAGGTCCTATGTATTTTGTACCATGTTTTTTGCAGGGCTGTTGGGATTTTAGGTATTTTGTAGACAAATATACCATTTATCCTACAGTGAATGGTTTAGGTTTGATTTTGTATCATGGCACATGCATGAAAGTGACCCTCTGGGTGGTGGGTATATATAAATTGTCCCCCACCCATGGCAGTCCATCCTTGATCATACACACATGTCTATTTTTCTGGAACCATTTATCTGTTTCTAAAGTTTTCCAGAATTTGATTCCGGTCTGGCTGCCCAGCTGCGGTTTCATTTTAGCTTCAGCCCTGGTGGTTACTGGTGCTGCCAGGTGGTTCGGACATGAATGGTTTAGAATCAGTCACTCGCATGCTGTTATATTGAGGCATGCAAGATAGGGCATCTGCCAGGAAGTTCTTTTCCCCCGGCAAGTGTTTGAACATAAACTGGAATTGGTGAAAGTGCTGGGACCACCACGCTTGCTTAGGGGTGAGCTTCCTGGGTGTTTTTAGAGCTTCAAAGTTTTTGTGGTCTGTCCAGACCTGAAAAAGGATTTTATTCCCTTCAAGGAAATGGTGCCACGTAAGTAACAACCATCTCACAGCGTATGCTTCCTTTTCCCACACAGCCCAGCATTGTTCCATCTCAGTGAGTTTCCTGGATGTGTACGTGCATGTTTGCAGTACCCCATCATCGTTTTCTTGTAATAGTACAGCCCCCACAGGCACATCGCTTGTGTCCGCCTGTATTACAAAGGGTTTGTCTGGGTCCAGGTGCCTCAGTACAGGATTGGTGGAAAAGAGTCTCTTTAACCTCTTGAGTGCTGCTTGGCATTCCATTGTCCATTTCAGTGGCTGGCTGGGTTTCACTGAGGGTTCCCCCTTCATTTTTAGCAAGTTCGTGAGGGGCCCAGGTTTCCCACTAGCATTGGGCTAATGAGCCAGCGGGTGCACCCAGAGTCTATTAAGGCTTTCACTTTGACACTTCGGGCATGGGAGGGGCTAATATAGTCACTGTCTTGAGGATGGGCATGATGGGTCCACTTACCAGGGGTTAGCCCTCCGAGCTGTCATCCGAGGCATCTGCCACCCCTGCAGTGAAGGCCAGAGTTCCCTGCCCACGCTTGGCAGACGGTGGAGACTCTACAGCCTCTATTGCCCTCATGGCAGGTTCTCATGGCTTGGCTGGGAACTTCCCTGATTGTATGGTTGGTGATTGGTCTGGGTCATGTTGAGGGACTTTCAAGCAACATTCTGTGGTGTGATGTCCCCCTCTCCCACATTTGAAACAGCCTGTTGACTTCTTGGCTGCGGCCAGTGGTTTTGCTGGTTCACACGATGGCTCAGGAGGCGAGCGGCCCCACATTCTTCCTCGGCAGTAGCTCTTAAGTAGGTTGATCTCTGCTTCCTCCACCAGGACATACCATTCATTGAGTTGGCATGGGTCTCCTCGGGGCAGGCAAGCATCATACAACCCATAGTTTAGGCCATATTTGAAGTGGCTAAGGAGGATGTCTTCTGGCCAGTTCAGTTTACTGGCGATGGCCCGGAATTCTTGTGTATATTCAGTTACCGGGCGTCTGCCCTGCCTCACTGTTTTGATTCTCTCATGGGCTTTTCAGTCAGTCAGGGGGTCCTCAAACTGCCTTCTCAGAGAGGACATGAAGTGGTTGAAGTTGTGGAGCTCTGGGGCATTGGAATCATGCAGGTTCACCATCCAGTCTGTGGCCACCCTGTCCAAAGTGGATTGCATGATATGGATATGGGCTTTGTCACTGGGTATGTCTCGTCCATACTCTTCCATGTAGCTAAGGACTTAGGTTAGGAAGAACCCCAAGTATTGTGACTCCCCCCTGAATTTTGCAGCCAGCAATGGGAATCTTTGGATGGATTGGTACCTTCACCGCCGGCGGTGTTGTCTCCCCTCTTGATTGGCAGCTGTGGATCAGCAGTGAGTGGGGGATGCCAAAGCAGTAGCTGCTATCTCAGCAATCTCGGCAGACGTCCCCAGGACTTCAGCTTCCGATTCCCCCTCAGTGTCTCTCTGGCTGCGGTCCAAGGTAGGGGTGTGGCCAAGGGGTTCAGATTTCTCATCCCCGAGAGAGCTGATGGTTTTTTTCATCAGGTCAATAGCTTTCTCTAGGATCCAATACGAGTGCTGCATGTGATCTCCTTCCTCTTCGCTAAGGGGAAGGGATCTCTCCATTTCTTGCTTCCATCTGGGTTGGTGGCTGCCGCATCTCAGGGTCACCTTCCTTGATCTCTTTTCCCCACTCGTCTTTCTTTCCAACGGCCAGAGGACATGGGGCAATAAAGCAAAACAAAAGGTTACATTGTAGCAAATAGAGAAAGCGAAAGCAATAACCCTGCAGGCACATCCCCCCTCCCCCTTGGGAGTATGGCAGAACCCAGGAAAAAGTGAGATTTGGGCTTAGATCAGAGGGGATAGATAGAAATGAAAGAGGAATGGGTTCTGACATTTATTTTTTCTGTTCTATACTTTTAATTCATTCTTATATTTTCCCCTTTCTTTTTTAATTTCATTTTGTATTGCCTCCTATTACTGTTAAAATTTCAGTCAAAAGTATTGTTAAAAACGAAAACAAAACAAAATCAACCTTCAATCTGTCTGCTACATGCTGGATTGCATGTGAGAAAGGCAAAATATTCAGGTCTATCCCAATGTGAATTGATCATGTGATAGTGTTATGTTAACTGACTGTATAGTGGCCAGAAAAATAAAAATAAATTGTATAAGGTCTAGAGATCATTAGGACAGGGCTTTTCAACCTGTGGTATGGGTACCACCTGTGGTACATTGGCACCTGGCAGTTGGTACACGACCATCCTAGAAAAGTGGTAGCGGGGGAGGGGAATAAGCTGAACCGGTGGCAGCACCGCACAAGACTGAGCGAGAGACGGCTGGAGCTCCAGGGCTGTCAGGGCTCAGTGGAAGTGCCAGGATCAGCACCAGGCTCCAGCTGGAATGTTGCAGCATCTCCAGGGTCTTGTGATTTTCATTCAGATCCTTGGCAACTGATTCATATTTATGATGGTCACAGTGTCCCTGGGTCATGTGAAGTGACCAAAACCTGCTGCAACCACCCAGCAGACAGGGGGAATAAAAGCCAAACACACCCCCACCCCACCCCCACTGCCAATCCTAAACAGAAATGCTCATAACAATGAAAACCTCAGACAGGAGGAAGAGCGCCACCGGGCAGGCAGGCAGGTGTCTTGCTTGTCTGTGGCTTGGGGGGCACTTTTTTCAGTGCCATTGTAACTTCGAACAGTCACTAAGCAAACTGTTGTAAGTCAAGGACTACCTGTTCTTCATCATTTTTTCCTTTTTTTTTTGGTCATCAAGTTTTTGACACCTTGCTAGGTGACTGGTGGTACTCAGATGTTGCCATATCCTAAAAGTGATACAATGGGTGAAAAGGTTGAAAAGCCCTCGTCTAATATATTCCTCTAAGGTATTTCTGAAAGAAAATTCCACATGGCATGGATCAGAAATGAAACTCTCTACTCCAAAATCATATCAATCAAATCAAAACATTAATACATTAATAGATGAGCTTCTTAGCCTTTTGGCTAAGTTCAAGTATAGTACCTCTTTATCCCAAGTCCATTTTCAGGGTCCATTTCCTATTAAATAATCCAATATTGCCGACTGGTTCCCATGAATAGAGAAACATTCTACAAACCATTGGTCACATGACAAAGTCCAGCCTCCTGATCCTTCATCTGATCATGCAGATTTTGCTAGATTACCCAGTGCTTTTCTTTCTGATAGGCATCTACAGATGAAATTGACAATTTACTATGTACAGAGGCTTTGGATTCTAGTGTCCTTCTATATCCCTGTCTGTCCATCCATCAGACTTTTTTAAAACAAAAACAAAAAAAGATGGTTTAGTGGAAGAAGGCAACTAAAGCAAAGTCAGTTTCAAACCATGGACTAGATCAAGTCATAGGATATGAAGGGAAAAAAAATTAGAAATACTCCCCCCATGGGAGATTCATTTTCTGACCATCCTTATCATATGACCCAGATTTCTGTTATTATTAAAGTGGAAAATATTCCCTAAACTCTACTTTTCATGCTTTCCCTGAATTCATCTTTTGGAAAGTAATATTCAGCTCCATTTGATTCTTTTTGATATAATTGTTAGGAAGATAATTGGTATAGGATGAGTTTTATAGATTTAGATACGTTTTGGCAAGAATATCATTTGAGAATCTTACAATACGACACTCCAGTATGCATCAGTAACAAAAGTGGATTTCAATAGTTAATAGTTATAATTTAAGAAAAATAAAGTAGTACCTATCTACTTTAACTTAGTCATTTGATTCTATTAATTTGATTTTCATTAATAAAATGATTAATCATTTTGATAATAATAATAAGTTGGAAGGGACCTTGGAGGTCATCTAGTCCAACCCCGTGCTCAGGCAGGAAACCTTATACCATTTCAGGCAAATGGCTGTCCAGTCTCTTCTTAAAAACTTCCAGTGTTGGAGCATTCACCACTTCTGGAGGCAGGTTGTTCCACCGGTTAATTGTTCTAACTGTCAGGAAGTTTCTCCTTAGTTCTAGGTTGCTTCTCTCCTTGACTAGTTTCCATTAATTCTATAAATGTGAATAAAGCAGGGAAAGTGTGAAAAGCAGAGTTTGGGGAATATTTTCCACTTTAATAATAACAGAAATCTGGGTCATATGATAAGGATGGTCAGAAACTGCATCTCCCATGGGGGGAGTATTTCTACTTTTTTTTCTTCATATCCTATGACTTGATCTGGTCCATGGTTTGAAACTGACTTTGCTTTAGTTGCCTTCTTCCACTAAACCATCTTTGATCATACATTGTTTTTGTTTTTGTTTTAAAAAAAGTCTGATGGATGGACAGACAGGGATATAGAAGGACACTAGAATCCAAAGCCTCTGTACATAGTAAATTGTCAATTTCATTCAAAAGGATTCAGATACGTTTTGGCAAGAATATCATTTGAGAATCTTACAATACAACACTCTAGTATGCATCAGTAACAAAAGTGGATTTCAATAGTTAATAGTTACAATTTAAGAAAAATAAAGTAGTACCTATCTACTTTAACTTAGTCATTTGATTCTATTAATTTGGTTTTCATTAATAAAATGATTAATCATTTTGGGTACCAATAATTTCTAAAGCCACACAAACCAAGGACCAAATTTTTTCTGATTGAGTTCATATTTTTTTCTATTTTATTTCAAATTGTACACACAGCCCTGGCAATCCATGGCCTGCTTATCTATGTGTACTGAATAGCTTATAATTGGCTGAAGTTCTGCAACACAGAAAGCCAAAGTCAGACCAATTACATCATGGTTTAGCACATGTGAATACCATAAATAAAAACTGGTATCATGTTAATAGAGGCCAGCATCGATATTTCCAATATCATGTCAAGTTACACATATCTGTTAAAAAAACAATATTTTTCTATTTTAAAAAGCTGTCAGAATCCAGTTATATTTCATTTCTATCTATCTTCTCTGAATTGAAACCAATCCTTATTATCTCCTGGATTCTGTCATACTAAAAAAGGGGAAGGGGTATGCATGGGGGTTTTACTACTTTCACTTCCTGTATTCACTACAAAGTAACCTTTTGTTGATTCACTTTGGGTCTGCTAACCATAACAATGTGGCCATCTGCCTTTCATCCTATGCCTGTCTGAAGCTCTTCTCTTTACCAACAGTGAGGGAAAAGGGGAGGGGGAAAGATGCAACACCTGGAATCTGGGTAATAAGAGGATTGAATGATCATGCCGATGGAGCTGGACTGATGTTATTTTTCCTGAAGTTGACACCTAGAAATCTGCTGGTTTGAATCGCCCGGGAGAACTGCGGGGTGTGGGGCTGCTTGGGAACACTTTCAAAGATTTTATGGTGGGGGGATCCCTCAGATCCTGTCTAGCATGCCTTCAGTCAATTTCTCTTAATGGCAACCAGTTAATTGCTTCTGAAGTGAGTAAAAAAGATCCTACTCTAAAATCCTGTAATTTTTGTATAACATGTAACACTCAAGAGTTTTGTGAGTTCCTGTAGTGAAAGTAATTCAGTTTCTGTTAAATCAGTACATTTGACAAAAATGGATGAGATTGTTTTTAAATACATTTGTATTTAAACTAGATCTATCTATCTGTCTGTCTGTCTGTCTGTCTGTCTGTCTGTCTATCTATCTATCTATCTATCTATCTATCTATCTATCTATCTATCTATCTATCATGGAGGTAAATCCAGATGATAAAAAATTTTCTTTGTATCCAAAAGTTCCTCTTGGTTGAAGTTTTTAAAAAGTACACCCTGTTTTTATTAATATAAGGCCCATTTCTGGCTGTTCATAAGCTTACAGTAAGATCTAGAATCTTATAAAAGGTTCTGTAACATTAATTTATTTTCCACTGATTTGTCATAGTGATCTAATTTGTTTTACAAGCTCTGTCCTTTCAAAAGTGTGTGTTTTTATGTCATAATGTTTAATAATATCTGCATAAATAAGTATATGAATGCTTTACTATACTTTAACATAGAGCTGAGCAGAGCCCCGTGCTGTGCGGCGCCGACCAGCTGATTGACGGTGCTGCAGGGGCTCGGCGAACTCCGATGGAGGCTGCTGGATGCGGAAGAGCTGAGCAGAGCCCCGTGCTGTGCAGCGCCAACCAGCTGTTTGTCAGTGCCGCAGGGGCTCGGCAAACTCCGATGGAGGCTGCTGGAATGCCCAAAAAGACCCCGATGAACTCAGTGGAGCTCTGCTCTACGTGGCGCCGACCAGCTGACCGTTGGTGCCGCGGGAGTCTTGAGAGCTTGGTGAAGCTTAGCAAAGCCTGTTGGAGCTGGGTGGAAAATCTCGGAGGCCTGCGTTCCGCCGACCAGCTGACTGTCGGCGCTGTTATGGTGCTGCGGGGGGCCTGGTGGAACCTGCGGAGCCTGGCGGCGCCTACGGAACTTGCAGAGCCCGGGACACCTTTGTGGAGCTTGGCAGCATTTGGGAGAGCCTTCCAGCTGCTTCGAGGAGTGTAACCGGAGCTCTCCTACCATCTTGTGACTCTACAGGCTTTTCAGCCTTGATTTATCTTGCTGACTCTTTTGACCTAACTCCCCCCCTTTCTCCTCTCCCCTATGGTTTTGGAAGGCCCGGGTTACAACCACTGTGGGAGAGTGGTTGAGACTTTCCAGCTGCTACCTCCTAGAGGTGAGAGCTCTAGGCGGTATTGCCTTCCCCAGTTGTATGTTCCAGGCTGCTCCCCGGTTCTGACCGTCATGAGGGGGCGGGAATCAATCTGTTCCGGGGTTACCCAGCTCTAGTGGCAGTGGAGCTGGGTTTGCACTCTGGACATTCTCCTATTTTGAGATCCTCCCATTTCGATCTGGGTCTGCCTTTTTGCCGGATTTGTCTAATAACTACCATGCGTCTCACTTACCCGAGCACGGTTTTGTTCGCCCTCAGGGGGCCCCCCTTCCTGGGTGCGACCCGCCTCACTCTTCACGCTTCCTCTTGATGAAGGGCCCGATTGCTGGGACCCTGAAAGATGGTTGGGCAGGGACAGGGGCCTCCGGTATAAATTTAACAAGAGGCCCCTGATTACTTTTTTAATCAAATTTTTTGTGGGGTTAGGGAGGGGGGAGGGTCTTGGTTGGTTGGAAATGAAGGGTAATCCACCAACCGTTGATCAGGCCAAGCCTGGGACAGATCACGGGGGGGAGGAGCCGGGGTCTGCTGCCTCAGGAGCTCGGGAGCGGGTCGTGGGACTTCCTATTCCCACGACGTTAGGGAATGGCAGCAGGTGTATGAAGAGAGGGCCGTATCAATATCCAGGAGGGCATCCCCGCTATCTACAAGCGGTGAGGTGCTCCAACCCTCTGCCTTCACCCCTAGGCCCCAGGAGCGAGGATGTGCAGCCACCTGAGCTCCGGCTGGTGTACATGAACGCCAGGTCCGTCGTTAATAAGGCTCCTCTCGTCCGGGATCTGGTCGAGGGTGAGCATGCGGACCTGGCTTGCATCACGGAGACCTGGTTGGGCCCAGAGGGTGGTATCCCCCTGGTTGATCTTTGCCCACCAGGCTTCTGGGTGCTACACCGGCCTCGGACTCAGGGTAGGGGTGGGGGAGTGGCTGTGGTTATGAGGGAGACCTTATGTCCGCAGGAGGCCACCGTTCTCCAGATAGTCGGGTGTGAATCTCTCTTACTGAGGTGTGGTCCTAGGGTGCAGTTGGGCTTGCTGCTGGTGTACCTTTCGCCTAGTCGCACAGCAGCAGCCCTGCCTGAGCTTCTCGATATCCTCTCGGGGCTGGTGATTGAGTTCCCCAAACTCATGGTTTTGAGTGACTTCAATCTACCATCCCTGGGAGGATCATCTGAGTTAGCTCCGGAGTTCATGGCTTCCATGACGGCCATGGACCTGACGCAAGTAATTCATGGACCGACTCATGTGGGAGGCCACACCCTGGATTTGGTTTTTCTATCTGGACGGTGGTTAGATGATCTTGGTGGGGGCTCCCCAATTGTTATGCCCCTATCATGGACCGATCATCATCTCCTGCGGCTGGTCTTCCGTTTTGCCACTCCCCACCGTGGGTGTGTTGAGCGAACTAGATGGTTCTGCCCCAGGAGCTTAATGGACCCCGAAAGGTTCCAGGCAGCACTGGGGTCCCCACCTGCCTCCTTTGCTCATAGCTTGGCGGATGCCTTAGTGGAAGCCTGGGAAAGGGCAGCCATGGAGGCACTTGACCGAGTTGTACCCTTGCGGCCCCTGACCCGGTGCAGATCCCAGTGGGCTCCATGGTTTTCTGCGGAGCTCCGGGAGATGAAGCATCAGAGACGGGGCCTAGAGAGCCGTTGGAGGTCCAGCCGATCCGAATCCGACCAATTGCGACTAAGAATCTGTATTAGGTCTTATCTCGCAGCGATAAGGGTGACGAGGTCTAACCACTTTGCTACCCTTATCGCGTCCGCAGATAATCGCCCGGCCGCCCTGTTTAGGGTGACCCGCTCCCTCCTTAATCAGGAGGGGAGGGAGGAACCCTTGCAGGGTCGTGCCAAGGAGTTTAGTCAACATCTGTTGGACAAAATCGCTCGGATTCGGACCGGTTTGGACTCGGACTGGGCAGAGTCTGACGACAGGGACACGGGTGGTCTTGTCAATGTTATCTGGGATGAGTTCGATCCTGTGACACCAGAGGAAGTGGACAGGATTATGGGGAGGCTGAGCTCCACCACATGTTTATTGGATCCGTGGCCTTCCTGGCTGGTCTATGCGGCTCGGGAGGGGACACGGGGCTGGTTCCAGGTGGTTATATCTGCATCTTTGAGTGAGGGTAGTTTCCCCGCCGCCTTGAAGGAGGCGGTGGTGAGACCCCTCCTCAAGAAGCCTGCCTTGGACCCAGATGTGTTAAATAACTTTTGTCCGGTCTCCAACCTTCACTTTCTTGCGAAGGTTGTTGAGAGCGTGGTGGCGCATCAGCTCCCTCTGGTTCTGGATGAAGTGGATTATCTAGACCCGTACCAATCGGGCTTCAGGCCCGGGTACAGCACGGAGACGGCATTGGTCGCTCTGGTGAATGATCTCTGGAGGGCGCGGGACAGGGGATATTCCTCTGTCCTAGTCCTATTAGACCTCTCAGCGGCTTTCGATACCATCGACCATGGTATCTTGCTGCGGCGTCTCAGGGGATTGGGAGTGGGAGGCACGGTCCTTCAGCGGTTCTCCTCCTATCTCCTGGGATGCTCGCAGTCGGTGTTGGCAGGGGGGCAGAGGTTGACCTTGAGGCATCTCGCTTGTGGAGTCCCTCAGGGGTCGGTCCTCTCGCCTCTCCTGTTCAACATCTACATAAAACCGCTGGGTGAGATCATTCGTGGTTTTGGAGTTGGGTATCATCAGTATGCTGGTGATATCCAGCTTTTTATTTCGACCCAAACCACCCCAGTGATGTCCTCAACGTGATGTCCCACTGACTGGAGGCGGTTCAGGTCTGGATGGGGAGGAACAGGCTTCGACTCAACCCTGACAAGACTGAGTGGCTGTGCGTACCGGCATCTCGGGATATTCAGGATATCTCATCTCTTTCTATGGGGGGTGAGTTATTACCCCCCGTAGATAGGGCTCGCAACTTGGGAGTCCTCCTAGACTCACAGCTTTCTTTAGAAGACCATATAGTTGCTGTGACTAGGGAGGCCTTCCCCCAGGTTCGCCTGGTGCACCAGTTGCGGCCCTATTTAGACCGGGATGCCTTACGTACGGTCACTCATGGGCTCGTGACCTCTCGTCTGGACTACTGCAATGCTCTCTACATGGGGCTGCCCTTGAAGACCACTCGGAGGCTCCAACTGGTACAGAATGCAGTCGTGAGAGTTGTGCTGGGAGTTTCCTGATACTCCCATGTTACACCTCTGCTCCGCGAGCTGCATTGGCTTCCAGTTGTCTTCTGGGTGAGGTTCAAGGTGCTGGTATTGACCTACAAAGCCCTACATTGCATGGGTCCAGAATACCTTGGGGAGCACCTGCGGCCGGCATCAACTTCCCTCCGCCCAGTACGCTCCCACAGAGAGGGCCTCCTCAGGGTGCCACCGGTCAAAGAATGCCGACTGGTGGCCCCCAGGGGGAGGGCGTTCTCTGTGGGCGCGCCGGATTTATGGAACCATCTTCCGGTTGAGCTCCGGATGGCGCCCAACCTGCGCTCCTTCCGGCGCGATCTAAAGACATATCTCTTCGAACAAGCTGGCCTGGCCTGATGGGATGGGTTGGGTTTTTTATTACTTTTAATGTGTTTTAACCTATTGTAAGAGCTGTGGGCATTTGTTTAATCTCTTTTAATTTTTGTATTTTGTCTTTTAACATGTATTGCCCTGTTCACCGCCCTGAGTCCTTCGGGAGAAGGGCGGTATATAAATTAAATAAATAAATAAATAAATAAATAAATAAACAAACAAACATAATTCAAAGTGCTAGATGCTGATTTCTGACAAGCCATTGTAGCTAATATGTGCTAAACAATTTTGTCCCATTCTCTCTGGTTATGATTAAATGCACATATAATTTTTTCTTAAAGTAGCTACATTCACTCATGCAAAACATTATGGAGTATTTTTTATTCTCATTAAGACGTTTCTGAAATATCAAGACATGCCCTGGACAATCAAAATTGTCATTGTTCTCTTACTGTTTAATCCTGTTTATTTGGAAGCAATACTGAGTTTAGTATGTACTTACCTGTAGATATATTAGCACTATAGTTACTCAATTCCCAGCCAGACCATATATATTACAAATTGTGAGAATTGTGGTCTCCATACATCTAGAGTCTATCAGCTTGAATAAGGCTTATTTAGTAAAGAGTTTAGAATGATTATACTGTACCAAGGCATTTGTAATATGTTAATAGTAATTTTGAATTTCATGAATGTATATGAGAAAGAAAAATGTTTTATCTATAGCTTGAATCTAAAATATAAGGCTTGAATGCAAAGTAACCGTGAGAGTGTAAATAAACCTGACCCTCCTAGCTCAAGTATGTTTTATCAGGTCATTGGCTTCTATGCTGTTAGGATTAGCACACTGCTGTAAAATATCTGTGGCACATTTAAGAGATGATGTACTGATTTAAACATAACCACTTGATCCAAAAGACAAGGTGATTATTTAACACACAAGCATCCTGTACTCTTAGATCTGCAATCCATAAGTCACATATAGAAGTTGTTCTAAAGACATTTAATTGGAGCATGTCAGAAGGGTTCATAAATATCACAGGGCAGCTTGGCATGTTTTGAATTCTATTAATGTAGAGGAAGAAAATTTATAGCACTGTTGCACCATCCCTCACTATTGTCCAAGTTGGCTGACCCTGCTTTGAGTTGGAGTTTCAACAAGACCCAGGTGCTCTGCCAAGTAGCATTGTTGCTGTCAATTCTGTTCTTTCAACTACAGCAATATTGGAAAATATTGCACCAGTCCCCAAATGTAAATGGTACTGGGAATTGTAGTTCAACAATAACAAGTGTGCCATTTCTGGGCATTAGTGGCAACCTAGTATTTGCAGGTAGGTTGAAATCATCTATGTATTTTGTTGGTCAACAACCCACATACCGGTAGTTTTTATTAAACTGAAAAGACAGAGCATTTTCATTTTCAACATTGGGGGCTCAAGTTGGACTTTCTTGTGTTCATGTTTCCAGCTTTTTGATGATGAGCTCTAAAGCCTGATTAGGAATTTCAGTGAAATTTTATCTAACTGCAGAAAACTTTCTTAGTTTGATTTCTTCACTTGACTTGTCAAACTAAATTCAAACAGGGGTGTTCAAATAAAGTAGGTGTATTTTGTAGTTATTATGTAGCTTCTATGTATGTACTA
The DNA here is from genome assembly GCF_964194415.1 of Vipera berus. Taxonomy (NCBI): domain Eukaryota; kingdom Metazoa; phylum Chordata; class Lepidosauria; order Squamata; family Viperidae; genus Vipera; species Vipera berus. The sequence goes on from NC_138208.1 coordinate 30,470,289, forward strand.
TGCTTTCATTGTCTATAACTTTGAATAAGTCTTCCATTCCTTGTATGTCAAAAGTCTAGTAATAATTCAGAAAAGCAAGCACAACACTTTGTTGGTTTTGGCTGCTTTCCTCATTAGGTGTTTCACTATTTGGAGGTGATTAATGCCTTAGACCATTTCCTAATTAAAAAAAAACATGCACAATTAAGCTATCACTAAAATATTTTTTTCCTTTGTAAATATTGACCATAAATTATACCTGTCTGATGTTACACTGTTCTGATATTACAATATATATATTCAACCCCTCCCCTTCATAGATTACTGCCTTGTTGTGGTGAAGGGTCTTGCATAATTCAATGAAGCTATGAGCTATGCCATGCATGGCCACCCAAGACAGACAGGTCATAGCAGAGAGTTCTGACAAAATGTGATCCACTGGAGAAGGAAATGGCAACCCACTCCAGTATCTTTGCCATGAAAACCCCATGGACAGTACCAAAAGGAAAAAAAAGATATGACGGTGGAAGATGAGCCCCTCAGGTTGGAAGGCATCCAATATGCTACTGGGGAAGAGCAGAGGGCTAGTACTAGTAGCACCAGAAAAATGAAGCATCTGGGCCAAAGCTGAAAGGATGCTCAGCTGTGGATGTATCTGGTGGTGAAAGGAAAGTCCGATGCTGTAAAGATTTATTCTCCATAGGAACCTGGAATGTAAGATCCATGAATCAAGGAAAGCTGGACATGGTCAAACAAGTGATGACAAGAATGAACATTGATATCTTAGGAATCAGCGAACTAAAATGGACAGGAATGGGTGAATTTAATTCAGATGACCATCAGGTATACTACTGCGGGCAAGAATCCCTCAGAAGAAATGGAGTAGCCTTCATCATCAATAAAAGAGTAGGAAAAGCAATACTGGGATACAATCCGCAAAATGACAGAAGGATCTCAGTTCGAATCCAAGGCAAACCATTCAATATCACAGTAGTCCACATCTATGCCCCAACAACCGGTGCTGAAGAGGATGAAATTGATTGGTTCTATGAAGCCCTACAGCACCTTATAGAACTAACATCAAAAAATGATGTCCTTATCATCATGGGGGATTGGAATGCTAAAGTAGGAAGCCAAAAGATAACCAGAATAACGGGCAACTTTGGCCTTGGAGTACAAAATGAAGCAGGGCACAGGCTGATATAATTTTGTCAAGAGAATACGATGGTCATAGCAAACACTCTTTTCCAACAACCCAAGAGACGGCTCTACACATGGACATCACCAGACGGTCAACACAGAAATCAGATTGACTATGTGCTCTGCAGCCAGTGATGGAGAAGCTCTATACAGTCAATAAAAACAAGACCAGGAGCTAACTGTGGCTCAGACCATGAGCTTCTTTTTGCAAAAGAAAGTAGGGAAAAGCATTAAGCCACTCAGGTATGAACTAAATCATACCCCTGATGAATATACAGTACAGGTGACAAATAGATTTAAGGAATTAGATCTGATAGACAGAGTGCCTGAAGAACTATGGACAGAGGTTCGCAAGATTGTACAACAGGTAGCAACCAAAATCATCCCAAAGAAAAAGAAATGCAAGAAAGCAAAATGGCTGTCTGAGGAAGCTTTGCAAATAGCTGAGGACAGGAGGGAAGCAAAGGCAAAGGAGAAAAAGAAAGATATGCCCAATTGAATGCAGAATTCCAGAGAATAGCTAGAAGAGATCAGAATGCCTTCTTAAATGAACAGTGCAAAGAAATAGAAGAAAACAATAGAACAGGGAGGACTTGAGATGTCTTCAATAAAATTGGAGAGATGAAGGGAATGTTTCATGCAAAAATGGGCATGATAAAGGACCAAAATGGCAGGGACCTAACAGAGGCAGAAGAGATTAAGAAGAGGTGGCAAAATTACACAGAAGAACTATACAAGAACGAGCTTAACGTCCCTGATAACCACTATGAGGTGGTCACTGACGTTGAGCCAGACATCCTAGAATGTGAAGTGAAGTGGGCCTTAGGAAAGCTGAGCAACAACAAAGCTAGTGGAGATGACAGTATTGCAACTGAGCTATTCAAAATCTTAAAAGACGATGCAGTAAAAGTGCTACACTCAATTTGCCAGCAAATTTGGAAAACTCAACAGTGGCCACAGTATTGGAAAAGATCAGTTTACATTCCAATTCCAAAGAAAGGCAGTGCCAAAGATTGTTCAAACTATGGCACCATTGTACTCATTTCACATGCTAGTAAAGTTATGCTTAAAATCCTACAAGCTAGACTCCAGCAGTATGTGGATCGAGAACTACCAGAAGTACAGGAAGAATTTCAAAGAGGCAGAGGAACGAGAGATCAAATTGCCAACATACACTGGATCATGAAGAAAGCTAGGGAGTTCCAGAAAAACATCTACTTCTGCTTCATTGAGTATGCTAAAGCCTTTGATTGTGTGGATCACAACAAACTGTGGCAAGTTCTTAAAGAGATGTGAGTACCAAACCATCTTATTTGTCTCTTGAGAAACCTCAAGAAGCAACAGTGAGAACTGGACATGGATCCACTGATCGGTTCAAAATTAGGAAAGGAGTCCTGCAAGGCTGTATACTGTCGCCCTGCCTGTTTAACATATATGCAGAGCACACCATGAGAAAGTATGGTTAGATGAATCAAAAGTTGGAATTAAAATTGCCGGGAGAAATATCAACAACCTAAGATATGCAGATGATACCACTCTAATGGCAGAAAGTGAAGAGGAACTAAAGAGCCTCTTGTTATGAGTGAAGAAGCAGAGTGCAAAAGTTGGGTTGAAACTTAACATTAAGAAAACCAAGATCATGGCATCCAGCCCTCTCAATTTCTGGCAAATCGATGGGGAAGAAATGGTGTTAGTGACAGATTTTATTTTCCTGGGCTCCAAGATCACCACAGATGTGGACTGCAGCCAAGAAATTAAAAGATGCTTGCTCCTGGGGAGGAAAGCCAAGGGAAATCTAGACAGCACACTAAAAAACAGAGACATCACCCTGCCAACAAAAGTGCATATAGTTAAGGCCATGGTCTCCTCATTTGCAATGTATGGCTGTGAAAGTTGGACCATAAGAAAGGCTGAGCGCCAAAGAATTGAAGTCTTTGAACTATGGTGTTGGAGAAGACTCCTGCGAGTCCCTTGGACTGCAAGGCAATCAAACCGGTCAGTCCTAGAGGAGATCAACCTTGACTGCACTTTAGAAGGCCAGATCCTGAAGTTGAAACTCAAATACTTTGGCCACCTAATGAGAAGGAAGGACTCACTGTAGAAGAGCCTAATGGTGGGAAAGATTGAGGGCAAGAGAAGAAGGGGATGACAAGAATGAGGTTGGTGGATGGAGTCACTCAAGCAGTAGGCATGAGCCTAAATGGACTCCAGAAGATGGTAGAGGATAGGAAGGCCTGGGGGAACATTGTCCATGGGGTCGCGATGGGTCAGAGATGACTTTGCAACTAACAACAAAATTCAACCCCTTCCTCTCTCTCTCTCTCTCTCTCTCTCTCTGTATTCAGGTAATCACAATTGGATTTTGTGTTGCATATGCATGTGTCTTTATATTCATGCAGATGCCATTTTACACCTGGTTCAGGGTTAAAGAATTTTACAGATGGCAGTTCACAATTCTGCCCAAACCACATAGGCCTAAGAGTATGAATAGGAATATACTCTCTCAGAGTATATGTCTGAAGAAATAAGATTTTAGAATATCACCAAAAAGCATTTTTATGGTTGTATGTGACTTCTGTGTCTTGTCTGAAGTGAGCTAATAAATTTATAATCTAATGATGTCTGCCAGCAATATTGTTGAATGGTATGGGCAGTTGATACTGTTGGATATAATCACCTTCCCTCTAGCAAAACAACCTAGTTTATCAAATTGCTGAGAGCGAGGAAGTAAATAAATAAAGGGATGTTTTCTTTATAACCTTATGATGTGCCAGCCATGTTTTATAGGCAAACATGTTTCATATTGAATATACCTGGAAGTCAAATGTCAACCAATGTAGGATGCACAGAATGATGTTATATGCTCCCAGCACAGACAGCCAGGGAGTATTTGGGCTGATACTTTCTAGACTACTTGCCGTTCCTAAGTAATCTTCAAGGAAAGCTCCAGGAAAAATGTGCTACAGTGGCCCAATTTGATGATGCACAAGGTGTAAGGTCCTGCCTCAGTCAATCCTACCAAGAAAGCCGAACTCTTGAAACTTGTATGGTCTCAACAGGAACTTTTATTGGAAGGTATTGATAGCAGGATAGTAAGGCAGGATCTGAGGATTTCCCATGCAAAATGTTACATTAAAAGAACCCTTTCAACCCCCCCCCCCAAATGTCCATCTGGTTGGTTTGAATTGAACCAATCTATAGGTGCTGGGTTGTTGTGGGAAAGAACCAATAAGGCGCCATTCTCAAGGCTGTCAGGTTTCTCCGCGGCTTCTTCCCATCTGCATGGAGATAAGGCAGATAGTCAGAGGCACATTCCTTTCACACCCCAAGAAAGAAACTTCAAAGAGGATAGAACAAAGCAAAGGAAGTACACTGCGGAATATCCCTAGGTCCCCCTCCCCCCAATAGAATGGCAGAACCCGAAAATGAGAGCATAAGAAAGAAATACATTGAAGGTCTGTTCAATACATTAAGAGTCTTGTTCAAATAGGAGCTGCAAGTCCAAAATGAACCCTGATGGTATTCATCCTCCATCAAGGATAGTGTTTACCCATCCAAAGGTAACTCTGGACATGCTGACAAATAACCCCAATGTACAAACAGCAACTTCTTCATACTTGGATTTGGCTTCAGTCTGTTCCTTCCCATCCAACTCTTATAGCTTTCAGGCACAAAAATAGGATAGCATTTTCCTTTAGCCCAGAGTAATAAGATTGTGTTGGGTACTAATTCAGTTGTCAGTTTTTTCTGGATATATTGGTGGCTTTTAATAGCAGTGACCATATTACCATGGATATCTCTTGTTTAATTTCTACATTAAACTGAAAAGGTTGCACAATTATTGCTAACATACAAACTGTGAGCCTTTCTGTGTCAATCACAATGGCAACAATCATTCCTGCCTGTTACATTCCATCTTGATTACCCTAATGAACCTTACATGTCCATAAACTGAATTTGATACAAAATACATGAATTAGTCTACTAAACAGTATAACAAATTGAGATAAAGTAACACATACAAGTACACTGAAAAACTTTGAGGACTGACAACTGTATATTGGTATGATATAATGTGCTGGTGCTAACCTTTAAACCCCAGACAATTGGAGACCCCGCTATATATCTGGCCAATTGTTTAGATCAGCTGCAGAGGCCCATTAAATATGTCTTTGCCTATCCCAGCAGAGGCCCATATAATTGATAGGTAGAAGAGGTCTTCTCTTGTGAAGTTCACAAGCTTTGAAATGTTCTCCTTAGAAAAGTGTGCCCCCAACCCCAAGTCTTTTGAAAATGGACAATAACATATTTCTTTCATCAAGCTTTTAACATGTTTTATTTTATTGGTTTTTTAAAATTTATGCTTTAAGTTACATATATTTATTTTAAATTTTGAAAACTGATTGGAATACTCATATATTGATTTAATGGCTATAAGTCTCATTAATAAATATACAGTGTAAAGTAATATAAAAGGTACCAAATAAAATTGGAGAATGGTTGCAAAACAATAGATACCAATGAATCTGTGTTATACATTATTGATATAGCATAATGACCTATATACTTATTAAACAAAGGGATCCAAATCTGAATTATTGTCCAGTTTACTATTTGTATTTTCTGATGTTACTGCTGGAGTGATCCAAATAGATGAAACTGAGAAAAATATATCAGATTTTCAGCACTATATCAGTATATGATAGACAGACAGAACTTCACATACTCACTGAAACACATGGAAAGTGGCTGACGAAATCTTTCCATCTGAATTTCTAAGCTCCAAAACCTTGTTTTCATTCTTCTAAAATTTGAGAGTTCAACACCCACTCCTTATCTTCAACTGATTTTAATGTAATTTAGAATGATATGAGAATGTATTTTAACCAGTAAAATATGTACAGTATTGGTTTCACCTTTTCAATGAAAAAGAAATTTTGGACACATCATTATGAAGAATTTCTCCATAATAGCTACCATATGATTAATATTCTTCCCAAACTTAAATTAATAGCTATAATTAACACAGGCAAACTTTTGTATAGACAGCCTAGAAATATACAAATACATCATCATATTGTTTTCACTGAGGCAAACAAAGGACTCTGCAAGAGGGTTAGTCTTTATAATCTGTTTTTACCAAATAGAAAAAATAAAACAAAAGTAAGCCAAATCATACCAACAACACTGCAGGAATACATCTGACAAAATCTATGGCTGATGGTCACAGAATACTCAAAAGTCAATTTGCAAAACATTTACTTATAATTTTTATGTATAAATTATTCTATATGAACTTAAAGATCACTGAATAAAATGTCAGCAAATAACTTCCTGAATATTAAATATCCTTATAGTTAAATGTTTCATTTCTGCATGAGTGTTCATAAAGATCTATGGATTTACTAGGTTTTTGTAGTCTATATAAATGGATAATACAAGATCACCTTGTTAAGTGTCATTGAGTTTACATTTAGATAAATACTATGAATGAACTTAAATACCTTGCCTCTATTTTATTATATATTAAAAGACACATAATGTAATTTACTTTCTTTTCATTACATTAAAAATTGTGCTTGTTTATAAATCTGATCACATAAGAAACTTTCTTTAAAAATGTAGAGGTTGTATCATGATTAAAGTACTACCAATTTACTTCAGATATCAAATGAACCTTCTTTTTCATTGTGATATTTGTTTTTGTTTTTTTGTAGTTTCCTTTCTACCTCCTACTAGCCTGCAGTCCATTGAAGCTTTTCTACAGTTGTCCTCCAGGTGTGATTCAAGGTGCTGGTAATGGTTTTCAAAGCCCTACATGGCATGGGTCCGGAGTACCTTAGGAATCACCTGCTGCCGGCGTCAACTTCCCTCCGCCCAGTGCGCTCCCACAGAGAGGGCTTCCTAAGGGTGCCGCCATTCGGAGAATGCCGTCTGGTGGCTCCCAGGGGGAGGGCATTCTCTGTGGGCGCGCCTGACCTATGGAACCGTTTACCAGTTGAGCTCCGGATGGCTCCCGACCTTCGCTCCTTCCGGCGCGACCTAAAAACCTATCTGTTTGAGCAATCCGGTCTGGTCTGACGGGTTTTGTTTTAATTATTGTTTTAATGTAACTTATCTTCTGCATTTGGGCATTAGGGTTTAATTTGTTTTCAATTTCTGTATTTGTGCATTTTGATATTTATGTCACTGTTCACCACCCTGAGTCCTTGGGGAGAAGGGCGGTATACAAATCAAATAAATAAATAAATAAATAAATTCTATTTCTTAAGTTCTAAAAGAAATAAAATGCACCAAAACAGCCATCACTATCTGTAAGGACCTGCCTCAACTAGATCTTCCAAGAAAGCAGAACTCTTGAAACAGGCATTGTCTCAAAAGGAACTTTTTATTGATGGCAAGAGAGCAAAGCAAGGTGTATAAAGGATTACATCAAAAAGGCATTACTCAACTCCTAACCAGTGTCCAGTTAAATTCCATCCAATCCACAGATGTCACTGTGTTATGAGAAGCTGAAGTTTCAGTGGGCTTCTCAAGGTGTCTCTTGGTTTTGTTTCCCCTGTTGTCTGAAGATAAGACAGATGTTTTTCAGGTCACATTCCTCTCACCCAGAGGGAGGCCTCTCACACAGAGCAGAGCAAAGCAGATAATAGTTTCCCAAGCAACCATCCCCCCTCCCAACAGAATGGCAGGCCCTGAAAATGGATACATAAGTAAAGCAGGGAAGGATAGGAAAATGGATGAGGTAGATGTGTAAATAGAATGCAAAAGCAAACAAATACAGTTGAGGGGTCCTGACATACGCCCCTCCTAATAGAAAGACAAATCCATCTGTAAAACAGAACAGGAAAAAAACACACAAACACATTAGTCAGGTTTGTCAGTATACTTTTCTTGGAAACGTTTGAGCAATTTAGGAGCTCCAACATGTTTCTTATAAACCCATTCATTTTGTGATGCTGGTAAATCTTTCCAAGCTACTGTATGGACCCATGATGCTTATGGGAATCTAAAATGTTTTAATTTCAAAGTGCTGTTCACCCTCTACCATGATAGGTGGAAGGATAGAAGGAGTGGGTCACAAATGGAGGGTCTTCAGAAACCTAAAATGTCCAGCTAACTTTGAATTGTGGCAGCCCTGCATGATTCTCAGTCTTAGCTTTGCAGGGACATACAGCTTCCCTCCAATCCAGGCTAAGCCCTCTTGCAAGGAGCAGAGATTTTTATGACTGAGGAACCATTCATCCCCTCCCAATGTCTTTTTGAAATCCTCCAGCAGTTCATTATCCAGCAGAGCAGCCCTCTTAGCTTTTGCCCTCATGTGGCTGGAGCTGCTAGTTGCTGCAGGGAGAGTAGAGGTATAACCACCTCTGACTTTGCACTGTTTTATTCTCGACAAAGCATCTGCCAGGAAGTTTTTTTTCCTCCTGGTAGGTAGTGTATGGAGAAGTTAAAATGGTGGAAATGCTTGGCCTAGCATGCCTGTTTCGGAGACAGCCTCCTGGTTTTTTTTTAAAGCTTCCAGGTCCTTGTGATCAGTACAGACCTGGAAAGGGATTTTACTCCTTTCTAAAAAGTGTCTCCAGGTTAGGAGGGCCCACCTCACTGCATAAGCTTCCTTCTCCTAAGCAGCTCAAAGCTGCTCAGTCTCAGTTAACTTTTGGCGGTGTAGGCAAAGGGTTGTAGCTGACCCTGCTGGTTCTTTTGTAATAGCACCGCCCCCACTGCCACATCGTTGGCATCGACCTGAATGACAAAGGGTTTTCCTGGGTCTGGGCATGTCAGGTGCTGTGGAGAAAAGTCTCTTAAGTTTCTCAAAAGCAGCTTGACATTCTGCTGTCCACTTTAGGGGCTGGTTAGGCTTTGGTTTTCCTCCTCCCTTAGTTTTTAGCAAGTTTGTGATAGGGAGTGCGATCCAAGCAAAGAAGGGTATAAACTGCTGGTAAAAATTGGCAAACCTCACTTGCTTTCTGGTGTGGGGAGGGCTCCACTCCACGAGCACTCATACTTTCTCTGGGTCCATTTCCATGTCCTTATGAGAAATGTGCTACACCAGGTAGTCAGTTCTATCCTTGTGAAACTCGCATTTTGTGAGTTTGGCATTATAGCTTAGCGGTGCAAAGCTTCTTTAGGACTGGTCTAACCAATTTTACATACTCAGCTTTGGTTTTGGTGTAGATCAAGATGTTGTCTAAGTACACCAAACCCCCGTTATATTGGCGCTCATGGAGGACCTCATTAATCAACTGCATAAATACTGCAGGGGCTCCCTGTAGCCCAAAAGACAGCACCCTGAATTGGAAGCAACCTAGAGGGCAATTGAACAGAGTCTTCCATTCATCTTCCTTCTTAATCCTGATCTGGTAATAGGCTTCTTGCAGGTCTAATTTAGAGAACATTTTACCTTTTGCCAGGTGGGCTAACATGTCCCTCATGAGAGGTAAGGAGAACACATTTTCCACCAATACCACATTCAAACCTCTATAATCCATGCAGAGGTGAAGAAACCCATCCTTCTTTTCCCTGAATAGAACAGGGGCTGCCACCCCGGGGCCTGGCTGGCTAGATGAACCCTCTGGTTAAGTTCTTGTCGATGAACTTGGAGAATTCATTTAATTCTCTAGGGGTCATCGAATACAGCTTTGGTTTTGGCAACTTAGCTCCGGAGACAATCTCGATAGCACAGTCCATGTGATGGTGAAGGGGAAGCTCATCCAACCTCTTTTCAGTGAAAACCTCAGCTAGGACTTGGTACTCTTTTGGAATGCTCTTAAGCTCTTGCTTGCTCAGTGCAGATGCTAATGCCTGCTTTGGACCCACCATCTTATTTGCAGGCAGCTCTGGGGGAGGTGCTCTCTTCTTTGGGAACCTCAGCTGCCCCTCTCTCCAGTCAGTTTAAGGGGTTCCATTTCTTTATCCAAGCTAGCACAAGTACCAGGGACCATTCCATGCCAGGAGCCACGATAAATGCTAAAATCTCTGAGTGGCTTCCTATGGTTAGTCCCAGAAGCTTGGTTACAAAGCTGGCTGGGATGCCACCTGCTGTGGACCCATCATGCTGGCAGAAAGCAATAGGGTCTTTAATATTTCTTAGGGGAGGGCCCAATTTTTCAACTAGATTATGACTTATCAAGCACTGTGCGCACCCTGAGTCCAGTAAAGCGGTTAAGGCCATTTTCCTGCCTTTGCCTGGGATTGACAGTTCTATGAGCATCGTTATGGGGTTGATCAGCCCACTTACCAGGGGATCATTGTTGTAATCATTCTCCAACAACCCTGACTCATCGTCTGATGGGGTCTTTGGGGTCGGGGGAGCTCCATGACCTCCGAGGACTTCAGGGCTGTATCTTTCAAGCGCTGGTTGTATTTGCTACTTGGCTTCCATCCAGAGGTACAATCCAATTTCTTAACTGGGGTCTTGCTATGGCACTCCATGGCATGATGCCCTTCTTTGCTGCACTTGAAACAAGTGGAGCATGGTTGGGTGGCAGAAATTTTTCTGGGTTCTCCCTTTTTCTCAGGCTGATTCCATCTCCCCAGCTTCATGGGATGGTACAGGTTCTGAGTTTAGTCAATCTCCACCTCTTTGCCTAGAATACACTATTTATAGAGGCAGGCAGGTACCCCTCAGGCCACACAGGTATTGTACTGGTCATTATTTTGCCCATCCTGGAAACAGCTTATCAGGATGTCTTCAGGCCAATTCAGGCAGCAAGCCAGATCTCAGAATTCCTCCGTGTACTTGACTACTGTACAATGCCCCTGCTTTATGGTTGTGATCCAATCCCTGGCTTTTTGGTCTGCTAGGCAATCTTCAGAATGGTGTCTCAGCACAATCATGAAACAGTTGAGGTTTCAGAGCTCAGGAGTGTTGTAGTTATACAGGGTTACCATCCACCTGGCTGCAGTCCCTTCCAGACATAGGGTGATGACCTGGATTTTGGTGGCATTGTTGGGCAGAGACCTCCCATATACTTTCATGTAGGTGAGGACATGAGTGAAGAAGAAGCCCAGGTGCAGGGGATCCCCATCAAATTTGACTCCCAACAGGACCAACGTTTGCTCCCCAGGGCGAGCTCTCTCTCTGGGCAGTCATGGGGTCCTAGATCTCCAGGAGAGTGGCTTGCTGCTACACCACTGGGATAGTTTCCACCATCTCTGCAGCATCCACAACCCCTGCTACCATCTCCACTACTGCTGCCTCTCCTTTTCCACTGCCAACCTCCTTGGTTAATTCTTCCTCCTTCTCTGGGCAGCTCAAGGACTTGGCTTTTAGGTCCTCAAAAGGTTCCACTATGTAATGCATGGCTTACTTCAGAATCGCCTCCATCAGGTCCAAGTGCAGAACCAGATCTTCCTCGTTGGACAGTGGCTCTGTCTTTTTCTTGCAAGTCTTTTCCCCTCCTCCTCTGGTGAGGGTTACTTTCTGGGACCTTTCCTCCCAGTCTTCCTATCCTTCTTGGTCTTGAGTCTTCTAGGGCAGCAGCTTCCTCCAACCAAGTGGAGGTGCCTCTCTGGGATAAATCTGAACATCTGCTTCACTGCAGTCTTTGGCTCCAATTTCTCCCATTTCACTGCCGTGCATAGACATGCTGTACATGGCCCCTCTCAGCAGGGTGGATGCCTCTCCTGGTTGGGCACTACTGCAGACCTTGCTTTATGTAAGGACCTGCCTCAATTAGATTGCCCAAGAAAGCAGAACTCTTGAAACAGGTATTGTCTTAAAAGGAACTTTTTATTGAGAGTTAGTGATGGCAAGAGTGATCTGAGATTTGGCACATAAAAGATTACATCAAAAAGGCATTTCACAACTCCTCCCCCCAGTATGCAACCATCCAGTTGAATTCCATCCAATCCACAGGTGTCACTGTGTTATGAGAAGCTAAAGTTTCAGTGGGCTTCTCAAGGTCTCTCTTGGTTTCATTTTCCAATGGTCCCAGGCTCTGTTGTTTGGAGATAAGGCAGATGTTTTTCAGGTTGCATTCCTCTCACCCAAAGGGATGCCTCTCACACAGAGTGTCAATGCTGCTAACATCGGATCTTTTTGCTTTGACAACATGTGGAGATGCAACCATTTTCCTTCTTATGTTTTACTCTTAGAATTAGAGTTATAATTAGATGATACGGGGGGGAGGAGGAATGTGCATGGGAGTTTAGTTAGACATAACAATACTGTAACTAGTGTGCGAACCAAGGTTAATGAAATAAGAGATGATAAGAATTGGTGGGTTGGAGAACTGGAGGGAAAGCCTGCATTTCAAACTAATTCGAGAATGTGATTTATGACTGTTAATTAGAGGAAGGAATTGTACTTTAATACTATGTGCTCAGGGGAGGGGAATTCAAATTTTGGCTTCGACTATGTAAGTGCTGATGTTATGCTTCTCGAATAAAGATTCTTTAAGGTAAACAATGCCTCAAAGTTCTTTGAAGAGTTTCATTTGTCGGAACCATGACACAGAGCAGAGCAAAGCAGATAATAGTTCCACAAGAACCATTCTCCCTCCCAACAGAATGGCAGGCCATGAAAATGGATACATAAGCAAAGCAGGAAAGGATAGGGAAATGGATGAGGTAGATGTGTAAATAGAATGCAAAAGCAAGCAAATATAATTGAGGGATCCTGACACCATCATTAATTTTAAATAGTTAAAACTTAATGATTAGTGATTGGTTAAAGAACTTTTGGTTTTTCCCAAGATGCTAAATTTTACATAGCTCTATTGGCCAGGTTAGGTTTAAATCTTTCTAATAGGAACATAGTCCTGCAGACAAAAATGGATGATTAATTTATAGGTTCTTTATCTCTCTCCAAGTACCTGAAATTTGGAAAGAGAGATATTTGCTTTAAAATACATTTTAACATATTTGAAAGACTTCAACATTTTATACAACCACTCCCATTTGAAATGAATGAGAAATATTCCGAATTCTTCAATGGATCTCCAGACTGGGTACAAGTATAACTGCTTTCCATGTATCAAAGCAGAATCATCAAGTTATGTGCACATGAATTAACTATAGGCATTTATTGAACAAAGATCAGGTCAGGGCCAGCTTCTATAGATAAGATAAGGATACTGGAAGTTGTAGTTCTTTTTAAATTAAGTTTTATTCATTAATAATGACTTTCCAAATAATTTAATTTTTAATTTTAATAATTTTTCCACAATAAAAATGCTTAAAGAAAAAAGAAAATAAAGGAAAGTAAAATAAAAATGAGAAAAGAACGAAGAAATGAAAAAGGAGAGAAATAGAAAAAAACAGAATAATATAAAAAATGACTTCCTATCATCTTTATAACAATCATAAATGCATTCGACTTTTATTCTTTTTCCAGTTTACATTATAATGACCCTCTTTTCATGGTCTATCCTTTCTAATCAAACCTATAAATCACAAGTACATTTTTTTCATTTTCAGCAAAAAGTCCATAAAGGACAGAAGTTGTGGTTCAACAGCATCAAGGAGGTCATGGTTTGCCCATCCTTGGAATAGGATATTTCACTGGAAATGTATACTAAGGGTACTTGCAATTCATTGCTTCAGTTTCCAGTGGCTCACAAAGCAATGTGAAATTGCCTCGTAAATATATTATTCCTATCAACTTTTAAGTATTTTATTTATATTTGTTATAAATATAACAATCCCCTCCACTGGTTTATGGATGACATATGATATTTAAAAAACAGTAAAACAAGAAAATGAAAAACACAAAACAACACAGGCAACCCCCCAAAAACCTTTAAACCCATTCTACATATGAAACAGAATATTAGTACTTTGCTACTTTCAGTTCATGCTGCATGCATACCTCTAATGACTTACAAAACAATCTGAGCAACTGCTGTGAGAAAAAAAACTTCTAAGTTTCCAAGTCAGCAGTTCTCCGTGGCATTTAAAAGCCCCTGTGAACTAAGCAACAGAAATTCTATGTGGGGGGCAATTTTGTGACCAGGCACTTTTCTGATTCATAGTAATCATGGTCTCATGAATTAGGAAAAGAAGCCACAAGCCAGTGGTGGGATTCAGCTGGTTCACACCAGTTCGGCAGAACCGGTAGCTAATTTTTTCTGCATTCGGAGAACTGGCTGGCTTCCAAGTCCAGTCTAGGCCTTGGAGGCCTGGAGGAGGACTCCCAGGCCTAGAACAGCCCACCAAAAGTGTGTGGGTGCCACTTCCAGAAGTCCATTCTAGGCCTTGAGGCTCAGGCCTGCATCAAATAAAACACGGGTTGGCAACCTGCAGCTCTGGAGCTGCATGTGGCTTTTTCAGCCTTCTACTGTGGCTCCCAGTCCTCCTCCGCCATTTGCAGAGACAGAGACAGAGAGAGGCACTTGCGCTTCCCTTCTCTCTCTCTCTCTCTCTCTCTCTCTCTCTGGCTTTAAGGCTGTGGACCTTCTGGACCTCTGTCTTCTTGCAGGTTCCAACCAACTGCTTTGTATCTCACCGGGCTGGAGCCAAAATAGCTGCAATCAGAATACACAAATAAAGCAGCATTATGCTTGCATTGAAAACAAGCTGAGGCAGCGGACAGAGCAGGCAGGGATCACTCCCAACGTCTAGCCTGGGACCCTGGGCAGCTCCTTCAGACTAACAGACTGCCTGCTAGCTAAGCACTCAGAGCTGGCAGCCTGGCGAGCGAGTCTGACTGCATGCTGCAGCCAAGCTGCTGCCAAAAAGGCAGGGAGGGAGGGAGGGAGGGAGGGAGGGAGGGAGGGAGAGAGAGAGAGAGAGAGAGAGAGAGAGAGAGAAGAGAAGAGAAGAGAAGTGCAAATGCCTCTCTCTGTCTCTGTCTCTGTCTCTCTCTCTCTCTCTCTCTCTCTCTCTCACACACACACACACACACACACACACTGAGTGAGTGGTTTTGTTGATCGGAATGACTTCGAGCCATTTTGAAAAACTGTCTACGATTATCAGAAAATTTTGTCCCCGTAGGGGTCCGGCAAAATCTAGGTGAATCCGGGACCATGGGTTTTTAGTGGTTTCCCATCTGTGGACTGGTGCGTGGGGTGGGTCTGATCTGGCTAATTGGCAAGGGTAGCACCCCCCCACATGGCCCTCGATGCTGTTGTCAATCCCTGGCCACCACACGTAACTTCTAGCAAGGGACTTCATTTTTACCACCCCAGGGTGTCCCTCATGCAGTGTGCGAAGTGTCTGGAGCCTATTTTTCTCTGGAATCACCAATCTGTTTCCCCATAGAAGGCAGCCTAAGTGGCAGCTCGGCGAAGTGGATCCCATCCTCGTCGCCAGTGAAGTGGCTGACAGACCACTCAGAGACAGCTGGCTTAACTTCAACAGGTTTATTCAGAACCGGACAAATTGGTGTTTGGCTTTAGGTCTTTTATAGCCGGCTGGGCCAATCCGCGGGCGTTCTTCTCCCACCAGGATTCAGGAACCAATCCGCTGTCAGCTGTGTTTGACAGCTCCTTCGTCCGCGTGGTTGGAGCGCATGCATGGAACGGTGCTTGTGTTGACAGCGGAGAGCTGTCATCTGGCTGCGCCTGCGCCTTTGCTGTGGTGGTTTTGACAGCTGTCAAACTCCCGCGTGTTCTGCTGTCACGGTGTTTACCTCACGATAGTACAACTGTATTAACTTATTAAACGTTAACATTTCTTACATATAATACACAGTTGTTTAGGTATTTGAATTCCACCATTGCCACAAGCTATAAATAGTACATTTCAGACAAAGCTTTTTCAGGAATGGACGGGAGAAAGTACATAATAATTTGCCTTTTGTTCTGGGACTGGGTGTATCAAAAATTCCAAAAAGTAGAACATGTACTAATTCAAAGTCTCTGGAGCCAAGAAAAAAGACCAAATATGCCACAATTTCAAATACACCAGAACAGAACCACAGTAAATTTGATTCAGCTCCTCTAAATAGCCAATATGGGTTTAATGGAACTATGAGCTGTTCTTATAATAGTGCAAAATGCTCGCAATGAACTGCCCTATTAAAACCTCTGAAATTTGCTCTAGTAGTTGTTGGGTTGTTGTTTTTTTAAATCAGATTGTTGTCACAACCTAGAAGCTGAGAAAAAAAGGGAGGGGGAGCACCTTGATAGTGCTCTTGTATGCAAGTATATGTATTTTAAATCCAGTTGTGTTCACCAGGGTAAGGGCAACACTTAGACTTGCATAGCTCATAACATTTCTTTTCTTTTGCAACTATTCATATTCTTTAATATCTGTTATCTAAAATGATAGTGCATTTAAGTCTTGAGAAAACGTAGAGAGTAACAAAGGTTAAATATGTATTTCTGACTTTTTTTTAACCATAGAATACGACAATAAGTCAAACTGAGATAGCACTCAGCTTTGGCATTATGATTAATGCAAGGTTATCTTCATACATAGATAACTGACTTTTAAACTATACAGTCTTGTAACTAATGACAAGGAAAAACTAGGCTGCAAAATGCAATCAGTTGTTTGATCTGTTAAAAGTCATCAGCCTGATTTAACTCCCCCAGAATATATTGTCCTTGCAACAATAACTGACCATGAACTCTTCTGGGCAGTCTTGTTGACTGCTGTGAATTTTTCTGTTTTAATGTAAGAATATTCCTGAGGTGTCATAGTCTTCAGGAAAAACCTTGTGCTTAGCTATTGAGGTGTGACAAGTCAGCATATATAACATGAATTACACATGAAATGTTTTATTTGCCTTTCTTACAGTGGCAACACAGCTTCCTTTAGGCATGAATTGGGTTTGGACAATGATTGGTTACATAGTCAGAAAAAATTCAAAGGGTGAGCAAGGACATAACCCTGGAAGTGACCCAAAGTGAAGATTCATACCAGCAGAACATGCTTAGGAAGGATCTTATGGCAGCAGATGAGTAGGTGAGAATAAAAATGCTTTGAAGAGTTCATATTGAAGAGCTCTGCTTTGGAGGTGTGCTATAAGCACAACATATATACTGTAGCCATTTCAATCAGCTGTGATCCCAATTCAGAAGCATCTGGCAGAACTTTGACTTGATATCATGGCTTGCATAAAATAAAGATTTTCCTTTGTACTTTTGAAACATCACAGCCCATGTGCTTGCAATGAATTCTTATGTGTCATATAAAACATAATGGGAAAATGATTACATATAATCAAATTTGGCTGATTTCAAAAATTAAGCAGGGTAGGGCCAGGTTATTTGAATGGGACATTGTAAAGAAATCCAGGTTTATAGGGTAAGCTGGAAATAAAAGAAAGCAATGGAAAACCCCTTCAACAATATTTATTTATATTTCATATTTCTAAACCACCCATCTTCCTCAAAGAGGGGCTCTGGATGATGTACAATATAATATAACTGACAAGTAAAACAACATAGAAAAAATAATATAATTAAAAATTAAATGTTAGCCAAGAAGGCTAATATTCTACCACAGTTTAGATATAATTCTTTGTTTTAAAGCATTTGTACACAATCCTTTGGTCTGAATACATTCCTGAGAAGCAAAAGTATTTGTCAGGTACATTTCAGATCTGAAGTGCAGCTGAATATTGAACAAAATACTCCTCAAATAGGATGGAATTTAATAAAAAATAGTATGGGAATAGTTGCATTAAATAGGGTATTCTGCTTTGCAAGGGAGACATGGAAATAAAATATTTTCTCTAATATGGAGCAAGTACATATTATTAAAGCCTACCATTATAGTTCTTTTGGATTGCAAATGCCTTCTCTTCATTCAGTAAATTTCCAGAATTAGCTAGTCTGCAGGAAGATGTATGCATATCTTTCAAGAAATATCTGCCAAATTCTTTTTTATTCAACGTGATACGCTGCTCTCCTTAGAACACATAAAAGTTTTTTTCCAGTGTATGAATTCTGCATGTGGCTCTTCATAGCTTGAAATAATATAATACAATCTAATACTATATTCTATAAAAAGTGAAAACTTTGAATCAGAGTTCATTTGATTTAGGAAGGCCAAGTTTATGATTACAGTTATGTTTGAGTCTGCAATGTATTAAAATTTCTTGCTTCATAACATGAAAAGTGTGCTACTTTTGTTCTGTTATGCTCAACTTTGTTCCTTTTCTGTAACCACTGGTTCTTTCTGGCCATGAAGATTTTGTTTACCTTACACAGATGCCATTTTGATACCAGTCAAAATTTTAATTCTCAAAGGTTTTCAAAAGCTATTTAATTTTTTAGGTTTGGTTAGAACTTAGATAATGTATGTTTGTTAGAAGAGCACAAAAGCCATAGACTACATATGACAACTCATGTTGATTTCCCATAATTGGAAAATTTTAAAACTTAGTAACAAATGGTTATTTTTGGCACTATGATTGTATGATTCCTTACAAAATAAAAGCTAAAACAGATACATTTCATTAGATCGAGTACATATCTATTTTTCATTTAACATTTAATGATTCAAAAGAACTGCAAAAAATGCTTAATTAGTTGGACAAGGATCAGAGAAACCCAAGTTAATGTACTCCATCAACTCACTGGGGAACTGAGCAATTTGGATTTTCTCATGTTAATCTCTGCTTACCTGGATGTGGCTGGCAAGGAGGTGTTTTAGTCTTTTTGTTTCCTTTTTGGCTTTCTGATTTTCTCTTTTGAATGGTATGTAGATGTTGTTTATCTCTATATGCCTGTTGATAGCTGATTAGTCTGAGTCCGAGGCTTCCAGTAATTCTCTAGCATTTTTTGATTTAGCTTGGTCTACTCTAGGAAGATCGCCATTTCCCAGTTGAAACTATAGTGAAGCCTGTCCACGTGTTGTGCAATTAAGGACTTTTCATCATGTCTTCTGACTACTAATTGATGTTCATAAGGTTTGTAGAGCTCTCTGGGTAAATTTTGCATACTATACATTCTTTTTTTATCATTCTGAGATGTTCCTGATGTACTATATTTATTTTTGGAGGAAAATAGTTTGAAAGTATCCAGAATATTGGTAATTTTCTTATATATACTAGTGTCCTATGATTTATAGATAATATTTTGAAAAATCTCTGAATAATGGATACTTGAAGGGTTCAAAAAGTCATCCATATGGACTGTAGCCAAACATAGAACACATGCTCTTGCACAAAATCCTACATTGTCGATTTTCAGATTTTTGAAAATGGGGCTTATATGATGTGTCCTTTGACTTTGAGTAATGAATAAGCATAAAAAATAAAGCTGCTTGATATAAGACAGATTCTTATGTTCCTAAGAAAACACAGAGAGATTATTTGAATGCATAGGTTGCCACATTGTTTAGTTGATTACATTATTTGCTTAGCCATTCATTTTTAGACAACAAAAGAAGGTCACATATTAACCCCTGAGCCCCCATCACCTAATTTCTAGCTACAATGAGTAATTCCATGTTTTATTCATTACAGGATAATGTTTAGTTTAAAAATAGCTACATAAATAGGACAATAAATGCAGAAACCAAAACTTTTCTAAGACTTATCACATGATCATATTACTATGGCATTTGGAGCAGGAGGGCATTTTCTATCATAGAATGAAAATATTTAGAAAACTACTGAGCAAAGACGTTTATGGGATGCCTGAAATGCTGCTTGTCTAATTAATGAAATCATAGAAGAAAAGATGGAAGGAAAAGTCTGAATTGCCTTATAGTGACAAAATATATTTATTATTGCAAATGTACGTTGGTAATGTCCAAAAAACAAAGCTTTTTTTCTAAAAAAAAAAAAGGTGCCGGAACTCTCATCTTGGCGGGTGCAGGAGGCGGGGGGTGGGTGGGGAGGCGGTGCTGCTGCAGTCACAGGTGCAAAGGGTGTTGGCGGCGGGCTCCCCTCCCTGGGGCTGGAGCCGGCATGGCTGGTGAGAGAGATGTAACTGTGAGAGAGATGTTACTGGAAGGAAAAAACAATCCCTGTTGCGTTACTGATCCCAGAGAAACATTTGGATGTATGCAGGTATTCTTAGGGTGCCATAGTTATGGATGAGAAATATTGGTTGCAAAGTTGGCATTTCTGGATGTAATACAGATATTTTGGACTTATTTTTGTTTCTTTGCATGTTTGATATTTTTAAAAAGGCATATGCTACTGACTATGCTTATGCACATATGCAACATGATCACTGCTTGTCCAAAATTTTACTATACAGATAATACCCCCAGAAATTATTTTAGCCTTTTTAATAAATGTTGTTATTGATGTTAAGCTCACCAGGGAAAACATCATATATTGTTATGTATATACTAGGTTAATTATTTAAAGACTGAAGTGCAACATAACTAATTCTAAATAATCTATTTTTCAAAACACACAACAGTCCAAACAGTAAAGGTAAAGTCCAAATTAAGAATATTTCATTCTTAAGAATTGTTTAGATTCAAAATAGTTTTCAAGAGTGTACAAAAGATACTTTTTTTTCCTAGAATCAGCTAAATTAGACATATTACATTGAGAAAAATGTTTCTCATTTCTTTCCTGTTACCTTTGATTTCATTGCAGAGATGTTAACATAAGAAATAGATTATTTTGTTATTTAATTTTACCTTCCAAAAGACAGAAGCATATGAAAAATGTGAGGTTCGTTCCTGTTGGCTTTTCTGAATTAGCTGTTTTAGATTCTAAAAGTTTAGTTCCTAAAGAAGTAATCCTGTAAATAATTTTAATGTCCTCCCCTAGTGCAGGCTCTTTTATGACTCAAGGACTTCAACTCCCAGAATTCCTGAGCCAACATGGCTCAGCTTGGAAACCTCTCCCTTTCCCCTCATCATGGCTGGCTCAGGATTTCTGGGAGTTGAAGTCCACGAGTCATAAAAAAGAGCCAATATTGCTAAGGGAGCTGGGTTTTTGTTTTTTTTCAAAAAAAAAAAAAAAGGTTCCGGAACACTGTTCTGAGCATTCTATGAGAAAAAAAGGCCTGCCAAAAATATCCTTTCTCTGAAGATAGATAATTATACTCAAAGATCCTTTATTGTGGCAAGCAAGGAAAATATTTGCTTACACTGTTAAACAAAACAAGCAACAGTGGAAAAAAGAATTGTTCTGTTAGGCTTCTGATTTGCTGAGCCAGCTGGCATGGACGTTTGGAGGATGGCTCTTGTCTTCCACGTCCAGTTTCGCATCGCTGGGGGGTCCTAAAAGGGCCGAAGAGTCACCCTGGAGGGGTGACCAGCAAGAAGGGGCTTTTGCAGAAATGCGGGGGAGCCGCAACCCCCCTGTTAGTGCCTGCATTCCCTTCAAACCAGCGGATGAAAGACCAGCCATAGTAATATGGCCAGTTACTAGGCTGCAGACAGCCGAAGTCAAAGTTACCACCAGGCAACATTAAAGCAGTGTGGAAGAGACGGGGGTAAGATTCCTCTCTTATACCTTAATCTTCTTTTCACCTAAATAAGCTGCTAAGTACCTTCCCCCCTGTGGAGAGGGAGGGGGGAATTCAACCCTCCCTTCAAATAAGCGGCGAGCAAGCTCAGGGGTGATTTTTTAAAAAAGTTATAAAAAGAAACAGACTAAAAGAAAAGGACTTTCAAAGCACCTGGGGGACACCCAGTGGCTAAACCTGAAATTGCAATCTGACTTTCTTCTTTAAACAAATAAAATAAGAAAACATTTAAGAAAAACAAGATAAGATTAACCTTGGACATCAGATGTGAAATTCCACCATAAAAGAGTTTCAAAAACAAATCTATGCTATGTGGAAATTTATTCATTTATTTTTTATTTATTTATTTATTTATTTATTTATTTATTTATTTATTTATTTATTTATTTATTTATTTGGATTTGTATACCGCCCTTTCCCGAAGGACTCAGGGCGGTTTACAGGGAATTAAAACAAGAAATACAAAAATTAAAAACAATTAAAAAGATTATAATAGTCCCTGAGAGAATAAAAACCCCAAATAAAATTAAAATTAAAATTAAAATTCTCAGCCTGGGCCAGAGAGCTCGAAGAGCCAGGTCTTCAGGTCCTGGCGGAATGAACGGAGGTTGGGGACACCCCTCCCAGATCATCCCACCATTGTCCAGACAGGAACACCAGGTCGAGGGTGTGACCCCCCACATGAGTCGGGCCCTGAATTACTTGGGTCAGGCCCATGGCCGTCATGGAAGCCATGAACTCCCGAGCTAACTCAGACGACCCTCCCAGTGAAGGCAGGTTAAAGTCACCCAGAACTATAAGCCTGGAGAACTCCACCGCCAACCCTGAGAGGGTATCGAGCAGCTCGGGCAGGGCTGTTGCCACACAGCTGGGCACCAGGTATGTGAGCAACAGGCCCAACTGAGCCCAAGGGCCACATCTCAGAAGGAGAGACTCAATCCCAGCCATCTGGACAATGGTGGTCTCCCGCGGGCATAAAGTCTCCCTAACAACCACCGCCACCCCACCACCCCTTCCCTGAGCCCGCGGCTGGTGTAGAACACAGAAACCTGGAGGGCATAACTCGGTCAGAGGAACCCCTCCCTCCGAGCCCAACCAAGTCTCTGTGATGCACGCCAGATCCGCACCTTCCTCCTCAATCAAGTCCTGAATGAGGGGAGTCTTGTTAACGATGGATCTGGCGTTAAAATAAACCAGCCTGAGCTCAGGGGCCTGATCACCCTCATCCCCGGGCAAAAGGGTGCTAACCAGAGGGTCGGAGCGCACCACCGCTCGAAGATAGCAGGGGGCACGATCCCAGATGTTGATGTGGCCCTCCGTGCAACCACCTGCTACCATTCCCTATCATCGTGGGGATTTGAAGCCCCACCCCAACATTCACAGAACCAACGGCCTCCCCCCCAACACCGTCCTGTCAGGACCCCTAACAGGCCCAGACTGAGTGCCGGTTAATAATTCCCTCCCCACCCTACTATCCCTCCTCCTCCCTAACCTTTTAAAATAACCGGCTAAAAAATGTATCAGGGGTCTCTTAGCATGTCTCAACTCGAGGCCCCTGTCTAAGCCCAGCCACCTCTCGGAGTCCCAACAATTGGGCTCGTCATTAAGGGGAGTGTGGAAACAGGCAGCTGGCCATGCCCAGGAGGAGGGAACCCCCCTGAGGGCATACAGATCAGCTCTAGAGTAATGGAAACAAACCATGGAGCGATAAATGTCCACATAGGGCAGATGTTACAAATATTACAATGGGTAGTTCGATGGGATGATGGTGTTAAGATGGAATAATACTGAGTCCGGTAGGTATGTCTCTCAGTCCACTAGTCCAGTTCAGCTCTCACCTGAGCTGACAATCCGAAGGGAAGCCCCAGCCGTTCTCTTACTCCAGCTGAGGAGTCCAACCTGGGGTGGAGAGAGCAAAGGGTCCCGGGACAAGCCTGCCCCAACTGGTCTCTCACACCAGTGGGGTGGTTGATAACCAATCCAAGACTGTCCTCCCACCACGGTCAGGTCCCAGGGACAAACCGAATGTCAATGGGGAGGTCTTGATTCCAGCCGGGCATTAAGACAGCCATAGTACCTGCCTGCCGGCACAGGAAGTAAGCCAGGCCGCGGCCGATCTTCGGGCCACCGGCCACTGCCGCCATTCTGGAGGAGGGGGCAGAAACAACCTCTCTCACAAGCGTCCGCCCGCTGGTCCAGGTGATATTCCAGCGGTAAGCAAAACGCATTCCCTGCAGAAATTTAAAATCCAGGCATTCCTCAATAAGTTCACCGCTGCGGGGCAAAAACCGAGGCCGATGTCCATTTAGAGCCCTTGTGGAGCGCACGGAGCTCAAACTGCAGCCGCCGCCATCTTGGGCAAAAAAAAATATCTTACCAAATTTATCAGTTCCTTTCTACAGCTGGTGATGAAATAAGAGCTTTTGGAAAAGAATTAGAAAGCATCTCGAAGAAACAAACTCACACTGTGACTACAACTAATATTTTATTGGGTCAGAACTTAACAGAAGAAATTGAACAATCAAATACATTGGCAGAAGAATTAAGTATTCAACAAGCACAGATTTTTGAAGACCAAAATGGGAAATAGGTGGAACAAAATTTATTCAGTCCAGGACAATAATATCGAGAGGTGAAAATAATGAGAAGATTTGGCGCTGTTAACAGACCCCTCAATCCTTCAAAAATGGAGACTGGAGGGCTACTTCTATATGATATAACAACACAAGAATGCTTTGATGACCCTGAGGCAAAGAAGCGAAAAATGATATGGCAAAGGAAGAAAGCAAGAATAAGATTGAAGAAATATGGACATACTTAAGAGGCCTGAAATAGAGAATACCAAAATAGACAGGATTGTACTTGGATTACGAGAGATTGTTTTGATGAGTAGATAAAAATACTGACTAATCAAAAAAACCCAAAAAACACAGATGTATGAATACTAACATTGAAATATTAAGCTCTTTAAATGAAATGGATTAAGATGTATATATGTTAGGAATGATACAATGTAACTAATATACTTGGATGTAGTGACATGAAGGGATGTATTAAATGTTGCAATGGGAGAAATTTTGGTTAATTTTCAATATGTGGAAACTATAAATGAGAAATAAGAATATTATATTGTCCTCCTTCTCCTCCTTGCAATTGGTATCCTAATGACTAACATTCTTATATCATACTACTAACTTGTTGATATGGAAATGAGATAAATAAGAAGTGTATTTACATTACTAGGTATCGGAGAAAATTGTATAAAGGGAAAGGAAGTTATTTAGAAACATGAAAATGAGAAACTTTAAACATTTAATTTTAATATCAATGTAAAACTAAAGCTAGTAGAGACGCGATGGCTCAGTGGGTTAGGACACTGAGCTTGTCGATCAGATGGTCGGCAGTTTGGCGGGTCGAATCCTGAGTGCCGCGTAACAGAGTGAGCACCTGTTACTCGTCCCAGCTTCTGCCAACCTAGCAGTTCGAAAGCACATAAAAATGCAAGTAGAAAAATAGGGACCACTATGGTGGGAAGGTAACAGCATTCCATGCACCTTTGGCATCTAGTCATGCCAGCCACATGACCACGGAGATGTCCTCGGACAAATGCTGGCTCTTCAGCTTTGAAACGGAGATGAGCACCGGCCCCTAGAGTCATAAACGACTAGCACGCATGTGCAGGGGAACCTTTACCTTTACCTTAAAATTAAAGCTGGAAAAATATATAACCTGTTTGATGTATTAAAGATGGAATGTTAAAATATAAAATATACCAAAGTGTTGACAAATATAAGAAAACTATTAAAAGACTGATGGATAGCAATGAGAAGTATGTTAATTTAGATAAGAGATAATATGTTTTAAAGGAAACAAGAGAGAGGAAATATTGATTACAATAATTTGGAGATTTGTAATAATATGTATTTCTCTGAAATGGAACTATTGTAACCCAGACACCATGTTGCTTTTTAAAGATACTATTGTAATCTTGGAAAATTAATAATAAAAAAAGAATGCCAAAAAAAGAACATGAATATGTCCATGAAGTTACCAGGAGTTAGACTGGATTTGAAGTACAGGTTATCCTTACTTAATGTCCATTCATTCAGTGATTAGTTAAAGTTACAACAGTGATAAAAATGGATTTGCAATTGGTCTTTGAACTTATGACTGTCACAGCATCCCACCAATCACATGATAAAAATTTTAGCCAGCCCATATTTGCAACTGCTCTCTCACCGTCCCCACTCCACAGCTGTCCTTCATTGTCTTTGCCTGCTTCCCCTCCACTGAGGTCACCATTCTGGACATTTGCTGGGAGGCACAATGACTCTGGGGCTTATTGGCACAGCACAGAAATGTTTGTTTGTTTGTTTGTTTGTTTGTTTGTTTGTTTGCCACACCTGGCTCTAGGGCTACTTGTACAGCCTTCATACAGGCTTCCTCACTGGGCAGCAGTCATCCTGCCATGCCTCACTGGCCATCCCCCACCCTGCAATAGCCATTTACCTGCCAGCTAGCCTCTTTCTGAGCCACCTGGGACTTGCAAACTTTCTGACAGCTATCCCATTGACTTTGTTGGAAGCTGGCAGGAACTTGCAACAATGTATTCACTTAATGATGCATGTGTCAACTCTACAAATGAGCATGGCTGCAGCCACTTTCATTCTCATTCTAGATTGCCACATAGAACGGAGGGAAGGGGGTTGCTCAGGTGCTTCAGTAGTCAAAATAATATTTTGTCCCATGGGAACCAAGGTCATCGGCTGCTCCCAAGCCTAGGGGTTGGGTGTTTCATTAAAAGCCCTCCAAATTATTACATTGGAGAACGTAGTTGCTTACATAGCTATTGTGGGTGGGGCATTTAACTTTGTATTGGGAAATTGTTGCTTGTGTATTCAGACTTGGTTTCACTCTTGATCATGCCGATACTTTGTAACTAATAAACATGTTCTTTGAGGCATTTGCAAGACTCAGAGTTCTGTTTTATTCATCACTGTCTGTTGGAACCTTGACATTAAACCAAGCTTATAAAACTTCATTTTCTCAGGGTGCTGGACCCCGACTGTCTACCCACTCACTTTTGGGAGAGCGGTAAAGACACAGTGAAGATTTGAAATGGAGGAGAAGAGTGAAACCACTGCTAGCCATAACGGAACTCCAGCTGTTGGACTGCAAACTGGCACTCCAGCCACCAAGGGGCCATCACTGGCAGGGGGTCTGCTGAAAGCCAGGTTAATCCAACCTGGGAGACTGTTACCGCAAGAAGGATCTGCAATCTTGTCAGACTTCTATCATGCTGAGGCTGTCCCTCAATGCAGGAGCAATCCTGTAACAGCTGGAGAGGAGCTTCTATTGCTACCATCCCAGGGTTCTTCATCTGCGAATAGCAAGAAAGTAAAGGGGTCAATGGGATGGGATGACTCTAGAGAGCGGAGGCTCTAGTCCACAGCCCCTCACTTGAACAGCTGAAGGAGAAGTTCAGTAGGCTGTAGGTAACAGATACAATTCCTGTTGCTGTCATGGTTCCGATAAATGAGACAGTTCAAACAAAATGCAAGCATTGTTTTTCTAAAAAGTCTTAATAATGAAATGAAACATCGGCACTCATGGAGGGATGCCAGAATCTGAGATCTCCTCCCCCAAACCCAGTGTAACACATACAATCCCTGCCCTTATCTACACATCATAAATCACATTATCCAATTAGTTTTACATATGAGGTTTCACTTCCCATTCTGTATGTGGGCTTTTCTAATCTTCTCAAAACATCCACTGTTTCCTCTCAAAATGAAGCAATTTAAAGTAACAGGCTGTCTCTTACATTGTCAGTGCAAAAATATGTCAATGTTTGTAGCATTGACATCCAGGCCCCCTTACAAAAAGAACAGATCCTGTAATGTAAACAAACACAAGTTAGGAGCTGGCTTTTGGTTTGTTGGGGTGTTTCTCATAAAATGTTTTGATAAGTCGATCAGCTTTCACATCACTAGATTTCACCCAAATGGCTTCAGCCAATGGGTATCCCTTCCATTGTACTAGGTACTACAATTTTCCCTTAAAGATTCTAGAGTCGAGAATACGTTTCACTTCATAATGGCTCTGACATGCTACTACAAGGGGTCCAGGTGCTTTCTTAGGGGGAGGTCTTAAAGTGGAGGCTCAAAAAGGTTTCAGTAAGCTACAATGGAACACTGGGTGAATTTTTCCCAAAAGTCTGGGGAGTTTCAATTTTACTGTAACCGGGTTGATGATTTTCACAATGGGAAAAGGCCCCAAGAATTTTGGTCGCAATTTCTTGCTGGGTAATTTGAGATGTAAATATTTAGTTGACAGATAAACCTTTTCCCCCACTTGGAATGTTCTTTGGGGAGCCCTCTTTTTATCAGCCTGTTTTTTATAAGTCTCAGAAGTCTTCTTTAATGCCATTTTCGTGTTTCTCCAAATCTCTTCCCACCCCCTCACCCATTGATCAAGTGTCTGGGAAGCGGAGGGCACCTGAGGATAGTCAGGTATCGGGCTGAACTCTTTTCCTGTGGCTACTCTGAAAGGCATGTAGCCAGTACTGCTGTGAACAGAATTATTGTAGGCCACCTCGGCAAAAAGGAGGAGGTCAGTCCAGTTTGTTTGTTGGTAAGAAACATAGCATCTGAGGTTTTGCTCCACCATTTTGTTAGCAGATTCTGCAGCCCCATTGGTAGCTGGATGAAAAGCAGGTGATAAGCCTTGAGATGATCCATTTAATTTAAGGAAATTCCTCCAAAATTTCGCTGTGAACTGCACTCCTCTATCTGAAATTGTTCGCTTGGGGTGCCATGCAGTTGGTAGAAATTTTTCAGGAACAATTTAGTCAGACGTTGTGCAGATGGGAGTCCTTTACAGGCAATAAAGTGAGCCTGCTTCGAAAACAGATCTATTACAGTCCAGATGACAGTATTTCCTCTGGGTAGGTCTACAATAAAGTCCATAGCTATTTCTTCCCATGGTTGAGAAGGGTCGGCTACCAACTGCAGTAGCCCAGGGGTTTTCCCTGGAATTCTTTTCATGGTGGCACATCCAGTACAACTCTTAACATAGTTTTCCACATCTCATATTAGCCTCGGTCACCAAAATTGCCGGCGGATGAGGTGTAGAGTTTTTAAATATCCGAAGTGTCCAGCCTGTTTTACATCATGGCTGTGTCTGAGAGCATTGAGACAGAGGGTTTCAGGTAGGAGAGGCTTCTTATAGCGGGTGAGCTGAACATCTAATTTTACTGCTGCCTGGTACCATTCATGCAGTTGGTCAGGTACAGCTCGGTAGAAACATGCCAGAGAAAGATAGTCATCTAACCCTCCTCTAAAAAGATGAATTATGGATTGCTCAGGCCATCTCTCTATCTGACCAGCCAGATTTCGAAACTCCCACACGTACTCCAGGGCAGGCCGGCCAGCTTGCTTTATCTTATGGATTTGCTCTTCCTCTCTGAGGGCAATGGATGGGTCCTCAAATTTTCCCTCAGCCCCAGGAAGAAAAGGTGGGGGTCCTCCAATTCAGGGGCCTGCTCATTATATAAATTGTTCAACCATTTGGATGCTTTTCCCTTTAGGCTGCACGCAATCACATCGTCCATAGCACCTGGGTCCATGTAGAGATGACACCAGTGATTCAAATGAGAGCATACTTGGTTGAGGAAGAAAATAAGTTTCTCTGGGTCCACATCAAAGGTTGCTCTGAAGGGTGGGCTGATTATTGGTTGCTGGGGCCCCCATTGCTGATGGCCCCACCCTGGTTGTTGGTTAAATGGTTGCTGGGGGCCCCACTGCTGTTGTTGTGTCTCCAGTTGCTGCTGGTTCCACTCTGGTTGCTGATTTAATGGCTACCAGGGCCCCCACTGCTGCTGGCCCCAGTGGCCCTGCTGTATGTTCAGGGGTTGCACCTTTGGGTCCTGCTGCTTCCATACTTGCTGTTGTCCTTCCACTAGCTCCTGATCTCCAGGCTTCTGCACCACCCGCAGCAGTTGCAAGGCTTCTATTAGCTGGGGTAAGCTCAGAGGCTGTTGGCCTTTCACTTGTGAGGGTTTCCCAACCTCCCACTGTTGCAAAGGCCCCAGGCTGGGGTCCTCTGTCTCTATGGGTCTGGAGGGCTTGGCAGGGGACTCCTGGGTCTGGCAGGCAGTCTGGTCTGCAGACAGGATTTTCCACTCACCCAAATTCTCAGTGGCAGATGATCTGGCATCTCTCCCCCATTCTCCTTCTGGGGCCTCTTGCAGCACAGTCTGGCCTCTGTAGTCTCCACTGGAGTGGTTCCAGCCTGATGATCAGATAAGCTCAATTATCTGCTGAAGGTTGCAGATCTGCCCAAATTAATCTTCCCACAGAAAACTGTCTATTATTTCCTCTTCAGAGGTTTCACCAGCAGCCAGGCTTTCCCTTTCCATCCTGAGGATTCTTCCCTGAATCTTTGCCAGCTTCTCTCTTACCAGAGAAAGCAGCGGCAGTTCAGGACTTCCCTTTGAAAGAAAGTAGATTCTGGCATGATGTCATGGTTCCAATAAATGAGACAGTTCAAACAAAATGCAAGCATTTTTTATCTAAAAAGTCTTAATAATGAAACGAAACATTGGCACTCATGGAGGGATGCCAGAATCTGAGATCTCCTCCCCCCAAACCAATTTTAACACATACAATCCCCGCCCTTATCTACATGTCATAAATCACATTATCAAAATAGTTTTACATATGAGGTTTCACTTCCCATTCTGTACGCGGGCTTTTCTAATTTTCTCAAAACATCCGCTGTTTCCTCCCAAAATGAAGCAGTTTAAAGTAACAGGCTGTCCCTTATATTATCAGTGCAAAAATATGTCAATGTTTGCAGTACTGACAGTTGCACAGGAGGTAGGTGCCATGGGGAAAATGCCAAGAACTACCCATCTCATCCCTGCTAGCTGGAGTCCCAGCCTGACAACCAGAACCCATGCCACTTCACCCACCCCCCAGCCAGCTGTGATGTCAAGCCCTTTATCCCAGCCAAACCTGTCGCTGTGGCCTTGGGAGGCCAGTCCTAGAGCTCAGCCAAGAGAAGTCTGGAAAGTGGTTTGGCCACATCCCCAGGACCAGCAAGCTACCCAAGCCCAGCAGAAGCTGCAGGTGGCTCCACTGAGGTTCAAGCCACCTCCCATCAAGCCCACCTTTGATGGGGACCCTGAAAAGCTAACCTTCTTCTTAAACCAGGTGTGGGCTCATTTAGATCACTATGCTATGATGAGGCTATGATGGTAAATGCTGTAGCAGCAAATTTAGAGAGGGAAGTGGCCAACTGGGTGACCAACCTCAATGGTGAAGGGGCTCCTGAATTGCATGATATTAATCTATTCATGGAGCCACTGAGGGGTCATTTTGAAGATGAATTCCGAGCCCTGCTGGCCGAGAAGGAGATCTACCACTTGAAGTAAAGTGATCACCCCAGTAAGGAGTATGTTACTGAATTCAGGAGAGTTTCTGGTCAGCTGGGGCAGTGGTCAGAACACTTACTGATCAATTACTTCAACCAGGGGCTAGATAGTGACTTACTTCAAGCCTGCATCATTCAGGGTTTTCCTAACCTATTGCATGAGTGGTACAGCATGGCGGTGATGCTGGACATCGAATTGGACTGCCCCAGAAAGTCAAGCACCACCAAGCCCAAATCACTGCACATCCAGGAGAAATGCCTTTATGGCCAATGTTCCCACACCACTGCAGCCACCAGCATCTCCAAAGCACCAGCCAGGGCTCCAGTCAAGTGCTACCAGTGGTGTCAGATGGGCCACGATCCTGTGGAGTGCCCAGCTCCTAACCCTCAACCCAAGAGCATGCCAATCACCACCACAAATCTGCAAATAGCTCCCAGAAGGGGAAGAGAAAAATCAAACTGGGCACATCAGGACCCGAGTGTCAAGTCCTCCCCTCCCACCAAACTCAAGGCCAAAACTCGATCTGAGCCACAGCAGATGCTGGCACCTTACAACAGTGATGAGGAAGATGAGGAGGACCCCATGGTGAGTAAGTCCATTCCCTCCTTTGCCATTCCTGCTAAGCTAGTAGTGCCCCAAACAGGGGCCCACATGAATTTGAACATCCTAATAGACTCGGGGTGCACTCAGTGCTTAATTAACTTATTCACAGTACTCAAACTGGGCATCCTAGCCAAACTACTGCCCCTACCCATGAGGTTTGAGCAAGCTGATGGGTCCCCAATTGGAGGTACCCCTGCCATGCATCTAAAGACCCTGTGCATTTGGAAATGAGTCAACATTGGGAAATCATCCATTTTATGGTGGTTCTGAAGATGACTGAA
Source organism: Vipera berus (assembly GCF_964194415.1). Classification (NCBI taxonomy): domain Eukaryota; kingdom Metazoa; phylum Chordata; class Lepidosauria; order Squamata; family Viperidae; genus Vipera; species Vipera berus. The sequence goes on from NC_138208.1 coordinate 30,502,127, forward strand.
ACAGTAATTTGGGGACTAGCATGACTTGATAAATGGCGTCCCAACATCTGGTGGGCAGAGGGAATGCAGAAGTTAAGACTGGGGACAGGAGCCCTCCCACCTTCTGCTGACAATAAAATAAAGACACTGGCCATCAGTGAGAGTCAAGGGGAGCCCTATGAAACCTTAAAGTCTGTAGCCGAAAAGCTGCCGGAAATTCAACTTGTCCCCACCGTGATTTGGTGGAAGGGTTTAGTGAAAAGGAATATGACATCCTTCCCCCACACTGGGCTATGGACTGTGCTATTGAAATTCTGCCTAGTGCGAAGCTCCCAAAACCAAAGATGTACTCTATGATGCCCAGAGAGAGTACATTGATAAAAACATAGCTCGGAGTTTTATTCAGCCAGCCAAATTATGCATGGCTGCTCCCATGCTATTCAAGGAAAAGAAAGGTGTATCTCTTAGATTATGCATGGATTTTAAAGGATTGAATGTGGTCAGTATATAAAATATGTACCCCCTCCCTCTGATGAAGGACATGTTAGCCTACCTGGCTAAAGGAAAAGTTTTTACAAAGCTGGATTTAAGAGAGGCTTATTACCAGATCCAGATTAAGGAGGGGGATGAGTGGAAAACCACCTTTAATTGCCCTTTGGGGAACTTCCAATTTAAAATTATCCCTTTGGACTGCAGGATGTGTTTATGCAATTGATAAATCAAGTGCTCCATGATCATTTATACAGGAGGATATTGGTTTATCTTAATGACATCCTTATTTATACCAAAACTATGGAAGAACACATCATATTGGTGTGTAAGCTGCTGAAGAGACTGTTAAAAGCCAAACTGTATGCAAAGCTGTCAAAGTGTGAATTTCACCACACACGCCTTGATTATCTGGGTTATCAGATTTCAAATGAGGGATAGAGATAGACCCCACCAAAGTAAAAGCAGTGCTAGAATGGCAACACCCATGCGCCCATAAGCAGCTTCAAAGCTTTCTGGGTTTTGCCAACTGTTACCATCAATTTATTCCCTCTTTCACAAAGATAACCATGCTAATCACTGATTTACTCAAAACAGGAAAAGGAGGGGAAAACCCCCAACTTTGTCAGCCATTGCAATGGTCATTAGAATGTCAGGCTACATTCAAAAAACTAAAGAGACTTTTTGCAGCTGAACCAGTCCTTAAGAACCTGACCCTGAACAACAATTCATCATTCAAGCCGATATGAGTGACATAGCCATGGGTGCCATTCTCTTACAAAAAAAAAAACAGAGGGGAATTTCAACCCTGTGCTTACACTTCCCAAAAATTAACTGACACTGAGAGGAAGTGGGTGTTCTGTACCAACCTACTACCGGCCCTGCAGAAAAGGCAGGGACAACCCCTTTACAAAAAGGCAAGAGGCTGGAACTAAGCCTGCCAAATTTATTGACACAAAACAGAGCAAACAGAGCAAAACCAAAACACGAACCATGAAACAGGAGCTATTCAAACGGTTGCCTTCAGCAAACCAGCCCTCCCACACATTCCCCTTTTAAACAGTTCAAGGCGTGGCTTCTCTTTGCCTCCTTCCAAGGTGCCCCATTGCCTTCCTCTGTTTACTCCTGATTGACTGCCTCCTGTGTCGGGCATCCTTGAACAGGGCCAGCTGTGGGTCATCTTCATCCACGCTGTCAGGCTCACACAGCTGGGTCTGCGTAGTGACCAGATGAGAGGGGCCTGGCTGAGGGCTCTGCGAAGCCTCAGGGCTGTCCTCTGCAGGCTCTCCAACACCCCCTCCTCCTCCTCTGAATCGTCCGACCCAACTGCCGAACCCACAGGCTGACCCTGAATCACAACAGTGGGCTGTTTGGGAGAAAGAGGCTTTTGCAGTTTATTGGGCATTGCTAACATGGCATCACTTCTTGGAAGCGGGAAAAATACCTTTTGAGGTGTGGATTGATCATAAAAATTTGGAGGCTCTGAACACCCCCCTCCAATAAATCATCCCCAAAACAAGTTTGGTGGGCTCAGTACTTCAACCATTTTAATTTCACTTTGAAATATTTTCCAGGGGGTAAGAACTTTTTGGCTGATGCCTTATCTAGAATGTCCAAGTTCAAGAGCCACCGAGATGCAGTAATTAACTCCATTATTCCTCTGCCACAATCCGATTCTCAAATAACAATCAGATCACAAACAAAGAGACCCCCTGTTGGTCCTGACAATTGCTTACTGAAGGAACTAAAGGAGAAATTAGAGACTGATGCCTGGTTCAAAGACAACAAATCTATTTTAACACTAATGGGGGGACTAGCTTAGAAAGGCTCTAAGTTATATCTCCCAGATGGCCTCAGACTCCAAACACTGCAATGGAGTCATGACACTAAGTATGCAGGTCACTTTGGAATTTTGAAGACATTGCATCTGGTGTGGAGGCAATTTTGGTGGCCAGGAATAAAAAAAGAAATTGAGAGTTATGTTAAGAGTTGTGCCACCTGTGCTGCCATGAAGAGGTGTCCTGAAAAACCCTCAGGATTGTTGCAAAAAGTTTCAAATCCTTTCCAGCCTTGGGAGGAAATAACTATGGATTTTATAGTGGAGTTACCTGAGAACAAGGGTGGTGTTTTATTGCAGTCTATTGAAACCTGTCCCAAAGAAGCTGCTGAGTCCAGTAGTGGTAGAGGGGGAGACGCATTATGAAATAAAATGAATTCTTGATACTAGGTTGTACAAGGGAAAGTTACAGTACCTCGTTCAGTGGAAAGGCTACCCCCTTTCAATAGCTACATGGGTGAAATATACTAAGGTGAAAGCAGATAGATTAATAAAAACATTTTACAATAAATATCCTCACAAGCCTCGAGAAAATACTTAACCTGCTTTTTGTTTCCCATACAGGATGCTCTTTCTTTTTGAGAGGGGCCAACTGTCAACTCTACAAATGAGCATGGCTGCAGCCATTTTCCTTCTCATTCTAGGTTACCACATAGAATGGAGGAAGGGGGGTTGTCCAGGTGCTTCGCTAGTCAAAATAATCTTTTGTCCCATGGGAACCAAGGTCATCGGCTGCTCCCAAGCCTAGGGGCTGGGTGTTTCATTAAAAGCCCTCCAAATAATCATATTGGGGAACGTAGTTGCTTACATAGCTTTTGTGGGTGGGACATTTAACTTTGTTAAATGTATTGGGAAATTGTTGCTTGTGTATCCAGACTTGGTTTCACTCTTGACCGTTACTTTGTAACTAATAAACATATTCTTTGAGGTATTTGCAAGCCTCAAAGTTCTGCTTTATTCGTCTCTGTCTGTCAGAACCTTGAACCTCACTTGACAATGACAATGAGGACTGCAGGAATTGCTGGAACAAATGATGGGTCACATGATGTTGTGCTTTATGACTGCATCACTTAATATTGAAAATTCCCATTTCAATTTTGTTAACCAAGGACTACTTGCAAACGTTGGTTTTAATGGCTTTCCAATCTGAATAACTTTCAGCCAGAACATATCACTATATGATCTCTCACAAATAGGAAATGGGAAAGGGAAAGGAAAGCCCCAGAGTCAAGTGTGGCAAAAAAGAAAAACAAATAAAGAAAACATTGCTGTGCTGTGTGAATAAGCCCCAGAGTCATTGTACTCTCTCCTGTCCAGTCATGTCTGACTCTATGTGGTAGTGCTCATGTCCTTTTCTTACCTGAGGGAATCAGTGTTGTCCAAAGACATTTCCATGGTCATGTGGCCTGCATAGCTATATGCCAAAGCACATGGAACACTGTTACCTTCTGTCAGCTCCACCATCTTCTGCTTGGTGCCTCGCTGGTGTCCTACCATCAAAGGACTAGAGGAGAGGGATGGGGGGGACAAATGGACAATAAAGATGTATACATTTTGCGTGGGAATTCAGGAGGCGGAATGACACTAAAGAAAAGCAGATCAATGTGGAACCGGTTTGTGCCAGGCATCTTCAAGATCATTTGCCCTGAGTTTGAAAATTTACCAGTCCAAACACCTCAGCATTCCCAAAAACATCTTAGCAGCATCACATTGGCTGGGTTTGGACTGGCCTTGCAATCAGCTTGCCTCTTATATGATTCTCTAGCATTATCCAATGCCTTCTGTACCTCCCTCCATGTAGTTTTCAGGTTATCAATCAGATCAGCTAAGGACAACGAGGAAGGAGCTCTGGCATTGGTACAAAATCTGCTCCCATAGCTATTTTGAATGGGGTGAAGCCAGTACTGCTATGTACAGAATTATAAAAGATAAACTTTATTGAATACACATCTCAGAACTAAAGAAGCAAAACCAGCAAAAATCTGCCTAATTAATAACAGCTTTCCTTAACCCCACCCACTAACTGTTCAAGTTGCTCGATCATATGTCTTTGATTTGCTATGAGAATGGTCCACTTCTCCATCAGACACCTGCAATGGTGACTTTGTCCATGGATGGCTTCTTAGACTCTCATTTCGTCCCCATGTTTTTACCCCTCACCCTTGTTTCTATGGCAAGTTGAGTAGCCATAGAAATTAGCAGGTATCTTAGCAATTCAAACTTGAATGGTGAGTGTGTTGAAAAAATCTACTCATTGTCCCAAATGAAGGACATGCTAGCCCATCTGCCAAAAGGGAAGATTTTTACCAAACTGGACTTGCAAGAACTTATTACTGAATTAAAGAGGGTGACAAGTAGAAAACACCATTTAATTGCCCTTTGGGATGTTTTTAATTCAGATTTCTCCCTTTTGGATTGCAAGGGGCCTCCATAGTTTTCATGCAGCTGATAAATGAGGTGCTGTGTGAGCACTTATATAAGGGGGTGTTGGTTTACCTCAGGGCTTTTCAACCAGTGGTACAGGTACCACCTGTAGTACATTGGCACCTGGCAGGTGGTACGCAACCATCCTAGAAAAGTGGTAGCAGGGGAGGGGAATGAGCTGAACCGGTAGCAGCACTGCACAAGCCTGAGGAAGAGATTTTATTTTATTTATTTAATATTGGGACTTATATGCCACCCTATCTCCCAAAGGACTCAGGGCGGCTAACAACAATAACATACAATAATACAGAAGTTAAAAGAAAATTAAATTAATGGCCCCTGTAGAATAACTTAAAATTAAAATTAAAATAAGTTAAAAATTAAAGTTAAAAATTAAAAACATAATTAAAATCCCTGTCAGTCCAGGTCAGCCTGATGGAAAAGGAGTGTTTTGAGGCCGCGGTGAAAGGACCGGAGATCTGGGGCCATCCGAAGCTCAGGGGGGAGCTGGTTCCATAGGGCTGGCGCTCCCACAGAGAAGGCCCTCAACCTGGGGGTCACCAGCCGACATTGTCTAGCTGACAGTACCCTGAGGAGGCCTTCTCTGTGTGAGCGCACTGGGCGATGGGAAGTCGTTCCCGGCAGCAGATGGTCCTGCAAGTATCCCGGGCCTAAGCCATGTAGGGCTTTAAAGGTAAGTACCAGCACCTTAAATCTCAACCGGTAACCAATGCAGCTCACGCAGGAGGGGTGTAATATGGGAGTATCAGGATGCTCCCATCACTACCTGCGTGGCCGCATTCTGCACCAGCTGGAGCCTCTGGGTGGTCTTCAAGGGCAGCCCCATGTAGAGAGCATTGCAGTAACATATACGGGAGGTAACGAGTGCGTGGGTGACTGTACGTAGGGCATCTCGGTTCAGAAAAAGGCGCAACTGGCACACCAGGCGAACCTGGGCAAATGCCCCCTTAGCCACAACTCCAATATGATCTTCAAAACTGAGTCGTGAATCCAGGAGGACGCCTAAATTGCATGCCCTATCAACGGGAGGTAACATCTCTCCTCACATAACCAAAGATGGAACCTCTTGGACTAAACGAGATGCCGGTACATAAAGCCACTCAGTCTTGGCCAGGTTGAGCCAGAGCCTGTTCTTCCCCATCCAAATCTGTACCGCTTCCAGGCAATGGGACTTCACATCGAGGGCATCACTGGGTTGGTTCGGGGTGGAGATGAAAAGCTGGGTATCATCAGCATATTTATTTATTTATTTTTTATTTTTATTCCATTTATATCCCGCCCTTCTCCGAAGACTCAGGGCGGCTTACAAGCGTAGCAGTAGCCTTCATTCTATGTATATGCCTGCTTATTAGGGCTTTCGCCCCCCCCAAGCGGCATTATTACAAAGTCAGCTTATTGCCCCCAACAATCTGGGTCCTCATTTTACCTACCTCGGAAGGATGGAAGGCTGAGTCAACCTTGAGCCTGGTGGGACGCGAACCTGCACTAATTGCAGGCAGCTGGTGTTACTTAAGGAGGCATTAGCCCACTGCTCCACCATGGATGATACCTCACCCCGAAGCCACAGATGATCTCACCCAGTGGCTTCATATAGACGTTGAACAGGAGCGGCGAGAGTACCGACCCCTGAGGCACCCCACAACTAAGGGGCCTAGGGGTTGACCTCTGTCCCCCTGCCAACACCGTCTGCGAACGGGCCAACAGGTAGCAGGAGAACCACTGTAAAATGGTGCCTCCCACTCCTAACCCCTCAAGACGTCACAGCAAGATACCGTGGTCGATGGTATCAAAAGCTGCTGTGAAATCTAATAGGACCAGGACAGAGGAATAACCCCTATCTCGGGCCCACCAGAGATCATTCACCAGCACAACCAATGCCATCTCCGTGCTATACCCAGGCCTGAAACCCGATTGGTATGGATCGAGATGCTCAGTTTCCTCCAGGACCAAAGGGAGCTGCCGTGCCACCACGGTCTCAACAACCTTCGCAAGAAAGCGAAGGTTGGAGACAGGACGAAAGTTATTTAAAATAGCTGGATCCAATGCAGGTTTCTTGAGGAGGGGCCTTACCACCGCCTCTTTCAAGGCGGCAGGGAAGTACCCCTCACTCAGTGAGGCATTGATAACTGCTACGAGCCATCCTCGTGTAACCTCCCGAGCCGCATAAACCAGCCAGGAGGGACACGGGTCCAACAGACATGTGGCGGCACTTAATTTCCCCATGATCCTGTCTACTTCTTCCGGAGTCACAGGGTCAAACTCTTCTCAAATGTTCTCGGCCAAACCCATCGTTTTCTCCTCATCAGATACTGCCCAGTCAGAGTCCAGACCAGCCCGAATCTGAGCAACTTTGTCCACCAGATATTCACTAAATTCCTCGGCCCGTCCTCGTAAGGGGTCCTCTCCCGCCCCTTGATTTAAAAGGGAGCAGGTCACCCTAAACAGGGTGGCCGGGCGGTTATCTGCGGACGCAATGAGGGTGGCGAAGTAAGCACGCTTCACCACCTCCATTGCCACAAGATAAGATCTAGAAAAGGATCTTAACTGTGTTTGGTCAGATTCGGACCGACTGGTTCTCCAAATGCTCTCTAGGCCCCTTCTCTGGCGTTTCATCTCCCGCAGGTCCATGGAAAACCAAGGAGCAAGCCGGGACCTGTGCCGGGTCAGAGGCCGCAAAGGCACAGTACAGTCGAGAGCCTCTGAAGCAGCCTGTTGCCAGGCATCAACTAAGGTCTCAACCGGGCTGTGGGAGAGGGAGGTAGGAATCAATCCAAGTGCCGTCTGGAACCTATCTGGGTCCATCAGGCACCTGGGGTGGAACCATCTGGTTGGTTCCACCTCCTGGCAATGGGGGGGGTGACGTGACAGAGGCCCATCCTCAGGAGATAATGATCTGTCCATGAAAGGGGATGAGATGTTGGAGTAACCCCCCCCAGACCATTAAGCCAATGCCCAGAGATAAAAATAAGGTCAGGCGTGTTTCCCCCCTCATGAGTCGGGTCCTGAATAATTTGGGTCAGGTCCATGGCCATCATGGAAGCCATGAACTCTCGGGCCACCCCCGACGCTCCACCCAGGGAAGGCAGGTTAAAATCTCCCAGAACCATAAGTCTGGGAAATTCGACCGCCAATCCTGAGAGGGCTTCAAGTAGCCTGGGCAGAGCTGTTGCTATGCAGCTGGGAGAGAGGTATGCAAGCAACAGGCCCAACTGACCACCAGGGCCCCACCTTAAGAGGAGGGACTCACATCCGTCTATCTGAGTGGCAGTGGCCTCACGTGGACGGAGGGTCTCTCTAATAACGACCGCCACCCCACCACCCCTACCCTGAGCCCGAGGTTGATGCAGCACACGGAAACCTGGAGGGCATAAATCAATCAGAGGGACCCCTCCCTCCGAGCCCAACCAAGTTTCTGTAATGCATGCCAGGTCTGCGTCCTCCTCCTTGATCAAATCACGGATGAGGGAAGCTTTATTCACAACAGACCTGGCATTCAAATAGATCAGCCTGAGCTCAGGTGTCTGCCCTCCCCCTTCCCCAGGAGAGCAGGTGAGAGCCAGAGGGTCGGAGCGTGCCACAGCTCGAAAATACGATATGGCCCTCTGTTCATCCATCTGCTGCCGTTCCCAATCACCGTGGGGATCGCTTTCCCTACCCCATCCCCCTGGGTCTCAAGACTCTCCCCGGCCCCCTTATTGCCGTGGCCATCAGCTAACCTAGACTGAGAAAGGTCCGGTAGAATCCTCCCCTAATTCTGTCGGGCCTGACCCTCCCCCCTCCCTAACCCTTTAAAAAAAATTAAACCAAACACCCCACCACCACCCCTGCTGCCAGTCATCAACAGAAATGCTCACAACAATGAAAACCTTGCACAGGAGGAAGAGCGCCGCTGGGCAGGCAGGCAGGTGTCTTTATAGGCTGTGGCTTGGGGGGCACTTTTTTCAGTGCCATTGTAACTTCGAACAGTCACTAAGTGAACTGTTGTAAGTCGAGGACTACCTGTACTTCATCACTTTTTTCCTTTTTTTTTTTGGTCATCCAGTTTTTGACACCTTGCTAGGCGACTGGTGGTACTCAGATGTTACCATATCCTAAAAGTGGTACAATGGGTGAAAAGGTTGAAAAACCCTGACCTAGATGACATACTGATCTATACTAATATCATGGTGGAGTATGTGAAAGTCGCTAGACACTCAAAAAACTTCGGGCTGCTCAGCTATACTCCAAGCTGTCCAAATGTGAGTTCCACCATTGTAAAATTGACTATCTAGTCTACAACATCTCCCATGGGGGGATAGAGATAGACCTAAGAAGGTCCTGGCTATACTGGACTGGGCTCCACCCCACACCAGAAAGCAACTGCAAAGCTTTTGGGGGTTTGCAAATTTTTACTGCAAATTCATTCCATCATTGGCCCAGATTGTGCTCCTCATCACCAACCTGTTAAAAATGAAAGGAGAGGGGAAACCCAAACCCATCCAGCTGCTAAAATGGACAATGGAATGCCAAGCAGTGTTCAAGAAACTTAAACACCTATTTGCAGCTGAGTTGGTGTTGAAACACCCAGTCCCAAACTCCCCATTCATCATTCAGGCAGATGCTAGCAATGTGGCCATGGGGGCAGTGCTCTTGCAATGAAATGAACAGGTGCCCTACATCACATTTTTAAAAACTCACTGAGACTGAGCAATGGTGGACAGTCTGGGAAAAGAGGCTTACGCAGTACACTAGGTGCTCCTAACTTGAAGACATTTTCTGGAAGGGGGCAAAACACCTTTTGAGGTGTGGACTGATCATAATAAATTAGAGGCTCTAAAAACCCATGGAAGATTATTGCCCAAATAGATCCACTGGGCTCAATACTTTAATCATTTCAATTTTGCTTTGTGGTACTTCCCAGGAATAAAAAAAAATCATGGCAGATGCTTTCTCCTGAATGCCACTTTCAAGAGTGATTAGCTCTTTCACCTAGTTTTTCCTTCACTCTCAACTTGACAGCAATTGGGAGGGGGGTGGTAGTGAGGGGCAGCGCCCCCTCTGATGGTCCCAAAGCAGGTCTCTCCACTTCCTGCAGCAACTGGAGCTCCCATGCAAGTGGCCCCACAGGTGGTGGGGCTGCCACCAGGCTACATGCTGGTGTGGCAGGATAGGGAGTCTCCCCCCTACAAAGCAAAGTTTGATGGCCAGCCCAAGAAATTGGCCTATTTTCTGACTCTGGTGTGGAATTACTTGGAACAGTATAGGTGGCAGACCCAGTGCACCCTACATTATTTTCTGTTGGGAGGGGTGGGAAACTTGTTAGCAGATGCCCTCTCACACCTGCCTCAATATAAGAGCACTAGAGAAGAGATAGTTAATTCTATCATCTCATCTAAGCAACTTGCAGCACCAGTGTGCATGAGACAGCTATAGAAAGATCCTCCTTGATCAGGAGGAGACTCTCTGATCCAACAACTAGGAGAAGCCCTGGGAGCGGATGAGTGGTTCCAAAAGCACAAGAGAGACTTGATGCTGAAGCAAGGCTTAGCATGGAAGGGGAGTAAGGTGTATGTCCTAGACAGCCAGAGAACCATGGTCCTACAAAGGAGTCATGATGTGAAGCCAGTGGGGCACTTTGGGTTCATGAAGACCCTGGTGGCCAAAGATGAAGAAAGAGATCAAATCCTATGTAGTAGCACATACATCCTTGTATGTGCTACTATAAAGCACTTGCCTGGGAAGACTCCTGGACTGTTGCAGCTGGTATCCAGCCAACACTGCCATGGGAAGAAAAAGCCATGGACTTCATAGTTAAGCTGCCAGATAGTAGCAGGTACATTGTAATATGGACCATTGTTGATCTGTTCTCCACGCAGGCACATTTCATACCATGCCTGAAGCTCTACTCAGCCCAGTTTCTAGCAAAATGTTTATGCAGCACATTTACAAACTGTACAGGATACCAAAGAGGATTATTTCAGATTGGGGGAGGGTACAATTCACTGCAAAGTTTTGGCAGGAGTTCGTGGGCTGATAGGCTCATCTCAGGGACTCAGTTCCACCTTTCATCCTAGTACTAATAGGGCAGCAGAATGAATTAACTGAATGGTGGAACAATACCTAAGATGTTATGTAAATTATCAGCAAACTAACTGGGCTGAGCTGCTGCTGTATGCTGAGGTGGCTGACAATAACTTGGTGCATAGCAGCACAGGATTTACCCCTTTTAAGGTGGCTATTTGGGTGGAGTTCATAGCCATGACAGCACTTCCCCAGGGAGCACTGTCCTTCGCAACACTGGTGGAGTGGATGGACTCTCTGAGAGGCACATGGGTTACAGTGCAAAAGACACTAGGGAAAGCAAGGGAGGCCCACAAAAAGCAAGAACCTCAAAGGGAGAGGCCCAGAAGAGGGCCCCTCCAAGGGAGTTCCTGATGGGAGATAAAGTATATTTATTAACAAAGTATCTAAACCTAAGACAGGCCTGCAAAAAGCTAGGTCCTAAGTATGTAGGTCTTTTCTCCTTTGTATGGATTATAAACCCAATGACAGTGGGGTTGCAGATATTGAGAAGTCTTAGGAGTGTCCACCCAGTGTTCCACTGCAGTCTTTTAAAACCCATGTGAGACTCCAAACTAAGGCCAATAGGAGGACCCCCCTCCACTTCTGGTCCTTATAAAAGGAGATAAGCACTATGATATTGACATTCTGGACTCTAGACACCACCAGGGAAAGTTGCAGTATCTTGTGTGGACATAGAATGGGTGGTGGCAAAGGAAGTTAGAGCAGCTAGAATAGTGAATAGGTTTCAGGCCAGCTACCCCAAATGATCAAAGTAAACCAGTGCCTTGTAATGGTGTGTTGTTTATGCTTTTGTGTGTTTATATTCATTTCAGAAGTATCGTCTTCCTGGGAGGTCAGCATGTCAAGAGTGATTTGCTCTTTCACCTAGCTTCTTCTTCACTCTCAACTCCACAATAATCGGGAGGGGGGTGTTGTAATGTATGGGGTGAGAATGGGATGCCAAGACTCCATCTACAGACTGTGAGATCCTGCTCCCTACCTCACTCTCTCTCTCCCTCCCCCTTACCCTCTGTCTCCCTCTTTCTCCCTCTATTCCTCCACATGTATTCCCTATTAACAGCAACTTGAATCTGGATTGAGACAACTTTAAAGGATTTTAGGGACTTACTGTTCTTTTTCAACTGCTTGCAATAACATAGTAAAGTTTAAATATCCTTCCTACATTGGATGATCCTTCCCAAAGACACTGCAGTTGAAGAATAGCTAAGGAGTTTCCCGACCTTCAGCACTACCATATAGAAAGCCATGGATATACTTCACTAAGAAGTCAATGCCAATCAGTGGATTCTTTGGAGATTGGCATCACAATTGCTGGAAATCATGACATATTCATTGTTGTGGGGTCCTTGGGGCTTTCTGAGCTTGCTCTTGCAGACATGCCATTAGCAAACTAGGTAACATCATTAGTGCTGGCCTGATTATGCATTGTTGTTTTAGGAAGAAAATATTGCAAGAGGCCCTCAGATTTGAGGAACAAGATGTGAATAGTAGACAATGTATTCATCACAAGACCCTTTGAAATGCACTGTAATATATCATGAGTTTGGCCGAGAACATTTGGGAAGAGTTTGATCCTGTGACTCCAGATGAAGTGGACAGGATCATGGGGAAATTAAGTGCCGCCACATGTTTATTGGACCCGTGTCCCTCGTGGCTGGTCTATGCGTCTCGGGAGGTTACACGAGGCTGGCTCCTAGCAGTTATCAATGCCTCACTGAGTGAAGGGTACTTCCCTGCCGCCTTGAAAGAGGCGGTAGTAAGGCCCCTCCTTAAGAAACCTGCATTGGATCCAGCTATTTTAAACAACTTTCGTCCTGTCTCCAACCTTCGCTTTCTTGTGAAAGTCGTGACCGTGGTGGCACGGCAACTCCCTTTGGTCCTGGAGGAAACTGAGTATCTGGATCCGTACCAATCGGGTTTCAGGCCCGGATATAGCACGGAGATGGCATTGGTCGCGCTGGTGAATGATCTCTGGTGGGCCCGAGATTGGGGTTACTCCTCTGTCCTAGTCCTATTAGATCTCTCAGCGGCTTTTGATACCATCGACCATGGTATCTTCCTGCGTCGTCTTGAGGGGTTGGGAGTGGGAGGCACCGTTCTACGATGGTTCTCCTCCTACCTCTCGGGCCGTTCACAGACGGTGTTGGCAGGGGGGCAGAGGTCAACCCCAAGGCCCCTTAGTTGTGGGGTGCCTCAGGGATCGGTGCTCTCACCCCTCCTGTTCAACATCTATATGAAGCCGCTGGGTGAGATCATTCGTGGTTTTGGTGTGAGGTATCACCAATATGCGGATGATACCCAGTTATTCATCTCCACCCCAAACCAACCCAGTGATGCCCTCGATGTGATGTCCCATTGCCTGGAAGCAGTACAGATTTGGATGGGAAAGAACAGGCTCCAGCTCAACCCGGCCAAGACTGAGTGGCTTTACATACCGACATCTCGTTTAGTCCAAGAGGTTCCATCTTTGATTATAGGAGGAGAGATGCTACCTCCCATTGATAGAGCACGCAACCTGGGCGTCCTCCTGGATTCACGACTCAGTTTTGAAGATCATATTGGAGTCGTGACTAGGGGGGCATTTGCCCAGATTCACCTGGTACACCAGTTGCGCCCCTTTCTGGACCGAGATGACCTACGTACAGTCACCCATGCACTCGTTACCTCCCGTATAGACTACTGCAATGCTCTCTACATGGGGCTGCCCTTGAAGACTGGTGCAGAGTGCAGCTGCACGGGTAGTGATGGGAGCACCCAGATACTCCCATATTACACCCCTCCTGCGTGAGCTGCATTGGCTACCGGTTGCCCTCCAGGTGAGATTTAAGGTGCTGGTACTTACCTTTAAAGCCCTACATGGCTTAGGCCCGGGATACTTGCAGGACCATCTGCTGCCGGGAACGAATTCCCATCGCCCAGTACGCTCACACAGACAAGGCCTCCTCAGGGTACCGTCGGCCAGACAATGTCGGCTTGCGACCCCCAGGGGAAGAGCCTTCTCTGTGGGAGCACCAGCCCTATGGAACCAGCTCCCCCCTGAGCTTCAGATGACCCAAGAGCTCCAGTCCTTTTGCCGTGGCCTCAAAACACTCCTTTTCCACCTGGTTGACCTGGACTGACAGGGATTTTAATTATGTTTACAATTTTAACTCTACTGTATTCTTTAATTTATTTTAATTTATTTCAATTTTTAATTTTAATTTACTGTACAGAGACCTTTCAGTTTTGTTGTTGTTAGCCGCCCTGAGTCCCTTGGGAGATAGGGCGGGATATAAGTCTTATTAATAAATAAAATAAATAAAATCATATGTGAACGGAACAAAACAAGAAATGATAGTGCCAAATCTCTATCTTCCATAGTAGAGCATTGTTTTTGGTAACAATTATGCCTTTAATAGGAAAGAAAATCTATCAAAAAATCTTACTAAATAGTCATTGATGTAATTGTTGTTATAATTATTATTATTACATTCTGCTCTGGGTAGTAATTAATCAGGAAAAACAGATCCCTTCAGTTCCCATATTCTCCATTTCAATTCATTTGTTTTTCCCCCCAAATCCTGCTGAAATTACTGTAGCAACACATAACAATTGGAATGAAATATAGATTTTTAAATGCAGTACTTATTTTTCCCTTGACAATGTATTTAAAGCATTTCTTAAAACATTTGTCAGTGGACTGCTGTCACCTCTCCATATTATTTTCATATGCTCCAATTCTTCTTCTACTCTTGCCACAGTAACCATTATATTAGGCCACTTATTTGTGGGTTCACTTGATAGCTTATGGCAATTGCTATCAGTTACCATATCTTCCTTCCTCAATTCTTCCTCTGAAAATTACAGAGCTGCCATAAAAATTACATTATTTTTACAGTGTAGAAGGATTGCTAAGCTTTTGCCTTTTTTTGATTAATTTCATGCCTGACTCAGTCAGAGATTAGGCCCTGACACAGGTTATAATTAAATATTGAAATCATGAAGTGCAAGAATGTTTAATTTTTAAAATATGAGTTTTAATTTACCTCATACAGAGAATAGCTCTGGTCACCTGCAGAGATGCATTACACAGTACATTGCCTAATGTAGGATGCCTGAATAAGGCTGAGCATACAGTTAAAGTAAACTAATGCAATTTATTGAACAGCAGTCAAATATTTATCCAGCTGATGAAGCAGACTTTATGTGAAACTCAGACAATAATTAAAGAGAAGACTGGCTTAAAACATGCTTATTCCAGAAATCACAAATATGTTACATCCAAACATCCTTCTTTTCCTTCTGATATTCTCTTTACATTATAAAACAATTTTGTCCTTGGAATTCTTCTCATACTTAATGTAAATATTTATTGGCATTTACCTTATTTCTTTATGTTGTCGTTTGGATTGCCAAAAATATTAATTGGCCCTTGACTGGAAAATAGAGTAAGTTTCTATAGAATTGTTATTAACATTGTCCTTGAGTCACCATTATGAAGAGGAAGAAAAGATTTTACAGAATAGATCCATTGCAACAAAATGTTCCACAACAGCTCATAATGACTCATCTGATTTCAGTATGTATCATTATAATGAAACAATGGCTAAATAGCAGGCTGGTTAAAAATAATTCCAGTATTGTTCAGTCCTTCAACATGAATGGCAATGAATCAATCTGAAATGACAATATAGGGCTAAGAGAGTTTTCTTCTCTTAATATAGATATTTTCAAGATCTCTGTATTGCAAAATCTTTGATTAAATAACAGTATGCTCAGTTCTTCACTCTTGCACTTATTAATCCAGAAGTAAAGCCCATTCAATGCAATACGGCTATTAATGTGGCAGGCACTTCAAGTACTTGAAAAACAGCCCAAGCTTTATTTAATGTTGCTTTATTTTTTAAAAAAATAAACCAAAACTAAGAATTTTGCAAAATAATAGTTCTGATCTTAAGTAATTACTAATTAAAGATTTGATCATTGTTTGGAACGTGGCTCAAGATCCCAAAACAAACAAATTCACTTGGAATTCCAGCAACAAAGTTTTATTCAAAATAAAGCATTTGCAAAGGCTTGGTGGACTGAAACACACACAGGAGTTCAGCCACACCTTAAAGAGCTGTTTGACATATTTTTATATCCTACCCCTGATGCAGAGTCCCCCCTCCCCTATCACACTCAACGCCCCTTTCCTAATCATCCAATAAACTATCCGAACTGCCTAAAACCACTGTCCTTCCCATGTTCCAGGAACCCCCCTTGTCCATATCCTATCTTTCACCATCTAATTTTCTGTTAGCACAGTCCGTCTCCTATAGTTATTTTGATATTTTCTATTGCAATTTGTAACTTCTGTTTTTCACATTTGTACCTGTCAATACTTAGATAAGATATATATTATTTCTGATCTTCAGTTGGCTTCTCCTTCAACCTTTAGACTCATTAGAAATTTCTGAATAATACTTTATTCCTTTCAATCCACCCTCTCTTTCCTTTATCCTTTCAGAAATTTATAGACAAACAAACAAAAAATACACTTTGCATATATGAGCTACAATTTATACTTATATGTTGGCAAGCACACGTAAACTATAATAATCCCAGTTATAAAAGGGGTTCACATCCATTTTGATAGTTCTTGTTCTTCCTCTCTGGGATGTTGTTCTTCCTTTTCGTTATCCCTCAAACACATCATTTCCTCATTTTTATATGGTGGGGGTTCTCCTAAAGGCATTCTTTTAGTAAAGGCAGTTTCTATTAATCTCTGTACCAGTTCTCGTATACAGGGGATTATGCAGCAGCCCAAGGCTACTAAAACTCCAAACACTGCAATAAGTGGCACCAGTATATTCTTCCATTTCCCAAACCATGATTCTAATATTCCTGTTATTGAAGTATCCGCTCCAGAGTTGATAGCCAATTCTTCAGATAAAGTAGTTAACCCTTGCAAAGCCCTAATTATTGTTCCATCAGGAGCTGTGTTATTAGGAATGAAAGTACAGCATCCTTTTCTTCTATCATTACACAGATTCCTCCTTTTTCTGCTAACAGCATGTCTAATGCTAATCTATTCTCCAAAGCCATCCAGCTTGTGGCATCCAATTGTTCACTATGTCTTTAACTGCATCTCTGGTATAATTTATGAATCTTTGTTGGTTATAATAAATGTAATTAATCCAATGCACATTCTTGTTTATAGTTACCCACCAAAATAAAAATGATTCAAAACCAGCTAGCACTTGGTTTCTTGCTTTGTATTCATCTGGCACTCCCCTAGGAACTCCAATGGAATCTATATATATTCTATCATCAAAGGAGGTTTCCAGTGCTCTTTTCATCCTTCTTGGGCTAGAGAAGTTTGTACTAGGGGATTGTAGGGAGGCAATTAAGACTGGGGTTCCTAACATAACTATTGTGCATGTCCCCGCCCAATGTACTGGTAAAGTAGGATGTGAGACATCAGTCCCACAGTACCACCAGTTATCTGCTCTGGGAATGCTTAGCCTTGTCAAGTTAGTGAACAAGCTATCAGTGTTATTACAACTGATAATCTCTTTACATTGTTTCACTGTCCCAATATATTAATTCCCAGGTTTACTTAAACAATAGGGAAAGGTTATATTCCCTGGCCAGCTAAAGTAAGGGGCTTCCAGGAAGGTATGTCCTCTTTCCCAGGGAAATTGATGGACAGCTCCTTGACATTCACGTTGTTCCCATGCAATTCTGTGCTGGAATAAAACTAGAAAACATTCCCAAGTTACTTATTCCAATGGGGGAGGTATTACATTCCCTATAGGCCTCCCTTGCAAACACACATAACAATCAGATTGATTTAAACTTCTGACTGTATATTTGACCCATTCTAACCAAGTATTTAGATACCTTTTTCTATGTCTTGGGATAACTGGTTTCATCACTTTAGGAGTTGTTGTATGTGGTTTTGCAAAGGTTGGTTTAAGTGCTGGTTTAGGTTTAGGTTGTTGTGCTGCCTGTCTTATTCTTTCCTTTTCCATTTGTTGCCATAAGGCTACATTGCTGAGAAGTCCCTGAATACAACCTTTCTCACCCTTCTTGTGCTGACTATGATCTTCTGTCAGTATAACTTGATAAACTCTAACACCATTACAAGTTCCTTTTATCATTGGTCCACCAAATTTTGAGGTGGGGATTCTTATATAGACTGTGGATGGTATAAACTGTGGGACTTCAGAATACTTAAGGTGCCTAGTTATTGGCCTACAGCATTAGAGGTCTCCACTCTGGGCTGTCCCTGTTATCATTATCAAGAGACATATCACTTTCAAGAGAATTGGCAATTTCTTTATGCTTGGGGGTACCATCATATGACCCATTGAAAAAGGCACAAAACCTGTGGGTGTCCCCACAATTATTATTATTATTATTATTATTATTATTATTATTATTATTATTATTATTATTATTATTATTATTATTATTAATTTAATTTGTATACCGCCCTTCTCCCGAAGGACTCAGGGCGGTGAACAGGGCAATACATAATAAAAACAAGATACAAAAATTAAAAATTATTAAAAAGCAATTAAACAGCAATGCCCGTAATAAATTAGTACAGATTAAAAGTTAAGACCAATTTATAAAACCCAACCCCATCCCATCAGGCCAGGCCAGCTTGTTCAAAAAGGTGGGTTTTAAGATCGCGCCGGAAGGAGCGGAGATCAGATTAAGGCAGTGGTAACAACAACAGTTTGGGTAAATGTGCCAACAAAGGCAATCACGGAATTTACATGTGATGTTGGTTGGGGTCCTGTTTTGGGATGAGATTTTTCACAATAAAGTTTCCTGTTAAGTAGGATATATCTCAGGATTTTTAAGATTACCAGAGATGCCCACAATGCCCAACCCCAATGTTCTTCTGACATTTATTGTATAAGACAATGTCTTCAGTAATATGGATAAACAAACTGTATTCCTAGGTAAGAGTGCTGACAGTACCATTCAATTAT
Source organism: Vipera berus (assembly GCF_964194415.1). Taxonomy (NCBI): domain Eukaryota; kingdom Metazoa; phylum Chordata; class Lepidosauria; order Squamata; family Viperidae; genus Vipera; species Vipera berus. The sequence continues at coordinate 30,520,907 of NC_138208.1, forward strand.
TACCAAGTCATCCCAGGGGTCATCCCAATCCTCCTCTTCTTCATTAGACAGTCCTAAGAGGTCTTCAATTATAACTATATCACACTCTTCTACAAAGTTTCTGTGAACTGGGGCTCAATCACAACAATGTGTACAACAACAGCAATTACACCAACACCTGCAATTACAGAACCAACACATCAGTTAGTTGTTCAGCCTTCTGAATTGGTAGTTCAATTTCCTCTGGTTGTGGGGTACCAAATATCAGCATAGACATCCAATTTTCCCTGCAAAAGAAGAACCTAACAAACAATCATACAACAAACACTCCTCCAGTAAGCATAAATCCTACTATTTCAATTGCAGTTAATGTCATTTAGAACATTGGCAAATTTTGAATTTCAGAGGGTTCTCACTGGGTTCAATAGTCCAAACTGGTTCAGTACTGGCTTTCACTCTGGTATGGTGAGTCCACCCCTTCTCTTTTGTGAGGACTGCAGTTTCTCTGATGAGTAGCACTTGGAATGGTCCTTCCCACTTGGGTTGGAGTTTTTTCTTTTTCCTGGTTTTGATTAACACCCACTGCCCTGGTTGGAAAGTATGAACCACAAAGTCAAGTGGAGGGCATTGTGCCAACAGTTCTTTTGTCCTGAGAGTAGATAAATATCTGGACAGGTCATTGTTATATTTTCTCACATTTCTGTCCCTTAATTCTATTCCTTCATCTCTTTCCAGACTGCCCAGGTAGGGCAATCCAAACAACATCTCATAGGGAGATAAACCAATATCCTTCCTAGGTTTTGTTCTTAGCCTAAGAAGTACAAGTGGTAAACACTTAGTCCAAGGAAGTTTCAACTCCATCATTAACTTTGTTAATTGTTCCTTTAGTAACCCATTCCCACGTTCTACACGGCCTGATGAGGGGGGTCTCCAAGCAACATAATATTCCCATTTTATTCCCAATGCTCCCATGACCGCTTGTAGTATTTTAGATGTAAAATGTGTGTCTTGATCACTATCAATCACATTTACTACCCCATATCTGGGTGTAATATGGTCCAATAAGATTCTGATCACTGTGTTGGCTGTGGCTACTGAAGTTGGATATGCCTCTAGCCATCCAGTTAAGTGGTCAACAATGACCAGTAAATACCTCATTCGTCCACTAGGTGGCAACTCAGTATAATCTATTTGTATGTGTTCAAAAGGTCTCAATGCAGGAGGCCTTGCCCCCATTTCCGTTGCTCTCAGAACTTGCCTATTAACTTTCTTGCAAATGAGACATCCAGCCATTATTTATTTCGCAAAAGTGTAAACTCCCCTGCACCCATACTTCTTTAGAAACACATCTGCTAAAGCCTGAGCTCCCCAATGCGATCCCTCATGAAGACTTTGGATTACTTCACGTGTTATGGCTTTATTCAACATCTGCTTTCCATCAGGTAATATCTATTTTCCTTCTGTATTCTTTTCTGCCCCCATTTCTGACAACACCTTTTCTTCATCTTCACTAAAAATTGGGGCTAATTCTCCTTTTAAAGTTGGAATTGTAACTAGAGACTTTTCTGGTTTTTGGCTTCCTGCTGCCTTAGCCTTGTGGTCAGTTAAATTATTTCCTGTAGCTTCGATACTTGCTCCTGTTTGATGTCCAGCTACATGTACTATAGCAATGTGTTTGGGTAGTTTTAAAGCTTCCATTACTTCTTTAACTAAATCCTCATGTATTAATCCTTTCCCTTTTGAATTTACCAATCCTCTTTCTAACCAGTTTTTCCCCAAATGTATGGACCACTCCACAGGCATATTTAGAGTCAGTGTAAACAGTGCCAGATATTCCTTTTAATAATTTCAGACTTTGTCTAATGGTGTATAATTCACAGGTTTGAGCCGACCAGAATTTAGGCAAGCTTCCAGCCTCCACCAGAGTCTTGTTAATCCCATCTACAATTGCATAGCCGTTTTGCCTCTTTCCTTCTATTATTCGAGATGACCCATCTATAAACCAATGTAGTCCTTTTTCTAGTGGAGAATCCTGCAAATCACCTCTTATTTTAGTTTGTAAGTCCATAATATCTATGCAGAAATGTTCTAATTCTAATTCTACATTTGAATCCCTTTTTCCTTCTAAAAATTGCATGGGATTCAAATTTGAATCTGTAGTTAAAACTAGGTCTGGTTGTTCGAACAATATTGCCTCATATTTTAAGAATCTAGAATCTGTTAGCCATCTGCCAGCTCTTTGTTTTAAGATTGCATTTACCTGATGAGGTATGCTGACAAACAGGGCGCCTCCAAAAGTCAGTTTCCTACTTTCTTGCACTAAAATAGCAGTGGATGCTATGGCTTGGATACAAACCTGCCATCCTCTACTTATGGGGTCCATTAGTTTAGATAGGAAGTCTACTGGTTGTTGTTGTCCCCATTTTCTTTGAGTTAATACACCCAATGCTGTACCTTCATCTACATCTACATATAAATAAAAAGGTTTGTCCAATTCTGGTAAAGCCAGAACTGGAGACTTAGCTAAATTTTCTTTTAGTCTCTGAAAAGTTTGTTCTTCTTCTGATGTCCAGACTATTTTCCATGGTTGTTCCTCTAATAATTTACTATACAAGGACTTAGTTTGTTGTGCATAATTATCTATCCACAGCCTACAATATCCTATGAGCCCTAAGAATTTCCTTAGATCCCTTTTGGTTTGGGGCAAAGGAGTGGTTATGATTCCTTCATCCTTTTTGGAGTGATTCTCTTTTTACCTTCACTTATTAAATGTCCTAAATATTTCACCTCTTGTTCTACATATTGTAATTTATTTTTTAGATACTCTTAATCCGTTGTCACCCAAAAACTGTAGTAAGTTATCAATGGCCTGTTTCACCTTATCTTTCTTTTCTCCTGACACCAAAAGGTCATCCACATATTGTATTAAAGTGGTTCCTGGAATCACCTTAAAGGTTTCTAATAGTTGTTCCAATATTCGTCCAAATAAATTTGGAGATTCAGTAAATCCCTGAGGTAAAACAGTCCACTGATATTGTTGTTTTCTCCCACTATATGGATTTTCCCATTCAAATGCATTCAATTTTCTAGAGTCCTCATGTAAAGGACAAGTCCAGAAAGCATCTTTTAGGTCCACTACACTAAACCAAGAGTGATTTGGGGGAATTCTACCCAATAAAGTATATGGATTGGGCACCACAGGGTGTCTTGTTACCAAAATGTTATTAAGGAGCCTCAAATCACAAACCATTCTCTACTTGCAATCTGGTTTCTTTACACGGAGAATTGGTGTATTAAAGGGTGACATGGTTGGTTCCAATAATCCATCCTTTAATAAATTGTCAATAACTGGTTGTAAGCCTTTCCTCCCTTCTAAGGAGATATCGTAATGTTTCTGTCTCACCGGCTCACACCCTTCTTTTAATTCTATTTTGAGGGGGGTTATTTGCAATCCTCCCCTGTTCCCTTCATTGACCACACTACAGGATTTATGTCTTGGACATCTTCATCAGCTAAGATGAAGACTCCTGAGTGTTCCATAAATCTAATTGTTACCCTCATTTGACTCAAAACATCCCTTCCCAGCAAGTTTATCCCTGATTCTGGAACATATAAAAGTTCCATTGACAGTTCCTTTCCCCATGGTCCTCTAATTTTTGTTTCATTAGTTTTCTGGACCTCAAAGTCTTCCCCTTTTACCCCCGAAATTCTAATTATTTCATTCTTTAATTTTAAACCTTTTGGTAGTACACTAATGGATGTTTTAGATGCTCCAGTGTCTACTAAAAACATCATTTCAGTCAGGTATGGTCCTACGAATAAATTTATCTAAGGCTCTTTGTAGGACCCTTCAATCAAGTGCCCCGGACACCTCTATTCTTCTTCTTCTTCTATCAACCAAAGGAGTTTTTCCTCTTCCTTTCTTTTTGGACAGTCTCTTTTAAAATGTCCAACCTGACCACACCCAAAACACTTTAGGGGTGTTGTGCGGGTTGGAGTTCCCTGGGGTCTCTTATTGAATGATGGGCATCTCAATGGTTTTGTTCCCTTCTGCCACTGTCCCTGATTCAGAGATTTTTCCTGTCTAACAATTTCCCTCATACTTGACACCATAATCTTACCTTGCCTCTCATCTCTCTCTATGTCCCTTTGGACATAAATTTTCTGTGCCTCCTTTAAAAGACCATTCATGGGCTTATCTGTCTACCCATCTACTTTTTGTAATTTCCTGCTGATATCTGGCCAATGTTTGGTAACAAAATTTAACTTCAATAGTGTTTGTGTGGTCGGAGCATCAGGATCTGAGCCTGAATATTTCCTCATTGTATCTTTTAATCTATCCAAATAGTCTGAGGCTGTCTCTTCTTTTCTTTGACTGACCTCAAATACCTTAGAAGCATTCTGAGATCTAGGCACAGCTTCCTAAATTTCTTTTTTTTATTGAAAAGTTTTACAATAGATTTTTGAATACAAAAAACCCCCCTCCTCCCCCTCCCCTCTCTCCAACCCCTCCCTACCCTCCCCTCCCCCTCCCCGACTTCCCAGAGCTGAATACAGGGTATAAAAATACAAACAAGCATAATCTAAAATATGCTAACAACAATAAGACATTAGATTCTATCGCACTTTAACTCTCCATCGTCAAAATATTAATAAAATAACTACTAACTACTTATACATCATATAGATCCACTACTTATTCAAATGCTAAATGAAACTTTTTAGTCCCATATTTATTCTGGATATAATCCAACCATCTCCTCCATTCCACAATGTATCTCTGTTGTGATTGGTCTTTCAAATACGCTGAAATCTTTGCCATCTCCGCCAAGTTAGAAACTTTTAAAGTCCACTCTTCTATAGTCGGCAGTTCTTCCTTCTTCCAATATTGCGCTACTAAAAGTCTCGCTGCCGTAATTAAATTCAACATCAACTTAGTATCTATAACAGTAGTATATGTAATAATACCCAATAAAAACAATTGCGGAAAAAACTTTATCCTTTTCTTAAATATCTTTTGCATATTCCACCAAATTTTAATCCAAAAAGCTTTAACCTTTTTACAAGTCCACCATATATGAAAATACGTTGCATCCTCACAACCACACCTCCAACATTTGGGCTGGCAATTCGGATACATACTTGCTAATTTTTTAGGATCTAAATGCCATCTATAAAACATTTTATAAAAATTCTCTCTTAAATTTTGGGCCTGCGTGAATTTCACATTTCTAACCCAGATCTTTTCCCAAGTATCCATTGTTATAACTTCTTGAAAATTTTGAGCCCACTTTATCATACAGTCTTTAACGAGTTCCGTTTCTGAATCAATTTCTATCAATGCATTATATATCCTCTTTATATGTGCTTGACCTTGATCTCTAATTTGCTTTACCAAGTTTTCATCAGTCATCGAAAAACCAGTTTTCTGGTCCTCTTTCCATCTAGCTTGTAATTGCCCATACTGAAACCAAGTTTGCACAATCTTTTCTTCTTTTAAAATATTATATGGCTTTAATTGCCATACATTCCTTTCTAAACTTAAAATTTCCTTATATGTAGTCTCATCATGTTTAAATCCCACATTTATATTTTCTATTGCGTGTTTAGGTATTGCCCAAATGGGTATCTTGTAGCTTAACTTATGTCTATACTTTTTCCAAACTCGCAACAGAGCACACCTTAAAATATGTGTCTTAAACACACTATCCACCTTCTTATCATACAATAAATATGCATGCCACCCAAATAACAAATCATGACCTTCAAGATTTAATAATCTCCTTTGTGTTAAATTAAACCAGTCACTTATTGCTGACAAAGCAGCAGCCTCATAATATAATTTAAAATTAGGCATTTTAAGACCGCCTCTTTCACGCGTATCTTGCATTATCTTAAATTTAACTCATGGCTTTTTCCCTACCCATACAAATTTATTAATTCCTTTTTGCCATTCCTCCAAATTTAAATCCTTTTTAAGTATAGGTATCATTTGAAATAAAAATAAAAATTTTGGCAAAACATTCATTTTCACAGCCGCAATTCTTCCCAATAGAGATAGTTGTAATTTTTTCCAACTATCTAATTCTTTTTGTATTTTTCCCCATAACATTTCATAATTATTTTTATATAGCTTCACATTTGAGGCTGACAGATATATCCCCAAATATTTAATCCTTTTAACTATTTCAAATCCCGTCAATTCTTCTAAAACAGCCTTTTGTGATACTGTCATATTTTTAGACAATATTTTAGTTTTTTGTACATTGATCTTAAATCCAGAAACTTTCCCATATTGCATTATTATCTCCATCAATTCTACAACTGAATAATCCGGCTGGGTTACTGTAACAACCAGATCATCTGCAAATGCCCTCAATCTATAGTCCTGATCTCTTATTTGAACTCCCTTAATTTTTTCCGAATCACGTATTTTAATCAGTAATATTTCCAATGTTAGAACAAATAATAGGGGTGACAACGGGCACCCCTGCCTTGTGCCCTTTTCAATATTACATGGTTCAGTCAAGCTATTGTTAACTATTATACGGGCTGTTTGCTTTTGATATATTGCCCTAATTGGTTGTAAAAATTTATCCCCAAATTCCATTTTCTCTAATACTTTCATCAAAAATTGCCAATCCAATTGATCAAAGGCTTTTTCAGCATCCAAAAAGATCAACGCTGCACGGATCTGGTTGTTTCTTTCCAAAAATTCCAATAAATCTACAATATGTCTCACATTATTCTTCATTTGTCTACCACTTATAAATCCAGTTTGGTCACCATGAATTACTTGTTGTATTACCCTCATTAATCTGTTAGCTAAAATTTTTGCAAATATCTTATAGTCAGTATTCAAAAGTGATATTGGCCTATAATTTTTAGCTTGGGTGACATCCTGGTCTTCCTTTGGAATCAAAGAAATAAAAGCAGTCTTCCAAGATGGAGGTACCCCTCCTCCCATTTGAATTGTCTTAAATAATTCTCTTAAAGGCTTCACCATTTCTAACTGCAAATTTTTATAATACACAGCAGTCAATCCGTCAGTACCCGGCGCTTTACCCACTTTCAATTGTTTGATTGCTAAAAAAAATTCTTCATCAGTTATCAATTGATTCATCCCTTCCTTTTGTTCTTGCGTAAGAACAGGAATATTAGCTCTTGTCAAATAATCATCTATATGTACATTTCTAATCTTATCTCTAGCATACAACTTAGAATAAAAATCAACAAAAGTCTTTTTAATAAAACTCTGCTGATACACTATTTTACCCTTATGTTCTATTCTATCTATATTAGCAGCCCTTTGCTTCTTCCTTAACAAATAAGCTAGCCATCTACCTGGTTTATTAGCATTACAAAAAGTATTATGTCTAGCATACCGCAAATTAGTTGCCACTTGATCTGCCATTAACTTGTCAAACTGACCCCTAAGTAAAGTAATTACCTCTTTGATCTTCCCATCAGATGGATTCAAAATTAAAGCCCTTTCTTTTTCCTTAATTTCGTCTTCTAATTCTTTCCTCCTGAATTCCAATTTACGTCTGTGTTTATTATTCAAATATATTAATACACCTCTCATATAAGCTTTACTTGCATCCCAAACCATCTCAATAGAAGTACCTTTATGCATATTAATTTTTAAAAATTCCTTCATCTGTTTTTTACACTCTTCCACATTTTCCTGGTATCTAAACAAATTTTCATTTAAGCGCCAAGACCGTCTATCTCTATTATCTTTTTCTATTTCTAACCATACTGGGCTATGATCAGATATAGTTCTTGGACAAATCTTGATCTTCTTAATCCTAGAAAAAAAATCAGTAGTAATTAATACAAAATCAATCCTAGAAAAAGATTGATGCCTGTCGGAGAAAAAAGTAAAGTCTTTCTCTTGCAAATTCCTTTCTCTCCAAACGTCTCTCAATTCCAAGTCATCCTTCATCTCAAAAAAAGATTTAGGCAGTTTAGCATGACTTGGGGTGCTTTTTAAAAAAAACAACCCTTGTTCATTTGTACATCCAAAACGCCATTCCAGTCTCCCATAAAAATACAAGATTTATAATCCCACTGAATAATCTTGCTGTGTAGTAAACTTCCTGCCCAACTTCCTAAATTTCTTTTATGATCATATTCCTTAAATTTTCCATGTTTGCTCTATCTGCCGCTACATTATTATTCCAATCTGGTCTTATAATAGGATATTTTTGTTCCACTATTGTATTGTTGGGGTTTTCTTTGTTATAAGCTTTGATAACTGCAGCTCTAATTAACTCTCTTTCTTCTGGGTTGAATAATGTGTTCATAATAGAGTTTATTTCATCCTAGATGTAAATATTTGGTCCCAACAAGTGATCTAGTTGTTCTGATACTCCTATGCGATCTTCTATTAATTTTTTGAGATCCTTTTTAAATGTTCTTACTTCACTACTCCTTAGGAGGTCTTGTACATATCCCACTATGGGAACATTGCCTGCCCCCAAGCCACTTGCTACCTCTCTTAGAAAGAATAATTTAACTTCTACTTTTTCCTGTTCTATTTCTTTTAGGTTTTCTCTTCGTTGTTGCCTGTGATCTCGTTCAGTTTCTATTTCACCATCTCTCAGAGGCAAATTAACTAGATCTTGTCTACATTGTTCAAGTTCTCTCCTCAACCTCCCATATTGATTAACAGGGGGTTGATTCATTTGAGGATTATAGGGGGTGGTAGATTGTACTTATTTTTCTCTCTTTCCCTCTCCTCCTCCTCCTCCTCAATTAATGGAATTTTATTTTCTGTTTTGTTTTTGTCAGAACTAAGGACTAATTGATTTTTTTCTCTGGAGGCCATTTATCTGGTGTTCAGATCATAACATATTCCTTTTTTTTTTACCTCCAGAGAAGATGGCCGCGGCCCGCGGCTGAGCTAGAGAATGCAGGAGGACGAGTTTCGGCTTGTTGAATCCTGAGGAGGCTGTTGCTTGCCGCACGGCCTTGGCTGGGCACCAGGAGTCCCCGGGGCCATGACAACTTGCTGAGGCCGTGGGAGATGGCGGTGTGGCAGTCCGGGTGGTCCGGGCCTGGGACCTGCGGTGGCCGCAACTTCTTTGAGGTCGCCGGAGATGAGTCGGGCGGCGAGGTACCTGGGACCTAAAGCGGCCGGGATGATCTGGGCAGCGGGGTGCCTGGGGCCTGCGGCAACCGCGGTGACTCCTTTCGGGGCCGTTCAGGCTGATGATTGGGCGGCGAGGCGCCTGGGATCTATGGTAGTCGGGATGCTCCAGTGAGGCTTTTTGGGCCTACGACGACTGCAGGAACATCTCTTGAGGCCCATTTGGGGTGATGATCCGGGCAGCAAGGCACCCAGGGCCTGTGGCGGCCATGATGATTTTCTTGAAGCCATTGATGATCCGGGTGGTGGGGCGCTTGGCCTGGGACAGCCGAGTGCCCAACTGACGATCGATTGGTGGACTTTCCCCTCCAGTGGAGGTTCTGCGGGGGGTGGAGACATGCCGACCGATGGGCCATGAGCTTTTCCTCCCCTGCAAAGGCCCTTTGGGGGCCGCTTTTTGGAGGATGGAGGCTGCCGACGATGCCGCCCGAAGATTAGAAGATTGTGGTGAGACCACCCCATTTCCCTGGACGATATTTATATTCTGAGGCTTGCTATAGCCCTTTTTGGTCATGAGTTTAACTGGAGATGGGGATGGATGACTGGTTTGAACTTTATTGCTGCCATTTTACATCTGTGGTGGCTTTGGAGGTGTTGTCGGTGGGGCCTGGCGATGTTGGGCAGCAGGGGGGCCCGGCTGTTGTTGGCCGGGCCTGGAACCTGAAGCTACAGACTTGATTACATCCATTCATCACTGGAACTATGGATGCCCCCACCGACAAATGGACTATTACTACCTCCCAGTCATCAGACTTTTCTTTTTCCCTCTCTGCGACCTGCCCAGAGCTGGATAGTGGCATTCCCTGATGCCAGAAGATCTTCTTGTCACTGTGAGAGGGTGACCTCGCTCGGGAGTCGCTGTCCAGCTCTGTAATTTTATCATCAATTGCTGTTGTATTGATTCCTGCCGATTCATCTCCTCCTGCTTTTAGCTTATTTTATCTTTTTATCTTATTGATGATTTATTCTGTGGGCACATTGCTTGCCCTGAGAGATTCCCCCCTCTCCCAGGTGTGGCCCTCTGGTTTGTGCCGCCGGTTCCTTAATGATGGATCCTGGGATCCCGAGAGGTGGCATGGCACAAAAAGGAGGCTTAGGGATTTTTTATGTAAACTTTTTAATGGGTTAGGGAGGGGGGAGGGATGTAAGTTCCAGCAGAAAGATGGGGGGATTTTGCTGCATCTTTCTCAGTCCAGGTTGGTAGATGGTCGTGGCGGTGGGGGTGGTCTTGGGGCCCGAGGAGATGGGGTGGGGACAGTGACGCCCAAGGTGATTGGGAATGGTGGCAGATGGATGAACAGAAGGCCATATCGAAACTTGGGATCATGCCCCCACTATCTTCGAGCAGTGGTGCGCTCTGACCCTCTGGCTTCATCCTGCTTTTCCAGGGGTGGGGGAGGACAGGTACCTGAGCTCAGGCTGGTTTGTTTGAATGCCAGGTCTGTGGTGAATAAAGCTCCTCTCATCCAGGATTTGATTGAGGAGGAAGGCGCAGTCCTGGCATGCATTACTGAAACCTGGTTGGGCCCAAAGGGAGGGGTCCCTTTGATTGAGCTATGCCCACCAGGTTTCTGTGTGCTTCACCAGCCTCGGGCTCAGGGTAGGGGCGGAGGGGGTGGCAGTTGTTATTAAGGAGGCCCTTTGTCCACGGGAGACCACTGCCCCTCAGATAGGTGGATGTGAGTCCCTTCTCCTGAGGTGGGGTCCTGGGGGCCAGTTGGGTCTGTTGCTCACATACCTTTCTCCCAGCTGCATGGCAACAGCCCTGCCCGGGCTACTCGACACTCTCTCGGGGTTGGCGGTTGAGTTTCCCAGGCTTAAGGTTCTGGGAGATTTTAACCTGCCTTCCCTGGTTGGAGCACCGGGGATGGCCCGAGAGTTCATGGCTTCCATGATAGCCATGGACCTGACCCAGATTATTCAGGGTCCGACTCACGAGGGGGGAAACACGCCTGACCTTATTTTTATCTCTGGGCAGTGGCTTAATGGTCTGGGTGGGGTTACTCCAACATCTCAACCCCTTTCATGGACAGACCATTATCTCCTGCAGTTGGGCCTCCGTCAGGCCACTCCCTGCTGCTGGGAGGCGGAACCAACCAGGTGGTTCCACCCCAGGTGCCTGATGGACCCAGATAGGTTCCAGATGGTGCTTGGATTGATTCCTTCCTCCCTTTCTCACAGCCCGGTCGAGACCTTAGTTGACGTCGGGCAACGGGCTACTTTGGAGGCTCTCGACCGTGTTGTGCCTTTGCGGCCTCTGACCCGGTGCAGATCCCGGCTCGCTCCTTGGTTCTCCATGGACCTGCGGGAGATGAAGCGCCGGAGAAGGGGCCTAGAGAGCATTTGGAGATCCAGTCGGTCCGGGTCTGACCAAACACAGTTAAGATCCTTTTCTAGATCTTATCTTGTGGCAATGGAGGTAGCAAAGCATGCTCACTTCGCCACCCTCATTGCATCCGCAGATAACCTCCTGGCCAACCTGTTTAGGGTGACCCGTTCCCTTTTAAATCAGGGGACGGGAGAGGACCCCTTGCAGGGACGGGCCGAGGAGTTTAGTGAGTATCTGGTGGATAAAATTGCTCAGATTCGGGGTGGCTTGGACTCTGACTGGGCAGTATCTGACGAGGGGGAAGCGATGGGTTTGGCTGATAATATTTGGGAAGAGTTCGATCCTGTGACTCCAGATGAAGTGGACATGGAAATTGGGGAAATTAAATGCCGCCATGTGTTTGTTGGACCCGTGTCCCTCTTGGCTGGTTTATGCGGCTCGGGAGGTTACACGAGGCTGACTCCTGGCAGTTATTAATGGTTCCTTGAGTGAGGGGTGCTTCTCTGCCGCCTTGAAAGAGGCGGTGGTAAGGCCCCTCCTCAAGAAACCTGCCTTGGATCCAGCTATTTTAAATAACTTTCGTCCTGTCTCCAACCTTCGCTTCCTTGCGAAGGTTGTTGAGAGCGTGGTGGCACGGCAGCTCCCTTTGGTCCAGGAGGAAACTGAGTATCTGGATCCATACCAATTGGGTTTCAGGCCCCGGTACAGCACGGAGACGGCATTGGTCACGCTGGTGGATGATCTCTGGCGGGCCCGAGACAGGGGTTATTCCTCTGTCCTGGTCGTATTAGACCTCTCAGCGGCTTTTGATACCATCGACCATGGTATTTTGCTGCGACGTCTTGAGGGGTTAGGAGTTTTACGGTGGTTCTCCTGCTACCTGTCGGCCCGTTCGCAGATGGTGTTGGCAGGAGGGCAGAGGTCAACCCCTAGGCCCCTTAGCTCTCGCCCCTCCTGTTCAACATCTATATGAAGCCGCTGGGTGAGATCATCCGTGGTTTCGGGGTGAGGTATCATCAATATGCTGATGATACCCAGCTTTTCCTCTCCACCCCGAACCAACCCAGTGATGCCCTCGATGTGATGTCCCGTTGCCTGGAAGTGGTACGGATGTGGATGGGGAAGAACAGGCTCCAGCTCAACCTGGCCATGACTGAGTGGCTTTACGTACCGGCACCTCGACTTGTCCAAAAGGTTCCATCTTTGGCTATGGGAGGAGAGGTGTTACCTCCCGTGGATAGGGCACGCAATTTAGGCATCCTCCTGGACTCACGACTCAGTCTTGAAGATCATATTGGAGTTGTGGCCAGGGGGGCATTTGCCCAGGTTCGCCTGGTGCGCCAGTTGCGCCCCTATGTGGACTGAGATGCCCTATGTACGGTCACTCATGCACTCATTACCTCCCGGATAGATTACTGCAATGCTCTCTACATGGGGCTGCCCTTGAAGACCACCCGGATGCTCCAGCTGGTGCAGAATGCGGCCGCGCGGGTAGTGATGGGAGCATCCCGATACTCCCATATTACAGCCCTCCTGCGTGAGCTGCATTGGTTACCGGTTGTCTTCTGGGTGAGATTTAAGGTGCTGGTACTTACCTTTAAAGCCCTACATGGCCTAGGTCCAGGATATTTGCAGGACCGTCTGCTGCCGAGAACGACTTCCCATCGCCCAGTGCTCTCACACAGAGAGGGCCTCCTCAGGGTGCCGTCAGCTGGACAATGTCGGCCGGTGACCCCCAGGGGGAGGGCCTTCTCTGTGGGAGCACCAGCCCTGTGGAACCAACTCCCCCTTGAGCTCCGGATGGCCCCGGATCTCCGGTCCTTTCGCCACGGCCTTAAAACTTTCCTTTTTCCTCAGGCTGACCTGGACTGACGGCAGGATTTTTTAAAATGTTTTTTAATTTTTAATTGTTTAGTTTAACTTATTTATTGGGGCTGTTTATTTAATTTCTTTTAACTTTTGTATTGTTGTTTTTATTGTTGTTAGCCGCCCTGAGTCATTCGCGAGATAGGGCGGCATATAAGTCCCAAAAATAAATAAATAAATAAATAAATAAATTTCTCTAGGGCCTTTTTCCTTTTTGGCAAATACATATTCATATAAGGATTGGCACATAAATTAATTAAAACTACCTAACTGTGGCCACTGTGTTCCCTCATTTATTTGTTTTTGTCCCCAAATAAAATAACAGTATTGAATCATCAGGTCTTTATCTAAATCTTTTACCATTCTACTATAAGGAGGATGATTCCATCCAGCCAGGATCTTTCCCAGAGGACTGTGAGGAGGGATGAAAACATTATCTCCCTTTCCCTCTCCTAGGGAGTCCCCTTTTTGATCCTTCTGTGGCTTCTTGGAAAGTTTATTCCCCATCAGTGGTTACCGTCTGGTTCTCTTATCCTTACAAACCTAGTGAGACCACCTTATACTTCACCAAGTCACTTCCTCTTTTTCCTCACCAATCTCCTCGTGGAGGTATGGAAATGAGGTAATCAAGAGTCTGCACTCACTTTGCCTTGCCAACCCTTATGGCTCTTGGGGTGTTTGAGTCACACTCTCACAGGTCTCAGATTCACACCAGCCTACCCATCCAGCTGCCCAGGTAACTAAAAATGCCCGCATTTTCTTACCTGGGTCTGTGCACAGTTTCCCAGCAGTTGGTACTTGACCCACCTCCTTCACCTTGCCAGTCCTTCAAACCCTAGGGACATTCACACCTAGTGTATGTATGTCTTACCAGGCTTCCAAGACCCTTGAGGCATCAAAAAAAAAATACAACCTGACTTCCTTTGTTCCTGGAATCCACTATTTAGTATCCGGTTCTTCACGGGTACCAGGCCAGGGGTGGTCACCTTTCAGGAAACCATCAAAATTGATGTGGCGCCTGTCCCCTTAGGGGTGGCCACTCCTGGTGATCTGGGGACTGTTTGGATGTCCTAGGACAAGCCCCCAGGTTGTTTGCAATGTGGCTCAAGATCCCAAAACAAACAAACTCACTTGGAATTCCAACAACAAAGTTTTATTCAAAATAAAGCGTTTGCAAAGGCTTGATGGACTGAAACACACACAGGGGTTCAGCCACACCTTAAAGAGTTGCTTGACATATTTTTATATCCTACCCCTGATGCAGATTCCCCCCTCCCCTATCACAGTCAACACCCCTTTCCTAATCATCCAATAAACTATCTGGACCACCTAAAACCACTGTCCTTCCCATGTTCCAGGAACCCCCTTTGTCCATATCCTATCTTTCACCATCTAATTTTCTGTTAGCACAGTCCGTCTCCTATAGTTATCTCAATGTTTTCTATTGTAATTTGTAACTTCTGTTTTTCACATTTGTACCTGTCAATACTTAGATAAGATATATATTATTTCTGATCTTCAGTTGGCTTCTGCTTCAACCTTTAGACTCATTAGAAATTTCTGAATAATACTTTATTCCTTTCATTATGATTATTATTATATAACACACATATTGTGTATATATTTGTATGTGTGTATGTGTTGTCAAATCTAAGTTTCCATGATGGCAAATAGATGAATTAAGCCACCTAGTTCAACTTTTTTTAATTGGCATTTGCAATTCTGGGAAGTGTCAGTCAGCATGACCATCGATGACATAGGTACCAGGTTGGGAGTGACTGATTTAGTCATTGGGATCCATGTAAATGCTGGTTTAATGGAAAAATACAATATTCATTCATATGTACAGGTTAACAGTGAATCATCTAATTTCTGTCTTTATCTACACCATTAGGTGAGCAGCACAGTCACATTCCATGAGAGCAATACTTGGTGCTACTTTCTTCATATTGTTTGTTTCTCAGTGATCCACGCTATGCAATAAATAGTATAAGAAGTAGCAGTTCTGACATCTGTCACACACATACATAAATCACAATGTTTGCATTATCAATATGATATTATGCTCTTTTTATCATTTGCCCCCACTTGCCTCACTGCAGATGTCCATGTGAGTTTCAGCTGTCATGTCTGCTACACAAATAGGATTAATAATATTAGATGAACTTATAAGCTGTCATACTGGACAGTTTCTTAGCTACCATCCTGATTTTGTCAACATTGTGATAGATTTGATTTACATGATTTGACAGGCTAGCCTTTTTTACGTTCTTAAAAATTAGAAATTTTAAAAATGTCTGTCCTTACAAACTCCTGCCTTTGCTCTTCCCGTGTGGTAGACACAGTACTAGTCAACTGTGGCCATCCCAACAGCCTTTCTTTAGGAACACTTCCTCCTGAAGGAAAAAACCAAAAACTTTTGACACATTGAGAATCCAGGGACTACATGTTATCCAGCAAGACAAGTACCCCCCCCCCCTTTGCAGAGGCCCATTCTCCCATCCCAGGTTTTATGGAGTTTGCTTGGAATTCTAATCAAGATGGAAGAGGGTCTCATAATGATGTACCTTTTTGATTGGCATGAGAGACTAAAGGTAGATGCTGGCATCAGAAGGGTTTGCTTCTCACTGTCCTTAAAGATGATAGAGAGTCCATTTTGTTTTATGGGGGTTTCACTTTCCTTCAGGGATTTTAGTGGTGCATAGTATTGTTAATGGAAGAATATCTTTTCACAATAAAAAATATTTAAGATGGCCTTACTTATCTGGTATGCATCAGAGACCATCAAATTATTTTACATGGGACATAATGACCAGCCACTGATGTCCTTCATTCAAGCTTACTAAATAGGTAGAAGGCTTTATATGTAAAAAGAGGTGCTTCTGACAGGGTTTTTCCCTCTGATAAATACAGGAAAACTTTCAATAAAATTTGACAACTATTTAGCTAACCACGGGTCTATTTTGCATTAGCCCAGGATCATATAGATTAAATTTAAGTGTGATTAATGCAAAATCATTAGTCTGATTTAAAGAAGGATCATTTTATGCAATCTGTCAGCTTTTCAATAGGATCTTTGATAATGCACTGTTTCTCTAGAAGATGTTATGGGGATTAGCTATTTTAATAAAGTAATATAGGTAATTTTATGTGGTATTTTACTAAATGGTCTGATTTTGATTTTTAAAAAATTAAGAATACTATATTTGGAAAGACACTGTAGAGTTGAATCAGTTGTAATGATGATTAATGAAACACTTAAGCAATATGTTATTGCACCTTATTAAAAAAGGCTACAATGATTTTTCCCATTTCTTCTTTGGGGTGTGAGCAAAATGAAGATGACCCACAATAACTCCTTTAAAACTGTATCTATAATTTGGCACAGATCACTGTTACTTATTCTGTCCAAATTGCCCTTAGTAATGGAGATATTAAACTATCCATTACAATTTCTGATACCCCAGTTTTGACCACTCTATTCTTCCTCTGGGCAGCGATATAAAGCCTTTACACACTGGGCTTCTCAAATTCTCAGCTAAACTTTGCTTATTAAAACAAATGAAAACTTTTCCAACAGAACATTTGTATTGTTTCACAGCACATGTATTGTGAATATTTACACATTTACACCTATGGATATTCAGCAGATATTTTTGCATTTGGGAATATTTTTACAGCTCCATTGACTTCCAAGAAGAAGACATTCAATATTTCTGCATAGGTTATTCTATTTGCCATTGTTAACAACAAAATTATCCAATTATATACAGTAATAAAAAATTTGCTTAAATGTGACCAATGTTTGATATATACCCAATCAGCACTAATAGGGATATATAAACCATATATGACATCATCTACTCATGACTGCCACTTCCAGTGAGGCTGGCACGTTAGAGGGTATTTCTCACTAGCTGTTTCATTGCCCAGCTTGTTCTGCTGGATGTACTATATTTAGACCCTTTTTTGAAAAGGAAAACTATTTTGGCATGTACCTATTGAAAACAGATGATGGCTCTCCTTTTGGGAATTGGCAGGTTTTGCTTCAGCTGCAGCTGAATATAGCAACATTTCCTCTGTAGTGCTATTAAATGAAGATGATGTGATTTTTATAGCAAATGTTTTAAACAGTTATAAGCCTGACCTTTGTATAATCTTAATAATATTATATTTAAATTTTGCTTATTAGACATTGCTAAAACCAGTGGACCCATGACCACCTGGTATTTGTGTCTCCAAATGTCTCATCACAGCTTTCTCCAAACTGGTATCCTCTAGATGTAGATGTAGATCTAGATTTGGATCCCAACATATCTGGACAGTTCCCAATTGAAAAGACTGGTCTATTCCATTTGTTATGTGGTTCCACTGAAGTGATTCTGTCAGCTGGCAATTGCTTTCCCATAACAGCCCCAAATGAATGCATTTTGTTATCAGGCTAGGTACATTAAGCCAAACTTGGGGCAAGCTTCCAAGGTCCCATTTAGCAAAGCCATTTTATACATTTTGGAGCAAGTAATGTCATTCACACAACAGCATCAAAAGAGTTACTCATTAACTTTGAAATCTGAAATTACTGACTTGCTTGAGGGATCATTCCTTATCACTTCCTATACCCGAATTGCTTTAATCCCTAAAATCTAGAGTCCGACTTATTATCACCCTTTATTTGTGTATTTTTCTCTTTGCCTTTAGTTCTTCTTTGAAACAGAAAAGATTGAGAATGAACATCTAGAAGAAAATTCCATTTCTTTCATTATGGAGTTCCTTATTAATATACACATATATATAACACAATTTTTTTTCTTATTTGGAATCTTTAAATGACACCAAATTCCTATGTGACTATGATTGCTGGTGGAACTATTACCTTACTTATGCAAATTACTAGAGTTCATGGCAAGCCTGACATTTACAAAATTAATGAACTAAATAATTAAGTGACTTGGTAAGCGAATTGGTAAACCAGAACTATTAATCTTCTAATGAATTCCTTACTATGACTTAAATAATAATTTTTTGCATAATTTTAAAAGATTACAGTGAAGAAACATTGGAATAGAAAATCCATTATATAAGGAACGTTACTTTTATAAATCTGTCATTATCTCTCTTTTTATTATTGAATTCATTCTTATCTGGCATTTAGAAAAGTGACTATTCCTGCACTAGTGACTAACAGTCCTCAACAGATCGGTTGCTGAGGGGGTTTTCTTATTGAGACAGAGAGGTATAGGATCATTTACCGCTTCACCCAAACCTAAAATGAATAATTAGAATACAACTGTAATTTCATAAATCAATTTTTCATGGTGTGCATCATATATTTTCAAGCTTTCCCAGAACTAGTAAGTTAACTAGGCAAATAAAATGGTTCTTCTGTAGCTGTTTCACATAGAAATAATTCTTTAATTTCCATGTCATGTTTCAGTATCCACAGACTTTTTCTATAGCTCCATGACCAAATAGATGTTACAGCAGGTTGAATTCAATGTTCCCCATTATCTCTTCAAGCGACCATTGATTTTTTATTCTTCCATTTCAGCTGACTATGTTTTTAGTCTTTCAGTAACAATTATCTAAAAATTAACTACCCAGTGCTGCACTGGTATTTATTAACCATGATACATGACAAAGAAGATAGATTGGGATCATTTACTTAACAAATGCTAATAGTTTCTATCCTATGCTATGCTATGCTATGCTATGCTATGCTATGCTATGCTGTGCTGTGCTGTGCTGTGCTGTGCTATGCTATGCTATGCTATGCTATGCTATGCTATGCTATGCTATGCTATGCTATGCTATGCTATGCTATGCTATGCTATGCTATGATATGATATGATATGATATGATATGATATGATATGATATGATAATGAATCAGCATCATTGCTTGAATCAAGGAAGAATGTGAATATTATGTCGTGGGCTCTGATGAGCAGGAATGAAGACATGCAGTTGAGTACAGAGAAACTCATTCTTTATTTAAGCTGAAACTGTACTGAGGATTTGGAGTCACCCTGCCACAATATATAGCCAGACCCTCTGGTAGCAACCAATCGGATTGAACCCATGTTTGCCGCCCAAAGTTGACCAATTGCAGGACTGGAGACATCCTGTCTGGGTTGCTGGAGAACCATTAGTTCTCCAGCAATGCACGTGGTGATATTCCAAAAGCCCAGTACATAACAGCCCTCCCTCCTAAGATCAGGCTATAATACCCTTGACAATAGTCAAGGCTTATTAATCACTCCCAACAACCAAAATACTAAAATAATAATAAATGTAATGCTTTGTTAAGCCAAGGTAGTTAGAATGACATTACGTGACCTTTACAGATGTGCCTTGTAGAATGGACTACCATGAGATTAAACAATGGATAAAATAGCTTGTCAATGCAGTATAACTACAAAGAGATAAAACAATGTCTGAGTGAACATGCTTGACAGCAGTTACAATTTACCCCCAATTTCTGTAGGTAGTGGTACAATGTCACAACATTACACATCACTTTATTTTACAACATAGTCTGTAAGATATGCTGGGGGTTTGTGTGGTCTGGAGGAATGCCTTGGAGTTCCAGTCACTTTGTGGTCTACCAGCTTACCCGGTGGGCGGGGTAGACCCATGTCTCCTTGTGCTCCATTGTCCAGGGGAGTTGAATTGCTCTGGCTGGCCTCTCCAGGTTGGCCCACCCCAGAGTCAGAATGTTTAGCAGAGTAGGCACAGCGGTTGCTGAGATTCGGCTGGTTCGCCTGGTCAGGGGTCCCATGTTGCATTTCTGAGCTGCCATGTTCCTCCTCGGAATCAAGTTCCACTGAGAAAGGAAAACCCTGGTGGTTCTGGTGTGAGCTGGCTTGGGCACCACCTTGAGGACTTCGGGAGGGACTTGTGTCATAGTCCTCAGTTAGTGACCATTCTGGAAACCTTTTCCTAAGTTGGTCAATGTGTCTTCTGACCAGTCGCCCTCTCTCCAACCCCCCTTTATAAGATAGGGTTCTAGACTCTTTGATCACCTGACCAGGAACCCACAAGTTTCCAGGCCCATAGTTCCTGGCCCAAACCCAATCACCTATTTGCAGCCCTCTCTGGGGTTTTGGTTTAGAGGCTTCGGATGCCACTCTGTCTGGATGCAACCTGTCCAGTTTAGTAATTAAGTGCCTTCCCCAACAAAGCTCAACAGGACTTTTACCTGTAGCTGTGCAAGGTGTAGAGTGTTGACAGAGCAAGAAATCTGCCAGTCTATGATGCCAGTCACCTGTGATGATGCGCTTGAGTGCCTCCTTTGTTGTCCTCACCATGCATTCAGCTTGTCCTTTCGAAGAGGGGTGAAATGGTGCAGACGTAGCATGTCTGATGAGGTTAGCTCTGAGAAAAGCCTGAAACTCAGCAGCAGTGAATTGAGCCCCATGATCAGAAACCAAAACATCAGGCAACCCGTGTGTTGCAAAGAGTTTTCTCAGCACCTGGATGGTCCTAGCAGTAGTCATATTAGGGACTGGAACTACTTCAAGCCATTTTGAGTGGCTATCCACTACTACCATAAAAAGCTGTCCTTGAAAAGGCCCAGCATAGTCTATATGAACCCTGGACCAGGGAGTATGCATTTGCTCCCACCTATGAAATGGGGCCTGAGGCATTTCAGGCCTAGACCTCTGGAAGGTATAGCAACCATGGACTTGGTCCTCCACAGGCTTATCCAGGCCAGGCCACCAAAGTTAGCTTCTAGCTAAGGCTTTCATCCATACAATGCCTGGATGGCCTTCATGTAAGGATTGTAAGTCTCTGTCCCTCAATGATGTGGGGATAATGACTCTGTTGACCCATAATATGCAGCCCTTGTGTGCAGACAATTCATGTCTCCTGACAAATAACTTTGGAAATCAGGGCCTGGACATTTTTCCAACCAGCCCGTGTATACCCATGACAGTACTTTGCTCAGAATTTTATCTGTGGCAGTCTCAGCAGCAATATCCCCAGCGTGGAGGGGAAACTCAGGCAAGTCCTGAATGGACAATATTTTAGCAGCAGGAGCTGGATCAGGATCTATTAGTGGCAGAGGTAGTCTGCTGAGGCCATCTGCATGGCCCATTTCCTTCCCGGGTTTGTGAATTAACTTAAATTTGTATTCAGACAAAAATATGGACCATCTCAGCATTCTTGGAGATAGTATGTGGGGAGTTTGCTTATCTGTTGTGAATAGGCCCAAAAGGGGGTTGTGGTCAGTGTAGACAGTGAAATCCCTGCCATATAAATAATCATGAAATATTTTGACTCCAGCCACTATGGCTAAGGCTTCTTTATCAATCTGTGCATAATTATGCTCAGCAGCAGATAAGGTTCTAGAATAGAATGCAATAGGAACTTGTTTCCCATTCTTCTCTATGTGGCTTAAGTCTGCCCCCACCCCGTAGGGAGATGTATCACATGCAAGACATACAGGTTTAGACTCAATGTAATGAGTTACAGTGGACTTTTCTGAAAGAAGGGCCTTAAGATCCTGGAAACTTTTTTCATGTAGGTTAGTCCATTTCCAAGGGGCTTTTTTATCAAGTAGCATGTGGAGGGGCTCAGCTAGTGCAGCCTTATGAGGTAGAAATGTGTGATAAAAATTCAGAAGGCCCAAAAATGCTTGCAGCTCTGCTTTTGATTTTGGCCTAGGAGCCATTTTGATGGCATTTACTTTTGAATCAGCGGGGTGAATTCCACTAGCATTGATACGGAACCCCAAGAATTCTGTTGATGAGACCCCAATACTACATTTGTTTTTCTTTAACTTGAGGCCCGCATCGCAGAGCCTTTGTAACACAGCCCTGAGCCTGTTGGCCAATACTTCTGGGGATTCCCCAGCAATGAGAACATCATCAAAATAAGGACAGACACCCTGTACACCTTTAAGTGTGCGTTCCATAATCCCTTGGAAAATACCCGGTGCAACGCTGACTCCAAACTGCAAGCATTTGACTTTGAATGCCCCTCTATGCATTTGTAGTCTGCGCAAATGCGAACCTCCCATTGGGCTTTAGTGGGGTGACAATAGGAGTTTCCTACTTCCCCCCAACAACAGGCTGTAATACACCCTGCTCTACTAACTTATCGATTTCAGGATCGATTTTGTGTTTTAAGGCGAAAGGAACTCTGCAAGGCTTGACCCTAATCAGTACAACATTAGGATCTAATTTAAAGGAAATTGGTGACCCAGTATAAGTTCCCAGTTTTGACTCGAAAACATTTATTTTTATTTATTTATTTTAATTCCATTTATATCCCGCCCTTCTCTGAAGACTCAGGGCGGCTTACAAGCTTAGCAGTAGCCTTCATTCTATGTATATGCCTGCTTATTAGGGCTTTCACACACCCCCAAGCGGCATTATTACAAAGTCAGCTTAATTGCCCCCAACAATCTGGGTCCTCATTTTACCTACCTCGGAAGGATGGAAGGCTGAGTCAACCTTGAGCCTGGTGGGATGCGAACCTGCACTAATTGCAGCAGCTGGCATTAGCCCACTGCTCCACCAAGGCTCATGAGGTCTGCTGTCTGTGTCTGGTTAATGCCTGTTATTTGAATGTCCAAAGCCTCAAACCAATCAAGTCCTATAAGACTTCTTCTTTGGCCCTCTACTAATATGATATCCAGGTGCCCTAAAAACCCTTTAAATTTCACCAATAAGGTGGCTTCACCCTTAACTTTAACGTGAGCATTCTGAAAATCTTTTAAAATAATATCTGAGGGTCTTACTTTAGCCCACTGGTTGCTGCGTCTGCACACAAAGTTGAATGTGTCATGCGAGATGATTGAGACCACCGAGCTGGAGTCCAATTCCATTTTACATGGAATTCCTTGTAGCTCTACTGCAGGGGTGTCAAACTCAATTTCATTGAGGGCCGTATCAGCATTGTGGTTGCCCTCAGGGGGCCAGGTGGGGTATGGCCAGGGTGGGCGTGGCCTACTGGGTGGGCGTGGCTAGAGTGTGTATGGCCTACTGGGTGGGCGTGGCCAGCTCTACATCATTCGCATCAAGGGTGCCTATGGGGGCCTGGGCAGGAGTGGGACAGATCTGGGGGTCTCTGGCAGAAGGAGGGTCTCTGGGCCAGGGCCAAGGCAGTGGGGGCCATTCCCTCACTGTTTCCAGGATGGCTTCACGGGCCACATGAAACCACTTCACGGGCCGGATCTGGCCCCCGGGCCTTGTGTTTGACATGTCTGCTCTACTGAGATCTTGAGTTTAGGCTTAAGGGGACGACAAGCCCTGGTGCGACAAATACTTCTCCAGCTCCTGAAGAACCTCACACTAACTGGACCCAGGGCCCCAGTACCTTTCCTAGTCAGTTCCTCCAACTGGTGCTTGGGTGACCTGTCTCTCTGGTGAGCTCTGCACACCACCATGATGTGGCTGGTCCTTCTGCAAGCTCTACACGTGGCCGAACAGAATCTGCAAGTGGTGCAGGAGTGGTTGCCTCCGCACCCCTTACATCTAGGTGAGAGAACTGCCTTGTAATCATTCTCTCTTTGCTGGTTGCCGTGGTTTTGCGTGCTTGGCTGTCTCTGGAGCTTGTTTATTTTGGGTACTTCATCTTCTAACGATTTTCCGCTGCATTTGGTGACCTCATGGTTGATGGAATCTTCTATCTTTGGAGATTTGTTGAGCTGCACTGTTTTGTACTGCACCTCCGGCTGCTTCGTCAGCCATGACCTCGTCTTGTGCTTCGGTGAACGTGAGATTTGGTCTGGCAAACAATCTCTGCTGCAGGGTTCTGTCTCTCAGGCCACAGACGAGTCAGTCTCTTAGACATTACTCTAAATTCAAAAACTTGCAGAGGCGTGCGGCCTGCCTTAGGCCCGCGATAAACTCTGATGCTGTCTCACCGGGAAGCTGCACTCATTGGTCAAATTTAAAACACCATGTCATTTTTGGCTGAAAATGCCTGGTCAGCTTCTTCTTAAGGTCGGCAAACGATACTGCTTCAATGGGCATTGGCGCGAAGAGATTTTCCGCTAGAATGAAAGTTGCTGGCCCACACATGCACAGCAATGTTACAGCTTTTAGGCCTTCCTCTGCAATCTGGTTTGCTCGTAGATAGTTCTCCACTT
Source organism: Vipera berus (assembly GCF_964194415.1). Lineage (NCBI taxonomy): Eukaryota > Metazoa > Chordata > Lepidosauria > Squamata > Viperidae > Vipera > Vipera berus. Next base: position 30,545,332 of record NC_138208.1, read on the forward strand.
GTGAGAGGTAAGACAGCCAATCTTCTGGATGTTTAATGTCAAACTCTGTGAGTTTGCCGACCTTTGGCATCTTTCCTCAATTCCTACATTCTTGGATCCTGCTTCTTAGGCTCAGGGAACACATCCTCTGAGCATGCGGCTGCTAGTGTAGCTTTACTAGCTGGCTAGGGAGGGGGGGAAAAGATGCCTCTTCCCTCCAGCGAGTAATGCTGTCCCCTCATGACTTCAGCCCTTAGGCGGTGAAGCAGGATCCCACCTTCATCGCCACTATTATGTCGTGGGCTCTGATGAGCAGGAATGAAGATATGCAGTTGAGTACAGAGAAACTCATTCTTTATTTAAGCTGAAACTGTACTGAGGATTTGGAGTCACCCTGCCACAATATATAGCCAGACTCTCTGGTAGCAACCAATCGGATTGAACCCATGTTTGCCGCCCAAAGTTGACCAATTGCAGGACCAGAGACTGGGTTGCTGGAGAACCGTTAGTTTTCCAGCAATGCACATGGTGATATTCCAAAAGCCTAGTACATAACAGTGAACAATGGTTTTCTGTATTATTTCTGCAGTAGGAAAAGAAAACGGTTAGAATTTCCAAAATTTTATTATTGCCTCTGCTACAACAACTACTTTATTGATTAGCCCTTGGGCCATATCAAAGTGCAAAGTTCCAGCAACAAACCGTCACCAAAACCTGATAAAAGCAATCCAAAATGGAATTTGATAAAATACAATTTAAAATGGAATTAAAATAAAATACAATTTAAGATGAATACTAATAAAATACAAATTTAAGATATAGATAAAATATGATAACATTATATTTCGGAGTCACCCTTGCAATCTACCCCAATCAGTCCCACATATGCAGATCTTAACCGGATCATTTTGTTTAAATACTGTGCTACGTTAAATGTTATTTTCAAGTTCTGGCTGGACATAAGATAAGTTATTTTGATATGGGGATCCCAATGGGTCATTCGTTTGGTATATAGACCAAGATACCTGTCTCTCACCCTCTTATACAGACAACAGTCAAATAGGATGTGAGCCAGGTCCTCTACCTCTGCCACTCCGCAAATGCAGAGACGCTCATTCTATGGTATAGCATGAAATCTCCCATATCTGACCATTGTATCAAGCTGTTCGAATCTCGCTCTCATAAATATCTCCCTAAGATGTTTTGGGAGTTGTAACTTCAAATAACTGTCCACTTGAAAAGTACATTTGTATTTACTCAGCCATTTCAAGTTACCCACCTTACTAAGGATAGCTATATCAGTTTGTGCTTCTATATCCTTAATTCTTTGGGCAATTCTTTTTTTTAGATTGTTCTCCTGTTACGCAAGAAACAGGAAGGCCACAGCTTCTTACAAAATTTGTTAGTTTGGTGATCCAGGAGATTTGTGATTGTAGTTTTATTTGTTCTAGTAGGCATAATTTGGGGAGTCTATCAGTCTCCATTTCATTAACTTTGCACCAGTAGTTATAAGGTCTAATTTAAGATAATGCCTGAATTGTATGAATTCCCAATTCAGCTCTAACTGCTGCAGCAGATGTTCTTGGATCTACACCCAAAATACATCTCAGATGCTGGGACTATGTTTGTTCTAAAACTGTGGTTGAATAAAGACCCCAAAGTTCTGCTCCATACAAGAGCATTGTCGTAACCTTAGCCTTATAAACCTTGAGTAATGGAGCTAGGGACCCTGGGTAACTATGGTTCTTTAGTTTGAGTAATAAGTTCAAATGGGCTTTTGCTCTAAATGTACTCCATTGATGATGGCAGGCCCAAGATCCAGTCTTGGAAAAAGTTACTCCCAAATATACAAAGGTATTAACCTGCTCAATTGGTTCACCATCTAATTGCCACTTATGTCTCTGATGGTTTCTTCCAAACACCATTACTTTCGATTTAGATTTGCTAATGATTAGGGAGTTATCCTGGCAATAAGAGCTGAATGTTCTTAATAGCCTACGTAATCCTACTTGTGAGTATGATAATAAAATCATATCATCAGCATAAAGCAAGCTGTTACAGTAAGTGTTTAGGATCATCGGCATGTGTACCATGGTATCCTTCATTAACCCTGGCAAGTCATTGATGTATAAATTAAATAATAATGGGGCCAGGATACACCCTTGCCTTATCCCTTTATTTGTGTGAATCCTGTTAGTCAGGGCCCCATTAACCCCATACCGCACCCTCAAACAGGTACTTGTGTAAAGGGCTTTAATCAAGGCCAGGAGTCTGGGTTCTATTTTAAGAGATGTCAATTTATTCCATAGTACGTCTCTATTTACCATATCAAATGCTGCTGTAAGGTCTATAAAAGCAGCAAACAGGGGTCTCCTCTTATAGGCATTACCTACGGCAACACCTGCGGCTGGCGTCAACTTCCCTCCGTCCAGTGCGCTCCCACAGAGAGAGCCTCCTCAGGGTGCCTCCGATCAAAGAATGTCAACTGGTGGCCCCTAGGGGGAGGGCGTTCTCTGTGGGCGCGCCAGACCTGTGGAACCGCTTGCCGGTCGAGCTCCGAATGGCCCCCGACCTTCGCTCCTTCTGGCGGGATCTAAAAACTTATTTATTTGAGCAATCCGGCCTGGTTTGATGGGTTTGGGGGTTGGGGTTTTAACATGGTTTTTAATTATTGTATATTGGGCATAATATTTAATTGGTTTTTTAACTTTTGTACTTTGTTTTTTAATATTTATTGCCCTGTACACTGCCCTGAGTCCTTCGGGAGAAGGGTGGTATAAAAATTTAATAAATATAAATATAAATATATATTTGGCAATTAGATGGTTCAAGACAAAGCAGTTATCAATAGTAGATCTATTTTGTCTAAAACCTGCTTGTTCTTCTGTGGGGATGTTGTTTTCCTCTACCCAGATTTCAATTCTGTTCAAAAGGTACCTAGCATATATTTTTGCTACAGTGTCAATCAGGCTGATAGGCCTATAATTACTAGGATCCTTTTTATTCCCTTTTTTATATATGGGGACAACTATTGCCATCTTCCACCCGTCTGGTATATGGCAGGTGCTATTTATGTGTGTAAAAAGACCTGCTAATACAGGTCCCCACCAGTTGGGAAATTTCTTAAATAATTCTGCTGGTAAAAAATCCTCGCCTGGGGCTTTATTGCTCTTTAAGCTTTTAATGATGGACTGTATCTCCTTTTCTGAGACTGGTGGCCAAGGGGGGAGAGTTCTAGGATTTATCAAATCACTGTTTAAAAATAATTTCTTTACCGGTTCGGTGGGGGCAAACAAGCACTGATAATAATTCTCCCAGTCCGCAGCAGAGATTGGTATGTCAAACACAAATCTCCGTTTCTTCAGGATACCTGCTACAGAGTGCCAAAACAATACTGAATTATGACTTCTGGCAGCCAACTCAAGTTCTGACCAGATTGAAATGGCAAAACGTTTCTTTAATGTTATAGTTTTTTTATATTCCCTTCTTGTGTGCAGCATCTTAGCTTGTATATGGGCAGTAGGATTCCTCTGGGCAAGCCTCATGGCTGCCTTCAATTTCTTTTTCTGTCCCTGGCAATCAGGATCAAACCAGCAAGGTCTACCCACTTGGGCTCTTTTTGTAGTAGGTTTAGCTGTTAGGTGTTTCTTCAGTATGTTACAAAGATTGGAGAATGCATTGAAGGCTTACATCCAGTCAGTAGTAGATGACTGTATTGTTCTAGCCCACTTAGTAGCATTCTCTGTTTTAAGGCATTCTAATATTGCCTTAGTATCAACTTTGGCCCAAATTAACCTTTTATTTTGGGCCACCTCTACCTTTTTGGTGAGCCATCTGTCAGCCATGTTATATGGTCTTAAATCTGAGCGGCCTCGCAATGTCACACTTACAGGCTGATGGTCGCTATTGTCACTAAGGTGTACTGTGACCTCTGAGAAGAGGTCAGCCTTATCTCTAGACACACAAAAGAGATCCAGTACACTACTTGAATTGGCTGAGTGGTATGTATAAGGGTATGTATAATTCTTGTCCTTACCTCCCAAAATTTGGAGATTACCCTTAAAAATTAAGGAGACTAGGAGCAGGCCAGCAACATTACTTTTACAGTCTCTCGAGAGCCACTGAGGATGGTTATCAAAGAACTCCCCTGGGATTCCCTTCTTCTGGGCAAGCTCATACAGAGAGGGACCCAGTCTAGCATTCAGATCTCCTAATAATACCACTATGGACTGAGGGTACAGTGTAGATATATCTTCTAAGATAACTTCCAAGCCCATCCAATATTCCAAATTATAGTGCTGGGATGTGCTTGGAGGAATGTACACATTTACCAATATTAACTCAAACTGGTCATATTCAAATTTGACAGCTAGAAAGTACGGATACTTATCTTCGTTATATAATTTCTCTCCCTGCCATTGCAACTCTTGCTTTATAAGAATGCATAGCCCACCAGAGGGTCTCCCTTTGTTCTTTTTTTTTTAGGGCTGGGGAGGCCCATCCCTGAAAGCCTGGCAATTGTACTGGTTCATCCACTTCGGTTAGCCAGGTTTCTTGAAAGGCTATTACATCAAATCTAGAGAGAAAGCTCATTAGTCCACTATCAACCATCCCTTTCCAGCCAGCTATGTTCCAGGTCATCAACTGTATGGGGTTCTCAGAGGCAAGGTGGTCTGACTTGGTTGATTGGCTAGATGGTAGAAATGCTAGATGTCAACTTGACATTGGAGCTGGGTCAATAGCATCTAAGCTTCCCATATAAACACAGTTGTTGTGAGGTTCGATATTTCTCCTCATGGGTTGCAGAACTTGCTGTTGCTCCTCTACATCTTGGCCGCCAGCGTGACTCCGCTCTTGCTCCAAGAATGATCCTTTTTCCAAAGGGCAGGTACTCTTGCTTAAGTCTATAAATGTAGATTTATGTCCATTTTTGGAGGGGCATGGCTGAGGGTTCATCTTGTGGAAAGATGTTGTGGGAACTTCTAAATCAAATGAGGATGTAAGCTGGATTATGTCCTTAGTGTTTGTCAGTTTAGGGGGCACTGTGTGATGAAGCCCTTTGTCTTTCAGTTGTTTCTCAGAGGCTGGGTCAGTCAGTGCGGTTACTCCACTCTCAGCCTGTGTGACAACACCTTTTTTTACTGTTGAGGTAAAGGCAGATTGTTGATTAAGTATCTTGTCACAAGTTTGCATGGTTAGTGGACTCAAATTAAATAGAGGCTTTGCTGTAGATTGAGTTGTTGTCAGTGCCTCTTTTAGGTCATCCAATCTTTGAATGATGTTAACTTGCTCAGGTTCTGGCAATGCACTGAATAGGTCAATCAACATTTCCTCTGGCACATCCTCAGCAGTTCCTGCAGCTGTGGGTAACACAGTTCGTATATTGCTTCTTTGCTTTCTCAGGGTCAGTTCAGTTGCAGCAGCCTCAGGCTTAGTAGTGTGAGGGCTGTTGCAGCCTAGATTTAAAGCGACAGTTCCCTCTTGATGACGCTGTTTCAGGAGTGGGCACACTTTTTCTGAACAAAAGACCCTTATTGGAAATATTGAGAAAATGCTCAGAAAGGGTTTCATTCTGAAGAGCATGGAAGGAATTGTGGGCTGCTTGAACGATAGGAGAATTCTCATACATTGTATTCTTGCTGGCAGCCACTCTGCATGTAGTAGATCTATCAGAGTGAATTCACAGTGGAGCAGCTGGCTCAGGGACAGCCTAATAGCTTTTCTATTGCTCCAACGCCCTCTATTTACTCTCTTGTCATAAATTTTCAAAGTAACCTGGTTAGTTTGCAGACTGTAGTTATATTGGTCATCTCTTAGACCTTTGCCTGATTGAGTGTTTTCTCTGTGGGTGTTCAAATTTTTGGGAGGAGAACAAGGTCCTTCTCTACTTTCATTTTCTGAGTTAGCCATCCCATGTCTGTCCATGGTTATCCTCCCAAGTCCTTCTACAGTATTTGGGTGGCTCCTAACAAACTTTGCAAAAGATTCTTTCAGGCAGTCAACCTTATTTATGACAATTGACAAGAGATCAGTTAAAATTATAGCAGACCCAGATCAAAATCAAAATGGGAGGATCTTAAAGTGGAAGGAGAGTATCCAGACTGCAAACCCAGCTCCGCTGCCACTAGAGCTGGGTAACCCCGGAACAATCCCCGTCCTCTCACGACGGTCAGGACCAGGGAGCAGCCTGGAATATACAGCCGGGGAAAGAGATACCACCTAGAGCTCTCACCTCTAGGACGGTAACAGGTGGAAACTCTAACTCTTAAAAACTCTCCCACAGTGGTTATACACCCGGAACCTTCCAGAACCCTAGGGGAAAGGAAAAAGGGAGGACGATAGGGCAAACAAGTCAGCGAGATGAATTAGGGCTAAAAAACCCATAAAGTCACAGAATGGTAAGAGAAGCTCCGGTTCCAAGTTCCTTTTCGCGTCATGGAAAGGACCAGATGATAGTCGGCCGATAGGGAGGAAACCAGGGCCCCATAATACTTCAGTAGGGCCCAAAAGACATGGTCCAGTCGATTAAAGTAGTTTATACCTCCAAATGTCCAGGAATAGACGTCCACACTCCACCACCCGGCCATGGTCACCATACCAAAGCGGCCGCGGTACTCCAACTCCCCTCACCGCCAGCCATCCCAGATTCCAACCAGGACCATCTCCACCACTCCACCACTTCAAACGCTGATGCTGCTCCAAGCCGTGGTTCATAGTAACAGTCATAAATCGACCAGCATCCGGCTCCTCAAGCAGCTGGAAGGCTCTCCCCAGAGCCGCCAAGCTCCGTCGAGTTGTCCCGGGCTCCGCAAGACTCCACCAGACCCCCGCAACAGCATAGCAGCAACCACGGTCAGCCGGTTGGCGGGGCGCGGGGCGCGGGTCTCCCAAGTTCTTCCAGGACCTCCACCAAACTCCTCCAGACTTCACTGGGCTCCCGCAGCACCGACAACCAGCCGGTCGGTGCTGCACAAAGCAGGGCTCTGCCGGGTTCTTCCGGAGCCTCCGGAGGACTCCATCAGGCTTCGCTGAGCTCCCGCGGCCCCGACAATCAGTTGGTCAGCGCCACAGAGCACAGCACGGGGCTCAGCTAATTCTTCTGGGCCTGCACGGCCCTCCCAGACTCCTCTGAAAAGCCGAGGGTCCTCCAAAAAACCGGGCTCACAGAGCCAATGACAGGCAGCACAGCCGCTCTAAAAGTAACCACCAGAAGCTTTTCCTCGACCCTAACCCAAACCCCCGGCACAGAGAGAATAGCATTCCTGTGGGGCTCCCAGGGTCGCAAAATTGCCGAAGCTCCTCGCGGAGCTCAGCCGAGCACATCCGCCATCTTGGGCATGCGCAAAGCTTAGGAAGGAAAGCATGCCTTGTCTGTTGCAGTGTTGCCCTCTGGAATAAGACCTCCACCCTATCCCACTGAGATCCATGTCATTCTCACCCTATGATATTCCATAAGGTTTTAGAACTCAGGATAGGGTCTCTGTGGAAACCTCTTGGTGATACTTTTTTATTAGAGGGAATTTGTTTGTCAGTATGTATGGGATTTTCATGCCATTTCTTTTCTTGTTTTTCTTATTTTATGTAAACCACTCAGTAATTTTGGAATCAGACAGCCTCTAAATCTCAAAAATAAACAAATACATTTCTAGATATAAAGCAATCATAATGGAACATCAAAGGTGAATAGAAATGATGGGATACTTACAAGCTGTAATAAAACTGGCACTCCAAACCAGGTAATACTGTGAAATAAGCATACTTTTGATGCCTACTGTATGTTGCTGAAATTCATAACATCCAAATATGGAATATTATTTTTTGTGTGATGATATGTAGCCCAACAAACATTACAGCCATGAGACTGTTTCATTTAATAAAACATCTACCTAGATAAACAAGTTTGTTTCAGGCTTGATGGCAAATTGTAATGAATTTAATTAAGATACTATACTTGGACATTATCTGTTCCAGAATTTGCAAAAAAAATCATTGTAAGACATAGGATAGTCAATATTGCAAACTTGATTTCTAGGAATGCTCTAACCATTAACTCTCTCAAAAAAAGCAGCAAATGTCCATTTTAAAATGGACATTCTGAACTCTCCTGTGACAAGTAGCAGATAGAGGATGAAAGGCTTTAAAACAGAGGTCTCAAACTCTAACAAAACCATGTGAAAATTGTTCTTAAGCCTGAGAGCTGTGCATGTACAATAGTGAATCTAAGCAGTTTAAGTGATGGCTGTGCAGTGATGCTTGGGGATTTCTATTGACATTAGAGCTGGGCTCTAGATGGTTCTTGTGTGGGATGTAGGTAGAAGTAGAAGAGGCAACTTGCCAGCCTGCTTCTTATAAAGCTGCTTTGTAGACATCAACCTGGTACCACCACCCTATACAAAGCTTTTTCTCCACCAGATTGTCTTGTTCCAATATGGCTTCCTTAGACAAAAAACTTGGATCTTATCACAACCAGAAAATGAGGCAACATTAAGGATTTATATAGACAAGAAATAGTCCAAAAAGTAAAGAAAAGTTAGGTATGTGTGAATGTATAAGAAAATAGAAACCTGAGAAGAGTAAAGGAGTGAGCAGGGAAGAGCTGGACAGGGGAGGGAGGCAGCTATTGGGAGGCAGTGACAGGGGCAGTCTAAATGTAGAATGGAAAAAAATAGGCATCTGGGCTCCAAGTATTCAAGTCACCCCAGCAAGGCAAGAATAAGGACATCAAGAGTAGTCTAAGATCCGTTCCTCCTAGTGGTTTCATTCTTAAGCTGGGCATGCTGAGATTGCATATACACTCTTAACTCTGCATAGGCATACTAATATAGCCAGAGCAGAAATCTGTTTCAACCATAATCACAAGTTTATCTTTGCTCTGCCTTTAGGGAAAAGTTTTATTCCATGATTCATTGGTGACTGATTAGGTCCTTGATGTGACAGTGCTTTGATGTGAGATTAGGTGTGCAATCAACCCTCAGTTGCACTATCTGGGACAACATGTGCTTCTAACATTAAAGCCTTAGTAGGATGCAACAGGAGTTGAAGCCTTTGAACTATGGTGCTGGAGAAGACTCCTGCGAGTCCCTTGGACTGCAAGGCGATCAAACCGGTCAGTCCTAGAGGAGATCAACCCTGACTGCTCTTTAGAAGGCCAGATCCTGAAGCTAAAACTCAAATACTTTGGCCACCTAATGAGAAGGAAGGACTCACTGGAGAAGAGCCTAATGCTGGGAAAGATTGAGGGCAAGAGAAGAAGGGGACGACAGAGAATGAGGTGGCTGGATGGAGTCACTGAAGCAGTAGGCGTGAGCCTAGATGGACTCCAGAAGATGGTAGAGGACAGGAAGGCCTGGAGGAACGTTGTCCATGGGGTCGCGATGGATCGGACACGACTTCGCAACTAACAACAAGGATGCAACAATGCTATTGTAATGTGTAGCTTCTTCTCAGCCTGCCCTCTCCAGAGCCATATTTTTGAGAGCCCTGAATGATTTGCTTTTTTGCCAGCCAAGGGATCAGCAAGTTGTTACTATCTTTCTCCTGCTATGTGTGAGTAAGTGGGAGAGGGGCATGCAGAATGGTGTGGACAGCAACATTACAACCATAGGCCACAAATTTGAGATTCCTGATTTAGAATATCCTTCAACAAACTTCTCTATGTTCTATGCACAGCTTGAGAAGTATAAATGATATTAACAACATTATGACCTGTCCAGTTAGCCAGTTTAACATGCTTTTCTCTAGTCCATGATATGGCTCAAAAATATTTTGCCATAATCTATAACAGAATTTCCCCATCAGAGTCACCATGTAGATAGGGCCCGCAACAGGCAAAGGCTCCTTTCCGGCCATCTCCACTGACACTGATGGGGCTGCCATGATGGACACCATTGGCCCCCATGCACATGCTGGCCTCTGTATGGGGAGGGCGATGATAATAATAATAATAATAATAATAATAATAATAATAATAATAATAATAATAATAATAATAATAATAATAATAATAATAATAATAATAATATTTATTTATATACCGCCCTTCTCCCGAAGGACTCAGGGCGGTGAACAGGGCAAATATAAAAAATACAAAAATACAAAAGTTAAAAGAAAATTAAACATATTCCCGACTAAAAACAGTAAATACAAATATTAAAAATGACCATAAAACCCAACCCATCCCCCATCAGGCCAGGCCAGCTTGTTCAAATAAGAATGTCTTCAGATCGCGACGGAAGGAGCGAAGGTCAGGCGCCATCCGGAGCTCAACCGGCAGCCGATTCCATAGCTCCGGGGCGCCCACAGAGAAGGACCTCCCCCTGGGGGCCACCAATCAACATTCTCTGATCGGTGACACCCTGAGGAGGCCCTCTCTGATGTCAGGCAGCAGCTGCTCCGTCCCCTGCCTTCTTTGCCTTGCCCCATGGCAATTGCCATACTCACCCTGCCTCACCTCACCTCACCCCACAGGGTGCCCCACCCACCAGAGCCCTCCTGGATCTCCCCCAACCTTGCCCGGCCCCCATAGGCACCCCTCCCCACAAGCATTATTGAGGTGGACACACCCACTGTGGCCACGCCCACCCAGTCAGTCATGACCAGCGTGGCCACGCCCACCCACTTGACCATGCCCACCCAGCACCCGGCAATAAATAAATGGGTTTTGGGTTGCAGTTTGGGCACTTGTTCTCTAAAAGGTTTGTCATCACTGCTCTAAACCATCAAACAGCAGAACTCAGCCCAGCTGCTACTGAATAGCTGAGCAATAAGCAAAGATATGAGAAATGCTACTAATTAAAAGTTAAAGGAGTAATACCCAATATCAAATATTTAAGGCAGCATGGAAGATTTCTACATTCTAAGGAAATGCCAGCTAGTTGTAATATTTATCTTTTAAAAAAAGAAGGAAAAATGCAGCATTAAAGTTGCAGAAGGTTTCCATAGCAAAATGAAATGTTTATTCAATGAAGAATCCCTGTTGCAAATGAACAAAGTACTACTGCTAAGCTACTGCTAAGCTTGTAAGCCGCCCTGAGTCTTCGGAGAAGGGCGGGATATAAATGGAATTAAAAAAAACATTTATTAATCAAAAGAGACAGAACAAAAACATAATGGCCTTTAATCCCTGTTCTTTCTGAGCATTAGACCTCTTTGCCCATGTTTGTTAGTTTACAAGCACCCAATCACAAAAAACCCTCAATAGCTGTGTGTGTGCGTGCAAAGATGTATTTATGTTTTGAATGAATTGTATGGTGATGTTGATTTGAAAATATAACAAAAATAGCCAGCAGTATCTCCTGAGCTCATTCACAATGAAAGCATGAACTAAGTTAGGTTCATGGTGGGAACAAAGGAGGTCTGTTGTGATCCAGCCCCTTCCCTCCAAATATTACTTGAATTGCTATCCTGCAGCTTTCCTGATCCCAAGAAAACTAACTGTTCTTGACAAATTAAGGATCTTAACTTTACATCCATCAAGGTAATGAGAATCCATGTGGAATGTTTACAGAGGAGGATAGAAGGGAATGGAGGCAATTTAAGGTTCCCTACACCCACTAGATTTATATTATGATAGCCTTTATTTTTTCTGTATGACTCATTTCTTCATTAAAACACCAAGCTAGAAAGAAGTCAGTTGATGATCCAGTGATGCAGTTTGCAGCTTGCAGAAAAGTCAGGTTTGGCACCCACCCTACCCCACATTGGGAAAGCACTGAACAGCTACCAAGTCCTCTGAACCCTAATTCTTTCTGCTGCTATCTGCTTTTGTTTATCCTCTGCTTTTGTTTATCCTCTGTGTTTGCCACCCTCTTTTTTTCTCTCTGTGGCATTCCTATTTTTGTCCCCCTCCATATAACCAACCTACTGTCCTTGCCTTCTTCTTTCCCACTTCAGCTGTCTGCCTTCCTACCCATTTAATCTAAAGTGTTCATTTATTGATGACATTGAAAGCACTTTAACTATTGAACTATTGAGTTATACAGTATATTAACTTTATTAGAAAAAAATGATTCATTGTGGCAGGAAAGTTGTCAAAGAATGTGTCCAAATCTTTATCTTCCAAATGAATTAGGATCTTGCATTTATAAACTGTCATGATTTCATAGATATTACAGAACTACACTAGGATCAAGCCCATGATCACTGTGTATAATTATGGTTATGATTAAATAAATCCAGATAATTTGTTGCATCCAAACAGGAGAAAAAATGTGAAGATATTGCCATCTATCAACAGACATTTGAACAGTTTGCATCTTTATAGCAGTAGTGTAACTAGAGCATGTAGGAACACAAGATGATACTTTGGTTTATTCCTCTTCAGTCAATTATCACAAGGAATATTAGTAGAATCTGAAAATACAGAGAACATAAATGGGTTGCAATCTGATTTCTGTTGTATCTGTTCTGGAATTTAAAATTTTCCCTTAGGACAGATCTTACTGTCAAAACCCATTTCTATTTTATTTCATTTCATTCATTTCATTTAATTTCATTTTCTTTCATTTCATTTCATTTCAATGGTGAAAAAAGTAAGGCTCTACATTTAGGCAATAAAAACCAAATGTACAGATATAGTATAGGGCAGGGGTGTCAAACTGCCGGCGCGCGGGCCGGAGCATCACGGAGAAACTGTGCCCATCCCATTTTCGCCAATGGAAAAAAGTTCTGATATGTCGTGCGACATCACGTGACGTCGTGAGTTTGACATGCCTGGTATAGGGGGTACCTTGCTCAATAGTAGTAACTGTGAGAGGGATCTCGGAGTCCTAGTGGACAATCACTTAAATATGAGCCAGCAGTGTGCTGCAGCTGCCAAAAAAGCCAACACAGTGCTAGGCTACATTAACAGAGGAATAGAATCAAGATCACGTGAAGTATTAATACCACTATACAATGCCTTGGTAAGACCACACTTGGAATACTGCATCCAGTTTTGGTCACCACAATGTAAAAAAGATTTTGAGACTCTAAAAAGAGTACAGAGAAGAGCAACAAAGATGATTAGGGGACTGGAGACTAAAATATATAAGGAATGGCTGCTGGAATTGGGTATGTCTAGTTCCGGGGTAGGCAACCTCGGCTCTTTTATGACTCATGGACTTCAACTCCCAGAATTCCTGAGCCAGCCAAGCTGGCTCAGGAATTCTGGGAGTTGAAGTCCATGAGTCATAAAAGAGCCGAGGTTGCCTACCCCTGGTCTAGTTTAATGAAGAGAAGGACGAGGGAGGAAATGATAGCAGTGTTCCAATATCTCAGGAGCTGCCACAAAGAGGAGGGAAGCTATTCTCCAAAGCACCCAAAGGCAGGACAGGAAGCAATGGATGGAAACTAATCAAGGAGAGAAGCAACCTAGAACTAAGGAGAAACTTCCTGACAGTTAGAACAATTAACCGGTGGAACAACCTGCCTCCAGAAGTGGTGAATGCTCCAACACTGGAAGTTTTTAAGAAGAGACTGGACAGCCATTTGTCCGAAATGGTATAGGGTTTCCTGCTGGAGCAGGGGGTTGGACTAGATGACCTCCAAGGTCCCTTCCAACTTTATTATTATTATTATTATTATTATTATTATTATTATTATTATTATTATTATTATTATTATTATTATTATTATTTCTATTTCATTCCACCTTTTCCTGGGTTTTGCCATACTTCCAAGAGTGAGGGGGGATATGCCTTCAAGGCTATTACTTTCACTTCCTCTATCAATGTAATCCTTTACTTTGTTTATTGGGTCTGTATCCTGTTTCCTGCGTTATCTCTCTTTCTGAACTCTATCTTTTAAACTGTCAGTTAAGAACAAAGGAGGAAATAAGGAATGTAATCTCAGTGCCTGGTTTATGTCTATGCTCTCAGAGAAAGGTGTGAAGAAACCGCCGACCCTCGCTGCATGAGCTGGAGACCCGATGTTATCTCCCCAGTTCCCACAATGGACTTAACACTTGGGGATTGGCTATCCCACATTAGGCGGTTGATCTATGGGGTGGGGTCCTGCTTGGGGATACTATAATCTACTGCATTGCATGGGAAATCTCAGATCCTGTCTATTATGCCTCCTATAAAAGTTCCTGCTTGGAAGAAATTGTTTCCAAGAATTCTGCTTTCTTAAGATGTGGGCTTGAAGTGGGTCCTGACATTTACTCTTTTTTGTCTGGTCACATATTTCATGTATTTGTTATAACGCCTGGCAGCATAATTTATTCCAAAAGCAAAAAATCATTTTGCTTTATATTTGCTGCTTTTACCTGCAAGTTTAACTGCCAGGTTCTGCTCTTATTTCTCTAGGCAAGCTGGTATGGAGAAACTGAGGTCCCTGTAGTCATTTTAGAGATCTCACAAGCCTAAGGCAGAATTTTCAATGCCATAAGGTAGATAAGGGACTCATGTTAATCCAAAAGCATGCCTAGGTTAACTAACGGAAGGATTGTACAATAGAAGGCTAAAATGAAACAGGCTGATTCAAGGCTGAGATGATATAGATTCAGACTTCTGTTGCAGATCTAAATAATTTAACAGTGCAAAGCCTAGTTCACCTGTTAACAAAGCACATCTATCTATAGTTTGCCCAACTTAACAACGAATGTATTCCATGGGTTAGATCCTAACTATGATCAGAGATTTTTTAAACAATTATCGTGAAGGAATCTTTTTCCCACTGAAAAATTGCATTTTTTTCAAGTTTTGCCATGTATTATTGCACAGATGCAAAGATAGCAAAGAAAATTGTTTATTAAATATAATTCCCCCAACATAGTTTTTAGGGTTATTTATTATTGGACAGCATATTTATTAGCTTCTTAAGTGTCTTCTAGGAAATACTTTGGTAGGTGCATCATTAGATTATTTATCCTGACCATGATTCCCAACATTTGGTAGTAAAGAAAAAACTGACCACCATTTACAATGGAATATTTGAAAATGAAACAATCCTTATACATCCTCATCCTGTGTAATTCCTGTTAGTATCTGATCAACACCAAATACTTACTTCTTCTGACCCTATTTTATCTAACTCTCTCTCTCTCTCGCTCTCTCTCTCTCTGTGTGTGTGTGTGTAAAATGATATATATCAATCAGTAAAATCCTTCTTAATTGACTAAGCATGATCAAGTATAAGTGATCCCATTGACAGCCTAAGCTATTTTCTCACTAACCCCTTTTTTACTTTCCCATAATTTATAATATATTGTAGCATCATCTAACTATTGTTGTGGTGATATAAAGTAGGACTTCATTATTTATGCAGCATATGGGTACAATGATAATTGATAATGCTGTAAGATACTACCCCTTCATGGATTACTGCCTTGTTGTGGCGAAGGGGCTTGTGTAATTTAATGAAGCTATGAGCTATGCCGTGCAGGGCCACCCAAGATGGAAAGGTCATAGCAGAGAGTTCTGACAAAATGTGATCCACTGGAGAAGAAAATGGCAACCCACTCCAGTATCTTTGCCATGAAAACCCTATGGACATTACCAAAAGGCAAAACGATATGACGCTGGAAGATGAGCCACTCAGGTCGGAAGGCATACAATATGCTACTGGGGAAGAGCAGAGGGCTAGTACTAGTAGTGCCAGAAAGAATGAAGCGACTGGGCCAAAGCCGAAAGGACATTCAGCTGTGGATGTGTCTGGTGGTGAAAGGAAAGTCCGACGCTGTAAAGATTTTTTCTCCATAGGAACCTGGAATGTAAGATCCATGAATCAAGGAAAGCTGGGCATGGTCAAACAAGAGATGACAAGACTGAACATCACCATCTTAGGAATCAGCAAATTAAAATGGACAGGAATGGGTGAATTTAATTCAGATGACCATCAGGTATACTACTGCGGGCAAGAATCCCTCAGAAGAAATGGAGTAGCCTTCATAGTCAATAAAAGAATAGGAAAAGCAATACTGGGATACAATCCCCAAAATGACAGAATGATCTCAGTTTGAATCCAAGGCAAACCATTCAATATCACAGTAGTCCAAGTTTATGCCCCAACCACCAGTGCTGAAGAGGATGAAATTGACCAGTTCTATGAAGCCCTACAGCACATTATAGAACTAACACCAAAAAATGATGTCCTTATCATCATGGGGGATTGGAATGCGAAAGTAGGAAGCCAAAAGATAATCGGAATAACAGGCAAGTTTGGCCTTGGAGTACAAAATGAAGCAGGGCACAGGCTGATAGAATTTTGACAAGAGAATACGATGGTCATAGCAAACACTCTTTTCCAACAACCCAAGAGACGGCTCTACACATGGACATCACCAGACGGTCAACACAGAAATCAGATTGACTATATGCTCTGCAGCCAAAGATGGAGAAGCTCTATACAGTCAGTAAAAACAATACCAGGAGCTGACTGTGGCTCAGACCATGAGCTTCTCATTGCAAAGTTTAGGCTTAAACTGAAGAAGGTAGGAAAAAGCACTAGGCCACTCAGGTATGAATTAAATCATATCCCTGTTGAATATACAGTAGAGGTGACAAATAGATTTAAAGAATTAGATCTGATAGACAGAGTGCCTGAAGAACTATGGACAGAGGTTCGCAACATTGTACAACAGGTAGCAACCAAAACCATCCCAAAGAAAAAGAAATGCAAGAAAGCAAAATGGCTGTCTGAGGAAGCTTTGCAAATAGCTGAGGAAAGGAGGGAAGCAAAAGTCAAGGGAGAAAAAGAAAAATACACCCAATTGAATACAGAATTCCAGAGAATAGCTAGAAGAGATAAGAATGCCTTCTTAAATGAACAGTGCAAAGAAATAGAAGAAAACAATAGAATAGGGAGGACCAGAGATCTTTTCAAGAAAATTGGAGAGATGAAGGGAACGTTTAATGCAAAAATGGGCATGATAAATGACCAAAATGGCAGAGACCTAACAGAGGCAGAAGAGATTAAGAAGAGGTGGCAAAATTACACAGAAGAACTATACAAGAATGAGCTTAAGGTCCCTGATAATCACAGTGAGGTGGTCACTGACCTCGAGCCAGAGATCCTAGAATGTGAAGTGAAGTGGGCCTTAGAAAAGCTGAGCAACAACAAAGCTAGTGGAGGTGACAGTATTGCAGCTGAACTAATAAAACTCTTCAAAAACAATGCAGTAAAAGTGCTACACTCAATTTTGCCAGTAAATTTGGAAAACTCAACAGTGGCCACAGGATTGGAAAAGATCAGTTTACATTCCAATTCCAAAGAAAGGCAGTGCCAAAGAATGTTCAAACTACCGCACCATTGCACTCATTTCTCATGCTAGTAAAGTTATGCTTAAAATCCTACAAGCTAGACTCCAGCAGTATGTGGATCAAGAACTACCAGAAGTACAGGCAGGATTTCGAAGAGGCAGAGGAACTAGAGATCAAATTGCCAACATACGCTGGATCATGGAGAAAGCTAGGGAGTTCCAGAAAAACATCTACTTCTGCTTCATTGACTATGCTAAAGCCTTTGATTTTGTGGATCATAACAAACTGTGGCAAGTTCTTAAAGAGATGGGCGTACCAGACCATCTTATTTGTCTCTTGAGAAACCTATATGTGGGCCAAGAAGCAACAGTGAGAACTAAACACGGAACCACTGATTGGTTCAAAATTGGGAAAGGAGTCCGGCAAGGCTGTATACTGTCGCCCTGCCTATTTAACTTATACGCAGAGCACATCATGAGAAAGGCAGGGTTAGAGGAATCAAAAGTTGGAATTAAGATTGCCGGAAGAAATATCAACAACCTAAGATATGCAGAAGATCCCACTATAATGGCAGAAAGTGAAGAAGAACTAAAGAGCCTCTTGTTGTGGGTGAAGAAGGAGAGTGCAAAAGTTGGGTTGAAACTTAACATTTTGAAAACCAAGATCATGGCATCTGGCCCTCTCAATTCCTGGCAAATAGATGGGGAAGAAATGGAGGTAGTGACAGATTTTATTTTCCTGGGCTCCAAGATCACCGCAGATGGGGACTGTAGCCAAGAAATTAAAAGACACTTCCTCCTCAGGAGGAAAGCCATGGCAAATCTAGACAGCACAATAAAAAGCAGAGATATCACCCTGACAACAAAAGTGCGTATAGTCAAGGCTATGGTCTTCCCAGTTGCAATGTATGGCAGTGAAAGCTGGACCATAAAAAAGGCTGAGCGCCAAAGAATTGAGGCCTTTGACCTATGGTGCTGGAGAAGACTCCTGCGAGTCCCTTGGACTGCGAGGCGATCAAACCGGTCAGTCCTAGAGGAGATCAACCCTGACTGCTCTTTAGAAGGCCAGATCCTGAAGCTAAAACTCAAATACTTTGGCCACCTAATGAGAAGGAAGGACTCACTGGAGAAGAGCCTAATGCTCTAATGAAAATTGCAATAGAAGAAGGGGACGACAGAGAATGAGGTGGCTGGATGGAGTCACTGAAGCAGTAGGTGTGAGCTTAAATGGACTCCAGAAGATGGTAGAGGACAGGAAGGCCTGGAGGAACGTTGTCCATAGGGTCGCGATAAGTCGGACATGACTTCGCAGCTAACAAAAACATAAGATACTATAGGCCACCAGGATGGAAATGGTCTGTCTTTTCTTGTTGCTTTTATATAAACCACAGCAAAAAGATCAAAAATTTATCTCCAGATTAATCAAGCCTGCATTGCTATCTGTTTTTTTTTTTTTTTTTTTTTTGGCCCAAGATGGCGACGGCCGCAACCTAAGCTTCGGGCGCTCTTCGAGGGCTCCAAGGAATTAGCTTAGGGAGGCCCACGGTATGTTCAGGCGACTCTGGGGGTGGGGGATTTAATAAACAGCTGCTGGGCGCTATTCTTTGTGGCACTGAGCCCCCCCCCTCCGAACTAGCGGCGCTGGAGAACTACCGCCTGCCGACCTGTCGAGCTCCATTATGGCGCCGAACGCTGTTGCAGCGCCGTGAAGCCCGGGACGCCTTGCCTGATTTTTTTCTTCTGCCGGTTTGCCGAGGCGACTTTGGGGATTGGGAGGATTCTGGAACAGCTGCTAGGCGCTGCTCTTTGTGGCGCTGAGCCCCCCTCCCCTCCGAACTGTCAGCTTGCTGATCTGAACTGGCGGCGCTCGAGAACTGCCTGCCTGCCGATCTGCCGAGCTTCGCTATGGCGCTGAGCACTGCGACAGCGATGTGAAGTCCGGGATGCCTTGCCTTGCTTCCTTCTTCTGCCGGCTTGCCGAGGCGACTTTGGGGATTGGGGGGATTTTAAAACAGCTGCTGGGCGCTGCTTTTTGTGGCACTGAGCCCCCCCCCTCCGAACTAGCGGCTTGCTGATTTGAATTAGCGGCGTTTGAGAATCTGCCCGCCTGCCGACCTGCTGCTCTCCGCTATGGCGCCGAGAAGTCCGGGACGCCTTGCCCTGCCTTCCCTCTTCTGCCTGCTTGCCGTGAATACCCTCTGCTTGTCGGAGGGGCAGCGGCGACGATCCCACCGGTCAGAGATCTTTTTACGATCATCAGCTGGCTGGCGCCGTTTTTGGCGGCGCGGAGCCTTTTTCTTCTCCCGGATGGTGGCTGCAGACGGTGGGCCTGGTCATCGGCCTCGGCGGACATGTTGGCGAATTCCCGGACTTAATACATCTGCTGGGATTGCCTCTCTCCGCCGTTGGAAGATTGCCTGGACTGGCGGACGGGCGTTTGGGAAAGAATGCTTCTGTTCTTCCCTCCCCCCCGGACTGGTGGCGCTGGCTGGAGATGCGAGGATCAACAGAGGCCTGGCCTGCCTGCTCTTACTTTCCCTGTTGACAGGCAGGCATTTGGCTAGCTCCATGCCTGATGGGAATTAAGATCCCTCCTATTGATAGTCCAGTGTGGCCGGGACCGGACCGTGGTGGGAGGACGGTTTTGGACTGGTCAGCGACCACCTCACTGGTGTGAGAGACCAGTTGGGGTGGCCCTGGCTCAGGATTCCCTTTTCTCTCTCTGCTCCTGATTGGACTCCTCAGCCGGAGTGAGAGGACGACTGAGGTTGTCCTTTGGATTTCCATCTCAGGTGAGAGCTGAGATGGCTTTGCAGACTAGGAGATATGCCTACTGGACTTTTTTACCATCTATACACCATCATTGAGCGTTCCTTTGGACATATTCATAACATCCGCCCTAAAAGACTATCCCAGCGCAGTATGATTTATCATTACTCCGGAGCAGACTTGTATGCCCTTAGGGCAGTTCCTCCCTCATGGGCGTGACCTGTCGCCTGTTTCCATACTCCCCTTAATGACGATCCCAAGTTTTGGGATTCCGAGAGGTGGCTGGGCTTAGATAGGGGCCTCGAGTCAAGACATGCTAAGAGGCATCTGATAAAATTTTTAGCCGGTTATTTTAAGAGGTTAGGGAGGGGGAGGGAGGGGGGGTAGGGAGGGAATCTTTAACCGGCACTCAGTCTGGTCCTGTTAGAGGTCCTGACGGGACGGGGTCGGGGGAGGTGGCTGCTGGTTCTGGGAATGTGGGGGTGGGGCTTCAAATCCCCACGGCGATAGGGAATGGCAGCAGGTGTTTGCGCGGAGGGCCATATCAACATCTGGGATCGCGCCCCCGCTATCTCCGAGCGGTGGCGCGCTCCGACCCTCCGGTTAGCACCCTCTTACCCGGGGATGAGGGTGATCAGGCCCCTGAGCTCAGGTTGGTCTATTTTAACGCTAGATCCGTAGTTAACAAAGCTCCCCTCATCCGTGATCTGATCGAGGAGGAATGTGCGGATCTAGCGTGCATCACGGAAACTTGGTTGGGTTCGGAGGGAGGGGTGCCTCTCACCGAGTTATGCCCGCCAGGTTTCCGGGTGCTGCACCAGCCACGGGCTCAGGGCAGGGGTGGTGGGGTGGCAGTGGTTATTCGGGAGACTTTGTGTCCCCGGGAGGCCACCATTGTCCAGATGGCCGGGAGTGAATCCCTCCTCTTGAGATGTGGTCCTCGGGTTCAGTTGGGCTTGTTGCTCACATACCTGGCGCCCAGCTGTGTGGCAACAGCCCTGCCTGAGCTGCTCGACACCCTCTCAGGGTTGGCGGTGGAGTTCCCCAGGCTTATAGTCCTGGGTGACTTCAACCTGCCATCACTGGGGGGGTCGTCGGAGTTAGCTCGGGAGTTCATGGCTTCCATGACAGCCATGGGCCTGACCCAGGTTATTGAGGGCCCTACTCACGAGGGGGATCATACTCTCGACCTGGTGTTCCTGTCTGGACAATGGTTGGATGATCTGGGAGGGGGTTCTCCGTCCATTACCCCTCTGTCATGGTCAGATCATCATCTCCTGAGGCTGGTTTTCCGTCATGCCACCCCCCGCCGCTGGGCGGCGGAACCGACCAGGTGGTTCCGCCCCAGGCGCCTAATGGACCCGGACCGGTTCCAGAGGGCGCTTGGGCCAATACCTATCACCCTAACCCACAGCCCAGTCGATGCTCTGGTGGAGGCCTGGGAAACGGCTGCCACCAGGGCACTCGACTGCATTGTACCCATGCGACCTCTGACTCGGCGCAGATCCCGTTGGGCCCCATGGTTCTCTGTGGAGCTCCGGGAGATGAAGCGTCAGAGACGAGGTCTAGAGAGCGGTTGGAGGTCCAGCCGATCCGAATCCGACCGATTGCAGTTAAGAACCTTTATAAGGTCTTATCTTGCGGCGATAAGGACGGCGAAGTCTAACTACTTTGCCGCCCTTATCGCGTCCGCAGATAATCGCCCGGCCGCCCTGTTTAGGGTGACTCGCTCCCTCCTTAACCAGGAGGTGAGAGAGGATCCCTTGCAGGGACGAGCCGAGGAGTTTAGTCATCATCTGGCGGACAAAATCACTCGGATCCGGACCGGCCTGGACTCTGACTGGGCAGAGTCTGATGTGGAGGAATCAGGCGGTCTTGAGCATGTTATCTGGACTGAGTTCGACCCTGTTTCCCCTGATGATGTGGACAGGATCATGGGGAGACTGAGCTCCACCACCTGTTTGTTGGATCCTTGCCCCTCCTGGCTAGCTTATGCGGCTCGGGAGGGAACACGAGGCTGGTTCCATGCAGTAATAACTGCTTCTCTGAAGGAGGGTGTCTTCCCTGCCACCTTGAAGGAGGCGGTGGTGAGACCCCTTCTCAAGAAGCCTGCTTTGGACCCGGCTGCTTTAGACAACTACCGTCCAGTCTCCAACCTTCGCTTTCTGGCGAAGGTTGTTGAGAGTGTGGTGGCGCATCAGCTCCCTCTGTTCCTGGAGGAAACTGATTATCTGGACCCGTACCAATCGGGCTTCAGGCCCGGACACAGCACGGAGACGGCATTGGTCGCGCTGGTGAATGATCTCTGGAGGGCTAGGGACAGGGGTTGCTCCTCTGTCCTGGTCCTATTAGATCTCTCAGCGGCTTTCGATACCATCGACCATGGTATCCTGCTGCGGCGTCTCAGGGGGTTGGGAGTGGGAGGCACCGTTCTACGGTGGTTCTCCTCCTACCTCCAGGGCCGCTCGCAGTCGGTGTTGACAGGAGGGCAGAGATCCGCCCCGAGGTCTCTCATTTGTGGAGTTCCTCAGGGGTCGGTTCTCTCGCCTCTCCTGTTCAACATCTACATGAAGCCGCTGGGCGAGATCATTCGTGGTTTTGGGGTGGGGTATCACCAGTACGCTGATGATACCCAACTTTTTCTTTCCACCCCGAACCAACCCAGTGATGCCCTCTCCGTGATGTCCCGGTGCCTGGAGGCGGTTCAGGTCTGGATGGGGAGAAACAGGCTTCGTCTCAATCCCGCCAAGACTGAGTGGCTGTGCATATCGGCGTCTCGGGTTAACCAAGTTATTCCACCTCTAACGATGGGGGGTGAGGTGTTACCCCCCGTTGATAGGGCTCGCAACTTGGGCGTCCTCCTGGATTCACGGCTCAATTTTGAAGATCACATAGGAGCCGTGACCAGGGGGGCTTTTGCACAGGTTCGCCTGGTGCGCCAGTTGCGTCCCTATCTGGACCGAGACGCCCTACGCACAGTCACTCATGCGCTTGTGACCTCCCGTTTGGACTACTGTAACGCTCTCTACATGGGGCTGCCCTTGAAGACCACTCGGAGGCTTCAATTGGTGCAGAATGCGGCCGCGCGAGTTGTAATGGGGGTTTCCCGATACTCCCATGTAACACCTCTACTCCGCGAGCTGCATTGGCTTCCGGTTGCCCTCCGGGTGAAATTCAAGGTGCTGGTTATCACCTATAAAGCCCTACATGGCCTGGGTCCGGGTTATTTGAGGGAACACCTGCTGCCGGCATCAAACGCCCTTCGCCCAGTGCGCTCCCACAGGGAGGGTCTGCTCAGGGTTCCGCCGGTGAGAGATTGCCGGCGGGTGACACCCAGGGATAGGGCCTTCTCAGTGGGAGCGCCTGCCCTCTGGAACCAGCTGCCGGTGGAGCTGAGGACTGCCCCCGACCTCCGATCATTCCGCTGGGGCCTGAAGACCTGGCTCTTTGAGCTCCCGGGCCCAGGCTGAGGAGAAAATTTTAACTGGGGTTTTTAAGTGTACAGGGTGAATTTAATATTTTTTAACTGGTTTTTAACTTTTGTATGTTTTGATTTTTAATTCCCTGTAAACCGCCCTGAGTCCTCAGGGAAAGGGCGGTATACAAATGTGATAAAATAAATAAAAAGAAATAAATAAATCTTGGTTAATTTATTTTAATTTTTTTGACATATTTTACAGCCCTTCACTGTCTCTCTTCCTATGGGTTCCAATTAGATTCTAAATAGATGTTCCAACAAGCAAGATATTGGATAATCAACCTTAAGGCCTTTTCTGTTGTCCATTGATATGAGTCCAATCACACTCTTCTTAAATGTCTCTTCCATAAGATCTCATGTGGTCAGTGATTTCCAGTTGCCTCATTATGACCAGTCTTCTTTTGTCATGGTTATTGATAGGCTGGTGAAGAGTAGTGTGGTGGCCTAGTGGTGAAGATGCTCACCTTCCACTTAGAAGGTTGAGAGTTCAAACCTAGGTAGTGGCAGATATTTCTGTCCTAGGGCGCAAAGAAAAAAATGTCTGCTGCAAACTCCATGTGGTGTCAGAAAAGGCAGTAAATGCTCAACTCCATCCAGTTGCCTCTACTCTATCCTAAATTAAGGGATTACAGGGTCATAAAAAGGGAATTTTATTGATAGACTGTTCAGGTTCTTTCAAGTTCTACTCAGAGAAACTATTCTGAATAAATCCTTACAATGAATATAAACACTTTGAAACTTGCTTGCTAGGGTCCTAATAATGATACTGCGATGTGAAACAGGGTTTAAATAAAATAGATTAAACAAGGTAAACAAATCAGATTTCCAGGACAAGTAAAAAACAAAAAAGCACAGTAAGTAGACTAACTTGACTGGTTTCTGTATTTGATGCTCAAATCTGTATGAAACCTGAAGAATTAGAACTCTTAAAAATACATGCTTCAAGTGCCATTTGCCCCTCAAATGTGAAAACAAGCCTACTAATCCGGGTCATACATGTTAAAGTTTTAAAATTAGAGCAAATGTAAAATAACCATATATTCACTTTGATTATATTATTTGCTGAATAATTCCAAATCTGTATCAAAATTTCAATCAAATTGTTTGGGAATTTTCCATTCAATGCTAATATGTTTAACATAAACACAGTATTTTTATTTTGTATTAGCTATATATTACTAATATACCATGTGGAACACAATTATATTTCAATATGTGTGCTTCTCTGAATTTTGCAATACAATTTTGTGATTTTTATCTATCTTGCACTAAAACATTATTTAAATATCATTTGTAATAATGACTTAATTTAATAAAGGAAGAAATAAAATTTTATGTTTTGTAACCAAGTATAACTTGCAGTTTGTAAATTAATACAGGAAGTCAGATTCGAACCATGAGCAACAACAAAGTACCGGGCACAGTTGTCTACAACTTATATTTTAATCACTCAGCTGTTTGTTGACTGTGAACTAATAACAAAAATCATCATTACAGAAAATATGTTGTTTAGACTGCCAAATTTAACTACAACATTTCTGGCAACTGCGATTGATTTCCTCTAAGCATATGTATTTTCTTTTTTCTTTTTTACATACTTAGAAGCAATATCCTTTTCAGCAGATAAAGCTCACTGTTTCTTTAATTTTGTTTAAAAAATATTTAACAAAGCATTGAATGCAGATTATTAATAAATAATATTTTGTATTCCTCATTAAAATTACACCTATAGTTTTAGATGTAGTCCAAACTGATACTTTGCTCTTCTTGCTGCTTAATACTTTCTCTTCTGCAGTATTTGTTTTTTTATTCCCCACACACATTTTCTGAGAAACTGGAAGTCATGAACATCTTTCTGAAATGTGTGCATTTGCTTTTGCTTTCCTCTACTTAGTAAGCTTTGGATGTGGGCATAACAATGCTTAATTCGCTTACAAAAATCAGCTTACAAGATAAAAAT
Source organism: Vipera berus (assembly GCF_964194415.1). Lineage (NCBI taxonomy): Eukaryota > Metazoa > Chordata > Lepidosauria > Squamata > Viperidae > Vipera > Vipera berus. The sequence continues at coordinate 30,570,697 of NC_138208.1, forward strand.
TATTATATTAAATGTTCATGTTTGAGCTATTTACACCCACTGTTTTACCCCCAGAAAATATTTTCCAGAGCTGAAAATCTAGCTAGCTATGAGAAAGATTAAAAAAAAAAAAGCTGGTGTGGGGGAGGCACTTTCTGGGCAACTTAACAACAAAGCCTCCTTGTCTTTTTCTCACTTGGGGTCAAAAGCCACAGGGGAAGGAAATGGTCTGGAAGAAAAGAATCAGAAATGATAAGAAATGATTTTCCCCATCCTTTCCTGTGTTCTGTTGAAGACTAGTCTGAGTGAACATTGCAGTTAAAAGGAAAGTTGAAATGGAAAAAATGCATATAGTAATATATTTGATTTATGTCATGTGTAGTATTAGCCTGAGAAGAATATAAAATATCCTCATGAAAGTTGATCCATATAAGGCACTGGAGAAACAAAGAAACTACAGTAATTATGACCAAATTTTAGATTTATTTTTAAATGGTATACTTTATATTAACATTTGGTATAAGTCCATGAAACAAATGAAGATTAAAGCTTAAAATGCTAAAGACTAATGCCCTTAATTTTAATTCTCCAAAAATTATTCAGTTATAATTTGATACATAATATGTCTTGAAGCATAGGGTGGGAAGAATTAACTGTCTGGGGCTCCTCTACCCCTTCTATTAAAATTTACATCTTGCCTTTTATGCATGTGCACAGTGTCTCCTCCTTCTGTTTCTCCCCATAACAACTCTGTGAGTGAGAATGTCTCAAAATCACCCAGCACACTTTCATGGCTGAGGGCTGACTAGGATCTGGGTAAGAGATTTTAGTCTTTTCCCCTGAAAGATATACCTTCAGAACTCTCATTTGCCTTGGAAAAAGACCTAGCAGTTTTAATTTTGAAATTAGCACAGGTATAGCCCCATTTTGGTGTCATCATCGTTGAGATTCTCCTTCTGGGAATCTACCCTAGCAGAGAAAGGTTTTCATGGTGAATTAGGATATATCTACAAAGCCCAATTGCTCATAAACCAGTTTGAAGTTGACCATTGATAATCTTCACTTTGGTTAGCTTTAAAATGCAGAGGAAAGGCTCCTGTAAATTTTCTTTCTGCTGACACTAAGCAAATTAAAAAATAGGACTCAGATCAACCACATGCTTTGGAATAATAAAAATTTCCTTGGCCACACTGCACAGAGAAGGGAAAGGAAACAACACTGCTGCTTCATATTCCTGTCTTTCACATTTTCAATATCATTGAATGCATTTTTCTGTTTGTTTGCAATAAAGAGAAATAACAGTAAAAAAGTAAAGGGGAGGACTATTCCACAGTGATATTAGAAGGATTGTATGTCACCATTGTCATGGTTCCAATAAATGAGACAATTTAAACAAATTGTCTTAGTAATGAAACGAAACATCGGCACTCATGGAGGGATGCCAGAATCTGAAATCTCCTCCCCCCAAACCCATCATAACACACACACAATCCCCACCCTTATCTACACATCATAAATCACATTATCCAATTAGTCTTACATATGTGGTTTCACTCCCCATTCTGTACGTGAGCTTTTGCAATCTTATCACAACTTCCAGGTGATTTCCTCCCTCCCAAATGAAGCAATTAAAGTAACAGGCTGTCTCTTATATTGTCAGTGCAAAAACATGTCAATGTTTGCATCATTGACAACCATCTTAGTAACCAAGAGTTTTTGAAGTGGAAAGAAAAGTGTTTTCCTTGTTGAGTCCATAATTGGGGCATTGGGGTGATATAACAAATCTGTGCATGTTGATTGTAAAAGATACTATAAAATCAAGCTTGGTAGTTTTTTAAAAGATGATTCTTAGAAAGTGTGTAGAAATATACTAGAAGATTAAGATTATATTTGTGGATAAGGTTGCCTGCATTCCTTTCTGAAATTTCACTAGGTTCTGAGAAAAATCTTTCTTTCTTTTACTCATGTAATAGGCCAAGAGAAACTCATTATAAAATTATTGTCAGCAGTGCTTTTTTTCTAAAAAAAAAAAAAGGTGCCGGAACTCTCATCTTGGCGGGCGCAGGAGGTGGTGGGGTGGTGGGGCGGCGCTGCTGCAGTCACAGGTGCGAAGGGTGTTGGCGGCAGTCTCCCCTCCCTGGGGCCGGAGCCGGCACAGCTGGTGCTGTGGGAGCAGCAGAGCCCACTCTATATGGCAGGGCTGCGCAATGCGGGCAGCGGAGGTGGTGCGGGCCAGGCGATGTTTTAATCTTATGATTAAAGGTTCTACATTTAGGCAGGAAAAATCAAATGCACAGGTATGGTATAGGTGGTATCTTGCTCAATAGTAGTAACTGTGAGAGAGATCTCGGAGTCCTAGTGGACAATCACTTAAATATGAGCCAGCAGTGTGCTGCAGCTGCCAAAAAAGCCAACACAGTGTTAGGCTGCATTAACAGAGGGATAGAATCAAGATCACATGAAGTACTAATACCACTTTACAATGCCTTGGTAAGGCCACACCTGGAATATTGCATCCAGTTTTGGTCACCACAATGTAAAAAAGATGTTGAGACTCTAGAAAGAGTACAGAGAAGAGCAACAAAGATGATTGGGGGACTGGAGGTTAAAACATATAGGGAATGGTTGCTGGAATTGGGTATGTGTAGTTTAATGAAGAGAAGGGTGAGGGGTGACATGATAGCAGTGTTCCAATATCTCAGGGGTTGCCACAAAGAAGAGGGAGTCAAGTTATTCTCAAAAGTACCTGAAAGCAGGACAAGAAGCAACGGATGGAAACTAGTCAAGGAGAGAAGCAACCTAGAACTAAGGAGAAATTTCCTGACAGTTAGAACAACTAACCAATGGAACAACCTGCCTCCAGAAGTGGTGAATGCTCCAACACTGGAAGTTTTTAAGAAGAGACTGGCCAGCCATTTGTCTGAAATGGTATAGGGTTTCCTGCCTGAGCAGGGGGTTGGATTAGATGACCACCAAGGTCCCTTCCAACTTCTTCTTCTTCTTCTTCTTCTTCTTCTTCTTCTTCTTCTTCTTCTTCTTCTTCTTCTTCTTCTTCTTCTTCTTCTTCTTCTTCTTCTTCTTCTTCTTCTTCTTCTTCTTATTATTATTATTATTATTATTATTATTATTATTATTATTATTATTATTATTATTATTATTATTATTATTATTATTATTATTATTATTATTATTATCTTGTAGAAAGGAAAGGCCCACACTGATAAATTAAAAATCTTTGTGGTCTGCAAAGGAATGCTGGTGGGCTAATCAATGATTTGGTGACTAGAGGAGCATCTACAGTGTTGGAGCTTGTGGTCATGGTAAGCCATGGAGGCACTAGGCAACATGACTTTCAGGGCAGTGTTGGTGATTTTATTAGTTTTTTAAAAAAAGTCTGTGCTCTGTCCAAGGGTGCTTGGTAGGCTGCATGTACAGGCCTGGTCTAGAATTTATTTTGGAGCATTCAACTATCTAGAGCAGGCATGTCAAACTCATTTTGTTTATTTTATTTTTATTTAGTTTGAGGCAACTTTTTATAAAAGAATTGCCATTAATTTGTTTTAATAAAATAATTTAAATCAATTTTCCACTTGATTTCCAATTAAATGAATGAGATTTTTTTTAGTACAATTGCCAAATGCAATAAACTGGTTTTAGGTATATGTTACTGGAAGGAAAAAGCAATCCCTGTTGCGTTACTAATCCCAGAGAAACATTTGGATGTATGCAGGTATCCTTAGGGTGCCATAGTTATGGATGAGAAATATTGGTTGCAAAGTTGGCATTTCTGGATGTAATACAGATATTTTGGGCTTATTTTTGTTTCTTTGCATGTTTGATATTTTTAAAAAGGCATATGCTACTGATTACGCTTATGCACATATGCAACATGATCACTGCTTGTCCAAAATTTTACTATACAGATAATACCCCCAGAAATTATTTTAGCCTTTTTAATAAATGTTGTTATTGATGTTAAGCTCACCAGGGAAAACATCATATATTGTTATGTATATACTAGGTTAATTATTTAAAGACTGAAGTGCAACATAACTAATTCTAAATAATCTATTTTTCAAAACACACAACAGTCCAAACAGTAAAAGTAAAGTCCAAATTAAGAATATTTCATTCTTAAGAATTGTTTAGATTCAAAATAGTTTTCAAGAGTGTACAAAAGATACTATTTTTTCTAGAATCAGCTAAATTAGACATATTTTATTGAGAAAAATGTTTCTCATTTCTTTCCTGTTACCTTTGATTTCATTGCAGAGATGTTAACATAAGAAATAGATTATTTTGTTATCTAATTTTACCTTCCAAAAGACAGAAGCAGATGAAAAATGTGAGGTTCTTTCCTGTTGGCTTTTCTGAATTAGCTGTTTTAGATTCCAAAAGTTTAGTTCCTAAAGAAGTAATCCTGTAAATAATTTTAATGTCCTCCTCTAGTGCAGGCTCTTTTATGACTCAAGGAGTTCGTGGTTTTGGAGTTGGGTATCATCAGTATGCTGATGATACCCAGCTTTTTATTTCGACCCCAAACCACCCCAGTGATGCCCTCGACGTGATGTCCCATTGCCTGGAGGCGGTTCGGGTCTGGATGGGGAGGAACAGGCTTCGACTCAAACCTGACAAGACTGAGTGGCTGTGCGTACCGGCATCTCGGGATATTCAGGATATCCCATCTCTTTCTATGGGGGGTGAGTTATTACCCCCTGTAGATAGGGCTCGCAACTTAGGAGTCCTCCTAGATTCACAGCTTTCTTTAGAAGACCATATAGTAGCTGTGACTAGGGGGGCCTTTGCCCAGGTTCGCCTAGTGCGCCAGTTGCAGCCCTATTTAGACCGGGATGCCTTACGTACGGTCACTCATGCGCTCGTGACCTCTCGTTTGGACTACTGCAACGCTCTCTACATGGGGCTGCCCTTGAAGACCACTCGGAGGCTCCAACTGGTACAGAATGCAGCCACGAGAGTTGTGTTGGGAGTTTCCTGATATTCCCATGTTACACCTCTGCTCCGATAGCTGCATTGGCTTCCAGTTGTCTTCCGGGTCAGATTCAAGGTGCTGGTACTGACCTACAAAGCCCTACATGGCATGGGTCCAGAATACCTTGGGGAGCACCTGCAGCCGGCATCAACTTCCCTCCGCCCAGTACGCTCCCACAGAGAGGGCCTCCTCAGGGTGCCACCGGTCAAAGAATGCCGACTGGTGGCCCCCAGGGGGAGGGCGTTCTCTGTGGGCGCGCCGGATTTATGGAACCGTCTTCTGGTTGAGCTCCGGATGGTGCCCAACCTGCGCTCCTTCTGGCGTGATCTAAAGACTTATCTCTTCAAACAAGCTGGCCTGGCCTGATGGGATGGGGTTGGGTTTTATTACTTTTAATGTGTTTTAACCTATTGTAAGAGTTGTGGGCATTTTGTTTAATCTCTTTTAAATTTTGTATTTTGTCTTTTAACATGTACTGCCCTGTTCACCATCCTGAGTCCTTCGGGAGAAGGGCAGTATACAAATAAAATTAATAAATAAATAATAAATAAAACTCCCAGAATTCCTGAGCCAGCATGGCTCAGCTTGGAAACCTCTCCCTTTCCCCTCAGCATGGCTGGCTCAGGATTTCTGGGAGTTGAAGTCCACGAGTCATAAAAAAGAGCCAAGATTGCTAGCCCTGTAATAGGCTAAGGAAAACCAATAAGGGAGCTGGCTTGTTTTGTTTTTGTTTTTTGCAAAAAAAAAAAAGGTTCCAAAATGCCGTTCTGAGCATTCTATGAGAAAAAAAGCCCTGATTGTCAGAACCCACTTCAGCCCACATCTTAAGAAAGAAGGACTCTTGGAGACAAGATTTTCCAAGCAGGAACTTTTACTAAGAAATAGGAGATAGCAGGCATAATAGACAGGATCTGAGGAAGATCAATATTTTTAAAGTGTCCCCAAGCAAACCCCACCCCACAGTTCATTCGGTCAGTTCCAGATCAGCCAAGCTCCAGGTGGTAAGCCCAATATGGGAAAGGAGACATAACAGTCCGTTTGCAACAGGATCATTTCCACCCTCCTCACACTTCATTCAGAGAAACAAACCAGATTCCAGAGGCTTGCATTTCTCCCCTTCCCACCCCTTTTCCTTGTTGCCCGTAAGTTGAGAAGGAATGTCTAGTGAGAAACTAATTGATTATATTGTGATGGATAGCAGGCAGGCGGAATAAACAAAGGTTACTAGATCATCCGGAGAATGATGAGAGGGAGACGGCAGGCTGGGTTTCAGATGTTTATTTGGCTTCAGCTCCGGACAGCTGTCTGGTGGAGAAACCCTCGCTTTTATACCAGAGCTGCCAACTGTTTTAACCAATCAGTGTAGCACAATCTCCCACCGTGAGGGTGGTGACCAATAGGCTTCCGGCAGCCTTTGACAGCTTCCGAGTGCTGCGCCTGCGCGGCTGGGCCAGGGATTCTGACAGCTGTCAAAGGCAGCCGTCCGAGGCGTGGCATGTATTCAGCCAGTGTTTTGACAGCTAGGAAGCTATCAGCTGAGACCGGCCTTGGCACATGCGTGATTGCTTGCGGCAGCCGTTTTACAGCTGTCAACTGTCAACGGCTGCCGCGTTTGGGCTCTAATGGTTTAGCCTCAGGTTTATTTATTTATTTATTTATTTTATTATATTTATATACCGTTTTTTCCCGAAGGACTCAGGGCAGTTTACAGGGTGATTAAAACAAAAAATACAAAAGTTAAAAACAGATTTAAAAAAAAGATTATATCCATCCCTGAACAAATAAAACCCCAGTTAAAATTAAAATTAAAATTAAAATTCTCAGCCTGGGCCAGAGAGCTCGAAGAGCCAGGTTTCTGAGGCTTCCTGTTGTTGTGGTAACTTAACATTGTGTATAACAGTATACAACACCCCTTTTCCCCCCCGACCCGCGAACCTTTAAATAACATTTGTAACTGAACTGTCAGAATAAACATTTTTAACTGAACAGTTGATCGTTGGTGTGCTTCCTGCCCATTAAAAGTCCACGAGGTAGGCGGGGGGCCGTCTGGCTCTGTTGGAGCTGCGGAGGAGGACCTCCTCCTCCAGGTGTGGAACTCCCGGTGTTTCTTCTGGAGGCGCCTGTGGTGGGGAGCGCAAGTTCTGGGATGGTCGCGATATGCCGGGGGTGTCTCCGTTTGGCGGCTCGGGGTTTTCTGGGACGGGGGGTGAGTGCAAGGGGTGGTTTGGAAGACTTCTGGACCAGAGTTGATCTGTGTGTCTACGGAGGAAATGTCCTTTCCCGATGTCCACTGTGTAGGATAGAGGACCAGTTTGATCCAGGATGACTCCCTGGATCCATTTGTCCCTTCCCCCGTAGTTCCTTGTCCAGATGCATTGTCCTTGGGCAAATGTCCTGGGCGGGGCCGTATGGTCTTCTTCGGCCGCCGGCCTGTCAGGGTGTAGTCTGTCTAGCCTTGTCACTAGCCGGCAGCCCCAACGCAGCTCTGCGGGGGATTTTCTGGTGGTGGAGCAGGGCGTAGCATGGTGAGCCAGGAGGAACTGTGCCAGGCGGTGGTGCCAATCTCCTGCGATAATCTTGCGGAGAGCGTCTTTGGTGGTCCTCACCATAACCTCTGCTAGGCCATTAGACAAAGGGTCGAAGGGGGCCGACGTGACGTGCCTAATACAGTTGTTCTTGGCAAAGATCTGAAATTCATGAGAGGTAAATTTTGGGCCATTGTCGGAGACTAAGACATCGGGGAGGCCGTGTGTTGTGAAAATCCCCCTGAGTCCCTGAATGGTGGCAGCAGTCGTTGTGCTGGAAACCGGGAGAACCTCCAACCACTTGGAAAAACTGTCCACTACAATGAGGAAGACCTGTCCCTGGAAGGGGCCAGCGAAGTCAATGTGGACCCAGGACCATGGATTCTGGGTCATTTCCCATTTGTGAATGGGAACCTGGGGGTGTGCTGGTTGGGTCTGCTGGCATAAATAGCAGCCAGCTATGTGTGTTTCTATGTCCTTATCGATGGCCGGCCACCAGACATAACTGCGGTCCAAGGCTTTCATTTTTACGATGCCTGGGTGCCCGTTGTGCAATGTGTGCAAAGCCTTGGGTCTGTGCAGGGGTGGCACAACCACCCTGCTGCCCCAAAGTATGCAGCCCAGGTGGGAGGACAATTCGTTGCGCCTCGTGAAATAGGGTTGAAATTCTGTGCCCGGGCTAATGGCCTGCCACCCCGAAGAAACCCATGCCAGTACCCTGCTGAAGGTTTTGTCATTGCCAGTTGCGGCAGCGATATCTTTTGCTGTTAAAGGGCACTCAAGGAGCTCCTGGATGGCTAGGATGTGGCCGGCCGGGGCTGGGTCTGGGTCTACGTGGGGTAGGGGCAGTCTACTGAGGCCGTCTGCGTGGCACATTTCCTGACCCGGCTTGTAAACCAAATGATAAGAGTAAGCAGAGAGGAATGTGGTCCATCGCAGCATCCTGGGAGAGAGAATTTGGGGGGGTTGCCAGTCCCAGGTGAATAGCCCTAGCAAGGGCTTGTGGTCGGTGAATATCGTGAATGGGCAGCCATATAGGTAATCGTGAAATTTTTTAATGCCTGCCATGATTGCCAGTGCTTCTTTATCGATCTGGGCATAGTTTCTTTCAGCTTTGGAGAGGGTCCTAGAGTAATAGGCAACAGGCGCCTGTGTCCCGTCGCTTAGCAGGTGGCTCAAAACTGCTCTGATCCCATACGGGGATGCGTCGCAAGCTATGCAGAGGGGTTTATCCTCTCTGTAATGGGAGATGGTTGTATTCTTGAAAGCAACTGTTTGAGTTTTGTGAAACTATCTTCGTGGACTGACGTCCACTGCCATAATGCTCCTTTGTCAAGTAACCTATGGAGAGGTTCCGCTATTGTTGCCTTCCTGGGGAGAAAGGCATGGTAAAAATTCAAGAGCCCAAGGAATGCTTGGAGCTCTGTTTTGTTTTGGGGGGCTGGGGCAGCCCTAATGGCTAGGATTTTTGAATTAGTGGGGTGGATTCCTTGGGAGTCTATCCTGTGACCCAGAAATTCCATGGATGGAACCCCTATGGAACATTTCTCTCGTTTGAGCTTTAACCCTGCACTACAAAATCTGGTTAGCACTTCATGCAGTCAAGTTGCTAATGTGCTCTCGGTTTCCCCTGCGATGAGGATGTCATCGAAGTAGGGGCAAACCCCCGGAATTCCCTTCAGAGTTCTTTCCATGACTTCCTGGAAGATGCCAGGAGCCACTGAAATGCCAAATTGGAGGCGGGTTACTTTGAAAGCCCTGCAGTGTGTGATGATAGTTTGGGCATCAGCTGTTTCCCTAGTGACAGGAAGCTGGAGGAACGCATGTGCCAGATCGAGTTTGACAAAAATGGAGCCAGAGCCTATTTCAGACAGGACGTCCTTAACGGCAGGGACTGGGTAAGTGTGGGGGTTCAATGTGCGGTTGAGGGTTGCTTTATAGTCCGCGCAGATTCTTACATCCCCATTAGGCTTGACAGATATCACTATCGGGGTTTCCCAGGTTCCTCCGTCCGTGGGTTCTAGAACCCCTAGGGCAACTAGTCGGTCTAGTTCGCTCTCAATTTTTTATTTGAGGGTGAAGGGGACCCTGCTGGCTTTGATTCTGATAGGGGTGACCTCGGGTTTGAGCTTGAGGTCTATCGGGGGGCCTGTGTATTTGCCTAATGTCCCGTCGAAAACGTCGGTGAATTGTTTGCAGACGTTTTCCAGGGTTTGCGACTGGATGCGGTTTGTTCCTTTTAAATGGATGCCCAAAGCCTCGAACCAGTCCAGGCCGATAAGGCTGGCCCGGGTTCCTTCGGTGACCTGGGCCATGAGGTGCCCCTGAAACTTTTTGAATCCTACTCTCAGCTTGGCCTGCCCCTTTAAGCTTATGGGAGCTCCTTGGAAGTCGGCGAGTAGGATTCGGGAGGGCTGGAGGGGAATATGGCAGTGGCTTCGAGATCTGATTCCCTGGAGGGTGTCCCAGGATATGATGGAAACGGAGGACCCTGAGTCCACCTCCATCTTGCATGGGACCCCCTGGATCTTAACCCAGATATTTATTTTGGGTTTTAAGTGATGAATTGCTAGGGGCGACTGGTTGGAGAGGATGGATAGCACTGAGGGTTGTGGGGCTTTTTGGGGTGGGTGGGAAAACTTAGTCCTACCTGATGGAATAGCCTCAAGATCGTGGAGGGTCTCCCGGTTTCGGCTGTGGCACACGGAGCGGATGTGCCCGGTCTTCCCACATCCATGACACTTGGTGTTCCTGAAATGGCAGGTGGCCCTGGCATGGGCCCTGCCGCAGCTAGCGCACCTGGTCCTTGCACCCGAGGGGTTGGGATTTGGCCTTGCGCCCTCTGGCTTGGTCGGTCTACGGTTTCCCTCTCGGCCTGCGGCCATCCTATTAAATCTTGGGATGATCGCGTCCACTCTGGTGTTGTCCTCAAGGTCCCCGATGTCGAGCTCTCTGGCCTGATGGACCAAACCGCTGGTGCCACATCCCGATGAGGGTGAGTCTTCGCGATGGCTGTCTTCATACGCCATGATCTCCAGAGTGACTTCTGCGAGATCCATCATAGGCTTAGCCACCAGCTTCCATTGAAGCCGCTCGTTTTGAAGTCCAGCAATTATCTGGTCTCGGACGTGGTCCTCAAGGTCCGGAAATTGGCATCTGCGGCGGCGTGACGGACCCCCGTGATGAATGCTGTAGCTGATTCGCCCGGTTGCTGACAATGGCGAGAAAAGTTGAGCCGCCAGTACAATTCCGACCGCCTGGGCATAAAGTGCTTGCTGACGCATTCGGTCAGCTCAGCATATGGAATAGTGGCGACCGGGTCCGGGCTGCAGAGTCCCACAGCAATGTCATAGATGGCCGGTCCGCTGAGGCAAAGTAATGCCGCGGCCTTGTGGCGGTCTTCCGTGATTTTGTTCATGACGAGGTACCCTTCGACCTGCCCCCAGTGCGACTCCCATCCCTCGGGGTGCCGGACGTCAAACTCCCTGATGTGCCCGAGGTTGGCCATTCTGACTGGGTCCGCGGTATAATTGAGTGATTAAAGGACTCCCTTTGCCCTCAGCCAGTGACTTCAGCAGTGACCACAAAGGCTGGAGGGATCGGTACTCCTTCTGCTCGTGACTTAGCTCAGTGACTAGCTCTGTGTACCACAGATCCCACCTTCGCTGCCAGGTAAATCATTCAGAGAATGATGAGAGGGAGACGGCAGGCTGGGTTTCAGATGTTTATTTGGCTTCAGCTCCGGACAACTGTCTGGCGGAGAAACCCTCGCTTTTATACCAGAGCTGTCAACTGTTTTAACCAATCAGCGTAGTGCAATCTCCCACCATGAGGGCAGCGACCAATAGGCTTCCGGCAGCCTTTGACAGCTGGGCCGGGGATTCTGACAGCTGTCAAAAGCAGCCGGCCGAGGCGTGGTGCATATTCAGCTGGCCTTTTGACAGCTAGGAAGCTATCAGCTGAGACCAGCCCTGGCGCATGCGCGATTGCTTGCAGCAGCCTTTTGACAGCTGTCAACTGTCAATGGCTGCCGCATTTGGGCTCTAATGGTTTAGCCTCAGGTTTCTGAGGCTTCCTGTTGTTGTGGTAACTTAACATCTTGTATAACAGTATACAACAGTTACATTTAAGGGAGGAAGTGAAAGCCATAAAGTCCCATGCCTGTTCCCTCTCCCCCTTGGGAATGGCAGAATCCAGGGTAAGATGAGATTTGGGTTTAGCTCAGAGGAGATAGTTAGAAATGAAATATAAATGGATTCTGACAATCATATTCCTATAACCCCTAATACTGAAACAAGAAGTCTGATTTTGCTTCATGTTCAGATAAACCAGCAGGCATCTAGAAAAATGACTGGGGAATTACAGTTGAAAGAAAAGTCGCTGATATATGTTTGTTTGTTTGTTTGTTTGCTTGTTAAATTAATTGGCCACTCTTATCACAGGGCAACTCTGGGTGGATCTATTCTTCTGATGGACACACTACCATTTATATAGTATTTATATTCCTTTTGTTCGCTGCTCTATTGACCATTTCACTCTATTGACTGGAAAAAAAATAATTCTTAAATATGTTGCTGTCTTGCAACCATAAAAATCACTGCTAAAATGACAATGGTAAAACTATCATCTAGCTTGTTTCCACATTAGGTATTTAGTGAAGAACAACCATGACTTGTTCTTACATAATTTATGAGACTCCATATACCATTTATGGCAGCAGGTGTTTGCGCGGAGGGCCATATCAACACCTGGGATCGCGCCCCCGCTATCTCCGAGCGGTGGCGCGCTCCGACCCTCCGGTTAGCACCCTCTTACCCGGGGATGAGGGTGATCAGGCCCCTGAGCTCAGGTTGGTCTATTTTAACGCTAGATCCGTAGTTAACAAAGCTCCCCTCATCCATGATCTGATCGAGGAGGAAGGTGCGGATCTAGCGTGCATCACGGAAACTTGGTTGGATTCGGAGGGAGGGATGCCTCTCACCGAGTTATGCCCGCCAGGTTTCCGGGTGCTGCACCAGCCACAGGCTCAGGGCAGGGGTGGTGGGGTGGCAGTGGTTATTCGGGAGACTTTGTGTCCCCGGGAGGCCACCATTGTCCAGATGGCCGGGAGCGAATCCCTCCTCTTGAGATGTGGTTCTCGGGTTCAGTTGGGTTTGTTGCTTACATACCTGGCGCCCAGCTGTGTGGCAACAGCCCTGCCTGAGCTGTTCGACACCCTCTCAGGGTTGGCGGTGGAGTTCCCCAGGCTTATAGTCCTGGGTGACTTCAACCTGCCGTCACTGGGAGGGTCGTCGGAGTTAGCTCGGGAGTTCATGGCTTCCATGACAGCCATGGGCCTGACCCAGGTTATTGAGGGCCCGACTCATGTGGGGGATCATACTCTCGACCTGGTATTCCTGTCTGGACAGTGGTTGGATGATCTGGGAGGGGGCTCCCCGTCCATCACCCCTCTGTCATGGTCAGATCACCACCTCCTGAGGCTGGTTTTCCGTCATGCCACCCCCCGCCGCTGGGCGGCGGAACCGACCAGGTGGTTCCACCCCAGGCGCCTAATGGACCCGGATCGATTCCAGAGGGCGCTTGGGCCTATACCTATCACCCTTACCCACAGCCCAGTCGATGCTCTGGTGGAGGCCTGGGAAACGGCTGCCACCAGGGCACTTGACGGCGTTGTACCCATGCGACCTCTGACACGGCGCAGATCCCGTTGGGCCCCATGGTTCTCTATGGAGCTCCGGGAGATGAAGCGTCGGAGACAAGGTCTAGAGAGCGGTTGGAGATCCAGCCGATCCGAATCCAACCGATTGCAGTTAAGAACCTTTATAAGGTCTTATCTTGCGGCGATAAGGACGGCGAAGTCTAACTACTTTGCCGCCCTTATCGCATCCGCAGATAATCGCCCGGCCGCCCTGTTTAGGGTGACTCGCTCCCTCCTTAACCAGGAGGTGAGAGAGGATCCCTTGCAGGGACGAGCCGAGGAGTTTAGTCATCATCTGGCGGACAAAATCGCTCGGATCCGGACCGGCCTGGACTCTGACTGGGCAGAGTCTGATGTGGAGGAATCAGGCGGTCTTGAGCACGTTATCTGGACTGAGTTCGACCCTGTTTCCCCTGATGATGTGGACAGGATCATGGGGAGACTGAGCACCACCACCTGTTTGTTGGATCCGTGCCCCTCCTGGCTAGCTTATGCGGCTCGGGAGGGAACACGAGGCTGGTTCCATGCAGTAATAACTGCTTCTCTGAAGGAGGGTGTCTTCCCTGCCGCCTTGAAGGAGGCGGTGGTGAGACCCCTTCTCAAGAAGCCTGCTTTGGACCCGGCTGCTTTAGACAACTACCGTCCAGTCTCCAACCTTCGCTTTCTGGCGAAGGTTGTTGAGAGTGTGGTGGCGCATCAGCTCCCTCTGTTCCTGGAGGAAACTGATTATCTGGACCCGTACCAATCGGGCTTCAGGCCCGGACACAGCACGGAGACGGCATTGGTCGCGCTGGTGAATGATCTCTGGAGGGCTAGGGACAGGGGTTGCTCCTCTGTCCTGGTCCTATTAGATCTCTCAGCGGCTTTCGATACCATCGACCATGGTATCCTGCTGCGGCGTCTCAGGGGGTTGGGAGTGGGAGGCACCGTTTTACGGTGGTTCTCCTCCTACCTCCAGGGCCGCTCGCAGTCGGTGTTGACGGGAGGGCAGAGATCCGCCCCGAGGCCTCTCATTTGTGGAGTCCCTCAGGGGTCGGTTCTCTCGCCTCTCCTGTTCAACATCTATATGAAGCCGCTGGGCGAGATCATTCGTGGCTTCGGGGTGGGGTATCACCAGTACGCTGATGATACCCAACTTTTTCTTTCCACCCTGAACCAACCCAGCGATGCCCTCTCTGTGATGTCCCGGTGCCTGGAGGCGGTTCAGGTCTGGATGGGGAGAAACAGGCTTCGTCTCAATCCCGCCAAGACTGAGTGGCTGTGCATATCGGCACCTCGGGTTAACCAAGTTATTCTACCTCTAACGATGGGGGGTGAGGTGTTACCCCCCGTTGATAGGGCTCGCAACTTGGGCGTCCTCCTGGACTCACGGCTCAATTTTGAAGATCACATAGGAGCCGTGACCAGGGGGGCTTTTGCACAGGTTCGCCTGGTGCGCCAGTTGCGTCCCTATCTGGACCGAGACGCCCTACGCACAGTTACTCATGCGCTTGTGACCTCCCGTTTGGACTACTGTAACGCTCTCTACATGGGGCTGCCCTTGAAGACCACTCGGAGGCTTCAACTGGTGCAGAATGCGGCCGCGCGAGTTGTAATGGGGGTCTCCCGATACTCCCATGTAACACCTCTACTCCGCGAGCTGCATTGGCTTCCGGTTGCCCTCCGGGTGAAATTCAAGGTGCTGGTTATCACCTATAAAGCCCTACATGGCCTGGGTCCGGGGTATTTGAGGGAACACCTGCTGCCGTCATCAAACGCCCTTCGCCCAGTGCGCTCCCACAGGGAGGGTCTGCTCAGGGTTCCGCCGGTAAGAGATTGCCGGCGGGTGACACCCAGCGATAGGGCCTTCTCTGTGGGGGCGCCTGCCCTCTGGAACCAGCTGCCGGTGGAGCTGAGGACTGCTCCCGACCTCCGATCATTCCGCCGGGGCCTGAAGACCTGGCTCTTCGAGCTCTCGGGCCCAGACTGAGGAGAAATTTTAATTTGGGGTTCTTTTTAATCGACTACAGGGTCAATTTAATATTTTTTAATTTGGTTCTTAATTTTTGTATTTTGGATTTTTAATTCCCTGTAAACCGCCCTGAGTCCTCAGGGAATAGGGCGGTATATAAATATAACTAAATAAATACTAAATAAATAAATTTATACTCTTCCTCAATGTATATTACATTTTTTCATAACAGAAAGTTCTGCTATAGAAAGAGGAAAGAATAACACCACTGTAAATGGCCTTAGTTTCTCATTTTTGTTTCAGAGATATACTTATTATTGGTGCAGTGACTTAGGCAAAAAATTCAAAGGTCAGAATGTATTTATTAATATTGTTTCACGAACAACTTTGTATAACCTGGCATTTTTTTAAAAAATCAAAGTACCTAATTAATTAATTGGTGTTAAAACACTAATGTTTTTAAAAAAGCATTAAATATTAGCAAATATTTTCTCTATCTCAAGTTCTCTCTGGATTGTGTTAATTCAATAAACTATGGCTTAGCAAGTTGGTCAAAAAGAGCTTCTTTTTCCATATCTTCATCTATTTTTAACTCTTTTTCTTAAGTACAAGTTCTTTTCATTTTACATAAATACAATGACTTACTTTTCTTCTAACTTTTTAGCAAACTAGAAAAGCCTTGTTATCTTTTTTTTTGTGTTCTAACTTGCTAGGTTCTTAGGGTGAACCATTGACCTTCTGTGATTTCATTTCTGCTGCTAAATGTTAGATTCATGAGTTGAACTTTGAAATACCACTCTTACTTCATTCTCTTTTTAGTGCTAGAAGTATTCCTGGGCTGAATCTTCATCTTACTATGAATATTTAATCTTTGTAGACAATGCAGCCTAAAAAATCCAAATAGTAACCATTTGCTAATTCCAAAAGCTATGCTATAGATGCTACAAGTGCACCAAGTAGCATTAAAAAAGTACTTACATATAGAATAAGTGAACACAATATAAAACAGGTGGGAAAACATGATCAGAATGAAGATTTTTAAACTAGTCCTAAATAGTTTAATCCCAAACCATTAAAAATTGAGACTTGATCTGTCTACATGAAGCTCTGGTCTTTTAATATTTGCTATTAAAAGTAAAATGTTGATATGACAATTAATTTTCATTAATTAAGTTGCTTTTGTATGCTATAAGGAAGACAATACCTTTCCATCATGAAAGTTTGGATTTTATGTTAAAACTGGATATCTCTGCCAAAGTACACAAGGTTTGTCTATTCATAAATGATTATATAAACTTTCAAATTTTAGTGTAATTTATTACATTGAGATAATGTAGATATACTCATTAAGAGTAACTTGAGTGGGTGCTAATATATAACAAAGTATATAGGAAACATATATCTATTATAATATGGATAAAAAGCCAAAGGAAATCAGCTCCTTTGTTAGATGCAGGAATAAATTAAGATTTAAATCTACTGTACTGATTTATATTGGATCTATACCAAAATAGTTCTTCATATGGTTATTTTCTAAAATTTTCTATGTGAGTGACATCATCCTCAGTCAGAAAGTTAGAATCAGTGGTAATTATTATGTGTTATGCTCTTTTTTATTGAAAAGTTTTACAATACATTTTAAACATAAACTCCTTCCCTCCCCCTCCCCCACCCAATTTCCCCTCCCCCCCCCCGACTTCCCAGAGCTGAATACAGGGTATTGCCCCTAATAAACTTAAGCTAAAATAAGCTATCAAACTATTAATACACTTTAAATCCTATCACACTTTAACTCCCTTTAAACAAGATTAAATAATAATACTTCTTATAAATCTAATAATTATACTAATACTCATTCATATGCTAAATGAAACTTTTTAGTCCCATATTTATTTTGAATATAATCAATCCATCTTCTCCACTCTGATATGTATCTCTGTTTCGATTGTTCTTTCAAATATGCTGAAATCTTTGCCATTTCTGCCAAGTTTGAAACTTTTAAAGTCCACTCTTCTAAAGTAGGCAGTTCCTCCTTCTTCCAATGTTGCGATACCAAAAGTCTTGCTGCTGTTATTAAATTCAACATCAATTTAGTCTCTATCACAGTACAGTCTGTAATAATACCCAACAAAAATAACTGTGGAGAAAACCGTATCTTTTTCTTAAATATCTTCTGCATATTCCACCAAATTTTAATCCAAAAAGCTTTAACTTTTTTACAAGTCCACCATATATGATAATATGTTGCATCTCACAACCACACCTCCAACATTAAGGCTGATTATTTGGATACATACATGCTAATTTTTTAGGATCTAAATGCCATCTATAAAACATTTTATAAAAGTTCTCTCTTAAATTTTGTGCCTGCATAAATTTTACATTCCTGACCCAGATTTTTTCCAAGTATCCATCGTTATTGGCTCCTGAATATTCTGGGCCCATTTTATCATACAATCTTTAACAAGTTCCGTTTCTGAATCTATTTCTATCAATGTATTATATATCCTTCTTATATGTGCTTGACTTTGATCTCTGATTTGTTTTACCAGATTTTCATTTGTTGTTGAAATACCAATTTTCTGATCTTCTTTCCATCTAGCTTGTATCTGGCCATACTGAAACCAAGTTTGTACTTCTTTCAAAATATTAAATGGCTTTAATTGCCATAGTGTTATGCTCTTATTGATTTATTAAATATGCCAATGATATAATATTGTTACTCAGTAACTTTGGTCTGTCAATATATATTTTAATTCTTGCAGACTCACTGATGTTAATTTTTTGTGTTACTGTATGTCTATATAAAAGCCAAAACAGTATGAGAAAGATAGAATCATAAAAGAAAAAGTTTCTCAGCTCACATTATCTCTGGAGACTGAGAAAGAGTAATAAAAACAAAACCAAAAAAGAGGGAAAATAATATTTTAAGAAAGTTAAGTAATGAAAAAGACAAGATATGGAGAAAGAGGCCACAGCAGGTTAGCTAGCTTTATTAGGAAGATTAATCTGTAACTGGGGATTATTTATAAAGAAAATTGAACAAATTTTTAGGAAGAGAGATTCTGGGGAAAAAAGTTGGCTGTTTTATTCAGTTTTATAGAAACTAAGAATATAGCTTAAGAAATTTATATTCTTCTACCGTAAAACACTCCCAATTCAGCTTTGCAGAACTAGTAAAAATAATGCAAGGACATTTGGTGCCAAAACCTTTATTTTTGTGAGATGTACAATACCATATGCACAACAAGATGAAAAGAGTCTGTTGCAGCAATACACACAAACGTACAAGACTGGCTGAACCCTACAATGCCAAATGATGCTTTAAGAAATGAACTGCTTTGTGGAATTTTGAAAGAGAACATTTCAAAAAGGTTTGAGGCAGCATTAATATTTCAGGGAGGATTTGAATTGTTATCACTGTAAAAACTGATACTAGAGATAATACAGAGGTCAGTCAGGAGTACAAGCAAGTATGAATAAGATTGCACTAGTACCCAAAATCCCTTCATGGATTACTGCCTTGTTGTGGCAAAGGGCCTTGTGTAATTCAATGAAGCTAATGTGATCCACTGGACAAGGAAATGGCAACCCACTCCAGTATCTTTGCCATGAAGACCCCATGGATAGTACCAAAAGGAAAAAAGACATGACGCTGGAAGCTGAGTCCCTCAGATCGGAAGGCATCCAATATGCTACTGGGGAAGAGCAGAGGGCTAGTACTAGTAGCACGAGAAAGAATGAAATGACTGGGCCAAAGCCGAAAGGATGCTCAGCTGTGGATGCATCTGGTGGTGAAAGGAAAGTCTGATGCTGTAAAGATTTATTCTCCATAGGAACCTGGAATGTAAGATCCATGAATCAAGGAAAGCTGGACATGGTCAAACAAGAGATGACAAGACTGAACATCACCATCTTAGGAATCAGCAAATTAAAATGGACACGAATGGGTGAATTTAATTCAGATGACCATCAGGTATACTACTGCGGGCGAGAATCCCTCAGAAGAAATGGAGTAGCCTTCATCATCAATAAAAGAGTAGGAAAAGAAATACTGGGATACAATCCCCAAAATGACAGAATGATCTCAGTTTGAATCCAAGGCAAACATTCAATATCACAGTAGTCCAAGTCTATTCCCCAACCACTGGTGCTGAAGAGGATGAAATTGACCAGTTCTATGAAGCCCTACAGCACATTATAGAAGTAACATCAAAAAATGATGTCCTTATCATCATGGGGGATTGGAATGCTAAAGTAGAAAGCCAAAAGATAACCAGAATAACAGGCAACTTTGGCCTTGGAGAACAAAATGAAGTAGAGCACAAGCTGACAGAATTTTGTCAAGAGAATACAATGGTCATAGAAAACACTCTTTTCCAACAACCCAAGAGACGGCTCTACACATGGACATCACCAGACGGTCAACAAAGAAATCAGATTGACTATATGCTCTGCAGCCAAAGATGGAGAAGCTCTATACAGTCAGTAAAAAGAAGACCAGAAGCTGACTGTGGCTCAGACCATGAGCTTCTCATTGTAAAATTTAGGCTTAAACTAAAGTAGGGAAAAGCACTAGGCCACTCAGTATGAACTAAATCATATCCCTGATGAATATACAGTAGAGGTGACAAATAGATTTAAGGAATTAGATCTGATAGACAGAGTGCCTGAAGAACTATGGATGGAGGTTTGTAACATTGTACAAGAGGTAGCAACTAAAACCATCCCAAAGAAAAAGAAATGCAAGAAAGAAAAATGGCTCTCTGAGGAAGCTTTGCAAATAGCTGAGGACAGGAGGGAAGTGAAAGGCAAGGGAGAAAAAGAAAGATACGCCCAATTGAATGCAGAATTCCAGAGAATAGCTGGAATTAAATGAACAGTGCAAAGAAATAGAAGAAAACAATAGAATAGGAAGGACCAGAGATCTCTTCAAGAAAATAGGAAGGACCAGAGATCTCTTCAAGAGCCTTGGTGGAGCAGTGGGCTAATGCCTCCTTAAGTAACACCAGCTGCCTGCAATTATTGCAGGTTCACATCCCACCAGGCTCAAGGTTAACTCAGCCTTCCATCCTTCCGAGGTAGGTAAAATGAGGACCCAGATTGTTGGGGGCAATAAGCTGACTTTGTAATAATGCCGCTTGGGGGGGCGAAAGCCCTAATAAGCAGGCATATACATAGAATGAAGGCTATTGCTAAGCACATTTGATTTGTGCTTAGATTGTAAGCTGCCCTGAGTTTTCAGAGAAGGGCGGGATATAAATGGGATTAAAATAAAAAAATAAAAAATAAATAAATAAATTGGAGAGATGAAGGGAATGTTTCATGCAAAAATGGGCATGATTAAAGGAGCAAAATGGCAGGGACCTAACAGAGGCAGAAGATATTGTGGAGGTGACAGTATTCCAGCTGAGCTATTCAAAATTTTAAAAGATGATGCAGTAAAACTGCTACACTCAATTTGCCAGCAAATTTGGAAAACTCAACAGTTGTCACAGGATTTGAAAAGGTCAGTTTACATTCCAATTCCAAAGAAAGGCAGTGCCAAAGAATGTTCAAACTATCGCACCATTGTACTTATTTCACATGCTAGCAAAGTTTTGCTTAAAATCCTACAAGCTAGACTCCAGCAGTATGTAGATCGAGAACTACCAGAAGTAGAGGGAGAATTTTGAAGAGGCAGAGGAACTAGAGATCAAATTGCCAACATATGCTGGATCATGGAGAAAGCTTGGGAGTTCCAGAAAAACAAGGTTCCATCCAAAAAAGGTGCCGGAACTCCGTTCTGAGCGTTCTATGAGAAAAAAAGCCCTGGTTCTTCCCAATTGCAATGTATGGCTGTGAAAGGTGCCAAAGAATTGAGGCCTTTGAACTATGGTGCAGGAAAAGACTCCTGCAAGTCCCTTGGACTGCAAGATGATCACACCGGTCAGTCCTAGAGGAAATCAACCCTGACTGCTCTTTAGAAGGCCAGATCCTGAAGTTGAAACTCAAATACTTTGGCCACCTAATGAGAAGGAAAGACTCACTGGAGAAGAGCCTAATTCTGGGAAAGATTGAGGGCAATAGAAGAAGGGGATGACAGAGAATGAGGTGGCTGGATGGAGTCACTGAAGCAGTAGGTGTGAGCTTAAATGGACTCCAGAAGATGGTAGAGGACAGGAAGGCCTGGAGGAACGTTGTCCATGGGGTCACGATGGGTTGGACACAACTTCGCAACTAACAACAACAATAACAAAGTATGCAACAAAAATAATAACATGCCAAAATGAACTGGGCTATCATTGTGGCGGAGGTTAATGCAGATTTAAGGAAGCAACATGCAAAAAATATAGTAAAATAAGACATGTTTAGAAACAGTGTTCCAATATTTGAGGTGCTGCCAAAACAAGAGGGGGTCAATCTATTTTCCAAAAGCACAAGAATGCAAGACAAGAAACAATGGATGGAAACTCATCAAGGAGGGAAGCAACCTAGAACTAAAGAGAAATTTCCTAACAGTGAAAACAATCAACCAGTGGGACAGCTTGCCTTCGAAAATTGTGGGTGCTCCACCACTGGAGGCTTTTAAGAAGAGACTGGACAGACAGTCTTTTGTCTGAAAAGGTATAGATCTCCTGCTTGAGCAGGGGGTCACACTAGAAAATGTCTAATGTATCTTTCAAATCTGTTGTTCTGTTATTCAGTCTTTCAGGAAAGAACAAAATATTTGTTAAAGTTACAGAACCAATCCATTATTTTAAACTAAATATGGTGGTACATGATGTAGAGTAGGACTTTAATAATTAAAATGAAACAGAAACAACTAATGTGGATATCCATAGCATAAAAGATGAAATGAATGTAATCAGTAGAAATGACACATGCATATGGAGAAGATATTGGAATCATCCTTGTACTTTTGACAGTTCCTTCTCAAAAGACCAGTGTACAATGCCTAGATGCTGATAATGTAATCTCTGCAAACAATTGAGATTTCAGAATTTAACTTATTGGATTATACATACCGTAGTTTCCGGCATATAAGACTACTTTTTAACCCATGAAAATCTTCTCAAAAGTCAGGGGTCGTCTTATACGCGGGGTGCTGAAAATTTAGGGACAGGGCTGGCTGGAAAACCTGGAGCGGATCTCCCATTTAGTCTGCGCAGGGAAAGCGGGACCAATTGGAGAAGAAGCTGCAGTCTGTGATTTTTTACAGGCTGGGGTCTGGGCGTCTTTCCTTCTAAAGTTGAAGAGCAGCTGTAGTATATCCCAACTTGAAAGGCAGGTGGGGAAGGCAGCAGCCAGAGCAGCGGCTTAGCTCTAAGGACACATTTGACTCAGGAACTGGGCGGGCTGGCTGGAAAACCTGGAGCGGATCTCCCATTTGGTCTTTTTTTTTAAAATCCCATTTATATCCTGCCCTTCTCTGAAGACTCAGGGTGGCTTACAATTTAAAGCACAAATCAATGTGCTTAGCAATAGCCTTCATTCTGTGTATATGCCTGTTTATTAGGGCTTTCACACACCCCCCAGCAGCATTATTACAAAGTTAGCTTATTGCCCCCAACAATCTGGGTCCTCATTTTACCTACCTCGGAAGGATGGAAAGCTGAGTCAACCTTGAGCCTGGTGGGATGCGAACCTGCACTAATTGCAGGCAGCTTGTGTTACTTAAGGCTCTGCGCAGGGAAAGCTTTAGAGTGAATTAGGAAAAGTGAAAAAGTGAATTAGGAAAATAGGGAATGGTTGCCGGAATCAGGGGCTGCCACAAAGAAGTGGGAGTCAAGCTATTCTCCAAAGCACCTGAAAGCAGGACAAGAAGTAATGGATGGAAACTAATCAAGGAGAGAAGCAACCTAGAACTAAGGAGAAACTTCCTGACAGTTAGAACAATTAACCAGTGGAACAACCTGCCTCCAGAAGTGGTGAATGCTCCAACATTGGAAGTTTTTAAGAAGAGACTGGACAGTCATTTGTCTGAAATGGTATAGGGTTTCCTGCCTTAGCAGGGGGTTGGACTAGATGACCTCCAAGGTCCCTTCCAACTTCTTCTTCTTCTTCTTCTTCTTCTTCTTCTTCTTCTTCTTCTTCTTCTTCTTCTTCTTCTTCTTCTTCTTCTTCTTCTTCTTCTTCTTCATTATTATTATTATTATTATTATTATTATTATTATTATTATTATTATTATTATTATTATTATTATTATAGTTTAATCCACTTGCACTGTTTTATGTTTACATGTTTGATGACAAACAGCCTTATGTTTATAAGTGACAGTTTTCCTACTAAGCACCTGCATGTCATAAGCATTTGAATTAAAATTACCATATTAAAATCAAATCTGATGTTTTTTAATTTTTATTTGGTGTGCGTTGGAAGAGGGGTAGTCTTATACGGCGAGTATAGCCCAAACCCTATAATTTAACAAGAAATGTAGGGGGTCGTCTTATACGCCCAGTCGTCTTATACGCCGGAAAATACGGTACATAAGCCTCATGAACTATGATTAATAATTTTTCCTTCTGCTCAATTGCATGTGATACAATATAGGTGTGGTGACTTTTAATTTTTCAGAGGTTACAAACTTCAAAATATATGTGGCTGCTAACTGTTCTTATTATTACCAGTTAGTTTTACCATGAGTGATTTGAGATAATTCTTATGAAGACTATTTTAAACCAGTAATCTCTAGAAAAGACAAATCTTAACTCACTAACAGTGTTTGCTAGTTTTGACAATCTTCAGATATGTGAACTTCAATTCCAAAAATTTGCAGCAATAGTGATTCTGGCTGAAGAATTTCTTAAGTTGTTGTCCACTTGAGTAAAAGAAGAAGACTGGACTGCACCAACTGGAAGAAAGTTATACTAGTTCATTCAATGAAACTGAAGTTCTTCAATGTCTGCTTTATTATAATAAGATCTATTTTGTCATCTGGAACAACTTTATAATAATAGCCTTGTGACTTCCAAGAAGTACATACAAATTGAAAATGAGATCAAAAGCAAAGATTAAAAATCTCTTCCTCTCTCCCTCCCTCCCTTTTTCTCTCTCTAGATACACTTTTTTTCTATGTTATATATGAGGGACTTCCTTTATATACACATCAAATTAGTTTATCTTGTCTTTCTTCTTTTATTTTTTAAAAATTATTCTGCAATTAAACTTTTCTCCAGTGTCCAGTTGTCTTCTTCCACACGTCAATTCATTAAAAGGATTGTTGAATAATTTGTATTATTTTTACTTGACAAATATTGGGAATAGATTATTTTTATTTTGTTGTAAGGAAGGATCTTGCTACTGATTTTCTCTCTGATTAGGAGTTTACTAATGATTCTCTACATTGCCTGGAAAGTCCTCTCTTTTTCTTGCGTATTTTCATGAATGTTTCTTGGGGTTTAAAATATATTATATATTATTGGATTGTAGTGTACCTTCTGCTTGTGTCAAAAGTCTTTCTTTCACAGATGTAATATGCATTTTGCACTATGGAGAAAGAGAGAGTAACTATTTTTCTTCCAAAAGTTATATAACAAGAAAATAGGATGCCAGGTGGTTACACAATTATTGGAGGGTAGTATGATGGAAAGCCAATAAACTGAGAAAATAGAGGAGAATGGAATTTTGAAAAAGACACCTCGGCCCATGCATGGGGAAAGCATGAGAAAGGCTCAGAACAATTCTGGCTTAATTCTGCCAAGTATAAGTTTAGCAGGAAAATTGCCTTGATGCTTTCAAGATTGATCACCCTACCAACAGTAAAGATCTTCCTAGAATTCCAAGTGTTTCTTGTTTCCTGAGTTTACCAATCTTGCAGAACTGAACAAGTAGAGCTGAAATAGGCAGTAGAGTAAGCCTAAAGCAGAAGGAGTCACATATTCTGCCTTTCCTTGATATCCTGTTTTTTTCCTTCTTTTGATATTTTCCATCTGTCTTTCTCTGCTAAGGCGTTATGGTTCAAAAGCTATACACAAGATAGTAAAGTAATCGCAGCTTCTTCCAAAATTTAAAAGCAAATACAAGTATTTTTTTATTCAATGGACTAATTTTTTTTGCTATGAAGTACCATATTTTTCCATCTATAAGACACACCCTTGGATAAAACGCTCTGGTATGCAAGTTTCTCCATGCCAATCAGCTGTTTGGCAGAACGTTGAACAGCTGAGCTGGCAAATCAGGAAGTTTGGCCAGCTGATGGTCTTGCCCCCTCCCCCCTCCCATTATGGCAAGCCCACAGGAGCTTGAAACCTGCACTAAGTGGCTTGGCAACCCACACAGGCATGCCCTGGGCTATGGAGGTTACCATTATTTTTCCATGTATAAGTCTCTGCACTTGTATAAGATGCACCTGATTTTTGAACAGGGTGTTTGCAGGAAAAAATAGTATCTTATACACGGAAAAATATGGTATGCCATTATTTAGTAGAGCCATAGCCTCTTCTTTCTTCCTAGACTCTATCTGCCCAAAAATAATTAGACTATAATATTTTCATGAGTCCTAAAATACCAATTCACATGATAATATGGTTAAACAAACATGGGATATATTAGTAGTTAAGCATTCTCCATTACATTTGAAAAGTGTCTAATTCCTGCCCAGTCTATCACCTTCAGGAAAAAAAAGAAAAAATGGTTTCCATCCCAGAAAGATAAGTTAAATAAATAAATAAATGCATACAACTTCTCTCCTACCTTTGCAGAGACTGTAGAAACTCAGTTACTGGTTGAATGGGTTGCTGACTGGTTGGGTTTTGAAGACTCAAAAATGCAATGGCAGGTAGAATCTGTCAACTATATAGAGCAGGTAACCTCTACTGAGATGGCCTTTCTCTTCACATTTAACTAGGTGGCTTTAGCATGTTTATTAATTCTACTATTCACATGTTACTGTTTCAGGATAATATTTCATTTGGTTTTCAGGTTTTTTAAAATTAATTTAGAATGAGTCTCTATCTAATCTCTATCATCTATCTATCATCTATCTATCTATTGTCTATCATCTATCATCTTTAAAAACCAATTAGTTGTAAGGATATAAGACAGTCTTCAATCATCTTTAAAAACCAATTAGTTCTAGGAATATAAGACAGTCTACAAACAGAACAAAACAGAGCAATAACATGAATAAATGTATAAAAACAATTGTCCCAAAAATACAAGCAATTATAGGAAGGGAGGGAAGACTCCCAGTAAAGAATAAAAAAGAATTAGAGCTTAAAAACGTTTTTAAAAAATAGAGGGAAGAAAATGAAAAATAAAACTAACATAATAGTAAGAAGGTTAAATAAATAACAAGGTAGAAAAACAAGCACAAACAGGAAGATAAATTGGAAAAAATAGGCACAATTACCTAGAACAGAGAAGGAAGAAACAAGGGTAACAGCAAAGCACATTCACCAAACAAAAAGAGTTGCACTATATATAAGAGAACACTAAATATCTACAGAAATGCATGTGATCAAAGATAAAATCCCTCCAGAATGTATATGGATCAATATAAAAGGGGGGGGGTATATATTACAGGGCACCCAACCAATCAGAAGAAATAGGTGAACTCTTTGCCAATCAGTTAACAAACATATGTAGAAAGCATACCACAGTAGTAATGGGAGAGTTCAACTATCCAGCTATCAACTGGGATACAAACTCTGCAGCAAGTAGGAGATCAAACAGATTCTTAATCAACCTAGCCAACAACTTTATCATAGAAGAGGGAAGTAATTGAAGTTTCAGGAAGTTTGGGTGAAAGTGACCATGTCATGCTGAAATTCAATATAATGCAAACACAAACAATAGAAAATAATCCAACCAGATACTTTAACTTCAAAAGAGCTAATTTTAACAAACTCAGAGAGAACCTAGGAAACATTCCATGGACACAAATCCTAAAAGAGAAAATAACTCAAGAAGCATGGGAAATGGACTTCCGGGTGGCAAGTCTCCGTCAATGGTGGCCGTTTCGACCGTCAGCCCCGTTGTTTTCCATTGAACTGTGAAAGCGATAATCAGCTGTTTTGTGGTTCAGAAACCCCCCTCGGGAGAAGAGGGGAGGGGGAGCATTCAAGGTAGGGGTAGAGCTCCCCTAGACCCCTAGAATTGTTATTCTAGGGGTTGAAGGGTGAGAGCTCCCCCGGAGCCTGAATTAGCTCAGGATTTGGGGACTCCTCTGTTACAAGGCTTTGGAACAGAGCAGGACGCTGCAACCATCCCTGCAATCAACATTGTATTTTGGATTACTTGGATGCAGGCAGAGCTGTGCAGGAGAATTTTGAAACAGCAAGTATAATTTTTTATTTAATTCCATTTATATGATCTTTAACTCCGGTTTATACTAAAAGAAAGGAAGAAAGATGGCGCAGGAGTGAATTGTCAGTGAAAAATAAAAGGACAAGGAATATATCATAAAATATAAAGACTGAGAAGAAAGAAATTGTGTTTTTTTTAAAGTCACTCTGCGCAAAATATTTGAAATTGGTTTAAAAGTGAATTTAAGGATTTGGATATTTAATAGGGGAGAAACAAAGTTGCAAGCTGAGTGGAAAAGTGAAAGTACGCAACGAAAATTAATTGGGTGTTAAAATGGCTTCTAAACCAGCTAAAGCTTCTATTCCTAGAAGTGTTGGTGCATCACCACTTCAGCATTCTTCACTACAGGCATTGATGCCACCCCCTGTGGCACCTGCACCCACATTAACATTAAAAGATTTACAAGATGCTTTAAAAAATCAATCTCATCAAATATCTGAACTTATCAATGAGAAGAATAAAGAAATATGAGAGGACATTTTAGTGGCTTTTCAGGGGCTGGCAGTTTGCATTGAGCGTTTGGATGAACGTGTGGAAGAGGTGTATCAAAATAATTTGAGATTGGATGCTAAAATGCCAGAAGCTGAGAATAAAATGGACAAAACTGAGGACGAGGTGGTTATGATACAATATAGAGATATGGAGTTTGCTTTGAGAATAAGAGGATTGAAAGAGGACCCAAAGGAAAATTTGAAAGTGTTACTAGCAGAAGCCCTGGAACCGATTTTGGGGTGCCAAGTGGAAGAAATTATAGGGGATATAGATAAAATATTTCATGTTAACTCTTGGATTGCCAGGCAAAGAAAATTACCTAGAGATGTGTTTGTTTATTTTACAAAGAGATCGATCAGAAATGTGATTATTCAAGCTTTTTATAATAATAGATTTAAAGTTGCTGATCAAGAAGTTTTAATCTTGAACGAAATTCCACCAAGAATTTTAAGGAAAAGGAAAGAATTTACTTTTTTGGCAGATGAATTAAAGAAACGCCAGCTTCAGTTCAGATGGGAGATACCAATTATTCAGGTATGAGATATCGTCTCAGTACAGTTTTGAAGGCACGAGATTTTTATTCTAATATACTGAAAGCAGGTTCTCCGCCATCCCCATAATTTAAAGGAAGGAAGGAAGATGGAGCGCGACAGACACAAATGGAGAGTATACAGGGAGATGAAGAAGTTATCTTGCGGATGGTTAAAGAACTTCAGTAAACTTCGGAAATGGTGCAGCCCCAGGCATCGTCAGAAGAGGTTAAGGAACAAAGAATGATGCGGGCTGCAACCAGACGAATGAGACAAGAACAAGAAGAACAGAAATCCACAATTATATCTCAAGAATCTACTTATAGTGAAGCAGTGGGAGGAGCGAGACCGAAGAGGCAGGTGCTTGTGGTTTTGAAGACGCGCTCCGAAAGCTTCAGGTCGCAAAAGATGGCGACCAAGTTTCTAACCTGGAATGTTAATGGATTAAACTCCCCACAAAAGAGAAAGAAAGTATTTCAGTATTTGAAACAATTTAAAAATTATGTTGTGTGCTTACAGGAAATGCATATTCGTGTATCAGACCAAAAATATTTGATAAATTCCAGACTGGGTGTACAGTTTAGTGCGTCTGCTTCAGATAAGAAAAATGGAGTAGTTATTTATGTAAAAAAGAATTTAACAGCCAATCTAATTGAAGCTGATAAACAAGGAAGATATGTTATAATTGAACTTTTAATAGAAGGCAAGAAAATACTTTTAGTTGGACTATATGCACCTAATCAACAACAAGGAGAATTTTATAAATTTTTACATATATAAATAATTCAATGGGATTATAAATCATGTATTTTGACGGGAGACTGCAATCGCGTGCTGGACACACAGAAAGATAAAAAAGGTCTTTTTAAAAGTACTCCAAATCATGCCAGATTGCCTAAATCTTTTTTTGAGATGAAAGATGATTTGGAATTGAGAGACGTTTGGAGAGAACGAAATTTGGAAGAAAAAGATTTTACCTTTTTTTCTGATCGACATCAATCTTTTTCTAGGATTGATTTTGTATTAACTACTAATGATTTTTTTTCTAGGGTTAAGAAGATCAAGATATGTCCAAGAACTTTATCCGATCATAGTCCAGTATGGTTGGAATTGGATAAGGAGAGGAAAGATAGGAGGTCTTGGAGATTAAATGAAAATTTGTTTAGATATCAAGGAAATGTGGATGAATGTAAAAAACAGATGAAAATATTTTTAATATAAATATGTATAAGGGTACTCCTATTGAAATGGTTTGGGATGCAAGTAAAGCCTATATGAGAGGAGTGTTAATATATTTGAATAATAAATATAGATGTAGATTGGAATATAAGCGTAAAGAGTTAGAGGAGGAAATCAAGAGGAAAGAGAAGGCTCTAATTTTGAACCCATCTGATAAGATGGTGAAGGAAGCAATTACTTTGTTAAGAGGTCAGTTTAATATGTTGATGGCAGATCAAGTGGCATCTAACATACGGTATGTTAAACACAATACTTTTTGAAATGCTAATAAGCCAGGTAGGTGGCTAGCTTATTTGTTAAGGAAAAAACAAAGGTCACGTATGAAATGTGAGGAGGGTGGAAATGATCCTGCTGCAAACGGACTGTTATCTCTCCTTTCCCATGATGGGCTTACCACCTGGAGCTTGGCTGATCCGAAACTGACTGAATGAACTGTGGGGTGGAGTTTGCTTGGGGACACTTTAAAAATATTGATCTGTGAGGGAATTTCTCAGATCCTGTCTATTATGCCTGCTGTCTCCTATTTCTTTGTAAAAGTTCCTGCTTGGAAAATCTTGTCTCCATCTTTCTTAAGATGTGGGCTGAAGTGGGTTCTGACAATAGACAGGATCTGCATTAAGAGTCAACCTGGAAGGAAGAACCTTACCAGGGGACTTTTCAAAAAATACAATGTCTAATGATGAGGCAGGGAAGTGGGAAAGCTCTATGGAAAGGGAGCCTTTCCCTGACCGAAATTCCACCAACTGTTGGGAGCTGAAGAATCATATTGCTCCAAGGAAGAGGTGGTAGAGACATGCAACCACAAACTGCAGTGGTCGATGGACGTTGGAAGGAAAAGCGAGTGGGAAAAAGTATTAAAGAAAGTGACCCTGAGACAGGGCAGCCACCAACCCAGATGGCAGCAAGAGATGGAGAATTCCCTGCATGTCAGTGGAGAGGATGGGAGTTATGCACCACACTCAGAGTTATTGACCTGAGGAAAAAACCCTTGGCTCTCTAAGGGAGGAGAAACCTGAGTACCGCAGCCACACTACTGCCTGGAGCTGAAGCTAGAGAGAGAGTGGGGGGGATCTGGAACCTGTAGCACCGGGAATGTCCACTGAACCCAAAGCTACCACATCAGCAGCCCCCACCCCCTGCGAACCCGCAGATGGTTATCAGGATTGGGGACAATACCGCCAGCAGTGAAGGCACCGATCCATTCAAATACTCCCACCTATGGAAGCAAAATTCAGCGGGGAGCCGCCATGCTTGGGATTTTTCCTAACTCAAGTCATCAGTTATATGGAAGAATACGGACAGGACATCCCCAGCAACAAAGCCCACATACGTATTGTGAAATCCATCCTGGATGGACCGGCCAGAGACTGGGTGGTGAAACTGCATAACTCTGACACCACAGAACCCAATGACTTCAACCGGTTCATGTCATCTTCGAGAAGGTGATTCGAGGACCCTCTGGCTGATCGCAAGGCCCATGAGAGAATCAAAATAGTGAGGCAGGGCACATGGCCGGTTGCTGAATATACACAAGAATTCCAGGCCATTGCCAACAAGCTGAACTGGCCAGAAGGCATCCTCCCTAGCCATTTCAAAGACAGGCTAAACCACAACCTGTATGATGCTTGCCTGCCTTGAGGGGACCCACACCAGTTTGATGAATTAGAATTAGAATTTATTAAATTTATATGCTGCCCTTCTCCCTAAGGACTCAGGGTGGCTCACAACAATAAAAAGTTAAAAAACATAAAATACAAAATTTAAAAAAGAATTAAATCATAAATGTAATAAATACATAACAATTAACCCAATAAAATCTAATTTAAAACTATAGTCAGTCCAGGCTCGATTGTTGGAACAGCCATGTCTTCAGGTCACGGTGGAAGGACCAAAGGTCAGGGGCTGTCCGCAGCTCCGGAGGCAACTCATTCCAGAGGGTCAGCATGCCCACAGAGAAGGCTCTCCCCCTGGGGGTCGCCAGCCAGCATTGCTTAGCCGATGGAACCCTGAGGAGGCCAACTCTGTGGGAGCGAACCAGGCGATGGGAGGTTGACAATGGCAGCAGGTGGTCTCGAAGGTACCCCGGGCCTAAGCCATGTAGGGCTTTAAAGGTAATTACCAGCACCTTGAATCGCACCCGGAGGGCAACTGGAAGCCAATGCAGCTCGCGCAGGAGTGGTGTAACATGGGAGTATCGAGAAACTCCCATAAGCACCCACATGGCCACATTCTGCACCAGCTGAAGCCTCCAGGTGCACTTCAAGGGCAGCCCCATGTAGAGAGCATTGCAGTAATCCAGGTGAGAAGTGACAAGGGCATGGGTGACCGTGCATAGGGCATCTCGGTCCAAAAAGGGGCGCAACTGGCGCACCAGGCAAACCTGTGCGAAGGCCCCCCTGGTCACAGCAGTTAGATGATCCTCCAAGTTAAGCCGTGAATCCAGGAGGACACCCAAGTTGTGGGCCCTTTATGATGGGGGCAATACCTCCCCCCCATCAGAAGAGATGGAGCAGAGCAGGGCGTAGCAACCATCCCTGCCAGCAAGAGAGAACTATAGAGAACTTGGATGCAGGCAGAGCGATACAGGAGAATCAGGTGAAAGTGAATTTATGATCTTTAACTTGGTGGACTTTGTGGAGTTTGATAAAAGTGAAAGTGCGTAGCAGGCAATAGTGGGTGAAAATGGCTGCCAAATCTTCTAAAGTTCCTAGAAGCGCGGGGGCTTCTCCGGTGCATTAATCTTTGTTACAAGCCTTAATGCCCCCCCCTGCACCTGCACCTGCACCTGTACCAACTTTTACAGTGAAAGATTTGCAGGATGTTTTGCAAGAGGCTTTGAAAAAGCAATCTCAACAACTAGTTGATCTTATGGATGAGAGGTTTACTGAAATGAGGGCAGACATCTTACTTGCATTTCAAGGCATGGCTGTATGCATAGAGCGCTTGGATGAGAGAGTGGAAGATCTCAGCCAAAATAATATCAGATTAGATGCAAAAATGATAGAGACTGAAAATGTGGTGGATAAAATTGACGACGATTTGACCTTGGTACAGTACAGAGAGATGGAGTTCGCTGTGAGAATTAGAGACTTAAAAGAGGATTCTAAAGAAAATTTGAAAAAAATAGTTTCAGAGGCTTTGGAAGGTGTCTTGGAGCAACCAGCAGAAGCAATCATGGAGGATATAGACAAAATCTTCCGTGTTAATTCGGGGATTGCAAGACAAAGGAAATTACCCAGAGATGTGGTGCTTTATTTTACAAAGAGAGCAATTAGAAATGAGGTTATTCAAGCCTTTTACAATAATAAATTTGCAATTGCTGAACAAGAAGTTTTGATTTTAAAAGAGATCCCTCCAAGAATCCTAAGGAGAAGGAAGGAATTTACTTTTCTGGCACAAGAATTAAGAAGACGTGATATTCAGTTCAGATGGGAGATACCAGTGGGTATGGTGGTGATGTATGCAGGCACGAGACATCGTCTTCTTACAGTGTTGCAGGCACGTGATTTTTATACCAATGTTTTAAAAGCAGTCCCCATACCACTTTTGGAATCTAAAAACAAGAATGGTGAGGGAGAGTGTCAATCACGAAGTGAGAATCTACAAGGTGTTGAAGGAACTACGCAGATGAAAGATGGAGAATTCCAGAAAGTTACAGGAGTGGATCAAATTTCAGTATCATCGGAGGAGGTTAGAGACCAGAGAATGACACGTGCTGCTGCCAAACGAATGAGACAAGAGCAAGAACAAGAACAGCAGAAAGTTATGATGGCACCTCCAAAACTTACTTACAGTGAAGCAGTGGGAGGAGCGTGACCTAAGAGAGTGCAGGTGATTTTGGAAGAAGCGCTCCAAAAGCTTCAGGTCGCGAAAGATGGCGACAAAGTTTCTAACCTGGAATGTTAATGGCTTAAATTCACCACAGAAGAGAAAGAAAGTATTTCAATATTTAAAACAATTTAAGAATGATGTTATTTGTTTACAAGAAACACATATTAGGGACTTCCGGTGGCGGCGCGGCGCCGAAGACAGCCTTCCCGGGCTGCCCGCGGCTCAGCTGTTTGTTTTTTCGCCCGAAACAGCGCCGATCAGCTGTTCGGGCGAAATTGAAGCCCCCTCCTCGGGAGAAGAGGAGGGGGTGAGGCCCCAGGTAGGGGTAGAGTTCTCCGGGGCCGCCTGAGCTTGGAGCTTGGGCGGCTGAAGGATTGAACTCCCCCGAAGCCTGGGTTGCTCCCAGCTGGCCGGCGTCTCTGCTCCGAACTTCTTGGAGCAGAGCCAGGCGTCTGCGAACCATCCCTGCCTGAAGAAAGGACTATGATTTAAAGGAGCAGGCAGAGTGGTACAAGAGGTAATGGTGAAGAGGATTATTTTACTATACTCTCTAGCTTTTTGGACTTTTTAAACTTTAAGTGAAAGTGCGTCATAACTGAGGACTAAAAGATGGCGGCGAAACCTCCCCCTAAAACTCTTCGGAGCGGTGGATCTTCGCCGGTGCAACAATCATCACTACAGGCATTACACCCTCCTGAAGTGCTGACATCGAAGGATTTACGAGATGCTCTGGATAAACTTTTGAAATCAATCAATCAATCAATGGGTGATAAATTTGCACAGATGGAGGAGAAATTGGAGAAATTGGAGGAGAGAATGGAAGAGAGGATGGAACAGAAGTTCAGCGTGATGAAGGTAGACATTTTGTCTTCAGTGCATAAAGTGGCGGGATGTGTGGAAGAATTAGATGAAAAAATGGATGATCTGGCTCAAAGGAATGCTATATTAGAAGTAAAAGCACGGGAGAATGAAAATGCAAGAGAAAAAGTGGAAAGGGAGTTAAGTCTAGCCCAATATTACCAGATGCAGTTTGCTGTCAGAATCAGAGGTTTAAAAGAGAATATTAAAGAAGATTTAAAGCAGCTGATTTCTGAGGCTCTTGAAGTGGTATTAAAGCAGCCAGCATCTGAAATAAGAGCAGCTATGGATAAAGTGTTTCGGGTGAACTCATGGATTGCCAGACAGAGAAAATTGCCTAGAGATGTGGTGGTTTATTTTGCAAAAAGAGAGATTAGAGATCAAGTTATATAAGCTGCCTATGATGCTAAAGTGGTGATTGCTGAACAAGAAGTCCTGGTTTTAAAAGAAATTCCTCCAAGGATTTTAAGGGGAAGGAAGGACTATACATTTCTCGTGCATGAGCTCAAGCAAAGAGATATAAGGTTCAGATGGGAGATTCCAGATGGGCTGATGGTGATGCATGAAGGTAAAAGGTATCGGCTGATTACTGTGAAGCAAGCGCATGATTTCTACAATAATGTCTTAAAAGCAACCCCATTAACACTTCTGGAAGCTGGAAAGGGATCGGGAGAAGGAGAACATCAAGAGGATGAAACAGAGGAAAGTGGTGTTGGAGGAGATCAAGTTACAACTTCTCTGGATGATCCTAGAGAGCAAAGAGTAACGCGTGCTGCTTTAAAACGAGCAAAGAAAATAAAAGAACAAGATCAGCAAAAGTCTTCAGATTCTTCACAACGTACATATAGTCAAGCTGTGGGAGGAGCACGGCCTAAAGAACTTAGTCCTATCAAAGCTGTGCTCCAAGAGCTTTGGGAGGATATGCATGGCAACTAAATTTTTAACCTGGAATGTTAATGGACTAAATTCACCGCAGAAGAGGAAGAAAGTTTTTCAATATTTAAAACAATTTAAGATAGATGTTATATGTTTGCAAGAAACGCATATTAGACTTTTGGATCAAAAGCATTTATTGAACTCGAGACTGGGTACGCAATTTGTTGCCTCTGCAGAGAATAAGAAAAATGGAGTGGTTGTTTATGTTAAAAGTGCCTTAACAGCAGACTTAATTGAAGCAGATAAACATGGAAGATATGTTATGATTGAGCTGTTGTTAGAAGGTAAAAAGACGCTTCTAGTTGGATTATATGCACCTAACCAACAACAAGCTGATTTTTTTAGCTTACTCCACACAAAGCTTACCCAGTTGGATTATAAATCTTTTATTTTTATGGGAGACTGGAATGGTGTTTTGGATGTACAGTTGGACAAGGCTGGAGCTTTTAAGCGCATTCCAAATCATGCTAGACTGCCTAAATCTTTTTTTGAAATGAAGGATGACCTGGAATTGCGAGATATTTGGCGTGAGAGACACTTACAGGAGAAGGATTATACTTTTTATTCTGACAGACACCAATCTTTTTCGAGGATTGATTTTATTTTGTTGACTAATGATTTTTTTTTTGAGAACTAAAAAGGTGAAGATTTGTGCAAGAACTATTTCTGACCACAGTCCAGTTTGGTTGGAGATTGATAAGGAGAAAAGAGACAGGCGCTCGTGGCGTGTAAATGAGAATTTGTTTAGAAATCAGAGAAACGTGGAAGAATGTAAACAGAGGATGAAGGATTTTTTTGAGATTAATATGAATAAAGGTACCTCTATGGACATGGTTTGGGATGCTAGCAAGGCCTATATGAGAGGGGTGTTGATATATATGAATAATAGACATAGACGTGCAGTGGAATCTAGAAGGAAAGAATTGGAGAATGAAATAAAGGAAAAAGAAAAGGCTGTGATTTTGAATCCAGAGGATGTGAAGCTTAAGGAGGCTATTAGACTGCTAAGAGGACAATTTGATAAATTAATGGCAGATCAAGTGGCAACCAATCTGCGGTTTGCTAGGCACAATACTTTTTGCAACGCCAATAAACCAGGCAGATGGTTAGCTTATAGACTGAGGAAAAAACAAAGGGCCTCTAATATAGACAAGATTGAGTATAAAGGTAGGGTTGTGTTTCAACAGAATCTTATTAAGGATGCTTTTGCGGATTTTTACTCGAAATTATATACTAAAGAGGAAATTAATGTAAAAGATATAGATATATATCTGGAGAATGCTAGCATCCCAGTTCTTACGCAAGTACAAAAAGAGGGGATTAATCAATTGATCACAGAAGAAGAAATTCTTACAGCAATTAAAGAACTGAAGCTGGATAAAGCGCCAAGCACGGATGGCTTGACTGCGGCCTATTATAAAAATTTACAATTTGAGATGATAAAGCCGTTAAAGGAACTGTTTCAGACAATTCAGAGGGGGGGAAAGGTGCCACCGTCTTGGAAAACAGCTTTTATCTCTTTGATTCCGAAGGAAGACCAGGATGCTACTCAAGTTAAAAATTATAGACCGATATCGCTTTTAAATACAGATTATAAGATATTTGCTAAGGTTTTGGCTAATAGACTGATGAGGGTTCTGCAACAGGTGATTCATGGTGATCAAACGGGGTTTATTAGTGGTAGGCAAATGAAAAATAATGTGAGACATATAGTTGATGTGTTAGAGTTTTTGGAAAGGCACAACCAGATCTCTGCAGCGCTAATCTTTTTAGATGCTGAAAAGGCCTTTGATCAATTGAATTGGCAATTTTTGTTGAAAGTTTTAGATAAAATGGATTTTGGGGAAAAATTTTTACAGCCGATTAGGGCATTATATCAAAAACAATCTGCCCGCATTATAGTTAACAATAGCCTGACGGCAGTATGTAATATTGAGAAGGGCACAAGGCAAGGGTGTCCGTTATCGCCCTTGTTATTTGTGTTAACATTAGAGATACTATTGGCTAAGATTCGGAGCTCGGAAAAAATTAAGGGGATACAAGTTGGAGATCAGGATTATAGATTGAGAGCATTTGCAGATGATCTGGTTGTTACAGTGACCCAGCCAGAGAACTCTGTTGTGGACCTGATGGAGATAATAACGCAATATGGGAAGGTTTCTGGATTTAAAGTAAATACACAGAAAACTAAAATTTTGGCTAGAAATATGACAATTTCACAGAAGGCTCTCTTAGAAGGATTAACTGGATTTGAGATTGTTAAGAGGGTTAAATATCTGGGGGTGATTTTGTCGCCCTCTAATACAAAGCTATATAAAAATAATTATGAAAAACTATGGGGGAAAATTCAAAAAAGAATTGGAGAGTTGGCAAAAATTGCAATTGTCTTTGTTGGGACGGATTGCAGCAGTGAAAATGAATGTCCTGCCCAAATTTTTATTTTTATTTCAAATGATACCGATTCTTAAGAAAGATTCTAATTTGGAGGAATGGCAGCGTGGTATCAATAAATTTGTGTGGGCAGGGAAAAAGC
Organism: Vipera berus; assembly: GCF_964194415.1. Taxonomy (NCBI): domain Eukaryota; kingdom Metazoa; phylum Chordata; class Lepidosauria; order Squamata; family Viperidae; genus Vipera; species Vipera berus. The sequence continues at coordinate 30,608,548 of NC_138208.1, forward strand.
CACGAGTTAAACTTAAGATTATGCAGGATACTCGTGAGAGAGGTGGCCTTAAATTGCCTAATTTTAAATTATATTATGAAGCTGCTGCATTAGTAGGAATAAGTGATTGGATTAATTTGACGCAATCGAGGTTATTAAATCTTGAGGGCCATGACTTGTTGTTTGGCTGGCATGCATATTTGTTGTATGATAAGAAGGTAGATACTGTGTTTAGGATGCATATTTTAAGACAGGCATTGCTGAGAGTTTGGAAGAAGTATAGACATAAGCTAAGCAGCAAGATACCATTGTGGACAATTCCAAAACACGCAATAGAAAATATACATGCTGGTTTCAAACATGACGTGACTACGTACAAGGAAATTTTAAGTTTCGAAAGGAATGTTTGGTGTTTGAAATCATATAGCCTCTTGCGAGAAGAGAAGGTTGTTCAAACTTGGTTTCAATATATTCAACTACAGGCCAGGTGGAAAGAAGACCAGAAAAATGGGATTTACAATGACTGATGAAAACTTGATAAAGCAGATTAGAAATCAGGGATCAGCACATATTAAACGGATATATCTTGCATTGATAGAGATTGACTCAGAAACAGAGCTTGTTAAGGATTGTATGATAAAATGGGCCCAAAACATCCAGGAAGTTATCTCAATGGACATGTGGGAAAAGATTTGGGTGAGGAACGTAAAATTTACTCAAGCTCAAAATCTAAGAGAGAATTTTTACAAAATGTTTTATAGATGGCATCTAGATCCTAAAAAGCTTGCAAGTATGTATCCGAATTATCAGCCTAAATGTTGGAGGTGTGGTGAGGAAGATGCAACATACTTTCACATATGGTGGACATATAAGAAGGTTAAGGCTTTTTGGATAAAAGTCTGGTGGAATATGCAGAAGATTCTTAAACAGAGGATAAAGTTTTGTCCGCAACTTTTTCTGTTGGGAATAATTACAGACGCTACAGCTGTGGACACCAAGCTGATGTTGAACTTAATTACGGCGGCAAGACTTTTGATAGGCCAATACTGGAAGAAAGAGGAACTGCCGACCATAGAAGAGTGGACTTTAAAGGTTTCCGACCTGGCAGAGATGGCGAAGATTTCGGCTTATTTGAAAGATCATTCGCAAGAACGTTATATTATGGAATGGAGAAAATGGATTGAGTTTATCCAGAACAAGTATAGGGTTAAGAAGTTTTATGTAGCATTCGAATAAGTCTTCTTTCGTTTTCTTTTTTCTTTTTCTATTTTAGTTTTTTATATATATTTAATAATGTTAAGGTTTGTTTTATCCTATATAAGCTAGAGAGTGATGGATTTTAGAATTTATAGTTGTTAGTATATGGTTGTTTATGATTGCTTTTTTTATATATACCTTGTATTTAGCTCTGGGAAGTTGGGGGGGAGGGGGGGAGGGGGGGAGGTAGGGGGGAAGGAGGGAGGGGGGGAGGGGGGGTGGCGGGGGGAGGAGGGAGGGGGAAGGGGGTTTTTTTAAAGGAAAACTGTATTTTAAAACTTTTCAATAAAAAAAAAGAAACACATATTAGAGTCACGGATCAAAAGTATTTGTTAAACTCAAGGTTGGGTACACAATTTATTGCTTCTGCAATGGATAAGAAAAATGGAGTGGTTGTTTATGTTAAGAATACTCTGACAGCGGCTTTAATTGAAGCAGATAAACAAGGAAGATACGTTATAATTGAACTGTTAATAGAAGGCAAGAAAACGCTTTTGGTTGGATTATATGCTCCTAATGAACAACAAGCAGATTTCTACACAGCAAGATTACTCAGTGGGATTATAAATCTTGTATTTTTATGGGAGACTGGAACGGCATTTTGGATGTACAAATGGACAAGGGTGTTTTTTTAAAGCACCCCAAGTCATGCTAAATTGCCTAAATCTTTTTTTGAGATGAAGGATGACTTGGAATTGCGAGATATCTGGAGAGAAAGAAATTTGCAAGAAAAGGACTATACTTTTTTCTCCGATAGACATCAATCTTTCTCCAGGATTGACTTCATATTAATTACTAATGATCTTTTTTCTAGGATTAAGAAGATTAAGATCTGTCCAAGAACTATGTCTGATCATAGTCCAGTATGGTTAGAGATAGAAAAAGATAATAGGGATAGGTGCTCCTGGCGTTTAAATGAAAATTTGTTTAGATATCAGGAAAATGTGGAAGAGTGTAAAAAACAGATGAAGGAATTTTTTAAAATTAATATGTATAAAGGTACTTCTATTGAAATGGTTTGGGACGCTAGTAAAGCTTATATGAGAGGTGTATTAATATATTTGAACAATAAATATAGACGTAACTTGGAATTTAGGAGCAAAGAATTAGAGAATGAAATTAAGGAAAAAGAAAAGGCTTTAATTTTGAACCCATCAGATGGGAAGACTAAAGAGGTAATTGATTTATTAAGGGGACAGTTTGATAAGTTGATGGCTGATCAAGTGGCAACTAACTTACGGTATGTTAGACATAATACTTTTTGCAATGCCAATAAACCACGTAGATGGGTAGCTTATTTGTTAAGGAAGAAGCAAAGGGCTTCTAATATAGATAGAATAGAACACAAGGGTAAGGTAGTGTACCAGCAGAGTCTTATCAAAAAGACCTTTGTTGATTTTTATTCTAAGTTGTACGCTAGAGATAATATTAGTGAGGCAGATATTGATGAATATTTGATGAAAGCCAATATTCCTGTTCTTACGCAAGAACAAAAGGAAGAGATGAACCAATTGATAACTGATGAAGAAATTTTTTCAGCAATTAAACAATTGAAAGTGGGCAAAGCGCCAGGTACGGATGGACTGACTGCTGTGTATTATAAAAACTTACAGTTAGAGATGGTGAAGCCTTTAAGGGAATTGTTTCAGACAATTCAAATGGGAAGAGGGGTACCTCCGTCTTGGAAAACTGCTTTTATTTCTTTGATTCCGAAGGAAGACCAGGATGTCACCCAAGCAAAAAATTATAGGCCAATATCACTTTTGAACACGGACTACAAGATATTTGCTAAAGTTTTAGCTAACAGATTAATGAGGGTAATGCAACAAGTAATTCATGGTGATCAAACTGGGTTTATAAGTGGTAGACAAATGAAGAACAATGTGAGGCCTATAGTAGATTTGTTGGAATTTTTGGAAAGAAACAATTAGATCCCTGCAGCATTGATCTTCTTGGATGCTGAAAAAGCCTTTGATCAATTGGATTGGCAATTTTTGTTGAAAGTATTAGATAAAATGAAATTTGGGGATAAATTTTTACAACCAATTAGGGCAATATATCAAAAGCAAACAGCCCGCATAATAGTTAATAATAGTTTGACTGAAGTATGTAACATTGAAAAGGGTACAAGGCAGGGGTGCCCGTTGTCACCCTTATTATTTGTTTTAACATTGGAAATATTATTGATTAAAATACGGGATTCGGATAAAATTAAGGGGATTCAAATTAGAGATCAGGATTATAGATTGAGGGCGTTTGCAGATGATCTGGTTGTTACAGTGACTCAGCCTGATTATTCAGTTGTAGAATTGATGGAGATAATAACGCAATATGGGAAAGTTTCTGGATTTAAGGTTAATATACAAAAAACTAAAATGTTGTCTAAGAATATGACAGTATTACAAAAGTCTGTCTTAGAAGAGCTAACGGGATTTAATAATAATAATAAACCTTTATTGTCAAAGTACAACATGTGTACATTGAGATTAGCTGAGCCTCCCCCTGTGCTCTCTCCCCCCAACACACAGTGACAACAAACCCTCCATCCCACCACACTATGTGAACCAACTACACCACACACCGGCCTCCCAAGTCAATTCTGCATAAGATTATGTCCCATTTAAAAGCCTAACAGCCCATGGATAAAAGCTATTTTTCAGCCTGTTGGTACAGCTGGCTATATTCCTATATCTCCTACCGGATGGTAGGAGAGTAAAGAGATACCGTCCAGGGTGTGAGTGATCCCTGAGAATCTTCCTCACTCTTCCAAGGCAACGAGCCCTGGCGATGTCATCCTGTGGTGTCAGGGAACAGCCCACAATGTCTTGTGCTGTGCTCACTACCCTCTGTAATACTTTCCTATCCGCGGCTGTCAGACCAGCATACCAAACCACAATACCATACGAGAGGACGCTCTCTATGGTAGACCAGTAAAAGAGGGTCATTAGCTGTTGTTCTACCCTGTTCTTCCGCAAGATCCTAAGAAAGTGAAGCCTCTGTTGGGCCTTTCTAGCCACCTGGGTTGTGTTAACTTTCCAGGTCAGATCTTCACAGAGGTAGACTCCCAGAAATTTAAAGGAGGAAACTCTCTCTACACAGTCCTCCCCGATGTAAAGTGGGGCAGGTTCCTCCTTTTTTCTCCGGAAGTCTAACACCATCTCTTTCGTCTTGCCGATGTTTAGGTGCAAGTTGTTGTTACTACACCATATGGATAGTTTTTGTACTTCCGCCCTATATGCTGTCTCATTCCCACCTGTAATAAGACCCACCACAGTTGTATCATCTGCGAACTTGATTATCGCAGTGGATGGGTCAGATGATACACAATCATAAGTGTATAAAGAATACAGGTAGGGGCTAAGCACACAGCCCTGTGGCGTGCCGGTGCAAAGCTTCAGGGGGGTGGACAAAGCAGACCCGACCCTCACTGTTTGTACCCAATCCCTAAGAAAGTCTTGAATCCAATCGCAGATAGCGGGGGAGAATTTCAAGTCAGTCAGCTTCTTGATGAGAATGCTCGGCAAAATGGTGTTGAAAGCTGAGCTGTAGTCAACAAAAAGCATCCTGATGTAACTTCCAGGTTTCTCAAGATGACTTGCTACAGAGTGTAAAGCAGTAGCTATGGCATCGTCTGTCGACCTATTTCCCCTGTAGGCAAATTGCTGTTTATCAAAGTCCAGTGGGAGGCATGTCCTAAGATGTTGGAGAACCAATCTTTCGAAGCATTTCATGACTACAGACGTTAATGCAATAGGTCTGTAGTCATTCAGGCACTCAACTGCAGTTTTCTTGGGGACTGGGACAATGGTAGCTGCCTTCAAGCATGATGGTACAAATGCCGTTTGCAAGGAGATGTTAAAAATCCTTGTCAGGACCCCTGCTAATTGATCGGCACAATTCCTGACCACTATCCCCAGCACCCCATCTGGGCCTGCGGCTTTGCTGGGATTCACAGCCTTCAATACAGCTCTCACTTGGTGTTCACACAGGATGAGTGGCTGAGAGTCAGAAGGCCAGCCAGCAGAGGCTACGGGGTCTGGTCTTTTAACCTCGTAGCGGGCGAAGAAGATATTCAGCTCCTCAGCCAACGAGGCATCGGTGTTTGCCATGCTCCTCGTGCTGCCCTTATAGTTGGTTAAGTGCTGCAGTCCCTGCCATACTTCCCTCGGATTGTTGTTCGCTAAATGGTTCTCCACCTTTTGTTTGTATTGTTGTTTTGCCATCCTAATGCCTCTTCTGAGATTTGCCCTGGCCTCTCTGTATCTGTCCCTGTCCCCCGCCTTAAAGGCAGAATCCCGGGCTCTCAGGAGTGTTCGTATCTCTGCAGTCATCCAGGGTTTACAGTTTCCATAAACTCTAATGCACTTATCCGTTGTTACACTGTCAGTGCATGTTCTAATATAAGAGAGTACGGCATCTGTATATGAATTTAGATCTTGTTCTTCAAATACACTCCAGTCAGTGGTTTCAAAGCAGTCCTGCAACTGACTGAGAGCACCCACTGGCCAGGTTCTGACCCTTTTTGTGACTGCCTGAGTCCTTTTCCTTAGAGGAACATACTTTGGGCACAACAGGAGTGAAAGATGGTCAGATGTACCCAGGTGGGGAAGAGGAAAAGCTCTGTATGCCTGTTTCAGATTGGAATACACGTGGTCCAAAGTGTTCTTCCCTCTGGTGGAAACTTGCACATACTGTACAAACTTAGGGAGAACTGTCTTCAGACAAGCTTGATTGAAGTCCCCAGCCACGACAAGAGCGCCCTCTGGGTGAGTTTGCTGCTGCCTGGTGATGACGTCATGCAGCTTAGAAAGTGCCATGTTGACATTGGCATCAGGTGGAATATAAACAGCTATAATAATTACCACAGTAATTTCTCTAGGCAGATAGAAAGGCCTACATATAACAGTCATCAGTTCCACATCTGGGGAGCAATACGTATATACCAATCTGCTGTTAACACACCATTCACAGTGTATATACACACACAGTCCTCCTCCTTTACCCTTCCCGGAGCGTTTATCTCTGTCAGAGCGATGAAAAACTCGGCTTATCAACTCCACAGCTTCATTCGGTATCTCTGAATGTACCCAGGTCTCCGTGACAACTATCACACAACATTCCTGAAGAAGCCTGCTTTCTGCTAACTGCAGCTGTAATTCGTCAATTTTATGGACGAGGGATCTGGCATTGCTCAGAAAAAGGCTCAGCAATGTTGGTCTAAAAGGCTGCCTTCGAAGACGTGTCAGAGTTCCAGCCCTGCAGCCACGTTTTTGCTTTCGCTCCTTTCTCTTTCACTTACGTCGTCTCCTCCCCAGCCCGAAGACAATCCATGGAGATCCTGGAGGCCTCGCTATGCAGTTCGGTATGTTTTGTGACTGCTGAAAATCACTAGTAATTTCAGATTGCCTTGCAAGCCCGATGTTTAACAGCTCTATACGTGAGTAGGCTATTTTAGCCCCTTGCACTACACTGTGCACATTCATCCATACACATATTGGTCCAATCACCACACACCAGTACCGGGAGCTCAGAGCCGCTGCGTGTGGACGCGCCACCATCTTGTGGAGAAAAAAAAATAGTGAAATAGTTAAAAGGGTTAAATATTTGGGGATATATTTATCACCCTCAAATGTAAAGTTGTATAAAAATAATTATGAAAAGTTATGGGGAAAAGTACAAAATTGGAAAAAATTACAATTATCTTTATTGGGAAGAATCGCAGCTGTGAAAATGAATGTTTTGCCAAAATTTTTATTTTTATTTCAAATGATACCTATACTTAAAAAGGATTTAAATTTGGAGGAATGGCAAAAAGGTATTAATAAATTTGTTTGGGCAGGGAAAAGGCCACGAGTCAAATTTAAGATTATGCAAGATACGCGTGAAAGAGGTGGTCTTTCATAATGCCTAATATTATGAAGCTGCTGCTTTGTCAGCGATAAGTGATTGGTTTAATTTAACACAAGCGAGATTATTAAATCTTGAGGGCCATGATTTGTTATTTGGATGGCATGCATATTTATTGTATGACAAGAAGGTGGATAATGTGTTCAAGATACATATTTTAAGGTATGCTCTGTTGCGAGTTTGGAAAAAGTACAGACACAAGTTAAATTATAAGATACCTATATGGGCAATACCGAAACACGCAATAGAAAATATAAATGTTGGGTTTAAACATGATGTGATTACATATAAGGAAGTTTTGTGTTTTGAGAGGAATGTATGGCAATTAAAGCCATATAATATTTTAAAAGAAGAATAGATTGTACATACCTGGTTTCAGTATGGGCAATTACAGCCTAGGTGGAAGGAAGACCAGAAAATTGGTTTTTCAATGATTGATGAAAATTTGGTAAAGCAAATTAGAGATCAAGATCAAGCACATATCAAAAGGATATATCTTGCATTGATAGAAATTGATTCAGAGACAGAACTTGTTAAAGACTGTATGATAAAGTGGGCTCAGAATTTTCAAGAAGTTATTACAATGGATACTTGGGAAAAGATCTGGGTGAGAAATGTAAAATTTACACAGGCCCAAAATTTAAGAGAGAACTTTTATAAAATGTTTTATAGGTGGCACTTAGATCCTAAAAAATTAGCAAGTATGTATCCGAACTGCCAGCCCAAATGTTGGAGGTGTGGTTGTGAAGACGCAACGTATTTTCATATATGGTGGACCTGTAAAAAGGTTAAAGCTTTTTGGATTAAAATTTGGTGGAATATGCAAAAAATATTCAAGAAAAAGATAAAGTTTTGTCCGGAATTGTTTTTACTGGGCATTATTACAGATACTACTGTTGTGGACACTAAGTTGAGGTTGAATTTAATTACAGCAGCGAGACTTTTAGTAGCGCAATATTGGAAGAAGGAAGAACTGCTGACTATAGAAGAATGGACTTTAAAAGTTTCCAATTTGGCGGAAATGGCAAAGATTTCAGCGTACTTGAAAGACCAGTCGCAACAGAGATATATTGTGGAGTGGAGAAGATGGATTGATTACATCCAGAATAAATATGGGACTAAAAAGTTTCACCTAGCATTTGAATAAGTATTGATGTGATATATAAATTACTTGTAGTTATTTTAATAAGTTAAAGTGCGATAGAATTTAATATTTTATTGTTGTTTGCATATGGTAGATTATGTTTGTTTGTATTTTTATACCCTGTATTTAGCTCTGGGAAGTCGGGGAGGGGGGAGGGGGAGGGGAGGGAAGAGTTGGGGAGGTTTGGGGAGAGGGGAGGGGGTTGGGAGGGGTTTTGTCTTTTAAAAAATGTACTGTAAAACTTTTCAATTAAAAAAAAAAGAAGAGATGGAACATGTTGGACAATATGAGATGCCGGTATCCACAGCCACTCAGTCTTGGAGGGGTTCAGCCTGAGCCTGTTCTGTCCTGACAGAGGAGGCAGAGATAAATGTACTGAAGAGGCACTGCTGAGGAAACCATGGGCCCACCCGCCTCCTGAGCAGACATGCAAGCCAGCGAAACCACCGGCTATGGTTAAAAAATCAATAGGCTGTTTCAAATTCAGGAGAGAGGGCCACTGCACCATAGAAAGCTGCTCAAAATCCCCTCAGTGCAAATCAGACTCATCATCAGCAAGGAAATCAGGGAAGTCGCCAGTCAAACCAAATCAGCCCGCCATGAGGGAGACAGAGTTCCGAACCCCTGCCAAAGATGGAGGGAACTCTGGCCTACACCACAGGGGTGGTGGACACCTTGGAGGACTGCTCGGAGGGTGAAACCCCATCCTCAAGACAGTGACTATTTTAGCTCCCTCCAGCCCCAAAGCTGAAAGCCTTAATAGATTTAATAGACTCTGGCTACACCCGCTGCCTCATTAGCCTGATATTAGTGGGGAATTTGGGCATTCCAGTGAGGAGACTAAAGCAACCAATCTCTTTTGTCCAGTCAGATGGGTCCATAGGAGGGGGGGTAGCAGCTACCCTAGCCACCTTACCAGTTCCCCTTTCCCTGGGGACCCATGAGGAAGATATAACATTTGTAGTGAGCCTAGGCATGGAATGCCCAATGATTTTAGGGCTGGAATGGTTAAAGAAAAGGAACCCCTGGGTAAATTGAAGGACAGCAGAACACAACTTCCCAGAGGGGGAGCGTGCAAACTTAAAAACCCAAAGGACCCCCAAACCCAAGGAGCGAAGACAGCGTCAGTAGGAGAAGAGAAAGGGTTACCAGAAATACTGGAAGAATATTTTTTTTTTAATTCCATTTATATCCCGCCCTTCTCCGAAGACTCAGGGTGGCTTACAAGCTTAGCAGTAATGGGACCTTGCTGAAGTTTTCAGTGAGGAACAGGTGGATGAGCTCCCTCCTCACCAACCCACAGACTATGCTATAGATATCAAACCCGGGGCAAAGCAGAGTACAGCCTGAAGCCCAGGCTGTACTCTATGAGCCCTAAAGAGACAAAGGAAATGGAAAGATTCATAAATAAAAACTTAGAAAGGGGATTTATTGAACCTGCAAAACTCAAAGTAGCCACTCCAGTCCTATTTATTTATTTATTTATTTATTTATTTATTTATTTATTTATTTATTTATTTATTTATTTCGATTTATATACCGCTCTTTTCCCAAGGGACTCAGGGCGGTTTACAGGGCAAATTAAAACAGTACAATATATACAGGTTAAAATTAAATTAAATTAAATAGCCCCAAAATAATTAAAAATTAAAACCTTAACCCAAAACACTCAGTCCGGGCCAGCAAGCTCGAATAGCCAAGTTTTTAGTATTTAGGGAGAAGAAGGATAGCACTATGCATTTGTGCATAGATTACCATACGCTGAATGCAATGACTGAAAGTAATCTGTATCCCCTACCCCTCATGAAGGACATGTTATCCCACCTATCAAGAGGAAGGATTTTTACCAAACTAGACATAAGAGAAGCATACTACCACATTAGGATCAAGGAAGAGGATGAATGGAAGACTGCATTCAATTGTCCAATGGGTTGCTACCAGTTCAAAGTTCTCCCATTTGGACTGCAAGGGGCCCCCAAAGGGTTTATGCAATCAATCAATAAAGTGCTAAGAGAGCACCTATTTAAGGGGGTCCTGGTTTAGATGACATCATTATCTTCACTGAGACCAAAGAGGAGCATATTAAGCTGGTCAGAGCAGTTCTAAAAAAATTGTGGGCCACCCACCTATATGCCAAATTATCGAAATGCGAATTCCACCAGGAAAGAATAGACTACCTGGGGTATCGCATATCCCTGCAGGACATCAAAATGGACCCCGAGAAAGTCAGGGCAGTATTAGAATGGGCACCACCCCACACAAGGAAGCAATTGCAACGTTTCCTCCATTTTGCAAACTTCTACCTCCAATTCATCCCTTTGTTCACCAAAATAGCCCTGCTCCTCATGAACTTGTTGAAAATGAGGGGAGGGCAGTGAAACCCAGCCAGCCCCCTGAAATGGACACTGGAATGTCAAGCGGCATTTGAGAGGCTAAAGAGACATGTTTGTGCCAAACCCGTACTGAGACACCTGGACCCTGAGAAACATTTTGTAATACATGCAGGCATGAGCAATGTGGCGGTTGGAGCTGTATTATTACAGGAACATGACAAGGGGGCACTGCAATTGTGTGCATATACGTCCAGGAAACAGAACAACGTTGGGCTGTGTGGGAAAAGGAGGCTTACGCTGTGAGGTGGTCATTACTTACATGGCGTCATTTCCTTGAAGGAAATAAAATTCTCTTCTAGGTATGGACAGACCACAAAAACTTGGAAACGCTAAAAACACCCAGAAAACTCACTCCTAAGCAAGCCTGTTGTGACTCAGGGCCAGCCTGTGGGTCCGACAGCCGGCTCCGATGTATCGGATGACTCAGATGAGGGGGAGGAGGGAAACGAACCGGCTGATGATGGTTTGGAGGCTTTGCAGAGCCCTCAGCCGGGGACCTCTTCTCAGCTGCGTGAGCCCGAGAGTGCGGAGGAAGATGACCCACAGCTGGCCCTGTTCAAGGACGCCCGACGCAGGAGGCAGTCGAGCAGGAACAAACAAAGAAAGGCTGCGGGACTCCTCGGGAGGAGGCACAGGGAGACCACGCCCTGAGCTCTCTATAAAAGGAGTGTTTGGGGAGGGGCTGGTTGCTGAAAGCAACTTTTCCGCTTGAGAAGACAAGCTCTAGTGTTTTTGTTAACTGCGTAATAAATCTTGGCAGATGCCTTTTAGCCTTGGACGCTCTCCAGTCTCTTCTTTCTGAATAGGGGTTTGCCTTATTACAAGGCCAGAAGAGGGCTGGTTCAGAACAAAGCCCACTGGTCTCAGCACTTTCACCAATTCCATTTCACACTTAAACACTTACCTGGGGGGAAGAATATCCTGGCAGATGCACTGTCTCACATGCCCCAATATAACAGCACACGGGCCACTGACTCTAAAACACTTATATCCGAACAACAACTGGCAGCACCAGTAACCACCAGGGCCCAAGCTAAAATGAAGCCACAGCTGGATAGCCAAACTGGAATCAAATTCCGAAAGTCTTTGGAAACAGATGAATGGTTCGAGAAAAATAGACATGTGTGCACAAACAAAGACAGACTACCCTGGGTGGGGGAGAAGTTCTATATACTTGCCACCCAGAGGATCAATTTCATGCAGTTGTGCCATGATATAAAATCAGCAGGACGTTTTGAGTTTGTAAAAACTTTACATTTAACTAAAAGGCAATTTTGGTGGCCATCCATGAAAAAGGACATAGAAAGCTATGTGGCCAGCTGCCAAATGTGCAGAATGGCTAAGAGGCTGCAGGGGAAGTCGCCCAGACTGTTACAACCAGTGGCGAACCCCTCAGCCCGCTGGAAAGAAATAGCCATGGATTTTATAGTGGAGTTACCAGAAAGCAACGGAAACACTGTCATCTGGGGGGTTATGGATTTGTTTTCCAAACAGGTGCACTTTATCCCTTGCCAAAAGATTCCCACCGCAAAAACCTTAGCAAAACTATTCATGCAGCACATTTACAGATTGCATGGAGCACCCCAATGCATCATATCTGATAAAGGTAAAGGTAAAGGTTCCCCCGCACATGTGTGCTAGTCATTTCCAACTCTAGGGGCCGGTGCTCATCTATGTTTCAAAGCCGAAGAGCCAGCACTTGTCCGAGGACATCTCCATGGTCATGTGGCTGGCATGACTAAATGCCAAAGGTGCACAGAACGCTGTTACCTTTCCACCGTAGTGGTCCCTATTTTTCTACTTGCATTTTTATGTGCTTTCGAACTGCTAGGTTGGCAGAAGCTGGGACAAGTAACAAGTGCTCACTCTGTTACACGGCACTCAGGATTCGAACCACCAAACTGCCGACCTTCTGATTGACAAGCTCAGCGTCCTAACCCACTGAGCCACCGTGTCCCTTCATATCTGATAGGGAAGTGCAATTTATGTCAAAGTTTTGGAAGAAATTTTTATCCCTCTTAGGAACTACTCAGGGACTCTCATCTAGTCATCATCCTCAGGTGAATGGCCAATTAGAACATGGGAATTCAGTACTTGAGCAATACTTAAGATGCTTTATTAATTTCCAGCAAACAAATTGGACAGACCTACTCCCCTTCATAGAAGTTCTTACAACAACACAGTCCACTCCAGCACAGGCTACACTCTTTTTCAAATATCCACCAGTCAAAGTTTCAACGTTATGCCAGAACTAATCCCAAATGAACCGGAAACCCCATCACTGAAAGAATGGCTTGCACAATTGCAAAACACCTGACCAATCATTAGGAAAGCTTTAGATGAAGCTAGGCAAGCATACAAAGCACAGGCAGACAAAAAGAGAGTCGAAACCCACACCATTCAGGGTAGGAGAAATGGTATATTTATCTACAAAATAGCGAAAAACCCTACAGCCCTGTAAAAAACTTGGATCAAAATATATAGGACCTTTTCCAATTAAAAGAATCATAAACCCAGTAACAGTAGAATTAGAACGACCCAAAAATCTTAGGCAAATACATCCAATCTTTCAGTGCAGTTTGCTGAAAAGGGAATAACAATCATCCTTACGGCTAAAACCCACCACCACCACCGGAAGTGATCATGGTTGAAGGAGAACAACACTTCAAGGTAAAAGAAATCCTAGATTCTAGAAAGTACCATGGAGCAATTCAACACCTAGTAGCTTGAAACACCTTCCCTCCTCAGAAAATGAGTGGGTCCAGAAACGTCACATCAGAGCACCTACGTGGCTAAAGAGCTTTCATACAGAATATCCCAACATTTCTAACTATCTCCTCTGAGCTAAAACCCAAATCTCATCTTCCCCTGGATTATGCCATTCCTAAGGGGGAGAAGGAACAGGCATGGGGTTTACGGCTTTCATTTCCTCCCTTAAATGTAACCTTTGTTTATTCTGCCTGCTTGTTATCCATTACAATATAACCAAATGCTTTATTACTAGGCATTCTCTCTCAACTTACGGGCAACTAGGAAAGAGCGTGGGAAAGGGAGAAATGCAACCCTTCGGGATCTGGTTTGTTTCTCCAAATGAAGTGTGAGGAGGGTGAAAATGATCCTGCTGCAAACAGACTGTTATCTCTCCTTTCCCATGATGGGGTTACCACCTAGAGCTTGGCTGATCTGGAACTGACCGAATGAACTGTGGGGTAGGGTTTGCCTGGGGACACTTTAAAAATATCGATCTGTGAGGGAATTCCTCAGATCCTTATGCCTGCTATCTCCTATTACTTAGTAAAAGTTCCTGCTTGGAAAATCTTGTCTCCAAGAGTCCTACTTTCTTAAGATGTGGGGTGAAGTGGGTTCTGATACCCAGGAAACTATAGACTAATCAGTCTAACCTGGGAAGAGTGATTAGTCTGGGAAGATCTTTGAAAAGATAATCAAAAAACAGATCTGCGAACAACTAGAAGCAAAAAAAAAGTTATAACTAGTTGCCAGCATAGGTTTTTCAAAAATAGATCATGCCAAACCAATTTTATTTCATTCTTTGATAAAGTGACTAAATTAGTAGACCAGCAAAACATTGTGGACATAGTATACTTAGACTTTCATAAGGCATTTGACAAAGTAGACCACATCCTGTTACTTAGTAAGCTAGAAAAAGGTGGGATAGACAGCAACACCATCAGATGGATCTGTAGCTGACTGACAAACCATACTCAGCAAACAGTCCTCAATGGTACTATATCTACATGGAGAGAAGTGAGCAGTGAAGTACCACAAGGCTCCATCTTAGACCCAGTACTCTTCAATATCTTCATTAATGACTTAGATGAGGGAATAGAAGGGGAACTCATCAAATTTGCAGATAACACCAAACTGGCAGGAATAGCCAAAACCCCAGAAAAAAAGCTCAGGATCCAAAAAGGTCTTGACAAACTTGAAAAATGGGCCCTATCCAACAAAATGAATTTTAAGGTGGAGAAAAGCAACGTTTTACATCTAGGCAGGAAAAATCAAAGGTACATGTACAGATTGGGTGAGACCTGGCTCAAAAATAGCAACTGTGAGTCCTAGTGGATGATCACTTGACTATGAGCCAGCAGTGTGCAGCAGCAGGCAAAAAAGCTAATACAATCCTGGGTTGTATAAACAGAGGGATAGAATCAAGATCACTTGAAGTATTAGTACCCATTTATAAACCCTAGTAAGACCACACCTGGAATACTGCACCAATTTTGGTCAACATACTACAAAAAAACATGTTGAGAGTTTGGAAAAAATTCAGAGAAGAGCAACTAAGATGATCAAAGGCCTGGAGGCTAAAACATATGAAGAATGGCTGCAGGACTTGGGTTTGTCTAATCTAAAGAAAAGAAGAAATAGGGAAGACATGATAGCAGTATTCCAGTATTTGAGAGGTTGCCATCAAGTAGAGCGGCTCACATTATTCACCAAAGTACCAGAGGGCAGGAAAAGAAACAATAGTTGGAAACTGATCAAAGAGAGAAGCAACCTGGAATTAAGAAGAAACTTCCTGATAGTGAGGACAATTAACCAATGGAACAGTTTGCCTACAGAAATCATGGGCGCTCCATCACTGGAGGTTTTTAAGAAGACTGGACAGTCACTTGTCTGAAATGATATAGGTTCTCCTGCTTGAGCAGGGGGCTGGACTAGAAGACCTCCAAGGTCCCTTTCAGCTCTATTCTATTCTATGATTCTAGAACACAACACAAGGAGAGATTCAACCTAGAAATAAGGAGAAATTTTCTAACAGTGAGAACAATCAACCAATGCAACAGCTTGCCTTTGTCACTGGAGGCTTTCAAGTAGAGACTGCACTATGATCTGTCAGAAATGATGTAGGGCCTGCTGCTTGGGCTGCGGGTTGGACTAAATGATCTACAAGGTGCCTTCCAACTCTGTTATTCTGTTCTATCATAATATACCAAATAATTGGTTCCAATTGATCTGTGAATGAATGAGATAAACACATGAGTAGGTTGATGAAATATAGGCTCCGTTCCTCCCTTGGCCATTCTATATTTCAAATGCCAAATTCAAGACTGGGAGTGCAATGGATATGCACCTTATAGCTCTCTAACTATTCAGGGAAAGAAATAGCTTATGAGGCACCTCAAGAGAGAGGGGAAATTTATATACAGTACACACACACACACACATGCAATATATACACACTTCTATTTTGTCTATGGATCATAAAAGCAATTGAAAACTAGGGTTGGATAAAACCAGATAGATCTATATGAATGAGGAAAGCCCTAACATTATAAAACTAACAATTTTATATAAAGCCTTTGACTACTTAAAATGCTAGAAAAAGATGGTAGGAACAGGTAGGGAAAATTTGTTTTAAAGATGGGAAATTATTAATTCAAAAGCTGCAGAAGGTAACAGCATGGCAGTGGCAATTTAGTAAGGCTAATAGCATGCAAAACGTATCTACATTTTCATGAAGAAAGGCTGATGTGTCTTCTTTAATTGCAGAGTTGCCACTATGAAATTATTAACAATAATGCCATTTGGTAGCTAAACAGTCACTGGGGATATTTACTTTTTATTTAAAAAAATGGATGCTTAGGGCTCAATTAAGTAAAAACGGCTTATGCTCATAGCCATATACAGTAAGTCAATTAACAGAGATTTTGACATGAAAAATTGCTCCTGGATTAAATGCTTTAATCTGCTCTTTAAAAAAGAAGGAGGGAGAAAAAGAACAACAAAAGCTGAACCCCAAATACTTCATCATTACAAGATCATCATTAGTTTATGAATATATATAATTGGTGGAACAATTTTGAACAGCCCTCTCTCAACAGAGGGGGAAGAATATGACATCATCTATCTCCAGTCTACAGCAGTTCCAAGAAGGCTCCACACCCATTTGCACTACTCAGATGACCCTAATGACCTAGATAAACCTCCAGGTGGCCTCAACAACTCTCTAAAAGAATGCAAATAAAAGCTGTCTGCAAGGAGTATAAATCCTTCCATCCCCACGATCCAGTCAGAGCTGAAGAAACTTCTTGGATTAGAAGTGAATTGTCTTCAACCTCCCCACCCCACCCCAAGTAAACCCAGTTGCCTTGTGAAAAAGCACCTTTGGGGTAGAGTTGTTTACAGATTCACAATTAGAAAATCAATGCAGCCGCGCGAGTTGTGTTGGGGGTCTCCCGATACTCCCATGTTACACCTCTGCTCCGCGAGCTGCATTGGCTGCCGGTTGCCCTCCGGGTGAGATTCAAGGTGCTGGTTATGACCTACAAAGCCCTACATGGCATGGGTCCAGATTACCTACGGCAGCACCTGCTGCCGGCCTCAACTTCCCTCCGTCCAGTGCGCTCCCACAGAGAGGGCCTCCTCAGGGTGCCTCCGATCAAAGAATGTCGATTGGTGGCCCCCAGGGGGAGGGCGTTCTCTGTGGGCGCGCAAGACCTGTGGAACCGCCTTCCGGTTGAGCTCCGGATGGCCCCCGACCTGCGCTCCTTCCGGCGTGATTTAAAAACCTATCTATTTGAACAATCTGGCCTGGTCTGATGGGTTTGGGGTTGGATTTAAATAAGTTCTTAACACATTTTTAGTATTGTATTCTTGGGCATAATTATTTATTTTTTTTAATCTCTTTTTTAACTTTTGTATTTACACTTTTGATATTTATTGCCCTGTACACCGCCCTGAGTCCTTCGGGAGAAGGGCGGTATAAAAATTTAATAAATAAATAATCTGG
Organism: Vipera berus; assembly: GCF_964194415.1. Lineage (NCBI taxonomy): Eukaryota > Metazoa > Chordata > Lepidosauria > Squamata > Viperidae > Vipera > Vipera berus. Next base: position 30,625,982 of record NC_138208.1, read on the forward strand.
GAAGTGTAGATATTCCGGTGCCCAGCCGAGGCCGTGCAACAGGCAACAGCCTCCTCAGGGCTCAGCCAGCAAGAACTCACCCTCCTGTCTAGCTCAGCCCGTTCGGTAAAAATGCCGAACGGGCTCAGAAGGCGTTCCCAGGCACTCCGCCGCAGGCCCCAGGCCCCCCGTCGCTCGGAACGGCCCAGCCACTTTAGGTCCAGGTTCCCCGCTGCCCGACTCATCTTCGGCGGCCTCAGAAACATTGCCGCCGCCACGGGTCAGGCCCGGCGGACCCGGACCGGCACACCAACATCTCCCGCGGCCTCTGCAAGTTGTTACGGCACCGGGAACTCCCGGTGCCCAGCCGAGGCCATGCAACAGGCAACAGCCTCCTCAGGGCTCAGCCAGCCAGAACTCACCCTCCCGTCTAGCTCAGCCGCGGGCCACGGCCATCTTCTCCGGAGGGAGGTAAAAAAAAAAATTTCCCACGGCACACCAGGCAACAGCTCGCGGCACACTAGTGTGCCGCGGAACAGCGGTTGAAAAACACTGATCTAGTCCAAACCCCCATCCAAGAGTCCAACCCCTCCCCCACCCAAGGAATAATTAATTGCTAATTGAAATCCAGTTGTTGTTGTTATTATTATTATTATTATTATTATTATTATTATTATTATTATTATTATTATTATTATTATTATTATTATTATTACCAGCTAGAACCAATCTGCTACATGATCAGTGCCTCTTCATTGAAGGATGTGGACTATGATCTACTATGCTGATCCAGTGCAGATTAGTTAATAGATGTTTTCTGATTTCCCAATTTAGGACTGAGAAAGAGTGACTGGCCAGATTTTGTGGCTAAGATGGTACTAGAACCTGGGTCTCTCCAAGCCTAGTTCCCACCTTCAGCTCCCTTAATTCCCAGTTCTATTTCCATAGAAATTGATAGTACACATAGTAACCATAATCTTTCTCCAATTTCATATGTACACAATTTAGCAACGCAAATGAATCATATTGTTGAAATAGACAGAACAACATCTAAGATTCCTGACATTATGAGATAATCATTGCAAAAGAGTTACATTTCTGTTTAAGTTCTTCTCTGATATATGTGTTTGAATGTGTATGTGGAGGATATTTTTTTGCATGTGGGTGCAGACAGATAGTACACTTATATATGTGTTTTCCAGAAGAAAGGGCAACCTACATAGCATTTGCTTTTATAAACCTATAAAAGCAATTCAAACCAAGCAAAAATGTATTTTTGCCAGTCTACTAACTGATAGACTTTGTTCTTATGGTTTTGGCATATATTCTAAATGTTCCATTAGTAGTGAATTTAGGAAAATTACCTGAAGCTGTGTGCTTTTATTCTCTGGTCAGTCTTGCCACTTTTGTCTGAACTGTGTGCTCCTGTGGAGGATAAAGCCGAGAAAACACATAATGTATTCTGCTTTGGTATAATTATATACTTTCTGAGAAGTGTACGTTCTAAGATTGCCCTACTCATATGCATTTAAATCAAAGCATTAAGCTGCTAATATTTTGCTTTCAGACTGAGCTTTAGAATGGATGCATCATCCAGTCTGTCATTTTTATTTGTCCAGTCCTTAGTAAATCATGATATTCTGTAATTTAGTTTCTAAATATACGCATATACACACCTATACACACACATACACATAGACACACACACAAAGTGTATGGTTCCAAAATATGTCATCATTCTGAAACATTGGCCTTTGAAGAAATGTGAAGGTTTAAATGTGAAATGTTTGAATTTGTACATTGTTGGATTAAAGTCATCAGTAGTTCAGTTGACATCAATATGCAAACCAGAATGTGCTTTGTACAAGACCAAATAACAATTTCCAGAAAATTAGTACTATTTGTTACTTCAACAAAAATCATAAGAACATGTGGTATCTTAGATACAAAAATTATGATGAATAAGATTGCTTGAAAAAGATATGTTGGATTTTAATAAATATTTTTTCTATGAGAGAAAGAATTCTGTGAGTTAACCCAGCCTGTCCAAGCAATCCTACGATCTATCATTATTTACTTACACTAATCTTCATCCTTACTGGAACTCCTCAGAGATGGACAGCCAGATGTTATTTTTGGGTTTGGACAAATGACTAAGCACATCCGAAGACCCCTGGTAAGGATGAAATTGTTCACGTGATGCCTCCTGGTGATCATTGTAACTGAAAATTCCACACAAGATATATTACACTCTGCAACTATCTTGTAGAAATTGGATGACTGTATAACTCTTTATGTAGGGACCTGACATAATGTAATATCTATATTCCTCTCTACTCTGAGGACAGGGAAAAATGTATACACCATTCTGATAGTTTATATCACTATTTTATTATCTTAGAAAAATATGCCAAAAGAAATAGTCTGTTTTCCCCAAATAATAACTCTCCAAAATCTACTGGAAAATAATGATGGTGGGATGATCAATGATAATGATCAACCTCTTTAGAGAATCAAATATTCCCTGATACCTTCTGCAGAGAGAGATTTCAAAGTAAGGTCAATAGCTGAGTTAGATGTTGAAAGCTCTCAGGCTGGGCCAGATATTTCCCGCTTCTGGAATGGACAAATGAGCAACATGGTCCAATGTTCTGACTTGACAGACAACTGCCTTGTCATCAGATAGAATATAAACTATTCCTTTTGTTTCTTCTCCTTATTTTCAGTTGGGCCAAACAAGACCTTTGTCAGAACCCACTTCAGCCCACATCTTAAGAAAGAAGGACTCTTGGAGACAAGTAGGAACTTTTACTAAGAAATAGGAGATAGCAGGCATAATAGACAGGATTTGAGGAATCCCCTCATAGATCAATATTTTTAAAGTGTCCCCAAGCAAACAGTTCATTCGGTCAGTTCCGGACCAGCCAAGCTCCAGGTGGTAAGCCCCTCGTGGGATAGGAGAGACAAAGTCCATTCATAGCAGGATCATTTCCACCCCCTCACATTCCATCTGGAGAAACAAACCAGATTCCGAGACTTTCATTCCTCCCTTTCCTAGCTGCCTGCAAGATAAGAGGGAAATGCCTAGTGAGAGAGTAATTGATTATATTGTGATGGATAGCAGGCAGGCAAAATAAACAAAAGGTTACATTCAAGGAAGGAAGTGAAAGCAATAAAACCACATCCTTTATTTTAGCTTGGGCCCTGGTGGTTACTGGTGCTGCCAGTTGTTGTTCAGACATAAGTGGTTTAGAGTCAGTGGCTCATGTGCTGTTATATTGGGGCATGCGAGGTAATGCATCCATGAGGAAATTCATTCCCCCGGTAAATGTTTAAGTGTGAAATGGAATCAGTGAAAATGTTGAGACTAGTGGGCTTGCTTAGGAGTGAGTTTCCTGGGTGTTTTTAACACTTCCAAATTTTTGTGGTCTGTCCAGACCTGGAAGAGGGTTTTATTTCCTTGAAGGAAATGTTGCCACGTAAGTAATGATCACCTCACAGCATATGCCTCCTTTTCCCACACAGCCCAATGTTGTTCTGTCTCTGTGAGTTTCCTGGACATATATGCACACAGTTGCAGTGCCCTCTGGTCATTTTCCTGTAATAATACAGCTCCCACCAACACATCACTTGCATCTGCCTGTATTAAGGTAAAGGTAAAGGTTCCCCCGCACATGCATGCTAGTTGTTTCTAACTCTAGGGTCTGTTTCAAAGCCGAAGAGCCAGCGCTTGTCCGAGGATGTCCGGCATGACTAGATGCCAAAGGTGCACGGAACACTGTTACCTTCCCACCATAGTGGTCCCTATTTTTCTACTTGCATTTTTGCGTACTTTCGAACTGCTAGGTTGGCAGAAGCTGGGACGAGTAACAGGGGCTCACTCTGTTATGCGGCACTCGGGATTCAACCCGCCAAACTGCCGACCATCTGATTGACAAACTCAGCGTCCTAACCCACTCAGCCACCATGTCCCCTGCCTGTATTAGGAAAGGTTTATCAGGATCTGGATGTCTCAGTACAGGCTTGGCAGAAAAAAGTCTCTTTAGCCTTTCGAATACCGGTTGACATTCCATTGTTCATTTCAGGGGCTGGCTGGGTTTCACTGCCCCCCTCATTTTCAACAAGTTCATGAGGGGCAGGGCTATTTGGCAAACAAAAAGATGAATTGGTGGTAGAGGTTTGCAAAAATGCAGGAAACTTTGCAATTGCTTCCTTGTGCGGGGTGGTGCCCATTTTAATACTGCCTTGGGTCCATTTCGATGCCCTGTGGGGATATGTGATACCCCAGGTAGTCTATTCTTCACTGGTGGAGTTCGCATTTTGATAATTTTGCATGTAGGTGGGCGGCCCACAATTTTTTTTAGAACTGCTCTGACTAGCTTAATATGCTCCTCTTTGGTCTCAGTGAAGATAGGTGCTCTCTTAGCACTTTATTGATTAATTGCATAAAACCTTTGGGGGCCCCTTGCAGTCCAAATGGGAGAACTTTGAACTGGTAGCAACCCATTGGACAATTGAATGCAGTCTTCCATTCGTCCCCTTCCTTGATCCTAACGTGGTAGTATGCTTCTCTTAGGTCTAGTTTGGTCAAAGTCCTTCCTCTCGATAGGTGAGATAACATGTCCTTCATGAGGGGTAGGGGATACAGATTACTTTCACTAATTGCATTCAGGGTGCCATTCACTAATTGCATTCAGGGTGCACAATGCACAGTGCTGTCCTTTTTCTCCCTAAATAGGACTGGAGCGGCCACTTTGGGTTTTGCAGGTTCAATAAATCCGCTTTCTAAGTTTTTATTTATGAATCTTTCCATTTCCTCCATCTCTTTAGGGCTCATGGATTACAGCCTGAGCTTCGGAGTTTTGCACCAGGATTGATTTCTATAGCACAGTCCATGGGTCAGTGAGGAGGGAGCTCATCTGCCCGTTCCTCACTGAAAACTTCAGCAAGGTCCTGGTATTCTTCCAGTATTTCTGGTAATGCCTTCTCTTCTCCCACTGATGCTGTCTCCACTCCTTGCTTTGGGGGGTCCTTTGGGGTTTTAAGTTTGCACGGTCCCCCTCTGGGAAGTTGAGTTCTGCTGTCCTCCAATTTATCCAAGGGGTTCCTTTCCTTTAACCATTCCAGCCCTAAAATCACTGGGCATTCCATGCCTGGGGTCACTATAAACATATCTTCCTCATGGGTCCCCATGGACAGGTGAACTGGTAAGGTGGCTACGGTAGCTGGTAGTCCCCCCTGCTATGGACCCATCTAACTGGTCAAAGGAGATTTGGTCACCAGAATGCCCAAATTCCCCACTAATGGCTAATGAGGCAGCAGCTGCAGCCAGAGTCTGTTAATGCTTTCACTTTTGAAAGCTTCTAGCATGGAGGGAGCTAACATAGTCACTGTCTTGAGGATGGGTGGAATGGTTCCACTTACCAGGGTTTTGCCCTCTGAGCTGTCCTCTGAGGTGTCCACTGCCCCTGCGGTGTAGGCCAGAGTTCCCTCCCATTCCTTGGCAGGGGTTGGGGACTCTACAGCCTCTATCCCCCTCATGGCGGGCTGGTTTGGTTTGGCTGGGAACTTCCCTGATTTCCTGGCCAGTGATGGGTCTGATTTGTGCTGAGGGGCTTTTGAGCAGCATTCTGCAGCATGGTGGCCCTCTCTCCTGCATTTGAAACAGACAGTTGATTTCTTAGCTGTAGCCGGTGGTTTCGCTGGCTTGTGCATCTGCTTGGGAGGTGGGCGGGCCCATGGTTTTCCTCGGTGGTGCCTCTTCCATAGGTCTATCTCTGCCTCCTCTGCCAGGACATACCAGTCATTGAGGTGGTGTGGGTCACCTCGTGGCAGACAAGCATCATACAGGTCATAGTTTAGACCATCTTTGAAATGGCTAAGGACGATGTGTATATTCAGCCACCGGCCGTCTGCCCTGCCTCACCGTTTTGATTCTCTCATGGACCTTGCGATCAGCCAGGGGGTCCTCGAATCACCTTCTCAAAGATGACATGAACTGGTTGAAGTCATTGAGTTTTGGGGCATCAGAGTCATGAAGGTTCACCACCCAATCTGCAGCCGGTCCATCCAGGGCAGATTGCATGATATGGATGTGGGCTTTGTCGCTGGGGATGTCATGTCTGTATTCTTCCATATAACTGATGACTTAGGTTAGGAAAAAACTCAACCATGGCAGCTCCCCCCTGAATTTCACTTCCAGAGGTGGGAGTCTTTGAATGGATTGGTGCCTTCGCCACTGGCGGTATTCCCCCCATCCTGATCACCATCTGTGGGTCGATGGGGGGTGGGGGCTGCTGAGGTGGTAGCTATGGGATCAGTGGACATCTCTGGTCCTACAAGTTACCCATCCCCCCCCACTGTCTCTCCAGCTGCAGCTCCAGGCATTGGTGCAGCTGTGGGACTCAGGTTTCTCCTCCCTTAGAGAGCCAAGGGTTTTTTTTCTTCAGGTCAATAACTTTTTCTAGGATCCAATCTGAGTGTGGTGCATAACTCCCGTCCTCTCCGCTGATGTGCAGGGAGTTCTCTATCTCTTGCTGCCATTCGGGTTGGTGGCTGCCCCATCTCAGGGTCACTTTCTTCGATACCTTTTCCCACTCGCTTTTCCTTCCAACGTCCATCAACCACCGTGGTTTGTGGTTGTGTGTCTCCACCACTTCTTCCTCAGAGGAATATGATGCTTCAGCTCCTGACAGTTGGTGGAATTTTGGTCAGAGGAAGGCTCCCTTTCCATAGAGCTTTCCCACTTCCCTGCCTCATCATTAGACACTGTATTTTTTGCAAAGTTCCCCGGTAAGGTTCTTCCTTCCAAGTTGACTCTTAATGCAGATCTTGTCTAATGTCAGAACCCACTTCAGCCCACATGTTAAGAAAGATGGAGACAAGATTTTCCAAGCAGGAACATTTACTAAGAAATAGGAGATAGCAGGCATAATAGACAGGATCTGATAAATTCCCTCACAGATCAATATTTTTAAAGTGTCCCCAAGCAAACCCCACCCCACAGTTCATTCAGTCAGTTCTGGATAAGCCAAGCTCCAGGTGGTAAGCCCATCATGGGAAAGGAGAGATAACAGTCCGTTTGCAGCAGGACCATTTCCACCCTCCTCACACTTCATTCAGAGAAACAAACCATATCCTGGAGGGTTGCATTTCTCCCTTTCCCACACTCTTTCCTAGTTGCCCGTAGGTTGAGAGAAAATGCCTAGTAATAAAGCATTTGGTTATATTGTAATGGATAGCAGGAAGGTGGAATAAACAAAGGTTACATTTAAGGGAGGAAGTGAAACCCATAAAGCGCCATGCCTGTTCCTTCTCCCCCTTAGGAATGGCATAATCCAGGGAAAGATGAGATTTGGGTTTTAGCTCAGAGGAGATAGTTAGAAATGAAATATAAATGGATTCTGACATCATTGTTATAATTTACAAGTTGTTTTTAATTTATCATGTTGTGTATATAACTGTTTTGAAATGAACTATTGATGAAAATATTTGTACATTTTTGCTTCTGATTAGAAATCTAGATAAATCCAAGAATATTCTCCACTTCATCTGGCAAGCCAATATATGCAACTGCTTCCTCTGCTTCCACTTGTGCATTACTTTGATAGGATTACAGGCAAGCACATTTTTATTTATAGTTGCAAATCAAAAATATAGAAACTACGATTAGTTAAATTACACACATTTTACATATTTGTACTTCACTCTTTCTTCTCTGTCTTATCTTGGAGGAAAAATAAAATATCTACATAACTAAAGACTATTTCTCATTAGTACTTTGATACAATGTCTTGTCTAGAATCCCCTTATCTGACATATTTTCTTCCTGCTCAGATAAAACTTTGAAATGCTTACATTTCCCTGCACATTGGTTGACTGGATAATTTGAACATCAAAGGAAACTTTCATTTAATTTCAGCCCATAAAGTTGTCTTTTGCTTTATTAACTTTCAATCAATAAACAAGCAATTTGGAAATGTAATCAGGAAATGCTTCCAATGGCTGACAATGTATCAAAGCCACTGCTTGAAGGCAAGAACAAGCTGTAACAAGCAGTTTATTACCAGTAGCTGTTACTGACATTAGTCAAAACCAAGAAAGATAAAATGGAATAAGAAATGTAATGCTGGAAGAGCCTTGGGCGCTCTGTTCCCTTCTTCCTTTTGAAAATTGCAAGGCTTTCTTTGATATGATAACAAATATAAACTGTTTAAAAACACCAAATATAAAAAAACAGAGTAGACATGGCATTAATATATTCTAAAGTGACATATAAATAGCATAACATCTAGTGGGTGCATGTTATGCAAATGTTCTCAACTGAAGTTAGAAATGGAGAGTAAATGAGAAGTTTGATTTTTAGAAAACATATATCAGGCACTTGCTCTCATATTCACAAAGCATAATCCTGTTTAAAGCTGCAAGTTTTCAATTGGCTCTGCAATTTGAAGCTGTAGAAAAATACATTAGACTTTAAAACAAGCATAATTTGGACAGGAATATTTGGGAAGGACAAATTCAAGAAATAGCATACCACAACAAGGGATAGAAGCTTTGGTCCAATTGCCAATTAGAAGTTACAACAAGTAGTGTTCCTCTTCTTTTGGTAAGACAAGGTAAAAAAAAGTCAAAAAATTGAGTTGATAGCTGTGATCATGCAATCAAAGTCCAACCCCTTGTTTCTATACATCTATATATCTCAAGGAAATGATTTCCAGTAAAATAATAGAGGAGTGACCATTTTTGGGATACTCTCCTCCCATAGATACCACCTGGTTAATAGGGTATTTATAGGCTAGCCATTAATCTGGACATACTTAAAGTTACTGATGGTTAGAAGTAAATGTTTCTACTAATCATTTAAAATAGTACTGCTCTATTTTTACCCTTTTTACAAATTTATATTCTTACTGCATAGCTCTAAACCATGAGTCTATTCTTCTAATCATCAAATAAATCTTAGGATGATGGCAGGTTACATTTAAGCATGCTTTTGAGGCAAGAAGGCCACAGTGATGAGCTTGCATCACACATCTGTAGGAACAATATTTTCTGGTTTTACGAGAGGAAAGGAGGTTTTGCTCTTTTTTGGCATGGAAGACTAATTTAAATTTGATTAAATTTTATTTTAGAGAGCCAGTTAAGACAACAGACTAGAATCCATGAGACTATGAATTCTAGTCCCACCTTATATTCAAAGCCAGTAGGCTAGTCCCTTTCTCTCAGCCCTGGAAAGGAAGCAAGACCAAAACACTTCTAAAATCTTGCCAAGAAAACTACAAGGACTGTCCAGGCAATTTACAGGGCTTAACACTATGTTTTGACAAAAGTATAATATTTTTTCATAATTATTGTGATTCAAATGTGATATTCAGCTATATTTTTCAGAGAATCCTCAACAAGAGAAAACAGCAGCTAGGTAGAAGGAAAAAAATATAGAAATATAGCTTATTTAATATAACACTGATTATATATCAAACATAGTTTGTTTTCATGTACTTTTATCCAGATACATACACTGGTATGAAAAGACAGATAAACAACCTTGTCTCACACATTATGGTTAATAAGTTATTTTATTCATGTATTATAATTGCAGTACCTTGTGGTTTTATGGCTTTTATTTGGAAAGAGATATCTTCCTATTGTTTATAATCACACACACACAAATACACAAACACACACACAGCATTCAGCAACTTTTGTCATTTTTGGTATGCTGCAGCCTGATTCTACAGTTGTTGAAATTCATTTTTTTTCTTATTAATCTACACTTAGTACACCCTAATGACAAAGTGAAAACAGAAATTTAGAAATGTCTGTAAATTTATTAAAAAGAAAAAACTGAAATATCACATTGACATAAGTATTCAGACCCTCTGCAACAACACTTGCTGGAATAGGGTATTCGAAAGCACGTAAAAATGCAAGCAGAAAAATGGGGACCACTATGGTGGGAAGGTAACAGCGTTCCGTGTGCCTTTGGCATCTAGTCATGCCGGCCACATGACCACGGAGACATCCTCGGACAAGCACTGGCTCTTCGGCTTTGAAACGGAGATGAGCACCGGCCCCTAGAGTTGAAAATGACTAGCACGCATGTGCGGGGGAACCTTTACCTTTACCTTTAGTTTAATGAAGAGAAGGGCGAGGGGTGACATGATAGCAATGCTCCAATATCTCAGGGTCTGCCACAAAGAAGAGGGACTCAAGCTATTCTCCAAAGCACCTGAAGACAGGACGAGAAACAACAGATGTAAACTAATCAAGGAGAGAAGCAACCTGGAATTAAGGAGAAACTTCCTGACTGTAAGAACAATTACCCAGTGGAACAATCTGGCTCCAGAAGCGGTGAATGCTCCAACACTGGAAGTTTTTTAAGAAGAGACTGGACAGCCATTTGTCTGAAATGGTAGGGTTTCCTACCTGAGCAGGGGGTTGGACTAGATGACCTCCAAGATCCCTTCCAATTATTATTATTATTATTATTATTATTATTATTATTATTATTATTATTATTATTATTATTGTTGTTGTTGTTGTTGTTGTTGTTGTTGTTGTTGTTGTCGTTGTTGTCGTTGTTGTCGTTGTTGTCGTTGTTGTCGTTGTTGTCATTGTCGTTTTCGTTTGAAATTTAACTCAGGTGCCTCCATTTGTCTTTATCATTGCTGACATGTTTTGCCATGCCTCCATCTGAGCCTGACTCTGAGGAAGACATGGAGTGCTTTGTTGAGGCCCAGGAGGGGGGGTGTCTGTGGCTTCAGAGAACTGTAGGAAAGAACAGGGTGAGGCAGGCCAGGTCCCTTCAGGTGTGGAACAGGCAGAGTGCAGGTGAGGAGCAAGGCCCCCCACCTGATCCTAGAGCAAGGAGAGCAGAGAGGAGGAGAGAACAATGGAGGCAGGCTCAATTGCTCAGGAGGAGAGCATCCCGCTCCACTTCACAAGGCACACCTGGGGACTGAGATACAAGGAGATGCTGTGGGGTGGGGCATTTGCCGGGAACAAACATGTTATCAAGAGATAGTGAATTGTACTATTGTCTAACTTGGACACTTTGAAATTTGGACCAGTTGGTTTCCTGCTTCACAACCTCATAAGACATTTCTAAGTCTTTTTTTGCAGACTGCAGGCAAGCCGAGAGTTAAAAGGACTGTTTACGTTTTTGTGTTATCTGTGTTGCCTGTGTGTACATTTGTTGAACTCTTGCCAGCTTAAGTGGGAGCTTTTGGAGAACTTGGGCAATGATTAAAAGACTGTTTCCCTTGCCAGTCAACTGCTTTGCCTCCGTTCATGGCCCTGGCTCATCACATGTTTCTACACCATGACTGGAATCCACCTGTGGTGAAATAAATTGATTGGACATGATTTGGAAAGGCACACACCTCTCTATAGAAGGCCTCACAGCTGACAATGCATACTGTAACAGAGCAAACATTAAGAGCTCGAAGAAATTGCCTGCAGAGCTCATAGACAGAATTATTGCAAAGCACAGATCTAGGGAAGGCTACAGTTAGATTTCTGCTGCACTGAAGGTTCCTAAGAGCACAGTGGCCTCCATAATTCTCAAATGGAAGGAATTTGGCATGAGCAGGACTCTTCTAAGAGCTAGTCACCTGGTCAAACTGATCAATCATGGGAGAAGGGCCTTAGTACAAGAGGTGACCAAGAACCTGATAGTCACTCTGACTGAGCTCCAGAGATCCTGTGTGGAGATGGGACAGAGTTCTAGAAGAACCACCATCACTGCAGCCCTCCATTGATCTAAGCTTTATGGCAGAGTGACTAGATGGAAGCCTTTCCTAAATGCCAAATACATGAAAGCCCACTTGGAGTTTGTAAAAAAAACCTGAAGAGAATTCTGGTTTGTCACGCACCCCAATATGGATGGCTGGGAGATTTGCTCTCTTTTCCCCATCCAGTTTCGCATCGCTGGGGGTCCTGAAAAGGGCCAAAAGTCATCCTGAAGATGGGACCAGCAAGGAGGGGTGCTCGCTGGATCACAGGAGAGCCGCAACTCTCCCTTTGGACCTGGTGATCCCTCCAAACCAGCGGACGAAAGGACCGGCCATTATGGCTCATCCCTAGGCTATGAACAGCCGAAGTCACATTTTCCACCAGGCAGCTCTTAAAGCAGCGTGGAAGAGACTGGGTGAGATCTATCTCTTTTACACCCTAATTACTTTCTGTACCTCCTTAAGCTGCTAAGCATTTTCTCCCCTGCAGTGAGGGAAGGGGGATTTCAGCCCTCCCTCCAGAAAGAGCAGTGACTAAATACTCAGGGGCATTTTAAACATTGCAAAAGTAACTGAATCCCAATTGTAACATTATTTCTCAAAGTATGTGGATTGAAAGATTTTTTTTATTATTTCTTATTGTTCATTGTCTAGTTCTGTTGGAAATCTGGATTCTTTCTTATGAAAAAAAAGAAAGAAAAACTGAAAAGATTAAGACAACTTTGGGACTCAAAGAGAAACTTTAAAAGGGGCCTGGCTGACTGCCCAGGGAAATATATAAGATACATAACCTTGAGAACTTTGAAACAACAGCTGTGAAAGGCTTTTTGTTCCCTATCTAGAAAAAAAAAATCTTTCTTTTGGATTTTCTAAGTGTAAAACCTTTAGTTTAAAATACCAACATGGAAGAAGACCAGGAACAAAATTTATTTATAGATGAAGATCAACAAACTCTTTTTTATTGAAAAGTTTTAAAATACATTTTAAAAACATATACCCCATCCACCCCACCCCTCTCCCCATCCCTCCCATCCCAACACACACACCCCCGACTTCCCAGAGCCGAATACAGGGTATTACATCATACAATCTTACTCTAAAATAATCTAATTACTATAATTACACTTTGAACCCTATCCGCTTTAACTCTCCTTAACCATAGAAAAGAAAAATAATATAGCCTCTAATTACAATAACTAATAACTATTCAAATGCTAAATGATACTTTGTAGTCCCATATTTGTTCTGAATAAAATCAATCCATCTTTTCCATTCCACTATATATCTCTGTTGCGAATGAACTTTCACATATGCCGAGATTTTAGCCATTTCTGCCAAGTTCGAAACTTTCAAAGTCCATTCTTCAATAGTAGGCAGGTCCTCCTTCTTCCAGTATTGCGCTACCAAAAGTCTTGCAGCTGTTATTAAATTCAACATCAATTTGGTTTCTATAGCAGTACAATCTGTAATAATACCCAACAAAAACAATTGTGGTAAAATCTTATCTTTTTCTTAAAAATCTTCTGCATATTCCACCAAATTTTAATCCAAAAAGCTTTAACTTTTTTACAAGTCCACCATACATGATAATACGTTGCATCATCACAACCACATCTCCAACATTTTGGCTGACAATTTGGATACATGCATGCTAATTTTTTGGGATCTAAATGCCATCTATAAAACATCTTGTAAAAATTCTCCCTTAAATTTTGTGCCTGTGTGAATTTGACATTCCTAACCCATATTTTCTCCCAAGTGTCCATTATTATTGGTTCTTGAAAGTTCTGGGCCCATTTTATCATACAATCCTTAACCAATTCCGCTTCTGAATCAATTTCTATCAATGCATTATATATCCTTCTTATATGCGCTCAACTTTGATCTCTAATTTGCTTTACCAAATTCCAATCTGATATTGAAATACCAATTTTCTGATCTTCTTTCCATCTAGCCTGTAACTGTCTATACTGAAACCAAGTTTGTACTATTTTTTCTTCTTTTAAGATATTAAAAAACTTCAGTTGCCATTCATTCTTTTCCAATCTAAGAATTTCTTTATATGTTATCACATCATGTTTAAATCCCACATTTATATTTTCTATTGCATGTTTAGGTATTGCCCAAATAGGAATTTTATAATTCAACTTGTATCGATATTTTTTCCAAACTCTCAACAAGGCAGACCTTAATATATGTGTTTTAAAAACTTTATCCACTTTTTTATCATACAATAAATAAGCATGCCACCCATATAACAAATCACACCCTTCAATATTCAATAGACTCCTTTGTGTTAAATTAAACCAATCACTAATTGACGATAATGCTGCCGCCTCATAATATAATTTAAGATTGGGCACTTTGAGACCACCTCTTTCAAGTACATCTTGCATTATCTTAAATTTAACTCTCGGTCTCTTCCCTGCCCAGATAAATTTATTAATACCTCTCTGCCATTCCTCCAAATTTGAATCTTTTTTAAGTATAGGTATCATTTGAAATAAAAATAAAAATATTGGTAAAACATTCATTTTCACAGCTGCAATTCTTCCCAATAAAGACAATTGTAATTTTTTCCAACTATCAAGCTCTTTTTGTATTTTTGACCATAAAAATTCATAATTATTCTTGTATAATTTAGTGTTCGAACCTGAAAGATATACCCCAAATATTTAACCTTTTTAACTATTTCAAATCCCATTAATTTTTCAAAAGCAACCTTTTGTTCTATAGTCGTATTTTTAGACAATATCTTAGTTTTTTGTCTATTTACCTTAAATCCAGAAACTTGTCCATATTGTAAAATTATTTCCATTAAATCAAAATCTGATTGAATTTGTTGACTTAATGTAATAACCAAGTCATCTGCAAACGCCCTCAGTCTATGATCTCTAATTTTAATTCCCTGTATTTTCTTTGAATCACGTATTTTAATCAATAATATTTCCAATGTTAAAACAAACAACAATGGTGATAATGGACATCCCTGTCTTGTACCCTTTTCAATTTTACAAGCTTCTGATAAGCTACCATTAATTAGTATTTGAGCTGTTTGTTTGTGATATATAGCCCTAATAGGTTGTAGAAACTTATCCCCAAACTGCATCTTCTCTAACACTTTAAATAAAAATTGCCAATTCAATTGATCGAAAGCTTTTTCAGCATCCAAAAAAATCAGCGCTGCAGGGACTTGGTTATTCGTGTCGAGCCCCGCAGGCCCGACATTCAGCGGGGAACGGCGCACCAAGGCTGGGGGACCCTCCCCCACCCACGCACCCTTCCCGAACTACTCACCGGAGGCCCGACAGCCCAGCGCAGCCACCACACATTCCCTGGGCCCACCAGCCAGCCAGCCTGCCTGCCTCAACTGACCACGCTGCCGCCGGCGGAGCTCCCATCTGATGCCATGCATGTGCAGGAAGGGCCGGTGAACGGAGCGGCTGACAGGAGGCCTGGAGCGATGGGTGCGGCTGTATGCAGCACCAGAGTGATTGCCCGGGACCGCTGGCAGGTGGCGGAGCCAGCAGACGCCGCCCTGAGAGCTTGTTCCACCAGCCGGCAGGCGAACGCTGCCTTGAGAGCCCCCACACACCACCGAACAATGGGGAAGGACATTTGGGCCAGCCGAGTGCCTGGTGGACGGCAGGGACCTTCCGGCTGGGTTGGGGTGGGGTTGAGTGGGTGAGGTGTGGATGGGGGGGTCATGGGGGACACGGAGCCTGGTGGGGGAAGGGGGCATTCGGGGGGGAAGCAGAATAAAGCAGATGTACCTGGGCACCGAGGAGGAAGGCGTGTCAGAAGATGCTGGGTGCCAAGCCAAGGAAAGGCATGAATGGGGGGGAACGGGAGATTTGTAGAGGGAGGTGGGCGGAAATTAGACCCTGGGCGTGGTGCTATTGGGTGTGGTGGTTTCTTGGGTGTGGTGATTGTTATGTTGGTGAACTGTTATAAAAGCAGCGTTGGGAGCAGGGAGCCGCCAACACTGACTTTTTTAACAGGTGTCAACCCCTTTGCATCCAGAGGTGCCAGCAGACGGACGGACGGACTCCTATGATAGTTCTGAGGATCAAGAACATGAGGAGGACCCGATGGTGAGTGCTCCGGTGTGCCCCTTTGTGCTGCCTGTGACGTTGGTAAGCCCACAGACAGGCGAGAGAAGGACGTACAAGGCTTTGATCGATTCAGGGAGCACATGTTGCTTTATCAGCTGGGTGGTAGCAACGGAGGTCGGGATTCCCCTTAAATGGCTAGCCACCCCCCTCAGGTTTCAGCAGGTGGATGGGTCTCTTTTGGGTGGGGCACCGATTACACATGTGACAGTACCAGTCAGGCTGGAGCTGGGGTCACATTGGGAAACCTTAAGGTTCGTGGTGGTACCGGTCATGATGGAGGCGGTCATCCTGGGGCTCACATGGTTGGACAAGTGGGGCCCCACGATCTGGTGAAAGGGGGGATGCCATCACCTCCGCCTGGGGACAGGACCCCAGCCCCCTCCCAAGCATTCCTACATAGGGCCGGAACAGGCAGGGGAGCCAGAGAGGACCGCAAGAGTTGGGCTCAGGCCAGAAGCCCAGGTGTCACAAGAGTATGCCGACCTGGCAGACGTTTTCAACGAGAGGGAGTGTGATGTGCTACCACCCCACCGGCCCACAGACTGTGCCATCGAGTTGGAGCCGGGGGTAAAACTGCCAAAACCCCGCATGTACACCATGGCACCCCAGGAGATGCAGGAGCTCTGCCGATACATCGATAAAAGCCCGCTCGGTCGAGGATGGCGGCCCCTGTCCTGTTCAGGGAAAAGAAGGACGGGACCCTTAGATTGTGCGTTGATTACCGGGGATCAATGCGGTGTGCGTGGAGCATCTATACCCCCTCCCTCTGATGAAGGACCTTCTGGCCCACCTAACCAAAGGCCGGGTGTTCACCAGGTTAGATCTCAGGGAGGCGTATTACCGAATACGAATAAAGGCAGGGGATGAGTGGAAGACAGCCTTCAATTGCCCCCTGGGTAGCTTCCAGTTCAGGGTAATGCTGTTCGGCTTGCAGGGGCCCCCCGTGGTCTTCATGCAATTAATTAACCAGGTCCTGCATGACCATCTGTACTGGGGGGTCCTGGTCTACCTGGGTGACATCCTCATATATACGACAACAACGGAGGAACATGTCACCTTGGTACGGCAAGTATTGACTAAGTTGAGGGATGCCCAATTATACGTGAAGCTGTCCAAATGCGAGTTTCACAAGTCCCGGTTGGACTATTTGAGTTATCGGGTGTCCTTGGACGGGGTGGAGATGGACCCCAAAAAGGTCGAGGCCATTCAACAGTGGCAGGCCCCGCGAACCCAGAAACAGTTGCAGAGCTTTCTGGGTTTTGCGAATTTTTATCCGCAGTTCATCCTGTGTTTCGCCTCTATCGCCTTGCCACTCACGGATTTGCTGCGCACAAAACAGACAGCAACACAGCCGTGACCGGGGCAAAAGCTAGCATGGTCCACTGTGTGCCAACAAGCTTTTGAGACGCTCAAGGCTCAGTTCACCAGGGAGCCCATTCTTCAACACCCAAACCCCGATCTGCCCTATGTGGTGCAGGCCGACGCAAGCGATGTTGCTGTTGGGGCTGTTCTTCTTCAGCGACATGAAACAGGGGTGCTCCGGCCCTGCGCGTATGTGTCCAAAAAGTTAACTACCGCAGAGCGAGCCTGGGCCATTTGGGAAAAAGAGGCCTTTGCAGTTCGCTGGGCCTTGGAGATGTGGAGACATCTCCTAGAGGGGGCCAGCCAGGTATTTGAGGTGTGGACGGACCATAAGAACTTGGAGGCTTTGCAAACACCCCGCTGGCTGTCTCCTAAGCATGTACGGTGGGCCCAATATTTCCAACAGTTCCGATTTCAGCTTAGGTACGTGCCAGGTGGTAGGAATTTTCTAGCGGACGCCCTATCACGGCTGCCGCAATACGATTGCAGGAAGGATGAAGTGGTACAAGCATTGGTACCGCCTTGCCAGGAGGGGGGACAGGGAACACGGCCCACGTGTTAGCAGATGACCTGTTGCAAGACTGTAGGGAGGCGTTGAAAACGGACGAGTAGTTGCAGGCACATCCCTCTACACTGACACTACGGGACGGTTTGGCCTGGCATGGGACCAAGCTGTACGTGCCAGCTACGTTGAGAAACCGGGCGCTTTACCAGTGCCATGATGCCAGACAGGCAGGACACTTTGGGTTTGTAAAAACCCTGCATTTGGCTCGCCATCAATTTTGGTGGCCAGCCATGAAACGGGACATTGAAAGCTATGTGAAGAAATGCCACGTGTGCGTGACTACTAAACCCTCTACCGGCAAGCCGTTAGGACTTCTACAACAGGTGGAGGACCCCGTTCGGCCCTGGCAGGACATCGCCATGGACTTTGTCATTGAATTGCCTGAGAGCAGGGGTTACAACGTTCTGTGGATACTGGTTGACCTGTTTTCGAAACAGGCACACTTCATCCCCTGCAGAGGGTTGCCCTCGGCTCGCCGACTGGCCTGGATGTTCATGCAACAAATATACTGCCTCCACGGAGTGCCTCGGCGTATCATCTCGGACCGTGGGGTGCAGTTCACGGCCCAGTTCTGGAAAGACTTTGTGCGCTATATTGGGTCGACACAGGCCTTGAGCTCAGCGTATCACCCCTGCACCAATGGAGCTGCGGAGCGTGCAAATGCAGCGGTGGAAAGATACCTACGGTATTACGTCTCGTACCAGCAATCTGACTGGGTAGACCTGCTAGCCTTCGCAGAGGTGGCATACAACAATGCGGTGCATAGCAGCACCGGTTTCTCCCCTTACAAGGTGGTTTTCTGGCTACGATTTTGTTCCCATCGCCGGTTGTAACCAGGGAACCCCTGTGCCCTGCACACCTAGGGAGTGGATGCACCAGATAGAAGAGGTATGGGGGGGTGGTAAAAAGGCATTGGAACGGGATGCAAAAGCATACAAGGAGCAAGCGGACAAGAAATGGAGGCCCTTCAACCCTCCCAAGGTGGGAGACCTGGTTTATTTGTCCAGTAAATACCTACGGCTACAGGTGCCCTGTAAGAAGCTAGGGCCCAAGTACCTCGGTCCATTCCGGGTGGTGCAGGTCATAAACCCTGTCACTGTCAGATGGTTGCCCACACTCCTGGGGAAGATCCACTCTGTATTCCTAGTAGCTTATTGAAGCCCGTGACGACCGCTACCTCAGCTGTGGGGGAGGGAGGTCCAGGACCTGTGTGCGGTGAGCACTATGAGGTGCAGGAGATCCTTGACTCCAGGAGGCACAGGGGGCGGCTACAGTATCTAGTTCTCTGGAAGGGATACCCCATAGAGGAGGCCTCCTGGGTACCGGGGGGGACGTGCATGCACCGTGTCTGGTTCGAGCATTTCACCGAAGGCATCCAGGGAAACCGGGTGGGGTCCAAGGGGAAACCGCAGACCGAGCAACCGAATACTTACCTCTTTCCCCTTATGTTCCAGGTGGGGCGCTGGTAGGGGGCAGCATGTCGAGCCCCGCAGGCCCGACATTCAGCAGGGAATGGCGCGCCAAGGCTGGGGGCCCCTCCCCCACCCACGTGCCCTTCCCAAACTACTCACTGGAGGCCCAACAGCCCAGTGCAGCCACTGCACGTTCCCTGGGCCCACCGGCCGGCCTGCCTGCCTCGACCAACCACGTTGCCACCAGCGGAGCTCCCATCTGATGCTGCACATGCGCAGGAAGGGCCAGTGAATGGAGCGGCCAACGGGAGGCCCGGAGCAATGGGTGCGGCTGTATGCAGCACCGGAGTGGTTGCCCGGGGCTGCTGGCAGGTGGCGGAACCAGCGGACACCACCCTGAGAGCTCTTTCCACCAGCTGGCAGGTGAACGCCGCCTTGAGAGCCCCCCCACACCACCGAATGATGGGGAAGGAGATTTGGGCCAGCCGAGTGCCTGGTGGATGGCAGGGACCTTCCAGCTGGGTTGGGGTGGGGTTGAGTGGGTGAGGTGTGGATGGGGGGGTCATGGGGGACACGGAGCCTGGTGGGGGAAGGGAGCATTCAGGGGGAAGCGGAATAAAGCAGATGTACCTGGGCACCAAGGAGGAAGGCATGTCAGGAGATGCTGGGCACCAAGCCAAGGAAAGGCATGAATGGGGGGGAACGGGAGATTTGTAGAGGGAGGTGGGTGGAAATTAGCCCCTGGGTGTGGTGCTATTGGGCGTGGTGGTTTCTTGGGTGTGGTGATTGTTATGTTCGTGAACTGTTATAAAAGCAGCGTTGGGAGCAGGGAGCCGCCAACGCTGACTTTTTTCCTGCTTCGGGTTGCTGTGAAGACGAATAAAAACACATTCAACCTTTTGTGGGTCGTCTCTCGTTCCTGCCAAGCTGTTGTTCCACTCCCTTCAGGACAAGCTTTGACATTTTTTTTCTAAATATTCTAATACATTTACAATGTGTCTCACGTTATTTTTCATTTGCCTACCACTTATAAATCCTGTTTGATCAGTATAAATCATTTGTTGCATAACCTTCATCAATCTATTTGCTAAAAATTTTTTTTGCAAATATCTTATAATCAGTATTTAACAACGATATAGGTCTGTAATTTTTGGTTTGTACAGGTTCTTGATCTTCCTTTGGAATCAACGTTATAAATGCTGTTTTCCATGATGGGGGTACCTCCCCTCCAGATTGAATCATTCTAAACAGTTCTTTTAAAGGTTCCACCATCTCTAATTATAAATTTTTATAATAAGTAGCAGTCAATCCATCTGTCCCATGTGCCTTTCCTACTTTTAATTGTTTAATTGCTAAAATAATTTCTTCAGTGGTTATCAATTGATTCATCTCTTCCCGTTGCTCTTGTATGAGCGCCGGGATCTTCACTCCTTGCAGATAACTATCTATATCTACACCTTGACTATCCCTTGCATACAACTTCGAATAAAATTCAACCAAGGCCTTTTTAATAATATTTTGCTGAAATACTTCTTTACCCCTATATTCTATCTTATCTATATGATGAGATCTTTGTTTTTTTCCTTAATAAATAAGCTAACCACCTGCCAGGTTTATTTGCATTATTAAAAATATGATGTTTAGCATATCTTAAATTAGTTGCCATCTGGTCCGCCATTAACGTATCAAACTGACTTCTTAACAAGTTATTTGATTCTTTTAGCCTTTTATCAGATGGATCCATAGTAAAGGCTTTCTCTTTCCTCTTTATTTCCTCCTCTATTTCTTTATGCTTAAATTCCATTCTACGTCTATATTTATTATTCAGATATATCAAGACACCTCTCATGTAAGCTTTACTTGCATCCCATACCATTTCAATAGAGGTGCCTTTGTGCATATTCATAATAAAAAATTCTTTCATCTGCTTTTTACATTCTTCCACATTTTCTACATATCTAAATAAATTTTCATTTAATCTCCATGATCTTCTATCACTGTTACCCTTATCCAATTCCATCCAAACTGGACTATGATCTGATAAAGTTCTTGGATATATCTTGATCTTCTTAATCCTAGAAAAAAAATCATTAGTAATCAATATAAAATCAATCCTCAAAAAAGATTGATGTCTGTCAGAAAAAAAAGTAAAATCCTCTTCATCCATGTTTCTTTCTTTCCAAATGTCTCTCAATTCCAAATCATCTTTAAAATCAAAAAAAGATCTAGGCCAGACATGTCAAACACAAGGCCCGGGGGCCGTATCCGGCCCGCGAAGTGGTTTCATGTGGCCCATGAAGCCATCCTGGAAACAGTGAGGGAACGGCTCCCTCTGCCTTGGCCCTGGCCAAGAGACCCTCAGATCTGTCCCACTCCTGCCCAGGCCCCCATAGGCGCCCTTGATGCGAACAATGTAGAGCTGGCCACGCCCACCCAGTATGACATACGCACTCCAGCCATGCCCACCCAGTAGGCCACACCCACCCTGGCCATACCCACCTGGCCCCCTGAGGGCAACCGCAATGCTGATGCGGCCCTCAATGAAATTGAGTTTGACACCCCTGATCTAGGCAATCTAGCATGATTAGGAGTATTTTTTTTAAAAAACCCTTTCTTATCCTTCTGCGTGTCCATCACACCATTCCAGTCTCCCATTAAAATACAAGACTTGTAGTCCCATTGAATTATTTTGTTATGAAGCAATTTATAAAATTCTTCTTGTTGTTGGTTAGGAGCATATATTCCAATTAAAAGTATTTTCTTCCCTTCAATCAAAAGTTCAATAATAATATATCTTCCTTGTATATCTGCTTCTATTAATTTGGCTATCAAACCCTTCTTCACATATATTACTACACCATTTTTCTTCTCTGGAGCGGATGCAATAAATTGTGTACCCAGTCTCAGATTTATCAAATATATCTGATCAGATACATGAATATGCATCTCTTGCAAACATACAACATCATTTTTAAAATGTTTCAAATACTGAAATATTTTCTTCCTCTTTTGTGGTGAATTCAAGCCATTAACATTCCAGGTCAGGAATTTTGTCGCCATCCTTTGCGACTTGAAGCCTCCGGAGCGCCGCCTGAAGATCTTCAGAAATCTGCCTCTTCGGCCTCGCTCCTCCTACTGCTTCACTTGATTCTTGAGTTGTAATCATCAAACATTGGTCCTGTTGCCATTGTTGTTGTTGTGCCTTATGTCTAGATGCAGACGGTGTTATTCTTTGAGTCGAAGTTTCTTCTGCTAAAGCCAAGGGTTGCACAATTTCTGAAGATTGCTGTTTTTTTCCTTGTAACTGTTGCACTCCTTCATCCTTTCCTCCTTTATCTTCTGTAGAGGGCGGTGAACCTGCTTTCAATACATTAGTATAAAAATCTCGTGCTTTCAAAACTGTATTAAGACGATATCTTATTCCAGCAAAATTCACCACAATCCCCATTGGAATCTCCCATCTGAACTGAAGCTGTTGTTTTTTCAATTCTTCTGCCAAAAAAGCAAATTCTTTCCTTTTTCTCAAAACTTTTGGGGGAATCTCTTTCAGAATCAACACCTCTTGACCATCAATTGTAAATCTCTTATTATAAAAAATTTGGATAATCTCATTTCTTATCCTCCTCTTCGTAAAATACACCACCACATCTCTTGGCAATTTCCTCTTCCTGGAAATCCAAGAGTTAACTCTGAAGACTTTATCTATCTCCCCAAAGAATTCTTCAGGTTTAAACCCCAAAATAGGTGCCAAAGCATCCACCAGCATCTCTTGCAAGTTCTCCTGAGAATTCTCTTTCAAGCCTCTGATCATTAGGGCAAACTCCATATCTCTATACTGTAACATCAGAACCTCTTCCTCCGTTTTGTCAATTTTAAATTCAGCTTCACCCATTTTAGCCTCCAACAACAAATTATTTTGTTTCACTTCTTCCACCTGTTCATTCAGAGTCTCAATACATCCTGCCAGCCCCTGAAGTGCTAAGAGAATGTCCTCCCGCATTTCCTTGTTCTTCTCCTCAATAAGCTCAGCCACCTGTTCAGTTATTTTTTCAGTTATTTTTTCAGACTGAGTGGCTAAAGCCACTTTTAAGGCATCTTGCAGGTCATTTAACATTACAGGTGGAGAAGCTGCAGGGGATGATGTCAAAGACTGTGGTCCAGATTGCTGAACAGGCAATGTCCCTGCACTTTTAGTAACAGGGATTCTAGGAGGCTTAGAAGCCATTTTAAAGGCACTTAACTCTCCATTCACACTTTCACTTCTCTTCTCTTTTAAGAACTAAAACCACATCTTGTAAGTTCAGGCAGAGTAAATTTAAAGTCCAATTCCTCCTCAATCTCCCAGCAAACACTTTCACTATATAAAAAACAAAAGGTGAGAGAGGAAAAAAAAGAAAAACCCCTTCACCTCTTATAAAAAAGGAAAAAAAGTTCTTCCCCTCTCTCCTCCCTATTCACTCAGACGCCATTTTCCCTTTCTTTTCCAAATAGTAAGCAGGACGAAAAAAGAATTGTTTTTCAAGGGTTAAAGCCTTGTACTTGCTGTTTATAGAATTCCTGTCTCCGCTCTGCTGCAACAATGTTTCTAGATGTCAATCAAATCCGTCAGGAGTGGATTTAGCATCTTGTTCTGCTAACAGCAGAAGAGTCCTCCGCTCTGGAGACTCCCAGGCTTTGGGGGGCCCCTCACCCTTCAAGCCCCAGAACAAACGCTCTGGGGCTCTAAGGGGGCTCTACCCCTACCTGGGAACTCCCCCTCCACTCTTCACCTGAGGAGTGGGGTTTTCACACAGCGGAGCAGCTGATTGTCAGCTGCTCAGCGGTTTAAACTGAAACAAAGGGCCGACGGTCGATTCCGACCATCCACGACGCTGAAGAGCCACCCAGAAGTCCGAAGATCAACAAACTCTTGCTGTGTTAAAAACACTAATCCAAATTCTTAACACAACCAATGAAATACTAAGAGGCTATGTGAAGGAACAAGAAGACAGCCCAGATATGAAAGCCCAAACTTTGACCACAATTAAAGAACCATTTATACAAAATACAATAGAAAAAATGAAACATTCAAGTACCATGACAGAAGAATCTACTATTAAATAAATATTGATATTTGAAAATCCAGAAAAGACATTGACAACCTGGAAAAAGGAAAAGGTTTCTTATACAATTCAGAAGGAACTAGACGATCTAGAAACAGAACAGTTGGATGAGAAGACAAACAATTCAGAACAACTACGTCAATATGGAAGACTAAAGAGACGACCCACTAGACCTACAAGTCCTCTCAAAAAAATGGCGATCAGATGGTTTTGCCAATATCAATTAATATACATCATATTACAAGGAGATTGGTTTGATGACCCAAAAACAAGGACATGGAAGATGATTTGG
The DNA here is from genome assembly GCF_964194415.1 of Vipera berus. Lineage (NCBI taxonomy): Eukaryota > Metazoa > Chordata > Lepidosauria > Squamata > Viperidae > Vipera > Vipera berus. Next base: position 30,650,544 of record NC_138208.1, read on the forward strand.
CAAAGGAAAAAAGCTAGAATAAGACTCAAGAAGAATGGAGTTTTGACCATCTTATTGAAATCTGAAACAGAATGTACTTAAATAGATAAGATGTGTATGTTGAACACAAGACATTGTTATGAACTGAGATAAAGAAAAAAATTTGGTCATTAAAATTTAGCACTATAAATACTAATAGCTACTCTGAATATTGATTTGCGCATAAAGGTCATGTAAAGGTGAATAATGTAGACAAGCTAAAAACTTATTGTTGAAAGTAATAAATAGGTCTTTATGGAATGTCAAAAATGAAAATTATCAGTTTAAGCAAGAGATAGCAGATATAAAGAGGAAGAAAGGAAGCATTAAATACTGAAATAAAAAAATGATTACTACTTAAAAAACAACTGAAAATTAGCAAAAAGGAAGGATATCATATTGTATCCTTAACTTGTTGACATAGAGGGTGAAAAGTTAAGTAAATGGGATGTGTATTTTGAATATTAGATTTTGTGAAGAATGGTGATAGATGAATTGGGAGTATACTAAAAACCTTGGGAATGATAAATATTAAATGTTAAATCTAAATGTTAGTGGAAATTAAAATTGAAAAATCTATTAGGTCATTGATTGTCTAAAAGATTGTATGTTAAAACAATTAGAATATGTGTAAACTAAAAACTATGGATATATGTAAGAAAGTTATTTTCTATGTGATGGATAGGATAAAACTTGTCTTTTAATTTACAAATAGACAGTATATAGGAAGTGAAAAAGAGAGGAAATATTTATGGTAGCAATTTGAAATCTGTACTAATGTTATCTGTATGTAATTGAATTACTACTACCCAGGCACCACGTTGCTTTTCAAATATGTGAATGTAATATCAGAAAATCTATAAAATTTGTATATATATATAAAAGCACCTGAAGAACTCTCAGACTGTGAGGAACAAGATTCTCTGGTCTGGTGAAACCAAGATTGAACTGTTTGGCCTCAATTCTAAATGTTATATCTGGAGGAAACCAGGCACCGCTCATCACCTGCCCAATATCATCCCAACAGTGAAGCATGGTGGTGGCCACAACATGCTATGTGGATGTTTTTAGCAGCAGGGACTGGGAGACTGGTTAGGGTTGAGGAAAAGCTGAATGGAAGAAAGTACAGGGATATTCTCAATGAAAACCTGTTCCACAGCACTCAGCACCTCAGACTGGGCCAAAAGTTTACTTTCCAACATCATACGGATCCTAACTACATAGCCAAGGCAACACAGGAGCAACTTAGAGGCAACTCTGTGAATGCCCTCGAGTGGCGCTGCCAGAGCCTTGACTTGAATCCTATTGAACAACTCTAGAGGGAATTGAAAATGGCTGTCCACCAACAGCTGCCATCCAATCTGACTGAGTTGAAAGGATTTGCAAGGAAGAATGGCAGGTGTGCAAAGATTGAGGCTGCAATTGCTGCCAAAGGTGCTTCAACAAAGTACTGAGTTAAGGGTCTGAATACTTATGCCAATGTGATATTCCAGTTTTTTCTTTTTACTAAATATAGAGACATTTCTAAAGTTCTGTTTTCACTTTGTCATTATGGGGTACTGAGTGTAGATTAATAAAAAAAATGAATTTCAACAATTGTAGAATCAGGCTGCAGCAGAACAAAATGGACAAAAGTGGATGAGGTCTAAATACTATATACATAAGCTGCAGGGAGAAAGTCAATATACTATATTATTCATTTACTGAATGTTTTCCTCATAAAAATGAATGACTATATTCAATGGTGGGATTCAGCCGGTTCACACTAGTTTGGCAGAACTGGTAGCTAATTTTTTGTTGACTTTGGCAAAGTGGTTGAAGCCCTAGCTCTTTTTTGCAATGTCCAGAACAAACTGCTGGAAGTGCATGGATGCCACTTCTGGAAGTCCATTCTGAGCCTCAGAGGCCTGGAGAAGGCCTCCCAGGCCCAGAACAGCCCACTGGAAGTGTGTGGACATCACCTTTGAAAGTCCATTCTGAGCCTTGAAGGCTTGGGGAAGGTAAGTCTTCCACACCTGTGTAATCTCCATCAGTTCCTCTACACTTCCTTATATGTCTAAAAGGATGACCCAACATGTTATAAGTTGTCTAGTTCTATCACAAAGCCTCTCGCCTTCTTCAGCACCATTGTTGCTTTTCTTCTCTTGTGGCTCCAAGCCACTGCTCTCATCTGTACTTCTATTGCTAATGCCCTTAAAATGTTTTTCATCTTCTCTTTTTACTTTTAATTTTGCACCTGTTGATCCTGAATAAAATTGTTAATGTTCTGACTTTGCTCTTCTCTATGATTTGTGATTTCAAGCTCATTAATCTTTTCCCCATTCATTCCCTATGTTTTTCTAACTATGTTCTCCTTTGTGGTACCATCAGCATTTTCAGATCTTTAAATTTTGTCTCCCTTTTTCAAATTTTACCTTTTCTCTTGGTTTTTATCTTTTCTATGCCTGGGACTTCATTCTAGTACTAATTTTTCCCCCCCACTTCTTCAGGACCAAGGTGGCTTATTAAAACGGATGCAAAAAAACAAAAACTGTTAGTATCAATAAAAGAGAATATTAGTAGCTCAGGTTTGAACTGTGGTGTTCTTGATGCTCTCTGAGCTTGGTTGTTTTCTATCAGATGTTTCATTACCCAGCTGGTTAAAATCAGTGCTAGAAGGAAGTGGGTTTTGATTCCTGTTTATACACAAATGGTTGCCCGGTCAAGATTGGTGGGACTATTTCTTGGTTAGGCTGTTTGATTGTTAATCTAGTATTAATTTTGCTTAATCTTTGCCTGTCTGAGTGTTGATTGCTGACCAAGAGAAGCTTTAGCATTTTGATTGTCTCTTTTCAATGGTGTGTAGATGTTGCTTATTTTTATGCTCACAGTTTCACAATTAAAAATGTAGTGAAATCTATCCATAGGTTATGAAATTAAGGAGTTTTCATTATGTCTTCTGACTGCTAGTTAGTATTCATGGATGGGCTTCACTAGTCTTCTGTGTGCTTGTCCTACATAGCGGTTGTACAATCCTTACACTATATGTTGTAGAAGGCTCCTGTTTTGTTTTTTTGTTTGTTTTTTCCACTGGATCTTTTGGTTTACTTGTTTTGTTTGGCTTTAGTTGGTTTGTATGCTACAATGATGCCATACAGTTCTAATAGTCTGTTAGTTGTTTCTGAGATGCTTTTGATGTATGGCAGTGTTATCCTTTTCACAGCTTGTGCTGGACATTCATGCAACTTTATCAGAAAGTGCCTGACCACTGAACCCCCTTCAGCACAACCAACACAACCTGTGAAAGGATACACTGCAATATATCAAAAGCATCTCAGAAATAAATACAGCCTATTACAGTCACACTTTCATGGTACAGAACTGGGTTATTTGTATGGTAGCCTATGTTAGTTGTCTCTACTCATCCCATGAGATACGGCAGGTGTCATATATCCTCTATGAAACATTGTCATCTAGTAAAACCTAAAAAAAAACATGTTTGCTGTATCACAGTGCCTGCTTCTTGGAAAAGCATATTGTCAAGACTGATTCACACTTTCACCTACACTTCCACTTCACTCATGGCTTGACAATAACAGGGAGGGGGTTGGTTGCTGGTACTTACCTTTAAAGCCCTACATGGCCTAGGCCCGGGATATTTGCAGGACCGTCTGCTGCCGGGAATGACTTCCCATCGCCCAGTGCGCTCACACAGAGAGGGCTTCGTCAGGGTGCCGTCAGCTAGACAATGTCAGCTGGCGACCCCCAGGGGGAGGGCCTTCTCTGTGGGAGCACCAGCCCTGTGGAACCAACTCCCCCTTGAGCTCCGGATGGCCCCGGATCTCCGGTCCTTTCACCGTGGCCTTAAAACTTTCCTTTTTCATCAGGCTGACCTGGACTGACGACAGGGATTTTTAAAGTGTTTTTTAATTTTTAATTTATTAATTTTAATTTATTTTATTGGGGGTGTTAATTTAATTCTTTTTAACTTTTGTATCACTGTATTTTATTGTTGTTAGCCACCCTGAGTCCTTCGAGAGATAGGGTGGCATATAAGTCCCAAAAATAAAATAATAAATAAATAAATAAATAAAACTTAAGTATTCTTTGAGTACTGAGTTGGACCATTCAGTTTGGCCGTTACATTGAGGATGATGACTAGATGACAGTCCCTGAGTGGTTCCTAAGAGGGATAAAAACTCTTTCCAGAATTCTGATGTAAATTGCACTCTCCTATCTGATATGATGCATTGGGGTGCCCCATGCAGTCTGTAGATGTGCTTCACAAATAGTTTCACTAAAGTTTTTGTGGTGGGGATTTTTTGGCAAGGGATAAAATCCACTTGTTTTGAGAACAGGTCCGTAACCACCCAGATGACAGTGTTTCCATTTCTTTCTGGTAATTCCACTATAAAATCCATGGATATTTACTTCCATGTAACTGAGGGATTCGCCACTGGTTGTAGCAGTCTGGGCGATTTCCCTTGCAACCTCTTGGCAGCTGCGCAAGTTGGACAGCTGGTCACATAGTTTTCTATGTCATTTTTCATGGATAGCCACCAATATTGCCTTTTAATTGAATGTAAAGTTTTTTACAAATCCAAAATGCCCTGCTGATTTTGTATCATGGCATAGCTGCATGAAATTGACCCTCTGGGTGGCTGGTATATATAACTTCTCCCCCACCCATGACAGCCCAACCTTGATCATGCACACATGTCTATTTTTCTAGAACCATTCATCTGTTTCTAAAGTCTTCCGGAATTCAATTCTGGTTTCGCTATTCAGCAGTGGCTTTATTTTAGCTTGGGCCCTGGTGGTTACTGGTGCTGCTAGTTGTGGTTTGGGCATGAGTGGTTTAGAATCAGTAGCTCGCATGCTGTTATATTTGGGCATGCGAGACAGTGCATCTGCCAGGAAGTTCTCTCCCCCCCTGGCAAGTGTTTGAGTGTGAAACAGAATTGGTGAAAGTACTGAGACCAGCAGGCTTGCTTAGGAGTGAGTTTTCTGGGTGTTTTTAGTGCTTCCAAGTTTTTGAGGTCTGTCCAGACCTGGAAGGGGATTTTATTCCCTTCAGGGAAATGATGCCACGTAAGTAATGACCACCTTACAGTGTACGCTTCCTTCTCCCACACAGCCCAGTGTTGTTCTGTTTCAGTGAATTTCCTGGATGTATACGCACATGATTGCAGTGCTCCATCATTGTTTTCCTGTAATAAAACAGCTCCCACCACCACATTGGTTGTGTCCGCCTGTACTACGAAAGGTTTATCAGGGTATGGGTTCGGTAGAAAAAAGTCTTTTTAACCTCTTGAATGCTGCTTGGCATTCCATTGTCCAATTCAGTGGCTGGTTGGGTTTCACTGAGCCCCCCCCACCTTGTTTTTAACAAGTTTGTGAGGGGCAGGGCTATTTGGGTGAACGAAGGGATGAACTGGCAGTAGAAGTTTGCGAAACCCAGAAAACTTTGTAGTTGCTTCCTTGTGCGGGGTGGTGCCCATTCTACTACTGTCCTGACCTTTTGGGGGTCCAATTCAATGCCCAGTGGGGATATGCAATATCCCAGGTAGTCTATTCTTTCCTGGTGGAATTTGCATTTCAATAACTTGGCATATAGGTGGGCAGCTTGCAGTTTTTTTTAAAACCGCTCTGATTAGGTTGACATGCTCCTCTTTGGACTCAGTGAAGATAAGGATGTCATCTAAATTAACCAGGACCCCTTTAAATAGGTACTCCCTTAGCACTTCATTGATTAATTGCATAAATACTGCAGCGGGCCCTTGTAGTCCAAATGGCAAAACTTTGAATTGGTAGCATCCTATTGAACAATTAAATGCAGTCTTCCATTTGTCCCCTTCCTTGATCCTAACGTGGTAGTACGCTTCTCTTAGGTCTAGTTTGGTAAAAATCCTTCCTTTTGATAGGTTTGAAAGCATCTCATTCATGAGGGGTAGGGGGTACAGGTTACTTTCACTGATTGCATTCAGGGTGCAGTAATCTACACAGAAATGGAAAGTGCCATCCTTCTTCTCCCTAAAGAGGACTGGGATGGCCACTTTGTGTTTGGCAGGTTCAATAAATCCCCTTTCTAGGTTTTCATTTATGAATCTTTCCATCTCCTCCATCTCTTTAGGGCTCATGTACAGTCTGGGCTTCAGGAGTTTTGCCCCAGGTTTGATTTCTATAGCACAGTCCATGGGCCGGTGAGGAGGGAACTCAGTGAAGACTTCAGCAAGGTCCCAGTATTCTTCCGGTATTTCTGGTAACCCTTTCTTTTCTCCCACTGATGCTTTCTCCACTCCCAGGGTTCATGGGGGCCTTTGGGGTGTTATGTTTGCATGATTCCCCTCCGGGAAATTGAGCTCTGCCATCTTCCAATTTACCCAGGGGTTCCATCTCTTTAGCCAGTCCAACCCCAGTATCATTGGGCATTCCATGCACTACAAATGTTATGTCTTGTTTGTGGTCCCCCAAGGATAGATGGATTGGTAAAGTGGCTAGGGGAGCTGGTACCCATCCACCCCTGCTATGGACCCATCTAACTGGCCAAATGAGATCAGTTGTGTCAGCCTCCTCACTGGGATGTCCAGGTTCCCCACTACCATCAGGCTAATGAGGCAGGGTACAGCCGGAGTCTATTAAGGCTTTTACTTTGACAGCTTTGGGTATGGAGGAGGCTAATATAGTCACTGTCTTAAGGATAGAAGTGATAGGTCCATTTACCAGGGGTTCGCATTCTGAGTTGTCATCTGAAGTATCCACCACCTCTGTGGTGTAGGCCAGAGTTCCCTGCCCATGTGTGGCAGATGGTGGGGACTCTACCAACTCTGTTGCCCTCATGGCAGGCTCTTGTGGCTTGGCTGGGGACTTCCCTGACTTCCTGGCTGGTGATCTGTCTGGGTTGCGTGGAGGGACTTTTGAGCAGCACTCTAAGGTGCAATGCCCCTCTCTCCTGCATTTGAAACAGCCTGTTGATTTCTTGGCCATGGTCGGTGGTTTTACTGCTTCGTGCAACAACTCAGGAGGCAAATGGCCCCACCATCTTCCTCAGTGTTGTCTCTTCAGTAGATCAATTTCTGCTTCCTCCGCTAGGACAGGGATTTTCAACCTTTTCACCCATTATACCACTTTTAGGATATGGCAACATCTGAGTACCACCAGTCACCTAGCAAGGTGTCAAAAACATGATGACCAAAAAAAAAGTACAGGTAGTCCTCCACTTACAACAGTTCACTTAGTGACTGTTCGAAGTTACAATGGCACTGAAAAAAGTGCCCCCCAAGCCACAGCTGAGCAAGACACCTGCCTGTCTGCCCGGCAGTGCTCTTCCTCCTGTCAGAGCTTTTCATTGTTATGAGTATTTCTGTTGAGGATTGGCAGCGGGGGTGGGGTGGGGATGCTTGGTTTTTATTCCCCTATCTGCTGGGTGGTTGCAGCAGGTTTTGGTCACTTCACATGACCCTGGGACACTGTGACCATCATAAATATGAATCAGTTGCCAACCATCTGAATATAAATCACAAGACCCTGGAGATGCTGCAACATTCCAGCTGATTGGCACTTCTTCTGGGCTCAGCACCGAGCTCTGAGCTCTAGCTGGAGCCTGGCACAGATCCTGGCATTTCCACTGAGCCCTGACAGCCCCGAAGAAGTGCTGATCTTGGTGCTTTCACTGAGCCCTGACAGCCCTGCAGCTCCAGCCATCTCTTGCTCAGGCTTGTGCAGTGCTGCCACCAGTTCAGCTCATTCCCCTCCCCCACTACCACTTTTCTAGGATAGTCGCATACCACCTGCCAGGTGCCAATGTACCACAGGTGGTACCCATACCACTGGTTGAAAAGCCCTGTGCTAGGACATACCATTTGTCAAGTTGGTGTGGGTCTCCTCTAGGCAGGCAAGCATCATACACGTCGTAGTTTAGACCATCTTTGATATGGCTAAGGAGGATGTCTTCTGGTCAGTTAAACTTGTTGGTGATAACCCAGAATTATTGTGTGTATTCTGCCACTGGGTGTCTGTTCTGCCTCACCATTTTGATTCTCTCACAGGCTTTGTGGTCAGCCAGGGGGTCCTTGAACTGCCTTCTCAGAGAGTACATGAAGTGGTTTAAGTTGTGGAGCTCTGGGGTGTTGGAATCATGCAGGTTCACCATCCAGTCTGCAGCTGCCCCATCCAGAGTGGATTGCATGATATGGATCCGGGCTTTCTTGCTGGGAATGTCTGATCCATACTCTTCCATGTAGCTCAGGACTTGGGTTAGGAAGAACCCCAGGTGCTGCGACTCCCCCCTGAATTTCGTGTCCAGCATTGGGAATCTTTGTATGGACTGGTACCTTTGCCACTGACAGTGCTGTCTCCCATCCCAATCAGCAGTTGCAGGCCAGCGGGGAGTGGGGGCTGCTGAAGTGGTGGCTGCTACCTCAGCAGACATCCCCGGGACTTCAGCATCTGATTCCCCCTCTGTGTCTTTCTGGCTGCGGTCCAAGGTAGTGGAGCGCCCATGGCATTCAGGTTTCTCATCCCCAAGAACTCCAAGGGTTTTCCACATCCGGTCAATAACTTTCTCTAGGATCCAATTTGAGTACTGCGTGCGATCTCCTTCCTCTTCGCTAAGGTGAAGGTATCTCTCCATTTCTTGCATCCATCCGTGTTGGTGGCTGCCACATCTCAGGGTCACCTTCCTTGATCTCTTCTCCCACTCATCTTTCTTCCCAACACCCATCAACCACCGAGGTTTTTGGCTGCGTGTATCTCCCGCTTCTTTTGAGGAGTAGGACGTCTCAGATCCCAACAGCTGGCAGGGTCCCAGCAAGAGACAGGGCTCCCCATTCATGGTGGGTTTCTTTTTCCCTGCCTCGGTGTCTGACATTGTAGTTTTTGCAAAATCCCCCAATAAGGGTCTTCCTTCCACATTGACTATTACTGCAGATCCTGTCTAATGTCAGGACCAACTTCAAGCCACATCTTGAGAAAGCAGAACTCTTGGAAACAATTTCTTCCAAGCAGGAACTTTTATTAAGAACAGGAGATAGCAGGCATAACAGACAGTATCTGAGATTTCCCACACAACACAACAACGCAGTAGCTTATAGTGTCCCCAAGCAGGACCCCACCCCATAGATCAACCACCCCATATGGGATAGCCAATCCCCAAGTGTTAGGTCCATTGTGGGAACCAAGGAGATAATATCAGCCCATCTCCAGCTGACACAAGGGTCAGCGGATTCTTCACACCTTTCTCTGGGAGCGTAGACAAAATCCAGGCATTGAGGTTAGATTCCTATTTCCTCCTTTGTTCTATATCCTCCTTTGTTCTCAATTGACAGTTTAAAAGATAGAGTTCAGAGAGAGAGATAATGCAGGAAACAGGATACAGACCCAATAAACAAAGTAAGAGATTACATTGTAGTGAGGGGAGGAAGTGAAAGCAATAGCATCCCCCCTCCCCCTTGGAAGCATGGCAAAACCCAGGAGAGGTGGAATGAAATAGAAATGAAATGAAATAAAATAGGAATAGGTTTTGACATTTAGGTTGTGTATTTTGTGTAGTAATGCTTCAATTGGATCCTCTACAGTGAATTTCCTTCATTATAACAGATACCCATGGATACCCATAAGAGCCTTGGTGGAGCAGTGGGCTAATGCCTCCTTAAGTAACACCAGCTGCCTGCAATTAGTGCAGGTTCGCATCCCACCAGGCTCAAGGTTGACTCAGCCTTCTATCCTTTCGAGGTAGGTAAAATTAGGACCCAGATTGTTGGGGGCAATAAGCTGACTTTGTAATAATGCAGCTTGGGGGTGCCCTGAAAGCCCTAATAAGCAGGCATATACATAGAACGAAGGCTATTGCTAAGCACATTGATTTGTGCTTTAGACTGTTAGCCGCCCTGAGTCTTCGGAGAAGGGTGGGATATAAATGGGATTTAAAAAAAAACTTCATCAAAAAGTGTCTAACAACATAGCTCTCTACAATTCAAATCAACAAAAAGATAACAGGCACATCAAAAGCATCTCCATGACTACTATAACCACTCAGAATCTCTGTAGCTTACAGACCACCAACATCCCTTCAAAACATGTTATCCAAATTAAAATATCCAGTAACCAAAGAAATAAAAACCAGGAGTCATCTACAATATTTAATGTATGGACTTTACGCTATGTAAGACGAGAATAAGAAAACAGGTAGCAAACTGGCAAATCATAGCCATGAGTACCAACTGGCAGCTGGAAGACATAACAAAAACTCCTTTACCTTATAACACATGGTTGGCTTAACTAGTGTTTCAGTTGGGAAATTGTTAACATTTTAGACTAAGCCAAATCCAAAAAAACACTAGGGAATTCCTAGAAGCTTGACATTCAGACATGCATTCTATTTAAACTAGCATAGTAAACCATAATTTAACATGAATACTAAATCATAGTCTTGTACAACCATCCCTTGGCACCAAAGTAGCATAATCTATAGTTATGCTATAGTCTATAGAATACACTACATGGAAGTTTCAGCTAATTCTGGGACTATTATTTAAGAGTATGGTAGTTCATGTAGGCCCCTTCATGGATTACTGCCTTGTCGTGGCGAAGGGGCTTGCGTAATTCAATGAAGCTATGAGCTATGCCATGCAGGGCCACCCAAGACGGAAAGGTCATAGCAGAGAGTTCTGACAAAACGTGATCCACTGGAGAAGGAAATGGCAAACCACTCCAGTATCTTTGCCATGAAAACCCTATGGACAGTACCAAAAGGCAAAACGATATGACACTGGAAGATGAGCCCCTCAGGTCGGAAGGCGTCCAATATGTTACTGGGGAAGAGCAGAGGGCTAGTACTAGTAGCGCCAGAAAGAATGAAGTGACTGGGCCAAAGCCGAAAGGACGCTCAGCTGTGGATATGTCTGGTGGTGAAAGGAAAGTCCAATGCTGTAAAGATTTTTTCTCCATAGGAACCTGGAATGTAAGATCCATGAATCAAGGAAAGCTGGACGTGGTCAAACAAGAGATGACAAGACTAAACATTGACATCTTAGGTATCAGCGAACTAAAATGGACAGGAATGGGTGAATTTAATTCAGATGACCATCAGGTATACTACTGCGGGCAAGAATCCCTCAGAAGAAATGGAGTAGCCTTCATAGTCAATAAAAAAATAGGAAAAGCAATACTGGGATACAATCCTCAAAATGACAGAATGATCTCAGTTCGAATCCAAGGCAAACCATTCAATATCACAGTAGTCCAAGTCTATGCCCCAACCACCGGTGCTGAAGAGGATGAAATTGATGAAGCCCTACAGCACCTTATAGAACTAACACCAAAAAATGATGTCCTTATCATCATGGGGGATTGGAATGCTAAAGTAGGAAGACAAAAGATTACTGGAATAACAGGCAAGTTTGGCCTTGGAGTACAAAATGAAGCAGGGCACAGGCTGATAGAATTTTGTCAAGAGAATACGATGGTCATAGCAAACACTCTTTTCCAACAACCCAAGAGACGGCTCTACACATGGACATCACCAGACGGTCAACACAGAAATCAGATTGACTATATGCTCTGCAGCCAAAGATGGAGAAGCTCTATACAGTCAGTAAAAACAAGACCAGGAGCTGACTGTGGCTCAGACCATGAGCTTCTCCTTGCAAAGTTTAGGCTTAAATTAAAGAAAGTAGGGAAAAGCGCTAGGCCAGTCAGGTATGAATTAAATCATATCCCTGTTCAATATACAGTAGAGGTGACAAATAGATTTAAGGAATTAGATCTGATAGACAGAGTGCCTGAAGAACTATGGACAGAGGTTCGCAACATTGTACAACAGGTAGCAACCAAAACCATCCCAAAGAAAAAGAAATGCCAGAAAGCAAAATGGCTGTCTGAGGAAGCTTTGCAAATAGCTGAGCAAAGGAGGGAAGCAAAAGGCAAGGGAGAAAAAGAAAGATATGCCCAATTAAATGCAGAATTCCAAAGAATAGCTAGAAGAGATAAGAATGCCTTCTTAAATGAACAATGCAAAGAAATAGAAGAAAGCAATAGAATAGGGAGGACCAGAGATCTTTTCAAGAAAATTGGAGAGATGAAAGGAACGTTTAATGCAAAAATGGGCATGATAAAGGACCAAAATGGCAGGGACCTAACAGAGGCAGAAGAGATTAAGAAGAGGTGGCAAAATTACACAGAAGAACTATACAAGAATGAGCTTAACGTCCCTGATAATCACAATGAGGTGGTCACTGACCTCGAGCCAGACATCCTAGAATGTGAAGTGAAGTGGGCCTTAGAAAAGCTGAGCAACAACAAAGCTAGTGGAGGTGACAGTATTCCAGCTGAGCTATTCAAAATCTTAAAAGACGATGCAGTAAAAGTGCTACACTCAATTTGCCAGCAAATTTGGAAAACTCAACAGTGGCCACAGGATTGGAAAAGATCAGTTTACATTCCAATTACAAAGAAAGGCAGTGCCAAAGAATGTTCAAACTATCACACCATTGCTCTCATTTCTCATGCTAGTAAAGTTATGCTTAAAATTCTACAGGCTAGACTTCAGCAGTATGTGGATCAAGAACTACCAGAAGTACAGGCAGGATTTCGAAGAGGCAGAGGAACTAGAGATCAAATTGCCAACATACGCTGGATCATGGAGAAAGCTAGGGAGTTCCAGAAAAACATCTACGTCTGCTTCATTGACTATGCTAAAGCCTTTGATTGTGTGGATCATAACAAACTGTGGCAAGTTCTTAAAGAGATGGGAGTACCAGACCATCTTATTTGTCTCTTGAGAAACCTATATGCGGGTCAAGAAGCAACAGTGAGAACTGGACATGGAACCACTGATTGGTTCAAAATTGGGAAAGGAGTCCGGCAAGGCTGTATACTGTCGCCCTGCCTATTTAACTTATATGCAGAGCACATCATGAGAAAGGCAGGGCTAGATGAATCAAAAGTTGGAATTAAGATTGCCGGAAGAAACATCAACAACCTAAGA